>NC_057867.1:29311655-30518955 GCF_019393635.1 Dromiciops gliroides | reverse complement strand
GCTTGCTAGGGACCACTCCTCTCCACCCCCCCCATGAGATGTCCCTGCTCTGTGTGACCCAGAACAGGGGAGTGGGTGACAGAGCTCCCTGATGGTACCTGCACCTTACAGGGGATTCCTGGGATGTCTTTCTGCCCCAGTGAAATGCACAGTGCAGGGGCACAATCGATTTACCATGACAGATGCTCACCAGTGTGAGAGAAACATGAACCAGACTTACGCTTCTCCTTTTTAAAATACTTTTCAATATTTATTTTATATTTTGTTTTCCACAATTGCATGTTTAAATCATCTTAACATTTTTTTAAATTTTGAGTTCTACACTCAAAGAGCAATGCAACTGTGCATACCCTTTGATCTAGGAATCCCACTACTAAGTCTGCAAAGAGATCATAAAAAGGGAAAAGGACCTACATGTACAAGTACAGAAATATTTCTAGCTGCTCTTTTTGTGGTGAGAAACAACTGGAAATCGAGGGGATGCCCATCATTTGGGGCTGGACAAGTTGTGGTATATGAATATAATTGAATACAATCATGCTGTAAGAAATGATGAGCGGGTAGATTTCAGAAAAACCTGATGTTTTATGATAACTATTAAACAATAAAACCTTAACCCCATTAGGAACAACTCATCAATCTTATTTCCTAGTGCTTATCAGTGTGTCTTGTCCTGGCATTCAAAGACAAGGTTCCCTTTATGTCCTGCCTAAAGTTCTCTGAGGTTGTTGGTTGACAAGTTGGCCAATATCCATTGGTCAATTTGTGTTGTCCTCGATTTAATGGGTGGGTGGGGGGAAGCAGGACTTGAGTCTCAAGTATGGGGAATACGGGTGCCAGACTCAGTCTCCATCCAAGAGCAGGCTGAGGGCTAGGGCCTCCAGTGGGTTTCTTATAATTCTAGCTAAGGACATTAGCTAGTTATGCCCAAGTTATGATTAGCAGCTGGTGATCTAATTTTTTACTAAGTAATTTGATTAATATCTGACTTATTAATAGAATAGAGCAGACTTCTCTATCTGACATAAGCTATTGGTGAGTTTCTTTACTACATTTTCCCATTGGTGATATGGGGGGTCACATATATCTATATGGTTTTTTTATGGACATGCACACATTGTTTACTAACCTAAACCACAGTATTATTTCTGCTGTTCAGTCATTTCAGTGATGTCCAACTCTTCATGACCCCATTTGGGGTTTTGTTGGGCAACATACTGGAGTGGTTTGCCATTTCTTTCTGCAGCTCATTTTGCAGAAGAGGAAACTGAAGCAAACAGGATTAAGTGACTTGCCCAGGGTCACACAGTAAGCATCTGAGGATGAATTTGAACTCAGGTCTTCCTGACTCCAGCCCCAGTGTTCTATTCACTGTGCCACCTAGCTGCTCTATACCACAGTATACTTTTCTTAATATTGAAAGATAAGCTCTAAAAAACAGATAAGAACACTTCATTACAAAATGGTGGCCCTAATAAAGAACCAAGGCAACAAATGTATTCTCACTACCTTCCCTTTCTGGCTCCTGGCTGTCCTTGTAGCTAAGATGGCCTGTTAATAATAGTATTGTTATTATTAAGACAATGCAAATAGCAGCATTGCTTAGGGTTAGAACATATGATACACACAAGCATCAATATTACACTTAACATTAACATATTCTAATAGGTTATTAATGTTATCTCAACAGGCCCATGGGTCCCATGGTGTCTCGTGGCAAGTCCTCTGCTGATGAAATCAAGAGCAGATAAAAGAGAATATATTACATATAAATTTTCTTCTCTTCCTACTCATGCTGACACCCTGGCATTTTCTGTCCAATGATCACTATCATGTCCTTTGTCATCTGGCTTTCTTGAGGTCAGCCATGGATAAAATCTTTGATCGCCTACTGCGAAATTGAAAATTGGCAGCCTACTTTATTTTGTATTACTTTAATCAGGCTTAGTCAATTTATTGTGTGTTAATGATTGATCCATTATGTATTGGCTGGCCCCCTCACTATTTAAGTCTGTCACTTCAGTTGCCTGTTCTGAAATTTGAAAATTGATATTTCATGATTAATTATTAATTGATAATTATATCTAATCAGTGCATTGAATCTGTCCTATTAGGAAAATTTGTAAGAGTTTAACTTCCCTATTCCTATGGGCAAAATTTCAACTACAAAATTATATTTAAGTGAGGGAGGGCTGTGCAAGGTCACCAACCTCACTTTCTCCTCCAGAGCCATTTGAGTCCAGTTTCAAGATATATATCAGGATGCCTGGAAATGGCCCCAGATGTTCCTTACCATCAGCTCTCATGGGGGGCAGGCACCTTGCCCAGATTCCATTCTGCTTGGCTTTGGGCTCCCTGACTACACCTGAGGCCTGGGAGTGGCTATCTGAGGAGCCAAGAGATGCTTGGGGGTGAGAAATGTACCCAATGTACCCAAATGTCCACCTGAGGCTCAGAGGCCTGAGCAACTCCCCAAAGCAGCCACCAAAATAACATCCCAGATCCCTGGACCCTCCACAGAAGGGTGAGAAATGATCCTCAAGTGGTCACTAATGAACTTTTGACATCCACCTATATGGGTTCTGAAGGTGACCTGACCTGTGTGAGGTCAGAGTACTTCTAGCCTATATTCGGTCTTTAGAGTTAGATGAACAGGAGAACTTCCTGGCTGGGGGCAGACCCCAAAGTAAAGCATTAAGGGAGCAGGGTTTTCTCAGCCAGAGGGGGTGGTTGGGTAGGGAAGGCATGTGGGGGTGGAATCTGAATAAGCCTGTAGGTTTGGGAGGAAGGGAGGGCTACCAGAGCCCTCAGAGGTCATCTGGTCCAAGATCTTCACCTAGAGAAAAAGGGTATCTGAGGTCAAGAGGAGGGCAGGGTCCTGGCCAAGGTCACAGAGCCAGTGAGGGGCAGAGCCAGACCTTGAGCCCAGGTCTCTTCTCCCTGCCAGGCCAGCTGGTTTCCATCTTGGCCTCTCCCTCCTGTGACAGCCAAGCTTCATGGGCTGAAGGCCCCTGGGAAGGCTCTCCCCTGAAGCAGGTGGGCAGGTTCCCTACAGAGCTAGGGGTTCTGAGTATCTTTAGTTATGACTGTGAGGTAAAGGCAAATGTAAATCGATCCCCCCCACTTTGGGCCAATCTAGGATAGATATTGAGCAGACTAACCCTTAGCAAATTCTATGTCTTCCCTGAATAAGTTTATTGCATTTGTGAAGGGGGATGACTCCTAGCTGATTCACTTACAACCTTACTTGAACATTTCCCTGGGGCTTGGAGGTGATAACTTGGGCAAGGTCCTGCCCTTAGAGAACTCCCAGTCTAGTAAGGGGAAAGGTGTCCCTTGGAAACGCCCAATGTGGTAGTGGTGGCAAAACCCTGGGCAAAGGAGGCCAGCTTTGGAAGGGCAGAGATCCAGAACTGCTTGGTGGAGGTGGGCTGGGGAGGGGAGGTGCCCTTGGGCTTTCAGTGATGGGAAGAAAGGTGCAGATTATCAACAGAACACAGGGGGGAGATTTTTTAGCTGCGCCAAGGGACCTGCTTGGACTGCACAAGGGAGCTCTGGAATTCAGGGTGGGAAAGGAAGCTTGAATAACCCCTTGAACAGAGCTCAGGTGCCCTTTCCTTTCCCACCCTGCTTGGCAAGTGGAGTAAGTGCCCACCAGGAAAGAGGGCTTCTCCCCCAACCTGCAGAGACCAGCCTCATGGACATCAATCCCTGAGGTTGTTGTCCCCTGCTGAAAACAACCTGAAGAGGCCAGAAGCAGGAGCCAAATCCAATTGTTTGTCAAAATTAGGCCAGGAATAAAGGAGAGCAATTTTATCGGGAGAACAAATTCACTTCAACAGGCCCAAACTGATTGCAGCCAATCCTGTAGTTAATAGAAATCCAAAGTAAAGCGCCACACAGAAAGATGTGGCCTGCATTAACCATACTCTAGTGTGACCTATTCTAAAGCTTTAGCAATGATCCAACGATGGGGATGGAACTTAGGATATAAACACATATACATACAGACACAGATATACACATACTCCCACACTTACACACACTCTTGCACCAATGATCGAACAGGGAATAGGATGGAAGTTAGAATATAGACACAGACACAGATAAACACAAACACTCCCACACTTCACACATGCACTCATGTGTCCCAATACAATCATTTCATAAAGAATTTTAACCTATATCAATTAGGAATCACGGTGATAAGACAAAAGAGGGGGCTCCCAAGAGTGTGGGAAATGGAGAGGTCTGGTAGACAAAAGTAAAACAGGTTAAGAAACTTAATTCCCAAGAAAAATCTCATGGAAAAAATGGCAGGAGATTCGGACATACATTACTCCTCATAGATGAGCATTCCTGTCTTCCATGTGTATTTTGACATGTAGGAGTACTCATTTCTTCTCTCACTATATCCATACATCTCAGTACTGATATGTTCTCTTTCCCTATTCATATGAATATTCCCCTATATTCCCTTACTGTTCCTATTTCAGTTCTCATATATCCTGTCTATGTGTTAATCAACATGTTTCCCCTATATTCTCTATAGTAACATATATACAAGCAATAAATGTATTCAGAGTATATTGATACTATATTGCCTCTTGTGACTCATATATATGAGTCGTTGTGTATTCTCTCTATATGTTCCCATGTTGGAGCATTCTTATTTGTCCTATATTCATATGAGTACTTCCTATATGAGTATTCATTAACTCTATAATCCTATACCTATGAGTACTCAATATTCTCTATATTCCTATATATGAGTATTGATAGACTCACTCTGTCCACACAGAAGTCTTCATACGTCCTCTTGAAGGAGAATATGTCCAGGTCTATAGGGAGAGTATGGGAAAATTCTTATTCATGATTATTGAGACAGAATATATGTATATGTGTGTGTGTGTGTGTGTGTGTGTGTATATATATATATATATATATGTATCTTCAGACAGAGAGTATGGGTACACCTATAGATGACTAGACAGTGATTGTGTGAGTATTCATATAGGTAGGAAAAGAGAGAATGATTACTAATGTGTATGAGGAGATAGAATGTTTAAGTCATATAATTGAATTTACAGGAGAAATATATGGAGGCAGCTGGGTGGCACAGTGGATAAAACACCAGCCCTGGATTCAGGAGGACCCGAGTTCAAATCTGACCTCAGACACTTGACACTTACTAGCTATGTGAGCCTGGTCAAGTCACTTAACCCTCATTGCCCTGAAAAAAATAGAGAGAGAAATCTATGTGTACTCATGTATAGGAGTGAAGGCAATGCACGTGAGCACACACCCATTCTATGCTTTATAGGTATGAAGTGTCATATATTCTATACATATTTATCTATATAAGTATGAATTTATGCTGTGTAGGAGATTGTAATCATATATGAGTGCTCACATGAATATAAAGACTACATATTTATGAAATTTACGAGTTTCTCTCTTTATATATATACACGACTATATATTTAGTTCTCATAAAGAGAATAGAGAGAGGGAATGGAAGATTCCTCCCTTACATGAATATGAAGAGGAAATATTTGAGCACTCATGAATAAGAATACACAAAGCCCAGGGGGGTTGAAGGGGGGGGCAGAGGGCTGTCTGGATAGAGATCAGGGAGTCGCTGGACATCCGTCCTGGTCCCTGGGGTCCCCTCCTTCTCTCTGTCCCAGCTCCCCAAATGGCCACTGGCAGGACCATCCGCCCCTTTGTCCTCCCCTTCCACCACCACTACCCCGCCTCCGCAGCTGGAGGCACTCGTAGCAGCATTGGGGGAGGGGAAATGAACCCGAGAAGGTCTTTGGGAGAAGAGAAAATGAGCCCCAGAGGGAGTGTAGGGGAGGGAGAAATGAGCCAGAGGGGGCGGGTGAGGGAGGGGTGCTGACTGCAGAGAGACCTGGTGGGGGCCAGCGCAGAGAGGGGCGACGTTGGCGGGAGGGGGCCTCCTGCCTCCCCTAGGTGAGCGCTGACGTCACCGGCCACTGGCGCCCAGCGTGGGGTCCACTTTGCCCAGGCTTGGTCCCCCTTCACTGCTGGCTCCCTGAGCACCCCGGGGGCTTGGAGTGGATAACTGAGGGGGAGAGAGGCCAGGGGACCAGCCCAAAGTTCACCTGGGGCTCAGGTGACTGAGCGTGACTCCCAAGGTGCCATCCTTAGACCAGGGCAGAAGGTAGAAAAATGGCCTCTATCGCACCTGGGAATCTCACCGCTGGGTTCTGAGGGTGGCCGGTTGGGTGGGGGCGGGGCACGGGGCCCCTAGGTTCGGTAAGCAGGTCCAGGGCGCTCTACGGGCTTTACCCCAGCCTTCGGAGTTAGAACAAGGGCTGACGTTCTTTGTTGGGAACTGCCTGAAATCTCCTCCTTTGGCAGTTAAGCTTTGCAGGCCAGTCCCCTCTCAGAAAGCACCCCCAGAAGCAGATTATCTATTTCCATAAGATTTGGGCAGGTTAACCTTAAAAATAGGCTTTGGGGGGCAGCCAGGTGGCAGTGGATAGAGCACCGGCCCTGGAGTCAGGAAGACCTGAGTTCAAATGGCCTCAGACACTTGACACTTACTAGCTGTGTGACCCTGGGCAAGTCACTTAACCCCAATTGCCTTAATCATCCAGGGCCATCTCCAGTTGTCCTGATATCTATCTTGCCATTGGACCCAGATGTCCCTGGAGGAGAGAGTGAGGCAGGGGACCTTGCACAGCTCTGCCTCACTTAAAGCCAATTCTTTGCAAGTCATGACATCTGTCACAGTCCTCTTTGAGAATGAAGGACAAACAACAATAATGACACAAATGCAATGTTCCACACCTATAGTCCTTCACTTTTATAATGGAGAGAGGTCTTGCTAAGCTTTGAGAATACAAATGGAAAGGCAGTCCAGTCCCTGCTTCTCTCAAGGAGTTCATATCCTAATAACGGAGGTGACACATATAGGTTTCAGGTGCAAGTCAGAACGTTCCCGTCATCCATAGAGCACAACAGCAAAGCAGATGTTGATGCTTTTTCTTGTGTCAGTCAGTCAACATACATTTACTAAGAACTGACTCTGCTCCAGGCACTGTGCTAAATCCTAGGAATAAAAGGGGGGGGCAGTCGCATCTCTGGATAGTCAGTATAATGGAAGAGACAACAAGGAAACAACTGTGTGCAAATCTTACTAATATTTAAGACATATACAGCATAAATGAGGGAGAATGTGAGAGGGAATGAATTAAAGTGAAGGAGGACAGGAAAAGGCTTCTTTCGGAAGGTGGGCATTTAGTTGAGATATGAACAAAGACAGGAGCCTGGGATACGGATTGAGAGAGAATTCCAGGGATGGGAGATAGGAGGTGAAAATGCTGGGAGTCGGGAGATGCAGTGTCTTGTGCCATGAAGAGCAAGGGAACCAGTGTCAGGGGACTTGAGCAGTCGGCTATGGTTTAGGAAGTCTGAAAAGGAAGGAGGATTAAGCCACTTATGAAGGGCCTTAAGAGGCAAATAGAGGATTTGATATTTGGTCCTGCAGGCAACAGGGAGCCAATGGTGTTGTTTGAATGAGGTGGAGCTGGGGTGACTTGGTGAGACCGGCCCTTTAGGAAGATCACTCTCATAACTGAGTGGAGTAGAGACTGGAGTGAGGAGAAAGTGGAGGCTGTGAGACAAGCTGGCCATTGCAATAGCTGAGGCATGAGGATGGAGGATGCTGCACCAAGGTGGTGGTGGTATCAGAGGAGAGAGATGAGAGGAAGGTAGACATGACAGGTACTGGCAGGGATCAGATATGGGGGGCAGGAGGGAGAGAATGAGGAGTCCAGGAAGACACCTAGGTTGGAAGCCTGGGTGACTGGCAGGATGGTGGCACACTCAGCAATCATGGTGGGGGGAGAAAGAGATCAGGAGTGCAGTATTTGGGACATGTTGAGTTTAAGATATCTAAGGGACATCTTGGAGACATCCAATAGACAGCTGGAGATTCAAGACTGGAGGTCAGGGGAGAGTACAGGGCTGGAAAAATAGATCTGAGGTTCATCTCCATAGAGATGATCATTAATACCATGGGAGCTGACATTTCCATTAACAATATCCATTTCTGATGTTGAGACATTTGACAATGCCACAGGCTTTATTGGTGAGAACTTTACTGTGTCTTTAGGCTGAGGAAGATGTAGGGGGCTTTACCACATACAGAGGCAATTATCAAGTTGATAGGTTCAGGGGCTAGTGGTTTGGGGCACACTTCTACTCCTGGGACTGTTGGGCTTCCCTGACCATAGTTGGCAGCCAGGGATGATGAGGTGAAGAAGAAAATACTACAGCCATCCAGAAAGAAACAATTTAAATATCATGAAGCCACAGTCAGAATTACACAGGACTTGGCAGCTTCAACATTAAAGGACTGCAAGGCATAGAATATTATATTCCAGAAGGCAAAGGAGCTTGGATTGCAACCAAGAATCAACTACCCAGCAAAACTGAGCATTATCTTTCAGGGGAAAAGATAGACATTCAATGAAATAAGGGACTTCCAAGGATTCCTGAAGAAAAGACCCGAACTGAACAGAAAATTTGATCTTCAAATACATGACTCAAGAGAAGTATAAAAAGGTTAACAGGGGAAAAGTTATTCAATAAGGTTAAACTGTTTATATACTTACATGGGAAGATAATACTTTTAATTCTTGACATCTGTATCTCTATTACAGTATAGTTATTAAATTGACTTTGATGTGATGATATAAAGAAACTTAAGGGACAGAATAAAAGGAGAATGGGGAGGAGAGGGAAGAGGTTCGACAAGCCTATTACAATAGAGGGAAAGTAGGGAGGGGTGAGCATTGTTTCAACCTTACTCTCATCATATTTGGTTCAAAGAGGAAATAACATATAAACTCATTTGGATAAAGAAACTTAGCTTATGCTTTAAGGAAGTAGAAGGGCAAGGAGAAAAGGGTGGTACTGATAGAAGGGAGGGCAGAAGCAGGGGAGGAAAGGGGAAAGAAAAGGGAGGGCAGATGATAAAAGGGAGGGCAGATTGAGGGAGGTGGTGATCAGAAGCAGAGTTCCTTACTCTTTCCACCTGGTTCTGGGGGGAGGTAGTGGATAGATAATTGTAGAGACATATATACATATATATATATATATATATATATATATATATATATATATAGAGAGAGAGAGAGAGAGAGAGAGAGAGAGAGAGAGAGAGATGTGATAGATAGATAATCAACAGGTTCTACAGTGCACTGAGATATGACTACTACGAGGTAAAGAAAGTATTTTATTACCTAATGACAAAAAGGAGGCTCCGTGTCATCTCTCTCCTCCATGGCCACAAATAATAGTATTCTGGGATTACCTAGGGGATGGATTCTAGGATTGGATATGATTTTCACCAGATTCTTTTACTCTTGATCTTTGTGTAAAATTTTAGAATTCCAAAGCCTGCTTATTTTACAGATGAGGAAACTGAGGCAAACAGAGTGAAGTGATTTTCCCAGGGTCACAGCTAGTAAGTGTCTGAGGACAGATTTGAACTCATATGAATCTTCCTGACTCCAAGCTCAGCACTCTATCCACTTCACTACCTAGCTGTTCTTAATAATACTATTTTTTAACACAAGTCCACAATGAGAATTATGATCGTCTCTTCCATGGGTAGGGTGCTCTGGGAAATACTTTCAAACCCATCATCTCCTTGCACCTCACAACAGTCATGAGAGGTGGGCAGAGTGGATGTAATCATTCCTATCTTACAAGGAGGAAAATGAGCCTCAGAAAGAAAGGCATTGCCCAAGCCTTTCACAGCTAATAAGGGGCAGAACTGGTCTTTGAACTCCTGTCTTCTGAGCGCTCGGGCCTGCATTTTCCCACTCCATTTTGCTGGAGAACATATTTGGAATATTTCAAAGTTTTGGGAGACCTGGACAACAAAATAGGAAGCCACGCACAGAAATTACTACCACCATACAAACAGTCACAGACACAGAAACACACGTCTACCTCGAAAATAAGTATAAAGATTTTTGTTTCAAACGAAAAAGAAATTAGACCAATCAAACACATTCAGACTACAATGCAATCATGGGAGAAGCCTCAACATCTGGTACTCTGCCAACCCTACTGGGTCATGTGTACTTATATAGCCATTTTGACAAGCCCAAGATAAGACAGAGGGGGGATTTCTAAACCAGTGGTTGGAGGGGGGGAAAGTCATCTTTTGGCCAGTATCTTAGATACAAAGATGGACAGGATATCAAAATAGCCTGAGCAGTGTTTACAAACTTCAGCTGCTGAGACACTACCAGTGGGAGAGATTCCCATAGATACCAAATGCTTGCCTAAAATAAACACTGCCCCTGCTTTCTACTGCTCTTTGGCATTCCCCAGGGAAAAACCAGGTGCAGAGAGGATAGGAATTTCCCAAAGTCAGAGGTAGTAAAAGTGTGACCTGGGCTTCAAAACCATGTTCATTCACCCCAAGGCCTGATATCGACCCTTCCACTGGGCTGAGAAGAACTCCAGTTAGAGAGGTGGGGGCTCCATGGACTGCCTCCCACTCCTTACTGTCATCCAGTAAAAGAGCATTACTGAAGTGCTTGCTATTCTCCGTGAAGACAGCTAGACACTGCAGGTAGGGTGGCCAGGGAGGCTGCATCAAGGATGGGAAGAGCTCTCAAAGCCCAACAGAACCATTTCTATTTTATCTTGGTGGCTGAAGCTTCTCAGACAGCAGAGTGCCAGGGTCAGAGCTGTGGTTTAGCGGTGAACACCATTTGGGGAGTTGTGTGAGGATGGCAGAGAATGGATGCAGGGAGATCCCCCTCCTCCATTACCGCTACCACCATGAGGAGGCCATGGCTATTGGCCCCAGCCTGTACTAGGGTGGTCGTGGTATGAGTGGGGAGAATCGGGGATGGGTGAGAGATGTGAAGGAAGAGGGACCAAGAAGACTCACGATTTGGGGCTGGGTTTAAGCCTGAGAGATCAAGGATAGTGCCAAGATTGTGAACCTGGTTGACTGGAAAGGGTGGTGCCCAACAGAGATAGGGAAATGACCAGGGTGAGGGGGGGGGGTTATGGGAAAAGATAAGGAGGAAGTCTGAGAGGCCAATGGGACATTCCACTGGAGATGCCAAGCAGCCATTTGGAGAGAGACAGACAGACAGAGACAGAGAGACAAAGACGGCAAAGACAGACAGACATATCCAGAGACAGACAGACAGGGAGAGAGGACTGGAGGGGCTTAGCAGAGTGATGAGGGTCAGGAGATAGGTGGAAGAGAGCCTGGAGATTTCTGCCCATTAATGATCAGGGAACTCTTGGAAGCTGACATGTGGGGGGGGGGGGTGGAGAGGCACGGACAGAGAGAGCAGCTGGGGCCCAAGGGACGGACAGACAGACAGAGAGACAGAGCCACCAGATGCATCATTTCCTCACTGCCCACTGGAAACCTTTTGGCCCTCCCGAGGAAACACCCCGGAGGGCCCGGGCAGGTAAAGGGGGGGGGGGGGCAAGCAGCAGGCCGCTGCGCAGGCGCATATTAGTGCTCCGCTCCCCCACCCTTTTTCTTTGTCTCTGTAGGTTGGTCTTTCTCTCCTTCCCCCCCACCACCTAGTCTTTCCTTCCTGGCCCCATCCCCGTTCCGCGCAGGCGCAAAAGGAGCCAGACTGCAGCTCTACTGCAGCGAGTGCAGTATCTCTGTGGAAATGTTTCCGCGCAGGCGCACAGCAGCGCTCAGGTTCCCCCTCCCTCGGCCAAACTCTGCGCAGGCGCAGAAGGAACTTGGCTGCAGACCTGCTGCGGCAGATTGAAGGTGGGGTTGGACCGCAAGGTATCTGCGCAGGCGCTCACCCAGCGCTCCCTCCCAATCCATTTCTACCCGGCTCCACGCAGGCGCAGAAGGAGCGCTACTGCGGCAAACTGAGGGCGGGGTGGTGGCGGGGAAGCTGCGGTGCAGGCGCAGTTCAGCAATTCGGCCCCGCCTCCTTCTCCCCAGGCCCTACGCATGCGCAGGAGGAGCTTGTGGTGGAGTTGCTGTCAGAGATTGGGTGTTTAGTTTCCTTGCTGCTGGTGGTCTTGGGCTGAGTGGTGAGGGGTTCCTAACCGCGGGAGCGGGTGTGGGGGGGCAGGTCCCCGGGTTCGCGTGATTGTGCGGGGGAGGGGGCGGCGCGTGTGGGGGACGGAGTCCCCGGGACGCTGATCGTTGCCGCCGCCGCCCCTGTTGGGTCTTGGCGTTCGCGGGCCCCCCCCCCCAGGTTGTCCGCCGCCTCTGTCGGGTCTTGGCATTTGTGGGCCCCCACCCCCACCCCCCATCCCGTGTCTGTCGGGTCTTGGCGTTCGCGGACCCTCTGTTGCCTGCCTCCTCTGCGGGTTTTGGCGTTCTCGCCACCCCCACCCCCTCCTGGTGCCCGCCGCCTCTGCGGGTCTAGGCGTTCGCGCGCCTCCCGGGTGCTGCCACCTCTGCCGAGGCTTGGCCACCGCGCCCCCCCCCCACACACACACCCCCGGTGCCCCCTCCTCTGCCGAGGCTTGGCGATCGCTCCCCTCCCCCCCCCCCCCCCCCCGGGCCGCCGCCTCTGCCGAGGCTTGGCGATCGCGCCGCCGTCTCTGCCGGACCTCGGCATTCCCGGAGCTGCTGGGTGCCCTCGTCGTCGCCGCCGCCGTGCCTCCTGAGCCGCCGTCAGGCTCCGAGGTAGGTCCGAACCGGGCCGTCTGTGCTGGACTAGACTTAAGGAAGCTGGGGTGGCCGTGGCTCTGAGGGTCTAAGAGGAGGAGGAGGAGGAGGAGGAGGCAAGGGCCGCATAGAGCGATCGAGCGAGGGATCGGGCGCGCGCCGCGGGCCGCAGCCTTGGGGAGGAGGACAAGGAGCCCTTAGCAGCGTCTCGGGGCCGGTCCCTCTGTCGCGGGCAGAATGTCCAAGAGAAAGGAGGATGATTTCCCTCCGGCCACAGAGCAGAAAAGAGCCAGGCCAGAGCCATCGCCTGGGCCAGAACCAGAACCAGGACCAGGACCGGGACCAGGGGGAGAGGGGACTTCGGAAGAGGGGCCTGAGAGGGCCCCCCCTCAGAACCTGTCTCTTGGAAGTTCCACTTCTCATTCCGTCTCGGGGGAATTTGGGGTCATTGAGAGTATCCAGGTGGAGAACTTTATGGGCTATACAATGCTTGGACCTGTGAAATTTGGGTCGAATGTCAATTTCATGGTGGGGCACAGTGGGAAGAATGCGTTGTTAACCGCTCTTGTCGTTGGTCTTGGTGGAAAATCGTTAGGAACGTCTTTGAAAGGGTTGATAAAAGATGGAGAGACTTCTGCCGACATCTCAATCACATTAAGGAACAGAGGAGATTATGCTTTTAAGTCTGATCTTTATGGGGACTCCATAACTGTGCACCAGCACATCAGTATAGATGAGAGTGAGACTTATGAATTAAAAAGCCATACGGGCGATGTGGTTTCTTCTAAGAAAGAGGACCTTACTGCCATTCTCGAGCGTTTTAAGATACAGGTTGATAATCCAGTGTCTATTTTAAGGGAAGAGTTGAGCAGGCAGTTGATGGATACCAGAAATGATGGGGACAGATATAAATTGTTTATGAAAGCAACTGAGCTTGAACAGATGAGAGAGGACTACTCACAAATTATGGAGAGAAAAGCCAGAAACCAGCATCAGATAGAACAAGGAGAAGAGCAGCTTGAGGAGCTCAAACGGCAGGGCATAGAGATAGAAGAGCATTTTCAGAATATG
Source organism: Dromiciops gliroides (assembly GCF_019393635.1). Classification (NCBI taxonomy): domain Eukaryota; kingdom Metazoa; phylum Chordata; class Mammalia; order Microbiotheria; family Microbiotheriidae; genus Dromiciops; species Dromiciops gliroides. Next base: position 30,505,217 of record NC_057867.1, on the reverse strand, counting down.
GTTACCTTGAGGAAGAAATTGGAGGACTTGAAAAATGAAATGGCTTGGGCACTAGTGAGTAAAACCGAAAGAGAAATTGATAATATGATCGGGAACATAAGTATTGGAGATCAGCGTACTGTCATATTAAATCAGGAACTGGAGGCCTCAAAGGTCAAATTTAGTGAAGCAGAAAAGAAGTATAGAGCCATACATGAGAACATGCAGAAGTTAAGTGAAGAAGCTGCTGAATTAGAGCCCCAGTGCATTGAAGCAAATGAGGATGCCATGAAAACAGACAGGGCCTATTGTCAAGCAGAGGCTTTCTATAATTATTCCCAAAATGAGTTTAACAAATTAGACCAAGTTTCTGAACAGCTTCATAACCAAATTGATGAAATGAAAAAGAGCCTAGAACTAGCAGAGTTGGAAAAACAGAACAAAATTTCCATGCTGAAGGAAAAGATTAGGAACTTTAAAGATCAGGAAGATACCCTTGTTGAAGAAATAAAACATCTTCATCAAGCTATAGAGAAAGATGACAAAGAGCATTCTCAAATCAGGGAACAAGAAACATATATGCAGCAAATACTGGATGATGAACAAAGACAGCTAGACCAATTGAAAGACTGTAAATCTGAGCCACTAAAACGATTTGGACCTCAGATTCCAGCCCTTCTTGAGGCTATAGAAGATGCCCATAGACAAGGGCTCTTTACTTACAAACCCATAGGCCCACTGGGAGCTTGTATTCGGGTTCGGGAGCCTGAATTTACTTTGGCTATTGAGTCCTGCTTAAAGGGCCTTCTTCTTTCCTTTTTTTGTGACAACCACAATGATGAGAAAATCCTTCAGGGGCTGATGAAAAAGTTTTACCCATCAGACTCTTCAAGGCCACAGATAATCACTTCAGCATTTGCATGCGAAGTTTATGATTTAACAGATAGAATGGCTTATCACCCAGAATTTCCAACAGTTCTCACTGCTTTAGAAATAGACAATGCCGTGGTGGCCAATACTTTGATTGACATGAAGGGCATAGAGTCAGTGCTGCTCATTAAAAGCAAGTCCTTGGCTTGCACTGTGATGCAGGCTCAGAGGCCCCCCAAGAACTGTACCAAAGTTTTAACTGGTGATGGGGACCAAGTATTTGAGCGACACTATTACACATCTGAAAAACTGAGGCCTATTTACTTGGGTGATATAGAAATGGAAATAAGTAATTTGGAGAAAGATGTGAAAAACAAAATAGAACAGCTGTCAGCATTTCAGGAACATGTGTGTTCACTTGAGAAGGATGTCAAGAAAAACCGAGAAACTATTGATAGTCATTATCAACATTTGAAAGAGATTAAGATTAAAGTAATCAGTTTCACCTCAGAAATGAAAGATCTTGAGGAAGAAGAACAAAATCAGTCAATAGATATCTCAATCCTGGAAGACGAAGCCCAAGAAATTAAAGAAGAGATGAAAGAGGCTGAGGAAAAGATGAAAATTAGAAAGGTAGAGATGGAGAAATTAAGGCAGCCCAAAATTGATGCTGAAAAGAGAAATGAGGAGCTTAAGGTACAATACAATCAGATTTCAGAATTAGTAGAATCCATCAGGGGAGAACGAAACCGGGCTGCTTTAGAAGTGGACAACCAGCACCAATGCATGCTGCATTATGAAAATAGGCTCAAGCAACACTTAGATTCCCTCCAAGTGAAAAAAGAAGAGCTGGCAATGAAAGAGAGAGAACTTGAGAGGGAGACTGCTCAGGCCAAATACATCTGCCCAGATCGTAAAGAAGTTACACACACTGCCTCTGTTCTTGACAGAGAAATCAGTTTGTTAAGACAGAGAATACAGTCAGAAAACTACACTCACAGAAGCCGAGAAGATATAATGAGGCAGTACCAAGAAGCAAAAGAAAGATATCTGGATCTAGATAACAAAGTGAAGAATTTGAAAAAGCTCATCAAAACAATGGAAGACATATCAAAACAGAGATATGAAGCCTACCAGAAACGAAGAAGGAATCTTTCTATTCAAGGTAAATTGTACTTTGACAGCTTACTATCTCAGTGGTCCTTCCATGGGGATATTCACTTTGATCACATCAATGAGACCCTTTCTGTAATGTTCAATCGTGGAGATGCTGCTTTCAATGACTTGCGAGCCTCAGCAGGAGAAAGGCATTACTTTTCAAACTTCCTGCTCATCATTACTTTGTGGTCCATCACAGAATCTCCCTTCAGATGTCTGGATACATTTGATGTCTGCCTGGACAGTGACCATCGCAAAATCGCAATGGACATGATCCTCAGGATAGCTCATTCCCAGGAACACCTCCAGTTCATCCTGATCACTCCACAGTACATGAATTCTGTCCTTCCCAATTCACTAATTGAAGTCCTCCAAATTCCAGACCCTGACGAAGATGGAGCAGCCCTGACTTCCAAAGCAGTCAGTTCTGAAGAAGAAGAGTGAATTTTTAATTTAATGTGATCGTGCTGTCTGCTCATTGTGGTGTTTTATATTTTTTTTTCTCAAAGTGTCTGCAGTGTAGTGTGAAAAATCTCCCTACTTTAAAGAAGAGTAATGTTTAATAATTAAAAATATTTCAGAGAGGCAGTCAAGATGGAGGAGTAACAGAAAGATATACAGCATAACTCCTCCACCAGGACTCCTCCACAAAGATCTAGAAAATACACCAGACCAAATTCTGATCAGAAAATCCAAGCAAAAGTCACCAGCACCGGGCAGCTGAAGGAGAAAGACAGAGATCTGTGGACATTGGGGATGGGGACTTGCCAGGAGCATCTACAGCACCCAGGGACTGAAAGAAGCTCGAGACTGGACACCTGGGCAGGAAGCACCAGATGAAATGAGATTGTGTGTTGCCCGTGACATAATTGATTCCATTTTTTTATTAATCTGCTGTTTTGTGTTGAAGTGGTTTGGTGTTTGTTTTTCATAACTTGTTTTTCAATACTAAAATAAGTTTATGTGTAGTATAGGTTGTTAAACAATGTTTGTGTTTATAAACAACTGATAAACATATGGGATGCCCATATATGACAGCCCACCAATGGGGAAATTTTGTAAGCAACCTCACCATTAACTTATGTCATCAGGTATCAATGAAATCAATTGGTAAACAAATTACTTCACCAGCCACCTATCCAAACTTGGGTATAACCAGCCAAAAGCCCAAAGCTAGACCTATGAGAAACCCACTGGAGGCCCCAGTCTTCAGCCTGTTCTTGGGTTGAGACTGAGCCTGGCTCCTGAGAGCCAACTTGAGACTCAAACACCCACATCATGTTTGCTTGAAGATACTGCTGATTGACTGACAGGGGTTTGCAGACTTTCCAGCCAACCGCCACATCCGGAGACAGACAACTTCCAGCTGGGCTGCGAGAAGGAACTTTTTCATTGAATACCAGTTCGAGACATACTAAGTGGCAAGCCCTAAGAAATCAAGTAAGTGGTTTGTTCATGGTGGGGTTAATGGGTGGGTTTTATTTGGTTTTTTGTCTAAAAGGTAATATATGGGGTTGGCATATGTCCCTGTGGACCCAATCTGGCCTTCCTTTCTCTTCCTCCTCCTCCTCCTCCTCCTCCTCTTCTTTTTCCTAATTATTTTTTTATTAAATTCTTAGAGTGATTTGAACTTCAAAGGTAGTGTCTTTTCTCAGCCAGAAGGCCTAGGTCTTGTTCTCAGTACATGAGCAATCAGACTCCTGTCTTGAAGGGCTAACATTGTTAATTGTTTATTATGGCCAGGCACTAATAATTGAGAGTAATCACAGACCACATTTCTCAGTCCATACAATGAAGATCTAGCTTCCACCTATTTTATAATCCACAGGCTGCAGGGAAGGTAGAAAGATACTTAAGACACTAGTCAATAAAATCTTCGAGGATGCAAAGGCTACTGACTGGAAAGAACTCACCAGAAAAGCAGTGAGCTAGTTTAATAATAGGCCAAGAAAAATTCATCCTGGATTAGTGGATGAGTTTAAAATTATTGTTCCACCTTCCATTGATTTGGAAAAGGAAGCAACAAATTCTCACAGAAAGAGCCAGAATGTGGTGGAATAGACCCCCTCTCCCCCAGATCCAGCAGCTAGTTCTAGTGGAAACCACTGGAGTGGGGAAATAGAATGCAATCTGGGTCACAGATGGGCTTGGGAAATGGTTTTGGATCTCTTGAAGAGAAGTGACATACAAAGCTCTCTTAAGGTTTTGGTTTTCTTTTTCTTTTTAACAGATGTGTATGTGCTGTGATTTCATCATTGGTGCCTTCGTGATTCTACTGCTGCTCATCCTTGCATATCTCATCGCATACCCTATCCTGTGTATCACCTCAGAGAACCTTCTTGCAGCCCCTTGCAACCAAGAATGACTTCACCCTGACTTTACCTCTGGTTGGTTGTTCAATATCCAACTGTTCCTGCAAATCACAGTTGTGAAAGCAGGATACACAAATACAAAACATTGCCAACATGAGAGTGGGAACTGCTACCTACTTAGACATATACCCCATTGGAAATCAAGGGGTTACAACCTTTTGACTTTCCAGAGACACAAGAAAACCTCACCAAGATTGCTTAAGCATCCTTGAGATGTAGAGGCAATCAAAGACTTTAGCCATGCCTGGCCTGATGAAAAAACAAATGATGATAGACATGATAGTGATCACCAGATAGAAAATCCGCAGGACATTGGCTTGAAATGAGAAGAAATTAAGAGGCCTTGTAACATGTTCTCTTATAGCAATTCCTGGCTTGGTCTTCAGATGACTTGCCATGAGAAAACATGGAACAAATGGAAAGACCTATTGTCACTGTATTAAGAACATATTTTAAAATGTGTTAATGCTAAATGTAATATTGATGCTTGTGTGTACCAATATGTTCTAACTCTAAGTGATATAAACATTGAGTGTTTGGAATTGCTATTTGGATTTTATTAGTGGTAATTACAATATTATTTATAGACCATCCTAGATGACTGCTGGGATAGCCAGCAGCCAGAGGGTGGAATGTAGTGAGAATACATTTGTTACCTTGGTATAACTTCCTCCATTTTTTATTGACCACCATTTTGTGATGAAGTGTTCTTATGTTTGTTTTTTGTAGCTTCTCTTTCAATATTAAGATAAACATTTTGTGGTATAAGTTGGTAAACAACCTGTTTGTGTTCATCAACAACTGATAAATATATGTGACTTCTATTTAGGACAGACCACCAATGCGAAAATTTGGTAAACAACCTCACCATTAGCTTGTGTCATCAGATATCAATCTGTGGATAAGGGAAGAGTTCATGACCAAACCAGAGATAGAGTGGATCATGGGAGGTAAAATGCATAGTTAAATGCATTTACGTCAAATTTAAAAGGTTTCGTATGAATAAAACCAAACCAATCCAGCCAAAATTAGAAGGAAAGCAGAAAACTTGGGGAAAAAACACCTTTTTACAACAAGTTCCTCATAAAGGTTTCATTTTTTAAATATTTAGGGAATGGAGTGAAATTTGTAAAAGATAAAAGCCATTCTCCAATTGATAAATGGTCAAAGATTATGAATAAGCAGTAGGAAAATGACTTGCTGAAGGGGAATGTGGGAAAATAAGGGCACTAATGTACTGTTGGAGTTGTGAACTAGTCCAACCATTCTGGAGAACAATTTGGAACTATTCCCAAAGGGCTATAAAAAATTGTGCATACCCTTTGACCCTGCAATACCACTACCAGGTATGTACTCCCAAGACATCAAAGAACAAGTCAAAGGACCAAAAATATATGTACCAAAATATGGCAGCTCTTTTGGGGCTTTTTGGAAACTGAGGGGGTGTCCACCAATTGGGGAATGGCTGAACGCATTGTGGTATATGATTGTGATGGAATGGAGTTATGCTGTAAAAAATGATGAAATGGATTTTTCAGAAAAACCTGGGTATACTTATATGTCCTGATGCAAAATGAAGTGACGTTGTAGGAGAACATTGGACACAGTAACAGTATTATTGTAACCAGAACCAACTGTGAAAGACTTAGCTACTCTCATCAAGACAATGATCCAAGACAATTCCAAAGGACTCATGATGAAAAATGCAATCCACCTCCAGAGTGAGAACCGATAAACTGAATGCAGATGGAAGCATATTTTTTCACTGTTTTTCCCTTTTTTTCCGCAACATGGCTAATGTGGAAATAAATGTTTTGCATGACTTAATGTGTATAATGAGGGAACTCAATGGGTGGGGGGAGGGGGTGGAGGGAGGGAGAAAATTTGGGACTGAAGAAAAAAAATTTAAAAAACCAGTTAATATACTAATATTTGCATGCTGTCAGTGAATAAAGTTGATTGTTAGCATTAAGAAGTGTAAGTCTGATTCATGTTTCTCTCACAGTGGTTAGCATCTGTCATGGTAAATCGATTGTGCCCCTGCACTGGGCATTTCACTGGGGCAGAAAGACATCCCAGGGATCCCCTGTAAGGTGCAGGTACCATCAGGCAGCTCTGTCACCCACTCCCCTGTTCTGGGTCACACAGAGCAGAGACATCTGCACAGGGGGTGGTGGAGAGGAGTGGTCCCTAGCAGGCTGCTTAGCTGTGTAGTGAGCATGGGGCAGGAACTTGCAGAGCTCAGACCAGGAGGGAAGTAAGTGAGCAGACTTTGCCCTGGATCACATCCCTTGGGGAGCACTGAAAGTCTGCAGGTTCTCTGGGGACCCAGAGGATGCCTACTGTCCCCTGAGGATCTACAATTTTTAATCCTCCCAAAGTGATGCTGCTTTGAGATCACGGTGGCTGTCCCTGCCTTTTTTATTTCAGCTGAAGTATAATGCATTCTGCTCCATACCTTTATTTTAATCATGTGGGTATCTCTCTACTTCACATGTGTTTCCCATAAACAACATATTGTGAGGTTTTGGTTTCTAAGCCATTCTGCTATCCTCTTCCCTCTGTGTGTGTGTGGGGGGGGAGGGGTGGTTGGGGGGGGGGATATTCCACTCACACTCCCAGTTATGATTACATTGAGCATCTGTTACAATCCTGCTTCTCCTCCCTCCTTCCCTTCCTGGCTCTGGGAACTGAAGCAGTTTCCAAAAATGGCAGCAGTAAGATAAACCATCCTGCAGAAGGGGCCCCTGGGGGGGTTGTGGAAGGGGGTCAGTTGGGATGGCAGGGTGGGGAGGGGCTGGAGAGCTGGTAGCCATCTATCTCAGTGGTGAGATAAAAAAGGCTCTGCCTTGTAGCAGCTCAAATTTCAAATATGACAACCCCTGAACTTTCACCCTGAGTGGGTTTAATTCAGGAGCTGCAAGTCTCTTCTTGCTTCCTATTTTAGTCTCTTTTTCTGGAAAGGGCATCTCTCGCATTTGGGAGTCCAAAACCCAATAGACCATCAGCTCACCGAGCACACCTACCAGTAGCCTTCAACACTTTGTAGAAATAAAGTAATCTTTCCCAAGAAATGAAACTAGTTCCATGAGGCAGAAGGGGCAATTGGGACCTGGTAACTCTCTTTGAAGAAGCTGTTATAGGGAGGGGCCTTAGTGATCTGCGAAAAGATATGGGACCCAGGGATATTCTCACAGGATCTAGCCATGATCTGCCCTTGGATATTTTATTCATTTAGATGGGTTATTAAAATTTTACATTTTTATTATCGCTATTGGTTTTTTCATTGGATTCATTTCTTTAAAAAAAATTTACTTGCTTTATAAATTTATTTCAGGGTTTTAAAAATGCTTTATTATAGCACTGTTATTTCCTAGTATCTTCTCATACATTAACCCCTCCCTTCTTTTTGTTTTTAAACTAGAATTAATTTTATTTTTCATTTATGGAATAAAACAAGCATTTCCATGATATAGTGTTATAAAAAATGAAACTGCAAATCTATTATGGACAACTTGCTATTCCTTTTTAAGTTATCATGAAATTTCTTTATTTTCCATTTTTTCCCTCCTCCCCCACCCTAGAGAAGGCTACCATTAGACACAAATATATATATATATATATATATATGTACATATATATGTATATACATACATACATATATAGATATAATTGTATTCATTTCTTTTTTTTGCGGGACAATGAGGTTTAAGTGACTTGCCCAGGGTCACACAGCTAGAGTGCATTCATTTCTGAATATATTCCTCCCAGTTTTCCTATCCAACAAGCCATCTCTTATAACAGAGATTTTGACAAAAAGGGAAAAAAGACAATAAAATTCAGTTCATTTCATATAGCATTTGATTTTCAACTCTAATTAACTGCATAATATTGGGTATCAGAGTTGAGTTCATCCTATCTTCAGACTAGATCATAAAGTGCAAAGTAGTCAAGGACTATATTTTTCCCCATGCCTAGGATGGTATTTCTCTGCAATTGGCAAGTGGTCAATCATTTTTATTGAGTCCCACCCATTCTGGAAAGCAATTTGGAACTATTCTATAAAAATGAATAAATTTCACAAGTGGACACATAGAAGGAAGAGTTCAAAAGCAGCACCATATACAAGGTGTCCCAAAAGTCTCAGTGCAGTTACAAGCTCATCGAATCACTTTGTGTTAGCAAATAACCAGAAACAAAATTAAGCCCTGTGGATTTGAGAATGGATGAATGAATTCATCCATGTGGGGATGGGGGGGGGGGAAGGAATAAATATTTATTAAGATCTTACTGGGGGCAGCTAGGTGGTGCAGTGGATAAAGCACTGGCCCTGGATTCAGGAGGACCTGAGTTCAAATCCGGCCTCAGACACTTGACACTTACTAGCTGTGTGACCCTGGGAAAATCACTTAACCCTCATTGCCCCGCAAAAAGAAAAGATCTTACTAATAATGTGGTCCAGGCCCAATGCTAAAGCACTTTACAAATATTATTTCACTGGAGCCTGACAAAAAAAATCTGTGAAGTAGGTGCTGTCATAATCCTCCTTTTACAATTGAGGAAACTGAAGTAGATAGAGGTTAAGTGACTTGTCCTGCATCCTATCCAGCTAGTAAGTGTTTGAGGCTGCATTGGAATTCAGGACTTCCTGACTCCAGACGTAGGGGCTTTATCTGCTATGCCACATTGAGGTAGCTTACTATAATCAAATATTATCATGCTAGTAGAAATGACAAACATACATTCAGAGAGATTTGGGGACACTTCTAGGATCTAATACAGTTTAAATAATTTGCTTTAAATAAGCAAAATCAGCACCACGATACACACCCTGATTGCAACAACATGAATGAAAAGAAAAAGTAAACCTTGACTGTTGTTGGCCCTAGAGAGGAGTTGAGAAAATGTAGGTCTGTCCCTCCGTTACAGAGGTGAAGGATTATGGGTGTGGAGCATTGCATTTACATTTGCTGTCAGAAATAGTCAAAGTATTCGTTTTGCTTTTTGCTTTCCTTTTTCCATCTTTTTTTGTTGTTGTTGTTGTTGGGTTTTTTTTTGTGTGTGTGGTGGCCAGTGCTCTATCCACTGGGCCACCTAGCTGCCCCTGTTTGGGATCTTCTGTGACTGTATTGGGGGGCAATTAGAAAATGGCAATGATTTTCTCCCTCAGCAAGACTGCCTGTTTTCATTCCTTTTCCTCTGTTTTTTTTTTAGTGAGGCAATTGGGGTTAAGTGACTTGCCCAGGGTCACACAGCTAGTAAGTGTTAAGTGTCTGAGGCCGGATTTGAACTCAGGTATTCCTGACTCCAGGGCCGGTGCTCTATCCACTGCACCATCTAGCTGCCCCTCCTCTGCTTTTTTTTTTGTTTTGTTTTGTTTTTTGTTTTTGTTTTTGCGGGGCAATGGGGGTAAAGTGACTTGCCCAGGGTCACACATCTAGTAAGTGTCAAGTATCTGAGACCGGATTTGAACTCAGGTACTCCTGAATTCAGGGCCGGTGCTTTATCCACTGCGCCACCTAGCCGCCCCCCCTCCTCTGCTTTTGAAAGTTCTGATGTGGGATCTACCATCCTATAAGTAGAAGGATGCATGCTGGCATATCTCCTCCATCTTCTGAAGCAGCAAGTGAAGATGGAGGAAGGCATGACAAACACTAGCAGCTGGGGGCCCTGCTCTAAAGAGAAGAGCTCTTTTCTTTCCTCATGAGCATGGGCAGCCCAACTCCAGGGTTGCCCCCTTGAATTGGAATGGTCCACGTGGGTAGCTTGTTTTGCCTCCTGAGTTCAACTTCTTATATGGAACTTGAAGCAGCTTCAGCTGTTGAATCCAAATTGGCAACAGTTAGGCTGCTAAGAACGATAGGGAGAAATGTAAAGGCCTGTACTTGGGTTCTAAAAATTCACAGGCCGAGTGCATAGCTTTGGATACCAGTCCATATGACAAAGTCTTGAGGGTTTTAGAGCTGTCTAGCAGACATGGCAGGCAGATGAGCTAATTTTGCCCTTTCCTCTTCTGATACTAGAAACAGAGCATCCAGAACATAGAAGCTGCCCCCACCTGCCCTCTACTGCCACCTCCCATGGGGTAGAGAAATCCATCAAACTCACTCTGGAATCAAGGTGGGCAGGACACGGGGAGCACTAGCAGTAAAGTAAAAGCTGGAAGAAAAGAGTCACAGGCAGAATGAAGAAGAGGACAGTCTTACTGCCCTAATCCTCATCTTTGCTTTAGGAAGCCATAGATTCCTTTAAAAATCAGCTCAGCAGGGGGGGCAGCTAGGTGACACAGTGGATAAAGCACCGGCCCTGGATTCAGGAGGACCTAAGTTCAAATCCAACCTCAGGCACTTGACACTTACTAGCTGTGTGACCCTGGGCAAGTCACTTAACCCTCATTGCCCCACAAAAAACCCCCAAAAATCAGCTCAGCAGGAGGTCTTTCCAGATTACTCCCGCCGGTGCTCCCGTCCACCAAACTACCTTGTATTTGTTATTTTGTCTAAATTCCACATGTACTTCTAGACTGAAGGTGAACAAACTCTGGTCCTGCCTGAAACATATTAACACTTAAAGTGTAAAAACCATTCTTAGTTCAGCAGGCTGTATAGAAGCAGGTAGCAACTGACTTGGATCTTGGACCGTATTTGGCTAAGGAGACCCTGTTCAAAACTATGTTGTCTCCCTGATAGAATTCAAAGGCCCTGGATGCCAAGGATTTTTGTCTTTGTAGCCCAAATGTTCTTTTATTTTGAACTTTCCTATTATTGTGGAGGGCATTACCATCTTTCCAGTCACCCAAATCTCTCCTTCTAAGGGAGATCCCCACCTGGTCAATCTATTGCCAAATCTTTCTATTTCCACCTTTATGGCACTTCTCCTATAGCCTAGGAGGTCGCGACCCCACATGGGGTCAAGTAACTGAATGCGGGGGTTGTGAAAAATTTGGCAAGAGTAAAAGGTTATGTATACCTATTTTATATACCTAGATACTCAAGGTCACCTAAACATTTCTCTGGCGAAAAGGGGTCACAGAGTGGAAAGAGTTTAAGAAGTCTTGTCCTATAGGTCCCCTTCTCTACAATCACTAATTACATCATCATAAGCCATTGTTACTTTTCACTTGCACTATTGCAATAATGATAGGGCTGATCTCCCCAATTCCTATCTCCTTATTTTAATCCATCTACCGTTGAGTTGCTAAGGTGATTTTTCTAAAGTGTGGGTCTGAAATGCCACCCCCTAGCTCAGTGAGCTCCAGCAGTTATCCCAGAACTCAGATGGGTCTTGGAGCCATCACATCTGCCTTCACTTTGAACTACACAGCTCAGAAATACCAGGGCAAGGGCAGGGTCAGGGCAGTAGGGGGATGGGAGCAGGGTGTAGGAGCTTCTTTCTGCTTTCAAATACTGGGCAAGAAAGTGTCAGGGAATAATGGGGTGTTCAGCCAGCCCTGGATCTTCAGTGAAGAACTTTCTCCACCACTGCTGGTCTTAGATCCTGGTTCCAGTCCTGGGGTACATTGAGGAGTAGTGACTTTCCAGGGTCACATAGTGTCATAAGCTGGTCTTGACCAGACCTTTCTGCCTCTGTCACCATCAGCTCTATCCACCACCCTGACAGGTCATCGGTGTGAAATTGTCATCAGGATGGTAAGGGAACAGAACTTTGGAAGAAGAGAAAAGGGCTTCTTGGTGATAACTCAAAGCTATTCATGCCCATAAACAGCAGGAAAAACCCTATGACAACATGGAAACCATTGGTTTGAGGCAAAGCAAGTTCTGAATTCTGAGTCTGGGCCTCATCAATAAGACTTGTGGGCATAAGACCAAGCTCAAAGCCCATTACCCTGAGACAGTGGTATGGAGTGGGAATGAACATTGGCACTAGAGAAAGGTTGGCTTGAAATCCTGCCTCGAACACTAATACCAGTGTGACCTGGGTCAAGTCACCACTTAACCCTCTTGGCACCCATTCTCCTTTGCAAAATGTGGGGATTGGACTACATGGCCTGAAAGGTTGCCCCCTCCTCCTCTCCATCTCTGATGCCCTTGGCCTCTCTATTCACTTATATCTCAGCTGTCCAGAGATTTCTTCACTGGTTGTTCTGTACGAATAACTCAAAGGCAATTTGGCTTTTCCCATGCCTGTTTGGTTCTCAAATGCCTGCATCCAAAGCCAGGTGTGGATCAGGAAAAAAAAAAATTGGTTGGAGTAGTATCAGCCCATTTAGAATGGGGGAGAGGTGGAAGGGGGAAGACACAGACACTATTTGTTTGTCCTTCATTTTCTTTTTCTTTTGTTGTAGGGCAATGAGGGTTAAGTGACTTGCCCAGGGTCACACGAGAATGAGGATCAAATGTCTGAGGCCAGATTTGAACTCAGGTCCTCCTGAATCCAGGGCTGGTGCTTTATCTACTGTGCCACCTAGCTGCCCCTATGTTTGTCCTTCATTTTCAAAGAGGACCAAGCAGACAGGCTAAATCAGGTTGAGGGTAACCAACAGGCCTCAAACCCATGGGTGAGTTAGGACGATGGAATTCTGCCTCCCTTAAATCCAATTCACACACAAGTCAAGCTATCGCCCCATGATGCCATTGGTCCTCTTTATTACTACCAAAAGTCTTCCCAGGTTTCTCTTAAATCTTCATATTTGTCATAACTTATGGCACAATACAATTTGATTAGTGGTAGCGAAAGATAGTCGGGTAGTGTAGTAGAGCCCTGAGATGGGAATCAGGAAGCCCCGAGTTCAGATCTGTCCTCAGTCATTTACTAGCTGTGTGAGACCTTGGGCAAATCTTATAATCTCTATCTACCTCTGTTTCCTCAAGTGTAAAATATCAATTATAATAGTAACTACCTCACAGGGTTTTTGTGAGGCTTAAATGAAATAATATTTATAAAGTACCTGAAACATAAGGCAATAATGGTTTCTTAAACACCATAGTAGACATGGAATAAATACTATTCCCCTCCCCCACATCCATCTCCCAATCAACAAGGTTCTATTTTGGTTTTAGGTTTTTTTTCCTACAACAAAGTGCTGTCATGAGTGTTTAGACATATACTCCAACCTTTAAACTATTAAAGCTTCTGTGGCTTAAAGCTTCCCTCAGACTTTTGGGACACTTGGGATATGGACCTGCTTGGCTTCTATGCCCAGCAATGCAAGAGTTAAGGATCGACTTGTTATGGGCCTAGCACCCCTGGGGTACATCAAAGAACCTTCTCCTGGAGAAACTAAACCAAAGGACAGACACACCTAAGGAGATAAGTGGCACCTGATCAGGACTGAGCTAGCTCCAGGACCACCACCCTTCATTCCAGTCTCCCCCACCCCTGGGGAGATAAGATTAGGTGTGGCTGCTGTCTTTGTGGCATGAGGGGGACAGAGATGCCTTGAGAGATCCAGAGCCCCCCTCACCCAACTTCCCCCAGTCACCACCAGTGGGGGGATGGTCCTCCCCCAATAAGGGAACTTCAAACAGTCAGATGATCACCCCCATCAGTCCTCTATAAAAGTATCTGCCTGTCTTCTGCTGGAGGAGATTGGTATCTCAGAGCCACGCTCTGTGCCATGTCTTCTCCCCATGAGAAGTCCAAGGATTTCTCTCTTGGTTTCCCTTCCCCAGCCCCTAAATAAACTATTATCTTATTCTATTGGATTTGTGTGCAAGAGGGTGTAATTCCTTAAAGAGGAATTCCTAAGGACCCCTAACCCCTATCCCTAACCCCCTACCCCATTTTCCCCATGACATAACTGAAGAACATTTCTGGCCAGTGGTCATAGGTGCATCCTGCTGAGTGCATTACTGGCTCACAAAGCTTCCCTTCTCACAGATTTTGAGGTTTAGTGGAGCTGTGCTCGGATCCACAGTCACCATTTCCACAAAGAGAGTCACAGGGCCAGTTTCTTCCTCTGCATCCCACTGCCTCATGGGACTTGTTCCATTTTTCAGGAAAGATTAATTATAATGGGCCATGAGACTTGGGACTTCCAAATGAGGGCTTCCCTTCCTAGAAGCAAGGGATGGAAAGGGCAGAAGAAGAGAATTGCAGTTCCTGAATTAAAGTTGCCCAAAGAACAAGTCTGGGGGCTGAAGTCAAGAGTGGCATTTAAGCTCCAGAGACTAAGACTTTAATGGGTCCATTATAACAACTGAATGGCATTTCACTGCTAAAGAACCATTGAAAAGAATGAAACCTGAGACTGAGGAGAGGAAGTGTATTCAATCCTGGGAAACACTTATTTGCAGCTGAATGGTTTGGTTTTCAGAGACAATTTTTAGTCCCTAGGTAGAATTCTCCTTAGACTCAAACCAGGTGCAATAGGAGTGTGGACTGGGGTCTCCCTATGATTTTGTCTCGACCTCTTCCCAACCCTTCTCCACATTGCTCCCCAAAAGGAGGCATATCAAAGCTTCTCCCCAGAAGTATTATTAGGCATACTACAGGACTGGGGAGATTCTCAAAGGGCAGCACAATTCCTAAAAGAATTTCCTCTTGACATAGATCCAAAACTTCATATGCACCAGTTCTGATTTTCCAATACCCTAGAGAAAACAGAGACATGGTGAAAATGTTATGGGAGAAAGATCTCTTCTCTGAGTTCATGTGGTGGGTAACTCTTGCTAAATATATGTTATGGGCCCAGAGCACCCCAGAAATTCTCTGGGGTACGTCAAAGAACCTTCTCCTTGAGAAACTAATCCAAAGGATAGATACACCTAAAAGATAAGTGGAACCAGATTGGACTGAGCTAGCTCCGGGACCCCCACCCTTCATTCCAGTTTTCCTCACCCCTGGGGAGATAAGATCAGGTGTGGCTGCTGCCTTTGTGTTGTTATGAGAAGATTATGGGCCCTGGTTACCCCAACAGTCGTCTGGGGAAGTCAAGGAACTTACAAACTTGAGAAAGAGATGTATGATCTATTATTGTAACGCTGTCTGGCCACAGTATCCGCTAGGGTCAAAGGAAACTGGCCTATACACAGAACCTTTAACTATAACACCATTGTGCAATTGGACAAGTTCTGCAGGCGTGAAGGGAGATGGAAGGAGATTCCATATATTGTCCTTTATGACTTTAAGCCAGAAGTCAAAAGGAAAGGATGAGGTCCTCTTGCTGGTAGAAAATCACCACAAGTCCAAGCAATTAGCTAACTCTTCGGGCACCTCCTCTGGGACCCCATCCCCTCCTGCTCCTCAGCCTCATTCCCTCCCTGGTTCTCGATTCACTCCTTCTTCCCCCCCTGCTTCTGTCCCTATGGGTCAACCACTGTCATACCACTCCATGACAGACCTCTCTTTGCTCACCGGCTGATCTCAGAACCAATCCCCTATGCCCTCCACAGCTGAGCTCCAGCCACACTGGGAGCGGACGTCAGTATTCCTCTATTTGCCCCACCCAACAGCGGTCTCCACAACCTATCCAGCTGTACCCCTCACAGCTGTGCCCCTCACAGCTGTACCCCTGTCACAATCCGGGGGAGCTCCAATATGTTCTCTAGTCTCCCATTTTTTCCATTCAGCAGCCACTCCCACCTGCTTTACCTAATCTGCAGTTGCCTACACCCATTCCCCCAGTCTCCTTTACCCCTCCCCCACCCATTCCACAGCCAAAGACTACTACCCCTCCCCCACCCACTCCACAGCCAAAGACTATTACCCCTCCCCCACCCATTCCACAGCTAAAGACTGCTACCCCTCCCCCACCCACTCCACAGCCAAAGACTACTACCCCTCCCCCACCCATTCCACAGCTAAAGACTGCTACCCTCCCCCACCCACTCCACAGCCAAAGACTACTACCCCTCCCCCACCCATTCCACAGCTAAAGACTGCTACCCTTCCCCCACCCACCTCACAGACTAACCTGGCTCCTCCACCCAATCCTCTACCTCCAACTGAGCCACCTATTCCATTAGCCTCCTTATCCCCTCCCCTACCAGCTTCACCCAAGTCTGTACCAGCATCTCCCACTGCTCCCCTGCTTCCATTAAGGGAATTTCCCATTGGGAAGGGTACAACACTAATGCATGTTCCTTTTTCCATGAGCAGTTTATCTCCGATTAAAGAGAAATTGGGGTGTTACTTAGAGAACCCCACAAAGTTCATAGATGGCTTTAAGTCTGTGACAGTGCAGTTTGACTTTTCCTGGACTGATTTTCAAATTATTCTTGCCAGCTGTTGTACCCCCAATGAGAAGAAACAGATTTTGACCCTGGTGGTATAAGTCGGGGATGAATACTTGCAGGTTAGAAATTGGGCTGGGGTTCCTGGAACTACAGCTGTGCCAGCTGTAGACCCAAGATGGGACTATCATAACAGGGAAGACAGGGCTCGTAGAAACCACATGGTCACCTGTCTGGTTGAGGGAATGAGAAGGGGGGTTAAGAAACAAGTCAATTATGAGAAGCTGAAGGAGATCACACAGGGGCCACACCAAAACCCAGCTCTTTTCATGAGTAGCCTCGTGGACTCTCTGAAGAAATATGCCAACCTAGATCCAGGAAGAGATGTAGGAATAACTGTCCTCTATATTCATTTTATCAGCCAATCTTCTCCTGACATTAGGAGAGAACTCCAGAAATTAGACTGGGGTCCTCAAACCCCACCCTCACAACTCCTTGATATTGCTTTTAAGATTTTTAATAACAGGGACCTTGCAGTAACCAAAGAGAGAGAAAAGATGGCTTGTGCCCGCTCCATAGAACAAGCCTTGCTAATTGCAGCAGCCATCACATCTGCTACCAGCAGATATTCGGGTGGCCGAGATTCTGGCAACTGCAGTAAACTGAGACACAGGAGTGGGGGACACCCCATGAAGGTGAGACCACCTCCCCTACCTCCTTGTCCCCAGTGCAGCCCCCAAGTGGTTGGCCTAGCAAAAACCCAGCTCCCCACAGTCTGGTCTCCTGGCCAGCCCCTTGTTACTGACATCTCCAGGGCCAAGCCCATGGCCAAGCTGGGTGTAGGAGGTAAGTCTATGGATGACTCAGGGGCGACCCCTGCCTTACTCTCTCATTCATGTCCTACTATTCCATCAAAGCTAAAGGTTGTGGGGAATTTAAGGGGAACACCCCTTAAATGTAGACCAACATTGCCTTTAATGTGTATGCATGAGGATCACAAATCCTTCATCCCTCCCTGGTTCTACCCTCTTCACCTTGGACCTTATCAGGATGTGATGTCAAGAAAAAGCAAGCTCAGTAAGAAGTTCCTAGCTTATGGAATAGACCAGAACAAATAACCTTTAGCTATCTCACAGTTGTTGATCTGTTTACTGCTACTCTTAAAATCTTTCATGGTAGAATAGTTAAAATGGGGAATTATTTGTAATGTGTAAAAGCTGCAAGGAACAATATTTTTTTTAATCTAACCACTGAACTGCACAGAACTGAGCTTTGATCTGATTATTTAACACTTGTAAGGCAGGCTACACCTTGTCTTGCATTCATCTTCCACTGAAAAAAAAGCCGATACTTTACTCCTTATCTGAAAATTTTTTGTTTAAGTCTGTTCCATCTAGGCTCAAGGATTCACTGTGCCCATGTGTCTCCTCCCACCCTCTGGACCTCACAGCTCCTCACACTCAGGACCAGGCCTTCTCCACTTCTCCCCTCCCCCTCCCCCACACTGTGATTTCTTCAACCCTGCTCAGTATGAAGCAGTTTCAGAAGAATCGTAGTCCCTTTTCCTTATATATAGAGAACTGGGGAATATTATGGGCCCAGAGCACCCCAGAAATTCTCTAGGGTACATCAAAGAACCTTCTCCTTGAGAAACTAATCCAAAGGACAGACACACCTAAAGAGATAAATGGAACCAGATTGGACTGAGCTAGCTCAGGGACCCCCACCCTTCATTCTAGTCTCCCTCACCCCTGGGGAGATAAGATTAGGTTTGGCTGCTGCCTTTGTGTCCTGAGGAGAGAGAGGGCTTGAGAAATCTACAGCCACCCTTCACCCAACTCTTCCAGCCACTACCAGTGGGGGATGGTCCTCCCTCACTAAGGGAACTTTCCACAGTCAGATGGTCACCCCCATCAGTCCTCTATAAAAGTATCTGTCTCCTGCTCGAGGAGATTGGTATCTTAGAGCCACACTCTGTGCCATGCCTTTCACCCCATGAGAAGTCCAAGGATTTCTCCCTTGGTTTCCCCTCCCTTCTCCAGCCCCTAAATAAACTATCTTATTCTATTGCTTTTGTGTGCAAGAGGGTGTAATTCTTTAAAGAGGAATTCCTAAGGACTCCAACCCCCTAAACCCCCTACCCTATTTTCCCCACAACATATATTAACCACAATGCAGAAATTTTGGAGGTAAAAGCCTAGGTTCATATAGGCAAAATGAAGTCTGAGTGACAGAGAAATAATTCATTTTGTACTGTAATCTTATACATTCCTCTTAGGCCCGTAAAAGTTAAAGAGAAAATTCCTTCATTATCCCATACTTCCTTCAGTGTATTCAAAATTGAATCAACTTAATTAAATAGAATCATAATCTCATATATTCTCTAAGGAAACAAACCTTATCAAGCAAACTCTATAGGTAAACTAAGTCAGGTTATAGATTAAGCCACATTTAGAGGATTCACAGACTGATTGAGGAGGAGGATTTTACAAAGGAGTCAGAGACAATTGAGATTCTTCCTCTGGCTTATCTGGGTAAGACTGCTTATCTAAGGCTCTTAAGGAAATTTTTACATCCTGTTATGGGAATATTATGGGCCCCGGTTACCCCAGAAATTGTCTGGGGAGATCAAGGAACTTTCTCCTTGAAACCCCAGGAGTTTTCCCTGGAGATCAAGGAACCTTCTCCTTGAAACTAAACCAAAGGACAGACATACCTAGAGAGAAAAGCAGCACTGGATCTGGACTGAGATAACTCCAGGACCACCACCCTTCATTCCAGTCTCTGTCACCCCCCTCGAGGAGGTAATCCTATTAGGCGTGGCTGCCCCAGGAGGGGATAGAACAACAGCCCACCACCAGACTACTTCCAACCCATCACCAAACTGCTTCCAACCCACCACCCAATAAGGGACATTTTACCATTACTTGGGTGGTCACGCCATCTTGGCCCTATAAAAGGAAAGGGCGCTCCCCAGTCAAATCAGGGAGGAAAGAGTTTTAAACTTTCTTCCCAGCCAGTTTCTCCTGTATCCAATAAAACTGTTCTTTTATTCCTAACTAGGACGTGTGCGAGAGTGTAATTATTTCCAGAGGAATCCTAAAGACCCACATGCTTTCCCCATAACACATCCCTTGGGACAGCTTTTTTTCAGGTGAGGTTAATATTAGAGCAGACATTTATTCAACTAAAAATTGCAGGAAGAATAGCCCTGAGTCCCAAATAATAAGGGGAAATAAAAAATTCCCACAACAGTCCTCCATTTTGATCATTGTTGCTACTATTTAGTCCTGTCCTACTCTTCATGACCCCATTTGGGGTTTTGGTCATTAAGAGGTCTGCAATACCTCTCTTTGATTATTCGCATAAATTCTATCACTCTCTTCCCTGGGCATATTTTTCAACTGGATTTATGCACACATGACTATTAGAAAATATTCGATACAGCAATAAATCAAAAGTAATATAACTATGATCATCAATACAAATAAATAAATAAATAAACGGACAGACGGACAGACAGACAGATAGATAGATAGATAGATAGATAGATAGATAGATAGATAGATAGATAGATAGATAGATAAGTAAGCAAATAAATAAATAACATCAAGTCTTCTGGTCCCTGGTAACCCATTCCCAATGTCCTTGCAATCTTCATAGTTCATCTTGAGTCCCAACTGTCCCATGTAGTCACCTGATCCCTGGGAGAATCTTCTCTTGGAAATTCTGGAACAGTCATACATCTGTTTCCCTGCTTCCAAGTTACTTGCAGAGCTTCCCCAGATAAGGCTGTTAGAACCTACTAGGGATAAGATTCAGTACAATTTAGTAAGGCCTAACACAACATCTGGTCTTCCAGTAACTAGTTCATGTGGTGAAAACCAGTTCAAATCTCATGGAGCTAACTTTATTGACAACAAAGCTATAAGAAGAACATCAAATTAGGAACCCATAACTCACCTGAAAGTTCAGAGAATTTCAGTTTTTACATACAATTTGCTCTATCTTTACCTGAACCCTGTTCCTCATATGGACAATGACATTTATGCCGAAGAAGAATCTTCAAGAAAGGATCTATGAAGGCCTGACTTGTCAAATGAGTCTTCCTCTCTCTTAATATTATCAGATAGAGACGTCAAAAGAGTAAAAATAAACTGTTATTGAACATTTTCTTTCCAATTACTAATGCGATTTTATGTGTAAAATCCTCAATCCAGTTTTGAGAAGTTATTACTAAAATGTAATCCAGACCTGTATATCTCAGAAAAAAAGAGAAGAAAAAAATTAATTCATCTGTGTACATTAAATTCAAACCTGAAAGATGTTCAGTACTTTTCAGTCTTGTTCTTAATATCAGGATCAAAAGAAAAACCATTTAAAATCATTTAAAAATATCATCCAGGAACATCATGTTTACTTTGTTGTGGAGAGCTGAAAGGAGACAAATAAAAGGGATAAGTAACAGGGAAGCAGATTTTTGTTTAATGTTAGGAAAAGCTTCCTAGCAATAATGAGAGTTGTACAAAAATGGGATGAGCCGCCACAATGGGAGCCACAAGCCTATTAGAGCTGAGTCTAGGCAAGGCCAGCTCCATGGTTAGAGATGATGGTCAGTGACGTCAACATTCACCTTTGTGAGGCAGGACCTCCCCCCCCCCATATTCCCTTATGACATCAACCCCTCATTGACCCTCCACCTGGGCTCAGGAGCCCCTCTCATCTTTGGGCCCATGGTCAGCCCCTCCTGGGCCTTTATTACAGAGGTGAGGGACTAATGGTATAGAACATTGCATTCATTGCCATCAATAGTCAAAGTATTGGTTTTGCTTCTTTAGGTATATACTGTGTAAGATGGTGTTTGCTTAATGAATAGGATATAAAAACAAAAGACATCAATGCAAATAACATTACTTTCAAATTGATGTTCCTTCTGATGCTTAGTGAAATGAGCAGAATCATTTGAACATTATACACGGTAACAGCAACATTGTGCTAGGATCAACTTTTCTAGACTTAACTCTTCTCAGCAATACAATGATCCAAGACAATGCCAAAAGACTCATGATGGAAAATGCTCTCCACATCCAGGAAAAGAACTATGGAGTCTGAATACAGATTGAACCATACTGTTTTCACTTGGGGGGTGTTCCCCTTTTCTTCTGTTTCTTCTGTCACAACATGACATATAACCTATATCAGATTACTTGCTGTCTTGTAGAGGGGGGAGGAATTAAAAAAATAATAAACATTTTTATTTATAGTTTTGAGTTCCAATTTTTATCCCTTCTTCCCTCCCTCCCCTCCCCTCTCCCTGAGGTGGTGAGCAGATATGGGTTATACATGTGCAATTATATAAAACATTACTGTATTAGTAATTTTGTACAAGAAAACTTGAACAAAAAGAAAAAATGAAAGCAAGTGAAAACAGCATGCTTCAGTCTGTTCCATCAATATCAGTTCTTTCTTTGGAGGTGGATAGTATGTTTCATCAGTACTCCTTTGGGATTGCCTCGGATCATTGTATTGCTGAGAATAGTCAAGTCATTCACAATTCCTCATCAAACAATATTGCTGTTTCTGTGCACAGTGTTCTCTTGGTTCTGCTCACCTCACTATACACCAGTTCATACAAGTCTTTCCATGCCTTTCTGCAATCATCCTGCTTGTCATTTCTTATAACACAGCAATATTCCATCACCATCATATACCACAGCTTATTTAGCCATTCCCCAATTGATGGGCATTCCTTTGATTAAGGGAGAAAAATTTGAAATTCAAAATCTTATTAAAAATGAATGATGAAAACTATCTTTCATGTAATTAGGAAAAAATAAAATACTACTTACAAAAAAAAATGTTCCTTGAATGACACCACTTACTTTTCTGCTACCAAGTTTCTGAGGTTATTTACAGGGATGGTTTTGTTAAAAAGATTTCACTTTAACTTCTTGATTGGGATCTTTCTCTGTGGCTGTTTAGGGAGGGGGGAAGGGAGATGACAGTTAGACAATGGCAGTTAGACTGGCTGCTCTCATTCCTTTTTCTGTGCTATGGAAGGTTCTGATGTGGAAGGTTCTATTGCCTGGAGAGAAGGATCCACCTTAAGCAGAGGATGCTGGACTAACTCTCCTATATGGTGAGACAGAAGCCGGAGCAAAACATGACATAACTAGAAAACTGGGATGACTTGGGTGTTTCGAGTGACACCTTTTCAGAGCTCCTATTCCTTCCTTGGGTAGCAGAACATGCCTGACTCTGTTTACAAGAACATGAAAAGACTATGTTCTAACTTATTATTCATTAGAAAAAAGCAAATTAAAGTAACTTTGGGATATCAGATTGGCTGAGATAGATGCTCTTCAATTGGAGAATGGCTAAATAAACTGTGGTATATGATTGTGATGGAATACTGCTGTAATGTAAGAAAAGATAAGCTGGTTGATTTAGAAAAGCAAAGAAAAACTTGAACCTATGAAGGAAGATGCTGTTTACCTCCAGAGAAAAAACTGACAAATATAAATATGCATAAGATGATCTTACAAATATGTATATTTAAACATATGTGTCTGCTTATGTGTGTATATATATATATATTTGTGTTTAATAGTTGCCTTCTTCTGGAGGGGGGAGGGAGAAAAAATTAAATAAAAAGTGCACAGAAGAGAACAAAAGAAAACCTAGAAAAAGCACAGAAAAGCTGGTTTTCTTTGAAAACAATGTATAGAATTGATTATATAGATTTTTATATTAAATAGATTTTCCTTTCCATTTTCATGAAATGGAAATTGATAGTTTTATTTTGAGTCCTCTTCTTATGTTATACTGTGTACATGGAAATGTTCTTTTTTCCTTTTTGTTTTTCATTTAAGTTTAAAAGTGAATTTAAAGATTTTCTAAAAGTTTTTAAGGACATGGGCTGGTCTTACGGAATGCTCACCCTCCCTACTAGGTTCACCTTATTAGACTGAACTCTTAAGTGGCTTGAGTTGTCTAGTCCAAGTTAACAGTAATTCAGCTGTTACATTCTCTCTGGAGAAATGTAAAGTCAGGCACTTGGGTTCTAAAAATTACCTTGACAAGTACAGGATATGGGAGCTGTGGCTCAAAGCCAGTGCATGTGACTAAGGCTTGAAGGTTTCAGTGGACAGTAAGCTCAGTGTGAGTTATGTAGGGGACACTGCAGCCAAAAAAGCAAATGCAATTCCACATCGAGACTTTCCCCATCTTGGTTTTGTTATATCGAGGGTCAGCATAAGAAATTAAATGGGAATTTGGGGGGAGTTCGGAAGAAGCTGCAGACTATACTCAAATGCAAGCAGACAACACAGAAAAAAAAGTTTAGAAACTCAGAAATGCATAAAATATGTGTGGAGTATTTGGCAAATTTTACAATAAGGTACTGTAAACACCCCATAAAGAAAAAAAGTCAGGCCTTCTCTGGTACAAAGGGAGAGCCAAAAAATTTTACATGGATTTTCTAGATTTGGTGGGGAAAGGGAAAGGGATAACTGTAGTGTGGGTCTGTTTAAATGGACAAAACACAATATGAATATTTCTGCTAGTCAGTGGCAATCTAGTGATTCCAGAGTTCTCACATTAAATTTATTATCTGGATTTGAGGCAGCCGGGTGATGCAGTGGATAGAGCACTGGCCCTGAAGTTGAGAGGACCTGAGTTCAAATCTCCCCTCTGACACTTACTAACTGTGGGACCCCTGAGCAAGTCACTTAACCTCAATTGCCTTAAACATCCCTGGTAATCGCTGGTCATTATGATGTATATCTTGCCACTGGACCCAGATGGTTCTGGAGGAGAGAGTGAAGCTGGTGACCTTGCACAGCCTTCCCTCACTCAAATCCAATTCCCTGCAAGTTATAATATCACGTCCCAGATGTCATGGTCCTCTTCAAGAATGAAGGACAGACAAGAACAACAGCTACTATCTGGATCTATACAGGACTAAGTAATATAGCACTTTTCATGGGTTTGGGTGTGTATGTGCATGTGTGCGCGCGTGCGCTCGCACAGTAGGTTCCCTCGACCTTTTTCAGCCCCTTCTTTAAGGGGTATGTCCTGACCCTCAACAGTGAAACCAATGAAGAAGGCAATGAAGCAAGCATTTGCCTATCTGAGAACAGAAAGCAGGGAGGTTTTCCTGTATCATTCTACCTCCTCTTGGAAAAGACTCCCTTTTTGGAAAGGAGGGGCTGTAATAGTGTGGAAGAGAACTGGAGGTTCTGGGTAATGGGATGCGTGAAATGTAAGTTCCTTGAGGATAGGGATGGCTTTTTGGCTTTGTGTCCCCAATTTTAACACATGGGCCAGCACACAGTAGGTGATTAATAATGGCTTATCAAACTGAGAAATGCAATTCAAGGAATTGAAGCCATTTCTATAAAAGATTGTCACCATTGATAGTGCCCTACTACCCTTGACAGTGAGCAGGATTCCAGCAAAACCTGTGCAGATCTTTGACATCTTTCAGCATTTTGTCATCCACCTTCCAGTTATAGCCTTCAATACCCTCCCAGTGATTTTGCTTAGTTGGATCTCCCACTGAACTCTCCTTAAACCTTCCACTATTTCTCTCCCTGTGAGACAATACATGAGCACTCACATTTTTGAATATAGAAAGAACATATTAGTATTCGTATATATGGAGAGAGAATATGCAATCACTCATATGTATGTACATATACATATATGTATGTATATACATATATACATACATATACATAGAGAATAGAGGAATCCTCATCTATGAAGAGAAATATCCCAATATTCCACCATGCTTTTCCATGAGATTTTAGAAATCACTTTGTGTTCTAAATTGTTTTCTCCCCCTTGGCTGCCAGATCTCAGTACCTTAGTAAAATGTTTCTTAAGGCCCGTTTTCATGCCTCCTTTCATCACCTCACTACAACAAATTATATCAGTTATAGTTCTATATGAAATGATTGTACTAGGAGTCTTTTTTTTTTCAATGCCCATCTGCTTTTAATCATTAATAACACTCAAATAGGTCAGGTTTGAATGAGTTTCAATGTAGGCCACATTTCACATTGTTCTATTTTTATGCTAACGTCAGTCTTTTCACTAACATGTCACTGTCTTAACTATTCATCCTCTAAGGCTGTTGATGAAGGAATTGCAATGTTCTTGGTAAAGGTGTTATCCTAAATATGTGGTATCACTTTTACAGACAATTGACTTGACGTGTGGCCTCATGGTCTTTCTCTTTATGATATTTGCAGGAGAGACACGATCTTAGTAATATCCATGAGGCTTGTCTCTTCAGACTGTGGAAGACTAGCTCTCCTACGCGATGACAAAACTCGACAGACCTGCCCAGGGTGGAAAAGAAAAGGGCTTGTGAACTCTGCTCAAGGTGTTATTTGGGTTTCCTATCCCATCCAGATTCCCAGAGCCCCCTTCTGCAGTCCAATCAGGTCCCTTGGCACAGCTGACAATCCCCACTTTGTTCTGTGGATAATCCCCACCTTCCTTCCTATCACTGAGAGCCCAAGTGCCACCCAGCCCACCTCCACCACTTGATCCCTGCCTCTCCAAGGCTGGCCTCCTTTGGCCATGGATTTCCCACCACCACCACATTGGGCATGTCCAAGGCACACCTTTTCCCTCACTAGACTGGGAGTTCTCTGAGGGAATCAATCAGGGACCTTGCCTAGGATGGCATATCTAAGCTCCAGGTTAAAGTTCAAGTGGGGCTCTGAGTGTAGCAGGTGGGGTCATTCCTCTTATTGGACAAATGGAACAAATTCATTCTGGGAAGGCAGGGGCTTGGCTCAGGCTCACTCTGCATAATGTGGATCCCAGGCTGGCCTAGAGCTCTTTTTTTTTAACTCTCCACTTAACTAGATAGTCATAACTCTAACCCCTCCCACCCCCAAACCTGCTTTCTGGGTAATGTCTTCAAAGGGACCTCCAGCCTAGAGAAAGGCCAAGATGGAAGCCAGCTGGCCTGGGAGGCAAGAGAGACCCGGGATCAAAGTCTGGGTCTGCCCCTCACTGGCTCTGTGACCTTGGCCCTCCTCTTGACCTCAGTTCCCTTTTTTCTAAATGAGGAGTTTAGACCAGATGACCTCTGAGGTCTCTTGTAGCTCCCCCCCCCCCCCCCGCCCCCGCATCCTACCCAAACCTACAATGTCATTCAGACTCCACTCCCACCATCCATACCACCCCTCCCCCAAACCTAGAAGTCACTCACCCCCCCATGAGAAATCCCTGCTAGTCTAATGGGAGCAGCCCCCAATCAGCCAGTTCTGCCCCTATTCTAACCGTAAAGACTGGAATTAAGCCCATGGTTGTTCTGCCTCCTGAGCCAGAGGTGTTCTCCCCCCAACCCCAACCCCCCTCACAGGGACGGTCACATCTATCTAAGAGCCGGGGGGGGGGGCGGTGTGAAAGGACCAAGTTCTCGTAGGGCCCAGTTGGGTGGCGTTGCCCTACCTTGGGTGCTGGCCCAGGATTCTCCAGGCGGATGTTTCGTGGACGTTTTCGGCCCCTCTTCCGGCGTCGGAATCTCCGGTGAGGGTTGGCCTGGACCCCTGGCATCTCAGGAACCCCAAATATTTGCTCTGTGCCCTCGGGGAGGTGCTCTGGGAGCCCCGAGCAGAGCAAAACAGACTCTGGGCAAGAGCAAGCCTCCATGGATGAATACTGGCTCCCTCTGGCCCGTGTGCCCGCTAGTCTTACCTTGGTGACTTTGTGACGCAGGAGGGAGGGGCCCCTTACCTGGCAGCCCCGCCCCCCACCCCCCCCCACCCCACCCCCACCCGCCTGGCACCCCGCCCCCACCCGCCTGGCACCCCGCTCACCACTGGGCTGTAGAACAGCTCCCTTGCCCTCCCCTCCTCCCTCCGCCACACCCTCTGGCTCTAATTTTAGCGGCCATCCGCCATACACTGTCTACCCTTGCAAGTGGCCCACACTACTAGTGACTTTATCCGACATCTGCTATTCTTGGCAGGGAGGGAGGGAGGGAGGGACGAGGGAGCAGGGCCAGTGCCATGACAGGTGTCTTCTAAGTCTCTGTGCAGGATTTACTCTCGTCTTCATATCCTTGAGTGCCCACAGATTTCCCTTCTTTATTCATATATGGGAACTACTCTTGTGTTCATTCTCTCTACATATTCATATAGACAAACACATATATGAGCACTCATTCTCTCTGTATTCATATGTCTAAATTATCCATAGCCTTATGTATGAGCACTTAGGTATGTCAGCACTCATACTCTCTCTATATGGCCAGATACCTGTGAGTATTCATATGACCTACATACTCCTACGGGTGTGTACCCATAAATCCTCTAAATCCTTACAGAAGAATGCTTTCTGTATACACATTCATATATATACATACACCCACATATATACATACACATACATACATACATATGTATGTATATATGGATGGATGGATGGATGTCCTCCTAAGGGCATTAAAGGATGGGACTAGAAGGTTTTGCCTGAATTCTGGACCCTCTAAAGGGTAGCAGTCCACTGTCCCTGGGAACCTTTCTATGAGATAGGTGCCTCTTCAGTGCTTAACTGATTTTTCAATTCAACAACAATGTATAAAGCACCTACTTTGTGCCATGGTCCTCAGGGTGGGAATTCAAAGACAGAAAATAGTTCCTGTGCCCTAGGAGCTTCAATTCCCCATAGAGCATCCTCCCCTAGACCTTCTCCCTGAGCTGGTATAATGTAGGAGCTAAAATTCTCTTCCTCCTTCTTATTGCCGTTCCTTCTTCTGGAAGGGGAATCCTTGGTTTGGGAGTCCACAGTCCCATGGACCATTGGGTCAAGGATTCCCCTATCAGCAACTTCCAGTGTTTTGAAATAAAGTAATTTGAAATAAAGAAGAAATAATCTTTCCCAAGAAATGAAGCAAATTCAGTGAGGCTGAGGGGTGGGGGAGAAGGGGCTACTGTGACCCTGTGATTCTCTTTGCAGAATTTGTGACTAGGAATAAAGGCATGGCTCCACTAGGCCTGATATTATGTAAGAAGGGAAGCTAGGGGACCCAGGGATCCTCCCAGCAGGCTCTACCCATCATCACCCCCCAGATATTCTATTAAAAATCATATATTTATTTTTTAAATTTTATCTTATTTTTATGGTTACTTTTGGTTTTTCCATCACATTAATCTCCAAATATATTACTCCCAGTTCCTGTAACCCAACAAGTCATTCCTTGTAACAGGGTTTTCCCAAAACATGAAGAAACAACACAGAAAGCAGTTTGGTCCAGTTCACAGAGTGCTTGGGTTTATAGCTCTCTAACCTACTCATTGGGTAATCCCTGGTGTTTGAGCTGTGTTTGGCTTCTCCTCTTAATAGGCCTTAAGTACTATAATGTCTGATACTGTCTTCTCTACATGGACTTCCCCCAGTGCCTAGAATGACACTTCTCCAAATGGTATGGGCTTATTGCTGAGGTCCAGAAATTCTGCAAAGCAATGGGGAATCATGGCCCCAAAGGGACCAAAACCTGTGGCACACGTCCTTGACAGTAATCAGGATTCCAGCAAAACCTGTACAGGTTCCTATCATCTTTTGGCATTTTGTCATCTTTCAGGTTTCACCTTGGAGCGATTTCACTTGGATCTCAATGAACCCTTCTCCACTATCTCCCTGTGAAAGAATATATGGACTCCCCACATGAACAGAGAATATGTGAGTGTTCATACATATGAATGGTAGGGAATATATGAGAAGTCATACATATACAAAGATGTATGTGTATACATATATACACATATCGATATAGAGACAATACACTCGTCTGTGAGCAGATGTCACTGTTTAAGGAGTTTTTATTAAAGCAAGGATTTTATAACCCAAATTACATTTCCTTGCTCAGCTATCAATTCTGTCAGCTAAAACAGTGGTGATATTCATGAGCTTTTACAAACAAGTTTGTCTTTTAGATCTGTTTTTCCTTTGGCTGCCACATCCCTCCCCTTGGTAAGTTAGTCAGACGTTTCTTTAGGCACTTTGGAGGTACCCTTTTGTCCCCTCATTATGAGAAATTATTTCTATCAGTTAAAGTTCTCCATGGAATCAGACTGTATTAGAGGTGTGTGTTTGTGAATATGCCTGTGTCCATCTTCAATGCCCATCCCCCATCCCCCTTTTCAATCATGAGTCCCAGACTAGACAAGGTTAAGTTGGATCAGTTTTTATTATAGGCCACATTTCCTTTGGTTTTGCTTTTTTAATCATTATACTAATGTCAGTCTTTCAACTAATCAGTCAATGGCTTAAGTGTCCAGCCACTGAGGCTTTCAATGAAGGAATTGTGGTGACAGTGTTCTTCTATATTTACGGCATCATTTTCACAGACAATTTGATTTGGCTTCTTCCCGTGCTTTCTTCCACTTTAGACTGTTTGAAGCATGGAAATGATCTTAGTGACATACTTGAAGCTGATCTCAACAGGAGGGGGAGGAATCCTTCTCCTTCTGGGGGGCAGAATCCGACAGACCTGCTCAGGTGGGAAAGGAAAGGGCACGTGAGTTCTGCTCAAGGAGTTATTCAGGCTTCCTTACCCACCCTGACTCCCATAAACCCCTTCTGCAGCCCAGCCTGGAGCCTTGGCTCTGCCTACAAATCCCATCTTTGTTCTGTCAACAATTAAAAAAAAAACCCAAACGCAATCAATTTCTACTTTCTTTTCCATCCTTGAACTCATTTGCTGTGCACCTCCACCATGCTCTTCCTGACCCCCTGTCACAGAGGCCCCCCTCCTCTGCCCAACTCTTTTCCACCACTATCCCATTCAGTATGTCCAGGGCACTGTTTTTCTCCCATTAGACTAGGAGTTCTCTGAGGGCAGGAAACAGGGGCCTTGCTTAGGCCTCTGTACCTCCAAAGCCCAGGAGAATGTTCACGTAGGGCTATGAGTGGAACAGTTGGGGATCACCCCCCCCCCTTATTTCTCAAATGGAAGAAACCCATTGAGGGAAGGCATGGGGTTGGCTCAGGCTTCCCCTCCTCACTATGGATCCCAGGCTGGCCCCAAGCTGCCGGGGAGTGGGGGGGTGGTTTGGTTTGTCTTTCACTTAACCTCACGGTTAAAATAAAGACCCTAGATCTTTCTGGACACTTCTCCCGGGCCAGAGGTGTCCGCCCCCACCCCCACCCCCCCCAACCCCTCACCCAATCGTCTACCTATAGAACCTAGGGGGCGGGAAACCGAACGTCTAGTAAGGATCCGTTGGGGACTAGTTCCCTACCCTTGAGGAAGGTCCCGGGTTCTCAGGTGGTGGGTTTTGTGGTCGATTGGGGCCCCCCGTTGGGCGCTTGAGCCTTCGCGGAGTGTTGGTCTTTTTCACCGGCATGTTGCCTCTGAGATAGCCACTCCCAGCCCTCGGGGTCCTCAGATAACCACAAGCCAAGCAGAGCTAACTGCGGGCAAGGCGGACCCCTAGATGAGACCTGATGACAAGTGACGTCAGAGCCCACCTTTGTGAGGCAAGAATCCGCCTCCAGCGCCCCTCCCTTTACTGGTCCCCCAGCAGGAACCCCAGTCAGCACTGAGCAAAAGGTCAGATCCTTCCACTCCCTTCCAAAGAGACCCGGACAAGTGGTCAAGACAACCCTATGTCACGTTCTTAAAAACCAGTTGGCTCCGTGTATACTTAACCATGAGTATCAAATTTTCCCCCTTTATATTCACATAAACTCTCACACATTCCCCCCTCTCTATATTCATGTTTTCAAGTACCCAAGTCTCTCTACTCACATATTCTCTATACATTCACATGCGCATCTAAAAAGAGTTCATGTTTCATTCATATATATTCAAAAATTAATGTATGTGAGTTCTCATATGCGTATGTGAATGTATAGAGAATATGTGACAACACAAACATGAATATAGAAAATATATTCATAATGAGCATTCATAGATTCTGTATATTCATTTTTATGACTCATCTCTTTATATGGGAATCTTCATTCTCTATGATCCTATATGTGTGTGCGCGCTCATAAATTTTCTCTATTCATAGATACAAGTGTTCATATATGTTCATATATTATATCTACAAAATTAGTATTCATGTACATGAAAAAATAATATGTGAGTGATCATTTCTATGAATGTAGTGAAAGAATATGAATACTCTTGTGAATATGTGGAGGGGGTATATGAGCAAAGTAAATTTTTCAGGGCTAAAGATGGAAACCAGTTTGAGCTGGTTCTGGATGGTGTCCTAGAAAAAGTAGGTAAAAGGTTAACCCTAGTCTCAACTGCAGTTGCTTAATAGACATATTAATATTAACTTCTTCCCCTCTGTCTAAACTTGTGTAGCAGCAGCCTGGTAGGCCTGGGTCCAGTTAGGGATGCTCTGGCCCTGAGGGGGGACACTATGACCATGGAGAAATACGGTTGGTCAGCTTGCTGGGGTCAGTTAGAGATTACTCTTTCCTCAGAGAAGCAAAGTAGTTAATTAACCAGGTAGTGGTTAGTTAAACAGATAATAAAAGCAGACATGTCAGGGATACCCAGAAAGCTGGGTGCCTTGAATTTACAACATGAGCTTAAGCTGGGAGCTAGTCGTGTTTGCTATGTGATTAGGACCAGGTAATGACAATAATCTCAGGTTAGGAATGTAACATATTTACTACTTATATATCACACTCCCCGAAAAGCTAACGTCATTTTCCAAATAGCTGTAACTTTTCAGTCTTAAGTCTCTCTCTCCCTCACTCCCACTCCCTTCTCTCCTCTCCTTTGTTCAGGGAGTTGAAGTTAGACTTCTTCTCCAGGCCATACCTCTGTGTGCCATATAATAAAAACTTTTAATTAAATTCTGATTGGAACGTGTGTGCCAGTAATTCCTTAATAGAGGAATATTTTCATAACCAATTTAGTGGTGGTAATCTCCACCCCATTTTCAATCATGGGTCACACGAAGGTGTATGTGTATGGGAGGAGTAACATATCAAGGAGGATTTAGCTAGAACTCTTCCAGGAAGATTGTGAACCTGTGCCTAGCACCCTATGGTGTCTCAGGGGAGGGACTGATTGGGGCAGGTTGTAGGATATATACAAGGTGCTTGCTTTCAGCATTTGTACTCACTAACTGCTTTTCTTTCTGTGAGTGCCCATTCTCATGAGAATGCAATAAAGGCTTTTTGTTATACCAAAACTAGTTTCATCCTCTACTGGCCCCACCAGAAATTAATAACAGATCGGAATAGGTCAAGTTGGAAGGTTTTTATTGTAGGCTAAGTGCCTTCTGTTTCGCTTCTGTTTCTCTTTATACTAACTGGAGTCTCTTCTAATCAGTCAGTGGCTTAAGTGTCCACCCACAGACGCTTTTGATGAAGGAATTCTAGCATTCCGGGGAAAGGCATTAACATATTCGTGGCATCATATTTAAGGGTAATTTGATTTGGCTTCTGGCCTCAGGGAGAGGCTCTTAGTGACGTCCACGAGGCTGATCTCTGCAGGTTGGGGGAGAAGCCCACTTTCCCAGGTTGGCAGAACCACACTGACCTGCCCAGGGTGGGATAAGAAAAGACCCATGAGCTTCAGCCTAGGGCTTCTATTGGCCTCCTTCTTCCCCGGACACTGACTCTATTTTTCGCCTCTGTTCTGTCAACAATTTCCATGGTTTGCCCCCATCCTTGAAAGTCTAACACAGATGCTGCCCACCTCCAGCAAGCCATTCCCCATCCCTCTGTCACAAAGGCTTTCTTCCTCCATTAGACTGGGAGTTCTCTGAGGACAGGAAACAGAGACATGGCCTAGGCTTCAACCTTCAAGGCCCAGGGAAATGTTCAAGTAGGGCTTTGAGTGGAGAAGTTGGAGGGGTCATCTCCCTTATTTCGCAAATGCAAGAAACCCATTCAGGAAAGACAAGGGATCTGCTCAGGTCCAAAGCCTAGGGGAAGTTTTTGCCTTTTGCTTAATGACATGGTCATAACTGGATTCCCCAAAGCCCTTGCTATATGGGGAACCTGCCCACCAGCTTCTGGTGAGAGCCCTCCCAGAAACCTTTGGTATGTGATGCTTGGTTTTCAGAGGAGGGAGAAGCCAAGAGGGAAGCTAGCTGGTCTGGCAGGCAAGAAACCTGGGCTCAAGGCCAGGCTCTGCCCCTCACTGGCTCTGCGACCTTGGCCATGTCCCTGCCCTCCTCTCAACCTCAGTTCCATTTTCTCAAATGAGGAGGTCGCACCAGGTGACCTCTGAGGGTTGTTGTAGCCTTCCATCTTATTCTAAACATACAAGCTTCTTCAGATGCCACCCCAATATCTACACCCCTCCCCCAATGCTAGCAAACTACCACCATCCCCCAGCTAAGAAAACCCTGGTCTAATGCTTTCCCTTAGGGCAGCCCCCAACAAGCCATTCTGTCCTTATTCTAAGCCTAAAGATGGGGATAAAACCTGTAATGGGGGAAATGGGGTACGGGTTGGATCAGGGGTAGGTATTCTTAGGAATTCCTCTTTAAAGAATTATACCCTCTTGCACACAAAAGTAGTTAAAATAAGGTGGTAGTTTATTTAGGGGCAAGGGAAGGGAAGCGGGGAGGGAAACCATGAAAGAAATCCTTGAAATTCTCATGGGGAGATAGGCACAAAGCCCGTGGCTCAGAGGTACCAATCTCCTCGAGCAGGAGAATGGCAGGTACATTTTATAGAGGACTGATGGGGGGAAGGGGTGACCATTTGACTGTGGAAAGTTCCTTTAGTGAGGGAGGACCATCCCCCACTGGTGGTAGCTGGGGGAATTGGGTGAGGAGTGGAGGACCATCCCCCACTGGTAGTGACTAGAGGAATTTGGTGAGGGGTAGCTCTCTCTTCAGGGCACAAAGGCCGCAGCCACACCCAAATTTATCTCCCCAGGGGTAAGGGAGACCAGAATGAAGGGTGAAGGTCCCAAAGCTAGCTCAGTCCAATCTGGTTCCGCTTATCTCTCTAGGGTATCTGTCCTCTGGTTTAGTTTCTCAAGGAGAAGATTCCTTGGTGTGCCCCAGAGAACTTCTAGGGTACTCTGGGCCCCATGACAAACCCATGGTTCTTTCTGGACTTGCTTCCCTACCCAGAAGTTCCCTGTACCCCCACCCCGATCTCACAGGGACTGTCTCACCTCAGAGCCCAGACGGGTAAAAGGCCGGCAGAGACCAGTTGGGGACCATTTCTGGGGTCTGAGGCTTATGTTTCCTGACCCTTTGTCTCTCATGCTCAGGAACCTGGGCCTCAGGTGGGCTTTTCGATGTCCCCTGGCATCTCTGGCCTTTAGGGTCCTCAGGGAGTCACCAGGAAAGTGGAACTGAGTCTGGACAAGGTGGACGCCTTGCAGAGCTCCAGTGCCCTGTGATGCTAGCACCCACCTTGGAGATGCAGGAGTCTCCCACCTGGCTCTCCATGCTGAACTGGTCCCCACCAGCCATCCCACTCACCTGCCTGCCTGCACTCGGCATCCCTCCTCCATGTACCCCATCAGGTTCATTTCCCCCTCCCCAACAGACCTCTCTTGCTCATTTCCCCCTCCCCCTCTCCTGCTCATTTTCCCTTCTCCCAAACACTTTCTCAGTCTCATTCCCCTCCTCCACCTCCTGCTACAAGTGCCTCGAGCTGTCAGCAGCGGCTTTACCTGCTTATGGCCGATCATGGAGCTGGGGCCGAGGGAGGGAGGGGACCCCAGCGACCTGGACGGATGCCCAGAGACCCCCTGCTGTCTGTCCAGACCTCCCTCTGTCCTCTTCAAAACCTCTAGGCTTT
The DNA here is from genome assembly GCF_019393635.1 of Dromiciops gliroides. Taxonomy (NCBI): domain Eukaryota; kingdom Metazoa; phylum Chordata; class Mammalia; order Microbiotheria; family Microbiotheriidae; genus Dromiciops; species Dromiciops gliroides. The sequence continues at coordinate 30,469,936 of NC_057867.1, read as the reverse complement.
GTATATTCTTATCCATGAGTGCTCAAATATTACCCTATATATTCATGTAAGGAAGAAACCTTCCATTCTCTTTTTAATCCTCTTTATGAGCACCGAATGACTCTCTTTATACTGTCTCTATTCATTTATGACTCATTCTTTCCATGTATTCTGATATGTGAGTATTCCTATAGACAATAATATTCACATATATCTATATGTTCTCCATACATCTTTACACATTCATATATTCTCTATTCATATATATGAGTCCTCATATCATCTCTATGTTCCCATATTTCCCTCTTTCACTTCCTGTAAGAGAATATGTGAGAACTCCTACATATGGATAGAGGGAGAAAATCTGTGAATCCTCATACACACACACACACACACATATGGATATGATTATTCATGTGGGTAGGAATAGAAGAGAATGAGCATTCATCTTTGAAGAAAGAATATGCGCATACTCAAGAATACAGGAGGACTAATACACATGACTATAGAGAAATAGGATTATTCCTTTATGTGAATAGGTAGAGAAAATGTATGAGTGATATGCTTAGTAAGAGAATATATATGTTAATGTATATGTATCAACACCATCTATTCAAAGACAGGGTCCCTCCCCCCATAAGGAGAGGTTACTGTGGTACCAAAGAAAGAGGGGCCCGTAGCAACTTGGTAGTAAATGAGTTTTATTGGAGGGAGCTGACTCACAAGACCTTGGGGGAAGGAGTGGGTAGGACAGTAGTAGTAGATCTCTGTATAACTCTTAGGCCAGGCCAGGTATTATGCAGAAACAGAACAAAGAAGGCATGGTGCAGGATCACATACAAGTTCTCCCATGGGATATAGCTGCTTTTTGCTGTTTACATTAACCACAATACTCTTCCTACACTCTTGCTCCCATCATACCATACATGGTATAAATATGACAACTATGGTTGTCCTTATGTTATGTTGTCCTTTGTTCTCTATTAGGACCAAAATGACATCACTCTGTTAGAGTCAAGTGTGTCCCACTAGGGTTGATCAGACCTATATGGGCTCAGAAGGCTTTCCCATAGGTCAGGCACAAATAGTCCATGTGAACATTTGGGGTAGATTCTCTAAATCTGCACATCCCCAAATGATTGCTGCTATATATGAAGATGGTGATAAAGTGGTACAGAGAGACAGACAGAGAGATAGATGATAGATATGAAAAGAGAGATGGTAGATGAGTACTCATATGAATAGCAAAGAGAGAATACTGGAGTCTTCATATATATGAATACATAGAAAGAACCTATCAGAGTGTACATATATATATATATATATATGTACACACACACACATATAAAGAGTATATGTGAGTATTCATGGATGATACTATACAGATAAACTATAGGAATACTCAGCTCTGGGGAGATAAGTCCCAATCTTCTACCAGCCTTTTCTATGAGATTTTATGTAAGAGTTCTGTTCTTAACCTCTTTTGCCCTTGGCTGCCAGATCTCTCCTCTTGGTAAATTAATAAAATGATTCTTAAGGAATTTTTATGCCCCTTTTCTTCCCCTCACTAGGATAAGTGATTTATTATCAGTTAAAATTTGATAGGAAATTCTTATATTAGGGGTGTGTGTGTGTGTGTGTGTGTGTGTCCTTTCTTTTATCCATATCACCTTTTGAATCATTAATTATTGTTGTTCAGTCCTGTCCAACTCTTCCTAATCCCATTTGAGGTTTTCTTGGCAGAGACACTGGAGTGCTTTGCCATATCCTTCTTCAGCTCATTTGACAGATGAGGAAACTGAGGCAAAGAGGGTGAAGTTTCTTGGCCAGGGTCACACAGCTAGTGAGTGTCTGAGGCTGGATTTGAACTTGGGAAGATGAGTCTTCCTGACTCCAAGCCCAACACTCTATCTGCTGTGCCTCCTAGTTGCCCCATGGATAATCAGTTCTATGCTGGCAAAGGTTACGTTGGAAGTGCTTTTATTGTAGGCCACATCTTTTTGTGTTGTGCTTTCTCTTAGATTTATATTAACTTCAGTGTTTGCTTGAATAATTTAGGGGCTTGATGAAAGAAACTCATCCAGGGAAGGCATAGGATTAGCTCAGTCTCACCATGCTAAATGTGCAGACCAGGCTGGCCCAAATCTGGAGAGGGTGGGGGTGAGGTGGGGGGTGTTGGTTTTGCCCTTCCCGTAACCCCACAGTCAGAACTGAAGACTCCCAGAACCCCTGGCTCTATGGGGAGCCTGCACACCAGCTTCTGGGGAGAGCCCTTTTCAGGGACCTTCAGCCCATGAAGCTTGGCTGTCACAGGAGAGACCAAGATGGAAGCCAGCTGGGCTGGCAGGAGGGGAGATCAAGGCCTGGGTCTGCCCCTGACTGGCTCTGCGACCTTGGCCACGTCCCTGCCTTCCTCTTGACCTCAGCTTCCCATTCTCAAATGAGGAGCTTGGACCAGATGACCTCTGAGGCTCCAGAGGAGATTATGCTAATTTAATTATTTTCCTTAGGGCCGCCCCCTACCAGGAAATTCTGCAGGGAGTCTAACCCTAAAGCCCGAATAAACACCCAGGGGTTTTTCTGGGCTTGTCTGGGGAGTCAGAGGTGCTCCCCCCCCCCCCCCGCACTGTCCATTCTCAGAACCCGGGGCTGGGTCGGGGGAGGGGGGAGGAGGAAGGGGGCAGCGCGGGAAGAGAACGTTTAGTTGGAAGTGGAACGTTGAGTAATGACCCGTTGGGCGCTGTTTCCCTGCCCCCAGCCGGGACCCAGGGCTCTGGGGCTTTTGTCTCCTGGCCCCTTGCCTCCCATGCTCAGGCACCTGAGCCTCAGGTGTGCTTTGGGCTGGTCCCTTGGCCTCTCGAGCGCCTCAGACATCCCCTCCCAGCCCTCGGGGTGTTCGGGGAGCCAGCAGCCAAGCGCAGCCGAGTCCGGGCAAGGTGGACCCCCCGCTGAGCGCTAGGGGCCGGTGACGTCAGTGCTCACCTTGGGGAGGTAGGAGCCAACGCCGCTCGTCCCCCCACTGACCACCAGACATCCCATTGATCACTGCCTCCAGTCAGCTCTCCTCCCCCACACCTCCTCTGGGGTTCATTTCCCCATCCCCCAATGACACTATGACTGGTTCAAGCGGCCAGCATTTACCTGACTTGCCAACGCTAATTCGGGCACAGAGGAAGAGAGGACCCCACGATTGATGCCCAGCTCCCTGGTGCACCCATACATGCCTCCATCTCTGTCACCCGAATAAAACTGATCACTTTGGATACTGTTATCCATGAGGACACATACATTTTCCTCTTTATAATCATATAGATGAATACTCTTACATTTTCTGTATATTAACATATATGAGCTCTTGTTTGCTCTCTATAATCATATTTAAAGAATTAATACACATTTCATATATATTTTATTATAATATATTGAATAATATATCTGTTAGAGAATATATTCTAATTTTAGATTTAATGTATTTATATATTCATATACATGAGGGCATGAAAGATGAACACAGAGAATAAATGAGCACATAAATACATGTAGAATATGATAAATCATATGTGTGATTTGGAGAATATGTTCATATATATATATATAAGTCCCCATACCTTCTCTACATATATTCATAGATAGGATTCCTTATATAGTGTCTCTCTCTCTTTTTAAAAAAATATAGTCTCTCTTTATATGGGAGTGTGCTAGTGTTTCTCTCCCCGTTGGAGAATACCTGAGGACTTCCATTTATAAGATCAGTCTCAATCTTCCACCCTTCTTTTCCATGAGATTTTACAAATGAGTTGATGTTCTAAACCCATTCTGCCCTTGGCTACCAGATTTCTCCCATTAGAAAATTAGTCATATGGTGGCTAAAACATGTTTAAGGTTCACTTGGGTCCCCTCACTCTGAGAAATGATTGATATCATTAACACTTTTCCATGAAATGATTGTAAATTGGGTTTCTGTGTGTCCTTTCCTCAACGCCCATCCCCTTTTCAATCATTAGTAATAGACTGGAATAGGCCAGGTTGGAAGGCTACATCTCCTTTTGGTTTGTTTCTTTAAATCTTTATACTAATGTCAATCTCTTTTTGATCAAATGAGTGGCTTAAGTGTCCAACCACAGAGCCTTTGGATGAAGTCATTGTAGCATTTTCAGGCAAGGTGTCCTATATTCATGGCTTGCTTTTTACATATCATTTGATCTGGCTTCTGGCATCACAGTCTTCCTCTTCAGACTACAGCAGGGAAACAATCTTACTGAGGTCCTTGAGGCTGATCTTTGTAGTTTGGGGAAGAACTCCTCTCCTCCCAGTTGGCAGAACCCTACTGATCTGCCTAGGGTGAGAGGGAAAAGGTGCACGAGCTCTGCTCAAGGGGTTATTTGGGCTTCCTTTTCCACCCTGATTCCCACAGCCCCTTTCTGCAGCCCAAGCAGGTACCTTTGCTCAGCTGAAAATTCCCCCCTCTGTTCTGGGGATAACCTGCACCTTCCTTCTGATCACTGAAAGCCCAGCTGCCACTCAGCCCACCTCCACCAAGCACTTCTTGATCCTTGCTAAATCTACAAGAGCTTTTGGACTCTACCCCACATCCCTCTCCCAAGTCATTACTTTCTCCCAGTAAGAAAACCTTGCTAGTCTAATGCTTTCCCTTGGGCAGCCCCTTACCAGGAAATTCTGCTGGTGGTCTGACCCAAAAATACTGAATAAAACCCTTTGATCTTTCTGGACCTGCTTTTCCTCCCCAGTCAGAGGTGCCCCCAACCCCACAATGGACCTGCCACACTTGCAGCCCAGGGGACTGAAAAGTGATAGTCTAGTAAGGACCAGTTATCTTTTGTAAGAGCCTGGAGGTCTCAGGGCATGTATTTTGTGACCACTTGTGACTTTTATTTAAGAGCTTAAGCCTCAGGTGGGTTTTGGGTGGAGTCCCTGGCATCTCTTGATTAAATTCCAGCCCTTGGTGGGCCTCAGGGAGCCATCACCCAAGCAGAGCTGAGACTGGCCAAGATGCCCCCCCCCCCCACTGAGCACCATGACTGGTGACATCAGTTTTCGCCTTTATGAAGCAGGAGTCCCCTTCCTACCAACCCCTTTCTATCCTCCAACCAGCCCCCACCAGGCATCCCACTCACCACTGGACATAGAATCAGCTTTCCTTCTCCCCTCCTCTCCTCCCCCACGTGCTCTCTGGGGCTCATTAGAGCCTCCCCCCATTTCCCTGCATGTGGCCTGAGTTGCCATCGAGTTTATGTGACTGTTCATATTCCCCCAGCCAGGCACATAGTGAGAAAGGACCCCAGGGAAGTATTATAGATGCACTATGGCCCTCATCTGCCTCTGTCGTCCAGACATTCCTCTGTTGCCCCAATAAAAAAACCTTTGTATATTCTTATTCACAAGCGCTCATAGATTTTCTTTTTCTATTTAGATGAATGAGTTCTCATATATTCTCTCTATATATTGTTGTTTACGAGTACTCATATATTCTCTAATAGAAGTCATATAATATGTGTAAATTTTATTCACATATATTATTATATATTATATTACATATATAAGTTCTTGTAGGTTTGACTATAGATAATACATGAAAAATATGTGAATATAACACATACATAGAAATATGGAAAATATATAAGTACTCATATTCTCTCTATATATTTTTATACACAAGTACTCCTATAATAGTCACGTATATACTCACATATTCTCTGTTCCTTTAAATGACTCATATTCTCTCTTGTCATATATTTGAGTTCTTATTCTCACTTTATATTTATAAATATGTGAACACTCACATATTCTTTATACATATATAGAACTATTTATATTTTCCCTTCATATATTCATATATATATATATATAAGCCCTGATAGTCTCTATATATTCATGTAAGAGTACTCTATAGCTTCTCTCCCTGTGAGAGAATATATGAGGACTCAAATAGGTGAATATGTTTATGTATGTGTATATATGTGTGTGGTTATATACAGAGAGAGAATATGTGGGTACTCCTTTGTGTAGGCATATATACAGAGAATGAGTACCCATATATGAAGAGAGAATATTTTAATATACTAATATATATACTCATGTATATTGATATAGGGAGAATATAGGACTATTCACACGAATATAGGAGTACTATATATTAATTTATAGAGAGGATATATGAGTATGTGTTCATTATACATAGTGAATATATGATTGTTTATATATGAATATGAAGTATGAGTACTTATATATGTATGAATATATAGAGGATATATGAATATTAATATAGGAAAAGCAAGATATAATATAGGAATATTAATATATATGATTAGAGAGAGAGAATATGTGAGTATTCATATATGGCAACATACACACAGAATATAGGAATACTCATCCTGGAGGAGATAAGTCCCAATCTTCCACCATCTTTTTCCATGAGACTTTACATGCAAGTTAATGTTCTAAACCTGTTTTGCCCTTGGCTGCCAGATCTCTCTCCTTGGAAAGTAAACCCAGTGTTGGCCAAGGCACTTTGGTGTCCTCCCCTCTTTCTCCCCCTCACTAATGACAGACAAATGATTTAGAGCTGCTAGAATTGTACATGAAATGGTTGTATTGGGGGGTGTGTGCGCGTGTGTTTCCCTTTTCCCATGCATATCCCCTTTTCAGTCATTAAGGACACTTTGGAGTAAGTGAAGTTGAAGTGAATTTTATTGTAGGCTACTTCTTTTCCTGTTGTTCTCAGTCCTCTAAACCGTCAGTGTCTATCCACTGTGACTGTTGAAGGAATTGTAGAGCTCCTGGTAAGGGTGTTGTTATCCTATATCGTTGGCATCGTCTTTACTGATAATTTGCTTTGGTTTCTGATCTAATGGTCTTCCTTCCACTTCAGGCTGTTTGTAGCAGGGAGATGATATGAGTGATTTCCTTGAGAGTGATCTCTATAGGACGGGGAAGAGCTCTTCTCCTCCTTCTAGGTGGAACTTGACAGACCTGCCCAGGGTTGAAAAGGAAAAGGCACGTGAGTTTGGGCCTTTTGCTGAACCTGACTCCCACAACACCCTTCTGCGGCCCAGCCTTGTCCCTTTACTCTGCCTGCATTTCCCAGCTCTACTCTGTGGACAGTTTCCTCCCTCTTTCCCATCAACCCTTGAACGCCCAACTCTTGAAGTCCAGGGAACTGGAAGGTGAAAAAAGTCTACCAGGGACCGGTTGAGGATCATTTCCTTACCTTAAGCGAAGGTCCAGGGGCTTCAGAGCGGGTGCCCAGTGCTCTACTGGGTCCCCTGTTGGTGTTCCCAAGCCCTGGGGGGGTGTTGGCCCGGTCCTCCGACATCTCTTGTCTCCCAGATATTTAAGCCTAGTCCCCGGGTGGTACTTAGGGAGCCAGCCACGAGACAAGCGGAGCTGAGTCTGAGCTAGATGAATCCCCCATCCCCCTGCTTAGAGCGGTTGGCCGGTGACGTCAGAGCCTGCCTTTGTGAGGCAGTAGTGCCCCTCCCGACAACCCAGAGCCTCACCTGCTCTCCTCATTCCCTCTCGGCTCCGGGCTTGGTCTCGGACGCATCACTTACCGTTGGGCTGCCAATTGGTTCGCCTACTACTATCTTCCCCAACTCTCCCCTCCTAGGCTCATTTTAGCTACCCCCACCCCACCTTCACTCCCAAACAAATCCCCACAAGTGACCCCAGGCCAGTTTCTCTGACGTCATTCAAGGAGCTGGGCGTGGCGCGAGGAAGGAGGACCCCGACCTGGATGGATGTCCGTTCCTCTGTTTATCCATCAGTCCGTCCATCTGTCAGTCCACTTAGTACCTGCTTGACTTTGTAAGTTCATATCCATGAACACTCCTATATTTTCTCTATATTCATATAGTGATACTTATGTATTCTCTCTATTCATATATCGTTTCCCAGTATGAGCGCAGAAGTTGGAGTGGAGAGAAAAATTGGGAGCCAGGTACCAAACTCACTGACCTGAGGAGGTCTGTAACCAACAGCTATCAGGATTTTGACTGGGTGATAGAGAGGAATGGCATGAACCTCGAAGGAGGAGAGGTTACTGAGTGATGGAGGTGGGGAGAGAACCTGGAAATGGCAATGGGGTGGAAGGAATATTCCCCTGCCTGGATCAGTGAGTCAAGGGAAATTTGTGAAGGTGCAGCCAGTACTGATTGGCCATGGAGGTTGAGTCATTGGGGTGGGGGTGGGGGAGCCAGGTTTCAGTGACTGCTAAAAGAGGGAAGGAGTGGAAGAGGAAAAGATTTAGGATGAACCGAAATTTGTTGCCCATGGAACTAGCATTCCAGAAGGCACAGTGGAAAGAGAGGGTGGCGTTTGGTTGGAACTTTGTGTGGTGAGAGGGTTGAGGGGGCAGGAATAAGGTATCAGGTAGTGGGGGATGAGGAATGGGGTTTGGATAATGACCTACTGGGGTTTAGAATCGCTGGGATTGCATAGGATATGACTTGGTGTGAGAATTTCCATCATGGAAAATACCACTCTTTTCCCCAAACAAGACTGGGATTCAGGCTAGAGACAAGTATAGCATGAGATGAAAGGTGCACAGATTGGGAGACCCTGTTTTACTACTTCCCTTCATTCTGAAGGACAAGAGATCAGCAGTCAATAAATGGCCCAGAGGGAGAAAGAAATCCCGTTCCTCACCAACTTTCCTCTTCTTTTTCCCTCAACAGACAGGTACAAAATGAAATTGGAGGCCTGAAGTCAAGGGGAAGGTTGCTCCTCTTCGCAGAATGGCTTGGTTTCAAGAAACATTGATCTACCATTTGCAGAAGCATCAGCGGAGGCACAGGGAGAAATGCAAAGTCTAGATCGGATGGTTCCAGACCTCATAACACTCATGGTCTAGTAGGAGGCTAGGCCAAACGCGATTAGAATGACATCAGAGAGGCATGACACCAAGTACTGTATGAATTGAGCTGAAGTGCATTGCTTTGTTTTTTTCCCAAAATTCTCTTTACAAGGGATGGTTTGTTGGGTAGTGAAAATGGGAGGGATATGTTCAAAATGGTATGTGATAGGAAAAACAAAAAAAAATCCCCAAAATGAGATAAACTCTTTTAAAAAATGAAAGAAAACGTAAGTTCCAGGGAATGGTCAGAGATAGATCCTGCTGAGTGCACGCCTGGGTTACATATTTCCCTTCTCATAGACTAGAGGCCTGGTGGAGCTCAGACTGGATCTGCAGGCACAGCTTCTACAAAGAAAGTCACTGGGTCATGGGTCCCCTTCCCCAGCCAAATGAGATAATATTTGTAAATCAGTTAGCATAGCGCTTGGCATGGTAGTATATAAATGCTTATTCCCCTCCCCCCTCCTCCCTGCCCCAGGAGACTTGTTTCATTGTTTGTAAAAGGTGAATTCACTTTTACAAACTACTGGATGGTGCAGAGAGGGGCTCCTTGAGCTGATGGGCCTTCTGAATTTGGACTCCCAAACCAGGGACTCCCCTTCCAGAAGGAGAGACTGCAACAGGAAGGAAGAAGAGAATTTGAGATCCTACATGAGGCTAGCTCAGGGAGAAGGTCTAGGGGAGGATCCTCTATGGGGACTGCAATAGAGAGTAAGAGGAGAATTGCAGCTCTTGAATGAAACTAGCTCAAAGGAGCCAAGTCTGGGGGCCAAGGCTGTGTGTGAGGGTGGGATGCTTTAGCTCCAAGCCTGGCACATAGTAACCACTTAACATATGTTTGTTGGGGGCAGCTAGGTGGTGTGGTGGATAAAGCCGGAGCCAGAGTCGGAGTCTGGAGTCAGGAGGACCCGATTTCAAATTTGACCTCAGATACTAGCTGTGTGGCCCTGGGTGAGTCACTTAACCCCGATTGCCTCCCAATCCCCTCAACCCCCATATGCTTGTTGAATTGAAAAATAAAATTCAAGAAATTAGAATCCCTTTCCTAAAAGAAAGTTGTATCAGGAGTAACAGTGTAGAACTAAGGGAAAAAAATCAAGAGTCAATCCTGGTCATTCTCTCCTAAACCTACAAAGTGAACGGCATCCTTCCTGATACTGGGAAAAAGAAGAAAATGTAAAGAGGTGAGAGGGAAGAAGGGATGAGAGGATTCAATTATATGAGACACTCTTATTTACATCAAGATATGCTTTTCAGTCACTTAACCCTCATTGCCCCACTAATTATTCTTGTTATCATCATTATTATTATTAATAATAATAAAAAACAACCTTTGGGGGCAGCTAGGTGGCTCCGTGGATAAAGCACCAGCCCTGGATTCAGGAGGACCTGAGTTCAAATCCAGCCTCAGACACTTGACACTAGCTGTGTGACACTGGGCAAGTCACTTAACTCTCATTGCCCTGCCCCCCCCAAATAATAATAATAAAACAACAACAATATAAAATAATAATAAAATAACAATAATAATAATAATAATAATGCTTTTCAGAGACAATTCTTTTTACCAAGACATAATCTCTTTGGGCTCCCACCAGATGCAAAAATAGCATGTTTTTCCGTCTTTCTGTCTTGGTCTCTATCTCTCCCTTGCTTATTTCCTAACTGCATGCTACCTGACTTGAGATATTACTGGGGGACAGAAAACTTTCCAAAAAGACTTATTTTCTTTTAACATGAATCTAAAAATTCACATACTAACTTTGATTCCTCAGTTTCTTTTTCCCTAGAGAAAACAGGAATACGTTGGGAACAACCAGGCGCTGTTGCCAAAGGTAAATGAGGTATAAGATCCAAAAAGAACAGAAGGTATGGCGATGATGACCTCTTTCCAAGAAGGTTGGTTTCACTTTAAAAAAAAAAAAAAACTGGCTGTGTGACCCTGGGCAAGTCACTTAACCCCCATTGCCCCGCAAAAATAAAATAAAATAAAATAAAATAAAATAAAATAAAAAACAACAAAGCAAAACCCCAAATGATCATTTGGTAGGCTCATATATTGAGGAATCCAGATTGGTGTTCAGGCCATTGTCCAAAGCAATGACATTTTCACTTCCCTCCAGAGAAAATGAAGGAAAACTTCAATTTTTCTAGCTTCCCTAATTTAGACTGGATGATAATTTAGTTTGCCTTGGCCACTGAGGAGCTCTTAAAGTATCTCCAGAATTAGGTGAGCAGGATATGAGGAAGGGATATCTAAGAAATGGGGAAGGAGAGTTATGACCAGTCTACAAGTATTTGTGGGGCTGCTATGGGAAAAAAAGATTTGACTTTCTTTTCTTGGCCTTGAATTAGGATAAATGACAGGGATAAGTAATGGGGAAGCAGATTTTGGCTTTATGGAAAGAACTTCCTAGGAATAATGAGAGATGTACAGTGATGAGATGAGCTTCCATGAGAGGTCATGAGTTCTCATAACTTCATGACTCAAAGATTTCTAGCAGAGGCTAAATTGTCTCCTTATTAGTGATGATGCAGAGGGAATTATTTTTCCCTTTTTTAATTTGTTACATTTTAGGTTCCAAGTTGTCTTCCTCCCACCCTCTCAATCCTGCAGTAGAGAAAGCTAGTATTTGATATAGTGGTGCTATACAATACATCCTTCCACATATCAGATTTTTTTCCTCTGGAGGTGGCTAGCATATTCCTAATTCCTTCATAGTTGATTTGAGTGCTCATATTACTTAGAATAGCTTATTTATTCAGTTACTCTTAGAACAATATTGTTACTATATACAGTGTTCTCTTGATTCTGTTTGTTTTACTCTGCATTATTTAATGCAAGCCTTTCCATGTTTTTATTTTCCTTTTTCTTTTCTGGCAGATTTACCAAATGCTTCTCCTTCCCAGAATCCTTCACCTCAGAGTTCATTGAAAGGATTCAGGAAAAGTAAAAGTATTTCCTTTGCAACAATGTTGGAAAAAACACACAAAAAATCCCCAAAGAAAAAACAAACAAAAAAGAGAGAATGTGCAACAAGGTTGAGCCCCTTCTGTAAGTAGTTATGTTTAAAAAAAAAAACCTCACATTCTAAACCACACTACCAAAAGGATCTAACTAAGAGTATTGTCTATTTTTGGTACCCCCCCAAAACTAAAAAAAACCCCTCAAACTTGCAACAAATGCAATTCCATGCAGTTCCTTCTTTGCTAAAGCCTGTCATTGATATTTCTATTATTGATAATGAATGTAGAGTATTGCAGGGAGAGGAACAAGGCTCTCAAACAAGAATTTATAAGGGACACAGTTTATATTTCAAAATCTGTATGTCAGTAAGATGCAAGTGCATTATAATAATAATCTAATAAGTGAAAATGAAAAAAAAATACTTTATAAACCATAGGATTGTGAGGCTTTAGAATGAAAAATGTCATCTCTTGAAAGGTCTTTAGAAAAATAAATGTCCTACCTTCCAGATAGCACTTAAGAGGGAAAGTTGGAGGGGGGCTGAGAGATTAGAATACACAAAGTACCAGCTAGGAGGTAGGTCCTTCCACTAAACGTCCTAGTTTGGAGGGGAAAGTGAAGCCAGAATATCAAATCAGGGAGGGGACTTAGAACCTAGCTTGAAGAAAATGTTGAATTCAGAATCCTGAGCTGGATGAGCTTGTAAAAGCTGTAATGTCAGTGGTGGGGGAGGGGTTAGAACAGAGAGAGTTGGAAACGTTCAGAGGCTGGGAATGGAATTTTCAGAAGCATACAGAATGTTAGGCTCTGTGGTTGCCATGGAGAAGAGAATGTGAGAGAGGCAGGGGGAGCATTTAAAGAAAAGATATCATGAGCTTTGGAAGAGGCCTGAGAATGGAAAACTCTCCAAAATGACAAGAATTAATTTCCATATAGATTTTTAGGGGGCCAAATTCTAGGTAAATGAAAGAACAAGAAAGTAGTTCTTTTTTTTTTTTTTTGGTATGAGATCAATCATTTAGTCTAATTGAATTGATGTCACACAGTGGGGAGTTTTTCAAAAATAATCTCATATCCTGAACCATGCAGCCAAAAGGGTATGATGAAAGTACTATTTTTTTTTTTTGGCCAGCCAAAAAAATTCAGAAAAAAAACCCCTTCACACCGAAACAAATACAATAATAAGTAACAATTTCTTTGGGAAAAAACTACTATTGTTTAAGATGGTGTATTAGAAGCAATCCAGCTGAACTCTCTCAACATTCCCTTCCAAACACCTTTAAAATAACACCTTAAATCAAATTTTGGAGTGGCAGAGGGAAGAATACATATACACATTCAGTTGGGTATAGAAATCTATCTAGTAGGTCATTGTGGAGGAGGTCAAGGTGAAATTACTAGCCCTAAATCTGTCATCTTAAGAAGGGCACAGGGCTTGGCAATAGATTGGATATGGGGTGGGGGTGGGACATGAGAGATAGTGAGGAATCCAGGATGATAACCTAGGTTTTAAACCTTAGGGATTAGGGGGATAGTGTTGCCCCTTTCCTTTTTGGGAAAAAGATAATGAGTTCTGTTTTGGGAATGTTGAGTTTAAGATATATACTGACATCCAGTTCCAGATAAATGAAAGGCGGTGGGAGATGCAAGTTTGTAGATCAGCAGAGAGGTAGGGGGATTTTGAATCACGAAGGACATGATATTGGCTACCAGACAGAAAATCACAGGGCATCAGTATTAGTGTGAAGAGATTTAAGAGGTCATGTAACATGTTCTCTTATTTCAGTTCCTGGCTTGGTCTGTAGAGACCATGGGACACATGGGAAGACCTATTGTTATGCTGTATCAAGATCCTATTTTCAAACGTATTAATGCTAAGTGTAATATTGATGCTTGTGTGTGCCTTATGTTGTAATCCTAAGAGATGTAAACATTTTGAGTTTGGAGTTGCTATTTGGTTTGTATTGGTGATCATTTTATTTATTTATTTTTCTATCTATCTATCTATGGGGCAATGAGGGTTAAGTGACTTTCCCAGGGTCACACAGCTAGTAAGTGTCAAGTGTCTGAGGCTGGATTTGAACTCAGGTCCTCCTGAATTCAGGGCCGGTGCTTTATCCACTGCGCCGCCTAGCTGTCCCTAGTGATCATTTAAAATGTAATTTATAGACCTTTCTAGATACCACAAGGATATCCAGAAGAAGGTGGAATGTAGAGTGAGAATGGATTTGTTTGCCTTGACACAACTGACTCTTTTCTATTAAAATCCAATAATCGTGGGGCCGCTAGGTGGCGCAGTGGATAAAGCACTGGCCCTGGATTCAGGAGGACCTGAGTTCAAATACAGCCTCAGATACTTGACACTTACTAGCTGTGTGACCCCGGGCAAGTCACTTAACCCTCATTGCCTTGCAAGAAAAAAAAATCCAATAATCGCCAGAGATCTATCCCATCTTTTTCTAAAATTCTATTCAGCTCCCTTCTTTCTTATTTTTGTGTTTGCTTGTAAGTTAGCTTTGAAAGGAATGTATTGAGATCCTTCATGATTACAGTTTTACTATTTCTCCCTGCAATTAATTTATCTTTTCCTTAAGTATTCATATGTCATACCATTTGGTTATATGTTGAAATTAACTCACTGTCCATGGTATCTTTCAGCAAAGTATCATTTCCCCATTTCTCTTTCTCTCTCTAAAGTCTATTTTTGCTGTTGCCTTGGTTGAAATCATGTTTACCATCCCTGCTTTTCCAAGTTCAGCTGAAACATGATGGATTTTGTTCCGGCCCGGTGATTATCTTTATGTTTCAAGTGTTTCTTATAAACATGTCTGATTCTGTTTTCTAACCTGTTTTTGCTATCCTCTTCCAGTTTAATTGCTGAATTCTTCTTGATTTAAAGACCAGAGCTGAGTAGAAACTTTGAAGTACAAACGCAAGAATCAAGAGAAATATCAAAAGGTAAAAACAAATGGGCAATTGGAAGGGACTTTATGAGAAGGAGGTATTTCCATTCCCATAGAATGGAAGACAGATAGGGGATGCAGCTGATAGGGTGCTGGACCTGAAGTCAGGATGACTTAAGTTCAAATCTGACCTTACTTATTAACTATGTGAGATCCTTGGCAAATCACTAAGCTTCTGCCTGCTTCAGTTTCCTCAAGTGTAAAATGAAGATCATACCTATCTCACAAACATTGTGGGGTTAAATGAAATAATATATCTAAAGTGCTTAAACATAGTAGCAGGCATATAAAAGGTATCTGAAAATCCTTACTCCCTTCCCCTCTCCCACATGGGTATGTCCCCAGAACCTTGTCATCAGGAGTCAAAGAAGGAGTAAAATAAGCCAGAGGGTCTGAGAATGATTTTCTTATGTTTTGATGATTTTAAAAGAAGAAAAGGAATGCAGGGAAAAGACTATACAGTTATCTTTTTCACATCGCAGGGGTTAGGGGCACTTGTCCCCTGTGATCTGGAAAACCCAGGTAAAATGGTGTTGGCCCTCTCTTTATCCCAGAGAAGTCTGAATTTTGTCTTTTTCTTTTATGGGGGTATTTGTTATAAAGTTTGGGGTTTGATTATATTTGATCATAGGTTCTATGTTGTCAGCTGTCCTTCGAATGTTGACTGCAGCTTCCACAAACCTCCCCCCAAATTCCCATTTGATTTCTTTTTTTTTTACAGGGCAAAGAGGGTTAAGTGACTTGCCCAGGGTCACACAGCTAGTAAGTGCCAAGTGTCTGAATCCAGGGCCAGTGCTTTATTCACTGAGCCACCTAGCTGCCCCACCCCATTTGATTTCTTATGTCGACCTGCAATATATCGAAACCCCAATGGGGAAAGTACGTTGTGGAAGGGATAACTGCACACTGGTGAGGAAAAGTCAAGGCAGGAGGGAACTTATTTCACATAATGGTGTGTAGTACAAATTAGAAGTCTATAGAAACAAGGTAGGGATCACTTGAACTTCACTTTTATTTGAACTCATCAAGGTAGACAGAACACACACACACAGAGGTTAGTATAGCAATGTATTTACATCACCAGGGAAACAGGAGAGAGGGAGAGAGAGAGAGAGAGAGAGAGAGATACAAAAAAAGGTAGTCATAATGCAGGAAGGGATTAGTCATAAGCAAAATGAATCCGAAGCTCTGAGTGGGAGTTGTGAAGATGGGTTTACAAAAATTAAAGAAAGGTAAGAACCTGTGACTTGGGTATGGCCAAAGGGAAGAGAAGAGGGGAAAGGGGAGGGGAGAAGCTGACTGCATCAAACACAGGGCATTGCTGCAGAAGTGATTTCCATAGCCCTCTTTGTCAAGGAGGAAAAGGTATATACTACAATGGCATGGAGAGAGATACACAATTAATCATCGTGGCTGCAGATGTGAATTGGATGACAAGATTTGTTTGGAAGTCTCGATAGGTTCCCAGGTTTTCAGACTGAAAAAAATTCACATAACAGAAATGTTATACCCTTTCCCCTAGCAACCCAACTTTCTGGTCCATACCCTAAGAAAGTTAAATGAAAAGGGGAAAAAAAGACCTATCTGAACAAAATAATTCATAGAATCACTATTTGAAAAAGCAAAAACTGGGAACAACCTATGTTGTTAACCAACAATTGGGGAATGGCTATATAAATAGGGTACGGCACACAAAAACAGCACCAAAAGACACTTGCCGCACCATAATAGACGATAAATATGAAAAATAAAAATAAGGGAAGACATTCAAACAACACAGAGTGACAAAAGCAGAGAATACAAACATTGACGTCAATTATGTAAAGGGAAGAGATTAAATGACAGCAAAGCTGCTGGCAAAAGAAAACATGGGGTCAACACTGGTACTGCTTGTTCAAAGTTAATGCCCGTGTTGAAATGTTAAAAAATCAATCGGTAATTGACAGAAAGTCACAGCCATTCTAAATCATTTGGGAAATGTTGTTTTGGCTGAATTGTTTATAGGGTTTAGGTTTTGTGGCTGTTGCTTTTTGCTTTATGATCGGTTTCATTTCAGAAAAAACGAACATTTTTAAAATGAAGGGGCTGAATTCATCTCTGAGACCCCCCTCCATTCTAAAGTCTCTGAATGCAGAACTGGAATACTCAATACATTTTCAGAGGACACCAATCTGGGAGAGCTATCAAACCAGATGACAAAGTTTGAATTCAAAAAAGATTTTCTCAAGTCGGTGTTTAATCAGATGAAATTCAATAGGGAATCAATGTAAAGTGTTCCAATGGGTTTCTAAAAATCACTTCACGAGTACAAAATGGGAACAAGGCTAGACAGGAGTGTGCCTGAAAAAGATTTGGGGGTTTTAGTGGACTGCAAGCTCAGTAGGGGTATAATATAGGCAGCCCCCAAAATTTGAATTCTGGGAATTAAAGATCTGATCGTCCCTTTATAGTCTCTGGTTAGACTTCACTTGTACTAGAGTGCTCAGTTCTGGGCTGTACAGTTTAGGTAGATGTTAAGCGTCCAGAAGAGGGGAAAACAGGATGATGAAGGGCCTCTGTGAGATTTAAAATTGGATATTAGATCATAAATCTCCCCTACTTAACCTTTCCCTTAATTTATCTCCCAGACTAGTAAATGGACGAAGCTTTTGGTTTTCTAGATAGACCTTTTATTGTTATGGTAGTCACAAGGTGATGTTGATTAGAAGGATAGGAAAGTAGAAACACAATACAAATCGTCTTAAGTCTAAGCTTAGTCTATATTCACTATAAAAACTCACCAAAACCGAAGGCCACCTTTGGAGAGAGAGAGACCGACCGTCTGTGCAGCGCAGTCAGGAGACCAGCAGAGCAGGAAAAAGCCCCACTTCCGTTCTCTCCTCCCCGGAAGTCGAGTGCGTAGCAGGCAGTCTGACGTGCGCAGCAGGCGGACTGTTGGTCTCCTCCCCAAAAGGGTGGTCCTTCAAAAAAAACTGGCGTCTTTCAGTTATCCTAACTGACTGTTAAAAAACTTTCATATTTTTTTACCACACCTCTAATGAGGACTCAGATGGATGTGGGGAAGTTCTGACTTGGGGAAGGGAAGCATGGAGGATACATGAGTTCTGCAAGGATTTTGTAGTAGAGGGATTAGACTAATTTTTTTTTTGTGAGGTAATGAGGGTTAAGTGACTTGCCCAGGCTCACACAGCTAGTAAGTGTCAAGTGTCTGAGGCCAGATTTGAAGTCGGGGATTAGATTTATTCTGTTTGGCCCCAGAGGGCTAGGCAGAGGTTACAAAAAGGCAGATTTAAGTTTGAGGTCAGGAAAAATGTCTCAAGAGTTATCCTGAAGTGGAATAGGCCTCCTTGGGGATATTGTGTGTCCTCTTCAACCAGAGGATAGATGACCATTTGTCGGGCATATTTGTCATTGGGTCTTCTTTTCGGGGACGGATTGAACAAGATGACTTCCAAGGTCCCTTCCAACTCTAAAATTCTGGGATTCTGTAAACACTTGTGATTCTGCAAATACCAGCAAAGAGGCATTGTAGGTAAAGCACTTTGTAAACCTTAAAACCATCTAAATCCATGAAAGTGTTATTAAAGCTATATAATCAATGTGGAGGCAGCTAGGTGGTGTTGCAGTGGACAAAATACTGGGCCTAGAGTCAGGAATACTCTTTTTCCTAAGTTTAAATCTGGCCTCAGACACTTCCTAGCTGTGTGACCCTGGGCAAGTCACTTCACAAAGTTTGCCTCAGTTTCCTCATCTGTCAAATGAGCCAGAGAAGGAAATGGCAAAACCCACTCCAGTATCTCTCAAGGAACACCCAAATGGGCCCATGAAGAGCTGGACATAAACTGAAAAACAATGTGTTCTTTTTTTTTTTTTAAGTGAGGCAGTTGGGGTTAAGTGACTTGCCCAGGGTCACACAGCTAGTAAGTGTTAAGTGTCTGAGGCCGGATTTGAACTCAGGTACTCCTGACTCCAGGGCTGGTGCTTTATCCACTCCGCCACCTAGCTGCCCCAAAACAATGTGTTTTTAAAAATGGATGGGGGGGTGGGTGGCGAGAAATCCCATTTGTAGAATGCCAATCTGGACATTGCATTTTGAGTTTGCATGATTCCACAGAGTATCTGAGGAATAACAGAAATACAGCAGAGGTTCTTAAATTAACTCTGAAGTATCTGATTCTGCAATATACTAGTCCCTTGTTCTCATTTCCCACATCAGTAAAATCCTAGACATTAAATGTGTACTATAGTGTTACTTGGCAGGTCATTTAAATCAAAGCTAAGTGGCACCACAGTGCATGGCATGCTGAGTCAGGAGTGAGAAAGACCTGAGTTCAAATCTGACCTTGGATTCTTATTAGCTGTGCGACCTTGGGTAGGTCACTTAAGGCTCTGTGCCTGTTTCCTCAACTATAAAATGGGGATAATATCAGCACCTACTTCCCAGAGTTATTATTGGTGTCCACCCTTAAGCTCCTCCAAATCAGGAGAAAATGGCTTCCATCCAATCAGGTGCTGTGAGTTACCTAATTTCCCCTGGACTCTGTATGTACTTGTGGAAGGGTGCCAACTGTCCTTACCTTTCTAAAAGCTCCTTAAGGCTGGATGACTGATAATCTAGTTGATAATCTTGGGGGAAAGCACACTGTTAGGGGCTCAAGCCAATGGCATCCCAAGATCAACTTTGTCCCTTCAATGCTACTTCTAGGCCTTTTAAGGGGGGAGATGGAACCAAGCATTAGAGACCTGACTCAGCAGTGGGAATGAGAGTGGGAGTAACACTCCTCGAAGCACACTTGGGCAACATAAGCAAGGGATCAGACAATGGGTGGTCATTACTGGTCATGTCAGCCCAAGCAGCAGAAAGAGGGCAATAAGAGAAACCACAAGGGAGAATGGCCTCATTAGACCAAGAGGAAGCAAGTGGGAAAATTCAGACTGAATATTTTTGAGGGGCAAGAGGGTTAAGTGACTTACTTGCCCAGGGTCACACAGCTAGTGTGTGTCAAGTGTCAGGTGAGATTTAAACTCAGGTCCTCCTGAATCCAGGGCTGATGCTTTATCCACTGCACCCCCTAGCTGCCTCTCAGACTGAATGTAGTATTTCAGAGGATTTAAACCATTCCAATGTGATCTGCAAGAGTGTGGTATAGTTTCCATATACTCAAAAACCTCATGAAAAGGAATCATGTATCAGTTATAGAGTAAATAAGCAGAATCCACAATGCAGAAATACTGCACAACATAACCTAAGTTTTGTTTCTCATGCCAGAGAACTGAAGTACTTAGAGCTTCCATTCAGCAGCCTTACTCCCCACCTCACTGCCCCCCCCCAACCTACTAGGCACAGTAGGTGTAAGCAACCTCTCAATTGTGATTCAGGGTCAGGGTGTATAGATTACTGCCCACTGCCTGACTCAAGCAGAATAAACCTTAACATTCTCTTACCCAACAAGAGGTGGAAAACGCTGATAGTGCCCAGCCACTTGAAGGGAAGGGAGGGGATGGGGTAGAATGGGTAGCAAAGAACACAGTGCAGAGCTGAAGGTGAGAGGAGACAGAGCTTCCACAAAGGAGAAAGAGGACTAGAAACCCATTGAGAGCTCTCTGTCTCTGTCTCTCTCTCTCTGTCTCTCTCTCTCTCTCTCTCTCCCCATGTCTCTGTCTCTCCCTCTATCCCTGTCTTTCTCTGTTCCTGTATTTCTCCCATCTCTGTTTCCCCCCTGTCTGTTTCTCCGTTTGCCTCCTTGCCCTTGTTTCTTTTTGTCTCTGTGTCTCTCTTCTCTGTCTCTATCCCCTCTGTTTATCTTTCTTCCCTTTCTGTCTGTTTCCCCTTTCTTTGTCTCTGTCCCCCCTATCCTCTCTTCTCCCTCCATCTCTTCTGTCTCTTTCTCTTGTCTGTCACTCCATCTCTTCTGTCTCTGGCCTGTTACTCTCCATATCTCTCTCCTTTCTCTCTGTCTCTCCCTCTTCTCCATTCTCTCCATCTCTTCTCTGTGTCTCTATCTTTCTCTTTCTCTTGTCTGTCACTCTCCATATCTCTCTCCCTTCTCTGTGTGTCTGTCTCCCCCTCTCCTCTTCTTTCTCTTCTCTCTCCATCTCTTTCTTCTGTCTCTATCTTTGTCTCTTGTCTGTCACTCTCCATATCTCCCTTCTCCCCTCTCCTCTTCCTCTCTTCTCTCTCCTCTCTCTCCATCTTTCTTCTGTCTGTCTCTTGTCTGTCACTCTCCATATGTCCCTTCTCTCTGTGTGTCTGTCTCCCCCTCTCCTCCTTTCTCTCCAGTGCTTTCTTCTCTGTGTCTCTCTTTGTCTCTGTCTCTTGTCTGTCACTTTCCGTATCTCTCTCCCTTCTCTCTGTGTCTGTCTCCACCCATCTCTCCCTCTCCTCTCTTCTCCTTCTCTCCATCTCTTTCTCTGTGTCTGTCTCTGGTCTGTCACTCTCCATATCTCTCTACCTTCTGTCTCCACCCCTCTCCTCTTCTCCTTTCTCTCTTCTCTCTCCTCTCTCTTCTCTGTGTCTCTGGTCTGTCACTCTCCATATCTCTTTCCCTTCTCTCTGTGTCTGTCTCCCCCCTCTCCTTTCTTCTCTCCATCTCTTCTCTTTGTCTCTCTTTCTCTGTCCCTTCTCTCTGTGTCTGTCTCCCCCCTCTCCTCTCCTCCTTTCTTCTCTCTCCACTTCTTTTTTCTCTCTGTCTCTTGTCTGTCACTCTCCATATCTCTGTCCCTTCTCTCTGTGTCTGTCTCCCCCCTTTTCTCCTTTCTATCTCTTCTCTGTGTCTGTCTCTTTTCTGTCACTCTCTCTTCTCTGTGGTCTGTTTCCCCATCTCTCCTTTCCATCTCCTCTCTGTCTCTCTTGTCTGTCACTATCTCTCTCCCTTCTCTCTGTGTCTGTCTCCACCCTTCTCCTCTTCTCTCTCTTTCTTCTCTGTGTCTCTATCTTTGTCTCTGGTCTGTCACTCTCCATATCTCTCTCCCTTCTCTCTCTGTGTCTGTCTCCCCCCTCTCTCCCTCTTCTCTTCTCCTTTCTTCTCTCCATCTTTCTTCTCTTTGTCTCTTTCTCTGTCCCTTCTCTCTGTGTGTCTGTCTCCCCCCACTCTCCTCCTTTCTTCTCTCTCCACCTCTTTGTTCTGTCTCTTGTCTGTCACTCTCCATATCTCTCTCCCTTCTCTCTGTGTCTGTCTCCCCCCTCTTCTCCTTTCTATCTCTTCTCTGTGTCTCTTGTATGTCACTCTCCATATCTCTCTCCCTTCTCTGTGGTCTGTTTTCCCCTCTCCTTTCCTCTCTCTTCTCCTTTCTTCTCTCCATCTCTTCTCTGTGTCTCTTGTCTGTCACTATCTCTCTCCCTTCTCTCTGTGTGTCTGTCTCCCCCCTCTGCTCTTCTCCTTTCTCTCTTCTCTCTCTCCATCTCTTTCTTCTCTTTGTCTCTATCTTTGTCTCTGGTCTGTCACTCTCCATATCTCTCTCCCTTCTCTCTGTGTCTGTCTGCACCCCTCTCCTCTTCTCCTTTCTCTCTTCTCTCTCCTCTTTCTTCTTTGTGTCTCTATCTTTCTCTGTCTCTGGTCTGTCCCTCTCCAAATCTCTCTCCCTTCTGTGTGTCTCCATCCTTATCCTTTTCTCCTTTCTTCTCTCTCCCCTCTCCATAGCTCTTTCTTCTCTCTCTATCTTTGTTTCTGGTCTGTCACTCTCCATATCTCTCTCCCTTCTCTGTGGTCTTCCCCCCCACCAATTTCCTTTCCTCTCTTCTCCTTTGTTCTCTCCATCTCTTCCCTGTGTCTCTTGTCTGTCACTATCTCTCTCCCTTATCTCTGTGTGTCTGTGTCCCCCCTCTGTTCCTCTCCTCCTTTCTTCTCTCCATCTCTTCTCTTTCTCTGTTTCTTGATTTCTCCCCCTTCTCTGTGGGTCTCCACCCCTCTCTTCTCTATTTCTTCTCTCTGTCTCTGTCTCTTGTCTGTCACTCTCCATATCTCTCTCCCTTCTCTGTGGTCTGTTTCCCCCCCTCTCCTTTCCTTTCTCGTCTCCTTTCTTCTCTCCATCTCTTCTCTGTGTCTCTTGTCTGTCACTATCTCTCTCCCTTCTCTCTGTGTCTTGTCTCCCCCCTTCTCCTTTCTCTCCATCTCTTCTCTGTGTGTCTCTGTCTCTTGTCTATCACTCTACATATCTCTCTTCTGTGTGTCTGTCTCCCTTCTCTGCTCTTCTCCTTTCTCTCTTCTCTCTCTCTCCATCTCTTTCTTCTCTTTGTCTCTATCTTTGTCTCTTGTCTGTCACTCTCTTTTTTTTTTTTTTTTTTTTTTTTTTTTTTTTTTAGTGAGGCAATTGGGGTTAAGTGACTTGCCCAGGGTCACACAGCTAGTTAAGTATTAAGTGTCTGAGGTCGGATTTGAACTCAGGTACTCCTGACTCCAGGGTCAGTGCTCTATCCACTGCGCCATCTAGCTGCCCCATCTGTCACTCTCCATATCTCTCTCCCTTCTCTCTTGTGTCTTGTCTCCACCTCTCTCCTCTTCTCCTTTCTCTCTTCTCTCTCCTTTCTTCTCTGTGTCTCTGTCTCTGGTCTGTCACTCTCCATATCTCTCTCCCTTCTCTCTGTTTGTCTCCCCCCTCTCTCCCTCTCTTCTCTTCTCCTTTCTTCTCTCCATCTCTTTCTTCTCTTTGTCTCTATCTTTCCCTGTCCCTTCTCTCTGTGTCTGTCTCCCCCCTCTCCTCTCCTCCTTTCTTCTCTCTTCACCTCTTTTTTCTGTCTCTGGTCTGTCACTCTCCATATCTGTCCCTTCTCTCTGTGTCTGTCTCCCCCTCTTTTCCTTTCTCTCTATCTCTTCTCTGTGTCTCTAACTTTGTCTCTTGTCTGTCACTCTCCATATCTCACTCCCTTCTCTGTGGTCTGTTTCCCCCCCCTCTCCCTCTACCCTCTCTTCTGTCTCTTGTCTGTCACCATCTCTCTCCCTTCCCTCTGTGTCTGTCTACCCCTCTCTCCCTCTCCTCTTTTCTTCTTTCCATCTCTTCTCTGTCTCTGTCTCTTGTCTGTCACTATCTCTCTCCCTTCTCTGTGTGTTTCCACCCCCTCTTCTCCTTTCTCTTCTCTCTCCTATTTCTTCCCTCTGTCTGTCTCTTGTGTGTCACTTTACATATCTCTCTACCTTTTCTCTCTCTCCACCTCTCTCCTCTTCTCTTTCCTCTCTATCTCTTCTCTGCATCTCTATCTTTCTCTGTCTCTGTCTCTTGTCTGTCACTCTCCATCTCTCTCCCTCCTCTCTTCCTCTCCTCTCTTCTCCTTTCTTCTCTCCACCTCTTTTTTGTCTCTGTTCTGTCCCTCCATATCTCTCTCCCTTCTCTCTGTCCCCCCCTTCTCCTTTCTATCTCTTCTCTGTGTCTCTCTTTGTCTCTGTCTTTCACTCTCCATATCTCTATCCCTTCTGTGTGTCTTGTCTCCCCCCTTCTCCTTTCTCTCCATCTCTTCTCTGTGTGTCTCTGTCTCTTGTCTATCACTCTACATATCTCTCTTCTGTGTGTCTGTCTCCCCCTCTCCTCCTTTCTCTCCTCCTTTCTTCTCTGTCTCTATCTTTGTCTCTTGTCTGTCACTCTCCATATCTCTCTCCCTTCTCTCTGTGTCTGTCTCCCCCCTCTCCCTCTCTTCCCTTCTCCTTTCTTCTCTCCATCTTTTTCTTTGTCTCTCTGTTCCTTCTCTCTGTGTGTCTGTCTCCCCCCTCCTCTCCTCCTTTCTTCTCTCTCCACCTTTTTTTGTCTCTGTTCTGTCCCTCCATATCTCTCTCCCTTCTCTGTCTCCCCCTCTTCTCCTTTCTCTCTATCTCTTCTGTGTCTCTATCTTTGTCTCTGTCTTTCACTCTCCATATCTCTCTCCCTTCTGTGTGTCTTGTCTCCTCCCTTCTCCTTTCTCTCCATCTCTTCTCTGTGTGTCTCTGTCTCTTGTCTATCACTCTACATATCTCTCTCTCCTGTGTGTCTGTCTCCCCTCTATGCTCTTCTCCCTCCTCTCTCTCTCTCTCTTCTCTTTGTCTCTATCTTTGTCTCTGGTCTGTCACTCTCCATATCCCTCTCCCTTCTCTCTGTGTCTGTCTCCCCCCTCTTTTACTTTCTCTCTATCTCTTCTCTGTGTCTCTAACTTTGTCTCTTGTCTGTCACTCTCCATATCTGTCTCCCTCCTCTGTGGTCTCTTTCCCCCTCTCTCCTTTCCTTTCTTCTCTCCATCTCTTTTCTGTGTCTCCTGTCTGTCACTATCTCCCTTCTCTCTGTGTGTCTGTCTCCCCCTTCTCCTTTCTCTCCATCTCTTCTCTGTGTGTCTCTGTCTCTTGTCTGTCACTCTCCATATCTCACTCCCTTCTCTGTGGTCTGTTCCCCCCCCTCCCTCTACCCTCTCTTCTCCTCTCTTCTCTCCATCTCTTCTGTCTCTTGTCTGTCACCATCTCCCTTCCCTCCGTGTCTGTCTACCCCTCTCTCCCTCTCCTCTTTTCTTCTTTCCATCTCTTCTCTGTCTCTTGTCTGTCACTATCTCTCTCCCTTCTCTGTGTGTTTCCACCCCCTCTTCTCCTTTCTCTTCTCTCTCCTATTTCTTCCTTCTGTCTGTCTCTTGTGTGTCACTTTACATATCTCTCTACCTTTTCTCTCTCTCCACCCCTCTCCTCTTCTCCTTTCTCTCTTCTCTTTCCTCTCTATCTCTTCTCTGCATCTCTATCTTTCTCTGTCTCTTGTCTGTCACTCTCCATCTCTCTCCCTTCTCTGTCTCCCCCCTCTCTTCCTCTCCTCTCTTCTCCTTTCTTCTCTCCACCTCTTTCTTCTCTTTGTCTCTATCTTTCTGTCTCTGATCTGTCACTCTCCATATCTTTCTCCTTTCTGTGTGTCTCCCCCTCTCCCCTTTCTCTCTTCTCTCTCCCCATCTTTCTTCTGTCTCTGTCTCTTGTCTTTCACTCTCCATATCCCTTTCCCTTCTGTGTGTCTGTCTTCCCCTTCTCCTTTCTCTCTATCTCTTCTCTGTGTGTCTCTGTCTCTTGTCTATCACTCTCCATATCTCTATCCCTTCTCTATGGTCTGTTTCCCCCTCTCTCCTTTCCTCTCTCTCTTCTCCTTTCTTCTCTGTGTCTCTTGTCTGTCACTATCTCTCTCCCTTCTCTCTGTGTGTCTGTC
Source organism: Dromiciops gliroides (assembly GCF_019393635.1). Lineage (NCBI taxonomy): Eukaryota > Metazoa > Chordata > Mammalia > Microbiotheria > Microbiotheriidae > Dromiciops > Dromiciops gliroides. The sequence continues at coordinate 30,444,021 of NC_057867.1, read as the reverse complement.
TCCCACTTCTCCTTTCTCTCCATCTCTTCTCTGTGTCTGTCTCTTGTCTGTCACTCTCCATATCTCTCTCTTCTGTCTCCCCCTCTCCTCTTCTCCTTTCTCTCCTCTCTCTCCTTCTCTTTCTTCTCTTTGTCTCTACCTTTGTCTCTTGTCTGTCACTCTCCATATCTCTCTCCCTTCTCTCTGTGTCTATCTCCACCCCTCTCCTCTTCTCCTTTCTCTCTTCTCTCTCCTCTCTTTTCTGTGTCTCTGGCCTGTCCCTCTCCATATCTCTCTCCCTTCTCTCTGTGTCTGTCCCCCCCTTCTCCTTTCTATCTCTTCTCTGTGTGTCTGTCTCTGCCTCTTGTCTGTCACTCTCCATATCTCTCTCCCTTCTCTGTGGTCTGTTTCCCCCCTCTTGCCTTTCTTCTCTGTGTCTCTGTCTTTCTCTGTCTCTGGTCTGTCATTCTCCATATCTCTCTCCCTTCTCTCTCTGTGTCTGTTTCCCCCCTCTCTCCCTCTCTTCTCTTCTCCTTTCTTCTCTCCATCTCTTCTGTCTCTTTCTCTGTCCCTTCTCTGTGTGTGTCTGTCTCCCCCTCTCCTCCTTTCTTCTCTCTCCACCTCTTTTTTGTCTCTGTTCTGTCCCTCCATATCTCTCTCCTTTCTCTCTGTCTCCCCCCTTCTCCTTTCTATCTCTTCTCTGTGTCTCTCTTTGTCTGTCTTTCACTCTCCATATCTCTATCCCTTCTGTGTGTCTTGTCTCCCCCCTTCTCCTTTCTCTCCATCTCTTCTCTGTGTGTCTCTGTCTCTTGTCTATCACTCTACATATCTCTCTTCTGTGTGTCTGTCTCCCCCTCTCCTCTTCTCCTTTCTCTCCTCCTTTCTTCTCTGTCTCTATCTTTGTCTCTTGTCTGTCACTCTCCATATCTCTCTCCCTTCTCTCTGTGTCTGTCTCCCCCCTCTCCCTCTCTTCCCTTCTCCTTTCTTCTCTCCATCTTTTTCTTTGTCTCTCTGTTCCTTCTCTCTGTGTGTCTGTCTCCCCCCTCCTCTCCTCCTTTCTTCTCTCTCCACCTTTTTTTGTCTCTGTTCTGTCCCTCCATATCTCTCTCCCTTCTCTGTCTCCCCCTCTTCTCCTTTCTCTCTATCTCTTCTGTGTCTCTATCTTTGTCTCTGTCTTTCACTCTCCATATCTCTCTCCCTTCTGTGTGTCTTGTCTCCTCCCTTCTCCTTTCTCTCCATCTCTTCTCTGTGTGTCTCTGTCTCTTGTCTATCACTCTACATATCTCTCCTGTGTGTTTGTCTCCCCCTCTCCTCTTCTCCTTTCTCTCCCCTCTGCTCTCTCTCCATCTTTCTTCTCTCTATCTTTGTCTCTTGTCTGTCACTCTCCATATCTCTCTCCCTTCTCTCTGTGTCTGTCTCCCCCCTCTCTTCCCTTCTCCTTTCTTCTCTCCATCTTTTTCTTCTCTTTGTCTCTCTGTTCCTTCTCTCTGTGTGTGTCTCCCCCCTTCTCTCCTCCTTTCTTCTCTCTCCACCTCTTTTCTTTGTCTCTGTTCTGTCCCTCCATATCTCTCTCCCTTCTGTCTCCCCCTCTTCTCCTTTCTCTCTATCTCTTCTCTGTGTCTCTATCTTTGTCTCTGTCTTTCACTCTCCATATCTCTCTCCCTTCTGTGTGTCTTGTCTCCCCCCTTCTCCTTTCTCTCTATCTCTTCTGTGTGTCTCTGTCTCTTGTCTATCACTCTACATATCTCTCTCTCCTGTGTGTCTGTCTCCCCTCTCTGCTCTTCTCTTTCTCTCTTCTCTCTCCTCTCTCTCCATCTCTTTCTTCTCTTTGTCTCTATCTTTGTCTCTGGTCTGTTACTCTCCATATCCCTCTCCCTTCTCTCTGTCTGTCTCCCCCCTCTTTTACTTTCTCTCTATCTCTTCTCTGTGTCTCTAACTTTGTCTTTTGTCTGTCACTCTCCATATCTGTCTCCCTCCTCTGTGGTCTCTTTCCCCCTCTCTCTTCTCCTTTATTCTCTCCATCTCTTCTCTGTGTCTCCTGTCTGTCACTATCTCCCTTCTCTCTGTGTGTCTGTCTCTCCCTTCTCCTTTCTCTCCATCTCTTTTCTGTGTCTGTCTCTGGTCTGTCACTCTCCATCTCTCTCCCTTTTGTGTGTCTGTCTCCCCCTCTCCTCTTCTCCTTTCTCTCTTCTCTCTCTCCATCTCTTTCTTCTCTCTCTCCATCTCTTTCTTCTCTGTCTCTATCTTTGTCTCTTGTCTGTCACTCTCCATATCTCTCTCCCTTCTCTCTCTGTGTCTGTCTCCCCCCTCTCTTCTCTTCTCCTTTCTTCTCTCCATCTCTTTATCTTTCTCTGTCCCTTCTCTCTGTGTGTCTGTCTCCCCCTCTCCTCTCCTCCTTTCTTCTCTCTCCACCTCTTTTTTTCTGTCTCTGTTCTGTCACTCTCCATATCTCTCTCCCTTCTCTCCGTGTCTGTCTCCCCCCCTCTTCTCCTTTCTCTCTATCTCTTCTCTGTGTCTCTTTGTTTCTTGTCTTTCACTCTCCATCTCTCTCTCCCTTCTCTCTGTGTCTGTCTCCCCCCTCTTTTCCTTTCTCCTTCTCTTCTCTGTGTCTCCTGTCACTATCTCCCTTCTCTCTGTGTGTCTGTCTCCCCCTTCTCCTTTCTCTCCATCTCCTCTCTGTGTGTCTCTGTCTCTTGTCTGTCACTCTCCATATCTCACTCCCTTCTCTGTGGTCTGTTTTCCCCCTCTCCCTCTCCTCTCTCTTCTCCTCTCTTCTCTCCATCTCTTCTGTCTCTTGTCTGTCACTATCTCTCTCCCTTCTCTCTGTGTTTGTCTCCCCCCTCTCTCCCTATCCTCCTTTCTTCTCTCCATCTCTTCTGTGTCTGTCTCTTGTCTGTCACTATCTCTCTCCCTTCTCTGTGTGTCTCCACCCCTCTCTTTTCCTTTCTCTTCTCTGTCCTCTATTTCTTCCCTCTGTCTCTGTCTCTTGTGTGTCACTGTACATATTTCTCTACCTTTTCTGTCTCCACCCCTCTCCTCTTCTCCTCTCTATCTCTTTCTTCTCTGTGTCTCTTTCTTTTTCCTCTGTCTCTTGTCTGTCACTCTCCATATCTCTCCCTTCTCTCTGCCCCCCTCCCTCTCCTCTCTCTTCTCCTTTCTTCTCTCCATCTCTTTGTCTCTATTTTTCTCTGTCTCTGATCTGTCACTCTCCATATCTTTCTCCTTTCTGTGTGTCCACCCCCTCTCCCCTTTCTCTCTTCTCTCTCCCCATCTTTCTTCTGTGTCTTTTTCTGTCTCTGTCTATTGTCTGTCACTCTGCATATCTCTCTCCTTTCTCTGTTTGTCTCCCTCCTCCTTTCTCTCCATATCTTTCTTCTCTGTGTCTCTATATTTTTCTGTCTCTCTCCATATCTCTCTCTCTTCTGTGTGTCTGTCTCCCCCCCCTTTCTTCTCTCTCCTCTCTCTCCATCTCTTTTTTCTCTCTGTCTCTGTCTCTTGTCTGTCACTCTCCATATCACTCTCCCTTCTCTCTGTGTGTCTGTCTCTGTCTCTCCCCCACCCCCCTCTCAGAACTGGAGCTAGGCCAATCACCCTTACATTACTCCAAGACAGAGATATCCAGCATGCCCAATCTTGAGAGTCTGTGCTTCAGCAGAAGGGGGAGGTGCTAAAGAGCAAGAGAAATCAAAGGGAAGTAACTGAAAATAGAAAAGTAGCCTTGAAAGCCTGAATAAAAAGAATCCATAAGTAGATAAGTCAGTGACAGGACAAATGAGTAAAACCTCAAAAAGAGTCCAGAACCTTATGAACTATTATCATGATACCATGAGACAAAAAGGACCAAAATTACCCAAAGGAAACAGAAATCACTGGACAGCACCAAGAAAATGCAGAGTAGTTCAAAAGGGAAACAAAACATAAGAAAAAAATAGGAATCAAAGAGGTCAGAAGGCAGAGGATTAAAACAAGCAGGTTTAAAACACAAATAGCAGAATAGGAAAAAGGAATATAAGACTGAGAACCTCTCCACAGTAGCTGAGGTTCTGAGTTAAAGAGGAACTGTTTATAATACAAAAATAAAGCAGAAATTTTGGTGGAACCGGTCAGCCAAAGTCAACAACATTGTGAGAATACATGAATTCTAAGCAAGTCAAAGCAACTGACCCTGAGGACAGGATTTGCTGAGATAACAAACATCACAGATTTTTAAAGCACACAAACTTGACTACAACATAGCAGGAAACGACCCAAGAAAGCTCTCTTTTGAAGTAGAGACAATAAAGCACACTCAGATTTTGGAGGGGGATGGGGTGGGGAGGGTGTGCTTCAGAATTTCCATACAGTGGCTAAATTTCACCATTTCTAGAAATCTATCTTGTGAGAAACCAGAAAATATTCAATTATTACAATGACTACCCAGGATTCCAGAGGGCCTATATATACATGATGAAGCATGCAAGGGAGGTGATAAAATCAAGGTGTAGAATTGGACAAAACCAATATGGGAATTTGCTTTGATTAATGAGAGAGACAGTGACAGAGAGAGAGACAGAGAGATGGAGAGACAGACAGAGCAAGACAGAGACAGACAGAAGAGACAGAAGAGAAACAGGAGAGACAGAAGAGAAAGACAGACAGTAAGACAGAGAGACAGAGACACTAAGACTGAGACAGTGAAAGACAGTAACAGAGAGCGAGAGAGACAGAGATAGAGAGACACAGAGAGACAGAGACAGTGAGACAGAGAAGAGAGAGAGAGAGAGAGAGAGAGAGAGAGAGAGAGAGAGAGAGAGAGAGGAGACAGAAAAGACATAAAAGAGAAACGGAGAGAGACAGAAGAGAAAGACAGAGACAGAGAGACAGACAGAGAGACTGAGACTGAGACAGTGAGAGAAAGGCAGTGACAGACGAGAGAAGAGAGGAGAGACAGAAGAGGGAGAGACAGAGAGAAAGAAGGGAGAGACAGAGAAGAGTGGCAGAGAGACAGTGAGAGAGACTGAGAGACGGAGAGACACAGACAGACCAAAACTGAGAGACAGAGACAGTGAGACAGAGAAGAGACAGAGGAGAGCGAGAGCGAGAGCGAGAGCGAGAGAGAGCGAGAGAGAGCGAGAGAGAGCGAGAGAGAGAGAGAGAGAGAGAGAGAGAGAGAGAGAAGAAAGGAGAGACAGGAAAGGAGGGAGACAGAGAAGAGAGTGATAGCTGCAAATATGAAGGAATGGCAATTCAAATAACAGGATCAGTCCACATTTATGAGAAATCACAGCAGAATGGAACAATAGATTGCAAAAAGCAAAGAGCACAGTCTGCAATAAGAATAACATGCTAAAAATCTAAGCTTAATCAACAAGAGACGACCCAACAACAACAACAACAACAAAAGGCACCTGGGGCATTCTTGATAAAATTAAATACAAACCACAAAGAAGAGCTGATTATTTGACTTTCAAAAACCCCCTGACAAGAGGAACATAAGGGAAATAGTACCATTTTCAAGAAAACGCTAACAAATAATTTTCTGATGTTAAACTATTATTAAAAGAAAGAAAAAGGTTTGAATTGTGGGGTTAAAGAGGGCTTGAGGGAGAAGGCCCTCGAAGGTGAAAGATTTAAGGGGAATTGAAGGAATCAGGAGAAAGGAAGGAGGAAGAGAATCCATCTCTTATTAAGAGTGAATTATTATTATTATTATTATTATTATTATGAGTGACTAATATGTATGGAAAGAACAAAAAATAGAAATTGAGCCCCATATATATAATGACCAAACTTTGTCCCAGAGGCACATGCCTCCCTCAATTGAAGAAGGGGAGGACTATGGACGGAAAAATATCACATGCATTACTGAACACAGTTGAGGCACTGGTTGATTTTACTGAACTTTTTTCCCTTTTTGAAAATCTTTGTTACAAGGGATGACTTCTTGGGTAGTAGAAGTGGGAGGAACGTACTCAGAAATAAATGTAACAGAAAAGCAAAAAGTATCAAAAACAAGACAACCTTTAAAAAAATAAATAAAAGAAAATTTCCAGGGAGTGGTCACGGGCAATTCCTGTTGAGTACATCCTTGGGTCACGGATCTTCCCTTCTCGCAGACTACAAGGCCTGGTGGATCCACAGTCACGGCTTCTGCAAAGAGAGTAACAGGGTCATACTTGTCTCTTCCTTACCCCTAGACTTCATAAGATGAATTTATTGCTTTGCTGATTGGGTACCTCTTGAACTGATGGGCCATGTGACTTTGAACTCCCAAAAGAGGGACCCCCTTTGCAGAAGGAGTGACTGCAATAGGGAGTAAGAAGAAAGTTGCAACCTCGAAATGAAACTAGCTCAGGAAGGAGCTAAGTCTGGGGGCTAATGGCACATACAGAATTTAAGGCCCACAGGGCTAGGACTGGTTTTTGTGTCTGTGTCTCCATACTGAGCCTCATGCAGGGCACACTATAGATGCTATATAAAAGCTTGTTGATTTCAAAAGTAAAATTCAAGAAATGAGAATCTCTAGAGCTAAGGAAAAAAAATACAGGGTCCAATGGTTACCCTCCCCTATTAAGACCTACAACTGGATGGCATCTTCCTGTTACATATGCACTGAAAAAAAATAAAGGGGGCAGGGAGATGGGGCAATTAGAGGGTTCAGTTGTGGGAGACGGTTTTATCTGTATCTGGCTGGTTTGGCTTTCAGATTTGACTCTTTTCCTTGAGACATATTCTCCCTGGGCTCAAATTAGATCCGATAAGAGTGTGTTTTGGGATCTCTCTATCTCTTCTCCACCTCCTCCATTGATCTTCAAAAGGAGTCCTAGCATAGCTCCTTCCCAGAAGTATGAGGCATGTTACAAGTTTGCAAACTTCCCAAAAGAAGGAGTTTCTTCTCCACGTGTACTCCAAAACAGATTCTTCAGCTGCATTCAAGATAGGTTGAAATCAACCAGGGACTTTTGTTTTGTTTTGTTTTTTTAGCGAGGCAATTGGGGTTAAGTGACTTGCCCAGGGTCACACAGCTAGTAAGTGTGTAAAGTGTCTGAGGCCGGATTTGAACTCAGGTACTCCTGACTCCAGGGCCGGTGCTCTATCCACTGCGCCACCTAGCTGCCCCGTTTTTTTTTGTTTGTTTGTTTGTTTTTACTTTTGTCATAGTAAGACTTTCTGGAAACTGTTTCGACATGGAAAATAAGGAATTGGCTCCAAAAGGGAAAAGGCTCATAGGATGGGACCTTTCCCCTCATGGGACCATATATTGAGGAACCCAGATGGATGGGCAAGCCATCGGCCAAAGTGATGGCATTTTCAAGACCTCCCAACCAGGGAGATTGAAGGAAAACTTCAAAAATTCTGACCATTAATTTGGAACTTAGGACAACTTAATTTGGCTTGGATATTGACAAGCTCCTGGACTGTCTCTAGAATAGGGTGACCTGTATAGAGACCGTTTAAAGAAGGTCTTCATGGAGAAGACTGTGGAGATGGAGAATGAGGAGTTATGATCACAGTGCTTATGTTTTGGTAGAGGTGCCCTGTTGGGGAGAGAGTGGACTTGCTCTTCTTGGTCTCAGAAGACAGAACTAAGATATGTAACAGAGTTCAGTAATAAGGAAGCAGATTCGGACTTGATGTAAAGAAGCCCCCTCTTTGCAATAATGAGGATTGTACAGAGATAAGATGAGCTTCCATACTTGATAATGGGCTCCCATCCTTTAAAGACCGGGAGTCCCCAAGCAGAGGCTCGATTTGCTTATTAGTGATGGGGGGGTGGAATTGCTGGTGAGGATGGAGTGAATGAACTCCCCTTTTGAGGTTTTTGTCACTGAAGTGAAACCTCTTCATATTATTCTGAAGAAAAGGAATTGTTAAGAAAGTATGATATGTAGGATTTGGGAGACTATGGGATCTTTTTCTAGGCATTTTCTGATATTTCTAAAACCCATCTTTTTTCTGTTTGTTTGTTTGTTTTTTTGGCAGGGCAATGAGGGTTAAGTGACTTGCCCAAGGTCACACAGCTAGTAAGTGTCAAATGTCTGAGGCTGGATTTGAACTCAGGACCTCCTGAATCCAGGGCCGGTGCTCTATCCACTGTGCCACCTAGCTGCCCTGGCATCTTTTTTCCATTCGTGCTGAAAAGGTAGCCAAGATTTATTACTTCTGCGTCCCTTCCATTTGTTAAGCAAGTGCTGGGAGAAATACGAGTTCTTGCCATTCATTATTATGTGTCTTTCAAAGTGACATTTTCTTATAAAATATCCTAGAATTCAGACCTCTCTCCTTTTTACAAAAATTAGCACAGTTTTGCTATATTGATCTGTTGCATTAATCCCCAATGACTCCATCTATTCTAGGAGTGAAGATGGAGAAAGAAAAGGATCAAAAAAGAGGGTGCTAGGGGGCAGCTAGGTGGCACAGTTGATAAAGCACTGGCCCTAAATTCAGGAGGCCCTGAGTTCAAATCTTTGGCCTCAAATACTTGACACTTATTAGCTGTGTGACCCTGGGCAAGTCACTTAACCCTCATTTCCGTGCCCCCCCAAAAAAGGGTGCTAAAAATAGCTGGGGGCAAAGATGAAATTTCTGAGAGAAAATTTCATTCTAACACAACGGCACATTTTTTCCTCATCTCTGTCTCCCACAGTTTGGCACATACACATTGATCATTTCATCGGCAGGGAGTAAAGAGAGTAGATTCCTACTCTGGACTCCATCTGAGCCCTTAAGAGGAACATTCTGTCCATAAATGAGGTCAATGTTCCTCAGGCAGAGGAACAAACATTCATCAGGAGCAGATACTGATTTACTGCACTGTACCCCAAACTTGCAGGTCACTGCTGCTCTCCTCCTTGATGCTGGTCTCTCTTGCCAGGGTTAGGCGGCTGGCTCGAGGTGAACACAGACTGCTTGGGCTTTGGGACCAGTGCAGGCAGCGCAGCTCCTTCCCCCATTAGGCTGCCATTGGGCAACAGGGCAGGTGGCAGTGGGGCACAGCTCTGCTCAGTGTCACGGAGGGCATGGTTCAGAGGCTTACTCAAGGCACTTTCAGTCTGAGGCTGAATACAAGGGTCTTCCAGGGAGAGAACATTGAGGTCTGGAAGCTTCTGTATTAGTAATAATGAATGATGGAGGAGGAGAGGGAGAGAGAGAGACAGAGAGAGACAGAGGGAGAGACAGACAGAGAGACAGAGAGAGACAGAAACACACACACACAGAGGAGAGACAGACAGACAGGGAAAGAGAGATGGAGACAGAGACAGAGGGGAGAGAGAGACACAGAGGAGAGAGAGACACAGAGAGAGACAGAGAGGAAAGTGAGAGAGACAGAGACAGAGAGTCAGAGACAGAGGAGAGATGGAGGGAGAAACAGAGAGACACAGAGACACAGACAGAGACAGACAGAAACAGTCAGAGACAGAGGAGAGAGAGAGACAGAAGGAGAGAGAAACAGAGAGACAGAAAGACAAAGGGAGACAGAGGGAGAGGAGAGACAGAAACAGAGACAGGGGAGAGGAGAGACAGAGACAGAGGAGAGAGAGACAGAGGGAAAGAGAGAGACAGAGAGAGAGACAGAAACAGAGATAGAGACAGAGGGGAGAGAGAGACAGAAAGGAGAGAGAGACAGATAGAGAGAGACAAAGACAAAGACAGAGAGACCAAGAGAGAGGACAGAGACAGAAAAAGAGACAGAGAAACACAGAGCAATAGAGATAGAGGAGAGAGAGGCAGAGGGAAAGAGAGACAGAGAGACAGAAACAGAGATAGAGACAGAGGGAAGAGAAGGAGAGAGAGAGAGAGAGAGAGAGAGAGAGAGAGAGAGAGAGAGAGAGAGAGAGAGAGAGAGAAAGGAGAGAGACAGAGGAGAAAAACAAGAGAGAGAGACAGAGAAACAGAGACAGAGACAGAGGGGAGAGACAGAGAAAGGGGAGAGACAGAGAGGAGAGAGACAGATACACAGAGAGAGACAGAGGAGAGATGGAGGGAGAGAGAAACAGAGAGACAGACACACACACAGTGAGAGACAGAGAGAGAGGAGAGAGGGACAGGGGAAGAGAGAAACAGGAGAGAGGGAGAGAGAGAGACACACACACACAGACAGAGATGAGAGAGACAGAAAGACAGAGAAAAAGACAGAGACAGAGACAGACAGAAAGACAGAGACACAGAGAGAGTCAGAGACAGAGGAGAGATGGAGGGAAAGAAAAACAGAGAGACAGATACACACAGTAAGAGACACAGAGAGAGACAGAGGAGAGAGGGACGGGGAGAGAGAAACAGAGAGACAGAGGAGAGAGAGACAGAGGGAGAGAGAGAGAGAAAGAGAAACAGAGACAGAGGAGACAGAGAGAGAGAGAGACCGAAACAGAGACAGAGAGACACACAGACAGAGACAGAGATGAGAGAGAGAGAGGGGGGGGGGAGAAAGAGAGAGACCAAGAGAGACCAAGACAGAGAGAGACACACATACATACAGAGACAGAAAGACAAAGAGAGACAGAAACAGTCAGAGACAGAGGAGAGATGGAGGGAGAGAGAAACAGAGAGAGAGAGACAGATAGAGAGACAAAGGGAGACAGAGGAGACAGAGACAGGGACAGAAACAGAGACAGAGAGGAGAGAGACAGAAGAGAGAGAGAGACAGAAGGAAAGAGAAAGACAGAGAGAGAGAGACGGAAACAGAGACAGAGGGGAGAGAGAGACAGAAAGGAGACAGAGACCGACAGACAGAGAGAAAGACAAAGACAGACAGACCAAGACAGAGACAGATATAGAGAGGAGAGACAGAGACAGAAAAAGAGACAGAGAGACACAGAACGATAGAGACAGAGGAGAGAGAAAGGAAGAGGGAAAGAGAGAGACAGAAAAAGAGATAGAGACAGAAACAGAGACAGGGGAGAGACAGAGGAGAGAGACAGACAGAGACAGAGACAAAGACACAGAGACAGAGAGACAGAGGAGAAAGACGGGAGAGAGAGGCAGAGAGAGACAGAGACAGAGGGGAGAGAGAAGACAGAAAAAGGGGAGAGAGAAGAAAGAGAGACACACAGAGATAGACAGAGGAGAGATAGAGGGAGAGAGAAACAGACACACACACAGTGAGAGACAGAGAGAGAGGAGAGAGGGACGGGGGGGGGGGAGAGAGAAACAGAGAGACAGAGAGAGACAGAGACAGGAGAGGGAGTCGGGGGAAGGAGAGACAGAGAGACACAGAGACAGAGAGACACACAGAGACAGACACAGAGAGAGTCAGAGACAGAGGAGAGATGAAGGGAAAGAGAAACAGAGAGACAGACACATACAGTGAGAGACAGAGAGAGACAGAGGAGAGGGGGACAGGGGGAGAGAGAAACACAGAGAGAGAGAGACCGAAATAGAGACAGAGACACACACAGAGACAGAGACAAGAGAGACAGAGACAGAGGAGAGAGAGAGACAGAGGGGAGAGAGAGAGACCAAGACAGAGAGAGAGACATACACAGAGATAGAAAGACAAAGAGAGAGAGAGACAAAGGAGAGAGATAGGAGAGAGACAGAGGAGGAGAGAGACAGAGACAGAGAGACAGATGGAGAGAGAGAGAAGGAGAGGAGAGAGAGAGAAAGAGAAGGAAGGAGAGAAAGAGAAGGAAGGAGAGAGAGGAGATGAGAGAGGACAGAGAGGGGGGAGGGGAGAGAGAAGAAACTATGAAACATGAGAAGAAACCAAAGAGCACTGGCAGGTGCATGAACTATCTTCCTCACTGGCACTTGCTTTGAACTCATGCTCCTCCCAACATCTCTACCAGTTGCCAAAGGTCTTGAAATTCCCATCCACAGAGACTCATTCCTTTGGGCTAAGACACTTTACCCCAGAATACTCTTTAAAATACAGCCTGGGGAGGGAGAGAATTTAGAACTCAAAATTTAAAAAAAGAATGTTAAAAATAAAGTCAGTGAAATAAGTGAAATGAAAAATAAATCAAACATAAAACAGCCTGAGTCTAAGGTAGGGAAATACTATACTGATACAACTTGGAATGAATCAGTTAGGATGGCATTAGCAAGCCAGTCACGCCTCAAGGCTCCATGGGAACAAGACAGGACAAAGAAGCTTTAATAAGACTTAGGAGGGAGCCATTAAAATGGCACAAAAGATGCTGGTCTGTGTGTGGGGCCAAAGTGGGGAAGAAGCGGGGGGGGGGGGGGGAAGGAGGTAAAAATCTCCGTCCTTTCAAATTCTGCCTTGAACTGGTTCTAATGTCCTGAATCTCAGGATTGTGGGTGGGGTGTCTATCTCTTCCAGTTTCAATCTTTCTCCAGCTTTTGGAGAACAAATTATTGGGATTTTTTTCACTCCTGGAAATATATCCAAAAGCTGAGGGGGAACTGGCATCTCTTATGCTCAGGATATACTTAATTTTTAGAACACAAAGGGTTACTTGCTCAGTCACAATGAGCAGAAAAGCAGTGTCTTAGTTGAACAGAGGTGATTCATTCCTAGATAACAAAGAGCATATCCTGATGAATTCTCTTTCACAACAGTCTCCCTCCCCCCCCCTTCTCCCTTCCACACACACCCTCCATTTTGGCCCGTTCTTTATGTAGGTAGCTCACTGGATGCTACATTTTCTAAAGAAATCTTTTAAAATTGGTGATTTAATACACATTCCCAACTTTTAAAATCTGCTATTACTAGTTAAGGTGATGGCAAAAGCTCTCAAACATCAGTTAATGATTAACGTGGGAAGGACACAAAAAAAGCACATCCATGAGATTTTTCTCATGGTCAATAACAATTGCACAACTTTAATTACTGGAGTAGGGCACAGAGGTCATGTGGAATTATGGAGATAGACCTAGCTTGGACTTGGGTTCAAATCCTACTTCTGACACATACTGGTTGTGTGACCCTGGGCAAGTCATTTAATCTCTTAGTATTCTAGGTAAATCTCTAAGACTCTAAACTGAAGAGAAGGTCCTGGGAATTTCCCCATCAGAGAGCTCCTTAAACCAGCAAAATTCTAAGTACAGACTCATTCCCTATCTGTAATCTCTCTCATAACTTTAGACTAGTTTATTGCACTAACAAGTGCCTGTCTGGCTTCTCACTCATTCACTTCCATTCCCTCCTAATCATGCAGAACAGTTCAAACTGATCGAACCTACTCCTATGTTGAAATAGCTGGTTGGCATTTTCTTGCCAACAATCATTGAGGAAAAGCACTACTAACTGAACCTCTCCAGCCCCTCTACAGGCAGAAGCAGTGAGAAATTGGGGAGATTTCAGCTTAATGAAATGAAAAACTTCCTAACATTAAGAGCAGTACTCATCATTCATTGCCTTCAAGGGGAGGCTGGACAAAGATCTCTTGGCAGAATTGTGAAGTGCATTCACCTACATGGTCAAACTGGTCTAAATTCCTTCTGAAGTCTCTTCCAAATCGTTCTGTGGGTCAAGCCAAGTGGGCAAGATGCTTCCCTTTGACCATCCCCAGTCACGGGGAACTCACTACTTCCCAAGGAAGCCCATTTTGCTTAGGGAACCATCTAAGAAGTAAAAGCTTTTCCTTATAGGGAGTTGAAATCTTAGTGTCATTTTCATACAACAGTCCTCCTTCAATGATCGCCACAGGAAGAATCTGAAGACTCTTAGAGATTGCCATCCTTAGGACATGCTCTAGAGCTGGTTTTTTGTTTGTTTGTTTTTTTTTTTAGTGAGGCAATTGGGGTTAAGTGACTTGCCCAGGGTCACACAGCTAGTAAGTGTTAAGCGTCTGAGGCCGGATTTGAACTCAGGTACCCCTGACTCCAGGGCCGGTGCTCTATCCACTGCGCCACCTAGCTGCCTCTGGAGCTTGTTAATCTTCCTAAAATAGTGTTCAGGCCTGGATGTGGCTTGCTTAAAAAAGAACAGAGCAGGAGGATTAGCCTCTCCTTTCCGCTCGTGACTCCTCTGTCCCAGACATTGTCCTGGGACAGTTATCCCTTCTACACCATGACTTTCCCCATCTCGGTTTTGATGTATCTCAGGTTGGCACAAGCAATCAAATGGGGATTTGGGGGAAGTTTTGCAGGAGCCCCAGATGACATTAGAAGACCAACAGAAGGAGATTGGTACCTCTGAGCCATGTGCTTTGTGCCTATCTCCCCATGAGAAATCCAAGGATTTCTTTCATGGTTTCCCTTCCTTTTCCCCTAAATAAACTGCCTCCTTATTCTAAAATGATGTTACTGGAAACACTCCTTAAAAACAAAGAAAAAATTCAGACTTCCTCGGGATGAAGGGAGGGCCAAAAAATCTTCCGTGGATGGCAGGGGGTGCCGCACCCTTAACCCCGTGATATAGAAGGGATAACTATTTCCACATCTGCCTTTGGGGCAGGGGAGGTAGCTTCTTTATTCTGGACACCATACTGCTATTATTGGAACAGTCTAGGACAAAATTAGCCTTTGGGACAGCCAAGTAGCCTATGTAATTCACACCAAGCTTAGTGTCCACTAAAAACCCTCAAGCCTTTATCACATGGGCTGGCACTGCATAGCTCCCTCACCCTCTACTTGTCCAGTTAATTTTCAGAACCTAACGGCGGGACTTTGCATTTCTTCCTGTTCTATGTCATACATTTCTTCCTATTCTATATTATTCTTTTTTTTTTTAAGGGAGGCAATTGGGGTTAAGTGACTTGCCCAGGGTCACACAGCTAGTAAGTGTTAAGTGTCTGAGGCCGGATTTGAACTCAGGTACTCCTGAATGCAGGGCTGGTGCTCTATCCACTGAGCCACCTAGCTGCCCTATTCTATATTATTCTAAGGGGGCTTAGCTGATGTGAAGTAGGATTAGATCCCCAAAGCCACTTCAAATTCTGTATAAAAAGGTGAACCCAGCCGGTAGGTCAAGCTTCCCACAGATGGCGCAGTGGATAGAGCACTGGCCCTGAATTCAGGAGGACCTGAGTTCAAATCTGGCCTCAGACACTTGACACTTAACTAGCTGTGTGACCTTAGGCAAGTCACTTAACCCCCAAGTGCCTCACAAGAAAAAAATAGACCAACTTAACTTGATGGGGTAACCTTGGAGCTGGGCTGTGCCCCAGACACTCACAGTCTCTAAGTGCGTCATGTCCTCCTCCATCTTCACTTGTCGATTCAGAATATGGAGAAGATAGTCCAGCATGTTCTGCTTAGGGTGCATCCCTTTGTCAAAACGATGGTACATCCCACACCAGAACCTTCAAAAGCACAAGAAAAGGAATGAGAGTAGCCAGTCATACAGAAAAGCAGAAGGTTGCTGCCCTTTTCTGAATATCAATTTACACCTACCCAAAACAGTGACTGAGGAAGTTCCCAAACAGAAGTGAAAAGGAAGGCTTTTCAATGCAATGATGGAAGACAATTTTGAAGGTCTTATTAAAAATGCAATCTATCTACAGAGAGAGAACTGATCGTATCTGAATACAGATGGAAGCATAATTTTTTGTTAGTTCCTTTATCTGAAGTTTTGTTTTTGTCGGTTTTCTTTCACAACCTGGCTAATGTGGAATTGTTTTGCATGACTACTCATGTTTAGCTTATATTGAATTGCTTGAGTTCTTGTGGCGGGGAGGGAGGGAGGAAGAGAATTTGGAACACAAAGTTTAAAAAAAAATTGATGCCAAAATTTGTATTTTACATGTAATTTGGGAAAATAAAATTCTAAATATAAAAACAAACAAACAAAAGCCTTCACCATGGCCAGGACCCAAGATATTTCTAGGAGAAAAAATATTTCATTCAATCAACATTTTTGTTTTAAAATATTTTTATTGATGTCTTTTGTTTTTTCCATCACATTCACTCTGAATAGTTCATTCTTCTTTCTCTTACCCAGCAAGCCATTCCGTATGAAAAGGGGAAAAAGAGGGGCAGTTAGGTAACACAGTGGATAAAGCACCGGCCCTGGATTCAGGAGGACCTGAGTTCAAATCCAGACTCAAACACTTGACACTATCTGTATGACCTTGGGCAAGTCACTTAACCCTCATTGCCCCACAAAAAAGCGGGGGGGGGAGTAAAACCCACATATGGACTGTTTCTGAGAGTAAATGCAGAGCTCCATATCCATGGTCCCCCATATCATTTTCTTACCTCTTCTCCAGGGCTGTCAAGCTCGGTCATTATTATTATACAACATTAAGGGTTTACTTTCCCTTTCCATTGTTGCAGCTTGTATAGTTGTCCTGTATCTTTCTGGGTTTCCCTGACTTCATGCTTATCATTTCTTATGGCACAGTAATATTTTATTATGACAGCTAGGTAGTATAGTGGTTAGAACAATGGGCTTGGAGTCCGAAAGCCTCAAGTTCAAATCTGACCCCCAATACTTACTAGTTGTATAAGACCCTGGGCAAGTCACTTAACCTATCTGCCTCAGTTTGCTCAAATGTAAATGTAAAATTGGGGTTATAATAGCAGCTACCCAGCAAGGTTTTGACAAGGTCGAATGAGATAATATTTGTGAAGTGTTTACCTCAGCACCTGGCACATAGTAGGCACTTAATAAATGCTTATTTCCTCTCTCTCTCAGCACAAGCCACCCATCCATCTCCTCAATCAATAAGGCCTCTATTTCTCTTCCAGTTCTTTGCTTCTACAAAGAGTTACTATATGCACCCAAACATTTAAGCTATTAAAGCTTTAAATGCTTCAAACTGTACTCAGACTTTAAAGAGACCCTGTATGTGTACTGAGATTTTACCTTCTTGAAGTATATGCCCAGCAGCAGAATCTCTGGGTCTAAGTTGATGTGCATTTTAGAGACTTTTGTTTTGTTTTGTTTTTTTTGGTGAGGCAATGGGGGTTAAGTGACTTGCCCAGGGTCACACAGCTAGTAAGTTGTCAAGTGTCTGAGGCCAGATTTGAACTCAGGTCCTCCTGACTCCAGGGCTGGTGCTCTATCCACTGTGACACCTAGCTGCCCCCTTAGTGACTTTTTTTTGGGGTGAGGCAATTGGGGTTAAGTGACTTGCCCAGGGTCACACAGGTAGTAAGTGTTAAGTGTCTGAGGCCAGATTTGAACTCAGGTCCTCCTGAATCCAGGGCCGGTGCTCTATCTACTGTGCCACCTAGCTGCCCCTCTGATGGCTCTTTAATAGAAAGTGTGACTATCTAAACTAAGCTGCCAGCAGTAAGATTTTCAATGTGGTCCCTGAGTCTTCTTGATATTTTCCTGATATGGTTGACTTGCTGACCAAAAAAGGTCAATTTCCATATATTTTCCTTTCTTTTTAAAGTTCTTTTAGAGATTAGCCTTCCTATCTCTCTCATGCTGACGTGCATTGTCCATTCAGGGGTCCAATCCCATTGTTGCTTGGTACAGAAGCTTTGACCTGCCCTGTTCCCACCTTGGGTCAGCTAAATTGACTATAGCTCAGAATTCTGCCAGCATCAGCTGGTAACCCAATGCAGGGGTTACAGGCATGCGCCATCATATGTAGCTGTCCTCCATGTATTTTTACTCACTGTTTATCTTTTCTCAACTCTCTGGCAAGGTGGTACTGGGGGCAAGTTGGCAACTAACAAAAAATCATCTTTACTCATATAACTCTTAAAGGAGAATAGGAAGAATGCAGCTTAGGAACTTACTGGAAACTGAATGGTAAAGTGTTGGGATGAAGGACTCCGTAAGCAGTGATACCCTTGTACAGTGGATTCCTGAACTCAGTTTTCTTCTCTAACAGGAAAGGCCACAAGGAATGAGTTTTCTCAAAGATTCTGTTTAAAAACAAAAGCAACAAAGTCCAAATGAACTCATGAACCATCCAAGTTTTTGTAAGAAGTGAAATAACTCAGGTGGAGGGTGAGGGTGAGGGTAGACAGGGAAAAGAGGTGAGAGAATATTGTGAGAGGAAACACTTACTAAGGACGTGGTATGGTCAAAACTCAAATATTCAAAGGTATTTTTTTGTTTGTTTTTTTGAGGGGCAATGAGGGTTAAGTGACTTGCCCAGGGTCACACAGCTAGTAAGTGTCAAGTGTCTGAGGCTGGATTTGAAGTCAGGTCCTCCTGAATCCAGGGCCTGTGCTTTATCCAGTGCAGCGCCACCTAGATGCCCTTCAAAGGTATGTTTTGTAATTGATGTGGATATTGCCTCCAATGAAGCCTATGACAAGCCATCCGTGCCTGGCAATTATGTGTCTAGGAGTCCTCTCATAGGTTCATTGTAGGGGTTTACCCAATGTCCTGGGGGCCCCTTCCTTGATCTCTCTTGCCACATGATCAGCCTATCTTCTTTTTTGACTTTATATTTCTTTGCTCCATTTCTCCTGGTGTCTCTGCACACCCATTATGTTTCCTCTGTATGACACTAATTTAATTCAACAAGCATTGACTATGTGCCAGGGACTGTGCTAAATGCTAGGATTCAAAGATAAAAATAAGGCCTTCTTTGCCCTCAAGGAGCTTATCTTTTACTTGGGAGATACAACGTGTGAATATAAGATGCATACAGATTAATTTGTTTGTTCAAGGCACTAACAATGGGGGTGATTGGTAAAAGCCTTTCTTCAGGGGTGGCACATCATCTGAATCCTGAGAAGAGCTAAGGGGCGCAGTGGATAAAGCACTGACCCTGGATTCAGGAGGACCTGAGTTCAAATTTGACCTCAGACACTTGACATCGGGTGATCCTGGGTAAGTCACTTAACCCTCATTGCCCTGTCCCCCAAAAATGAAAAATAAAGAGAAAAAAAGAAGAGCTAAGGGTTCCAAGACTATTCTAGGCATGAGGGACAGTGTATGCCAAGGCACAGAGGTGGGTGATGGGATAGCATGTATAATAATGGTGTCAAACTTGGACAGCGTATTGACTTAGAAAACCACAATTATCTGCCTTATTATATTTGTATTTATTTTGTTAAATAGTTCCCAACTGCTTTTAGTCTGGTTCAGCCACAAGGGCCACAAATTTGCTACTTCTGTTGTCCAGTGAACAGCAGAAGGTCAGTTCGGCAAGAACAGAGGACGACGTGTGCCCGGAAAGAAAGATTAGATCCACATCATGAAGGGTTTTAAATGCCAAAGAAGAGTTGAACAGTTTGGAGAAGCCTAACATAACTTGTGGCCAAACACTGCCCCCAATAGAAGAAAGGCAGAATGTCATTTCAGAGAGACATGTGAGGTCATTAAATGAGCTTTAGCAAGTTTCCAAAGCCAATTGAGCCTGCTCCTCTCCTCCTCTGAAGGACTTGCCCACAGTACCTATTGTTTCTAGATGACACTGTGTTGGTGGTATCAAATCCCTGGACCACGACACAGACTCCTGAATGAGATCCACAGCCTAGAGTCTAGAGAAATAGCTTCACCAACTTAGATCTTCTGGCATAGACATGTATTGAGTGGTTATGGATCTCACTACTGAGGCTTGGCAGTATCCCAGGGTGTCATCCCCGTGGATAGGCAATTAATTCCTCTTCAACTCAAACTTTGTGGTGGATCTCCTCCAAGATTGTGGCGAACACCTTTGGATAGTTTATGTTCTTCTCTTTTATATCTTAACTGATATTAATAGTTCAAAGATCAAACGGGCTCATTTCTCTCAAGGAGTACTCACTAATTTTGACACCTTGTTGGAGGAGAGCTATGAGGCTGCATTTCACACTACCAAATTGACGATAAACAATAAAGACAACACAATTTTTCAGTCTCTGAATCTCCCAGCCCATTGTATGATGGTACAGCTGGATCTACTTGCAGAATATTTCTTGTGATGTTCCGTCTGTTTCCTATCTTATTAAAGATACACAAGTAGCAGGGCAGCTAGGTGGCGCAGTGGATAGAGCACTGGCCCTGGATTCAGGAGGACCTGAGTTCAAATCTGACCTCAGACACTTAACACTTACTAGCTGTGTGACCCTGGGCAAGTCACGTAACCCCAATTACCTCACTAAAAAAAAAAGAATGAAGGACAAAGATACACAAGTAGCTTATTCTCATAAATAATTTCAGATGGATATGAAAGGAGGGATATAGACCAGCTCTTGTTGATGTTCCCCTCTGTCAACTTCATAGGTTATTCATAAAGTCCAAAGACTGTAGTAAGTGCTGACAGGGACAATGTGGAAATCAACATCATAAAGTTCCTCCAGCCACGTGGCCATTATATGATCTCACATTTAGGGTATCAACAACTAAGTTGAAGTATATTGATTGTTGAACCCTGTGTGACTTTTCAGTATCCTCTGCCTCTTCTCCCCCCCCCCCAGCACTATTGAAAGAGGGTTGCAGAGGACTGAGGGCTATTTTATTTTATTTTATTTTTGGTGAGGCAATTGGGGTTAAGTGACTTGCCCAGGGTCACACAGCTAGTGTCAAGTGTCTGAGGCTGAATTTGAACTCAGGTCCTCCTGAATCCAGGGCCAGTGCTCTATCCACTGTGCCACCTAGCTGCCCCTGAGCACTATTTTAAAGTTGTCTTTGTTTCCTGTGTTGCCACAATAAAAAAAATCATCATCAAGTGGCCGGCATGGTGACAAGCTTAGGCTGGTCCTCAGTAGGCAGGTGTAACTGTTGCTGAGAGGGAGCTTGCACTCTCTTGGCACCCCAGAGTTCACTTGGACTTCTGTACCATAGTGTGACATGAGAATAGGCATTTGTGGAGTCTTTCTGTGGGAAGGGAGGAAGGAAGAGGGAGAAGAGGACTCTATCAATCCTCCTGCCATTTGGTTGTACACATAAACAAAAGTCTCAAGTCCTTTTAAGCAGAAGACAGGTTGTTTATGAGTTTGCTGTTGAATATCTGTAAAATGGAAATAACACTACTCATCTGACCTATTTCCTATGGTTGCCACAAGTGAGCTGCTACTATTATTACTTGGTGATGACCAAGGCCAGTCAAGGCCCGTGAGAGAGAGAGTGGGGGAGAGTCTGTGCCATAGTCTAGACATTGTGTTTCCTGATTGATCATTCTTCACCTTCAGAGTATTTACTCAATCTCTACATGTATACTATGGGGATGTTGGAGCTTGATTTGTCATTGTTGTTTGTCCTTCATTCTTTTTTTTTTGTTTTAGTGAGGCAATTGGGGTTAAGTGACTTGCCCAGGGTCACACAGCTAGTAAGTGTTAAGTGTCCGAGGCCGGATTTGAACTCAGGTACTCCTGACTCCAGGGCCGGTGCTCTATCCATTGCGCCACCTAGCTGCCCCGTTTGTCCTTCATTCTTGAAGAGGACTGTGGCATCAGGGTGATGTCATGACTTGCAGTGAATTACATTTAAGTGAGGGAAGGCTGTGCAAAGTCACCAGCCTCACTCTCTGCTCCAGGGCCATCTGGGTCCAGTGGCAAGATATGTTACCAGGATGACCAGAGATGGCCCCGGATGTTTAAAGCAATCATAGTGAAGTGACTTGTCCAGGGTCACAAAGCTAGTAAGTATCTGAGGGAATATTTGAATTCAGGTCCTCCCAACTTCAGGGCTAGTGTTCTATCCACTGTGCCACCTAGCTGCCCCTTGATTCTGTCTAGTCTTGTGTGATGTCCTGGAACAGCACAAAATAATACTTCAAAGTTTATCCAAAAATCTTTCCTGATGTATCTCTGACTTTAAATAATTTGTTCCATTATTCGCATATATAGAGGAAAACAAGGCAAAGAAGGATGAAAAGGCTGGACCATATGGTCTCTGGGGTCCTTTCCAGTTATAGAACTATGATCCTAAATAAAACTCTTCACAGCTTGATTTGTAAATGAGCTGCAGACCAATGACCAGCTACCAAGACCTTCCTCTCCCCTGTACCGCCCAGCCACCATTCGAAAGAAAAGAGGGCTCAGATGCCAACACACCAGCCCCTCCCCCAACTCACTTCAGCTCCTCCCGCTCTTTGTGGCAGGTTCCTATGAAGTTCCCAAATTGGCAGGAGAAAACGTGATCATGGATCTCCAGTAAGAAAAGCTCGTTAAACTCAAAAGCGCAGGGGAATTGCTCCATCAGTTGCCAGATACACTCCAAAAACTGAGTGAAGACAGGAGATACTTCTTTGGGGTCCCCATCCAGGTGACCACATCTAGCAATTTAAACAAAAACAATAGAGTCATGACCCTCAGCATCATACCTTGGCACAGGAGAGAAGACTGGACTTCACTACCTGTAGTTACTAATCCACCCAGATGGTAGATCAGAAATCTATTGGAAATGAATAAGAATCACATCCAGGGGAAACTAGAACCAGCAAAATATAGTTATCCCTTCCATATCATGACTTTCCCCCATGGTGGGTCGGCATAAGAAATTAAATGGGAATTTTTGTGAAGTTTTATGGAAGCCACAGACAGTATGTGAAGACCAGCAGACAACACAGAGCCTATGGCCAAATACTGAACCCGAATTTTACAACAAGGCCCTGTAAATACCTCATGAAAGAAAAAGAAAAAAAATCAGACTTCTTCTTTGGTACAAAGAGAGAGCCAAAAAATTTGACATGGATTTTACAGATCTTGGGGGTGTCATGCATGCCCCTAACCTTTGAGATGCGGAAGGGATAACTGTAGGTACTATGAGGTACATAGTTGAAACCAAATAAATATTTCATGGTTAATTTCTTTGAGAAACAAAC
The DNA here is from genome assembly GCF_019393635.1 of Dromiciops gliroides. NCBI lineage: Eukaryota > Metazoa > Chordata > Mammalia > Microbiotheria > Microbiotheriidae > Dromiciops > Dromiciops gliroides. The sequence continues at coordinate 30,421,495 of NC_057867.1, read as the reverse complement.
AGTGAAAACTGAAATTTGTACTGGTTTTTTCCCTCTAAAAGGAGTCAAAGGTCAATTTATCCTTAAAGAAAAAAGATGCCACATTCAAATTTAAGCTATGGCTGGCCAGGTTGCTTAGAAGGCTTTGATAATACAAGAGTTACCTTGCCTAATGTCTTTAACTGGCAACAGGAAAACCTGACATTAAGTGAAGTAAGGTTATGAGGGATGAATGGTTCCAAAAGAACACTGTGTTAAACAGGTGATTGCCAGAACTGGTTCTGATGTTAATAATGATGTTCTAGAGAAACTAGGTCGATAAGGACAAGTTTATACAAAATATACCTGTTCTTATTTTACTAACAACACTACTGAATTCCCACCTCGAATAATATGCATATGTTTTTACCTTTGTGAAAACTTGTGGCCCATAGAGATCCATTCCCTTTCTATGAGGACCTGACGTTTCGTACCAAAAGAGAAAAGAGTTAACATCAGGGAAATTAAAAAGATTCTTTGTGACTTAAATATCCCTATGACTTGTCTCCAATGAAGTTCTCATAACTTGTTTTTACTGATGGAATAAAGTGAATTTCCTAAGCAATAACTAAGTTACTTGGAATTCATTTCAAGAACTCATTATACTTCCCATAAATTTCAGATTGTACCAAGAGAAAATATTCTGCATTAAATACAATATGGTTTCATTTGGCTCTTAGACTGTGGTAGGCCGGGCCATTCAAACCATTACTAAATGCAATTCCAATGAACACATTAAAGTGAGCCTTTAAGACACAAAAGACAAAATCCAAAGCAATATTTCTGTTAGGAGCTTATACCAAGAATTAAATAATTTTAAATAAATAATTAGATTTAAATGACTTTTTGTTTGGTTTTGGTTTTGGTTTTGTAGAGCAATGGGGGTTAAGTGACTTGCCCAGGGTCACACAGCTAGTTAAGTGTCAAGTGTCTGAGGACGGATTTGAACTCAGGTACTCCTGAATCCAGGGCCGGTGCTTTATCTACTGCACCACCTAGCTGCCCCTAAATGACTTTTTAAAATAAAGAGGAAGGGAATAAGCATTCATTAGGAAACTACTGTATTCTGGGCATTGTACTAAATGCTTCACAAATATTATCTCATTTAATCCTTAAAAACCCCCTGGGAAATAGGTACTATCATTATCCTGCTTTTCCAGATAAGGAAACTGAGGCAGATAGAGATGAAGTGACTTGCCCTTGGTCACATAGCTACTATGTGTCTGAAGCCAGATTTGAACTCAGGTCTTTCTGATTCTCAGTCCAGCATCCTAACTACTGCAGCATCAGCTGCCTCTGAAGAAAGCAAAGCTTTTCGATTTTGGGAAATCAATTAAATGTTTATGTAAGCTCTATAGTTGAGTCTTTTTTTTTTTTTTTTTTAGTGAGGCAATTGGGGTCAAGTGACTTGCCCAGGGTCACAGAGCTAGTAAGTGTTAAGTGTCTGAGGCTGGATTTGAACTCAGGTACTCCTGACTCCAGGGCCGGTGTTCTATCCACTGCGCCATCTAGCTGCCCCTATAGTTGAGTCTTAATGAAATTCAAAGAGGTGACATCTGAGGCATAATGTGTCTGTTCCTGGGAGCTACATTTCCAGCCCCCACCACTATTTCCCTAAATTTTCTATTTCTTCCACCAGGACTCCCCAATAACCTTTTTTGTGGGGCAATGAGGGTTAAGTGACTTGCCCAGGGTCACGCAGCTAGTAAGTGTCAAGTGTCTGAGGCCACATTTGAACTGAGGTCCTCCTGAATCCAGGGCCAGTGCTTTACGCACTGCACCACCTAGCTGCCCCTCCAATAACCTTTTACATGAGGACATTTGCACAAAATTGCTAGGTAAGGGGTTCAGGATAGAAAACAGAGACCACACTAACAGTGTGTGCCTGATGTAAGAAAAGCAACAATTATCAAAAATCTAAGATAAGCACAGGATATTGAGTTTGGCTCTCCTCCAGAGACACCTGGGTCTAGTGGCAAGATATACATCAGGATGACTGGAAATGGCCCCAGATGTTTGAGGGAATCAGGGTTAAGTGACTTGCCCTATGAATATGAATACTCTTATGTGTAGGAAGAGACATGATCTAGTCCAGCCCCCTCATTTTACAAAGAAAACTGAGGCCTCACAAAGGAATGTAACTTATCAAGGTGAAGCAGGTCATTAAGTACTTTGAAGGTAGGCCAAATAGTAGTACAGTTATCCCTTCCACTCACGACTTTCCCCATCCTGGTTTCCATATCTTGGGTCAGCACAAGAAATTAAATGGGTATTTTGGGGGAGTTTTGCAGAATCTGCAGACGATGTGTAAAGGCCAGAAGACAACATAGAGCCAATTATGACCAAATGCTTAATCCAAATTTGACAATAAGGTACAGTAAATACCCCATAAAAGAAAAAGAAAAATTTTGGACTTCTTTTCTGATACAAAGGGAGGGCCAAAAAATTTTCTGTCAGTTTTTCAGATCATGGGGGTGCCATGCTCCTAACCCCTGTGATGTGGAAGGGATAACTGTCTAGCAAATACCCTTGGAATCACGAGGATGGGTTCAAGTTTGCCTCTGACAAATAATACCTGTGTGCCCAAGATCAAGTCACAACCTCTCCATGACACAGGCAACACCCCAAACCTTTATGTGACGGGCAAGATGCTTATCTGTATCAGACAAGGGAGTTCCTTCTAATTGGTGAAATCAGAGATCCCGTTGAAAATAACAAAATAAGGTCTTTCAAAGATCTTATCTACTCCAGGCTGAGTCAACTTAGATTTTCTCAGAAACAGAAGTAGGATTTCTTACCATTAGCCCTTCAAATGTCCTATAAAACGGATCAAGAAGGATGCCAGCTAGAGAGCACACTTGGGCTGTTCGGTCCCAGCCATCAGAACAATGGACCAAGACGCTAGCTTTTTCCACTTTCACTGCCTGAGGGAAACAAAGAGGGTAGGGGAAAGTCAGCAAAGAAAACTTTTGCGTGGTATACTGGTTTCAGCAATAGGAAAATGAATGGTAGTTATGAGCATTTTACCCAAGTCGACCTGGGCAAAGTCAATCAATCAATAAGCACCTACTATGGTCTCAGCAATATGCTAGATGCAGGGGAGACAAAGTTAAATAGTCTCTGCCTTCAAGTAGTTTACATTGTAATAGGAGAGATGACCCAATGGTCAATCAGATAAAAAACACAAACTAAAGCTGATATAAGGTAGCATTGGGGGTGGTACTAGTAATGGAGGAGACCAAAAAAGACTCATGGTGAAGGTGGTACTTGAGCTAATTCTTGAAGAGAATTGTGAAATTAATTCTCAAAGGCCAAGGTGAGGAGGGAGTTTGCTATTGCTGTTGTTTAGCTACATCTAACTCTTTGTGACCCTGATTGGGATTTTCTCAGCAAAGATAATGGTGTGGTTTGCCATTTACTTCTCTGGATCATTTTAGAGATGAGGAAACTGAGGCAAAGAGGGCAAAGTAACTTTCCCAGGGTCACACTGCTGTTAAGTGTCTAAAGCTGGATTTGAACTTGGGTCTTCCTGACTCCAGGCCCAATGCTCTATCCATTATACCATCTAGCTGCCCTGGAGGAGGGAGTAATACTAGGAAAGAGATAGAATGTCTGTCACATGTGAAGAACACCAAGGTAGCCAATTTGGCTGGACCATAAAGTGAATGGGAGAGTAACCAGCACTTGGGCTGGAAAGACAAGTGAACATGTTGTGAAGAGCTTGCAAAGCTGAAACAGAGGAATTTATTTGAGATCCTAAAAGTAATAGGGAACTATTGGAGTAAGGAAGTGATGGCCAAACTTCTTCCTCAGGAAGATCACTTTGGCAGCTGTTGTGGAGGATGGACTAGGGTGAGGAGAAACTTGAGGCAGATAGGCCAGGTAGGAGGGCTTTGCCAACAGCCTCTGTGAGAAACGATGGGGTCCTGAATTAGGGTGCTGGCTATGTAAGTGTAGGAAAAGGGACACAGGCAAGAGATGGTGCAGAGAGAAAAATATAATATAATAATTGTTTGTCCTTTGTTCTGAAAGAGGACCATGACGACATCATGGCAATGTCATGACTTGCAGTGGATTGTGTTAAGGGCTAAAATTCTAGCTAGTCTGTCTAAAATATCCAATGAGTGGTCGCCAATAAATTATAAGCTTTAGCAAGAGTTAGACTTTTAAGCATTTATTAAGGAGAATAAGAATTTGGTAAAGAGAGAGAAAGAGGCCTAGATTCCTATCTATTAAAGGGAGAGCACATTTCTAGCTCCACTCTCCACCAGAGTCCAGAGGAAAGAGCGTGAGAGCGAGCGCCAGTCTCTTCCTTCCTCCTCCCACTCGCCCGCGTCACTTCCTGCCGCCAAAGAAAAGACTCCTGGTCTTGCCCTCAAAGACCTTCGCTTCATGGGCGGAACTCTTCTACAGTAAGTCTCCAGCAGGTGGCATCATTCCAATCGTTACAATTGCAAGATATAGATCAGGACCACTGGAGATGGCCCCGGATGCTTAAGGCAATTGGGGTTAAGTGACTTGCCTTATGAATATAAATACTCTTATATGTAGGGAGAGAGAGATAGAATAAATGCTCATATATGGAGAGAATATATGAGTGCTCTTTATATGATGAGATAGAGGAGATCTGAGTACTCATATATGTGAACAGAAAGCATATATAAGTATTCATAGATATGGATGGAGAGAGAATATAGGATTCTTTATATATGAATATTGTTGTTGTTGTTTGTCCTTCATTCTCAGAGAGGGCCATGACACTGGGGTGATGTCAATGACTTGCACAGAATTGGATTTAAGTGAAGGAGGGCTGTGCAAGGTCACCACCCTCACTCTCTCCTCCAGAGCCATATGGATCCAGTGGCAAGATATACATCAGGACGACTGGAGATGGTCCTGGGTGTTTAAGGCAATTGGGGTTGTGACTTGTCCGGGGTCACAGAACTAGTAATTATCTGAGGGGATATTTGAACTTAGGTCCTCCTGACTCTGTGCCACTGCAGTGCCACCTACCTGTCCCAATATATAGCAACTGAGTGGGCTGAGGTAAGAGGAATCTAGGATGCTACCGGAAGCGATGAATCTGGGTGGTGCCATTAACAGAAACAGGGAAATTAGGAATGTGATGAAATAATGGAATTTAGCAGATACTCAAAGACCCACCTGGAGATTAATCTATACTGATTGAATCAAGTGAGAGTGACTGACTGCTGATTAGCCTAATTCAAGTTAACTGGATTGTAATCACACCTGGCTAGCACTTAAGAAGGTATTGTTCTCAGAAGCTAGACTGTGAACTCAACTTGAGAACACCTTCAAAACCAATGGATTTGGATGACGCCAACCAATCAGCTTGAAGCAGTGTGTAAGGACCGCCTCTGTTCCAGACCTATAAAAAGCTTCCACAATCAGCTTGCTGGAGAGTTCCTGATTAAAGCAGGCTCCTGGAGGAGGACTTGAGGAAGAACCCAACCAGGCTGGAACTCTAGGCCAGGTAGGACTTCTTTTTTCTTAACTTTCTGAACTCCTTGTGAATACCTGTATGCTTTGATAAATGTTTAATGCCCAAAGACTGGTGCTGAAGCTTCTAAATTAAGGCGACAACAATATAGATGTTAAACATCACAGGAAGGGGGGGTAGTTTTTAATGGTTGAAAAAGCATTTATTAAGCGCACACTATGTGGCAAGGATAGTGATAAGCACTAAGAACACAACTATAAAAGCAAAGACTGTGCTTGTCCTCAAGGGCCTTATATTCTAATGGGGAGACAACGGACAAAAGTGGCTGGGAGGGAAACTTTGTATTGCGGGGAGGTACTAAATTCTGTTGTGGACATCACTGAGGGTCTGGACAGCTAGAAGAGGAGGTGGGTTGGTCTCACAGTTGAGAGATAAAACTCTGGACAGCTTAAATGCCATATTGGATTCTCCAGATATATTATTACAAGAATGTTCTAGCTCTGGAGCTGGTCACATATATCAATGCATTCATGTTATTTATTCATTCTTTAAATTAAAATAAAAAAAAATATTTTGTGGGGTAATGAGGGTTAAGTGACTTGCCCGGAATCACACAGTTAGTAAGTGTCAAATGTCTGAGGTCAGATTTTAACTCAGGTCCTCCTGAATCCAGGGCCCGTGCTTTATCCACTGCAGCGCCACCTAGCTGCCCCCTACAATTTTTTTCAAAGAAAATCCATCTTCTCTCCCTCCCACCTCCTCTCCACTGCCCACCCGAATTGTGAAAAGCAACAAAAACAAAAGCCCTGTTAAAAATATGCATAATCAAATGAAACAGATTCCCTTATTGGCCATGGCCCCAGTACCACGTTATAAAGATGAGTTCTGACAACATAATAAGGAGAGTGGCAGCCACTACTCCCGGCTACTCAAAGCAGCCAAAAAAAGATACCCCACTAAACATATCTTGTTCTTGACTAAGCATCTGAAACTTTACTCCCCCTTAGCATAAAGAAATAATTCTGCCTTCGTGAAAGTGACAGAAGTTTGCCCTCGATTCCTCTCTCTTCTTTCCACTAAGGGAATGGAGGAAAGAAGATAGGGAGAAATACTAAAATACAAAAACCTCACTTTACAATTTAACACATTTTTACCCTGTAGTCTATGCATGATTCCAACTGTACAGAACCTCAGGGAGATGAAGTGACTTGCTGAAGCCAGGCTTCCCTAATCAATCAGCAGCAGAAGAAATGGGTATGCAAATGTACTGAGAATTACCTTTGCAAGGAAGATTCCAGCATCCATAATAGCTTTAATATGTCTCAACCACCCTGAGCTCTCCAGGCCAGCAAGAAAGTCACTCATTGATGGAACTTTCATTTCACAGACTGCAAGAAAAAAACACCAAAGACTGAAGTCAAGCATTTCCTGTACCTCCCCGCCCAAAACAGAGTGAGACAAAGCACACAGGCTATAGAGTCATAAGGTCTGGGTTCAAGGTCTGCCTTTGCTAGTTGTGTGACTTCCTGTCTCTGGCTCTTAGTTCTTTGGGAAATGAGGAAGTTGGCTCTTCCCTTTGGGCTCTGACATGCTAGATAAGCCACTTGACAAATGGGGAGCGGCTAAGGATTCCCAGTATATGTTTAAGTGACTGGCACGATGAAGACTACATGGGCAAGCAGATCCAGAACAGGTAAAGGGGCTAACCAAAGGCAAAAATTCAAGTAAATTGTGCCTGGTTGGTGAAAAATATACTTGAATCCAAAGAACTGGAGTGGGGATACCAAAATGTGGTATTGTATAAGCGAATACGTTCTTTGAAAACATCTCTTTCCCCTCACACATGAGAGAGCTTCTGCTTACTGTGGGATCTGAGACAAAGGGGCAGCGTGGCTGGGTAAGGTTGGTTAGAATATCAACAGTACTGAAAAGTTACTTTTAATGTCTTTTCACTGTCCAGTAGGAGACACGAGAGTGCCTTGAGGATAGTAAATACTACTGGCTGCATGGAATCATGGAGGTGATTTCGAGATCATTTAGTCTCACTGCCTCATCTAACAGAGAAGTAAACTGAGGCCTGGGGAGGGGAAATGACTTCCCAAGGTCACTGAATTAATAAGTGGTAAAGCCAGGATTCAAATTCAGGGTCTTCAAAAACAGTGTTCTTTCTTCCATTCTGCCTCTCTAAAGTCTATAATAGGGCAGCTAGACAGTGCAGTGGATAAAGCACTGGCCCTAGATTCAGGAGGACCTGAGTTCAAATCCGACCCCAGACACTTAACACTTACTAGCTGTGTGACCCTGGGCAAGTCACTTAACCCCAAATGCCTCACCAAAAAAACAAAAAACCAAAACAAAGTCTATAATAGTCAAAAAAAATCAGAAAGAGAGACAGAGAAGACATGACACACCCAAAGGGCAATGTTTTTTTTATCATCTTGTCCTAGACGTGGCATTCCACATCTGAAGATTCTCAGAAGTCTGAAGGAAATTCCCTAAGACAAGGGTTCTGTAGGACCCCAAGTTCCTTTTCTTTTCTTCCTATTTTTCACCAATCTGTCCCTGCCACTCCCCATTCCCACCCCTATCTCCTCAGCAATGAACAAAATGAAATGTCCTCTATACATACTGTCCAGCAAAACTAGTTCCCACATTAGCCAAATCTGTTTTTCTCTATAATATTATTGTCCTTGCATACACGGTTTTCCTAATTCTGTTCACTCCAATTGGCATCAGTTTGTGGACGTTTTTCCAACTTCCTGTGAAACTCTTGTTTCATTTTTTATGGCTCAATAATATTCCATTGCATTCATGTGTCACATTTATTTAGCCATTCCCCAATAGGACACCCCCTTAGTTTCCAATTTTAGTTACCATGGAAAGAGCTGCTATAAAACTTTTCATATACACATATCCTTTTCCCTTTTCTTTGATTGTGTTGCATATGGGTCTAGTAGCAGTACAGTTGGGTCAAAGGGCATGGACAGTCTGGTAGCTTTCTGGGCATAGTTCCAAACTGCTTTCCAGAATGGCTGGACCAATTCACAGTTGCATCAGCAGTGCACCTGTTTTCCCACAGTCCCTCCAACATTTGTCATTTTCCTTTTTTGGCATTTTCCCCCATCTGCCTGTTCATCTCTCTATTGAGGCATAACTAAGGCTTATAAGTCTGAATCATTTCCTCAAATACCTTGGATGAAAGAAACTAGCTGCAAATACTTTCCCCCTTCTAATTTTTGCTACGTTGGATTTGTTTGTGCAAAAAAAAAACTTTTAAAATTTCATATAAACGAAATTGCTCATTTTATCTTGTGTGGTCTTTTCTATCACTTGTTTAGTCATGAACTCTTCCCTTTATGCACAGTCTGAAAGAAACTCTCTAAGACCAAAATTCTAAAGGACCCCGATTCCCTTTGTCCATCTTTTCCAAAAGATTCTGTGCTGATGGCAGGTGACCAAGATTATGCTCAAGGCTTTGTTCTTACCCAGCAGAGTGGTAAAAGCAAAAAGTGCAGATGAAACTTTGGAGCATTCTCCCCTAATGAGGACGCTAAACTAAAAAGTCCCACACAGATGCTCAGTTGTTCTCTGCTGGGGTGTGAAATCGATGGAATCACTGAATAACCGAGTTGGAGAGACCTCCTTGTAAGGCAGTCTATTCCAACCTGTGTGTGATGCGTGAAACACGAATCCCCTTAGCAACTTGGGATTGTAATATTTGGAACTGCAAGAGCCCTTTGATTTCAATTTTTTTTTTCATTTAACAAGTATTTATTTTCTCTACCTCCCACTTCCCCCCTCCCAAACTGAAAAAGAAAAAAAAGAAGAAAACCCTTACAACAAATATGCATGGCTAAGCAAAACAAATTCCCTCATTGTGGAAGAATTCTTTGCAATCATCTAGTCCAACTACTTCATTTCAGAGAGCTTAAGCAGCTAACTCAAGGCCACGTGGTTGGGCATCAAAAACCAACGTTCTCTCTAATCGATCATCTGGACCATCTGTCCAGAGATGGACAAACCTACTGAAGCACCTCACCTCATTTCTAGATGGCTCTATTATTATTGATTTTATTCATGAGTATGCTAAGCTGAAATCTGCTCCTACCTGCCTCCTACATCCTCAACTAGTCTAGCCACATTTTAGGACCATATTGGCCAATAACAGCACATTATAGTCAAACACTACAGTGGCAACTGATTCTTTTGCTTTGGTTATATTTCTCTGGACCCACCTTCAAAGCACAGGCTCTTTCTGTATGCATTAGGAGGCAGATTCTCCCCACTCCCCTCTCCTTCCTTCCCGCCCCCCAGTTAAGACCAGGCCTTCCTACCTTCCAGGAGTTTCTGCAGGCTGCTCCGCATCACATGGATATTTTCAATACCAATGAACCTGAATCGAATATTGGCATAATTATCCTCATTTTCATACCCCTTGCCAGCTGCTCGGTTAGCAATGGCATTCAACTGCAAATCAAGGACACGGTAAGGTAGGTATCAATAGGCTGTGTGAGGGAAGGACAAGGCTTGTACATCTCTGGGCTGCAAGGATGTTATTCTTTAGTTTCTAGATTGTTTGAAACCCTACCCATAAAACGAAAAATCAACTAGGGCCTAAGTTAGGGGCTAGGGTAGATTTTCACAGGTTCTTAAGTCTAGTACTTTAGAAAATGGCAAAGGGCAGCTAGGTGGCGCAGTGGATAGAGCATTGGGCCTGAATTCAGGAGTACCTGGGTTCAAATCCGGCCTCAGACTCTTGACACTTACTAGCTGTGTGACCCTGGGCAAGTCACTTAACCCCAATTGCCTCACCCCCCAAAAAAATGGCAAGATACTTTCACCAACATGTTATGATCTCTAATCGTGTCATTGTGTATCATGGTAGCAGTGCAGATGCTAAGTCCTTCCTGCCTTATCAGACTGGCAAGCACACAGACAGAGCATGGGTCATATTAATAAGAAATATGCAAAACACCTCAGGCATAACTTATGTACATTAACCTGGGCAGAAAGAAAACAAATGTGCTCTTAGAAGGCAATACATCTGCTCAAAGAGAGACTGTGGCTAATTATGATCTCTTATCACAGAGACACAGGATAATTAAGGAGCCATTAAATGAATAACAAACAGAATGCAACACTGCGGAAGGAAAAGTGACTACCACCGGGTAGCAAGTAGACTTGTTAGGACAGATAGTATTATAAACCAGGGGTTCTGAAACTTATTTGCATCATGGATCTCTTTGGTAGTCTGGTGAAGCCTATGGGCCTCCTTTTCAGAGATTGTTTTAAATAATTGAAGCAAATGCTAAATTCATCTAGAGGTTAGGTGAGGGAAAACAAAGATGCCATTTTTTTCTCCATCCAAGTTCATGAACCCCCTGAAGTCCATCCATGGATTGGGGCAGCTAGGTAGTGCAGTAGATAAAGCACCAACCCTGGATTCAGAAGGACCTGAGTTCAAATCCAGACTCAGATATTCGACACTTACTAGCTGTGTGACCCTGGGCAAGTCACTTAATCCTCATTGCCCCACAAAAAAATCTATCTGTAGATCCACTGGGGGTCTGTAGACTTCAGATTAAGAACTCTTTCTACAAATAAAACAATACTTAGAAGAGACAGACATGCTTTACCTCATCGGTCTTGGGCAACACTAAAGTAGGAGTTCTTAACCTGGGGTCCATTAACTTTTTTTTAAATTTATTTTTTTTTAGTGAGGCAATTGGGGTTAAGTGACTTGCCCAGGGTCACACAGCTAGTAAGTGTTAAGCGTCTGAGGCCGGATTTGAACTTGGATACTCCTGACTCCAGGGCCAGTGCTCTATCCACTGTGCCACCTAGCTGTCCCCATTAACTTTTTTAAAACACTGTGATAAATGTATTTCAATACAATTGGTTTTCTTTGCAATGCTAAGGATTTTCTTTTATGCACTTAAAATAGTATTCTGGGGACAGCTAGATGGCGCAGTGGATAAAGCACCTGCCCTGGATTCAGGAGGACCCGAGTTCAAATCTGGCCTCAGACACTTGACACTTACTTAGCTGTGTGACTTTGGGCAAGTCACTTAACCCTCATTGCCCTGCCCCTCCCCCAAATTATTCTGAAAAGGGGTTATGGAATTCATCAGGATAAAAGAAAAAGTAAGAATACCTGCACCAGAGAAAGCAACTGCTTTAGACATCTGGCTACAGTTTCCAACTAGTGAACAGAACACTGGACTCTAAAGTCAGAACAACCTGGCCTTGTGTTCCATATGAGACACAGCTGTGAGCAGGAGGCAAATCACTTGATCTCTCTGAGCTTCAGTTTGCTAATCTGTGAAATGGGAATGATACTGCCTACAGTTCTCAAAGGGTTGTTATGAGGCTCAAACAAGTCAACAGGCTGTAAAGAAGGTCTTTGTAAACTTTAGAGCGCTATATGTCAGTTATTATTATAGTACTTAGTATCAGAATATAGAGTATATATAATACTATATAGAATATAGAATTATATATTATACCATATACTATAACACATAATCTATTCTATTCTACTATATTCTATTCTATTTATAATATAAGGAGCCTTAAAGACCATCTAATCAAAAGTAATTTCTCCCTATTTTCTTTCTTGGTGGTGGTGGTGGTGATGATGGCAATAGACATTTATATAATGATTACTCTATCCCAGTCACCAGGCCAAGCACTTTCAAATTATCACCGTATATGATTCTTAGCCCTGGGAGGTAGATGCTACAACTATCTCCACTTACACATGAGGAAGTTGAGGCAGACAGAGAGGTAAAGTGACTTGCCCTTGGTCATATAGCTAGTAAGTGACTGAGGCTGGATTTGAATTCAGGTCTTCCTGACTGCAGGCCTGGTACTCTGTGCACTGTGCCACCCAGTTGCCCCTAATGCTCTTATTATATGACACTGTGAATTACTGCTATTTGTTTGGGAGCTTTCCTCCCTATTAGAATGTAAGTTCCTGACAGCAGGAATCACATCATAACCAAATTTGGTATCTCCTCTAGCACACAGTAGGTACTTAATGAATATCTGCTAAATGAATGGATGAATGAAGAAGACAATGAAGAGGCACATCTAGCCCTGTGTTGAGAATTTCAGTGAGTTGCCTCCAAAGGTACCTTTGGCCTTGTGTCTACCACATAGATGAATGGGCTTTCTGGGTTGGCTTGGCTAATGGCCTGTAACATTTGTTCATCCTCCAGGCAGCGGGACCCGAATCCAGAGAGGGGTTGGCTACAGCGGCAGATGGCAGCCTGCAACGAGCAAAGGACACAGGTCACAAAGGCCCCCCACTACAGTAAGCGGCAGTTCTGCAGGGCAAAGGCTAAATGGTTTGAGTTTCATCATACCTGAAAGATACACCAACGCTAGGAAGAAGATTACTTGTCATTTCTATATGGTTTGCAAAAGTGCCTTACACACATGCATTGTGACATTTGATGATGCCCGTTTTAGAGAAAAGCAAGCTGAGGCTCAGAAAGATTACGAGCAGCTTATACTCCCAGAACTTTCTTCACAGTCCATTTCAACAAACATTTAATAGTTGGGGGCTATAGACAAAGTCCTGTGCTCAGAACTTCAGGAAGGTAAAAAAAATGACAGTCACTACCATCAATATGGAGGGTAAGACCACACAATCAGTGAGTCAGCCAACATTTATATACAACTGATAATCAACTGGGGAAACAGGACATATATACAGTGTAATGCCTTCTTTTCATTTTATCTTTGTCTTCCCAGTGCCTTGTACATAGTAGGCACTTAATAAATGCCTGTTGGATTGGATGGGGGCAAATCTTGATTTGGATCTAGAGAATCAAAGTCAGTGCTTTAGAAAAATGTGAAGATGGGAGAATCAGGGAAAACTTCATGAATAAATAGTGCCTGAACAGGGCACTGAAGGGGGATAACTATTTCAACAAGTAGGGGGAGATAGGGTAGAGCCAAGATGGCAGAGTGAAGGAAGTACTATATTCAAACTCTCCCAATGTTCCCCTCCAAATAACTTTAAAATTGAACATTAAATTGAATTTTGGAGCAGCAAAGCCAACAAAAGGGTGGGGTGAGACATTTTTCTAGTCAAAGAGAACTTAGCGTGTTAGAAGGAGAGATTTGTGACACCGGGATGAGGGTTGGCCCAGAGCGTACATGGCAGCAACATTAGTGGTGGGCCTTGGAGACAGATAAGGATGTCACAGCAACAGCAGCAGTACTAGCTTTGAGAGCTCTCAGCCCATAGACTATAAGGGGATTGGAAAGATATTACAGGGGACTCCTGTGCTAGCCCTAGGCTAGCTACTGTACACAGTGAGTTCTAAGATGTGGCTCCAGGGCAAAGAGGAGCTCTTGCAGCTGTAAAGGATCAGGGGCTCTTTTCTGAGTAAGGACCACAGCATAGACTAGGAGAGCAGTGGCCATATCTCTCCCAGGATTATACTACTTTGGAAACACCAAAAACTTATAGACCCCCAGAACTAGGTGGAGAAACATGGTGCCAAAAAAGCCTGAAGCCTGGGACAGTCCCCCACCCCCTCATCCAGGGAACAAAGTCCAAGTTTAACATAAAGTTCAAAGTTAAAAAAAGGCTGGAAAAATGAGCAATAACAACAAAAACAAAAAGAACCCAATCATAAAAATCTACTATGGAGGGGCAGCTAGGTGGCGCAGTGGATAGAGCACTAGCTCTGGAATCAGGAGGACCTGAATTCAAAGCTGGCCTCAGACACTTGACACTTACTAGCTGTGTGTGACCCTGGGCAAGTCACTTAACCCCAATTGCCTCACCCCACCCCCCTAAAAAAATCTACTATAGTGACAGGGAAGATAAAAACACAAATTCAGAAGAAGACAATGATGTGAAAACAAATACAAGCAAAATTTCACAGAAAATGAAAATTAAACACAAGCTGAATAAGAACTCCTGAAAGAACTAGAAAAAAGAGCAAAAAATTATTTTAAAAATTAAGTAAAAGTGGTAGATGAAAAATTGAGAAAAGAAATGAAAGTGATGCAAGAAAATTATGAAAAGAAAATTAACTGCTTAGTAAAAGAGGTACAGACAGTGGATAGAGCACCGGCCCTGGAGTCAGGAGGACCTGAGTTCAAATCCAGCCTCAGACACTTAACACTTACTAGCTGTGTGACCCTGGGCAAGTCACTTAACCCCAATTGCCTCACCAAAAAAAGGCACAGAAAACACTGAAGAAAATCATATGTTAAAAAACAAAATTGGCCAAATGGAAAAAGAGGTACAAAATCTCACTGAAGTAAATAGTTACTTAAAAATTAGAATCTGGTAAGTAGAAGCTAATGACTCCATGAGACATCAAGAAACAATAAAATAAAGTTTAAAATGAAAAAAAAATAGAAGAAAATGTGAAATATCTCATTGAAAAAGCAGCTGACCTTGAAAATAGATCAAGGAGAAATAATTTCAGAATTATCATACTACCTGAAAGCCATGATCAAAAAAAGAGCCTAAACATCATATTTCAAGAAATTAGGAAAAATATCTTAGAACCAGAGGGCAAAATAGAAATAGACAGAATCTACCAATCACTTCCTAAAAGAGATCCTAAAATGAAAACTCCCAGGAATATTATAGCCTAATTCCAGAGCTTCCAGGTCAAGAAGAACATATGACAAGCGGCCAGAAAGAAACCACTCAAATATTATAGAGCCACAGTCAGGATCACACAAGATTTAACAACTACCCCATTAAAAGAATGGAGGTTTTGGAATATGATGTTATAGAAGGCAAAGGAACTAGGAATGCAACCAAGAATAACCTGTCCAGCAAAACTGAGAATAATCCTTCAGGGGCAAAATGGTCATTTAATTAAATAGAAGACTTTCATGCATTCTTGATGAAAAAGACCAGAGCTGAATAGAAAATTTGACATTCAAACATTAAGACTTAAAAGACGTATAAAAGGTAAACATGAAAGAAAAATCATAAGGGACTCAATAAGGTTAAACTGTTCATATTTCTATGTGAAAAGATGATACTTGTAAGTCCTAAGAATATTATCATTATTAGGGCAGTTAGAAGGAGCTTGCATAGACAGAGGGCACAGGTGCAAGACGATTATGCTGGAATGATCTAAAAAAATGGATGGATGAAAAAGAGGTCTGCACTGGGAGAATAGAATTTTAGGTAAGTTAGATATGATAGACCTCTGGAGACAATTGAATGAGAATAGAAAGGAGTATTCCTTTTTCTCAGTTGTACATGGCACCTTCACAAAACTGACCACATATCAGGGTCTCACAAACAAATGGAGAAAGGCAGAAATACTAAATGTACCCTTTTAAAATCACAATGCAATAAAATTACATTCCATGAGTGGTCTTGGAAGCATAGATTAAAAATTAATTGGAAGGGCAGCTAGGTGGCGCAGTGGATAGAGCACTGGCCCTGGAGTCAGGAGGACCTGAGTTCAAATCCAGCCTCAGACACTTAACACTTACTAGCTGTGTGACCCTGGGCAAGTCACTTAACCCATTTGCCTCACTAAAAAAAAATTAATTGGAAACTAATCCTGAAGAATGAGTAGGTCAAATAATGAATGATAGAAACAATAATTTCATTAAAGACAATGACAACAATGAAATAAGATAACAGAATTTGTGGGATGCAGCCAAAGCAAATAAAACTAGTAGCTAGTTTTACAAAAAGAAAATTAATAAAGTAGTACAAATGTTGGTTAATTTTATTTTAAAAAGAAAGAAGAAAACCAAATTGTCAGCATCAAAAATGAAAAGGGTGAATATGCCACCAATGAAGATGAGATCAAATCAATTATTAGAAGCTATTTTGCCCAATTATATGCCAACAAAATCTGTAATCTAAGTGAAATGAATGAATATTTACAAAAAACATAAATTGCCCAGATTAACAGAAGAGAAAGAATGATTAAATCTTAGGAAGAGACATTGAACAAGCCATAAATGGGCTCTGTAAAGGAAAAATTCCCAAGACCAGATGGATTTACAAGTGAATTCTGCCAAACATTACAAAACAATTAATTCGAAATAGGCAGAATCCTATCAAATTCCTTCTATGACACAATTACAAATTGATGCCTAAACCAGGGAGAGAAAAAACAGAGAGAGATAACTATAGATCAATTTCCCTAATGGATATTGATGCAAAAATTGTAAATAAAATACTAGCAAGGAGACTATAACAATATATCACAAAGACCATATGTTGTAAACAGGTGGCATTTATACTAGGGATTCTGGGCTGGTTCAATATTAGGAAAACTTATAAGTATAATTTACCATATCAATAACAAACCCAATAAAATCATATAATTATCTCAATGGATGTAGAAAAAGCTTTTGACAAAATACAACACTAAATCCTATTTTAAACACTAGAATCATAGGAAGAAATAGAGCCTTTCTTAAAAAGATAATTAGTAGTTATATAAAACCAAGAGGAAGCATTATCTGTAATGGGGAGAAACTAGAAGCTTTCCCAATAAAATACCACTTTCCAGGAGAGCATGCTCATAGCAAAGATAGGTTGAGTGCCTTCCTACCAACAACTCTACAAATTATACCAAAAAACTAAGGGAACAGAAATCGATGATGTCCACATTATGGCTGGAAACCCCCGAGCTCTGGAAGGATACTGTAATCCATAAAACTAGAACAATGTGCACAGTAACAGCAATAGTGTAAGGATGATCAACCTTGGAAGTCTTAGCTACTCTGACCAAGACAATGATTCAAGACAACTCCAAAGGAGCCAGGATGAACAATGCTATTCACCTGGAGGAAGAATTGACATAAATATTCTATTTGTGCCCAACCCGTGGTGGAGCATTCTGAGCTTGTATTGGTCTGATCAGACACACAGTAATTTTACTCTGAGTAATGTCATTTTGGTCCTCTGAGAAAAAAGGACAACAACAATTGATTGGCTATGGACAGAAAGGGAAGAGTAAAAGGTAATATAGGGGCAGCTAGGTGGCGCAGTGGATAGAGCACCAGCCCTGGAGTCAGGAGGACATGAGTTCAAATCCAGCCTCAGACACTTAACACTTACTAGCTGTGTGACCCTGGGCAAGTCACTTAACCCCAATTGCCTCACCAAAAAAAAGGTAATACAGAGATGCCAAGCCTGAAAGTGATAGAGGCATCAATGGAAATGGATGTTTGGAAGGAGGAGCAGTTTTGGGGAGGAAAGATGATGATCTTGGATTTTATCCAAGCTGAATTTAAGGACTAAAAGGATGATTCAGCAGGCAAATGGAGCAAGTCGCTTTACTCCTCTGGGTCTCAAGTTTCCTCACCCATAAAATCAGAAAATCTTAGACAAGATGATCTCTAAGGTTCTAAATCTTATGTAAAATTCATAGAATCAAAGAACTCAGAGCTGAAAGAGACCTTAGAGATCACATCATCCAAGCCCCTCATTTTACAGATGGCAAAACAGTCCCAAAGATTAAATAATTTGCCTGAAGTCTCAGCAATAGCAAGTAGCAGAGCCAGGATTTGAACCTAGGTCCTCTGACTCATGATCTAATGCCACTTCTACTATCCCACATTGCAGTTTGGAAGTGTAGGACCAGAGTTTAGGGGGAAGATTAGCATAGGAGACATAAATTTGGGAATTAACTGCATATCTATTACATTTGGACCTTTGGGACTGAAAGAGATGACCAAGGATGCTCATTTCATCTCTTACTTAGTGTTCCCCCCAAGCTAAAGTCAGTAAAGAAGAAAGAAATTCAATTTCAAAGGCAGAGTATGGGTAAAGGAAGCAGGTTGAACTTACGTTGTTCTCTTTGTAGAAGTAGGAAAGCACAGGGATACGCCCTCTGCTTCGGAACTTGGCACATCCTACCACTATCGCCTTGCTAGCCGCTTTTGGAATGACAATTTCAGGAGGGTATGTGCTGCAGACCTAAAAGTAAGAATTGTAAAAATCAAGTTAATTTTTTTGGTTTGTGTTTTGTTTTTGTGTGGGACAATGGGGGTTAAGTGACTTGCCCAAGGTCACACAGCTAGTATCAAGTGTCTGAGGCTGGATTTGAATTCAGGTATTCCTGAATTCAGGGCTGGTGATTTATCCACTGGGCCACCTAGCTGCCCCCCAAGTTAATTCTTCTAATATTTCTTTGATAATAGCAGGTCTAGCAGCAATCATTCATAGGATTGTTGGATTTCAAAATGGAAAGAACTCTAGAGACCAGATAGTCTAATTCCTTCAAGTTTGGGAAAACTGAGGCCCACAAAGAAGCAAAAAAGTTGTCCGAGGTCACACAATGGAAAGAACTCTAGAGACCAGATAGTCTAATTCCCTCAAGTTTAGGGAAACCAAGGCCCACAGAGGAGCCAAAACTTTTCCTAGGTCATACAGGTTATACTTTTTTTTTTTAATAGTGCTATTAATTTCCAGAAAGGAGACATAATGAGAGTATACAGCAATAAAATATACCCTCAGAATGACTGGAATTTGAGGCAGGGGAACATATATGTACACTCATACAAATCACTGAAATCCACACAAAAGGAAGGCCACCAAAGTGAACAAAGTTCACTAGAAACAAGAGATGAAACAAGCAGATTCGTGTTCAAGTGTGTAGACCCTTTGACTCAGCTATACCATTACTAGGCCTACACCCCAAGGAAAGAGGAAGAGGACTCATATGTATAGAAATATTTAGAGCAGCTCTTAGAAGCTTTCACAATTACCTCATAGTTTTTGTTTGCATCGGTTATTTCCCAGTAGTCATTTGGGACTCCCATGCGCTTGTAGTCTGATATTAAGTCGATCACTTTCCATCCAATTTCTCTGTCATCTTTTGAAGATTTAGGGTTATAAGAAAATGCATAAAGTTCTTCTGGTCTCACTGAGGGGGGGGGGAGAAAAACTAATGAAAATGATGCAGTTGTCAGGGAGACTTAAAGGAAGATATACACAAACCAAGTCAAGAATTCATTCCCTAGGATTTAGTGTTGAAAGTAGGCCTTTGAGACCTCTCCTCATTTTACAAAAGAGGAAACCAAGGCCCATAAAGATTGAGTGACTTTCCCAATGTCACATAGGTAGAGATCACAGAATCATAGACTTAGGACTAAAAAGGACCTCAAAGAGTAAGTTTACCATTTTACCAATGAGGAAAATGAGGCCCAGAGGGAAGTGACTTGGCTAAGGTCCCACAGGTAATAATCAGGATTCAAATCCAAAGCATCTGATTCCAGATCCTGGTCTTCTCCCACTAATCCCAGAATCTTGGAGCTGGACAAGCAATCTAATCCTAATGGTTTATGCTAAGGTACCCCTTCATCAGTATCCTTGACTACTTGAAGACCTGCAAAGGAAGGGAAAACCACCACAAACAAGGCAGCTCATTCAACTTAGCAGAACGTTTGTCATTAAGCCAAAGTTTGCCTCTCTGTAACTTTTATAAACTGGTTCCATTTCTTTCTTTTTTTTCTTTGCAGGGCAATGAGGCTTAAGTGACTTGCCCAGGATCACACAGCTAGTAACTGTCAAGTGTCTGAGGCCAGATTTGAACTCAGGTCCTCCTGAATCTAGGGCCAGTGCTTTATCCACTGCGCCACCTAGCTGCCCCTTGCATCCAACTTTTGCCTTTGCTGGCATGACCTCAGGGAAGGCATTTAACCTTTCAATGTCTCTGGCAACTCTCCAAGACCAGAAGTTGCTGAAATGTAATGGAAGGCATTTCCTTATCAGGAATTGAAATCACAGATCTAGCATCAATTAAAACGAATATCAAATTTTCAGAGAACCAAAGTCACCCAGATAAGTCAGGAAGACAAACATGCTTTTAGGTTACAGCTAGTTGCTAACCAACATCAGTGGAGGGAGTCTCCATTTCATCTATACTGTTAAAATCATAGGTCTGGACCCCCCCCCCCCCCGCGCCCCCACCAAAGTTACTTGGGACACTAAAACTTGGAAAAACCAATCAGCTTGTATATCTCTCCAAGAGAGCTTCTTCATCTTAGGATACAGGCATCATAAACAAGTGGAAACTTTTTTTGGGGCAGGGCAATGAGGGTTAAGTGACTTGCCCAGGGTCACACAGCTAGTAAGTGTCAAGTGTATGAGGCTGGATTTGAACTCAGGTCCTCCTGAATCCAGGGCCAGTGCTTTATCCACTGCGCCACCTAGATGCCCCTGGAAACTTTTTTAACGTATAAAGCCCGCTATTTCAGGGAGGTTCATAGAAAGGCAACTACCGGTTGGTCAGAATTTCTATGGCCAATTCATCCCCAAGCTTTTCTATTATTCACAAAGCATCACAAAGCCCAACTACCTGGCTGGGACAGCTTGAGCAGTGAGCCATGCACTTCCTGACATTCCCATTCAGAACCAAAGACAAAGTGGGCCATCCGAAAGTTTTTGCAATGCAAGATCAGAGGATGCCCCATGGAGGTAAGGGCTAACTTCTCCACAGCAGCAATGTGGTGGTGCAGAATCTGCAAAAGATGAAATATGAATCAGTCTTTAAGTAGCAATTTTCTCCAATGGTGAAGTTAACTTGCCCAACACTGACTCTCAGAACAGTGATTCTCAGATATTGACAACAGTCTAAGTGGCCAGAGGCAATAAGCACCCTTTTAAAAAAGGAAAAAAACAACATTGTACTTTCATGTAGGTAGGTGAGCAAGGAAAGATGTCAGTCTTACTATATCTCTTCATTTTTGGATAAGTATTAATGAATTAGAGGGACCCACTTAGCATATTAAAAAAGGTCATATAAAATAAAAAGTAAAATAAGATAAAATAAAAATGTGAAAACAAAAAAATATAAAATAAAAAGGAAGGCCATTGTCAGTGTCATTGTGGGCTGCAATGAATCCATAACCTGCTCCCACCCAAAATCTACTGAAGGACAAAAGGTGGAAAGAACAAGAGGCTTGGAATAAGACAATATGGGACCATGTCCTGGCTCTACCAACTTGGCATCATTGGATCTAGAACTTTAGAGATCACTTCTTCTAACTCCTTCAGTTTGTAGATGAGGAAACTTAATGAGTTTTGTGACTACAGAAACAAGACAAGATAGAAAGAACATCATTTTTTTTTGTTTGTTTGTTTCTTTTGCGAGGCAATGAGGATTAAGTGACTTGCCCCAGGTCATACAGCTAGTAAGAGAACTTTGGTTTTGAAAATGATCCATGCCCAATTCTGTCTCTACTACTTATGTGTGAGCTTGGGCAAGTCACTTTATTTCCTTAGGACTCATTTTTTTTCATCTGTAAAATGAGGGGTAGGGTAAGCTTAGATGACCTTTTAAGGACCCTTCTCTACTTATTGCTGAGCCCATTCCATGTTAAAAGGACCAGTGAAAAGATTTTTTTTTTTTGCGGGGCAATGGGGGTTAAGTGACTTGCCCAGAGTCACACAGCTAGTAAGTGTCAAGTGTCTGAAGCCGGATTTGAACTCAGGTCCTCCTGAATCCAGGGCTGGTACTTTATCCACTGTGCCACCTAGTCGCCCCACGGTGAAAATATTTTAATGCACTGGGTGGGGAGACTCTTGGAAACACTGTGTGAATGGAATTGTTCTTCACTGCTAAGCAATCTCTATTGGAAGCTGGACAGAATCACACACACACATACACACATGAATGGCTCTGGATTGGGACACAACCCAAATCAGTACAGGGGTCATGAGAAATCACGGCTTCATCTAAGTATTACCACATTCCATTTGATTTCAGGAACAGGAGTTAGGGAGCTTAGACTCCAGAGCTGGTGCTCTATCCACTGCGCCACCTAGCTGCCCCCTTTTTGCTTCTTTTATGTGAGTCAGGAGTACCTGAGTTCAAATCCGGCCTCAGACACTTAACACTTACTAGCTGTGTGACCCTGGGCAAGTCACTTAACCCCAATTGCCCCTCAAAAACAATTCAAAAAAAATATGGACATTATATTATATAACCTCTAAGCAAGGCAGAATGATTATAGCTGGTCACTGTGGCAGCTCATGTCTCTCACTATAAATGGTTCCCTTGAACAGTGTTCTTTGGAGGAAAGGGTGGATATATTTTAGGAACATCAAGTCATTATTAAGTACTGGTACTCTACTGAAAAGCCTATATGTCTATGTATACATCTACATCTACATTTACATTTACATTTACATCTACATCTATATCTATGCGTCAGGTACAAGTCCTTGTTATACATTCTTATTTCTTATCAGGAACACAGACCCAGATCTCCTTCCGGATCTCAGCAGAAGCATCTACATATATCAGATGGGTTGCAGTAAGGTAGAGAGTCCCGTTAGCTGGCTTCTTGTTTGCATAACGGTTCAGTAATAGGACATTTTCAACCTATTTAGAAAAAAAAGAAAGGAAAAAGAAAATATTAAACTCTAACTTGCTACCTGTGACTGAAAAATGAGAATTAAACATTTCTTTCATTTTCCTTCTGGTTCTCCTCATCCTTTCTAAAGTGAGATACCCAGAAGTAAACACTGTAGTCCAGTTACAATTAGATATGATCAAGGCAGAACAGAGTATGACTAGCATCTCCCTAGGCCTGGAGGGCAGCCTAAGATCATGTTGGTGTTCTTCAATGCCATATCACACTGAGAGTATGGCCTACTAAGGCGCCCAGATCTTCTTCAGATGAACTGCAATCGAGGCATAGCTCTACCAGCTTGTGACTGTGAAGCTATTTTTTTGAATTTTAAATTTATTCCTATTAAATTACACCTTATAACATAGCCCAATGTCCTAATGTAGCAAGATCTTCCCTTCATCCAAGTCTTTTGTAAAAAAATTAAAATACGCAGATCACTGAGGCATTCCCAAATGACTCTTTGGGTCTGTACTTTCAACCAGTACATGTATGGATGGATCAAGAGTGAGTGGGTATCTAGGACTGCCTGCCAGAAAGAGTCCAGGCACTAGAGGGAAGGGGGTGGGGTGGGGTATTGCTCAAGAGTAGATGCTGAAGGGATGGAGGAAGCTGGGGCAACAGCTGAGCCACACAGGGAGAAAGGAAGGAAGGAGAGTGAAAACCCCAAACTTCATCAACCATTTCTTAGCCCCAGCGTGTGCCATGAACTATCGTGTGCACTGGCCGAAATAGAACAAGAAAAAAAAAGGCATGGCACCTGCTCCCCCCAATCTAAGAAGGAGCCAGGAATCAGCATACAAAACTGTCTTCTCTGGCTCGGTAGCATATATGGCCCTGTACTCAGGGAGCTGCTTGGTCAATGTCCTTCTCCCACACTTCACCCTCCACCACAACCACACAGGATGTTGTGACATGGACAAGAACTCTGCTTTTAGAGAAGCCATAGACCATAAAGCGTGGTGTTTTCCATTTCCCTTCCAAGGAGAAAGGAAATGAGGTACATGTCCGAGGTTTCTTAATCCCTCTACTTACCCTGATTTGCCGCAACTATTGGCAATAGCTCAAATGTATGTGGTTTTTTTTTTTAAATGAGAAACATGTGACTCCAGAAGGCCTTACCAGCCTAAGAACACCCATCAAACATGCACCATACTATCGCTTTCCTATTATCTCAATTATATCCTATTATCTCCTATTGCTATAGGAGATAATATCCTATTATCTCAAATTCCTACAGGAGATAATATCCTATTATCTCAAATAGCATGTGTCAAGAATACTACTGGAAAAACAGAGGATTTAGAGGCCATCTGAGTCAAGTTTCCACATTCTGTACTTGAGGGAAACTGAGGCACAGTGTGGTGAAATGACTTGACTAAAGTCACTCGGGGATTTAGTCACAGAATGGGGATTTAGCCCCAAGTATCCTGACTTCAAATCCTGTCCTCTTTTCTCTCTTCACATTTTCAAAAGCCCTTTTCTGTTTTCTCAATGAGGCCTTCTTACTTAGGTCTCTCCTTTAAAAGAATAAGTGGGACAGCTAGGTGGCACGGTAGATAAAGCACCAGGCCTGGATTCAGGAGGACCTGAGTTCAAATCTAGCCTCAGACACTTGACACTTACTAGCTGTGTGACCCTGGGCAAGTCACTTAACCCTCATTGCCCTGCCAAAAAAAAACACCCACTGGGATTATAAAGGAATCCAAGGGATAGTAAAAATAAAGGGGTAATTGGTTTTTTTTCCATCTGATTTCATGTGCCCCCTGAAGCTGATCCACAGTGGGCCCCAGGTTAAAAACCCTTGGCATAGGGAGTGGGGGTTCAGGTAATTGTTGAATTAGATTGCCACCTGGGCCTCTTCCAAGTCAGAAATTGTTATTCTCTTATTCTGAAAAAGATTCAGCGAAAAACGCTGCAAGAGATGGCTCTGGGTTGGGGGGAGGAAGAGCTACAATGGGAAATGTAGGTGATATAATGACAAAAGATAGCAATAAAATGTATTAAAAAACCTACTTTGGTCAATGAATTCCTTCTATTCATATTAGTCTTTTTTTTTGGGGGGGGGAAGAGCAGTGAGGGTTAAGTGACTTGCCCAAGCTCACACAGCTAGTAAGTATTAAATGTCTGAAGCCAGATTTGAACTCGGGTCCTCCTGAATCTAGGGCCGGTGCTTTATACCCTGCACCACCTAGCTGCCCACTAGTATTAGTCTTTTTAAATGGCTGCTCCCTTTAAATTCCTTTGCTGGAATGGTTTCTCTTTCTACAGAATCTAACTCTCGAGACTCTTATGGACTATGGGATTTTATGCTGTGGACAGATAATGATGAGAATAGGTAACTTTATATAGCGTTCCTAAGCACTTTACAATCATCATCTCATTTGATCCTCTCAGGAAGCAGTCCTGGTACATGCCACTGTTAGATGCTGAATGCATTTATTAGCTCAGGTAACAAGGTCTTGGGGAAGCATCACAGTCAGTGGACCTGGGGTTAAATTCTAGTTCTGCTACTTGCTATCTGTGTGATTTAGGGCAAAATAATTTCTCCTCTCTGGGCCTCAGTTTCTTCGCTGGTAAAATGAGGTGCTCCAACTCAATGAACTTTAAGGCCCCTTCCTGCCCTAAGTCCTATCAGCTAAGAGATCCCTGTGTCTGAAGCCTCCCAGGACTTAACGAAATCTGGCAAGTCTCTCTCAAGGGAAAGTCAGGATGATGCCTCCAGAGCCAAAGTGCTTCTGGACTTGAAATTCAGAAAAAAAGGCAAAGAACAGCACCCTTTGTTACAGGCCTTCACCTTTCCAAGAGCATGCTCTACTTGAGAGCCCCTCTTTAAGCTCTTCAATATAAACCTCCCGTGAATGGGTAACTAGATGGGAGCATGACTTCTGCTCACTAGAAAAGGCACACTTACCAGACTTTCACAGCCCTAAGTTTCTGAAAATCCATCCACACAAGAGCTAATCTCAGTTTTTTTTTTTGGTTGGACAATGAGGGTTTAAGTGACTTGCGCAGGGTCACCATAGCTAGTTAAGTGTTAAACGTCTGAGGCTGGATTTGAACTCAGGTCCTCCTGAATCCAGGGCTGGTACTTTATCCACTGCACCACCTAGATGCCCTGATTTTGTTTTCTTAACTTAAAATTATGTTTTTTTTGGTTTTGGGGTTTTGGTTTTTTTGGCAGGGCAATGAGGGTTAAGTGACTTGCCCAGGGTCACACAGCTAGTAAGTGTCAAGTGTCTGAGGCTGGATTTGAACTCAGGTCCTCCTGAATCCAAGGCCAGTGCTTTATCCACTGTGCCACCTAGCTGCCCCCCTTAACTTAAAATTTAAATGGACACAGGCAATATGGCCCAAAGTAAAATCAGTCCTTGTGCATGATCATTTAAAATTTTTCTGAGCATTAAGCCTACACCCCCCAACCTGGACCCCCATATGAAATGGAGCACTGATTTAGTTTGGGGGAAGTTGTTGGTCTCAAGGGAAGGGGATCAGGGGGCCTGAATTCAAAATAGGGCAGGGATTTGCCCAAGGGATAAGAAAGAGAATGGGACAGAACTCAAAATGAGAAGTAGCAGTGTTCATGTTGCTCTGATGGCTGTATTTCATCAACTGTGCCAGACAGCTGAGCACAAAGAGCTTGAGCTAGAAAGCAATAAGGTGAGGGTAAGAAAGAGGAGGCCTGACAAAGCCTATAACTCTGCCCCAATGGAGGAGGGGTCAGGAAAAAAGAGGGTAGAGAAACAGGAAGTGAAGGATGAAGGGGGGGTATATCTGCCCTATTTCCTTCTGTCATTTGGAGATGCCGTATATTGAAATACCACCTTTTAGCTAAATGTATTCAGTTATTTCTTTTTTTTTAATTAAAAAAAAATTTTTTTTTTTAGTGAGGCAATTGGGGTTAAGTGACTTGCCCAGGGTCACACAGCTAGTAAGTGTTAAGTGTCTGAGGCCGGATTTGAACTCAGGTACTCCTGAATCCAGGGCCGGTGCTCTATCCACTGCGCCACCTAGCTGCTCGTCAGTTATTTCTAATATGGCCTAACCCTTTCTTTCCAGAACTGTAGGGGTTGGGGTGGGAGAGCAGAGCAGGCCTAGACAGGAAGATGCTTTCAATTGCCACTTGGGAGAGGAATATTTTGGAAGACATACCAGTGGTGCTAAGAAGTTTGTTAAAAACCATTTCTGTGGGGCAGCTAGGTGGCACAGTGGATAGAGCACCGGCCCTAGATTCAGAAGGACCTGAGTTCAAATGTGGCCTCAGACCCTTGACACTTACTAGCTGTGTGACACTGGGCAAGTCACTTAACCCCAATTGCCTCACCAAAAAAAAAAAAAAAAATCTTAAAAAAAAAAACAACATTTCTGTAAAGCACTAGTCCTGGATTGAGGAGGACCTGAGTTCAAATCCAGCCTCAGACACTTGACACTTACTAGCTGTGTGACCCTGGGCAAGTCACTTAACTCTTATTCCCGCCCTTCTCCCCCCCCCCCAAAAAAAATTCCTGGCCCAGAAGACATCACGTGTCAACCATCTCACAATACATTTTTTTTGTTTAATTAAATCTAGGAAAAGACAGTTGAAAGTACTGGGCTAGGGGCAGCTAGGTGGCGAGTGGATAAAGCACCAGCCCTGGATTCAGGAGGACCTGAGTTCAAATCCAGCCTCAGACACTTGACACTTACTAGGCTGTGTCATCCTGGGCAAGTCACTTAAGCCTCATTAGCCCGCAAAGAAAAAAAAAATATCGGGCTACCTGTCTTGAGGAGTTGACGTCAGGCACAGGGAACCAAAGTGATAGCTGATAGGTCACTTTACAATCATTAATTATTTACAATTATTATCTCATTCAACCCTCACAACCCCCCTGCAAGGCAGGTGCTGTCGTTATCCCCAATTTACAGATGAGCTCAGGACCTGGCATCCAAAATGGTTTCATGCCCGTCTCTGCCACTTACTAACACTATGACCTTGGATAAGTCCCATCATTTTTCTTTGTTTTCTCATGTAAAAGATAAGGGTGTTGGACCAGATGATTCCTAAGATCCCTCCATTTACCTCATAATAATTGCTTGAGAGAAAGTATTTTTTTGCCTTTACAGAGACTGTAGCAGTAGCTTTTAGTACGGTGCATTTGCCCACAGTTGTTGAATTGCATCATAATTCTAGGGCTGGTAAAACTGAGATGCATAAAGAATCTGGAAAGGAGATAGACTGGAGTGCCAACTCTTCTCTTGTATATGAATGCTGTATGACACTATTAGAATGTGAGCCCTTTAGACAGTCATTCTCTGTGGCCCTTCTGGGTAAGCTACTAGCTGTGTGACCCTGGGCAAGTCACTTAACTCCAATTGCCTTAAATATCCGGGGCCATCTCCAGTCGTCCTGATGGATATCTTGCCACTGGACCCAGATGGCTCCAGAGGAGAGAGTGAGGCTGGTGACCTTGCACAGCCCTCCCTCACTTAAATCCAATCCAGTGCAAGTCATGACATCACCCCAATGTCATGGTCCTCTTTGAGAATGAAAGACAAACAACAACAATATCATGGCAAGCACTGGAAAAACAAGATGACAATCCTTGCATTTATCACTTTCCTCATAAAGCATCTGAAAAAGTCTTAATTGTCTTTAGCATTCATTGGCAGCCTCAGTTTACTTGAAGCTTCAGTGTTCCTGATGCTGTTCTTAGAGGCCTAGATCACACTTCCGTATCCATTTTTTTGCAGGGCAATGAGGGTTAAGTGATTTGCCCAGGGTCACACAGCTAGTAAGTGTCAAGTGTCTGAGGCTGGATTTGAACTCAGGTCCTCCTGAATCCAGGGCCGGTGCTCTATCCACCGCACCACCTAGTTGCCCCTTCCATATCCACTTTTTTTTTTTTAATTAATTTTTAATTTATTTTTGCGGGGCAATGGGGGTTAAGTGACTTGCCCAGGGTCACACAGCTAGTAAGTGTCAAGTGTCTGAGGCCGGATTTGAACTCAGGTACTCCTGAATCCAGGGCCGGTGCTTTATCCACTGCGCCACCTAGCCGCCCCCCATATCCACTTTTAACCAGCCCTCTAGTTGGACCTAGAAACCAGAGAGAAGATGCCTCCTTGGGATTCTTTGAAAATATGGGTGACCATAGGTGGGCAATACTTCCACTCTTTTCTGACATGTTGGCAGTTTTGCTAAACTTTTTTTTCTTCCTCTTTTTTATTATTTATTAAAAAGGGGATGGCTCTCTGGGAGGGGGAGGGGAAGAGATACAATGGGAAATGTCAGTGATATAAAGACAAAAGATAGTAATAAAATTTATTATTTTTTTAAGACTACCTTGGTCGGGCCAGGTAGGTGGCATAGTGGATAAAGCACTGCCCCTGGATTCAGGAGGACCTCAGTTCAAATCCAGCCTCAGACACTTGACACTTACTAGCTGTCTGACCCTGGGCAAGTCACTTAACCCTCATTGCCCCGGAAAAACCAACCAAACAAAAAAACTTCCTTGGTCAATGAATTCCCTCTATTTATATTATTAGTCTTTTTAGATAGCTGTTCCCTTAAATTCCTTTGCTGGAATTGTTTCTCTTTCCACCTTCAGAATCGAACTCTCAAGACTCTTATGGACTATGGGATTTTAGGGAATGATGAGAATAGCTAACTTTATATAGTGCTAAGCACTTTACAATCATCATCTCATTTCATCCTCAGAATATTCCTGCAAGATAGATGCTATTATTATCCTCATTTTATTTATGAGGAAATTGAGGTAAACCAAGGTTAAATGACCTGCCCATGGTCATGCAGTTAAGTAAATATCTGATATCGAATTTGAACTCCGGTCTTCTTGACTCTGGGTCACTGGGTCACCCTTCTTATTTTCATTTCAGTAAATGACATCCCCCTCAATGATTCCTCCACCTTTTGAAAGATCAAATTCTCAATAAAGCAAGCCTAGAATAGAGCAGCTGCTTTGCTTTTCCAGAGAGTTCCAGCAGGTTGTTTTTTTTTTTTTTGGTGGGGCAATGAGGGTTAAGTGACTTGCCCAGGGTCACACAGCTAGTAAGTGTCAAGTGCCTAGGGTCACATTTGAACTCAGGTCTTTCTGAATACTGGGCCAGTGCTTTATCCACTGTGCCACTTAGCTGTCCCTCCATCAGGGTTTCAACCCTCATTCCTTTATGCCTCCATGCTGGGTTTTTTTTTTTGTTTTTTTTTGGGTTTTTTGGTGGGACAATGGGGGTTAAGTGACTTGCCCAAGGTCACACAGCTAGTAAGTGTCAAGTGTCTGAGGCCGGATTTGAACTCAGGTACTCCTGAATCCAGGGCTGGTGCTTTATCCACTGCGCCACCTAGCTGCCCCCTCCATGCTGGGTTTTTGATCTGCCTCCCAAAGTCCTTTCTCCTTCCTCATTTTGCCCATATGTTCTTTTGTATTTTCATACTTTTGTGATGACTTTGCTTTTCTTTCTCCCTCTGTTGATGTCCACTCCAGTATTTCACCATGTTTCTACTCCTCTGGCTCCAGGATTTCCTGACGAGCATGTGTTTTTCACACACAAAACTGTGCTGTCTACTCCCCTTGTACTTCCGCTTTTCTTCTAAAATCAGGGAAACCCTCTCAAGAGCCCCTTCTCACCCAGCCCAGCAAGTCACAGCCATGCCTAGGCTTGTCTCCTTTTATTAGGTGATACAGGATCACCTATTTAAAGCTGAGGGGAATCTCAGGAGCCATCTGGTCCAACTTCCTCATTTTACAGAAAAGGAAACTGAGTCTCTGAAACTCTGATAAAAATGTCAACTATTATTTATTTTATTTATTTTTTTTTGTGGGGCAATGGGGGTTAAGTGACTTGCCCAGGGTCACACAGCTAGTAAGTGTCAAGTGTCTGAGGCTGGATTTGAACTCAGGTACTCCTGAATCCAGGGCTGGTGCTTTATCCACTGTGCCACCAAGCTGCCCCAAAATGTCAACTCTTATTAACTAGAGTTGGGGTTGGAGATGGCTGTTGGCTACTCCAAGGCATCCTCAGTGAGTTATATCTCTTACATGGGGATGGTGTTTTTTTCACAGAATATCCGAGTGGGAAGAAAGTGGCAAAATATATAGAGTCAGGGCAGCTAGGTGGCACAGTGGATAGAGCACTGGCCCTGGATTCAGGAGTACCTGAGTTCAAATCCAGCCTCAGACACTTAATACTTACTAGCTGTGTGACCCTGGGCAAGTCACTTAACCCCAATTGCCTAGCAAAAAACAAAAACAAAAACAAATATACAGAGTCCCCCTTCCAATCATCAAATCCCTCAACTTGGCCTCTCTCACAACTACAGGATAGTCACTTAAAGTCTTAGTGCCCCAGGAAGCCCTGGAAGACTATTACTTGTAGAGTTGGTGCAGATCTGCACTGGTAGACAGATTTCCCTTACTGGGATCTATCAAAGAAATCACAGGTCTCCTCTTTTCTTTCTTTCTATCCTTCCTTCCTTCTTCTCTTTCTTTGTCTCTCTGTCTCTGTGTCTCTTTCTTTCTTCTTCTCTTCCTCTTTCTCTGTCTCTCTGTGTTTCTGTCTCTCCCTGTCTCTGTCTCTTTCTTTGTCTCTCTGTCTCTGTGTCTCTTTCTTTCTTCTTCTCTTCCTCTTTCTCTGTCTCTGTCTGTCTCTTTCTTTGTCTCTCTGTGTCTGTCTCTCTATCTGTCTCTTTCTTTCTTTGTCTCTGTCTCTTTGTCTCTCTTTCTTTGTCTCTGTCTCTTTCTTTCTTTGTGTCTGTCTCTCTGTCTCTTTCTTTCCTTCTTTCTTTGTCTCTTTCTCTCTGTCTCTGTGTCTCACTGTCTCTATCTCTGTCTCTCTGTCGCTCTGCCTCTCTTTTTCTTTCTTAACAAAACTCTCTAAGCCTACATAAAAGTTGCAGGAGAGTTGGCCATCTACTTTGGCGGAGGGAGTTTCTTCATTGGATAGAGAGTTTTCTCCCTCCATGGTAATGACAAGTCTGGAGCCGGGGGGCCAGGGGCTTGGGGGATCGAGTCTAAAGCCCTCATTTGGGCGAGGGGGAAGCTAAGGCCCAGGCAGAAAAGGCCCCGGCACTGTCCATGGGTCCCCCATCCAAGGGCCGGCGGCCGGCCGGGGGGCATGTGGCTGCCCGGGCAGCAGGGACTCCTCCCACTCCACCACACTGCCCGGGTTAGCTTAGGGAGGAGAAGTGGATGGGACGGGACAGGCCGGAGGAAGTTCGCTGGCGTCCCAAGGCGTGGCGGCCGTACTGAGGGGAGCCCGGGGGCTTCTTTGGGGGAGGGGGGTTCTAAGCGGGAAGAACGGCGATCTGGGGTGAGCCTTCTCAGAAGGGGGGGGGCTCTGCGCCCCCCACCCGGGGCACCTCCACGCCCCCCCCCCCCCGCCGGAAGTGGCCCCGAGCCTCCCGTGGCCCGCCGCGGGGGCGCGCCTTACCTTGGGCAGCGTGATGTACTCCATGGCCTCCCGCACTCCTACTCCCAGGTGGAGGGCTTGGCCCGGGAGCACCGGGGCCGGACCGGCAGCCTCAGCCTCCTCCTCCTCCTCCTCCTGCTGCTGCTGCTCCTCCTCCCCTCCCTCCTCCTCCTCCTCCCCTCCCTCCTCCCCAGCCTGCCAACGCCGCCGCCGCCTCCTCCCCCTCCCGCTCCTCAGCCGCTTCCAGGGGCGAGCAGCCCCGCCTCCCCGGCCCCGCCTCCCGGGCCTCAGGCCCCGCCCCCTCGCCACGGCCCCGCCCCCTCAGAGTCTCACCTCCTTCCCCTCCCACTTTAAGCCCGCTCACCTCGTGGCCTGGGCATCTCCGGCTTTGTCTGCCTCCTTTCCCCAGTGGGGCGACGGGACCTGGGCGCCCCGCCCCCCCACCCCCACCCCGAGCTTCTCTGGGCTCGGTTCTACACTGGGAGCTCGCGCCCCCTGCCTCCAACTGCCCTCTGGCTCAAAGACATATCTCCAGGGGCAGCTAGGTGGTACAGTGGATAGAGCACTGGCCCTGGAGTCAGGAGGACCTGAGTTCAAATCCGGCCTCAGACACTTAATAATTACTAGCTGTGTGACTCTAGGCAAGTCACTTAACCCCAATTGCCTCACCAAAAAAAAAAAAAAAAAATTAAAGACATATCTCCCATGGGGCACACACCAAACCCTGGACGTTTGAGAATCACCTGATCTGAGGAACAGAAACGAGCTCAGAGTGCAGCAGGGCAAGGCCATTCTGTTCCTCCATCTCCTGACTCCACACCTTTGCATCAGCTGTGCCAGTGCCTGGAATGCTCTCCCTCCTTGTCTCCTCCTCTTAGAACCACTATTCTCCTTCAAAACTTCTCCATAATTACTTCTACAAGGTACTCTCCCCATTCCCCCTAGTCCCTCTCACTCCCTCCAAAAAAAAAAATAACATTATCTTCTCCCCAGTTAGAATATAAGCTCCATTAAGGCAGGCAGGCAGCGAGTCAGCATTTATAAAGTGCCTACTATGTACCAGGAACTGTGCTAAGAACTGAAGATACAAAGAAAAGGGGGAATAAACCAGCCCCTGCCCTCAAAGAGCTCACAATCTAATTGGGGGGGGGGGACAACAAACAACTCCATACAAAGTAGGCATAGACAGAATCACTTGGAGCTAATACACAGAGAAGGCAGTAAACAGCATGACTCTTGCAGAAGATAGGTTTTGAGCTGTCTTTTTTTTTCTTTTTCCGTGGCAATGAGGGTTAAGTGACTTGCCCAGGGTCACACAGCTAGTAAGTGTCAAATGTCTGAGGCTGAATTTGAACTCAGGTCCTCCTGAATCCAGGACCGGTGCTTTATCTACTGTGCCACCTAGCTGCCCCTTGAGCTGACTCTTGAAGGAATCCTGGGAAAGCCAGGAGGCTGCAAATCCTGCCTCAGTCCCTTGTTACACCCATTAGATTGTGAACTCTGAGGGCAGGGACTATCTCTTCCCAGAGTTTAGCACAGTGCCTGGCATGTAGTTGTTCAGTTGTGTCTGACTCTATATGACCCCATGGTGGGATTTTCTTCTCAAAGATATTACAATGGTTTGCCGTTTTCTTCTGCAGCTCATTTTCCTTTTTCTTTTTTCTTTCTTTCTTTCTTTTTTTTTTTTTTGTAGGGCAATGGGGGTTAAGTGACTTGCCCAGGGTCACACAGCTAGTAAGTGTCAAGTGTCTGAGGCCGGATTTGAACTCAGGTACTCCTGACTCCAGGGCCGGTGCTCTATCTACTATACCACATAGCTGCCCCTTCTCCAGCTCATTTTACAGATGAGGAAACTGAGGCCAACAGGGTAGAGTGACTTGCCCAGGGTCACACAGTTAGTGAGTATCTAAGGCTGGATTTGAACTCAGGTCTTCCTGACTCCAGGCCCAGGGCTCTATCCACTGAGCACCTAGCTGCCTCCAAGGCAAACAGGTGAAGTGACTTGCCCAAGGTCACACAGCTAGTAAGTGTGTAAGGCTGGATTTGAACTCAGATCTTTCTGACTCCAGGTCTAGGGCTCTATCTCACTGAGCCACCTAGCTGTCCCCAGTATATAGTAGGGGCTTAATAAATGTTTATTGACTGATTGGTAAGTGGAAGGAAGAACAAAAAGATAAAACTGAATGTTATATAATCATGATGACCAAGCTTGGTCTCATAGGATGGATGGAGACTAGCCTTGTGATTTCATCAGTACTTGGAATTCTCAGCAGAGGAAACTCCTTCTAACAACACAGGTGAGCACTTCCTCTGTCACAGTGGCAGAGAGTGGCCCAGAACACTGAAAGGATGAAATGACTCACCCAGGGTCACAGAGCTGGTATGTGTCAGAAGCAGAGCTTCAGCTCAGGACTCTCCTCCAATTTGGAGACCCGGTCTCTAGCCATTGTGCTCCATTGCCTCATAGAAGAGATGGGCAAGGGGCAGCTAGGTGGCGCAGTGGATAGAGCACCGGCCCTGGAGTCAGGAGTACCTGAGTTCAAAATCTGACCTCCGACACTTAACACTTACTAGCTGTGTGACCCTGGGCAAGTCACTTAACCCCAATTGCCTCACTAAAAAAAAAAAAAAAAAGAAATGGGCAAATACACCTCCCTTCCCTTTTTTGGAGAGATGAAGGTCTATAGGTGTGGAACATTGTATATGCCATGTAGGTCCATTTCTACAAATTTCTTTGGTTTCACTTTCTTTTTTTATTCTGACTGCATCACTCTTCGTCTAAGAAACTGTAGTGATTGCCTCTAGAATGAAATAGGAGATCATTAGACAGCTGTGGAAGGCCTTCCCTACTTTTCCAGATGTCTCATATCACGCCTACAATCTATATTCCAGCCAGACTGGCTTGCTGGATGGTCCTGCCTCCGAATCTTTGTCCAGGCTTTCCTACATTTCCCAACTGCTCCCCTCCGCCCTCCCCCCACTTCTACCTCCTTCTGTCTTTAACTGACTTCAAGGCTCCACTCAGGTGCCCCCTCTTGTCTGTTCTGGTGCTCCAAAGCCTAGTTTCTTAAACTGTGGGCCAGCCAGTGAAAGTACTTAGATCTAGGACATGGACTGCCTTGTTCAAGGAACTGCAAGGAAGCCAGTGTCATTGGATTGCAAAATACCTAGTGGGGAGGGGACTTGGGTAGCAGAAGAGGAGAAGAAGGTGTAAGAAGACTGAAAAGAGGGGAGCATCTAGGTGCTGCAGTGGATAAAGCACCGGCCCTGGATTCAGGTGGACCTGAGTTCAAATCCGACCTCAGACACTTGACACTTACTAGCTGTGTGACCCTGGGCAAGTCACTTAACCCTCATTTCCTCGAAAAAAAGACTGAAAAGAAAGGGAACAGGTTATTAAGGGGTTAAAAAACCAAAAAGATGAACTTATGTTTGATCCTGGAGGTGATAAGGAACCTCTGGAGTTTATTGAGGAGAGAAGTGACATGGTCAGACCTGCCTTCAGGAAGATTGAATTGAGAGCTGAGTGAAGGATGGGTTGGGGTGGGAAGAGACTCAAGACAGGGAGACATGCTATTTCTTTCTTTCTTTTTTTTTTAAGGGAGGCAATTGGGAGTAATTGACTTGCCCAGGGTCACACAGCTAGTATTTGGTGTCTGAGGTCGGATTTGAACTCAGGTCCTCCTGACTCCATGGCCAGTGCTTTATCCCCTGCGCCACCTAGCTGCCCCACCAACATGCTATTTCAATAGTTTTCGTATGAGTGATGAAGGCCTGGAGCAGGGTGGTGGTCGTGTCCAGAGGAGAGAAGAGGGCATATACAAGAGAAGTTACAAAGGTTTACTAGACATGACTTGGCAAATGACTGGCAGGTGAGAGAGGGTGAAGACTTTAGAATGACTTAGACTGGGAGCCAGCATGACTGGGAGGATGGTGGTACTCTCAATAATAATTGGAAAGTTAGAAAGAGGAGAGGGTTTGAGGGGAAAATAATGAGTTCAGTTCTTGATGTGCTGAATTTAAAAATATCTCTGGGAATATCTCTAGATGTCCAATAGGCAGTTAGAGATGCAAGACTGGAGGTCAAGAGAGAGGTTAAGGGCTAGATAAATAGAAGTGAGAATCTTCTGCATAAAGAGAATACTTAAATCCATGGACCGGCTTAGATCATCAATCAAAATAGTATAGAGGAAGAAGAGAAAGGGGCCCAGGACAGAGCCTTGGTGATCACCCCCAGTTATTGGGTCTGACCTGGATAAGGATCCAGCAATGGAAACTAAGGAGTAGTCAGATAGGAAGGAGGAGAACCAGGAGAGAGGAGTGTCAGGAAAACCTAGAGAGGAGAGATTATCGAAGAGAAGAGGGTGGTCAACAGTGTTAAAAGCTGACGAAGATTGATAAAAAAAACACACTACATTTGGCAATTAAGAGAGAGAGCAGTGATACATTTGGAGAGAGAAATAGAGTAGCCAAGGGTGGTGGCACACGCCTCTAATCCCTGCTACTGAACCTCATGAATCATTTGGTTTGAGTTCCCCACTACAGTAAAGCTGGAGCCCATCCAGTGTCTCCACTAAGTTTGAGAATGATATGATGAGCTCTCAGGATTGAGGGACCACCAGTCCACCTAAGGAGGGGCAAATAGGTCCAGGGCAGAAACAGAGCAGGTTAAAGCTCTCCTTCCAATCAGTAGTGGGATCAGTGCTGTTGCCCAGCTTGAGTAAATAGAGAGACTTAGTCTCCAAAAGAATTAAGTAGAGTAAATGTGTGGGTTCTCTCTCTCTCTCTCTCTCTCTCTCTCTCTCTCTCTCTCTCTCTCTCTCTCTCTCTCTCTCTCCTTCCTTCCTTCCTTCCTTCCTTCCTTCCTTCCTTCCTTCCTTCCTTCCTTCCTTCCTTCCTTCCTTCCTTCCTTCCTTCCTTCCTTCTTTCCTTCCTTCCTTTTCCCACAGAATGACATCCTGAAACTATTGGGAAACAACACACCAGATAATGATCAGAAAACTGTATTTTTGCAAAACAATGAACACACAAAAAAGTTCTCCCATTTAATGTTTTCTTCATATATCATTCATTTTAGAAATTCCATTCAAAACCTGTAAAGCATTGTCATAGCCATGTAATATTAATGTAGCACATATGTTCTGCATTCACGCTTCTAACCCAAACTAGGATGAGTAGGTTTGAACCCCAGAGCATGCCTGGCTACTTGTCCTTTCAGGGTTCTAGGGCAGGAGTTGGGGGTGGTTTCTCTAGAGTTATTACTCATTATTTCCATATGGTATGTTTCCAACCCCCCCAGTATAAATTTACCAATTAATAATCTCTCCAATATCATCCAGTTGAAATTTCCTCAATATCGATTAACATGGATTAGCTTTTACAAAGGCATATGTACTCAGAAAGGATAGCAAGGAGAGAATTACAAAAATAAGGCCCTGAATTGGGGCCTACTCTCTTTTTCATGCATTCAGTCAATCCCTGGGGAGAGTAGACTCCAAATGAAGTGGTGGCGGCAATAAAATATTCACCTCACCAATTCACTCCTAGGCTTACCTGATGGCTGCTCCCTTGCTTCCATGACACAGGGTCTCAGCTGCCAAGGTTCATTCACTGGTGGATTGTATCAAACCAGTTGCTCTGCAAAGCTGATTCCTCCCTGAATTCCAATACGGCATCTCCTGCCAGACTCTGCTATGGACTCCAGTAGCTGGGAGTCTGGTGGCTTCTCTGACATTTGGAAGCTCACTAGGTCATCTCCTGGCCAAATTTGTCTCCGATACTCATTCATTTAGGGTCAAGACATTTGTGTCTTGACAAACCGTGCATTGAGGGCCATATGGCAGCTGGGTGAGGAGAACAGTGAGCTGATAGAAGAAAGCCATTGCATGTTTCCTCTCACTTCAACCCAAGGGCTACTGAGCCAATGTGCCAATGTCCCAATGGCCTGGGAAACCTGGATAGTCAAGCAGCGCCATGCCAGCAAACTGAATGGCATCCATTGGAATTGTCTTAGGAAGATTCTGAAGATCCCCTTGTAAGATAAGATATCAGACACTAAGGGCCTTTCCTGAGCTGAACTGCCAAGCATTCAAACTCTACTACAGAGGGCACGATGCTGATTGGCTAGCTACATCCAAACACTTTTGCCTAAAAGAACCTCCCCAGCTGCCTCCCCCTGCTTCCTCCTCTGTAAAATAAGAGGCTTGGACTCTGGAACTCAAGGGCTCTGGACTCTGGGCTCTGGGGCCCCCTCCTGACCGAATCTGGATCTCCAAACTCGTGGTCCCAGGGGAAGAGGGTTCATTGTGTTTGACCTCAGAGAGCCCAAGCAGGAGGGCCTGAGCCAAGAGTTAGCCTGGAGGGGAATGGGCAGCCTCAGTCAGGAGACACAGGGCTCCCTCGCCCAGGAGGGCTTCAAGCAGACCCTGCACGAAAAGGAGGCTAGAAAAGGGGATTTCTGCCGAGCTGAGGGGACGCCCTCCTGTCCTCCAAGGCCCATTTGGGCTCTGGCCTTCCCTGGCCTGGCAGACTGGGCTGGGCTCCCTCCCAGGCTGGCTCAGCAGGGCAGATGAAGATGGCAGGGCTCCCCCAGGCTGACAGAGCATGGCACGGGGGCATCCTCACAACAGCCCTATGAACAAGGCTCCAGCCCTGCCACGCTCTCCATTTGACTGAGGAGGACACTAAGGCTCAGGGGATGATGAGTAACTGGCCCAGGGGCAGGATCCAGGGCCCAGGGATTTCCCTCCTGTGCTCCAGCTACCTGGATCCCACCCAAAGCTTTCCCCCTTTTTTCTACCAGTGCCAGCACTATGCCCCCTGCAGGGCCCAGCTTGAGAGCTTCCCTCATGAAGCCCTTCCCAGCCTCCCTAAAACAAGTAGTTTCACCCTCCCTGAGCTCGGCCACGGTGCTTTCTGTCCATTCCATGTCCAACTATCTCTCTGGACCTCAGTTTCCCCCCTCTTCAAACTGAGGGGGTTGGATGAGACAACCTCCGGGGTCCCTGTTGGCACTTGATCTCCAATGCTAGGACCCTCTGAGTGACCTTGGGCAAGCTTCTTTCCCTCTCTGGGACTCAGTTTCCTTTCCTGTAAAGTGAGGGGGTTGGACGAGATGGCGCTGAGGTGAGGACCCGTCCAGGATCAGATCAGCCTGAGGTTAGACACACAGTAGAGGGAGAAATGCATTGTGAGATGCCAGGAGGTGGGAATGGTTCATTTGGTTCTGCTGAGGCCCATTCAGTGCATGACAGTGAGTTTTGTTAAGAATAGGAACAGAGGACCCCGTCCCCACAGGGAAAGGTCGGCTTCAGTGTCCAGGGCTGGCCAGGGTCTGTGGGAAGAAGCTGAAGGAGCCTGTGGGAATCTTGCAATCCAAGAGTTTCCCATCTGGCCCCTTCTCCTGGATCTGACAAAGCCTGGGGAGCTGGGCCCTTGAGTCCACAGTTTCTTGGCATAAGTCATCCTCTGCCAGCCCAGCAATCCAACTAGGGAGGCACTGGGAGGCTCCTTGCCCCCACTTTCTGGTTGAAGAAACTGAGGCTCACAGGGTGACTTGGTGATGGTCATAGAGGGTTGGAGGAGAAGGAACTTGAACCAAGGTTTCCTGACTCTGGTTCTAGGATTCCATGCCATGGGAAAATAAGCAGAGGACAATCACGCTTCCTCCCCTGGTACAAGCCATAGGCTCCCAGGAAGGCCTGCTGTGTCGTTTTCATGGTAGCCCAGGGCCTGGACCAGCCTAGAAGCAGGAGTTGGGCTGAGCTGGGAGCAGTCAGTCTCCAATGACTGTTGTGAGTCCAGGTAGAAGACAAGGGTAAACATCAGGGCTCAAGGCCCTGGAGTGTCTGGCTCAGGACTGTGAACTTGCTCCTGGGGGCACCAGAGAGGCACTGCCACCTCTGGAGCAGGAGGGTGATGCCCACCAACAGATGCCTTCAGGAGACTAAGCTGGCAGTGCTGTCTGTCATGAAGCAAAGATAGGCAGGCAGGAAGCAGAGGAGCCACCCGGGCAGCTGGCTTAGGCATCCTGGGGTGAGGCGCAGACAACTGGACCTAGGAAAGTCCAGAAGGCAGGATGGAGTCTGCACAGTCCCCAGGAAGAAGTGAGAGGGGGCAATTGATGTCTCTGACTGGTCCCAGAGGAAGTGTGCGGCCATGGAGAGACACAGAGGCAGACAGAGACAGAGACAGACAGACAGACAGAGATGGAGAGACAGACAGAGATACAGAGAAACAGAGATAGAAAGAGACAGAGATGAAAAGAGACAGCCAGAGACATTGACAGAGAGCCATACAGAGAGAAACTGATGCAGAAGGCCCGATAGGCACCTAAAGAATGCTCCCTTGAGGGACTGACTGGTACTGGGGTGGCCCATGAGTCTCCTCTGGGGGAAGACATGACCTCCTGAAAAGCCCTGGGAAAATGCACATATCGCCCCTAAAGGGGTCCAACAGGACCCTTGCTGGCCCTTACTAGGGAATGTGCATGAGTTGAACCAACCTTTTACTCTGCACAGAACAGGCACCCTGAGGGAATGTGCTAGGACAGCAAATGGTGATTGTGTCCAGGGAAAGGGATTCTGGGTCATTGGCCAGGGCTTTCTGGGAAGCCAGGAGGCAGAATTCCATTCAGTTGGAGTCTGAGCCAACTGGCCCCTTGCTGAGAGAGAGAAAGAGAGAGAGAGAGAGAAAAGGGAGAGGGGTGGGGTGATTCTGGTCTCAGAGGGGACAGTTAGCAGCCCTTGCAGGCTCCCTCACCCTAGCTTTCTCAAGACTGCTGTGCTCAGCATGTTCCCCCAGGGCTTGCCCCATACTGGGTACTTTGGGAAAAGGCTGCAGCCCTCTGTCCACCTGACTTTCTTGGGCAGCACTATGCCTGACTCTTGTGGCCAGTTGGACCCAGGCCAAGGTTTTATACACTCAGAGCTGCTGTTTCCTGGAGCTCTGGGGTTGGGGTGGGACTCCTTTGTCTCTGCTGGACCAGAAGAGAGAGCTGAGGAGTCTAGTGGCCGGTGGAGCTCATGGGCAAATGCCTGCTTGTATCTTTTGAGAAAGGGTGGCGTGCTCCTGGGCTGTGCTTTAGCAATGGAAGGTGTTTCTCTGCTCCTCTGTGACCTTAGAGGTCTCTGAGATCAAAGGGACTGTCTGTTTTGGGAGAGCAGGCATAGCTAGGGACTCGGTGCCCAGGGAAGCTTTCTCGAGTGGCAATTTGCCAAGGAGGCTGGGGACTGCAGCATGGCACAGTGGGCCTCATCCTTTTTTCTGGGAGCGACATCAATTGCCTGGAGGCTAGGCTACTTTTTCCTTGCCAAGGCCATGAAATCATCTTGAAGACCCACCTGAGCCAGGGGACTTCGGCTGCAGCCAGTGAGATGTCTTCAGGATGCTCTGAGCCCCAGGATGCAGGAAGCCAGAGTTCCCCAAGTGTGATGGGCTGCCTGCTGCCATCCATGTCAACACCCCCTCCTTGCTGCAAGCAACAGAACCAACTCTGGGCCTCTGCTAAAGATCCTCTCTATGTCATGGGTCAATCAACTCCTTTGGTTTAATGCTGTGGAGTCTCTGAGGGCCTGCTTTTAGTCCATTCTGGACCAGGATCTGAAAGACCTGCCCAATCCCTATAACACAGTGTTGTTGTGAATATCAAATGCGATCATGTATATGTGCATACAGCTTTGAGCACCTTCAAGTTCCATATGCATTGACTGTGATTCAAAATGAGCTTCTGAGCTATGCAGGATGAGCACACATTACTTCTATGCACAAGTGACGATTATGCCACACAGTGGTGTACAATCCGCACTGAAGGCAGTGCCCCTGGCAGTGGGGAAGCTAGACTATGGCATTTTCTGTGTCCCAAGAAATGGCTCCTTGTGCAATCCCAGTGTTGATTACTTCGGTTTCTTCATCTATGAAGTGAGCTTGAGCCACAGGTGTGACTGGCACTCCAATAAGCTGTATGGTATGCCATGGTCTCACCCTGGTAACACTGTCTGGGTAGACTGGCTAAACCAGGGTGAGAGTAGCCAACAGGGCTCTGACCTGTAAGTGGCTTAGGGGGATGTCTCTCCCAAGCATGGGAAAACTTTCCCCTGTAGAATGGGCAGATGAGAATAATTGGCTCCACCAGCCACAAAGGCAGCTAAAGCAGGTTCTGTGGAGGGCTTAGAGCTGGGTCATACATGGAAGCCACCAAGGGCATCCACTGCATCCTAGGTCATCA
Organism: Dromiciops gliroides; assembly: GCF_019393635.1. Taxonomy (NCBI): domain Eukaryota; kingdom Metazoa; phylum Chordata; class Mammalia; order Microbiotheria; family Microbiotheriidae; genus Dromiciops; species Dromiciops gliroides. Next base: position 30,379,010 of record NC_057867.1, on the reverse strand, counting down.
CAAATCCCGTCAACTTTTGTCCTGCCACTGGACTTTGATGACTCAGGAAGAGAGAGTGAGGCTGTAGACTTTGCACAACTCTGCCTCCCTTAAATCAAATTCATGCACAAGCCAAGGCATCACCTGTGATGTCATTAGTCCCCTTTGAAAGTGAAGGAGAGGGGAAGCTAGGTGGCGCAGTGGCTAGAGCACTGGCCCTGGAGTCAGGAAGACCTGAGTTTTCAAATGCAATCTCAGACACTTAACACACTTACTAGCTGTATGACCCTGGGCAAGTCACTTACCCCCAATTGCCTCACCAAAAAAACAAAAAAGAAAGAAAGAAAGTGAAGGAGAAAAAATTTTAAAGGGGGCAGCTAGGTGGTGCCATGGATAAAGCACCAGCCTTGGATTCAGGAGAACCTCAGTTCAAATCCAGCCTCAGACATTTGACACTTACTAGCTGTGTGACCCTGGGCAAGCCACTTAATCCTCACTGCCCCACAAAAAAAAAAGAAAATGAAGGAGAAACAACAGAAGCAGCAGCAGCAACAAAATGAGCCAGAGAAGGAAAGGGCAAACCACTCCAGTGTCTTTGCCAAGAAAACGCCAGATGGGGTCATGAAGGGTCGGACAAGACTGAATAAATGACTGAACAATCAAAAAAAACCCCAAAGCCTTGCCCAAGCTAGGCCAGCAAAGCCCAGCAGAGGACATAAAGAAAGGGAACGATCATTTATATGGTGCCTACTGTGTGCCAGCCACTCTGATTGGTGCTTTCAACAAATAGGATTTCATTTGATTCCTGCAATGACCCTGTGAGGTAGGTGCTACCATCCTTCCCATTTGACAGTTGAGGAAATTGAAGCAGGCAGACATGAAGTGACTTACTCAATGTCTTCCACAGCTAGTAACTGTCTGAGGCCAGATTGGAACTCAGGTCTTCTTGACTCTGGATCCAGTGCTCAATCCACTGGGACAGAAGCTGCTTCTTCCCTCCCCTCCCCAACCCATGGGAACAGGGGCTCCTCTGGGCTTTCTTCTCCAAGCCCCACTTGCCTCTATGGGCCTCAGTTTCCTCATTTTCCCAATGAGGGGGTTGAAGTAAATGACCTAGCAGGGCCTTCCTAGCCCTCTTCCTCTTCAGTCTTGGGATCCTCTGGGATGGCATGGCTCTAGGATTTTCAGGGCACTTATGGGAATGGGCATCCCTGGACCAATGGCTAGAGTCAGGACATGGGCATTAGAGCAGGCTGGATTTTGCACTTTCTGTCTCTGGAGGTTTGCTGGGGATCAGGGTAGGCATTGGGGGTCAGGGGAAAGGGGGCTTGGGCAAATGGCACTTGTGAGCATGTGTTGCTACAGTATTTGTCAGGGCATTTTCAAGTTGATCTGTACACATTTGCCTGATGTTGAAAGGCAGCAGGGGGCTAAACTAGAGAGAGAGCTGGCCTCAGAGCCAGAAGGCCTGGGTTCAAGTCTCTGCAGCTCCTGGGGATCTGGCCCTGGGCAAGGCACTTAGCCCCTAAGTGTAGTGTTCTGGGCCAGGCTGGAAGAGTCACCCACTTCCATAGGAATGGCGCCCCTGTCGGGTGGAGGCCTCTCCTCTCTCACTGATGTCTCAGGTCCAGCCCCTGTTCCTCTGTCCATCCCAACTCAAGTGGGCTTTCTCAGGCCTCCCATGTCACCTCGTGGGATGGAACGCCAAATGCCTTGGTCTTTTGAGGAAGGGATTCTGAGGGATTATGGGCTGGTGAGCAGACACCTCAAAAAAGAAAAGAAGGAGCTGGGCCCAGCTGCTCAAGCTGGGGAGTAGAGGGGGCAGTAGCAGGGGAGCGTGGGGGGCCCTAATCTCTCGGGCCCAGAGCCAGATTTCCTGCAGGAGCCCTCAGGTTGTGCTTGATTGGACAGGGAGACTGGGCCCTACTCCCCACATTCCCAGAATCCTCTCAGGCAGATTTCCCCCAATTCTTTCCAGTCAACAAACATTCCTCAAATGCTTTTGGGGATTCAGAGGAACAAAATGAGTCTTTCAGAACCCATGGAGCGCCCAGTCACCTGGGGGGAAAGGGGGGGGGCAGGAACAGAGAAAACATGTATGTCAGTGACTGAATCCTTGTCCAAATGGGCTCAGACCCTCAGAGGAATGAGAGAGAAAAATGGCCAGGGAGCCTAGGAGGGAAGGGGCACTTCCAGCTGAGGGGCAGCCAGGAGGGCTGCATGGAGGAGCTGGCCCCTGAGGGAGCCCTGGAGGGGAGATGAACAGGAGACAAGCCCCTTCTAGGCTGCAGGGGCTGAGGATGAGGGCTGCTGGCTGAGGCCCTTACTGGGGGCAGCCTGAGCCTGGCTTTGCTCTCTCCTCTCCTCCTTGCTCCCTCTCTTGTGCCCCTCCCCACCTTGGCCTTCTTGCAGGCCCCTCACCTGCTGGGCCCTTAGCTTTGCCAGGGTGATTCCAGGGGGCACAGAGCCAGGGAGGGATGAGAACGTTGGCGCCGAAAGACCCTTGCAGAGCCCCCTGTCCACTGGCCTCCTTTGCTAGATGAAGCCTCTAAGGCCCAGAAGGGGAAGTGACTCCTCTCTCAGGCCAGGCTTGGATTCCAGCTGGTGCCTCTCTGACTGCACATCCCCCAAGCCCCCTGGGGGAGTCCCCCTGATGGGCCTAGGGAGCCTCAGAGGGGCTGGAGGCCTGGCCTGGGCCCCAGGAGGAATCTGTGTGCAGGCCCCCTGCCCTTGGGGCCTGTGATCCATCCTGGGCACGTGCTGCTTGTCTCCCAACAACAGCACCAGGGGCCCCGACAGAAGTGGGGGTAAAAATAGCGGCTGCCTGCTCTCTGTGGCCTGGCCCCTCCCTGTGCCTCCTCCCCACGTGGCTGCATCTGCCCCGGTCTGGGGCTCAGCCCAGCCCCGCCCTCACCCCTCCTGCTCCCTGGCAGGAGACAAGGGGCCCTTCCTTCCCTGGGCTGACTGATGGGCTGTGGATTGGAATGGATGGCTGGGCCCTTGTTGAACAACTGACCCTCAGGCAGGCAAGAGGCCCCTATTCACCCACTACTGCTATGTGCCACGCACTGTGCTAGGCACCATTGCTCTCACCCTTTCATCCCTCCCTGGCTCTGTCCCCCCTGGAATTCCCTGGCAAAGCTAAGGCTTGAGCAGGTGAGGCCACTGCAAGAAGGCCCCATGGGGGAGGGGCACAAGAGAGGGAGGAAGGAGGAGAGGAGAGAGCAGAGGCAGGCTCAGGCTGCCCCAGCAAAGGCCTCAGTGCTGAGCCCCCAGGAGGCAAGGCAAGGCCAGAGCAGTCCCTGCCCTGGGGAGCCCAAAGTCCAGGGGGGAAGACAACATGTAAACACTAGGTAGGCACCAACTAGAGACAAGATGGCCCAGAAAAGTCAGCCGGGGAAAGGCTTAAGGGGGCCAGTAGGGCCTCCCCATGGGAAGGGGGCACTTGAATGGAGCCCTGAGTGGGACAGGAGGAAGGAGAGAGCCTTGCAGGAGGGAGGGGCAGCCAGTCCTGTCCTGGGGCTGGGAGTGCCCGGGCCTGCTGTCTCCTTCTTTCCTCCCACTCTGCATCTCCCTGGGGGGCACTAGGCAGAGCCCATGATGCTGCTGGACCCCAGCGGACCCTCTTGCCCAGCCCCCCTCCCTCTGGGGGGCTCCTATTGAGCTAGCTCGTCTCATGAGACCCCCCATCCCGGGCTTTCTCAGAGGAATCACTGCCGCTGAATCTGGCCTTTGGGAGGTTGATTGGGCTGCCCCAAGCCCAGCCAAAGTCTCTCCTCTCCCCACCCCTGGAAACTGTGAGGTTGTGACCATGTTTGCAAAAGGCAGCTTAGAAGGGATTGACATATCTTAGAGAAAGCTGGTGTCTAAGCAGATGGAACATAGGGTCAGGAACCTGGAAGACCTGAGTTCAGCCTGGTCTCAGACACTTCCCAGTCATCCTGGCTCCCACTCTCAGTGTCATTCTAAAGTTTTAGCTGTAAAATATAAACATCCCTGTGCCCCCCCATTCCCCTGTGTGTACCCACACCCTGGCCCCTCCCCTGCCTAGAGCTTCCGTCTGTCTGCCATCTGCCTCCAAGGTGCCTCTTCTTCTTCTCCTGGCAGGGGATGAGAAGGGTTCCCCCAGTCAGCTCCAGCCCCCTCACCTGGCCCCCCTCCCCAGGTGCTTCTGCTAGAAGTCTCTATAGTGGCAGGGGTTGGGGTCAAAGTACTTTGTGATAACCATTCAGTTGGTGAACTTGCTGCCCATCAGGCCCTGCATTGCCTTCTGACAGTTGCCCACAGAGGTGAACTCTGCGAAGATCTTTCCAGAGCCAGGGACCTCCACACCATCCACAGGTGAGGGGACCTTGATGGAGTTGGCCACCCTGTACTTGCTGCAGTCATCTCGGATGTCCTCCATGGTCTCCTCATAGTCCTGGTTGCCCAGCAGCTCCTGGGGAGCACCATGATCAGGAGGCACAGGACCTCCATGGTGGTTTGTCTGCTTATCTGCACCTGTAAGCTTATCAGGCCTGGGACCTGCAGCGTCACAGGTGGGTGGTTTATTGTGCTCAGCCCCCACACTAGTCCTCTGGAGAAGTAGCTTCTTATCCCACAGCTGCATCCCATTCAGCCCTGCCATGGCCTGGTCAGTGATGTTGATGTCTACATAGTCACAGAAGGCGTAACCCTTGGCAAAGCTGGTGGCTCTGTCTTTGACCAGGTTAAAGGCTTTGAGTGGCCCAAATGAAGTTAGTAATTCCTTAACCTGATTATCATTCAAGTAGTTGGAGAGTCCCCCAATGAACAGCTTGTAAGCAGAATCTGGGACCACAGGGGACACAACACTGGCATGGAGACAGATTTTTGGACATGCCAGGCTGGTAGTCATGGGGCCTTCGCATCTTGAGGGATTGGCCCTGGAAGATGATGTCATCGAAGGCCATGGCCTGAGTCATCTCATCCACTGATCCAAACTCTGGAAAGGTAAAGTTCTTATCCTGGTTAATCTTCACTGCCAAGACTGGGTTGCCAGGAGCCTGGGATAAGATACCCCCCCCCCCACGTACATCTAGGTGTTAGAAGAAATCCATCATGACTTCCTCTGTGATGGCATGGGGGAATGTTGCCAACATAGAGTCAAAGGTCCTGCTGGGTCATCTGGCTCCCCACCCTGGGTACAGTTGTGGGAGTCACTGCCAGGCAATCAGGGGTCATGGTTGGAAGTAGGGTGGTGGCTGGAATCTGTCTAGCAGCATGCATTGCTTTGTATCATATGGGGGTAACGTGCTCAAAGCCAGGTGGTGGGACATCCCAGTATTTATGAGCCTTCTTTTTCTCCTCATGATGAGGACAATGAATCAGTCTACCTTGTTTTTCTTCTCTGCTACAACTCTGATGCTTCTGGTCTTTGCTCCGACTCCAGCTATGGGTGCCCATATGGTGATAGTTCTCCTTGTGTCTTTCCTGCTTGTGCTTGTTGAACTGCAGCTCAAAGTTGGACATGTCGCATGCTGCCTCCTTTGCAAATCTTAAAGTGCCATGTAAATGTTTATTATTGTTGTTGTTGTTACTACTATTACTACTACTACAACTACTACTACTGCCGCTACCACTGGGCTGGATCCTGAGTTGGCTACAAAACTACAATTCTGGAATGCTGAGACAAGAGAGCACTCTCATGACCTTTTGAAATTCACAAGATCAGAGGTTCTGATCTCTTCTAATAGAATGATAAAGAACAAATTCAGAGGTCCAGGACCAAGGCCCATTTCACAAGTCCACAAGGCCTCATAGGGGACACCAAGACCTTAGAGCTTTTTCTCTCACTGGACACTGTGAGTGAAGGAGTCAAAAAGATTCATCAATCTCTGCCAAGATCCACCCACTATGTGCCTAGAAGGAGCCTTTTGATTGGCTGCTTAGGGTCTTCAACTAGGCAGCCAAAGAGAAAGCATTTAAATGGCCTATTTGACTGAGGCTGTCTCAGTCTGAGGCTGACTGAGCCTATTTGAAGACCCTAAGAAGCCAATCAAAAGGCTCCTTCTAAACACAGAATAGCTCCACTTGCCCCACCATCTCTCCATTCCACATCATCACAACTCTCCCCCAGAAGCAAACTCCTCAGGCTGGCCGTGTGGAAAGGTAGAGAGACCCTACCAGAGGCACTCTGCACCACATGCCAGACTCCGTCTATATCTTTAAATAATATGGAACTATATTAAGTGAGAACAATCACTGAGAGGGAGGGAAAGCAATAATCATTTAATACTAGCTAAATGAGGTTTTCAAAATACTTTACGTATTTTTTTCTTATATGATCCTCCCCACAACCCTAGGAGATAGGTGCCCATTTTACAAACATGGAAACTGAGACTCAGAGAGGTTATTCAAGTGTCCAGGGTCACACACTTAAGTGAAGCAGGCTTCCAATTCAGGTCTTCCTAACGCCAAGTCCAGAACTCTTTCAAAACAGACATCAAAACACAAGTTAGAGCTTTCTGACAGTAGGCAGCAATGTGTCTGTTGTGGAGGTCGGGGATGGGAAGAGGGGAAGCTCAGGATATTGTCTGTTTGTGAAAGACTCTCTGGCCCAGTTGGATATAGTTCATGCTGCCACCTTCACAGTGTCTCTGGGGTCATCAGTTCCCACAATCCCTCTCAATGCAGGCACTGGGGAGACATGTCAGAGGTACTGGTGTGACCCATATGTCCCCTTCTCAAGGCAAATCTCTGCCTACCATTTGAATTCTGTGCCTCTCTCACCTCCATCTTCTTTCTCCTTCCCAGAGATCTCCATGAACCAATCACCTTCCTGTATACACACCCACACAGGCACACACATACACATACACATGCACACACACATATGCACGAATACACAAACGCACATGCACATGTACACACACATGCACATGCACATGCACACACATACACACAGAACCTCTGGAGTTTTCCCCAAAACATCTGTGATTGTGCATTGTGGGAACCTAAGCCTCCCCTAAATGGGGCTAGACATATGGATTAGGTGTATGCAAGTGACAGCTTGCCTCTGGAGCTAGCTTTCAAAAGGGAAGTGGCACAGTCTACCAGATCCATGATGCCCTGCCACTCACTCATGCCACAGCCACAAAGCGCAAGCTGTATACATCCTGCTTGCTCTCTGTTACTCTTGTCCTACCCTTCCTCCAGAGCTTTTACCCGACATGTCAGGGGCTTTCCTCTGCATCTTCTGATTTCTCGTACCTCCCAAGGATAAGACTCCAATTTTTCCACCTGTGATCCACACATAATTGACAGTACAAGGGATCATAGGGTAATTGATGTAGAGCTGACGGGGCCCTCAGAGGCTATCTAATCCAACTCCATCTTAGAGAAGGGGAAACTGAGGCCCAGGGAGGGGGAAGGGACTTGTCCAAAGTCAGACAAGTCAGTCAGTCAATACCCCCTTATTACCCACATCCAAGGTGCCAGGCACTGCACAAAGAAGGGGGGAGAAAGAGTAATTGTCCTCCAGGAGCTCCCATTCTAATGGGAGAGGCAATAGACAAATGACTATGTGTTAGAGGAATCCAAGTAAGCCAGGAGGCATAAAGGTAAGAAGGGAATGCATTTCAGGTATGAGGGATAGCCAATGGAAAGGCACAGAGAGCAGAGATGGAGTGTCTTCTGTAAGGACCAGCCAGTCAGGGTTACCAGATCCCAGAGGACATGGAGAGGGGAGAGAAGCTTCTGCAAGAAGACTACAAAGATACAAAGGGGTGCACAGCTTCTGAGGGCTTGAAGAGTCCAATGGGGTTTTCTAATTGATCCCAAAGATAAAAGGGAGTGTGTGTGTGTGTGTGTGTGTGTGTGTGTGTGTGTGTGTGATAGAGACAGACAGAGAGAGGCAGAGACATAAAAAGACATGGAGACAGAGACAAAGAGAGAGGGAGAGACAGAGACAGAGAAAGTGAGAGATAGAAGGAGAGAGGAAGGATGGGGGAAGAGAGAGAGAGGGAGAGAAAGGAGGGGAGAAAGAGGAGGAGAGAGAGAGACAGAGAGAGACTGAGGGAAAGAGTCAGAGGAGGGGAGACAGAGACAGAGACACAGAGACAGAGAATTTGTGTCCTTCAGGAATGACCACGTGGTCTTTGATCTTTAAGCTTAATGTGGTCTTTGTACCTATTTACCACTATCTCCCTCCTTAAACTGGGAGTTCCCTGAGGGCAGAAACTGACTGTATGGCCATCTTTTGTATCCCCAGTACTTACTGTGCTTTTTGTTGGATTCGGTTAAGTTAAGGTCTCTCTGGTGACACAGCAGAATTTTACTCTCCTGGATGGGAACATGTAGTTTTATCACCTGCTAGGGAGTGGAGATCCCCAATCCCACCTGCAAGCCCCTTGAAAGGTCCCTGTTTTGTAGCTCCCATCTTCCTTTGCATAGACAATGCTGGCTCCAGGGCTCTGCTTGCAGCTGCAAGGCCAGGGCACCCCATCTGGAGAGAGGTGCCTCTCTGAGTCTAGGTCACATTCCGGTTCTTCATTTTCATTCCTCATCTGGCCCCCTCCCCACCCTGGCCAGGTAACAATGACAAAAGAGGAAATATATTTCTATGTCTCTTTCCAGAAGTGATAGAGCAGAAGAGTTAACTGTTCTCAAGTTACACAGCACTCCTGGACAGTGTATAAAATGGCTATGCCACCCTCAGCTTGGTTCTGCCTTTTGTGAGTAATGGATTTCTAAGTTCTGATTGCTACGCCCCCCAACCACCTCCCCTGCCCAAATACTTTTCAACGACGATTCACAATCAGGAATTTAATAAGAATCTCAAAGATTTCTCCAAGTCTACCTATCTACCCCATCCTTCCTTCCCTTCCAGCATTGGGGTTTCATGTGTGATGATTACAGTGTCTTACTCTTTTATCGATGTACGGTGGTCTTGATGTATGGAGTTGGGAAGTTATCGGATTCTAGTGAAGAGATCAAGGACAGATACACATTTCTTTTTGGAACGGGATTTGGGGAAAACATTCCAAAACCTCAGGGTCTTATCTCCAGCTCCTGTAACTATCGATTCTCCATCAGGAGACACGGCTAGATACAAAACTCGGTAGGCATGGCCCTTGAGATCCGCCACTTGTGTCAGGGAGGGGTATTTCCAGATGAGAATCTGGTTTTCAGCATATCCATGGGTGCTGACCAGCTCATCATAATTTTTGGACCAGGCTAGGTTGCACACTTGAGAACCAGTGTCGATGTGCTGGAGGGCCTGCCCAGTCAGTGTATTCCAGAAGCGGATGCAACGGTCGTTTGTCCCACCACCAGATGCTAACAGGCCATGCTGGTGAGGAGACCAAGCAATGGCTTTCACAGCTGCCTTGTGATTGGTGTACTGCTGGATAGGATTTCTGCTGCACTGGTTCCAGACCAGAAGCTTTTTGTCATTTCCACCCGAGGCTAGAAGCTGGTGATTTGTGGACCACTTCAACCCACACACCTCCTGCCTGTGACCTTGCAGCCACCGTTGAGACTGTAGTGGTGATGCCCGGATGTCTCTCTGGAGGATCCTTGCATCTTTGCTCCCAGAAGAAATCTGGTCTGCATACCAGGCCAATGCACCAACTCTGCTCAAGTGACCCTCCATGGTGGACACTTTCTTCCCCACAGTTGCATCCCAGATCTGTATGAAGCCTTTTTCGGTTCCAACTCCTACCAATTTCCCTTGTTCAGAACAACTCACGGAAGTCACAACATCTCCTTCCAGAGTCAAGTCACAGAGTCTGGTCACCTGGCCTGAACGGGCATTCCACAGGTACACAAAACTGCCCAGGCCCACGGTGACCATATTGAGGGCAGACCAATCTAGGAGGTTTAGATAAAAGTCATCTCTTAGATCTGGGGCTTCGAGTACTTTGAAAGGGGTGCCAGGGATTTTTCTGGGGGGTGGTGACGTATTAGTTAGTAAGATCTGGCTTTTAGTGCTGATGGAGGATAAGGAAAATTGAGAGAATTCATCAGCAGGTCTCCAGCGCTTTGTGTTCCGGAAGTAGGTGAAGAGATTCTTGTCCTCTGGGGTTGCTATTTGGACCCGGAGTCTCTGGACGTCACTTCCCAGCAGCTCATTCTCGAGCAAGGCAGAGTACACTAGTTCACTTTGGTTCCCGCCCCCACTGTTGTCTTTCGTGTTCTCTTTCTGTCTCAGTGATCTCTCGGGGTCATCCTCTCTGTGGAATCTCAGATTCCAGTTGGCTCCCGCTCGGGACGGAATGAAGCGGTCTCCGAATCTGACGGGAGAAGACATCGGAGAACTGGGCAGTGTCAGCCTCCAGCTGGGCTTGACTTCCAAGATAACACAGTCAAGTTCTCTTAATGTTTGGATTTCTCTTGGGGTCTCACCCGGAGCTGGTCTGGAGGGTGGGAATGGCCCGCCAGAGGGACCCTGACATTCGATGCTCAATGTCTATGAAGAAGATACCTTGCCGGATCTCAGTGAGGGGAGGGGGAGAGCAGCCTCAGGCTCGGGCTCGGGGCTCGGATTCACGAGGACCAACCGCCACGGTGGATCTGGTTCCCGGGGAGGATACCTGGATGGGGAGAAGGCAGAACCGGGTGCCTGGGATATGGATGGAAGAGTGTCCGATGGCCAAGGTCAGCTTAAGTCCTGTAGAGATGTCTTTTGGACTGGGGTGGAGGTAGGGGACGGGGAGAGAAGGCTCGGAACTAGGGTCTGGAACTAGAAGGGCCCTGTAGGGGAAAGCCCACCCCCCCCCTGCCTTTCAGAAAGCTGTCCGGGGAGTGCGGGGTGGGGTGGGGGCGGGGCAAGGACAAGGTGACACGCACACGCCTTGGCCTGGGCTTCGAATGTTGATGTAGCTGGATTGAAGGCAGAGGGGGGCCAGCCTGGATCCACGAGTGCCCGAAGGCCAAGGTCAGTCTGGCTCGGTGGGCTGCTCTGTTCCCTCTGGCTCCCTTCTTCCCGGGAAAGGGTTTTTAGGGAAGGGGGGCAGGGCGGGGCAGGGTGGGGTTCGAGCATTGAAAGGCCCCGGCTTTGCCACGTGGCAGTCACACCTCACAGACAGGCTGGGGTGAGGGGGATTGGGGTGGGGGTGGGCGGGGGGCCCATCTACGTCAAGGCCTTGCTGCTCATCATCTATCACCACCACCCCCAACACCACGCCCCCAGCGCCCCACTCCGCTTGGGGTTGTGACACATTGATACCAGCATGGGAGGAATCAGGAGAAATGGGAACAAAGGAAGACTGTGGTGGAAGTGAAAAGAAAAAGAAAAACAAGAGAGATACTAAATGAGGAATGATCATCATAATCCAGTTTGTACCTGAAGAAGATGAGAGAAAATGGAGCACACTTCCTTCTTTGCTCAACTGATTTTCCTACTTTCCTTTTTAGTCTTCATTACAAGGAATAATTCTCTGGGTAGATGAAGAGGGAGGAGTATTCAGAGGCAAAAAAGACATGATTTTGTTTTGCAGGGCAATGGGGGTTAAGTGACTTGCCCAGGGTCACACAGCTAGTAAGTGTCAAGTGCCTAAGGCCAGATTTGAACTCAGGTACTCCTGAATCCAGGGCCGGGACTTTATCCACTGCGCCACCTAGCTGCCCCTATTTATTTGTTTTAAAGAAGAAAGCACAAGCTTGTCTAACATTAACAGTGGGTGCAGGGGGTTGGGGTGCATCTATTCCTTTCTCTACTACTAGGACCATCTGCTGGACCTACTAATGAGATCAGACTGGGGGCACTCCTGGGAGAGTCTGAGTTCTAAGGAAAGGTAGAGGCGCCCTTTCCTCATGCTCTTGGGCTGATTAAACTTCTACCTTGGCACCCCATGAACAAATTATTTAAAAGTTAACCCTGGGGCAGCTAGGTGGCACAGTGGACAGAGCACAGACCCTGGATTCAGGAGGACCTGAGTTCAAATCCGGCCTCAGACCCTTGACACTTACTCGATGTGTGACCCTGGGCAATTCACTTAACCCTGATTGCCTCACCAAAAACAAACAAACAAACAAATCAAAACAAACAAAAGTTAAGGCCCAAAAGGGTTAGTAGGAACATACTCTCTACACTAGGCATGGGATAAATCTACATTTCCTACACACAAAAGAAAAGCTAAAACAAAAAAGGGAAGAGAATATGCATTTATCTGACACCTACAATGTACCAGGCACTGTGCAAACCCAGTGAAACTGAGGCAAACTCAGGTCTTCCCAACTCCAGGGCATCTAGATGGTGTCGTGGATAGAGTGCCAAGCCTGGAATCAGGCAGAGTTCAAATCCAGCTTCAGACACTTTCCAGCTCTGTGACCCTGGTCAAGTCGCTTAACTGTACTGTTTGCCTTCGTTTCCTTCATCTGTCAAATGAGCTGGAGAAAGAAATGTCAAACCACTGCATCATCTTTACCAAGAAAACCCTAAATGGGGTCACACAAACTCAACCACAACAATAAAACTTCCTGAGTCCAAGCCCAAGATCCACCAGCTGCCTCAAAAGACTCATAGATACCCGTTGCTAGTGTGACTTCAATAAAATAAGTGCCGATGCTAACCGCCAGGAAGTTGAGACTTAAAATCATCTAAACAGGAAGCGCTTAATGAGATGTAGCTTCCTGGAAGCCTCTGGCCATATAGACATGGATTCCTGGTTATCCAAGGACATCAGGAGGCCCACTTGTGGTATTGAGTCCTTTGGACTTGGAACTGCCAAGACTACATCTTCCTTTACTGACCAGCCCTGGAGTTTCCATACTGAGATGAGGAGAACTTCGTGTACTGAGCTACAACCAATGGTTAGCTATTGAGTGACCTATGGATGTGAAAGAAATCATTATTTCTCTCTTGTATTTAATAGCTAATTATTGAATTAGGACCAAGATTTCCCCCCTTTTCTACTTCATCATTCAAAAATCAACCAGTGTGAGAGATCTTGGACAAAGAATTACTCAGCCAGTAAGGCTAAGATCTAATCAACAACAGTAAAGAAATTCTAGGTTTAGGCCAATGGGTGGATTCCTGATCATTTCATTTACTCCTTATAGGTCTGGGAAACTGTGGGTTCTTTTTTTGGTCAGACAGGTGATGTGGATGTCTCTTTGACCAAGACTGGGTGCTCAGTGTCACCTACCCCAAGACCCTCATTGTTTTTAATTTTTTGGGGGGGCAGAACAGTGAGGGTTAAGTGACTTGCCCAGGGTCACACAGCTAGTAAGTGTTAAGTGTCTGAGGCCAGATTTGAGCTCAGGTCCTCCTGAATCCAGGGCCAGTGCTTTATCCACTTGGCCACCTAACTGCCCCCCCCCCAAGACCCTCAGTGTAATGAACCCACCTCATCAGGCTTAACGTCTTTGTTCCCCTCGAGGAACAAGAAGCCTGTTTTGTTGACTGTTTTCTAGATGTAGTTAATAAAATTGATTATAATTTACCCAGAAACCCTGTCTCTCTTTTTTCCCCCTGTATCTCTTTCAATCATCACAGATGCCTCACTTCATCACAACACCAAGCCTGAACAAATAAGTTACCAATCTGAAGTCAGCCCATCCCTAACAACATCCCTCAGTTGATTCTAGAACTTCTAGACCTCTCCAAGACACAAAGTCATCTCTAAGCTGGGACACATCCATTTTGGGAAAGATTGCTCAGTCACTTAGGAAAGGAACTGAAGGCAGAAAAGGCACCCAGGGGTCAAAGTCCAGCTTGTTCTAGTTGAGTCCATACTAGAGTGAGAGTAGCCATGAGTGGGGAAGGAGTGAGCACCAGCCATTCCTGGGTGGAGGAAGCCTAGGACAGAAGGTATTACTTGCCACATTGAAGGAAACAAAGATGAAAGCCAGCAAACCATTTTCTCCTCTGTTATTGGAGGTAGGGTTCTGGCCCCCTGCCCAATAACAAGGCAGGAGAGGACCAAGGGACCACCCAGAGTTTTCTGCACCATACTACAATTGCTGGGCCACCACATGTTTTTTTTTGGGGGGGAGGCACCACATGTTGGAAGCAGCCAAGAAACTTGTCATCCCTGAAGGGCCCAAGCAATGTGTTGCAATGTTTCTAGAAGCTTCTAGTGGAATTTCTGGCACATGATCCTTGGGATGGCCCCTGTAGGCTAATTAAACCCCCATTGTACTTAGAAAAAGCCCGCTGACAAACTCTGAAATCCTAGAAATATCGGGTGAACTGGGGGCAGCTAGGTGGTGCAGTGGGTAAAGCCCTGACCCTGGATTCAGGAGGACCTGAGTTCAAGTCTGGTCTCAGACACTTGACACTTTCTAGCTGTGTGAGCCTGGGCAAGTCACTTAACCCCAATTGCCTCACCAAAAAAAGAAATGTCTGGTGAACTAACTTGAAGAGTTTCTGGGAAGGGTGTAGAATTTTGTCATTCCCCTGGTCATGATTCTCTTGATCCGGCCTCTGACAAAACACATTCAAGAGATGTACTGGGTACCTTGTCACCAGGTGAAACCACTGAGGAATATACCAGAACTTGCTGAGGAAAGCATGATCGCCAGTGTGTGCCACCACAGTGGATGCTGATAGGATAAATGGCCGATGGATGGAGTTCCAAGACTTGGAGAAGCTGAGGAATCATTCAGTGGGGCTTTGCTGCACACCTGTGTCTGTGAGGGTAAAGAAAAGGATGCTATTACACTTGTTCTACTCCAGGGGGCCACCTCCCAGCCTCTGCCAAAGAACTTTCCAGGGTGGGACAGTATTGCCCAAGCAGTCTTAGAGAGTTTAAACTATTGCTAAAGAAAAATCACAGCTCCTATTGAACAAATGGAGGGGGCGCTATAGACAGGGGTCTTTGTTGTACACGGTGGGGGTGCTGTTTGCAGGGTTCTAGCATAATTGTTCTGGTATGTTTGGCCTAGAAAGACCAAGTACCTGCCTAGGCTGGCCTGTTTTTATGAGAGTCCCAGCAGAACTGAACGTTGCATCTTTTGTCTTTGGGAATTCTATTCACAGGGAACTTCTGAAACCACAGTCACCTCTGAGTAACATCAGTGGGAAATTTCTGCAATCCAATATCCCTCATAGCCTCTCTGAAGAAAAAGTATTTGCTAACCAACCCCAAGGACCTAGGCAATCTCAAGAAAAAAAATCTCAAAAGGAAAGCTTGGGTCATCACATTGTAAATGAAAACATTTCTTTTTCTTTACCTGTAGCTCATATTACATTTATTTTTATTTTAATGGAAGGTGGAAGAGGAACTCTATGTTGGGGGGATAATGGATTGTGGGTTGGTAGAGTCATGGGGTGGGGGACTTGGAGAATTGTTTGCATATATATGTGCTTGTGAGGGAAAATCTGGTTTAGAGGTTGGAGTGAGAGTCATAGAAGAGGGTGGGAAGAGGAATCTCAGTAAAAGACCTAGAGAGTTGGGTCTAAGTTTTATTTGAACGGGCAGTTACAAGGCAGAAAAGCCAGCCTAGCTGAAACATCCAGGCACCTTGTGGGAAAGATGGAAAGGGAAGGGAAGGGAAGGGATAGGAAGGGAAGGCAAGGGAGGGGAGGGGAGGGGAAGGGAAGGGGAGTGAAGGGAAGGGAAGGGATAGGAAGGGATAAGATGGGATAGTAAGGGAAGGCAAAGGCAGGGAAGGCAAAGGAAGGCAAGAGAGGGGGGGGAGGGGAGGAGAAGGGAAGGGAAGGGAAGGGATAGGAAGGGAAGGCAAGGGAAGGGAGGGGAGGGGAAGGGAAGGGGAGTGAAGGGAAGGGAAGGGATAGGAAGGGATAAGATGGGATAGTAAGGGAAGGCAAAGGCAGGGAAGGCAAGGGAAGGCAAGAGAGGGAAGGGGAGGAGAGGAGAAGGGAAGGGAAGGGAAGGAAAGGGAAGGGAAGGGAAGGGAAGGGAAGGGAAGGGAAGGGAAGGGAAGGGAAGGGAAGGGAAGGGAGGGGAGGGGAGGGGAGGGGAGGGGAGGAGATGGGAAGGGAGGGGAAGGGAAGGAAGGGAAGGGAAGGGAGGGGAAGGGAAGAAAGGGAAGAGAAGAGAAGGGAAGAGAAGGGAAGGCAAAGGAAGGCAAGGAATAGGAAGGGATATGATGGGATAGGAAGGAAAGGGAAGGGAAGAGAAGGAAAGGGAAGGGAAGAGAAGAGAAGGGAGGGGAGGGGAGGGGAAGGGAAGGGAAGGCAAGGAATAGGAAGGGATAAGATGGGATAGGAAGGGAAGGCAAGGGAGGAGAGGGGAGGGGAAGAGAAGGGAAGGGAAGGGAGGGGAAGGGAAGGAAGGGAAGGGAAGGGAGGGGAAGGGAAGAAAGGGAAGAGAAGGGAAGGCAAAGGAAGGGAAGGGAAGGGATGGGAGAGGAAGGGAAGGGAAGGGAAGGGAGGGGAAGGGAAGGGAAGGGAAGGGAGGGGAAGGGAAGGGAAGGGAAGGGAGGGGAAGGGAAGGGAGGGGAAGGGAAGGGAAGGGAAGGGAGGGGAAAATGAAGGGAAGGGAAGGCAGGGTAGGGGAGGGAAGAGAAAGGAAGGCAAGGGAGGGGAAGGGAAGGGAGGGGAAAATGAAGGGAAGGGAAAGGAAGGGAAGGGAAGGGATGGGAGAGGAAGGGAAGGCAAGGGAAAGCAAGGAATAGGAAGGGATATGATGGAATAGGAAGGGAAGGGAAGAAGAATTTATATAGTGTGTATAGCAGACACTGTGCTAAGTGCTTTTACAAATATTATCTCCTTTGATCCTCACAACAACCCTGTGAGGGAGATACTATAATAATATAATAATACATATTATTTTATATTATAAGAGATATTAATTATAATATATTATTAGATAATATATCCCCTTTGTACAATTGAGGCAAACAGAAGTGACTTATTGTGTGACTTTGGGAAACAATGGCTGATCTCAGTGACACAAACATACCTCTCTCCAGAGAGGGTGTCTGGGACCTCTTTCAAAAAATATGCATTGCATGCTTTTACGTTTAATCTGCATTACTGACATTTTGTCCATTAATTTATTAAGTCAATCAACAAAACAGTAAATCAAGCCCTGACTTGTAGCATTTGCTGATTTTCAAGGTGTAAATGCTCACACTGAAAATCGAGTCCCTCGGGAGCCATTTTCAATTGACTCCAGTATATCTTCAGCCTAAACTGTCATATTAAAGGTGTTGGTGAGGGCTCTGGTAAATCACATTTCTTTCTCATTTAAAAACAGGGTGAGTAGGCAGCAGACAGAAGGCCTCATTGGTAGTCATAAGCTTGCTTCTTCATGTTCATTTTATCAAATAAAAGAAGTCCTTGAAAAACAAAACAGGTCCCTGTGCAGATGGCTCTGGAGATTTTCTCCCCCCGCCCCTCCCCCCCCATCAGTGGGATCTGTTTTACCGTAAATTACTGCCCTCTGGGTTCACATCTTAATGGAAGCCTGGTGCAGCTTTGGTTTTGTGTTTTGTTTTGTTTTTTTCTTGGTGCAGCTTTGTAAGGATCATTCCCCTCCCCACCCCCATCTCTCCCAAATCCCGTTACCAATGCTTCATTGCTGTAGAGGAGTACGACAAGATAAAAGCCTGGCTGAGTCAGTCATTAATCATAGCATCACCCAGGACTGAGTGAAGATAGAGGCAATGAAGTAATCGATCAATGTCCAGCAACTGATCAGAGCCACGCTCATCCCTTTGCCCAACTTCCTCCATGAAATTTGGAGCTCTTTAACGCTAAATAATCCTCAGCATTGCAAGCAAGGCGGCATTGGGGGTGGGGAGGATTCTGACAGGGGAGCCAGCCATCAGGGCTACTTTGTCATTCAACAGTTTTTTCAATGCCTGTGTGTGTGGCCGGCAGCTGGAACACTAGCACTAGGATTTATTTAATGTACCTATCTGAGCTGCAGTTTCACAAAGCCAATTTAGGTAGATTTTCATTAAAAAAGTTTTAGTGGACGGGAGACGGAGGGCTTTTTCACTCACCCAGAGATCTTGCTCTGAATAGCCCTCCTCTTCCATAGCTTTTCTCTAAGCGATTTGGCTACCCTGGCATGTCTGATTCCCTTCCAAGGGCATTCTAGTCTCTCCCATTAAAATGTGGGCTCCTTGCAAGCAGGGGTTATTTCCTTCTTTATATTTGTATCCCCAATGCCTAGCTCAAGCCCTGGCATATAGTTAGATGCTTAATAAATTCTTGCTGAATGATTGATTCCAATTTCTCCATCTTACATTAATATTTTATTTTCCTCCAATGACATGCTAAAACATGTTTTTAAACATTTGGTATTTTTTTCTTTTTTTGGTGAGGCAATTGGGGTTAAGTGACTTGCCCAGGGTCACACAGCTAGTAAGTGTTAAGTGTCTGAGGCTGGATTTGAACTCAGGTCCTCCTGAATCCAGGGCTGGTGCTCTATCCACTGCGCCACCTAGCTGCCCCAACATTTGGTTTTTTTTAAAGCTTGGAGTTCCAAATTCTATCCCTCCCTCCCTCCTTCCCCTCCCCTTCCCCCTCCCTGAGACAGTAAGCAATCTGATATAGATTATATATGTGCAATCATATAAAGGATTTCCTTACTAGTCATTTTGTACAAGAGCATCTTCCCTTAATATAAGAAGTGGTTTGGTTTAGTGGATAGAGAGTTGGTCTCAGGGCCAGCAAAATCTGGCCTCAAGTCCTGCTCCAGATACATCCTGGTTGTGAGACCCAGGACAAGTCACTTACCCTTTCCGCGCTCAAGACAAGTGTCTAAGATTCAAGATATAGAGCATGTGCTGAGCTTCCTTGGTAGAAGGCGTTTGCCATTTCCTCACCAGGAGTTCCATAGTCCCTTGATTTCTATCCCTAACGGGCTCCTTTGCCCTGACCAGCATGGTGCTGGGTGCTGGTCAGCTCTAGAGGTTCAGGGTGGGGGAGGTATGAGGAATGACCACATGAGGGTTTTTTGAAACAAAAGAGATTTGGAAATTTGGGGTGAACTCAGTATGGATAGATGGAGTGAGATGGCATTCAGGAAAATGAATTTGATCAGTCACAGAAGAGAAGATCGTGTCTGTTCTGATCTAAGTGCATCCGGACTATTGTGTTCAGTTTTGGGGACCACATGACAGGGTGGAAATGAACAAACTAAGTGAAGTTCGAAGGAGGGCAACCGAGACCATGCCACATGGAGCTCAGTTGAAAGATCAGGGCATGTTTAGCACAAGGAAGAGAAGACTCGTGTGTTAGCAGAATGGTGCATGAAAGAGGGAGGGGTCTGACTGGTTCTGCTTGGCTCCAGAGGGTCCTGTATTTGCTTGGTATGTACCAGTGTAATGGGGATGATTAATTAGGCTGTCCACCACTCCAATCTACACTTGTTGTCTCCTCTTATAGAATGGAAGTTCATTGAGCAAAGGGGCTATTTCATTTTTGTCTTTGTACCCCCAGGGCCCCGAATAGGACCTGACACATGGGAGGGATTTACCAATAGTCTGGGGAGTGATTGCTTGCGTGAGGTAAAGTTGCAGAGACAGATTTGGGCTGATTTGAATGAAAAAAAATTCATTTCGGGTACAAAAGTGAAAGTCAGTGGGTTCCTCAATCCTGGAGGGCTCCAAGAAAAGGCTGGATGACCACTTGGGGGGACATATTGGAGAAAGGATTTTTGTTCTGGTATTTTTTTGGTGTATTTGTTTTGGATTTTTTTTTTTGGTTTTGGACTGGTTGTTTGCTGAGGTTCCTTCCCTTTGTGATGGTCCATGAAAATAGAGGGAAAGGAAGGGAGAAGAAGAAATCAGGAGGTGGAGTAGGAAGAGGAATGGAAAGGGGAGGGGGGAGATCAGAGGAGAAGGATGGAAAAAAGATGGAGAGATGGAGGGAAGGAATAGAAAGGAGAGGGGGAGGGGAGAGGAGAAACCTAGGAAAGGGAGGGGCTGAAGAGAGGGAACAGATTAGAAAAAGAGGGTGGAGGGATGGGAAAGGGGGAGAGAGGGGAGGAGAGGGATGGAAAAAAGATGGAGAGATGGAGGGAAGGAATAGAAAAGAGAGGGGGAGGGGAGAAGCATAGGGAAGGGAGGGGCTGAGAGAGGAACAGATTAGAAAAAGAGGGTGGAGGGATGAGAAAGGGGGAAAAGGGAGCACGGGCGATGGAGGAAAGGGACGAATGGAGGGGGGAAGGGAACCGATGGAGGAAAGGGGAAAAAAAGTGGGAGGGAGGATAAGAGGGGTTTGGCGAGATAGAGAGCGAGCAGAAACAAAGAAGGGAGGGAGGCAAGTCTGAGTAAATGACAGCATCGGGGACAGAAACAGTGGGGGGCCCACAGCCCCATCTTCAGACCGCCCCCGCCTCCCACAGCCGTGTAGTACATCCTGGATGCGCAGCCTCCTGCACCTCTGCGCCAGCCAGCACCTAGACACTTCCAGCGGTTGCCTGGGTAACAAGTGGTTGCCTGGGTAACGAGACATTGCGGAGGCGCTGGGGCGCGGGCAGTCGCAGCAGGCTCCACCAGCCCAATAGGACAAAAGACCATGGCCAGTTCCTCTGAGCAGCCTGGGGTTGGACTTCCTCCGCCACCTCCTCCTTCTCCGGCACAGGCCCAACCATATGGCTCCTAAAGGCGGCCCCAGCCACCGGGGAAAGGGGCCCCAGTGTAGCAGGAGAGGAAGTTGAAGTGGGTGGGACGGGGGCAGGACAAGAGGAGGCCATGTTGGGGGAGAGAGCCCGGGTTGAGACCCCCCCCTCTTTTTATAGATGGGGAAACTGGGGCCCTGGGAGTGGGTGGGGAAAGTCGAGGAAGTGTGGGAGCTAGGAGCGGAGCTGGGGTTCCATCCCATCTTCTCATTCTACAGGTAGGGAAACAACCTCCACACAGCGGTGGATAGAGGTGCCCCCAGGGACCATAAGTCGTCTCCCTCTTCAAATCGTTGTTTGCAGGTGATACAAACACATCCTAAAGGAGACACAGCAGGGTCTAGATGGGACAATCAATCAATAAACTTTGATTTAGCTGGTACCACGTTCCAGACACTGGGCTAGGGATACAGAAAGAGGCAAAAGGGGCAGCTAGGTGGCACAGTGGATAGAGCACTGGCCCTGGAGTCAGGAGGACCTGAGTTCAAATCTGACCTCAGACCCTTGACACTTACAAGCTGTGTGACCCTGGGCAAGTCACTTAACCCTCATTGCCCTGCAAAACAAAACAAAACAAAACCAAAAAGAGGCAAAAGACCAGTCCCTGCCTTGAAGGAGCTTACAAGCTAAGGGGAGGGACACTATGCAAGTAAATATATAGGAAACAAGCTCTATATGGGCTAAATGGGAAATAATGAACAAAGAGAAGGCACTGGAATGAACAGGGACTGGGGAAGGCTCCCTGGAAGAGGTGGGATTTTAGTTGGGACTCAAAGGAAGCCTGGGAAGTCAGGCAGCAGAGTCCAGAAGAGATAGCATGAGGGGTTGGGTTGAGAAGGGTTGGATAACCAGAGAATATATCTGAACAGAGAGTTGGATTGTCTTGTTTGTGGAACAGCATAGTGTCACTAGATCAAAGACTACATGTTAAGGAACAAGGTGTAAGAAAACTGGGTGGGTAGGAGGGGGCTAGCTGATGAATTTGCCAAACAGAGCATCTTGTATTTGATCTTGGAAGCAGTAGGGAGCCACTGGAGTTTAATAAGCAGGGGAGTGACGTGGTTGTATGTGAGATTTAGAGACTTTGTGGGCTGAATGAATGGAGGACACTTTGGAGTGGGGAGAAACTTGAGACAGCCTACTGCAGTAGTCCAGGTGTGAGGTGATAAGGGCCTGGCCAGGGTGGTGGCAAGTGTCAGAAGATAAAAGGGGAGTTATTCAAGTGATATTGTGAAGGTGAAATGGACAAGCCTTGGCAACAGATTGAATATGGATGGGAGTGAGAGAGAGTTGGGAGCCTGAGGGACAGGGAGGGAAGGTGGCGGCAGGAGACCTGGAAGGATTTAGGGGTAAAGATAATGAGTTCTATTTTGGACTTGTTGAGTTTAAGATGTTGATGGACAGGGTGGCTAGGTGGTGGGGCGGCTAGGTGGCACAGTGGATAAAGCACCGGCTCTGGATTCAAGAGGACCTGAGTTCAAATCCAGCCTCAGACACTTAACACTTACTAGCTGTGTGACCCTGGGCAAGTCACTTAACCCCAATTGCCTCACTTAAAAAAGTCTTTGAGCTGAAGATATTGATGGACATCCAGTTAGAGATGGGAAGCTGGAGGTCAACAGAGGGGCCACCTCTTCCAGGATGCTGAAATATAATTCAACATGCATTTGTCAAGTGCTCCTGCATGCCTAGCACTGCTGGAGACACAAAAACTAAAACAGTCCCTTCCCTCAAGGAACTTATGTTCTATGGGTGTGG
The DNA here is from genome assembly GCF_019393635.1 of Dromiciops gliroides. Lineage (NCBI taxonomy): Eukaryota > Metazoa > Chordata > Mammalia > Microbiotheria > Microbiotheriidae > Dromiciops > Dromiciops gliroides. The sequence continues at coordinate 30,356,766 of NC_057867.1, read as the reverse complement.
GGAACATCATGTAGAGAAAATATATACAAAATACATTACAAAGTAATTGGAAGGAGGGAAGGGGAAGAGAGGGCAGAGCACAGATATATGGGAGAACCAGGAAGGGCCTTAGAGAGGAGATGGCATTGGCTCTGAGGTAGCTAGCGATTCCAAGATTTGGAGGTGAGGAGGTAGAGCACTCTGGGTTTGGGGGAACAGCCTATGTAAAGACATGGAGGCAGGAGATGGAATGAAGAGAGAACAAGGGGAAAAACTAGTTTGGCTGGAATGGCCAGTCCATAATGAGGGATGATGTGATATGAGATTGGTAAATTGTCACAAAATCCCAGCCCCTGAGAACTGTTGTTGTTCATCCTTCATTTTGGAAGAGGACTCACAGGGTGGTGTCTTGACTCATGTGTGAATTGAAGTGAGGCAGAATTACACAAAGTCATCAGCCTCACTATCTTTTCCAGAGTCATCAAAGTCCAGTGGCAAGACAAAAGTTAGGAAGACTGGGATGGACTGGAATGCAGCGGATGACCTTGGAGTCTCCAATGTCTAAGCTCTAAGTGCTCCACAATGACTGTTTCATGATCATTGGAACAAATTGTTCTCATCCGCCTATTCCAGTAGGTGAGAAGTCTTCACACGCTTGGGGTAGACATCCCTCTAACTCACTGGTACATCTGACTCCATCAATTACCCTCATCCTGCTTTAGCCCATCTGCTGGGACAATTTTACTGGAGTGTGGTTGCTGAGGGTGCTATTACATCTTGGAGCCACAGGTAAGAGTTCAATGAAAAGTCAGCAGCCCTGAAAAGGGTTTGGTGAGCCCTCACACCAGAAGTGCTAGGGAGGACACTTCATACACTGAACCTTGAGAACTGGTCATCTAGTCCAACCCATAAATGAAAGGAATTCCTACCTTGACATCCCCAACAAGTCATTATCCAGGATTCCCATAGACTTCCAAGAAAAGAGAAACCCACCATATTCCACTTTCAGACAGATATAATTGTTAGCAAGCTTTTCCTGACATCCAGCCTACATTTGTCTCTTTGAAACTTTTACCTATGACTCATGGTTCTGCCTTCTAGGGTCCAATGAAACAAAATCTAGGCCCTCACAATATAGTAGACAGCTCTTTGAAAAGTTCCAGATAGTTCCCTAAATCTTCCCCTCTTTTGACTACTTCTAATTCCTTCAGCTAATCTTCATGTGACATGGACCCAAGATTCACCCTGGTTGATCTCCTCTGAATACTTTCCAGCTTTGCAGGGTTTAAACTGTGGTACCCAGAAGTGATGAACACCATCCTCTGGATGAGGGCTGATAAATTTAGAGGGTGGTGAGCTTCTCTCCTCCAGTGGCTGTGCCCCTAAGAATGCATCCTCAAATCCCATTCACTCTGTGGGTTACCCCATCACCCTGTTGACTCAGTCCACTCAAACTCTCAGATCTTTTCTTGATCAATTGCTAGTTATCCACCTCCATCCCTCATCTTATTCTGATGAAGCTGATTTCTTGGCACCTACATGAAAGACTTTCCATTTATCCCCACTGAATTTCAGCGTATTACATTCAGTTCAACACTTTAGTTTATCAGGACCGTTTTGGTTTGTGACTCTCTCTCTCTCTCTCTCTCTCTCTCTCTCTCTCTCTCTCTCTCAGTATTAGCTCTCCCTTTTTTCGGAGGAACAATGAGGGTTAAGTGACTTGCCCAGGGTTGCACATCTAGTAAGTGTCAAGTGTCTGAGGCTGGATTTGAATTCAGGTCCTCCTGAATCCAGGGCCAGTGCTTTATCCACTGTGCCACCTAGTTGGCCCTCTCCCTTATTTTTTTAAGTGAGGCAATTGGGGTTAAGTGACTTGCCCAGGGTCACACAGCTAGTAAGTGTCAAGTGTCTGAGGCTGGATTTGAACTCAGGTCCTCCTGAATCCAGGGCCAGTGCTTTATCCACTGTGCCACCTAGTTGCACCCCTCTTCCTTATTTTTAAAGTTGCAAATTATTTTATTGGAATAGGGATTTCTTCGGTAGGGAAGTTCCTTGTAACTTACAGTCTTTGAAGGTTGCCTAGAGTATTGAGAAATTATATGACCTGCTTGGAGCCATATGGCTAATATGCATCAAAGGGGTTTAAGGTACAGAGGAGGGGAGGGGAGAGGGCTCATGACAATTGTCTCTATTTCCTCAGTAAAATAGGAGGCAAGGTGAAGACCTTTGCTGAAGAGCAAAGAGGGAAGGAGTTGGTGCTATCTAGTACTTGAGGAGAGAGAGGAAGGTTTGGGACAGGTGTTATGGGGACTGTGTGCATCTTGAGGGGATAGTAGTGCCAAGTGAAGGTTTGTTACAGATAGGAAAGGAGCCAGGGGGAATAAGGCCAAGGTGAGATTAAAGAAAAAAAGAGAGAATGATTGAAGGGACAGACTTCTAGACTTGAAAGGTAATGGAATCAAGGGGGAAAACAATGGGGTTGGCTTTAGCAAAAACACCCATATTTAAAAAAATTTTTTTTTTTGCAGGGCAATGAGGGTTAAGTGACTTGCCCAGGGTCACACAGCTAGTAAGTGTCAAGTGTCTGAGGCCAGATTTGAACTCAGGTCCTCTTGAATCCAGGGCTGGTGCTTTATCCACTATGCCGCCTAGCTGCCCCCCAAAAGCCCATATTTTTAATAGAAATCCTAACAAAAGAAGAATGTAGGAATGATGTGGCAGGGGTCTGAGGAATGGAGGAGGGGAAAAGAAGGAGCTCATAGTAGACATCTGGATTTCATCGTTAACATGGCAAGTACAGTCCTATTCTGAGAGGACGGGGAAGGGCTGGTATAAGGGGTTTGAGAAAGGGAGAGAAAGTTTGGAGAGCATGATAGTTAATTTTTTTTTCTTCGGGGCAATGAGGGTTAAGTGACTTGCCCAAGGTCACACAGCTAGTAAGTGTTAAGTGTCTTAGGTCGGATTTGAACTCAGGTCCTCCTGAATCCAGGGCCGGTGCTCTATCCACTGAGCCACCTAGCTGCCCTGATAGTTAAATTTTTAAAGATGAAAGAAGTGTCAGGCATCAATGAGAGTCAAGTTAACATTAAATAACATAAATGAGTGGTGAACCCAGGCCAAGTTGCCTGGCTTTCTCCAGCAGCACTCAGTGGTGCACGAGCAGGAAGAGAGAAAGAAGATAGTCGCTAACTCAGGATTGGGCTCACTGAGTCATGGATGGTCATAGAACAAGGAACAGGGGATTCTAGAGTAGAAGATAGTGTTCAGTTGAACTGTCCCACTAGAAAGTCAAGACCATGAATGGAGAAAAATGTGCCCAGAGTATCAGGGCATTTGACTGGGCAAAGAGACAGAAGTAGAAAGACAGCAGGTCATGGGAAGGATGAAAAATAGGGTTAGGAAGAAGTAATGAAGCAGGGGGAAAGGTGGAAGGTTAGGAGGTTGAGATGGGGAGAGTTAAAGCTTCTGGAAAATAATGTTTAGACCAAGTCACATTTCTGGAGGGCCTGAATGTTATAAAGTGCTTGCCTTATAACAAACAGTCCTTTGAGACAGGTGGCAGAAGTACTTTTATCTCTATTTTATAGAGGAAACTGAGGCCCAGAGAGAGCTTAAGTGGTTTATCCATAGTGGAAATCCTAGGACTATTAAGTAAGTCCCATGTTCTTTTTGCTTGCTGCCCTTTCATTTTCTTTCATTTTTTTCTTTTTTTAAAGTTATACATATGCAGTCATGCAAAACATTTCCACATTAGTTAGGTTGTGAAAGAGAACAGATGAAACAAAACTTTAGAAAAAAGAACTAACAAAAAGATTATGTCCTTTAGTTTTCAAAGGAGGTCTGGTGTCTGCTATTTCAATTATCCAGAGTCTCCTCATTCCCATGCTTATTACCCACCTTACAACATTTAGTTGCACGTTGCTGCTGTTCACAAAAAGTTATGTTCAACTAACTCTTAATAACCCATGGAGCACAGCACACCAGGCCCTTCTATTCTCCACTATCTACTGAAGTCTGTCCATGCTCATATTCATTGCTTCCATGACACTCTCTATCCATCTCATTCTCTGCCACTCCCTTCTCCTTTTGCCTTCAATCTTTCACAACATCAGGGTCTTTTCCAATGAGTCCCATCTTCTCATTATGTGGCCAGAGGATATAAGCTTCAGCTTCAGTATTTGAGCTTTCAGTGAATGGCCTGAATTGCTTTCTTTAAGTATTAACTAATTTGATCTCCTTGCTGTCCAAAGGATTCTCAAAAGTCTCCTTCAGCACCACAATAAGAAAGCCTCAATTCTGCAGCACTGCATGGTTAGCCTATTGAGTGAGTTAGTCGATCTGTATGTATATTTTGGACAGACAGATAATCAACTGGGCCTATGACTCAATAAGCATTTATAAGGCACCTATTATGTGCCAGGTGATATGTTGAACACTGGATATACAAATACAAAATGAGGTAGCCCTTGCCTTCAAGGAGATCATGATGGATTATATGCCCTGCCACCAAAGTTGTTGTATGTTTTTTTCAATATTAATAGTATTTTATTATTTTCAAGTTACATGTAAACATAGTTTTCAATATTTCTGGTTTTTGGTGGGGGCAATGAGGGTCCAGGGTCACACAGCTAGTAAGTGTAAAGTATCTGAGGCTGGATTTGAACTCAGGTCCTCCTGAATCCAGGACCAGTGCTTTATCCACTGTGCCATCTAACTGCCCCCTCAATATTTGTTTTTATAAGATTTTGAGTTCTAAGTTTTTCTCCCTCCCTTCCTTCTCCCCTCCCCAAGACAGCAACCAATCAGATATAGGTCATATATGTATCATCACATTAAACCTATTTCTGCATTAGTCATGTTGTGAAAGAAGAATCAAAACTGAAAAAAGAAAAAGAAAACAGCCAAAAAGTAGAAACAGTATGGTTCAAAGTTGTCATCTGTTAACACCACCAGATGATGCTACACATGTAACAGGGAATCATAGGTCCCAGGAAATGTACTATTTCATATAACCCACAGTGTAGCACAAGGCAGTACAATGACCACTTAATCCTGGGTATGAATGCTACTTTGGCTTCTCGCTAATTGTGTGACCTTAGACAGGTCCCTTTATTTCCTGAGCCACAGTATTCTCCCCTGTAAAATAAGGGACTTGTGAGTTCCTTTCCTGCTCTATAGCTAGGATCTTGTACGTGACTTTGGGCAAGTCCCTTAACCTAATCGGGCCTCAGTTTCTTCCTCTGTAAACTGAAAGATCTTCTGAGGATCCTTTCAGTCTATGATCTGATGAGTGACCTTGCACAAGTCACTTCACACCCCCCTGAGCTTTGGTTTCCTCCTCTGTCAAATCAGGGGGTTGGAATCAATGTCCTCAGATGTCTCTTCTTGCTCTAGATCTATAAGGCTATACTCAAAGAACACACAATTTATTGGGGAGATCTAGCATGTCCACAGAATGTATCGAGTGTGGTTTGAGATGGGCAAGGGCAAGAATCAGACAGGGTGCTCTGAGAAAACTGGAGGGGAGTGCTATTGCTTTCAGCCAACTGGATCAGGGGAGGAAGTAGGAGCTGATGTGGGGCTGTGGGGAGGAGGGGAGGTATCTCATCAGATAGAGTTGAGGAGGGAGCATTCTAGCCTTGACTGAACATTTACAGAGGTGAGAGAGGGAAGAACAAGATTAGAGAAGAGCCTATTAGTCTACTTTGGCTGGACTGCATGCTACATGAAGTAGAAAAAAAATGGAAGCCAGGCTGGAAATTTAGGCCAGATTTAGATTGTGGAGTTCCCTGGATGCCAGGCCACAGAGTCTTTATTTTGTCCTATAGAGGGAAGAGTGAGATAAAGGAAGACCTGGTAGGCCAATCTGGCAGAAAGAAGAGTCCATGAGGAGTGGAAAATGTAAACTAAGGCTAGAAATAGAGGCGGGACCTAGACTCCAGAGATCCTTGAATGCCAGACCAAAGAGTCTCTATTTTATCCTGAAAAGAGGGAGCTGATGAAGGGTTTGAGATGGCAAACCATAGAATCAGAAGAGTCCAACCGATATGTGAAAAAGTATCCCCTCTACAGCAGACTTTGGTTACAGACCTCCGGTGAGGGGGAATCTACCCTCTATGGAGGCCAGCCATTCTTCTTTGGGACAGCTGTCCTTTGGAGCAAGTGCTGTTTTTCCTCATTGCAAGCCAACTTTGGAGCCTTTATCGCTTCCACCTATTGTTCCTGCTCCTGCCCTCTGGGACCAGTCTGGACTAGTGTGGAAAGTACAATGGTTACTGATAACAGAAGGGACAGCTCATTTATGATTTGGCTTGTTTTTTTACTTTGATTTCTTTCAGTGAAGGGGATCCTTGGACTGGAAAGGACAAAGCAAGAAAGGTTAAGAGGCAGTTCACATCCAAGGTAAGTTAGGAACTCGTGAGTGAGCCCTAGCTGCTCTCCAGGAGGCGTTCAAGTTACTGGGCCCAGATGAAGGCCATGCTAGGCTCTTGAAAGCTCTGGCAGATGCAAGTAGTGAGCTATCATCTGTGTTCTTGGAGAGATCATGCAAGGTACACAGGGAGTGGAGAAGAGTGAGCCCTACCCTGATGTTTACACAACAGAGGAGGAGAGGGTCTGCAAACTACAAGCTGATGGCCCTGGTTTCAATTCCTGGAAAACGTTCTAGAGTGTATTTTGTGGAGGGAGGCAATCAGGGTAAGTGACTTGCCCAGCGTCACACAGCTAGTATGTGTCTGAGTCCAAATTTGAACTCAGGTAATCCTGACTCCAGGGCTTGTGCTCTATCCACTGTGCCACCCAGTTGCCCCTTAGAGTATATTACTAAAGAGATGGTGAACATCTGGGCAGTGGAATGGTGATCACCTTAGAGCCAGTATGATTTTAGCCACAACACATCATGCTAAGCCAACCTCATTTCCTTTTGCCACCGGAGTACAAGACTGGTAAGTGAAGAGAATGCCACAGATAATTTCCGTGCCTCAGTTTTAGCAAATCCTGTGAGAAAAGTGTCTTGTGCTCTCTTGTAAGAGGGAGGGAGAGAGAGAGAGAGAGAGAGAGAGAGAGAGAGAGAGAGAGAGAGAGAGAGAGACAGAGAGAGACAGAGAGAGAGACAGAGACAGAGAGACAAAGAGACAGACAGAGACAGACAGACAGACAGAGACAGACAGACAGAGACAGACAGAGAGAAGAGGGAGACAGAGAGATGGAGAGAAAAGAGAGAAGATGAAGAGAGACAGAGAGAGAAGAGAGAGAAGAGGGAGAGAGAAGAGAGAGAGAAGAGGGAGAGAGGGAGAGAGAAGAGGGAGAGAGACAGAGAGAAGAGGGAGAGAGGCAGAGAAGAGAGAGAAGAGGGAGAGAGAGAGAAGAGAGAGAAAGAGGAGGGAGAGAGAGACAGAGACATGGAGACAGCGAGAGAAGAGGGAGTGAGACAGAGAGAGAAGAGGGAGAGAGACAGAGAGAGAAGAGAGAGAAGAGATAGAGAGAGAAGAGGGAGAGAGAGGAGGGAGAGAGACAGAGAGAGAAGAGGGAGAGAGACAGAGAGAAGAGGGAGAGAGACAGAGAGAGAAAGAGAAGGAGGGAGAGAGAGACATAGAGATAGAGAGAGAAGAGGGAGAGAGACAGAGAGAAGAGGGATAGAGAGAAGAGAGAGAAAGAGAAGAGGGAGGGAGAGAGACACAGAGACAGAGACAGAGAGAAGAGGGAGTGAGACAGAAGAGGGAGAGAGACAGAGAGAGAAGAGGGAGAGAGAGAAGATGGAGAGAGACAGGGAAGAGGGAGGGAGAGAGAGAAGGAAGAGAGAGAAGAGAGAGAAAAGAGGGAGAGAAGAGGGGGAGAGACAGAAAGAGAAGATGAAGAAAGAGAAGAGGGAGACAGAGAAAGGAAGTAGAGAGACAGAGAGAGAAGAGGGAGAAAGAGATAGAGAGAGAAGAGGGAGAGAGACAGAGAGAGAAAAGAGAGAAGAGATAGAGAGAGAAGAGGGAGAGAGAAGAGGGAGAGAGACAGAAGAGGGAGAGAGACAGAGAGAGAAGAGAGAAGAGGGAGAGAGAAGAGAGAGAAAGAGAAGAAGGAGGGAGAGAGAGACATAGAGACACAGAGAGAAGAGGGATAGAGAGAAGAGAGAGAAAGAGAAGAGGGAGGGAGAGAGACACACAGAGACAGAGACAGAGAGAAGAGGGAGTGAGACAGAAGAGGGAGAGAGACAGAGAGAGAAGAGGGAGAGAGAAGATGGAGAGAGACAGAGAAGAGGGAGGGAGAGAGAGAAGGAAGAGAGAGAGAGAAAAGAGGGAGAGAAGAGGGGGAGAGACAGAAAGAGAAGATGAAGAAAGAGAAGAGGGAGACAGAGAAAGGAAGTAGAGAGACAGAGAGAGAAGAGGGAGAAAGAGATAGAGAGAGAAGAGGGAGAGAGAAGAGGGAGAGAGGGAGAGAGAAGAGGGAGAGAGACAGAGAGGAGAGAGAAGAGAGAGAAAGAGAAGAAGGAGGGAGAGAGAGACAGAGACAGAGAGACAGAGAGAAGAAGGAGAGAGACAGAGAGAGGAGAGAGAGAAGGGGAGAGAGAGAAGAGGGAGGGAGAAAGAGGAAGAGAGAGAGACAGAGAGAGAAGAGAGAAGAGGGAGAAAAAGAGATAGAGAAGATGGAGAGAAACAGAGAGAGAAGAGGGATAGAGAGAAGAGAGAGAAAGAGAAGAGGGAGGGAGAGAGAGAAACACAGAGACAGAGACAGAGAGAAGAGGGAGAGAGACAGAGAGAGAAGAGGGATAGAGAGAAGAGAGAGAAAGAGAAGAGGGAGGGAGAGAGACACACAGAGACAGAGACAGAGAGAAGAGGGATAGAGAGAAGAGAGAGAAAGAGAAGAGGGAGGGAGACACACAGAGACAGAGACAGAGAGAAGAGGGAGTGAGACAGAAGAGGGAGAGAGACAGAGAGAGAAGAGGGAGAGAGAGAAGGAAGAGAGAGAAGAGAGAGAAAAGAGAGAGAGAAGAGGGGAGAGACAGAAAGAGAAGATGAAGAAAGAGAAGAGGGAGACAGAGAAAGGAAGTAGAGAGACAGAGAGAGAAGAGGGAGAGAGAAGAGGGAGAGAGGGAGAGAGAAGAGGGAGAGAGACAGAGAGGAGAGAGAAGAGGGAGAGAGAAGAGAGAGAAAGAGAAGGAGGGAGAGAGAGACAGAGACAGAGAGAAGAAGGAGAGAGACAGAGAGAGGAGAGAGAAGGGGAGAGAGAGAAGAGGGAGGGAGAAAGAGGAAGAGACACAGAGAAAGAAGAGAGAAGAGGGAGAAAGAGAGATAGAGAAGATGGAGAGAGACAGAGAGAAGAGAGAGAAGAGGGAGAAAGAGATAAGAGAGAGGAGAGAGAAAAGAGGGAGAGAAGAGGGAGAAAGAGAAGAGGGAGGGAGGGAGAGAAAGAGACAGAGAGACAGACACAGAAAGAAGAGGGAGAGAGAGAAAAGGAGAGAGACAGAGAAGAGAAAGAGATAGAGAGAAGAGGGAGAGAGAGACAGAGAGAGAAGAGAGAGAAGAGGGAGAAGAGGGAGAGAGAAGAGGGAGAGAGAGGGGGAGTGGTCTTGGCATTAGATTCAGAGCTGGTGGAAAAACTAGAACCCCAAGTAGCCATTATCGCTGTGATGTCAGCTTGGCAGCAGGTCTCTCTGTTTGTTCCTGTGCTTGCTTAACATTTTCAACATTGACTTAGATAAAAGCCAAGATGGTCTACAATGGCAACCTGCAGATAATACGAAACTGGAGGTGGGAACCATGGGTTCACTTCTGGAATTCTTCATTCAATTCTAGGTACTGGCATTTAGGAAGAGCATGGACAAGCTGGAGCATGTGCAGTGGAGTATAAGCGGCACGTGGTGGATCCCTGAGATACCATATTAGGGACAATTGGAGCAATGCTAGCCTGCAGGAGAGAAGGCTGGGGTGGGAAGTCTAGGTTGGCTGCCTTCGAGTATTTGAAGGTCTAGCAAAGGGAAGAGCAGCTCAGTTTTATGGGCAGCACCCTGAACAACAGATAGAAGTGGTAAAGAGATGAATGTCGGCTAGCTTTGAAGGAAAACTTCCAAAGAACTGAGGTGATTGAAAGTGGGATGGGTTCCCTCAGGTGGTGGTGGGTTCTCCTTCACTTGAGGCCCTTAAAGCTGTAAGAGTGGTTTAGGATGGGAATCGTTTGGTTTAGCTAGAGAAAAACTCACACTATTCCCATCTGGATGGCCCCCACCATGGTGTGCAAAGACCCATTCTTTTCTCCCTTCTCCCTTCAGGTTTCTGTCCAGTCCCCCATGGCTGGGGATTAGTCAATGCTCTCACTCCATTGTTTCCCTGGGAGAAGAATCTCTTTGAACCTGTTACATGGTGGGGAAGGGAGGAGGCGGAGGGGAAATACCAGTGCGGGGCATAATTCAGTGTTGTTCAGTTGTGACTGATTCTTTATGACTTTGTTTGGGGTTTCCTTGGCAAAGATACTAAACTGGTTTGCAACCTTCTCCAACTCATTTGACAGATGAGGAAACTGAGGCAAACAGGGCAAAATGCCCAGAGTCATGAAACTGGTAAGTACAACCCTGGGCAAGTCAACTGATGGGGAGGGTAGTTAACTGTAGCCAACTGCTTCAGAAGGAAGTATGCTTTCTTATTTCCATCCTCCTAACACACCACTGCTTAGCTGAGTATTCTTTTTTTCTTTTTTCTTTTTCTTTGGTGAGGCAATGAGGGTTAAGTGACTTGCCCAGGGTCACACAGCTAGTAAGTGTTAAGTGTCTGAGGCTGGATTTGAATTCAGGTCCTCCCGAATCCAGGGCTGGTGCTCTATCCATTGTGCCACCTAGCTGCCCGTTAGCTGAGTATTCTTTGCCTTGAATAATACTGTAGCAAAACTGCTTTCTTTTCGTGAAGACTTGGCCAACTCAGAAAGTAAATACTTTTTAAAAAGAGAGATAAGTAATAGAGATTAGACTCCATGAAAAAGCCGACAGGAAAGGGGGAGATGGGATGGTAAGAGTCCATTTCACTCTTGCCCATAAGTTCACTGTCACCAGAGTGACCAAGGCAATGTCATTACTTTAGGTGGTACTGGGAGGTGGTTACTCACAACTCTTTTTTTTTTATTTTCTTTCTTTTTTTTTTTTTTAGTTCTCAACTTTTGTTTATACATGCTTTACAATTTCAGATTTTTCTCCCTCCCACCCCTCCCTCCCCCCTCCCCTAGACAGCAGGTAATCTGATATAGGTTATATCTATATATCTCTATACATATACATATAGATATATATATATACACACACATATATATACACATAATAACATTAATCCTATTTCTGCATTAATCCTGTTACAAGAGAAAGAATCAGAGCAGTGATGCAAAACCTCAAAATAGAAAAAAAAAAACTACAGCACCCAAAACAAAAGAAATAATATGGTTCAATCAGCATCTATACTCCACAGTTCTTTCTTTCTTTTTTTTTCTTGGATTTGGAGATCCTCTTCTATCATGAGTTCCCTGGAACTCTTCTGTACCATTGCATTGGTGAGAAGAATATAGTCCGTCACAGTAGGTCAACACTCAATGTTGATGATACCGTGTACAATGTTCTTCTGGTTCTGCTCATCTCACTCATCATCAGCTCATGTAAGACCCTCCAGGTTTCTCTGAACTCCTCCTGCTCATCGTTTCTTATAGCACAATAGTATTCCATTGTATTCATATACCACAACTTGTCCAGCCATTCCCCAATTGATGGGCACCCCCTCAACTTCCAATTCCTTGCTACCATGTAAAGAGCAGCTATAAATATTTTTGTACATGTGGGTCCCTTTCCCCCTACTACTCACAACTCAGTCTTCTAGTGCCCGGAACATCATAAGTGTTTGATACAGGCAGACTGAATGATCTGCCTCATGGACACTTTGTGGAGTCACATCCTACTCTAAGAAAATTGCTGACTTCTCATAAGAGAAGGGAGGGAATCAGCATCTATATATAGTGCCTACTATGTTCTGGGCACTATGCTCAACGCTTTTTAAAAAAAATTTAAAATTTTAATTTTTTTTTGTGGGGCAATGAGGGTTAAGTGACTTGTCCTGGGTCACACAGCTAGAAAGTGTCAAGTGTCTGACTCTGAATTTGAACTCAGGTCCTCCTGAATCCAGGGCCGGTGCTCTATCCACTGCTCCACTTAGCTGTATCCAGTGTGCCACCTATCTGCCCTGCAATGCTTTTTTACAAATATAAACTCACTGGATCCTCCTTAACAACCCTGGGAGGCAAGTGCCATTATTATCCCCATTTTACAGGTAGGGAAACTGAGGGCAAAATGGAGATTAAGGAATTGGTGCTGAACTACCATGTTAGTAAGTGTCTGAGACCAGACTAAACTCAGGTCTTCCATGTTCCTGATCCTGTGTTCCATCTGCTTAGACACCAGCTTTTTCTAAGATATGTCAATCCCTTCTAAGCTGCCTTTTGCAAACATGGTCACAACCTCACAGTTCCCAGGGGTGGGGAGAGGAGAGACTTTGGCTGGGCTTGCGGCAGCCCAATTAACTTCCCAAAGGCCAGATTCAGCGGCAGTGATTCCTCTGAGAAAGCTCGGGATGGGAGGTCTCGTAAGACGAGCTAGCTCAATAGGAGCCCCCCAGAGGGAGGGGGGCTGGGCAAGAGGGTCCGCTGGGGTCCAGCAGCATCATGGGCTCTGCCTAGTGCCCCCCAGGGAGATGCAGAGTGGGAGGAAAGAAGGAGACAGCAGGCCTGGGCACTCCCAGCTCCAGGACAGGACTGGCTGCCCCTCCCTCCTGCAAAGCTCTCTCTTTCCTCCTGTCCCACTCAGGCCTCCCTTCAAGTGCCCCCTTCCCATGGGGAGGCCCTCCCAGCCCCCTTAAGCCTTTCCCCAGCTGACTTTTCCGGGCCATCTTGTCTCTAGTTGGTGCATACCTAGTGCTTACATGTTGTCTTCCCCCCTGGACTTTGGGCTCCCCAGGGCAGGGACTGCTCTGGCCTTGCCTTGCCCCCTGGGGGCTCAGCACTGAGGCCTTTGCTGGGGCAGCCTGAGCCTGCCTCTGCTCTCTCCTCTCCTCCTTCCTCCCTCTCTTGTGCCCCTCCCCCATGGGGCCTTCTTGCAGTGGCCTCACCTGCTCAAGCCTTAGCTTTGCCAGGGAATTCCAGGGGGGACAGAGCCAGGGAGGGATGAAAGGGTGAGAGCAATGGTGCCTAGCACAGTGCGTGGCACATAGCAGTAGTGGGTGAATAGGGGCCTCTTGCCTGCCTGAGGGTCAGTTGTTCAACAAGGGCCCAGCCATCCATTCCAATCCACAGCCCATCAGTCAGCCCAGGGGAGGAAGGGCCCCTTGTCTCCTGCCAGGGAGCAGGAGGGGTGAGGGCGGGGCTGGGCTGAGCCCCAGACCGGGGCAGATGCAGCCACGTGGGGAGGAGGCACAGGGAGGGGCCAGGCCACAGAGAGCAGGCAGCCGCTATTTTTACCCCCACTTCTGTCGGGGCCCCTGGTGCTGTTGTTGGGAGACAAGCAGCACGTGCCCAGGATGGATCACAGGCCCCAAGGGCAGGGGGCCTGCACACAGATTCCTCCTGGGGCCCAGGCCAGGCCTCCACCCCTCTGAGGCTCCCTAGGCCCATCAGGGGGACTCCCCCAGGGGGCTTGGGGGATGTGCAGTCAGAGAGGCACCAGCTGGAATCCAAGCCTGGCCTGAGAGAGGAGTCACTTCCCCTTCTGGGCCTTAGAGGCTTCATCTAGCAAAGGAGGCCAGTGGACAGGGGGCTCTGCAAGGGTCTTTCGGCGCCAACGTTCTCATCCCTCCCTGGCTCTGTGCCCCCTGGAATCACCCTGGCAAAGCTAAGGGCCCAGCAGGTGAGGGGCCTGCAAGAAGGCCAAGGTGGGGAGGGGCACAAGAGAGGGAGCAAGGAGGAGAGGAGAGAGCAAAGCCAGGCTCAGGCTGCCCCCAGTAAGGGCCTCAGCCAGCAGCCCTCATCCTCAGCCCCTGCAGCCTAGAAGGGGCTTGTCTCCTGTTCATCTCCCCTCCAGGGCTCCCTCAGGGGCCAGCTCCTCCATGCAGCCCTCCTGGCTGCCCCTCAGCTGGAAGTGCCCCTTCCCTCCTAGGCTCCCTGGCCATTTTTCTCTCTCATTCCTCTGAGGGTCTGAGCCCATTTGGACAAGGATTCAGTCACTGACATACATGTTTTCTCTGTTCCTGCCCCCCCCCCTTTCCCCCCAGGTGACTGGGCGCTCCATGGGTTCTGAAAGACTCATTTTGTTCCTCTGAATCCCCAAAAGCATTTGAGGAATGCTTGTTGACTGGAAAGAATTGGGGGAAATCGGCCTGAGAGGATTCTGGGAATGTGGGGAGTAGGGCACAGTCTCCCTGTCCAATCAAGCACAACCTGAGGGCTCCTGCAGGAAATCTGGCTGTGGGCCCAAGAGATTAGGGCCCCCCACGCTCCCCTGCCACTGCCCCCTCTACTCCCCAGCTTGAGCAGCTGGGCCCAGCTCCTTCTTTTCTTTTTTGAGGTGTCTGCTCACCAGCCCATAATCCCTCAGAATCCCTTCCTCAAAAGACCAAGGCATTTGGCGTTCCATCCCACGAGGTGACATGGGAGGCCTGAGAAAGCCCACTTGAGTTGGGATGGACAGAGGAACAGGGGCTGGACCTGAGACATCAGTGAGAGAGGAGAGGCCTCCACCCGACAGGGGCGCCATTCCTATGGAAGTGGGTGACTCTTCCAGCCTGGCCCAGAACACTACACTTAGGGGCTAAGTGCCTTGCCCAGGGCCAGATCCCCAGGAGCTGCAGAGACTTGAACCCAGGCCTTCTGGCTCTGAGGCCAGCTCTCTCTCTAGTTTAGCCCCCTGCTGCCTCTCAACATCAGGCAAATGTGTACAGATCAACTTGAAAATGCCCTGACAAATACTGTAGCAACACATGCTCACAAGTGCCATTTGCCCAAGCCCCCTTTCCCCTGACCCCCAATGCCTACCCTGATCCCCAGCAAACCTCCAGAGACAGAAAGTGCAAAATCCAGCCTGCTCTAATGCCCATGTCCTGACTCTAGCCATTGGTCCAGGGATGCCCATTCCCATAAGTGCCCTGAAAATCCTAGAGCCATGCCATCCCAGAGGATCCCAAGACTGAAGAGGAAGAGGGCTAGGAAGGCCCTGCTAGGTCATTTACTTCAACCCCCTCATTGGGAAAATGAGGAAACTGAGGCCCATAGAGGCAAGTGCGGCTTGGAGAAGAACGCCCAGAGGAGCCCCTGTTCCCATGGGTTGGGGAGGGGAGGGAAGAAGCAGCTTCTGTCCCAGTGGATTGAGCACTGGATCCAGAGTCAAGAAGACCTGAGTTCCAATCTGGCCTCAGACAGTTACTAGCTGTGGAAGACATTGAGTAAGTCACTTCACGTCTGCCTGCTTCAATTTCCTCAACTGTCAAATGGGAAGGATGGTAGCACCTACCTCACAGGGTCATTGCAGGAATCAAATGAAATCCTATTTGTTGAAAGCACCAATCAGAGTGGCTGGCACACAGTAGGCACCATATAAATGATCGTTCCTTTTCTTTCTGTCCTCTGCTGGGCTTTGCTTGCCCAGATTGGGCAAGGCTTTGGGGTTTTTTTTGATTGTTCAGTCATTTATTCAGTCTTGTCCGACCCTTCATGACCCCATCTGGCGTTTTCTTGGCAAAGACACTGGAGTGGTTTGCCCTTTCCTTCTCTGGCTCATTTTGTTGCTGCTGCTGCTGCTGCTGCTGCTTCTGTTGTTTCTCCTTCATTTTCTTTTTTTTTGTGGGGCAGTGAGGATTAAGTGACTTGCCCAGGGTCACACAGCTAGTAAGTGTCAAATGGCTGAGGCTGGATTTGAACTGAGGTTCTCCTGAATCCAGGGCTGGTGCTTTATCCATGGCACCACCTAGCTGCCCCCTTTAAAATTTTTTCTCCTTCACTTTCTTTCTTTCTTTTTTGTTTTTTTGGTGAGGCAATTGGGGGTAAGTGACTTGCCCAGGGTCATACAGCTAGTAAGTGTGTTAAGTGTCTGAGGTTGGATTTGAAAACTCAGGTCTTCCTGACTCCAGGGCCAGTGCTCTAGCCACTGCACCACCTAGCTGCCCCTCTCCTTCACTTTCAAAGGGGACTAATGACATCATAAGTGATGCCTTGGCTTGTGCATGAATTTGATTTAAGGGAGGCAGAGTTGTGCAAAGTCTACAGCCTCACTCTCTCTTCCTGAGTCATCAAAGTCCAGTGGCAGGACAAAAGTTGATGGGATTTGTGATGGCCTAGGATGCAGTGGATGCCCTTGGTGGCTTCCATGTATGACCCAGCTCTAAGCCCTCCACAGAACCTGCTTTAGCTGCCTTTGTGGCTGGTGGAGCCAATTATTCTCATCTGCCCATTCTACAGGGGAAAGTTTTCCCATGCTTGGGAGAGACATCCCCCTAAGCCACTTACAGGTCAGAGCCCTGTTGGCTACTCTCACCCTGGTTTAGCCAGTCTACCCAGACAGTGTTACCAGGGTGAGACCATGGCATACCATACAGCTTATTGGAGTGCCAGTCACACCTGTGGCTCAAGCTCACTTCATAGATGAGGAAACCGAAGTAATCAACACTGGGATTGCACAAGGAGCCATTTCTTGGGACACAGAAAATGCCATAGTCTAGCTTCCCCACTGCCAGGGGCACTGCCTTCAGTGCGGATTGTACACCACTGTGTGGCATAATCGTCACGTGTGCATAGAAGTAATGTGTGCTCATCCTGCATAGCTCAGAAGCTCATTTTGAATCACAGTCAATGCATATGGAACTTGAAGGTGCTCAAAGCTGTATGCACATATACATGATCGCATTTGATATTCACAACAATACTGTGTTATAGGGATTGGGCAGGTCTTTCATATCCTGGTCCAGAATGGACTAAAAGCAGGCCCTCAGAGACTCCACAGCATTAAACCAAAGGAGTTGATTGACCCATGACATAGAGAGGATCTTTAGCAGAGGCCCAGAGTTGGTTCTGTTGCTTGCAGCAAGGAGGGGGTGTTGACATGGATGGCAGCAGGCAGCCCATCACACTTGGGGAACTCTGGCTTCCTGCATCCTGGGGCTCAGAGCATCCTGAAGACATCTCACTGGCTGCAGCCGAAGTCCCCTGGCTCAGGTGGGTCTTCAAGATGATTTCATGGCCTTGGCAAGGAAAAAGTAGCCTAGCCTCCAGGCAACTGATGTCGCTCCCAGAAAAAAGGATGAGGCCCACTGTGCCATGCTGCAGTCCCCAGCCTCCTTGGAAAATTGCCACTCGAGAAAGCGTCCCTGGGCACCGAGTCCCTAGCTATGCCTGCTCTCCCAGAACAGACAGTCCCTTTGATCTCAGAGACCTCTAAGGTCACAGAGAAGCAGAGAAACACCTTCCATTGCTAAAGCACAGCCCAGGAGCACGCCACCCTTTCTCAAAAGATACAAGCAGGCATTTGCCCATGAGCTCCACCGGCCACTAGACTCCTCAGCTCTCTCTTCTGGTCCAGCAGAGACAAAGGAGTCCCACCCCAACCCCAGAGCTCCAGGAAACAGCAGCTCTGAGTGTATAAAACCTTGGCCTGGGTCCAACTGGCCACAAGAGTCAGGCATAGTGCTGCCCAAGAAAGTCAGGTGGACAGAGGGCTGCAGCCTTTTCCCAAAGTACCCAGTATGGGGCAAGCCCAGGGGGAACATGCTGAGCACAGCAGTCTTGAGAAAGCTAGGGTGAGGGAGCCTGCAAGGGCTGCTAACTGTCCCCTCTGAGACCAGAATCACCCCACCCCTCTCCCTTTTCTCTCTCTCTCTCTCTCTTTCTCTCTCTCAGGAAGGGGCCAGTTGGCTCAGACTCCAACTGAATGGAATTCTGCCTCCTGGCTTCCCAGAAAGCCCTGGCCAATGACCCAGAATCCCTTTCCCTGGACACAATCACCATTTGCTGTCCTAGCACATTCCCTCAGGGTGCCTGTTCTGTGCAGAGTAAAAGGTTGGTTCAACTCATGCACATTCCCTAGTAAGGGCCAGCAAGGGTCCTGTTGGACCCCTTTAGGGGCGATATGTGCATTTTCCCAGGGCTTTTCAGGAGGTCATGTCTTCCCCCAGAGGAGACTCATGGGCCACCCCAGTACCAGTCAGTCCCTCAAGGGAGCATTCTTTTTTTTTTTTTTTTAATTTTTAGTGAGGCAATTGGTGTTAAGTGACTTGCCCAGGGTCACACAGCTAGCAAGTGTTAAATGTCTGAGGCCGGATTTGAACTCAGGTACACCTGACTCCAGGGCCGGTGCTCCATCCACTGCGCCACCTAGCTGCCCCAAGGGAGCATTCTTTAGGTGCCTATCGGGCCTTCTGCATCAGTTTCTCTCTGTATGGCTCTCTGTCAATGTCTCTGGCTGTCTCTTTTCATCTCTGTCTCTTTCTATCTCTGTTTCTCTGTATCTCTGTCTGTCTCTCCATCTCTGTCTGTCTGTCTGTCTCTGTCTCTGTCTGCCTCTGTGTCTCTCCATGGCCGCACACTTCCTCTGGGACCAGTCAGAGACATCAATTGCCCCCTCTCACTTCTTCCTGGGGACTGTGCAGACTCCATCCTGCCTTCTGGACTTTCCTAGGTCCAGTTGTCTGCGCCTCACCCCAGGATGCCTAAGGCAGCTGCCCGGGTGGCTCCTCTGCTTCCTGCCTGCCTATCTTTGCTTCATGGCAGACAGCACTGCCAGCTTAGTCTCCTGAAGGCATCTGTTGGTGGGCATCACCCTCCTGCTCCAGAGGTGGCAGTGCCTCTCTGGTGCCCCCAGGAGCAAGTTCACAGTCCTGAGCCAGACACTCCAGGGCCTTGAGCCCTGATGTTTACCCTTGTCTTCTACCTGGACTCACAACAGTCATTGGAGACTGACTGCTCCCAGCTCAGCCCAACTCCTGCTTCTAGGCTGGTCCAGGCCCTGGGCTACCATGAAAACGACACAGCAGGCCTTCCTGGGAGCCTATGGCTTGTACCAGGGGAGGAAGCGTGATTGTCCTCTGCTTATTTTCCCATGGCATGGAATCCTAGAACCAGAGTCAGGAAACCTTGGTTCAAGTTCCTTCTCCTCCAACCCTCTATGACCATCACCAAGTCACCCTGTGAGCCTCAGTTTCTTCAACCAGAAAGTGGGGGCAAGGAGCCTCCCAGTGCCTCCCTAGTTGGATTGCTGGGCTGGCAGAGGATGACTTATGCCAAGAAGCTGTGGACTCAAGGGCCCAGCTCCCCAGGCTTTGTCAGATCCAGGAGAAGGGGCCAGATGGGAAACTCTTGGATTGCAAGATTCCCACAGGCTCCTTCAGCTTCTTCCCACAGACCCTGGCCAGCCCTGGACACTGAAGCCGACCTTTCCCTGTGGGGACGGGGTCCTCTGTTCCTATTCTTAACAAAACTCACTGTCATGCACTGAATGGGCCTCAGCAGAACCAAATGAACCATTCCCACCTCCTGGCATCTCACAATGCATTTCTCCCTCTACTGTGTGTCTAACCTCAGGCTGATCTGATCCTGGACGGGTCCTCACCTCAGCGCCATCTCGTCCAACCCCCTCACTTTACAGGAAAGGAAACTGAGTCCCAGAGAGGGAAAGAAGCTTGCCCAAGGTCACTCAGAGGGTCCTAGCATTGGAGATCAAGTGCCAACAGGGACCCCGGAGGTTGTCTCATCCAACCCCCTCAGTTTGAAGAGGGGGGAAACTGAGGTCCAGAGAGATAGTTGGACATGGAATGGACAGAAAGCACCATGGTCGAGCTCAGGGAGGGTGAAACTACTTGTTTTAGGGAGGCTGGGAAGGGCTTCATGAGGGAAGCTCTCAAGCTGGGCCCTGCAGGGGGCATAGTGCTGGCACTGGTAGAAAAAAGGGGGAAAGCTTTGGGTGGGATCCAGGTAGCTGGAGCACAGGAGGGAAATCCCTGGGCCCTGGATCCTGCCCCTGGGCCAGTTACTCATCATCCCCTGAGCCTTAGTGTCCTCCTCAGTCAAATGGAGAGCGTGGCAGGGCTGGAGCCTTGTTCATAGGGCTATTGTGAGGATGCCCCCGTGCCATGCTCTGTCAGCCTGGGGGAGCCCTGCCATCTTCATCTGCCCTGCTGAGCCAGCCTGGGAGGGAGCCCAGCCCAGTCTGCCAGGCCAGGGAAGGCCAGAGCCCAAATGGGCCTTGGAGGACAGGAGGGCGTCCCCTCAGCTCGGCAGAAATCCCCTTTTCCAGCCTCCTTTTCGTGCAGGGTCTGCTTGAAGCCCTCCTGGGCGAGGGAGCCCTGTGTCTCCTGACTGAGGCTGCCCATTCCCCTCCAGGCTAACTCTTGGCTCAGGCCCTCCTGCTTGGGCTCTCTGAGGTCAAACACAATGAACCCTCTTCCCCTGGGACCACGAGTTTGGAGATCCAGATTCGGTCAGGAGGGGGCCCCAGAGCCCAGAGTCGAAGCCTCTCATTTTACAGAGGACAAAGTGTGAGGACGCACATGAGGGCGAGACTCAGGGCCACACAGATAGGATTTGAACTCAAATCTTCGCCCTTCTGAACCACTGGAATACTTCAGTCCTCGAAGTACTGGTAGCCGTTTCTAGTGGCTCCTCTCATCTACTTTTCTCCTGGCTGAACATCCTCTGGTTCTTCATCCTAAGCTTGTGTGGTCTAGCCTCTCCCCATTTGGTTGTCCTCCTTTTGCATTCTCTAGCACAGAAGAACCTTTAAGTGTGGTCTCCAGAATGGAGCCCAGGTGTCTTCCAGATATGCTCTGAGTACACTGGGGGCAGCAGAACCATCCCTTTCTTGAGCTGACACACTCTCCAGCAATTTGTGCTGCCCAAGAGGGTACTGGGTATTTGAGCCACCATGTTGTATTGTCATGCCCTACTGGCACCTGGCCGAGCTTGCAGAGTGCCAAAGCTCCTGGGCTTCTGCATGCAGACTTGTGTAGCCAGGCCTCCCCCATCCCAAACTCAGGAAATTGTTTTTTTCACTCAAATTTCAGCTTTCTGTTTTAGGACGGGGGAGGGAGCAGAGGGAGAAGAACAAGGGTAGAGATGAAGGGCCTAGGCCTGCTTTAGAAATCATGCTGATGGGGTTCAGAGCTGTCACATTTCCAGCCACTGGAAACTCGTGCTATGATTACAAAAAGAACAATCAGAGATAATATTTATACAATGCTTTAGGGTTGGCAAAGGGCTTCCCACATGGTATCTCATTTGTTCAGCACCTGGGCACCCACCTAGCATTTAGAACCAGTTCCAATTCCAGAGTCACTATCTTCTCTCGGGGAAACCTTGTCGGGCCTTTCCCCAAGCCATCCCTCCCATGATAGAGGATATAGTCTACCTCCCTACCCCTCTGAGAGGGAAACCCAAGCATTTCCTGCCTTCCCAATTTGAATGGAGTCATTCCTCTCCAGGCTACATTCCAAACTTCTACCTTGTCCTAGCTCTTCATCTCTGAAGCTCTAGAATCTGCACATTGGGAGTACCCTGGCCCCCCCTGGGGCCTCTTCTCTCTCTCTCTCTCTCTCTCTCTCTCTCTCTCTCTCTCTCTCTCTCTCTCTCTCTCTCTCTCTCTCTCTCTCTCTCTCTCTCTCGACAGATTTTCCCAGAAGCTCCATTTCAGCAGGTAGCCATGTCTCCTTTCTCCCTGGGCTATATTTGGATTTCTTCTACCATGGCTCACCAGCCTGCTGCCTGTGTCTCCCTTGTCTCCCTTCTCAGCTTCCTTTTCTTCCCCAACTAGAATGTCAGCTCCTTGAGGATAGAGAAAGTCTTTCTACTTGCTTTTCTATTACCGGGTCTTAGCCCAGTGCTTTGTCCCATGGTCAAGTTCATAATGGCTGACGATTGACTGACAACCTAGAAATTACCTAAACACCTGATGGCCTAATAGTAGAAAAAACCCAACCCCATTGAAAAGAACTGGAAATTGAATGGATGCTCATTAATTGGGGAATGGTTGAACAAGGCATGGTTATGTGATTGTGATGGAATACTACTGTGCTATAAGAAATGGTGAGCTAAGGGAAGCTGGGTGGTACACTGGATAAAGCACTGGCCCTGAATTCAGGAGTACCTGCATTCAAATCCGGCCTCAGACACTTACTAGCTGTGTGCCCTGGGCAAGTCACTTATCCCTCATTGCCCTGCCCCCCCCCCCCAAAAAAAAAAGAAAAAAAGAGAAAAATGAGCTAGATGATCTTAGAATAAACACAGAAAAACTTGCATGAAGTAATAAAGAGTGAAATAAGCAGAGCCAAGAGAATATTGTATACAATAAAGGCAATATTGTTTGAAAAACAACTTGAGTGGACAAGTCATTTTGACTATTATAAATACCCAAATTAACTAAAAAGACCTATGAAGGAAGATGCTATCTGCATCCAGAGAAAGAACTGATCAATAAAAGTATGTATAGAATGATTTTACATATATATATATGTACATATGTGTATATATATATGTGTGTGTGTATTTATATATTTGTGTCTAATGATAGTCATCTCTAGGCTGGGGGAGAGGAGGGAAGAATAGAAGGAAAAATTTACATGAAAACTTTATTATATATTTAAAAGGAATAGCAAGTACACATAATAGATTTGCAGTTTCATGTACCTTTTTATTATCCTATGTTATGGAAAGGCTTCTTGCATTTCACAAATTAAAAATTAAATAAATAAAAAGAAAATATAACAAATTATGCAATGAGTCAGTAAAATGGATGGCCTTGTCTACTATTGTCACATCTATTTGTCCTTGCATAAACACCCCTCCAATTTTGTCTAAAATTTCCTTCATAATCATCAGAGTATTTGGTCACTTCTCCTTGTCTCTTTCCCTTAAATAGGAAGTGTTTTCTCATGCCAATTAAAAATCATTCCACTTGCATCCCAAACGTTCTCCTTTCTTCCTTGGTTGAACCCCCTCTTTCTCTATCACTCCTCCTGTGAGATGCTTTTTTTTCCCGGGGCAATGAGGGTTAAGTGACTTGCCCAGGGACACATAGCTAGTAAGGGATGTTTTTTTCTATCTTCAATTGTTGCAGAATGCTGCTGATTGGCTTTGTACCTGGAGAGGTTATAAGAATCAAATTTGTGCCCTAGGAATCTGAAGGTGCTCTCAGGGAGAGATCAGTCTACCTTAGAGTGGAAGAATTCTCTTGGCTTTCAGTTTGACCTCCTACCTTTGACCCAGTCTTCCCCCGCCCCAACCCCCCTCCCCCCAGACTTCTCCCAATAGGTCCCTCTGTTCTCTGTTTAGTATTGGTGGAAATAAGTGCCCTGCCTTTTGTGAAGTGTGCCTAGCGTTGGTGAGAAGTGAGAGAGCTTTAGTTCTTAGCACTTCCTCTCTGAGGACGCATCTTTTGGAGAGAGAAGATGGAGGAAGCCAACCTTTCTTCAGGTTTTCCACACAGTGAACACTTAAAAAGCCTGTTTATCTAAATGGTGACAAATCAGAAATCATAGAAGGTAGTCCTAGGAGAATATAGAGTAGGTAATAGAGAATAAAGGAGCTCTGCCTCTGGGGGCAAGGTAACTCATCTCAACTGAAAGAGTGCTCATGATCTCACCCAAGGGGGAAACCCCTAGGTCTCTAGAATAGAAAGCTGGGAATTGGGACATGATAGAACCTGCTAGTTCCTCATGTCTTCCCAGGTTTTTCCTTTGCAACCTCCACTGGTTGAAGTGGGGTTGGCCTCTTCCATTTTCTCTCTTGAAGCTGGAAGCCAGGAATGGCTGGATGAATGCTGAGAACCGAAGCTCTGTCACCTCTCGCTGCCTTCCACCACTGAGGAAAGAGTCTCATGCCAATGGGCCTTGGGATAAGGGTTACATCTATTTTTCATGTATGGTCATGCAGGGACCCATGGTTCAAGTCCTGGGGAGTGATGTCCTTGTGCTGGCAGGAAATAGGGAAGAGGGAATGTGGGACAACACCACAATATCAGGGCAGGATGTAAAACAATGTAGTTAACCTGATCCCTTGAGGTTTTTTTGGTTTTTTTTTGTTTTGTTTTTTTTTTTTTTTTTTGCGGGGCAATGGGGGTTAAGTGACTTGCCCAGGGTCACACAGCTAGTAAGTGTCAAGTGTCTAAATCCGGATTTGAACTCAAGTCCTCCTGACTCCAGGGCCAGTGCTCTATCCACTGCACCACCTAGCTGCCCTTCCCTTGAGTTTTTGATTTCTCAATTTTCTATATTTTTCTCTGGGTGGAAGTCAAAGGAGACATGGTTGTTATTATCAGCTGCCCAAGCAGTGAAGCTGGATAATTGTTTAATGGTGACAAAGAAGCCAAGATCCCATGTAGTCCAACCTCCTCTCTTTGCAGTTGTACCTAGCAGTCCAAGAGGCACTCAACTGGGATTTACTAGGCTAACTTAAACTTGGGTCCAATCCCGGGGTGGGGGGTGGTGTCTGATCACAAAGAAGATCAGGCTCTCTCTCTTGTTCTGCCTCCACTTTCTCCTCTCCCCACACAGTAGAACTGAATCCCATTGGGCACCTTTGTGGGAGGTGATCATGTTGCTTGCTTTTGGGGAGACCTTTGACATGAGCCCTATCTAAGCTACCTTTTAGAGATTTCCCTGCATTGGGATATTTGGGGAAAGAGAGACAGGTTACTTCAAGGACATAAATCTCTAAAGTGCAGCATAGATAGGCCTTTTGTCAAGCATCTCCCCCCAAAATGAGTAACAGGATCCCCTCTCACAATGGTACTGCAGGAAGTGGGTATCAGGTATAGGACAGCAGTTTCTTGCCTCCACTAGGGCAATGGTGGAAGATACAAAGGACTCGTGGACAGCTAAAGCAAAAGTAAAGTCAAATCCCAAATCAAATCTTGTGCTGGTTTGGAGTCTTCCAGCCTTTGGAGCCTTATGCACGCAGCAGCTCAGGCTGCAGCCATTGTCGGGTTGACTTTGGAATTTGTTCGCCAAGTTAGTCTTCGTATCGAACTCACCCTTCACCCGCAAATACTCCACTGTGTGTGTGGTCAGCCTTGCTCTGGAGGTGTGCCGGGTGCAAACAAAGAATACTGAGATGGGTCACTGCAGGAATGGGACCAGTAAGTCTGATTCTATTATGTCCAAGAACACATCATTCTTCTAGACCTTATTCATCCTCCTTGAATTTTTCTCTATTAGCCTTGCTTTAAAAGCTTATTGTGAATTGGTACTATAGTCAGCCAAAAAAGAACCAGCCTATTAATCCAGGCAGCCTAGCTTGGTACTAGCTCCTGGGAAACAATAGCAAATGAAATTTCTATAGGCCTCCTAGCTTTGCACACCCAGGGAGTGGAATTTTTCTTTGGGAATTAAGTTACTTTAGACATTCACCATCTTTCCACAAATGCAGTACAATTAATTAGCCTTCACTCCAGTATGTAAGTAGCAGCAGAGTGCTTTTTCCCATAGCAACAGGCCTTTTTCCATGAAATTGGGGGAGGAGATGGGAACTGTCCAATGAGAACAGAAGTATTATTCTCTGCCTGCTGTTCATATGAAAGCTTGGTGAGTCTGCATCTGGAAATGGGTAATGAAAGGGGCCTTTGCCTCTTTGCTCCAGCGCATTGCAGGTAGCTTCTAATTGGGCCTTTTTGTTCTGCTATTTGGTGATTAAAAAAAAAGAAAAACAACATTTCATTGGCTGTTTGGCCAGAAATTCGTGTGCATAGAAAAGGCCCAGCTAAAATCTTTCTTTTCCCAGGTGGCTTTTGTGTGAAAAAAGGAAAGAAG
Organism: Dromiciops gliroides; assembly: GCF_019393635.1. Classification (NCBI taxonomy): domain Eukaryota; kingdom Metazoa; phylum Chordata; class Mammalia; order Microbiotheria; family Microbiotheriidae; genus Dromiciops; species Dromiciops gliroides. The sequence goes on along the minus strand of NC_057867.1, from coordinate 30,331,063 downwards.
AATGAATTGCTTTTAAGCCTCTGTGTGGAGGTGGGGGCAGAGAAGGAATAGTAGTGCCTGGTCTTCCACCCACCTGGTTACCATGGTGCCACTCCTGTTCCTGATTTCTATGCTCTTTCCCAACTCTAAGCAAATGAATAACTCTATTTACCTAATACACCTAAAATATGATATTTTATTAATCATTAATTAGATCTGGATGATCCGGATTGTTCTGTAAACGTATCATAATAAAGAAAAATCATGGGTTCACCATGGAGAATAAAACCTTCATGAGAGTTTCTTTTTACAAGATCAAGGCAGTTCAACTCGATGAGCGTTTGTTAAGCACCTACTGCATACAGGACCTCGCTGTTGGAGAATGCCACCTGTAAACAGTTGAGTTAATAGCTGAGTTAATGCCACCTGGGGGTGGGGAGATGAGAGCATTAATCCTCTGGGACATCAGGGCAGACCTCTGTAACAGGGGGCCCCTGAAGGGGGGCCAAAGACTGCTTCTTGAAGGAAGCTAAAGATGGAAGGAGGCAAAGGGGTGGGGCAGGATCAGGTGAGATGTGTAGGAGAGCCCGTGCAGAGACCTGGAGGAAGAAAAATCCAGTAAGTCAGTCTGGCTGGAATATAGATGCATGAGGAGAAGTAATAGGAGACATCTGGAAAAGTAGGGAAGGCCCTGGCTAGCGATCTTGTGTTTTGTTCTAAAGTCAATAGGGAATCACTAGAATTTCATAGCAAAATGGTCAGTCAATAAGCTTTCATTAAACACTTTCTGTGGGCAGTGAGGTGGCTCAGTGGCTAGAGCATTGGGCCTGGAGTCTTGAGGACCTGAGTTCAAATCCAGTCTCAGACTCTAGCTGTGTGAGCCTAGGCAAGCCACTTAATTTCTATTTGCCTTTGTTTGTTGTTTGTCCTTCATTCTCTAAGAAGACTATGACATAGGGGTGACATCATGACTTGCAGTGAATTGGATTTAAGTGAGGGAAGGCTGTGCAAGGTCACCAGCTTCACTCTCTCCTCCAGAGCCGTCTGGGTCCAGTGGCAAGATACACATCAGGATGATTGGAGATGGTCCCAGCTGTTTTAAGGCAATTGGGGTTAAGTGACTTGCCCAGGGTCACAGAGCTAGTAAATGTCTGAAGTGAGATTTGAACTCAGGTCCTCCCAAATTCATGGCCAGTGCTCTTTCCACTGCACCAGCTAGCTGTCCCTCTTTTTGCTTGAATCCACTGGAGAAGGAAATGGCAAATCACTGCAGTATCTTTGCCAAGGAAACCCCATGGACAGTATGGTCTGGGGTCAGAAAGAGTTGGACATGACTGAAGAACACCAATGAAACACTTTTGAAATTTACCAGACATGGGGCTAGGCAAAGGGAATACAAAAGGGTGAAGGGGCAGCCAGGTGGCATAGTGGATAAAGCACTGGCCCTGGATTTAGGAGGACCTGAGTTCAAATCCAACCTCAGACACTTGACACTAGCTGTGTGACCCTGGGCAAGTCACTTAACCCTCATTGCCCTGCAAAAAAGAAAGAAAGAAAAAAGAAAAGAAAAAAGAAAAAAAACACAAAAGGGTGCAAACAGTAACCCCTGGGAGCTCATGGTCTAATGGGGAAGACAACAAGCAAATATGTACAAACTCATCATATACAGGCTAAAGGGGATATAGTGATCAAAGGGAAGGCAATGGAATGAAGTTGGGAAAGGCTTCCTGTAAGGGGAGGGATTTAGTTAGAACTGAAAGGAAGCCAGGAGACAGATATTAGGAGGGAGAAAATTCTAGGCATGGGGGACAATTAGAGAAAGTGCCTGGAGCTGGAGATGGAGGGTTTTGTTCATGGAACAAAACCAAGAGGCCGGTGTCACTGGGCCAAAGAGTATGTGTAGGGGAATAATGTGCAGGAAGACTGGAAAGGTAAGGGGGGGCTTGCTGATGAAGGGCTTGGAATGCCAAATAGCTCCCAGAGGCCATAGGGAGCCACTGAAGTTTATTGAAAAGGGGGAGGGGTGACACATCCAGATTTTCGTTTTAGGAAAATGACTTTGGTGACTGAATGGAGGGTGGGCTGGGGTGGGTGGACGTCTGAGGCAGGCAGCCCCACCGGCTGCTATTGTAATACCCTAAACGGGAAATGATGAGGACCTGCGCCAGAGGAGAGAAGGGGATGTTGCTAAGAGATGTTGCCAAGGTAACGAGACAAGGACGTGATCAGGCTCACGCTTTCAGAAGATTGGTCTGGCATCTGTGTCTATGAAGGAAGAAAATGTCTGCAAAATGCTCTGTAGCCATTACAGGTCTATGGAAAAGTCAATTACAATGATTCCAATGCGCGGGGATTTCTATAAATATGAATTATAAACTGAATTTTGAAAAAATTTTGAAAATCATGAAACATCACATTACCCCTCCCCACCCCCCAATAGTGTCTGGTAACCAAGGTCAAATGAAATGTCTATATGCTTCCTAGCCTTGTACACCTAGGGAGTAGGATTTTTCTTGGGGAATTAGCCTCTTTTACTCACTAGTTAAATGAATTTAGGTAGCTCCCCTTCCTTCTCTGAGACTCAGTTTTCCCAACTAGAATATGAAGGAGTTTGCTTACCTTCTCCTTCTAACAGTCTCCATTTCTTTATTCTCCCAGGCTTATGATCAGTTTACCCAGAGAACACAACAGTCAACAAAGGACTACAGGGAACTATTCCTTCTAAAGGGCCTGGATCAGAATCTTGGGACTGGCATGTTTCCATGTCCTTGCTCACACATAAGCAAGTCACTTATACCTACCATCATTAATTAAAAGTTATTGATAGTCACTGCATAGGGATGCATAGAGGCAGCTCTGAGAGCTGATAAATTTTCAGCGTGAGTGGACACTTTGTCCATCAGCAGTCTGACTGGTTTTTTTGTGGTTGAATTTGTAGGCTCTAGAAAGTGTAAATAATGGAGATTTATCAGAAAAATCTATGCGTACAGTTCCTCCTCCTCCTCCTCCTTCTCCTCCTTCTCCTTCTCCTCCTCCTCCTCCTCCTCCTCCTCCTCCTCCTCCTCCTCCTCCTCCTCCTCCTCCTTCCCCTTCTTCCCCTTCTTCTCCTTCTCCTTCTTCTCCTTCTTCTCCTTCTTCTCCTTCTTCTCCTTCTTCTCCTTCTTCCCCTTCTTCCCCTTCTTCCCCTTCTTCTCCTTCTTCTCCTTCTTCTCCTTCTTCTTCTCCTTCTTCTCTTTCTCCTTCTCCTTCTCCTTCTCCTTCTCCTTCTCCTTCTCCTTCTCTTCTTCTCTTCTTCTTCTTCTTCTTCTTCTTCTTCTTCTTCTTCTTCTTCTTCTTCTTCTTCTTCTTCTTCTTCTTCTTCTTCTTCTTCTTCTTCTTCTTCTTCTTCACTGGTGTTTATATAGTGCCTTAAGGTTTGCAAAGTGCTTGATATCCATGAGCTCATCTGTGTCTCACCATACCCCTGCTCCTGGGGCACTAGACAAAAGAGCTCCTTTAAATTCAACATCAACCCATAAATGAATAAACACTCTTTGAAACTGAAATCTTATAAGAATAACTCTATTATTTCCCAATTCATGGGAACTTGGATAACTTACCTCACTCTTCTGGGCCTCAATTTCTTAATTTTTAAATGAACATTTTACATTAAAAATAGAAAATGGAATCACTGGGAAGGTAGACACTTATATGGTTCAAAATAGGTTGAGATATGTACATTACATATGTACATTACACTGTACCTTATAATAAACATCAACCGAATAAATAATCTATGTAGTTTTTAAAGTAAAAAATGGAAGAAAAAAGAACAATATATTTGTCTCATTTTTGGAAAGGAAAAAATATCAATTCAATGAAAGGAAGAAATTGTCATAGACAAATTGGAAAAGGTAGATTATGGAATGCAATGGAATAAGCATTTATTAAGCACCTAGTGTTGCCAGGCACTGTGATAGGCCCTTTGCAAGTATTATCTCATTTGATCATATCAACCCTGGGATGCAGTTTTTACAGTTAACAAATCTGAGACAGAATAAGTGACTTGGCCAAGTTCACAGAGGTAGTAACAGTTTGAGGCTGGATTTGAACTCAGGTCCTCCTGATTCTAAGCCAGGCACTCTATCCACTGCATTACTCAGCTGACAAAGCTGAGGTAAGCCATTCCAAAGTCACTTAGGTGAGTCCTTAGATAATCTACATAGCCAGTCCATGAATCAATATGTCAGGCAGGACCCACTGCAGTTCTGCTTTTGAGGTGAAGGTGTTTGATAAATGCTAGTAGGGCCTTGGAAAAAGCCAGGGTTGGCTTTTGGTCAGGAGCAGGATGGTTTCCATAAGGAGATAACTGATGAATTGAATGGAAATTTGGAAAGAGCACTGTTCTGGGAGGATTAGGCCCTGGGTTGGATCCCCGACCTTATTGATTACTCCCCCTATATTGTGTATCACTGCGGGAAGAAGCCCAGCTTTGAGGAAGTCCACTATTTGATATACTCACCATGATGACTGATGGGACGATAATAGGGAAAAGATGCTCAGGTAGCCAAGTTGCCCAGACCACAGAGCTACCTGCCCTGCTCTGGAGAAAAAATAAAAGATGTGATCGACCAACTATTTGAGCAGAGGGTCCATTTAAATTTGGCCAGCCCTATTGTTGATCAGAAATGTTATGGTCTCAGTGGAGGAGGACAAAAGCATCAGCTCAGTCAGAAATCACTGGTTTCTATGGTGACTCATCAGTCTCCAAGGGGCCCAATTGTAAGCTGTTGTTCTGCATGTTAGCTCTTGTTTAAGCTTCCATGATGTTCCTTAGGATGGGGGGGGGGTAGGCTTCTTCCCCTCTTTGCTCTGGACAGCCAGGGGTACTAGTGTAAGATAATCGGATATGTAAGAAGCAATTACACACAGATATAGCTAATTAATCATATTTTTGTCTTCTTTTGTCTGGGCTTGTGATTTCCCAAATAGAGGGAATTTCAGGAAGAAAAGCAGGTCACCAATTCTTTTCTAACTTGTAAACTTAGGAACTTCTCCCTGTTGGTACTGAGATGACTTCTGAGATATCCTGGAGCCAGCTCTGAGAGTTGATCGTTCAATGCTCAGTGTGAGCTTTTACACACGGGCAATCCTCATGCAGTGTGGCTTATTTGTCTGTTGACTTTATAGGCTCTAAAAACTTTGGGTAATGGCCATTTAACTTCTGTGTACATTCATACAGTTCTTCCTAGAGAACTGGTGGTTAAATATTTCCCACCACCCCCTGTTTTTTTTATGAATATTGGTTACCTGAGCAGGATGGCAGTGGAAGGCACAAGGAATGTAGTCATCACCAGACTGGAGGAATCATCATCCATCCATCCATCCATCCATCCATCCATCCATCATCACTACCACCACCACCATTACTGGTGTTTATATAGTGCTTTAAGGCTTACAGAGTGCTTGAGATCCATGATCTCACCTGTGTCTCACCACAGCCCTGCTCCTGGGGCACTACACAAAAAAGAACCTTTAAATTCAGCAGCAACCCACATAAATACTCTTTGAAATTCAAATCTTCCCTATAAGACTAACTCTTAACTTTTCACTAATTAATGGGAACTTGGGTAACATATCTCACTCTTCTGGGCCTCAATTTCCTCATCTTTCAAGTTAACTTTTTTTTGGGGGGGTGGGGGAGGGCAATGGGGGTTAAGTGACTTCTTCAGGGTCACACAGCTAGTAAGTGTCAAGTGTCTGAGGCTGGATTTGAACTCAGATCCTCCTGAATTCAGGGCCGGTGCTTTATCTACTGCGCCACCTAGCTGCCCCAATTTCCTCATCTTTCAAATGAACATTTCACAATGATTATAAAAAGTCAAATCAAAGGGCCAGAAATAAAATCCCATGTCCAATAAAAGATCAGTATTTGATAAAGCAATGTTGAAAACAGTCACGGGAAAATGGAAGCACTGGGAAGATAGACAGCTACGTGGTTAAAATATGTTGAAATCTATACATCACATTGTACCTTATACTTAACTCCAACTGAATCAATAATCTAAATATTTTTCAAATAAAAAAATGTAAGAAAAAGAATAATATATTTGCCTTCATTATAGATAAGGATAACATTTATCAATTCAATAAAAGAATGAAACTTTTTTTGTTACTGAAATCTGATAAGTTTAATTATGGTTTGCAGTGGAATGAGCATCTAGTATTACTGGGCACTGTGCTAAGCCTTTTGCAAGTATTATCCAATTTGATCATCTTAACAGCCCTGTGACGCAAAACAAAGTCAGTCAAAACCAAGACAGTCAGATTTAATGACTTGGCCAGAGTCACATAATTAGTATGTGTCTGAGGTTGGATTTGAATTCAGGACTTTCTGACTGCAGGCAGAGGTCCACTGTCCCACTTGATTATGCCAAGATTTTTTTTTTTTTTTAGTGAGGCAATTGGGGTTAAGTGACTTGCCCAGGGTCACACAGCTAGTGAGTGTGTAAAGTGTCTGAGGCCGGATTTGAACTCCGGTCCTCCTGAATCCAGGGCCAGTGCTCTATCCACTGAGCCACCTAGCTGCCCCTTATGCCAAGATTTTTAAAAAGGGCAGGACAAGAAGCAACATCTGTAAAAGAATAGAAATAGATTGAGGGAAGATGCTTGCTGTAAACACAAGGTCTTTCAATGTTATAATCTATAAGGACTTGATAGATAGCAGTTTAAGGTGACAAAGGATTTGCCCTTTTCTGACTCCAAGGGCTGCTTGTGCCCTGTATCTCCAAACTGCTTTGTATTTTTATCTATAACATAGATACACACCCTCACTCACACACACACATGTACACACAGATACACTCACAAACATATACAGCTTGTTCTTTTATCCCATCCACTAAATTCTAAATCTCGTCTAGCTTTATTGATTTGAAAATTTTAATTTCTGTTCATCCTTCCTTTTCCAAGAGGACCAATGACTTCACCAAGGTGACTTGTTGATTGTGCAGTAAATTAGATTGATGTGAGGCAGAGTTGTGCAAAGTTCTCAGCTTCGCTCTCTCTTCCAAAGTCATCCAAGTCCAGTGGCAAAACATGTCATGGTGACTGGTGATGGCCTGTTTGGGATGCAGTGTGAGACCTGGGTCTTTCTAAATTAAGTTCTTTCCCAAGCTAGGTTAGAATTAAGACAAAATATGGCCTTGTGAAAACTATATAAGCAGAGAATGATTATAAAATGGAGAGCCAAATTAGAGCCAAGATGGCAGAGCCAAGATGGTGGAGAGAAGTCAGGAAGTTGTCTGAGCTCTCCCAAGTTTCCCTCAGAAATAATGTTAAATCAAGCCTCTCAACAGGTTCTGGAGCTACAGAACCTACAAAAAGACTGAGAAAAACAATCTTCCACCTTGAGATAATTTAGAAGACTTCAGGAAAGGTTGATCTCATTTGGGCAAACAGGGAACAGCACAGCTTAGTGCAGTGGCACCACAGAGGGGGTCTGGGCAAGTCAGAAGGAGAATCAGTCACAGCACAGCAACTGAGGCCCCTTGGTCATGGCTCTTCAGGCTGCTGGCATAGCAGGGCAGTTGTGAGACCTGCCAGCCCTGGCCGAGAGGGCAAACTGCCAGCTAGAGAACCACCCACAGGACAGGAATGACTAGGTCAAGCCATCACAGCTCAGAGAGCAAGTCCAGAGCAGTAAGGAACCCACAAGTCCCAGAGGCCTCAGAGCAGAAAACCAGTGATCTGACTCCTATCCCCTAGCACAAGAAGCTCACAACAGTGGACCCTGTGCCCCAGGAGCAAACTTCAAATTTAAAAGTTTTTAAAACAATAAGCCACAATATGAGTAAGAAACAGAAAAGGACCCTTACCATTGACAGCTTCTGTGTCTACAGGGAAAACCAAAACAAATTCAGATGAGGAAAATACTCTCAAAATGCCTAAAATACCTCAAGGGAGAAGATGAATTGGTCTTAAGACCAAAAAAAAAAACATTCTTGGAAGAGCTCACAAAGGATTTTAAAAATCAAATGAGAGAGGTAGAAGAAAAATGGGAAAAGAAATGAGAGAAATGAAAGTTACATAGGAAAATTATGAAAAAAAAGAATCAACAGCTTGGAAAAGAAAGCAGAAGAATTGACTGAAGAAAACAATTCCTTAAAAATACAATTAGACAAATGGGGAAAACAATTGCTCAAATGGAAAAGGAGGTGCAAAAGCCTACTGAAGAAAGAAATGCCTTAAAAACTAGAATTGGGCAGATGGAAGCTAATGACTCCATGAGACACCAGGAATCAGTCAAACAGAATCAAAAGATTGAAAAAATAGAAGAAAATGTGAAATACCTCATTGAAAAGACAATTGACCTAGAAAATATATCCAGGAGAGATAATTTGAAAATTATTGGACTACCTGAAAGCCATGATCGGAAAAAGAGTCTAGACATCATATTGCAGGAAATTATCAAGGAGAACTCCCCTGATATTGTAGAATCAGAGGATAAAATAGTTATTGAAAGAACCCACTGATTGCCTCCTGAAAGAGAACACCACAGGACAACTCCAAGGAATATTGTAGCCAAATTCCAGAATTATCAGGTGAAGGAGAAAATACTGAAAGCAGACAGGAAGAAACAATTTAAATATCATGGAGCCACAGTCAGGATTGCACAGGACCTGGCAGCTTCAACATTAAAGGATTGCAAGGCTTGGAATATGATATTTCAGAAAGCAAAGGAGATTGGATTGCAACCAAGAATGAACTACCCATCAAGACTGAGTATTATCTTTCAGGGGAAAAGATGGACGTTCAATGAAATAGGTGAAGTCAAAGATTTCCTGAATAAGAGACCAGAACTGAACAGAAAATGTGATCTTCAAATACAAGACTCAAGAGAAGTATAAAAAGGTAAAGGTTGGGGGGGGGGGAGGAGGAATTTATTCAATAAGGTTAAACTATTTACATTCCTATGAGGAAAGATAATACTTTTAACTCTTGAAATCTGTATCTCTATTAGGGTATGGTAACTAAATAGACTTTGATGTGATGATATAAAGAAACTTAAGGGACATAATAAAAGGAGAATATGGGGAGGAGAAGGAAGGGGAGGGGGAATGGAGTTAATTACATTATATGAAGAGGCACAAAAAACCCATTACAATAGAGGGAAAGAAGGGAGGGGTGAGCATTATTTCAACCTTATCCTCATCAGATTTGGTTTAAAGAGGGAATAACCTATACACCCATTTGGATAAAGAAACTTAGCTTACTCTTTAAGGAAGTTTTAAAAGGGGAAGGGGGAGGGGTACTTATAGAAGGGAGGGCAAAAGCAGAGGAAGAAAGGGGAAAGAAAAGGGAGGGGGAGGGCTGATAAAAGGGAGGGAAGATTGAGGGAGGCACTAGTCAGAAGCAAAACACAGGTGAGGAGGAATAGGGTAAAAGAAGAAAAAAAGAGCACAAAGGGGAAAAGAATATGGAGGGAAATACATAGTAATCATAACTGTGAATGTGAATGGGATAAACTCTTCCATAAAACAGAAGGGAATACCAGAGTGGATTAAAAAACAGAATCCTACAATATGTTGTTTATAAGAAAAACATTCGAAGCTGAGAGATACACACAGAGTAAAGGTAAAAGGTAGGAGTAGAATATATTATACTTCAGCTGAAGTAAAAAAAAATCAGGGGTAGCAATCCTCTCAAACGAAGAAAAAACAAAACAGATCTAATTAAAAGAGATAAGGAAGGAAACTACATTTTGCTAAAAGGTATCATAGATAATGAAGTAATATCAATACTAAAAACATATATGCACCAAGTGGTATAGCATGCAAATTCTTATAGGAGAAGTTAAATGAGTTACAAGAGGAAATAGACAGCAAAACTACTAGTTGGGGATCTTAACTTTCCCCTCTCATAACTAGCTAAATCTAACCACAAAATAAATAAGAAAGAATTTAAGATGTGAATAGAATTTTAGAAAAGTTAGATATGATAGACCTCTGGAGAAAATTGAATGGGGACAGAAAGGAATATACCTTTTTCTCAGTAGTACATTGCACATTTACAAAAATTGACCATGTTTTAGGGCACAAAAACATCATAGTCAAATGTAGAAAGGCAGAAATAGTAAATGCATCCTTCTCAGATCATGATGCAATAAAAATTACATATAATAAAGAGCCATGGAAAGATAAGACTGAAAATTAATTGGAAACTAAATAATCTCATCTTAAAGAATGAGCGGGTCAAACAACAAATCATAGAAGCAATCAACAACTTCATCCAAGAGAATGACAATAATGAAACAACATACCAAAACTTATGGGATGCAGCCAAAGAAGTTCTTCATTATAAATTTTTATTTATTTATTTAGAATTTTTCCCAAGTTACATGCAAAACAAATTTTCACATTGATTTTCAAAGTAGTTCTGAGGGCAAATTTTATGTCCCTAAATGCTCACATTAATAAAATAGAGAACGAGGAGATCAATTAATTGGGCATGCAACGAAAAAGCTAGAAAAGGAACACATTCAAAAAATCCCCAATTAAATACTAAATTAGGAATCCTGAAAATCAAAGGAGAGATTAATAAAATTGAAAATAAGAAAACTATAGAATTAATCAATAAAATTAAGAGCTGGTTTCATAAAAAAAATCAATAAAATCGATAAACCTTTGGTTAATTTGACTAAAAAGAAAGAAAGAAGAAAACCAAATCACCAGTATCAAAAATAAAAGGGCTGGATTCACCACCAATGGAGTGGAAATTAAAGCAATAATTAGGAGCTATTTTACTCAACTGTATGCCAATACAGTATCCAATGAAATGGATAAATATTTACAAACTATAAACTGCCCAGATTAACAGGAGAGGAAATAAAATCCTTAAATAAGTCCATTTTACAAAAAGAAATTGAACAAGCCATCAATTAACTCCCTAAGAAAAAATCTCCAGGGCCAGATGGGTTTACAAGTGAATTCTACCAAACATTTAAAAAGCAATTAATTCCAGTACTATACAAATTATTTGGAAAATAGGTGAAGAAGGAGTTCTACCAAATTCATTTTATGACACAAATATGGTGTTGATACCAAAACCAGGCAGAGCAAAAACAGAGGAAGAAAATTATAGACCAATTTCCCTAATGAATATTGATGCTAAAATCTTAAATAAGATATTAGCAAGGAGATTACAGCAAGTGATCACCAGGATAATACACTAGGACCAGGTGGGATTTATACCAGGAATGCAGGGCTGGTTCAACATTAGGAAAACTACTAACATAATCAACCACATCAATAAGAAAACCAACCAAAATCATATGATTATCTCAATAGATGCAGAGAAAGCTTTTGACAAAATACAGCATCCATTCCTAATAAAAACACTAGAGAGCTTAGGAATAGGTGGAGCTTTCCTTAAAATAATAAGCAGGATCTACCTAAAACCATCAGCAAGCATTATATGTAATGGAGATAAGTTAGAGGCCTTCCCAATAAGATCAGGGGTGAAACAGGGATGTCCATTATCACCACTATTATTTAATATTGTCCTAGAAATGTCAGCTTTAGCAATCAGAGAAGAAAAAAGAATTAAAGGAATTAGAATAGGCAAGGAAGAAACAAAACTATCACTCTTTGCAGATGATATGATGGTATACTTGGAGAATCCTAAAAAATCAACTAAAAAATCTACTAGAAACAATTAACAACTTTAGCAAAGTTGCAGGATAGAAAATAAATCCACACAAATCATCAGCATTTCTATATATGACCAACAAAGCTCAGCAGCAATAGATAGAAAGATAAATTCCATTTAAAGTAACTGTAGACCATAGAAAATACTTGGGAGTCTACCTGCCAAGACAAACTCAGGAACACAATTACAAAATGCTTTTTCACACTAATAAAATCAGATCTAAATAATTGAAAAAATATCAATTGCTCATGGATAGGCCGAGATACCTTAATAAAAATGACAATTCTACTTAAATTAATTGACTTTTTCAGTGCCATACTAATAAGACTGCCTAAAAAATATTTTATAGAGTCACAAAAAATAATATCAAATTTCATCTGGAAAAACAAAAGGTCAAGAATATCAAGAGAACTAATGAAGCTATAATATAGCTTCAGATCTGGTACAGGAAGGTGGCCTAGCTATGCCAGATCTGAAGCTATATTATAAAGTGGCAGTCATCAAAACTATTTGGTACTAGCTAAGAAATAGGGTGGTGGATCAATGGAATAGGTTAGGCGCGGGAGACACAGTAATAAATTACTATAGTAATCTACTGTTTGATAAAGCCAAAGACTCTAGCTTCTGGGATAAGAACTCAGTATTTGACAAAAACTGCTGGGAAAACTGCAAGACAGTATGGCAGAAACTAGGTATAGACCAACATCTTACACCATATACCAAAATAAGGTCAAAATGGGTACACTATTTAGACATAAAGGGTGGTACCATAGGTAAATCAGAAGAAGGAGTAGTTTAACTCTCAGATCTATGGAGAGGAGAAGAATTTATGACCAGACAGGAGACAGAAAATAGTATGAAATGCAAAATGGATTATTTTTATCCCGTTAAATTAAAAAGGTTTTGTACAAACAGAATCAATGCAGCCAAAATTAGAAAGGAAGCAGAAAGCTAGGAAATGATTTTTGCAAGTATTTATGACAAAGGCCTCATTTCTAAAATATATAGGGAACTAAATCAAGTTGATGAGAATTCAAGTCATTCCCCAATTGAGAAATGGTCAAAGGATATGAAAAGGCAGTTTTCAGATGAAGAAATCAAAGCCAGCTATTGCCATATGAAAAATGCTCTAAATCACTATTGATTAGAGAAATGTAAATGAAAACAACTCTGAATTACCACCTCACACCTATCAGATTGGCAAGTTTTGGTATATAAATATGATGGAATACTATTGTGCTGTAAGAAATGATGAGCAGGTAGATTTCAGAAAAACCTGAAAAGATTTAAGTGGACTGATGTTGAGTGAAGTGAGCAGAACCAGGAGAAATTTTATGGTCTCAGTAGAGGAGGAGGCGGCAAGTTATCAGCTCACTCAGAAATCACTGGTTGCCTATGGTGACTCATCAGTTTCCAAGGGGTCCCCCAACTGTGAGCTGTTGTTCTGCATGCTAGTTATTGATTAGGCATACATGATGTTCCTTAAGCCAGTTGGAGGGGGGACGGGCTTCTTCCTCTCTCTGCTCTGGCCAGCAAAGGGTTCTAGTGTAAGATATCAGGTTATGTAAAAAAAGAATTATATATAGACATAGCTATGTAATCACAGTTTTCTTATGCTTTGTCTGTACTTGTTATTTCATAATTATAAGGATCCTCCCAAGAGGAAAAAACAACTCACCAATTCTTTTGCAACTTCTTGTCTAAGGATCTTATGCCTGGGGCCACTGAGAGGTCTGGTGTGACATGACCAGTATAGGTCATAGGCAGGACTTGAACCCAGAACTCCTGACTCCTCAAGCTCAGGTGGTAGAATTCAGATGCTAGAATGTTAACTTTAGAGTTAGATGGAATCTTAGAGACCATCAAGTGCCACCCCCTTCATCTTCCAGAGAAAGAAACTGAGGCATAGAGAAATTGATGACTTGCACACAGTTACTGAGAATCTGATGCAGGATTTGAATATATATATATATATATATTCAATATATAATATATAATACCTAAAGGTCTTCTGGACTCTAATCCCAGTGCCCTGTCCATCGCCCAATGCTATGTTTCCAATAAACTAAAGGTACTTGATGTGATCTGAGAGCACAGCTCTCATCACTGCTGGCTTACAACTGGGTGCATGCTGTGTTTCTATGTGGGCTCTGGGGTCATACAAGTCTGCAGAGAAAAAGCTCCCTGTTAGCACCATTCTCCTTTCTCACTCCAACTCTCTCTCTCTCTCTCTCTCTCTCTCTCTCTCTCTCTCTCTCTCTCTCTCTCTCTCTCTCTCTCTCTCTCTCTCTCTTGCAAACATAGTGGTAAAGCAAGGAATGAGAAGCCTTGGCCAGCACCATAGGACCTTTTACTAAACAAAATTTAAAGAGATGTCACTGCTGGGTGGGAATCTTCATGCCCTGGTACAATATTGTGAACACTAGGCTTTCTAATGGTGATTATTTGTGCTCCTATAGCACAGTCAAGTTTTCACAGTGTTTTCCTCATAAGAGTCCATTAATATTATTCCTACTTTTTAGGTAAGGATTCTAAGACCCCAAGGTGTGAGGCTGTTAGCTCCACTTTCAAAGCTAGTGTCAAAGCTAGGATTTCAGCAGAGATCTCCCCAGGCATTTCCACAGCCACCTTGTCTCTTGTACCAGAGACCAGGAGGGAAAGGGGAATAAGTGTTTATCAAGTGTCTACTAAGCACCAGGGAGTGGCATCTGTGTTGATTTCCATGCCCAGCCAGTCTTAGCCATTTTCTCCCTTGTGCCTGACCCCTCCATGCCTTTCCACTTCTGGAACCCCAATCACATCAATGCTGCCATTCCTTCTGGGAAGGGTGGACTCATCTGCTCACCTCTCCCTCCATTCACCACTCCTGGAACTTTCCAAAACTCCATACCCCTCAACCCCAGGGGTGTGTGTGTGTGTGTGTGTGTGTGTCTGTCTGTCTGTCTGTCTGTTCTACCCTTATTAGGATGTAAGCTTCTTGAAGTAAGGGACTGATATTCTTCTGCGTTTGCATCCCCAGCTGCTTAGCCCAGGGCTGGGCACCTAGGATATTGTTTATTTTTATTTTTATTTTTTTTAATGTATGAGGTATTTTATTTTTTCTGTTACATGTAAAGATAGTTCTCAACTTTTGTTTATACATGCTTTACAATTTCAGATTTTTCTCCCTCCCTCCCCTCCCTTCCCCCCTCCCCTAGACAGCAGGTAATCTGATATAGGTTATATCTATATATCTCTATACATATACATATAGATGTATATATATATACACACACATATATATATATACACATAATAACATTAATCCTATTTCTGCATTAATCCTGTTACAAGAGAAAGAATCAGAGCAGTGATGCAAAACCTCAAAATAGAAAAAAAAAACAACAGCACCCAAAACAAAAGAAATAATATGGTTCAATCAGCATCTATACTCCACAGTTCTTTCTTTCTTTTTTTTTCTTGGATTTGGAGATCCTCTTCTATCATGAGTTCCCTGGAACTCTTCTGTACCATTGCATTGGTGAGAAGAATATAGTCCGTCACAGTAGGTCAACACTCAATGTTGATGATACTGTGTACAATGTTCTTCTGGTTCTGCTCATCTCACTCATCATCAGCTCATGTAAGACCCTCCAGGTTTCTCTGAACTCTTCCTGCTCATCATTTCTTACAGCACAATAGTATCCCATTGTATTCATATACCACAACTTGTCCAGCCATTCCCCAATTGATGGGCACCCCCTCAACCTCCAATTCCTTGCTACCACGTAAAGAGTAGCTATAAATATTTTTGTACATGTGGGTCCCTTTCCCCCTTCCATGATTTCTTTGGGCAAAAGACCTAAAAGTGGGATTGCTGGGTCAAAGGGTATGCACAGCTTTATCACCCTTTGGGCATAATTCCAAATTGCTCTCCAGAATGGTTGGATCAGCTCACAGCTCCACCAACAATGCATTAGTGTTCCAATTTTCCCACAGCTTCTCCAACATTTATTATCTTCCTTTTTTGTCATTTTAGCCAATCTGATAGGTGTCAGGTGGTACCTCAGAGTTGTTTTAATTTGCATCTCTCTAATCATTAGAGATTTAGAGCATTTTTTCATATGGGAATAGATAGCTTTGGTTTCTTCATCAGAAAACTGCCTGTTCATATCCTTTGACCATTTCTCAATTGGGGAATGACTTGGATTCTTATAAATTTGATTTAATTCCCTATATATTTTAGAGATGAGGCCTTTATCAGAAGCACTGGCCTCAAAAATTGTTTCCCAGCTTTCTGCCTCCCTTCCAATTTTGGATGCATTGCTTCTGTTTGTACAAAAATTTTTTAATTTAATATAATCAAAATCATCCATTTTGCATTTTATAATATACTCTATCTCTTGTTTGGTCAAAAACTGTTTTCCTTTCCAAAGATCTGATAGGTAGACTATTCCTTTCTCTCCTAATTTACCTATGGTATCACCTCTTATGTCTAAATCATGTATCCATTTTGACCTTATTTTAGTATAAGGTGTAAGATGTTGGTCTATGCCTAATTTCTGCCATACTATCTTCCAGTTTTCCCAGCAGTTTTTGTCAAATACTGAGTTCCTATTCCAGAAGCTGGAATCTTTGGGTTTATCAAACACTACATTACTAGTGTCATTTACTACTGCATTTCCTGAGCCTAGCCTATTCCATTGATCTACCACTCTATTTTTTAGCCAGTACCAGATAGTTTTGATGACTGCCGCTTTATAGTAAAGCTCCAGGTTTGGTACCGCTAACCCACCTTCCTGTGAATTTTTTTTCATTATTTCCCTGGATATTCTTGATTTTTTGTTTTTCCACATGAATTTTGTTATTATTTTTTCTAGCTGTATAAAATAATTTTTAGGTAGTCTGATTGGTATATGGCACTGAATAAGTAAATTAATTTAGGCAGTATTGTCATTTTTACTATATTAGCTCTGTCTATCCATGAGCAATTGATATCTTTCTAATTATTTAGATCTGATTTGATTTGTGTGAAGAGTGTTTGGTAGTTGTGTTCATAGAGTTCCTGGGTTTGTCTTGGCAAGTAGACTCCCAAGTATTTTATATTATCTACCGTTACTTTAAATGGAATTTCTCTTTCTATCTCTTGCTGCTGGACTTTGTTGGTCATGTATAGAAATGCTGATGATTTATGTGGATTTATTTTATATCCTGCTACTTTGCTAAAGTTGTTAATTGTTTCAAGTAATTTTTGACTTGATTCTCGAGGATTCCTTAAGTATACCATCATATCATCTGCAAAGAGTGATAGTTTTGTTTCCTCCTTGCCTATTCTAATTCCTTTAATTCCTTTCTCTTCTCTGATTGCTAAAGCTAACATTTCTAGAACAATATTAAATAATAGGGGTGATAATGGACATCCCTGTTTCACCCCTGATCTTATTGGGAAGGCCTCTAATTTATCTCCATTGCATATAATACTTGCTGATGGCTTTAGGTAGATACTGTTTATTATTCTAAGGAAATCTCCTCCTATTCCTAAACTCTCTAGTGTTTTTATTAGGAATGGGTGCTGTATTTTGTCAAAGGCTTTCTCTGCATCTATTGAGATAATCATATGATTTTGGTTGGTTTTCTTATTGATGTGGTTGATTATGTTAATAGTTTTCCTAATGTTGAACCAGCCCTGCATTCCTGGTATAAATCCCACCTGGTCATAGTGTATTATCCTGGTGATCACTTGCTGTAATCTCCTTGCTAATATCTTATTTAAGATTTTAGCATCAATATTCATTAGGGAAATTGGTCTATAATTTTCTTCCTCTGTTTTTGCTCTGCCTGGTTTTGGTATCACCACCATATTTGTGTCATAAAACGAATTTGGTAGAACTCCTTCTTCACCTATTTTTCCAAATAATTTGTATAATATTGGAATTAATTGTTTTTTAAATGTTTGGTAAAATTCACCTGTAAACCCATCTGGCCCTGGGGATTTTTTCTTAGGGAGTTCATTAATGACTTGTTCAATTTCTTTTTCTAATATGGGTTTATTTAAGGATTTTATTTCTTCTTCAGTTAACCTGGGCAGTTTGTATTTTTGTAAATATTCATCCATTTCATTTAGATTGTCAAATTTATTGGCATACAGTTGGGCAAAATAATTCCAAATTATTGATTTAATCTCCACTTCATTGGTGGTAACATCACCCTTTTCGTTTTTGATACTGGTAAATTGGTTTTCTTCTTTCTTTTTTTTAATCAAATTAACCAATATTTTATCTATTTTATTGGTTTTTTCATAAAACCAGCTCTTAGTTTTATTGATTAATTCTATAGTTTTTCTGCTTTCAATCTTATTAATTTCTCCTTTAATTTTCAGGATCTCTAATTTAGTGTCTAATTGGGGATTTCTAATTTGTTCTTTTTCTAGCTTTTTAAGTTGCATGCCCAATTCATTAATCTCCTCTTTCTCTTTTTTATTCATGTAAGCATTTAGAGCTATAAATTTTCCCCTAAGCACTGCTTTGGCTGCATCCCATAGATTTTGGTATGTTGTCTCATTATTGTCATTCTCTTGGATAAAGTTATTGATTGTTTCTATGATTTCTTGTTTGGCCTATTCATTCTTTAGAATGAAATTATTTAGTTTCCAATTGATTTTCATTCTACTTTTCCCTGGCTCTTTCTTACATGTAATTTTTATTGCATCATGATCTGAGAAGGATGCATTTACTATTTCTGCCTTTCTACATTTGACTATGATGTTTTTGTGCCCTAATACATGGTCAATTTTTGAAAATGTGCCATGTACTGCTGAGAAAAAGGTATATTCCTTTCTATCCCCATTCAATTTTCTCCAGACATCTATCATGTCTAACTTTTCTAGTAATCTATTCACCTCTTTCACTTCTTTCTTATTTATTTTTTGGCTAGATTTATCTAATTCTGAGAGGGAGAGATTCAGATCCCCCACTAGTATAGTATTACTGTCTAATTCCTCTTGTAACTCATTTAACTTCTCCTCTAAGGACTTGGATACCACTTGGCGCATACATATTTAATATTGATATTACTTCATTATCTATAGTACCTTTAAGTAAGATGTAATTTCCTTCCTTATCTCTTTTAATGAGATCTATTTTTGCCTGCACTTTGTCTGAGATAAGGATTGCTACCCCTGCCTTTTTTACTTTAGCTGAGGCATAATATATTCTGCTCCAGCCTTTTACCTTTACTCTGTGTGTATCTCTCTGCTTCAAATGTGTTTCTTGTAAACAGCATATTGTAGGGTTCTGGTTTTTAATCCACTCTGCAATTCGCTTCCGTTTTATAGCAGAGTTCATCCCATTCACATTCACAGTTATTATTACTGACTGTCTATTCCCCTCCATTCTATTTACCCCCTTTGTACTTTTCCCCCCTTCTTTCACCCTATTCCTCCTCACTGACGTTTTACTTCTTACCCCTGCCTCCCCCGATCTGCCCTCCCTTTTTATCACCCCCCCTTTTTTTTACCCTTTTCTCCCTTGCTTTTGTCCTCCCTTCTATCAGTCCCCCCCTTTCCCTTCCCCTTTTGTTTCCCTAAAGAATGAGTTAAGTTTCTTTATCCCAATGAACGTATATGTTATTCCCTCTTTGAGTCAAATCTAATGAGAATAGGGTTGAAACCATGTTCCCCCCTCCTTTCTTTCCCTCTATTGTAATAGGTTTTTTCCACCTCTTCATATGATATAATTCATCTCATTCCACCTCCCCTTTCCTCTCCTCCCCATAGACTCCCTTTTTATCCCCTTAATTCTTTTGTATCATCACATCAAAGACAATTTATATTTATACCCTCTATATAAAGTCCTTCTCTCTGCCCAAATACATTTACAATTCTTAAGAGTTATGAGTATTATCTTCCTGTGTAGGGATATAAACAGTTTAACCTAATAGGGTAACTTTTTTTTCCCCTCTGTTTACCTTTTTAAACTTCTCTTGAGTCTTGTATGTTGAGATCAAATTTTCTATTCAGTTCTGGTCTTTTCACCAGGAAAGATTGAAAGTCCCCAATGTCATTAAATGTCCATCTTTTCCCCTGAAAGAAAATGCACGTTTTTGCTGGGTAATAGATTCTCGGCTGCAATCCAAGCTCCTTTGCCTTCCGGAATATCATATTCCAAGCCTTGCGGTCCTTTAATGTTGAAGCTGCCAGGTCCTGAGCAATCCTGACTGTGGCTCCATGATATTTAAATTGCTTCTTTCTGGCTGCTTGGAGTATTTTCTCCTTCACCTGATAATTCTGGAATTTGGCTACAATATTCCTTGGAGTTTTCCTTTTGGGGTCTCTTTCAGGAGGTGATCAATGAATTCTTTCAATGATGATTTTATCCTCTGATTCTATGATATCAGGGCAGTTCTCCTTAATAATTTCCTGGAATATGGTGTCTAGATTCTTTTTCTGGTCATGGCTTTCAGGCAGTCCAATGATTCTCAAATTGTCTCTCCTCGATCTGTTTTCCAGATCAGTTGTCTTTCCAATGAGGTATTTCACATTTTCTTCTATTTTTTTCATTTTTTTATTCTGCTTGACTGATTCTTGGTGTCTCATGGATTCCTTATCTTCCAACTGTCCCACTTTAATTTTTAAGGCATTGTTTTCTTCAGTGAGATTATGCACCTTTTTTTCCATTTGGCTAAGTGAATTTTTTAAGGTATTGTTTTCTTCAGTGAGATTATGCAGCTTTTTTTCCATTTGGCCAAATGAATTTTTTTAAGGCTTTGTTTTCTTCAGCTTCCTTTTCCAAGCTGCTGATTCTTTTTTCATAGTTTTTTTGTTTTGCTTTCATTTCTCTCCCCATTTTTTCTTCTACCTCTTGCAATTGATTTTTAAAATCCTTTTTGAGCTCTTCCAGGAAGGCTTTTTGTTCTTGCGACCAATTCACCTTCCCTTGTGAGGCTTCAGATGTAGACAATTTGAGGCCACTGTCCTCATCTGAGTTTGTGTTGGCTTCTTCCCTATTGATACAGAAGCTCTCAATGGAGAGGGCTCTTTTTTGCTTCTTACTCATTATTGCAGCTTATTTATTTATTCTTTAAGTTGAGGTCTGCTCTGGGGGCACCAGGGTCCCTGTTTTGGGCTTCTTGTGCAGGTGTATAGGTGCTGTGTGACCGGGTTTTTACTCTGAGGCCTTTATGGTGTGTGGAGATCCCCTGCCCTGCACTTCCTGTCTGATTGTGCTCGGCCAGCCAGGCGCCAGACCCCGGCGTCTGATCCCACCGTTCGTGGCCCTCTCGGCTGGTGCAGGTAGGTTTTTCCACTGTCCTTCTTGGCCACCAGATTTTTGAGCCAGGTTCCAGGAGCCTCAGTTGGCTGGCTGTGGCCCGCAGCTCCTGCTGACTTGCCCCGACCCCCTCGGCGCGGGGTTGCTGCCCTGCGCTGGGCCTCCCTTTTGCCCGAGTCAGACCGACCTTTTCCTGAAGTCTTCTAAATTATCTCTGGTTGGAGGACTGTGTGTCTCTGTCTCTTTGCAGGTTCTGTAGTTTCAGAATCCGTCCAGAGGCTTGATTTAATGTTCGTTTTGAGGGAACAGAAGGAGAGCTCAGGCAGCTTGCTGCTTCCTCTCCGCCATCTTGGCTCCCGGCACCTAGGATATTGGTTCCTTTATCTGTGGCCCTAAGCTCCCTCCACTACACTAGGGCTGCCTCTTCTCGTTACTGACTCATAGTCTTTTAGGTAATTTAGCCAGACAATGGGAGTTGTGCTCTCTGTGGTAGAGTTTGAATGCTTGGTAGTTCAGCTTGAGAAATGTCCTCAGTGTCTGGTACCTTATCCTGCCAGGTGATCTTCTGAATCTTCCTGAAACAATTCAATTGGGAGTGATTCAGTTTGCTGGCATGGTGCTGCTAGACTCTCTAGGTTTCTCAGGTATACAACAATGAGGCCAGCACATTGGCTCTGTAGAACTTCTCTTTGGTAGTTAATCTAATACCTCTTTTCTCCCACACTTTCCTTTGGAGCCTCCCAAACACTGAGCTATTTCTGGCAATGTGTGCATCAACTTCATCATCTGTGTGGACATCCCTAGAAAGTATATTGCTAAGAAAAGTGAACTTAAGGGCAGCTAGGTGGTGCAATGGATAAATTCCTGGACCTGGAGTCAGGAAGAAGCAATCTTTATGAGTTGAAACATGGCCTCAGCCACTGCACCATCCATATCCAGAACCATCAGTTAGAGTAAATGGAGACATTTTGAATGCTGTAGATAAGTTCACTTGTGTTTTTGGTTATATCTGACTCTCAGTGATCTTTTATTGTTGTTTTTTTGGTAATGATACCGGAGCGATTTGCCATTTACCTCTGCAACTCATTTTACAGATTAGAAAATTGAAGAAACATCGTTATGTTAGTTGTTCAGAGTCACACAGAGAGTAAGTGTCTGAGGACATTTATCGGACACTGTGGACACAAATAGAGATTTGAGCTCTATCCACTGAGCAACTAAGCTGAACTTTCCCAACTTAAGCCCTCACTCCAATTCTTTTTTTTGTTGGGCAATGAAGGTTAAGTGACTTGCCCAGGGTCACACAGCTAGAAAGTGTCAAGTATCGAAGGCAGGATTTGAACTCAGGTCCTCCGGAATCCAGGGCCGGCACTTTATCCACTGCACCACCTAGCTGCCCTCTTACATCATTTCTTAAAGGCACAGTAACATTCTATTTCATTCCTGTATTGTAATTTGTCCAACCATTCCCAATTGATGGGCACTACTGTAAACCTTGGGTTGTCTTTCTACTCTCTTTGGGTACGATCCTGGGTCAATGGGTATATACAGTTTGGTGACTTTTGGAGCATAGTTCCAAATTGCTTTCCAGAATGGCTGGACCAATTTGCACCTCCACCAACCATTTATGACCATTTTCCTGAAGCCCCTTCCAACAATTGTGATTCTTCCTTTTCTGGTACCTTGCCAATGTGAGGGGTGTGAGCTGAAACCTATTGTTTCATTTGGCATGTACCTAATTACTAGTTATTTGGAGCAGTTTTTTTCAAATTACAGTTCACAGCTTGAGTTCGTGCTGTTTGGAACTGCCTCTTTTTATTCTATAATTTCCACTAGCTTACTTATTCCATCATATTAATTTTTTTTCTATTTTTGGTAAGTTTTTATACATTTGAAACCTAAATACAAAATTAGGAAACATAAAAAGGGGCACTTACAGCTGCTCAGCAGATTCAATAGAAAACAATTTCCATTCAAAAAACCCTATATAATAAATAACACACATTGCTTTCAAAGCTACCCAGCTTTTCATTGCTTCTTTCTATGGTTTCTTTGTTTTCTGCTTTGCACTTTTTGCTTTATTTTTTTCTCTTCCATCCCTCCCTCACCCTGAAGAAGTCTACATTTAAATTGGTATAGATAGATATAGAGATGGATGGATAGATACATATGTGATTGATAGAGATAGATGGTGATATCTATAAACAAACAAATATGTACACATATACATTCCTATACATATATGTACGATGGTACTATGGATATTTTCCCTTGTCATATCTTTCTCTATTGGTGGACAGTATCCTCCTTCATTGGTCTGTCTTTCCATGTTTTTCTAAATCAATGAGCTCATTATTTCCTATACTAAAGTAATGTTCTAGTGTAAACACATCCTATCTGAGAGATTTTCAATGAAAGATTTTTTAAATGTTCTGCATTTATTCTATTCTTGGCTACATGATTTATACAAGAATTTTAAAATTAAAATAATCAAAATTGTACATTTTATACTTCAACAAGGCTCACACCTTATAATATATTTTAAGCTCTGATACTGTTGAATTTGCTTCCTTTACATTTGTTTCCCCTGGTATATTTGAAATTCCTGACACTTTGCTTTTTCAAATAAACTTTGTTCCAAATAAACTTTTGTATTCCCTTCTAGATATAACTGTTGTTCCTTCTTTAACACATTTCCCATTGAGTATAAAGTTCAGTACTACCTGCTGTCCACTGCTCCCACGTGCTTCTTCTGTATCAGTTTTTGCTTTCATTTTTTCTAACTTAGTAAGAAAGTTTAAAAAAAAAACAAGTTATTTGGAATGGCATTGAGTACATAAAATTTTTAGGTCAAATTATCACTTTTATTATATTGACTTTACCTACCCAGGAGCAATAAATATTACTCCAATTATTGAAATCTGACTTTATTTGCATAAAAGTTTTTACGTTTATGTTCAAGTAGTTCCTGTGTCTGTTTTGGCAGGTATACTCTCAGGTATTTTATCCTGTGTAGCTACTTTAAATGGGCTAGAAAAATATTGAATAATATTGCTGACACAGTGTAGTTTCCCTATTTTTCTCTTTTAATTAAATCCATTTTTGCTTTAACTTTGTCTGATATCATGATTACTACCCTGCTTTTTACATAATAAGTTCTTCTTCAAAGCTTTATTTTATCTTTATGTATATCTCTCATTTTTATTGTGTTTCCTGAAAGGAATTTATTGGTGAATTCAAATTTTTAGTGTGCTGTTTATTTTAAAGGTAAGTTCACCCCATTCACAGTCAATTATACTTGTGTATTTCCCTCATTCCTATTTTTCCTCACTAAGCTTCTCACACTATTTACCCTCTCCCTCCTCACTCATCTGCTTTACTTCTATGGGGTACCTTGCCCTCCTATTCCTTAACCTATCCATCCCTCTAAGAGTCCCTCCCTTTCCAACCCCCCCCACCCTATCCCCTCACTCTCTTCTTTTTTTCCGAATTTAGAAGATGTTTATACCCTTCTAGATATAACTGTTGTTCCTTCTTTAACACATTTCCCATTGAGTATAAAGTTCAGTACTACCTGCTGTCCACTGCTCCCACGTGCTTCTTCTGTATCAGTTCTTGCTTTCATGCCTTATTTGTATGAAATATTTGCTCCTTCTTATTTAAAATTTTATTTTTTCCCAAATTACATGGAAAAACAATTTTAAACATAAATTTTCAAAACGTTGTGTTTCAAATACTCTTCCTCCATCCCTCCCCCCCCATTAAGAACTCAAGCAATTCAATATAAGTTATACACTTGTAGTCATGCAAAACATTTCTACATTAGTCAGGTTGTGAAAGAAAACAGACAAAAACCTTTAGAAAAGGGAACTAACACAAATTATGCTTCAATTTGTATTTAGACACCATCAGTTCTTTTTTCTGTAAATGGAACGCATTTTTCATCAGTCCTCCAGAGAGTTGTCTTGGATTGTTGTATTGCTGAAAATAACTAAGTCATTCATAATATTTGCTCCTTCTCACCTCTCCTTGTTCAGTTTTATATTTCAGAGTCACCCCATCACACTCAGCTCAGCCCAAGCCTTTCTTTTAAAATCCCCAAGTAATGATGACAGCCACAAAAGCCCTGAGAACATTTTCATGTATAAGAAGTAAACAGTTTGACCTTATTGAGTCCCTATTCTTTAGTGTTTACCTTACCTTTCTCCTGGATCTTATATATTGGTGCTCCTCCTTCCAAAGTGACTGGCTCTGAATCGTGGGGCTGGCATGTATGTACATGCATGTTTCCATGTCCTTGCTCACACATAATGAAGTCACTTATATCTGACATCATTGATTAAAAGTGTTCAACAGGCCCTGCACAGGGATGTGCTACAGTCAGTTCTGAGAGCTGATCATTATAGGTTCAGTGTGATTATTTCCACTTTGGCCATCAGCAGTCTGACTTATTCTTTTGTTGTTGACTTTGTAGGCTCTAGAAAAGCCTGGTTTCCATTAGCCATCTTAGGAGATATCTGGTGAACTGAATGGAATTTTGGGAAGAGCAGTGTTCTGGGAGGCTCAGGCCCTGGGTTGGGGTCCCAGCCCTATTCCTTGCTACTTGTGTGTTCTTGTGTATCAGTAGGGGAGGTAGTCCAGGTATGAGGAAGGTGGCTTTTTGATATACTCTCCATAATGACCGATGTGAAGATAATAGGGAAAGGATGCTCAGGTGTCTAAGTGCCCCAGACCACAAAGATACCTGTCCTGCTCTGGAGAAAGCAATAGAAGATGCGTCCAACCAACTATCTGAGTCAAGGGTCCCTTTAAATTTGGCCAGCCCTATTTGTTTATCAGAAATTTCATGGTATGAGTAGAAGAAGAGGCAAGCTTCAGTTCACTCAGAAATTACTGGTTGCTATGGTGAGTCATCAGTCTTCAAGGTTGCTCAGTTGTGAGCTGTTGTTCTGAATGTTAGCTCTTTATCAAACCTCCATGATGTTCCTTAGGACAGGTGGTGGGGTGGGCTTCTTCCCCTCTTTGCTCTGGACAACCAGGGGAACTAGTGCAAGATACCAGGTTATGTAAAAAGGTATTACAGACAGATATATCTAATGAATCCCATTTTTGTCTTGTTTTGTCTTCACTTGTGATTTCATCAGTATAGGGAATGTTCAGGGAGGAAAAGCCATCTCAACCATTCTTTGACAACCTCTTAACTTAGGATCTTCTGTCTTTGGGCACCAAGAGGTCTAGTGTGATATGTTCAGGATAGGTCAGAGCCATTATATGAACCCAGAGCTTTCTGATTGCAAGCTTAGCTGCTTTAATTCAAACCCTATGGTCATAGGCTTAGTGTTGGAAGGGACCTTAGAGGTCATCTGGTCTCACCCCTTCATTTTCCAGAGAGAGAAACTGAGGCACAGTTACAGAGAAATGAGGCAGGATTTGAATCTAGGTCTTATTGACTCTAATCCCAGTGCAGTATCCATAGCTCTATGCTGTCCAATAAACAAAAGGTATTTGACAAGATCTGAGAGCAAAGCTCACATTTCTGCTGGCTTACACTGTGGTACATGCTATGTTTTTGTGTGGGCTCTGGGATCAAACAAGTCAGAAATATGGAGAGACAAAGTTCCCTGTCAGAACCACTCTCCTCCCCCTCCCACTCACACACAGAGCAATAAAGCAAGGACTGGGAAGCCAAGACTTACACCATGGGACCTTCTACTACACAGTCAAAAAAACCAGATATGCCCCCTGTGTGTAAATCTCCATGAATTACTACAAGTAATGTGATCATGAGCCTGTTTAGTAATGGTTATTTGTGTCCCTATAGCATAGTTTTCATGGTGTTTTCCTCCTAACAACCCATTATTATTATTCGAATTTTATTGGCAAGGAAGCCAAGACTCAGAGAAGCTGCAGTTGCAAAGCTAGTGTCAGAGGCAGGATTTCAGCAGAAATCTCCCCAGGTATTTCCACAGCCACCTTGCTGCTTGTACTAGAGATCAGGAGGGAAAGGGGAATGAGTGTTTAGCAAGTACCTACTAAACACCAGGGAGTGTGCTTGATTATTAGTATCTCAAATGAGCTCCATGAACCACCTGTCTCTGAGAAAATAATTATTAATGTTCAGTGTATGGGGAACTTCAGATTCCCCTTTGTGTTACATGCTGTCAGCTAGACTCACTGTCCCTCTCAGGATCTCATCCAGATAATAAGTAGCCTGTCATGGTGCAGTCTGGGTGGGGTTGGATTTCTATGGATTGATTACCAGATATAGATATTGTCCAGAATCAAGGGAACTTTCAGTCCTTCTGACCTTATTCAATCTACCCTTAATTTCTTGAACCAATTAGATTTGATTGATGTATAATGACCCACCTCTTATCAAAAAGGGACAAGAAACCTGGAGAGGGAGCCATGTACTTCCTCTGGACCATGAGAAGGTGGGCAGCTCTATTGTCAATCCCTGACCTGTAGAGATTGATAAATTGATAGTATGCTTGCCCAGAACTGATATCTCTTGTAATTATTTTAAACACAACAGGTCTTAGCCATTTTCTCCCATGTAACTTTCCCCTCCATGCCTTTCCATTTCTGGAAATGCAATCACAGCAATGCTGCCATTACTTCTAGGAAGGATTGACTTATCTGCTCACCTTTCACTCCATTCATCATTCCTGTAACTTTTCAAAAAGTCATATCCCTCAACTTCATATGTGTGTTCTATCCTAATTAGGATGTAAGGTTCTTGAAGGCAGGGACTGATGTCTTTCTGTGTTTGTATCCCCAGCTGCTCAGCCCAGTGCTGGGCACATGGGAGATTGATTCCTTTATCTGTGGCTCCAAGCTCCCTCTACTAATACACTGGGGTTGCCTCTCCTCATCACTGTCTCATAATCTTTCAGGCAATCATACATTTGGCATTTAACAATGTGGTCATCCCATGGAAAATGTGTTCTCTGCAGTAGGGTTTCAATGCTGTGCAGTTCAACTGGAGAAAAGACCTCATCCTTCCATGTGATCTTCATGAGATGATTCAAATGGAACCAATTCAGTTTCCTGGCATGGCATTGCTAGACTGGCATACAACAATGGGGGCCAGCATGATGACTCTGTAGACCTTCCATTTGGTAGTCAGTCTAATACCTCTTCCCTCCTACACTTTCCTGTGGAACCTCCCAAACACTGAGCTAGCTCTGACAATGTGTGTGTCAACCTCATCATCAACATGGACATCCCTAGAAAACATATTGCCAAGGTAAGTGAACTTATGGGTAGCTAGGTGGTGCAGTGGAAAGCTGGGCCGGGAGTGAGGAAGACACATCTTTTGTAGGTTCAAACATGGCCTCAGACACTGCACCATGCCTACCTAGAACCATCAGTAAGAGCAAATGGAGAGGGGCAGCTAGGTGGGGCAGTGGATAAAGCATCAACCCTGGATTCAGGACCTGAGTTCAAATCTGGCCTCAGACACTTGACACTTACTAGCTGTGTGACCCTGGGCAAGTAACTTAACCCCAATTGCCTCACCAAAAAACAAAAACAAAAACAAAAGAGCAAATGGAGACATTTTGAATGCTGTGGATAAATTCACTTGTTTTTCAGTCATGTCTGACACTCTGTGACCCAATTTTGCTGTTTTTCTGGCTTTTATAATGGAATAGTTTGCCATTTCCCTCTCCAGATCATTTTACAGATGAGGAAACTGAGGAAATGTCAGGAGTTGTTCTGGGTCACCCAGATAGTAATTGTCAGAGGACAGATTGGAGTTCTATCCAGTGAGCCACCTAGCTACCCTTTTCCAACTTAACTCCCCACCCCATTAATACACAAAAATTGGAAAACCAAAGGGAAGTAACAAATATGTATAATCAAGCAAAACAAATTCCCATATTCACCATGTTCAAATATGTATGGCTCATTTTGGGCGTTGGGTCCATCACTTCTCTGCCAGGAGGTGGGTACATGCTTCAGTATCAGATGATGGAATTCTGGATGGTTTTTGTTTGTTTTTTAAATTGACTTGAATTCTTAGGTCTTATGTTTCCAAGTGTTGTTATTGCATAAATTCTTCTCTCTGTTCATTACACTTCACTTTGCATGACTTCATACAGGTCTTCCCAGACTTCTTTGAATCTGTCTCTTCCATAATTTCTTAAAGGCACAATAACATTCTATTACATTCCTACATCATAATTTGTCCAACCATTCCCCAATTGATGGGTACTACTGTAAACACTCTTGGGCATATGGGTGTCTTCCCACTCTTCACCAACCATTATGAGTGTGCTTCTTTTCCTGAAGCCCCTTCCAACAACTGTTATCCCACCATTTCTGGTACCTTTGCCAATGTAATTGGTGTGAGCTGAACTGTATTGACTCATTTGGCATTTCTCTAATTATTAGTGATTTGGAGCATTTGTTCAAATTACAATTTATAGCTTAAGTTCCTTGCTTTTGGAACGGCCTGCTTCTATTGAGTCATTTCTACTGGCTTACTTTTTCCACTGCATTCCATTTCATCTATTCTTTTAGTAAAGTTTTATTAATTTTAAACCTAAATACAAAATGAGGAAAGAAAAATGGACGTTTTCGTGTCCACTACAGAAAATAAGTGATGATTAAGTATAAAACAATAAATTTCTATTGAACAATACCTGTATAATAAATACTACATATTGTTTTCAGAGCTACCCATCATTTCTCTGCTTCTTTTTAGTTTTAGTTTTGTTATGTTTTGTTTACTGCTTTGCAGGTTTTACTTTATTTTTCCCCTCCCTCCTTCTTCTCCTTACCCTAAAAAAGGCTATAATTTAATGTGGAGATATACATGTACGCACACACACACATATATATACACATATATCTACACACATACATAGATATCTATAAACAAGCAGTATATACACACATAGACTAACCTATATTTATATCATCAATCTCTCTCTCTCTCTCTCTCTCTCTCTCTCTCTCTCTATATATATATATATATATATACATATATACATACATGTAAAAGAATACTATGATTTCTTCCCCTTCTCATCTCTTTCTAGGGAGGTGGATAGCATTTTACCTCATTGTTCCAAATCTTTCCTTGTTTTTCTAAATTAACCAGTTCATCATTTCCTACCTCATAGCCACATTCCAACACAATCACATCCTATCAGAGAGATTGTCTATGAAAGTTCCCCCCCCCCAATATTTTTGCATTCTTTCTATTCCTGGCTCCATTAGATTTACTTATATAAGAAAATTTTAATTCGAAATATACAAAATTATCTATTTTAGACTTCAACAATGCTTTCATGGTATAATATAGTTCAAGGTAGGATATGGCTGAATCTCCTTCCTTTACAACATTTTTTCCCCTGGTCTCTTTGAAATTCCTGACTATTTTTCTTCCAAATGTATTTTTTGGTAAGATTTTTTTTTTGGTAATTTCATTGTGATGGCAGTGAAGACATAAATTAATTATAATAGTCAGTTTTTATTGTATTGACTTTACCTAACGTTGAGCAATAAATATTACTACAATAATTTAAATATGACCTTATTTATGTGAAAAGTGTTTTATATTTGTTTTTATGTAGTTCCTATGTCTTTTTTGGCAGGTAAACTCAGGTATTTAATACTGTCTAGTTATTTCAAATGACCTAGAGCAATATTGAATTATATTGCTGACACAGTGTAGTTTTCCTATTTTCCACTTTAAAAATTTTTTTTTGCAGGACAATGAGGGTTAAGTGACTTGCCCAGGGTCATACAGCTAGTAAGTGTCAAGTGTCCAAGGCCGGATTTGAATTTAGGTCCTCCTGAATCCAGGGCTGGTGCTTTATCCAATGTGACACTTAGCTACTCCCCTATTTTCCACTTTTAATTAAACCTACATTTGATTTAACTTTTGCTGATTACTATCATGATTACTATCCTTGCTTTTTTTACAAAATAAATTCTACTCTAGACTTTTATTTTATGTTTGTATATATTTCTCATTTTTATTGTTTCCTGAAAGCAACATATTGTTGAATTCAATTTTTTTTTATCCACTGTTTCCTTTTTATGGGTAAAATTTTCCCATTCACTCTCTAAGCTATAATTATTTGTTGTGTATTTCCTTCCTTCTCACTGTTCCTTACTATCCTTCTCACCCTATTTACCCTCTCCCTCCTCACTCCTATGCCTTACTTCTATGGGGTACCTTACCCTCCTATTCCTTAACCTACCCACATCTGTAAGAGTCCCTCCTTTATGCTCTCTCCTTGACCTATCTCCTCACCCTCTTCTTTCTTTCTGAACTCAGAAGACTTTTATACACTTCTAGATATTAATGTTGTTCCCTCTTTAACCCATTCCTGATGACAGTAAGGTTCAGTACCACCTGCTGTCCACTGCTTCCACGTGCTTCTTTTCTATCAGTTCTTGCTTTCATGCCTTATTCGTATGACATATTTGGTCCTTCTTACCTTTCCTTGCTCAGTTTCAGAATCACCTCATCACACTCAGCTCAGCCCAAGCCATTCTTTCAAACTCCCTAAGTAATGGTGACAGCCACAAGAGTCCTGAGTACATTTTCACATATAAGAAGCAAACAATTTGACCTTATTGAGTCCCTATAATCTATCTATCTATCATCTATCTATTCATTCATGTATTCATTCATTCATTCATTTGTTCGTTCGTTCGTTCGTTTGTTTGTTTGTTTATTTATTTTTGGCAGGACAATGAGGGTTAAGTGACTTGCCCAGGGTCACACAGCTAGTAAGTGTCAAGTGTCTGAGGCCGGATTTGAACTCAGGTCCTCCTGACTCCAGGGCCAGTGCTCTATCTACTATGTCACATAGCTGCCCCCCCATAATTTATTTTTCATGTTTATCTTATATTTCTCCTGGATCTTATATGTTGGAGCTCCTCCTTCCAAGGCACTTGGGTCTTGGGTCTGGCTTGTATGCCCCTGCATGTTTCCATGTCCTTGCTCACACATAAACAAGTCACTTACACCTGTCTTCATTGACAAAAAGTGTCCAACAATCCCTGCGTAGGGGCAAAATTTTAATTGGGAAGTGTTAATTAGGCGGCTCGCCGTAATATTGGGGTAAGGAAGGAGATTAACAGCCTCTTTCAAAAAACAGAACAGGGTTTATTAACAGGAACAAATTTAAAACACAAGTAAGATTAGTAGAACTAGGGACAAGGGAAAAAGGGAATAGGGGAAGGAAAATAATACAACCTGAAATCACACCAACTGAACTCAACTGCTCTGTGTCTAACCCTCTCTATCGTGCCTGCTGGAATGAGCCAACTCCTCCCTTCTCTCTATCCCAACAGACCCGTCTTCTGCAGGAAACAGGGTCCACATATACACAGCCCCAAGCTAATTGGCTGACAGCCCTGATTGACAGAATCAACAGGCGGCTGTACAAATGCCAGCTGCCCCCAGTTTCCAGAAGCCAGGATCACCTGACTGCCCTCACCAGGCTTCCAATCATTATAATTTGGCCAGGCCCATGTAGGTGTTGGCAAAAGGTGATGACATGAGCTGCAGTGCAATGGATGGAGCACCTTGCTGAAGCGGAGGGGGCAGCACTTGAGGCCGGCTAGGGTGCTCACCAGGGCTTCTAATTTTAGCCAAAGATGGGGTCAGAGAAACCTCAGATCACAATTAATTCTTTACATTCCCCCCTTTGTTTCATGAAACACCTGCTAAGAGATTGTTTGAGCCAGCTCTGAATGCTGATTGTTAAATTTCCAGTGCGGACATTTCCCTTTTTGAAATCAGGAGTTTGACTTATCTTCTTGTTGACTCTAAACTTCTAGAAAGTGTCAATAATGCAGATTTACCTTAAGAATGCATGTCTACAATTCTCCCTGGAGAGCCTGGTGTTAAACATGTACCAGGATCCCCTGTTTTGTTCTATGAATATTGGTTGACCTCAGCAGGATGGCAGTGGAAGGCTCAGGGAACCATAACAAGACTGGAGGTATCATCCTTCATCCTCCTCCACCTCTTCATCACCACTTGTGTTTCTATATTGCCTTAAGGCTTGCAAAGTCCTTGAAATCCATTATCTCATCTGTGTCTCCCCACACCACTCACCTGGGAGACTATAAAAATTCAATTGAGCATTGTCATACATGAATAAACACTCTCTTAGATTCACACTTTCCTTATAAGACTAACTCTACTATTTACTAACACATGCAACTTGGGCAAATTACCTCACTCTTCTTGGCCTCAATTTCCTCATAAGTAAAATAAACTTTTTTTTGTTAAAATAAAATTCTAACCAAGAGGACAAAAATAGCATACAAAATACAAAAAAGATAAGTATTTCATAAGCCCATGTTGAAAAAAATGCTTTTCCAATTCTGGAACCCCAATCACATCAATGCTGTCATTCCTTCTGGGAAGGATGGACTCATCTTCTCACCTCTCACTCCATTTACTACTCCTATAACTTTCCCAAACTCCATACCCCTCAACCCCAGGTGTGTCTACTACCCTTGTTAGGATGTAAGCTTCTTGAAGGCAGGGACTCATGTCCTTCTGTGTTTGTATTGACAGCTGCTCAGCCCAGTGCTGGGCACATGGGAGATTGATTTGCTCCCTTCACTTCACTGGGGCTGCCTTTCCTCTTTGGAGAACCTAAATGGTGCAGTGGATAGTGCTCTAGCCCTGGAGTCAAGATGACCTGAGTTCAAATCTCATCTCAGACACTTACTAGCTGTGTGACCCTAGGCAAGTCGCTTAACCCCAACTGCTTTAAATAACCTAGGCCATCTCCAGTCATCCTGATGTATATCTTGCCACTGGATCCAGATGACTATGGAGGAGAGAATGAGGCTGCGGCCTTGCACAGCACTCCCTCCCTTAAATCTAGTTCTCTGCAAGTCATGACATCACCCCAATGTCATGGTCCTCTTGGAGAAAAATAACAGCAGTGACTTTCCTTTCTACTGTCTCATAGTCTTTTGTATGTGTGTGTGTGTGTGGGGGCAGGTGCAATGGGGATTAAGTGACTTTCCCAGGGTCACACAGCTAGTAAGCACTGAGATAAACAGGATAAAGTGACTTGCCCAGGGTCACAAAGTTAGTCAGTGAAGTCTAATTTGAATCCAGGTCTTCCTGACTCTAGGACAGGCAATCTATCTATTGTATCACCCAGCTGCTCAACAAAGCTGAGCTAAGCCTGCCCAAAGTCACTTAGGTTACTCCTTAGATAATCTACACAGCCTGTCCATCAATCAATATGTCAGGAACCCCTGCATCTCCCCCTTCCAGGTGTAGGTGTGTAATAAATGCTAGTAGAGCCTTAGAAAGTCAGCATTGGCTTCTGGCTGGGAACAGGCTTGGTTTCCATAAAGCCATTTTAGGAGAGATCTGGTGAACTGAATGGAACATTGGGAAGAGCAGTGTTCTGGGTGGCTTAGGCCCTGGGTTGGGGTCCCATCACTCCATGTATGTTCTTGTGTATCAGTGTGGGAGGAAGCCCAGCTCTGAGGAAGTCAGCTATTTGATATATTCACCATGACGACTGATGTGAAGATAATAGGGAAGGGATGCTCAGATATCCAAGTGCCCCAGACCACAGAGCTATCTGCCTTGCTCTGGAGAAAGCAATAAAAACATGTCCAACCAACTATTTGAGGGGATGGTCCCTTTAAATTTGGGGAGCCATATTTGTTGAACAGAAATTTTATGGTCTCAGTAGAGGAAGAGGCAAGCATCAGCCCCCTCAAAAATGACTGGTTGCTATGGTGACTCATCAGTCTCCAAGGTGGCTCAGTTGGGAGCTGTTATTCTGTATAAGTCTTGATTAAGCTTCCATGATGTTCCTTGGGCCAGTTGGAGAGGTGGAGGTGGCGGGGGGGGGGGCTTCTTCCCCTCTGTGCCAGGGTTTCTAGTGTAAGATAACTGGATATGTAAAAAGGGAATTATATACAGATATATATAACTAATCATATGTTTGTCTTGTTTTGTCTGCACTTGTGATTTTCTAAATATAGGGACCCTCCAGGGATGAAACAGGAAGTCACTAATTCTTTTGCTACTTGTAGAATTAGGTTCTTTCCCTGGGGCTACTTAGAGGTCTAGGCAAGACATGGCTAGGATAGGTCAGAGGCAGTAATTGAACCCAAAGCTTCCTGACTCCAAGCCCAGATGTTGCAATTTAGATCCTAGGCTCCTAGACTTAGAGATGGAAGGGTCCTTAGAGGCCATCAAGTTCCCCCTTTTCATCTTCCAGAGAGGGAAACTGAGGTACACAGAGAGATTAATGACTTGCACACAGTTACTGAGAGACTGAAGAAAGTTTTGAACCTAAGTCTTGCTGACTCTGGTCCCAGTGACTTATCCATAGCCCCATGCTATCTCTCCAAGAAACAGAAGGTACTTGATGGGATCTGAGAGCTCAGCTCTCATCACTGTTGGCCTACCACTGGGTACATGCTGTGTTTGTGTGTGGGCTCCAGAGTAAAAGAAGTCAGAAATCTGCAGAGACAAAGCTTCCTGTTAGCAACACTCTTCTTCCCCCTCCAAAACATACATACACACACAGACACATACACTCACTCTCTAATATACACTCCCAGACACACAGAGGGCAATAAAGTAAACGGAAAGTCATGGCCAACACCATATGTCCTTCTACAACACAGTTGAAAAAGATAGATGTGGCCCCTGGGTGTGAGGTTCCATGCACCGGTACACTATTATGAACACCAGGCTGTGTAATAATGATTATTTGGGTTCCTATAGCACAGTCATATATTACCGGATTTATAGGTAAGGAGACAGGGATTCTGAGGTGGGTCTAGTTGCAAACTCAGTGTCAGTGCCAGGATTTCGGCAGAGATCTCCCCAGCCATTTTCTTTCTTCTTTTTTGTTTTTTTTTTGTTTTTTGCGGGGCAATGGGGGTTAAGTGACTTTTCCAGGGTCACACAGCTAGTAAGTGTCAAGTGTCCGAGGCCGGATTTGAACTCAGGTCCTCCTGAATCCAGGGCCGGTGCTTTATCCACTGCGCCACCTAGCTGCCCCACCCTAGCCATTTTCACAGCCACCTTGTCACCTTGGCCAGAGACCAGACGGGAAAGAGGAATAAATATTTTTCAAATGCCTACTAAGCCCTGGTAGTGTGCTAAGGACTTGATAAATTCTATCCCATCTGATCTCCATGCCCAGCCATTCTTAGCCATTTTCTACCCTGTGCCTTGCCCCTCTATTTCTGGACCCATCATCACACCAGTGGTGCCATCACTTCTCTAAGCTCCCATCACTACTCTGGGGCTGCCTCTCCTTGTTACTGTCTCATAGTCTTTTAGGCAAAGGTACATTCAGCTTTGAACAAACTGGCCAGCCCGTGGAAATTGTGCTCTCTGCAATAGTCTCAATCCTGGGCAACTCAGCTGAAGAAAGGACCTCAGCGTCAGGTACTTGAGACTTCCAGGTGATCTTCAGCATCTTCCTAAGACAATTTAAATTGAAGCAATTCAGTTTAAAGGCATGGCGCTGTCCAAGCATACAACTATGAGGTCAGCACAAAGGCTCTATAGACCTTAAGTTTGATAGTCAGTCTAATACCTCTTCTCTCCCACACTTTCCTTTGATCTCTGGAAATGTGTGCATCAACCTCATCACCTGTGTGGACATCCCTGGAAAGAATACTGCCAAGGGAATGGAACTTAAGCATAGCTAGGTGGTTCAGTGGGTAGTATCTAAGGTTGGGAGTTAGGAAGACTTATCATCGTGGGTTAAACACCCCAGATAGCACACCATCCAAAGGCAGAACCATCAGGCAGAGCAAATGAAGACTTTTTTGTGAGGCAGTTGGGGTTAAGTGACTTGCCCAGGGTCACACAGCTAGTAAGTGTCAAGGGTCTGAGACTGGATTTGAACTCAGGTCCTCCTGAATCCAGGGCCAGTGCTTTATCCACTGCAGTGCCACCTAGCTGCCCCACAAATGAAGACATTTTAAAAGCTGTAGATAAGTTCTCTTCTTGTTTTTAAATCAGGTTAAACTCTCTGTGACCACATTTTGGAGTTTTCTTGGCAACCATACTGGTGTGGTTGGCCATTACCCTCTGCAGCTCATTTTACAAGTGAGGGAACTGAGGCAACAGCGTAATGTGAGTTGTTCAGCATCACACAGATAGTAAGGACAGATTTGAGCTCTATCTAGTGAGCAATCTAGTTGCACTTCCCCAATTTAAGCCCCCTCCCAATTAATAAAAGAAAATGGAAAAGCAAAATCCAAGTACAAATATTTATACTCAAGTAAAACAAATAACCATACTGAGCAAGTCTAAAAATGCATGGCTCATTCTGGGCTTTAGGTCCATCACTTTTCTGACAGGAGGTAGGCACATGCTCCATCATCAGATGGTGGAATCTTGGATGGTTTTTGTTTGTTTTTTTATTGACTTGAATTCTTAGGTCTTTAAAAGTTGTTGTTGTTTCCAGTGTTATTACATAAATTCTTCTGTGTTCATTGCATTTCGCTTTGCATGACTTCATAGAGGTCTTCCCAGACGTCTCTGAATCTGTCTCTTCCATCATTTCTTTAGGGCACAGCAACAATCTATTTCATTCCTGTATCATAACTTGTCCAACCATTACCCAATTGATGGGCACTACTGTAAACTCTCCTGGGCTGTCTTTCTGCTCTCTTTTTCTCTTTTTTGGGATGTCTTTGGAATTTTTTTCAGGGCAATGAGGGTTAAATGACTTGCCCAGGGTCACACAGCTAGTAAGTGTCAAGTGTCTGAATCTGGATTTGAACTCAGGTCCTCCTGAATCCAGGGCCAGTGCTTTATCCACTGCACCACCTAGCTTCCCCCTGTCTTTTCACTCTCTTTTACCTCCTTTGGGTACAATCCCAGGTCAGTGGGTATACACAGTTTGGTGACTTTTGGAGCATAGTTCCCAATTGCTTTCCAGTATGGCTGGACCAATTTGCAGCTCCACTGACCATTATGAGTGTGTTTATTTTCCTGAAGCTCCTTCCAACAACTGTAATTCTTCTTTTTCTGGTACCTTTGCTAATGTGAGGGGTGTGAACTGAAACCTATTGTTTCATTTTGAATTTCTGTAATCATTACTGATTTGGAGCATTTTAAAAATACTACTCTTCATAGCTTGAGTTCCTTCCTTTTGGAACTTCCTGTTTCTCTTGAGTAATTTTTAGTAACTTACTTATTCCATTGTATTTTTAATTTTTTGGTAAATTTTTACTTATTTAAAACCTAAATACAAAATTAGGAAAGAATAAGGACATTTACATATATAAAGCAGAAAATAAGAGAGGATTCAATAGAAAACAATACATTTCCATTCAAGAAAGCTTATAATAACTAAGACACATTGCTTCCAAAGCTACCCAGCTTTGCTTCTTTCTAGGTTTTCTTTTTTTCCCTTATGTGCCCTTTCTGTTTTATTTTTCTCCCCTATCCCTCCCTCACCCTAAAGAAGGCTACATTTAAATTGGGATATATAGCTAGATATAGATAGAGATGTCAATAAACATACACATATGTATACATATACACTCCTGCACAAATATGTAAAATGGTACTGTGAATATTTCCACTTGTCATCTCTTTCTCTGGAGGTAGACAGCGTCCTCCTTCATTGGTCTAAGTATTTCAATGTTTTTCTAAATCAACCAGCTCATCATTTCTTACACCCCAGTACTGTTCCAGCACAAACACATCATATCTGAGAGATTGTCAGTGAAAGTTTCTTTCCAATTTTATGCATTCCTTCTATTCTTGGGTATATTGATTTAATTAATACAAGAGATTTTTTTTATTTAAAATAATCAAAGTTATCCATTTTATATTTCAACAAGGTTTACACCTTATAATATAGTTTAAGCTCTGATACTGTTGAATCTGCTTCTTTCACATATCTTTTTTTACCTGATTTCTTTGAAGTTCCTGACACTTTGTTTTTCCAAATGAACTTTATTTTTTTCTTAGTAAGAAAGTTTTTTAAGCAATTCAATTGGGATGGTATTGAATACATAGATTGGTTAGATCAAATTGTCATTTTTTTTATTATATTGGTTCAACCTATGCATGAGCAATAAATACTACCCCAATTATTGAAATCTGGCACTATTTGCATAAAACGTGTTTTGGGGTTTATGTTCATGTACTTCCTGTGCCTATTTTAGCAGGTATACTCTCAGGTATTTTATCCTGTGTATTTACTTTAAATGGTCTAGAAAAATATTGAACTTACATATCAGAGGTACGGAGTGGCTAGGTGGTGCAGTGGATAAAGCACTGGCCCTGGATTCAGGAGTACCTGAGTTCAAATCCGGCCTCAGACACTTGACACTTACTAGCTGTGTGACCCTGGGCAAGTCACTTAAGCCCAATTGCCTCACTAAAAAAAAATAGAATCCAATATCCGTAAAAGATCAGTATTTGATAAGCCCATGTTGAAAAAATCAGTCGAAAATGGAACCACTGGGAAGGTAGACAGCTATATGGTTAAAATAGGTTGAGATCTATATACCACATTGTACTTCATAATTATCTCCAGCTGAATCAATAATACAAATGTTTTTAAATAAAAAAACTAGGAAAATAGATCAATACATTTGCCTTACTAATGGAAACAAAGAACATTTATCAATTCAATGAAGGGATGAAATTTTGATACTCAAATCTGATCAGGCTGATTATGGAATATAATGGAATAACCATTAATTAAGCACCTACTATTGCTAGGCTCTGTGTTGAACCCTTTGTAATTATTATCTAATTTCACCCCCATAACAACATGGTGATTCAGTTTTTATAGTTAAATAAACCAAACAGGCAGATTAAGTTACTTGGCCAGGGCCACACAGCTGGTAAGTGTCTGAGGCTGGATTTAAACTCAGGTCTTCCTGACTCCAGGACCCTGTCCACTGCCCCACCTATTTGCCTCTATTGCCTTAGTTATGCCAAGATTAAAAAAATAACATCTGCAGGACAAAAGGCAATATCTGCAAAAGAAAGAGATTGGGGAAGATGTTTGCAGTAAAGACAAGTTCTTCCAAAGTCATAAACTATAAGGAGTTGATAGATAGCAGGTTAAGGTGACAGAGGATTTGCTCTTTTCTGATTCCCAGGGCTACTTGTGCCCTCTATCTCCAAACTGATTTGAGCAGGCTAACACTTACACACCCACATGTATACTCACATGCACATGTATCTTGTTGCTTTGTTCCATCTGCTAAATTCGAAATCCCTTGCAGCTCTATAGCTATGAAAAGTGTAATTGCTGTTCATCCTTCCTTTTAAGGGAGGACCAAAGACATCACCAGGGTGAAATATATACTGTCCAATAAATTGGATTGAAGTGAGGCGGAGCTGTGCAAAGTTCTCAGCCTCACTCTCTCTTCCAAAGTCATTCAAGAACAGTGGCAAGACATAGGTCAAGATAATGGCAATGGCCTGCCCAGGCTGCAGTGGGAAGCCTGGATCTTTCTAAATTAAGGTTTTTCCCAGGACTCAGTTTGTCTGAGGCAACACCCATTCAGTGCTTCAAGGCTAAGTTAGAATTGAGACAAAAGATGGCCTTGTGAAAGCTATATGAGCAGAGAATGATCATAGAAGGGAGGACCTGATGAAGTACCTGCATGAGGTCAGTGACACCTGAGGGATTGGGGGTGGAGAGGGGACCCTTCTTGTTGGAGATATCAGGGAAGGCTTCATGCAGAAGATAGCACTGTAGTGGCAAGCAAGGACACAGGGCTAGCCCCTGACCATAAGTACTGATTCTCCCACTTCCTGTAAGTCTTTGGACAAATCCTTTCCCATCTTTGTTCCTTGGGTTCTTTACCTGTAACATGGTGGGGGGGGCGCTTCATAACAGCATACTAGTGTACATACTTAATAGATATTCAGGCCATGGCTATCTAAAGTGCTCAGTGTGAAGAATTACTATCAAATGATGTGCAAGTCACAAAATGGTTCATCAAGGTAAAATGGGGTGAGGGTTCCCTGCTTGTCCTTCCCTTCTTGAAAATGCTGTGTAATGCCGTATTTCAATAGTTCATTTTATGTCAATTAGACCATTAATGGGGTGGCCACCAAGACACCTAGGTGGGACAGTGAGTCACAGAGTGGAGAATTGTTACATCAACGTTTCTGTCCCCATACCAAACCCCCATCAGGGAGATTCCCAGGTTCTACATTCTCATCTGTGATGGACCTGCAGTCAGGAGCATCTTAGTTCAAATTCAGCCTTGAAGTTTCCTATCACTGTGACTGTGGGCAAGTCATCTAACCTCTTACTGCCTCATTTTCCTCAACTGTATCAACCAATATGTCAGGACTCCCTGCAGCTCCCCCTTCCAGGTATAGATGTTTAATAAATGCTAGTAGAGTCTTAGAAAGGCCAGGGTTGGCTTCTGGCCAGAAGCAGGCTGGTTTCCATAAGCCATATTAAGAGAGATCTGGGGGCAGCTAGGTGGCACCGGCCCTGGAGTCAGGAGTACTTGAGTTCAAATCTGGCCTCAGACACTTAACCTACTAGCTGTGTGACCCTGGGCAAGTCACTTAACCCCAATTGCCTAACTAAAAAAAAAAAGA
Source organism: Dromiciops gliroides (assembly GCF_019393635.1). NCBI lineage: Eukaryota > Metazoa > Chordata > Mammalia > Microbiotheria > Microbiotheriidae > Dromiciops > Dromiciops gliroides. The sequence goes on along the minus strand of NC_057867.1, from coordinate 30,289,573 downwards.
GAGAGATCTGGTGAACTGAATGGAACTTTGGGAAGAGCAGTGTTCTGGGAAGCTCAGGCCTTGGGTTGGGGTCCCAGTCCTATTGCTTACTGTATGTTCTTGCGTATCAGTGCAGGAAGAAGTACACCTTAAAGGAAGTCAGCTCTTTGATATACGTGCCATGATGACTGATGTAAAGATAATGGGGAAAGAATGCTCGGGAATCCAAGTGCCACAGACCACAGAGCTACCTGGCCTGCTCTGGAGAAAGCAATAAAAGACATGTCCAACTAACTATTTGAGGTGAGGATCCCTTTAAATTTGGTGAGCCACATTGTTGATCAGAAATTTTATGGTCTCAGTAGTGGAGGAGACAAGCATCAGCTCAGTCAGAAATCACTGGTTTCTGTGGTGACTCATCAGTATCCAATGGGCCCCCAATTGTGAGCTGTTTTTCTGCATGTTAGCTCTTGATTAAGCCTCTAGGGTGTTCTTTAGGCCAGTTGGAGGGGTGGGCTTCTTTCGCTCTTTTCTCTGCCCAGCCAGGGGACCTAGTGCCAGATAACAGGATATGCAAGAAGCAATTACGCACAGATATGGCTAATTAATCACATTTTTGTCTTCTTTTGTCTGGGCTTGTGACTTCACAAATATAGGGAATTTCAGGAAGAAAAGCAGGTCACCAATTCTTTTCTAACTTGTAAACTTAGGAACTTCTCCCTGGTGGTACTGAGAAGTCTAGGGTAATATGTCCAGGATAGGGCAGAGGCAGGATTTGAACCCAGAACCTCTGGACTCCAAGGTCAGCTGCCAAAATTCAGATGCTAGGGTCCTAGGCTTAGAATTGGAGAGGACTTTAGAAGCCATCAAGTTCCACCCCATCATCTGCCAGAGAGGGAAACTGAGGCACAGAGAGATTGATGACTTGTACACAGTTACTGAGAGTCTGAGGCAGGTTTTGAACCTAGGTCTTGCTGATTCTAATCCCAATGCCCTATCCATAGCCCCATGCTATCTCTCCAATAAACAGAGGGTACTTGACAGGATCTTAGAGCAAAGGTTTCATCACTGCTTGCTTTCCCTTGGGTACATTTGTGTGTGGGCTCCGTGGTAAATCAAATGAGAAAACTGAAGGGACACAGCTCCCTGTTATCAACATTTTCCTTTCTCCCTTCATCTCTCTCTCTCTCTCTCTCTCTCTCTCTCTCTCTCTCTCTCTCTCTCTCTCTCTCTCCCTCTCTCTCTCTCTTTCTCTCTCTCCCTCTCTCTCACAGACACATGCGCACACACGCGCACACACACGCACACACAGTGCAATAAAGTAAGGAATGGGAAGCCATGCCCAAAACCTTGGGTCCTACAACACAATTAAAAAAAAAGATGTGACCTGGGGGTATGATGCTCCATGCACTGGTACACTATTGCTAACACTAACTTGTCTAATAGTGATGATTTGTTTTGCTATAGCATAGTCAAATTTTCACAGTATTTTCCTCATAACAACAAGTTATTGTTACTCTTATCTTATAGGAAAGGAATCTAAGACTTAGAGATGTGAGGCTGCTTATCTCCAGTTCCAAACTTAGTGTCAGAGCCAGAATTTCAGTAGAGATCTCCCCAGCCATTTCCACAGCCACTTTGCCACATGTATGAGAAACCATAGTCTTTTAGGCAAAGGTATAATCAGCATTTGAACAATATGGCCAGTCAATGGGTGTTGTGCTCTCTGAATCAGAGTTTGAACACTTGGCAGTTCAGCTTGGGAAAGGACCTCAGTGTCTTGTACCTTATCCTTGTAGGTGATCTTCAGAATCTTCCTCAGACAATCCAAATGGAAGCCATTCAGTTTCCTGGCATGGTGCTAATAGACTGTACCGGTTTCACAGGCATACACCAATGAGGTCAGCACGATGGCTCTGTAGACCTTCAATTTGGTAGTCAAATACTTCTCTCCCACACTTTCCTTTGAAGCATCCCAGGCAATGCACGCAACAACCTCATCCTCTATGTGGACATCCCTAGAATGCATACTGTCAAGGCAAGTGAATTTAAGGGCAGCAGGTGGTACATTGGATAGAGATCTTCAGTCAGGAAGACTCATTTGTATGAGTTCAAACACGGTCTCAGACACTGCACCATTCATATATTGAACCATCATTTAGAACAAATGGAGACATTTTGAATGCTGTGGGTAAATTCCTTTGTTGTTTTTGTTTTTCTTTTTTTTTTACACCAGTGTAGTTTTTTCCAGTAACTCTCACTCAAACCATCCCAGAGAGACATCTCATATAGGCAATAGTAGTTTTCATTTATGTATTTATTTTTAATTTTTTGTGGGGCAATGAGGGTTAAGTGACTTGCCCAGGGTCACACAGCTAGTAACTGTCAAGTGTCTGTGGCCAGATTTGAACTCAGGTCTTCCTGAATCCAGGGCCGGTGCTCTATCCACTGTGCCACCTAGTTGCCCCCTACATTTGTTGTTTTTCAGTCATGTCTGTCTCTTTATGATTCCATTTTGGGAGTTTTTTGGCAATGATACTCAAGTGGGTTGCAATTTTCTTCTCCAGCTCACTTTACAGATGATGAAACTAAGGTAAACAGAGTAAAGTGACTTGCCCAAGGTCATACTGCTAGTAAGTAACTTGGGCCAGATTTGAACTCAGGTCTTCCTGATTTTGGGCCCATGCTCTATCCACTGAGCAACCTAGATGCCTTTTCCCAACTATTCTTCTATTAATAAAAGAAAATAAAAAAATAAAACCAAGTAACAAATATGTACAGACAAGAAAAACAAATCCCCATATTGACCATGTCTAAAAGTGCATGGCTCATTCTGGGCTTTGGGTCCATCACTTATTTGCCAGGAGGTGGGTACATGCTCCATCATCAGACGATGGAATCCTGGGTGGTTTTATATCATATTGACTTGAATTCTTTTTTTGATTTGTGTTGTTTTGGTTTTGTTTTGGGGGGATTTTTTTGGTGAGGCAATTGGGGTTAAGTGACTTGCCCAGGGTCACACAGCTAGTAAGTATTAAGTATCTGAGGCTGGATTTGAACTCAGGTCCTCCTGACTCTAGGGCTGGTGCTCTATCCACTGAGCCACCTAGCTGCCCCCTGACTTGAATTCTTAAGTCTGGAAAAGCTATTTTCGTTTCCAATGTTGTTATTGCATAAATTCTTCCCTTTGTTTATTGCACTTCACTTTGCTTGACTTCATACAGCTCTTCCTGGGCTTCTCTGAATCTGTCTCTTCCATAATTTCTTTAGGGAACAGTAACATTCTAGTACATTTCTATATCATAATTTGCCCAACCATTTTCCAATTGATGGGCACTGCTGCAAACATTCTTGGACACGTGGGTGTCTTTCTACTCTCTTTGACCTCCTTTGGGTACAATCCTGGGTCAATCTGTATACACAGTTTGGTGACTTTTGGATCATAGTTCCAAATTGCTTTCCAGCATGGCTGGACCAATTTGCAGGTCCACCAACCATTATGAGTGTGCTTCTTTTCCTGAAGCCTTCCAACCACTATTATTCTAACCTTTTCTGGTACCTTTGCCAATATGATGGATTAGAGGTGAAACCTATTATTTAATTTTGCATGTATTTAATTATAAATGATTTGGAGCATTTTTTCAAATTATTCTTGATAGCTTGAGTTCCTTCCTCTTGGAATTGCCTGTTTCTATTCACTAATTTCTACTGACTTATTACATTGTGTTACTGTTTTCTATTTTTTTGTGAATTTGTATTAATTTTAAACCTAAATACAAAACGAGGAAAGAAAAAAGGAAATTTCCATGTACCCTGTAAAAATGAGTGACAATTCAATATAAAAATAAATGTCCATTTTGAGAATATCTATATGATAAATACTACACATTGTTTTCAATGCTACCCAGAATTTCTTTGCTTTTTCTAGGTTTCTTTTTTGTTTTCTGCTATGCACTTTTTATTTTATTTTCCCTCACTTCTTCTGTCCATTACCCTAAAGAAGTATACAATTAAAAATGGATTATACATATACATATACATATACATATACATATACATATACATATACATGGATATCTATAAACATACAAATATATATGCATATAGACTAATATGGATACATGTAAGGCAGTACTATGCATACTTTCCCTTATCAGCCCTTTTTAGGGATGTGGATAACATCTTCCTTCACTAATCCAAATGTTTCCTTGCTTTTCTAAGTCAACCAGCTCATCATTTCCTACCCCATAGGAGCATTCCAACGCAATTCACATCCTATCAAAGAGATTTTCTATGGAAGTTTTTGTCCATGTTTTTGCATTCCTCTATTCATGGCTACCCTAGTTTTATCTAAGAAAGAACATTTTAATTTAAATATACTCAACATTTTCCATTTTATACTTCAACAATGCTCTTGTATTATAATATAGTTTAAGTTCAAGTAAGGCTGAGTCTCCTTTACAACTTTTTCCCCTGGTTTCTTTGAAATTCTTGACCATTTGTTCTTCCAAATGTATCTTGTTATTATTTGTGTATTATTTTTCAGTAAGATAATTTTAGTAACTTGACTGTGATGACGGTGAATATGTAAATTAAATATAATTGTCCTTTTCTTATTATATTGGTTTTACCTACCGTTGAGGAAAAAATATTACTCTAATTATTTAAATCTGACTTTATTTGCATAAAAAGTGTTTTATCTTTGTTTTCATGTAGTTCCTGTGTCTGTTTTGGCATGTAAACTCAGGTACTTTATTCTGTCTACTTATTTTAAATAGTCTAGAAAAATATTGAATTATATTGATGAAATATAATGTAGCTTCCCTATTTTCCTTTTTTAATCAAACCTGGATCATTATTACTACCCTTGCTTTTTTACATAATAAATTCTACTCTGGACCTTTATTTCCTATTTGCATCTTATTTTTATTGTGTTTCCTGACAGCAACTTATTGTTGAATTCAAATTTTTAATCTTCTGTTTCCTTTTTATGGGTAAATTCTTCCCATTCCTTCTCTAACCTATAATGACTTGTGTATTTCCTTCCTTCCTATTGTTCCCCACTATGCTTTTCACCCTATTTACCCTCTCCCTCCTCACTCTTCTGCTTTATTTCTACTGGGTACCTTGCCCTCCTATTCCTTAACCTACCCACACCTGTAAGAGTCCCTCCCTTATGCTTTCTCCTACCCTATCCACTCACCCTCTTCTTTCTGAATTTAGAAGACTTTTATACCCTTCTAGATATAAATGTTGTTCCCTCTTTAACCCATTCCCGATGACAGTAAGGTTCAGTACCACCTGCTGTCCACTGCTTCCACGTACTTCTTCTCTATCAGTTCTTGCTTTCATGACTTATTTCTATGAAATATTTGCTCTTTTTCACTTCTCCTTGCCCAGTTTTGTATTTCAGAATCACCCCATCACATTCAACTCAGCCCAAGACTTTCTTTCAAACTCCCCAAGTAATGATGACAGCCACAAGAGTCCTGGGAACATTTTCACATATAAAAAGTAAACAGTTTGACATTATTGAGTTCTTATAATTGGTCTTTTAGGCTTACTTTATATTTCTCCTGGATCTTATATGTCAGAGGTGATCCTTCCCAAGGGCCTGGCTCTGAATCTTGGGGCTGGCTTGTATGTCCCTGCATGTTTCCATGTCCTTGCTCACACGTAAACAAGTAACTTACTCCTGCCTTCATTGATTAAAAGTGTTCAATAGTCCATGCACATTGGTGTTCTGGAGCCAGCATTGAGAACTGATTGTTAAATATTAAATGTGAACATTTTCCCTTTCATAATCAGGAGTTTGACTTATTTTCCTTTTGACTCTAAACCTCTAGAAAGTGTTAATAATGAATGTTTACTGTAATAATGTATGCCTCTATTTCTCCTTGGAGAGCCTGGTGTTAAACATTTACCAGCACCCTCCTTTTTGTTCTATAACAATTGGTTGACCTCAGAAGGATGGTACTAGAAGACTCAGGTAATAAAGTCACCACCAGACTGGAGGCACCATCATCATCATCATCAATGGTGGCTATGTAGTGGCTTAAGGCAAAGTACTTGGGGTCCATGATCACATCTGTTTCCCACAACACCCCTGTTCCTGGGGGACTATACAAAATGCCTACTTAAAATTCATCATCTACCCATACATTAACAAACAGTCTCTGAAATTTAAACCTTCCTTATAATACTAACTCTATTATTTGCTAATTTATGGTAGCTTGGGCAACTTACCTCAATCTTCTTGCTCTCAAATTCTGCATCTATAAAATGATTGTTTTTGTTAAAAAAAATCAAACCAAAGTGAGAAAAACAAAATCCAATATAAATAAAATATCAGTATTGGGTAAACTTATTTTTAAAACAATCAGTGGAAAATGGAATCACTGGGATTATAGACAGCTACGTGGTTTAAAATAGGTTGAGATCTGGGGCAGCTAGGTGGCGCAGTGGATAGAGCACCGGCCCTGGATTCAGGAGGACCCGAGTTCAAATCCAGCCTCAGACACTTGACACTTATAGCTGTGTGACCTTCGGCAAGTCACTTAACCTCAATTGCCTCACACACACACAAAAACAAACAACAAAAAAAAATAGGTTGAGATCTATACATCACACTGCACCTTATGATAAACTCCCACTGAATCAATAATCTAAATATTTTTACATTTAAAAATGGAAGAAAAAAAGGAAAAATATATTGGTCTTAGTTATGGAAAACAAGAACGTTTTTATCAATCCAATGAAAGGATGAAATTATCATTGACAAATCTGATCAGGTGGGTTGTATAATACAATGGAATAAGCATTGTGATGTTTAAAATCTATATTGTGTGATCGCCTTAAATTAGAAGATTCAGCACCAGTCTTTGGGCATTAAACATTTATTAAAGCATATAGATATTCACAAGGAGTTCAGAAAGTTAAGAAAAAGCCTTTGAGTATCTGCGAAATCCCATTATTTCATCACATTCCCCACTTTGTTTTTTCTAGGAACAGGTGTTCCTTGATGAAACAGTAAAAAATAATTAAGTCTTTGGAAGTCTTTTCTCAGTTCTCTTGTCTTCTTGGAGTGATAAAGGCAATTAATGTCTTAAATGGTAAATTCCCATAATCCAAGTCTCATATGGATTTTAAAATTTGAGGATAATAATGATCGCAAAAATGTGAATTTGCTTTGACTCAGAATATAAGTTACAATGTATAATGATTCCAAATAATATTTTTTGCAAAAATAGTATTTCTAGAATTAATTTATACTTGTCATGGTAATAAATTTACCAAGGAAATACTTTATATCATTTGATCAAACAGTCAGTTGGAAAAACAAAACACAATCTTAATAGAATGAAAATCTCTATGAAAACAAACTTATACTATTAATTTCAAAATGTAGATACAATGGCATAAAAAGGAAACCTTTATGCAACATTTGAACTGACATTATTTCTCTGAGTGAATTTAGAATATTTTTATTTCAATATCTAAAATCTCCACGTCTCATATTAATATCTTGCTGTCTACTTCTGCATTTCGGCAAAATAAGTCCCAGTTTATGGTAATAGAAGTAGATTCTTGAAATATGATGATGATAAAGTTTCTCTTGTTTTTCTTCAGCCCCTTTATTTTCTCTTTCATAATCCCAATGCTTTATAAAGTTATTAGTTAAAGGCAAAAGCAGGTAAAGATAAATCAAAATAGAAAGTCCACAAAAATGAAGCATTTTCTTACCCAATGTGAAGATCAGAAGGTTGAGGGGTTCAGCAGTCCCTTCCTGGTCTCCAAACTGTGATGTTTAAAATCTATATTGTGTGGTCGCCTTAAATTAGAAGATTCAGCACCAGTCTTTGGGCATTAAACATTTATTAAAGCATACAGGTATTCACAAGGAGTTCAGAAAGTTAAGAAAAAGCCTATCTAGCCTAGAGTCCCAACCTGGTTGGGTTCTTCCTCAAGTCCTCCTCCAGGAGCCTGCTTTAATCAGGAACTCCCCAGCAAGCTGATTGTGGAAGCTTTTTATAGGTCTGGAACAGAGGCAGTCCTTACACACTGCTTCAAGCTGATTGGTTGGTGTCATCCAAATCCATTGGCTTTGAAGGTGTTCTCAAGTTGAGTCCACAGTCTAGCTTCTGAGAACAATACCTTCTTAAGGGCTAGCCAGGTGTGACTACAATTCAATTAACTTGAAGTAGGCTAATCAGCAGTCAATCACTCTCACTTGATTCAATCAGTCTAGATTAATCTCCAGGTGGGTCTTTGAGTATCTGCGAAATCCCATTATTTCATCACAGCACTTATGTAGCACCTAGTGCTTCCAGGCACTGTGCTGAGTACTTTTCAAGAGTTATTTTATTTGATCCTCATAACAACCCTGTGAAGCAAATTTTCGTTTATGGAAACTAAAACAGACAGATGAAGTGACTTGCCCTGTGTCATATGGGTAGTAAGTGTTTTAGGCGGGACTTGAACTCAGTTCTTCCTAACTCCCGGACAAATACTCTATCCTCTGTATCACCCAGCTGACCAAAAACCTGAGCTAAGCCTCTCCAAATTCAGGCTATTCCTCAGATAATATGAATAGCCAGTCCATCAATCAATATATCAGGACCCCCTGCAGCTTCCTCTTCCAGGTGTAGGTGTTAAATAAATGCTAGTAGAGCCTTAGAAAGGCCAGGTTCTGATTCTGGCCAGGAGCAGGCTGGTTTCCATAAGCCATCTGAGGAGAGATCTGGTGAATTAAATCTAACTTAGGGAGGAGCACTGTTCTGGGAGGTCCTGCTTTGCAGTCCCAGCCCTACTGCTTACCCGCTATATGTTTTTGTTTATCAGTGTAGGAGGAAGTCAGCTATTTGATATACTTGCCTTGATGACTGGTGTAAATATAATAGGGAAAGGATGCACAGGTAGCCAAGTGCCCCAGACCAAAGAGCCACCTACAGTGTTCTGGAGAAAGCAATAAAAGCTACATCAAACTAACAATTTGAACCAAGGGTCCCTTTAAATTTGGCTAGCGGTATTATTTGATCAGAAGTTTTATAGTCTTCGGGGCAGCTAGGTGGCACAGTGGATAGAGCACTGGCCCTGGAGTCAGGAGGACCTGAGTTCAAATCCAACCTCTGACACTTGACACTTACTAGCTGTATGACCCTAGGTAAGCCACTTAACCCCAATTGCCTCACCAAAAACCAAAAAAAAAAAAACCAAAACAAAAAACAAAACAAGAAATTTTATGGTCTTAGTAGAAGAAGAAGCCATTATCAGCTCACTCAGAAACCACTGGTTGCTATGGTGACTCATCAGTCTCCAAGGTCACCCAATTGTGAACTGTTGTTCTGTATGACATCTCTTAATTAAACTTCCATGATGGGGTGGGCTTCTTCCCCTCTTTGCTCCGGACATCCAGAGGTTCTAGCATAAGATAATAGTATATATAAAAAGGAATTACAGACAGACATATCTAACTTGTCACACTTTTGTCTTGTTTTGTCTGGACTTCTGATTTCATCCATATAGGGAACATTCAGGTATGCAAAACCAGGTCACCAATTCTTTTCAACCTCTAAACTTAGGATCTTATGCCTGGGGGCCACTGAGAGGTCTAGGGTGATATGTTCAGTATAGGTCAGAGGTAGAATTTGAACCCAGAGCATCCTGACTCCAAGCTCAGCTGGTGCAATTAAGATCCTAGGGTCCTAGGCTTAGAGTTGGAAGGGATTTTAGAGGCTATTAAGTCCCACCTCTTCATCTTCCAAAGAGAAACTGAGGCACAGAAAGATTAATGACTTGCACACAGTTACTGAGAGTCTGAGGCAGGATTTGAACCTAGGTCTTGCAGTATCCATAGTCCCACGCTTTCTCTCCAATAAATAAAAGGTACTTGGCAGGATCTGAAAGCACAGCTCTCATCACTGCTTGCATTCCCAGGGTGGCATGCTGCCTTCCTATGTGGGCTCTGGGGTAAAATAAGTCAGAAATTGGAAGAAAAAAGCTCCCTGTCAGCACCACTTTCCTTCCCCCCCTCCAAGACACACACACACACACACACACACACACACACACACAAATAAAGCAAGGAATGGGAAGCCTTGACCAACACCATAGGACCTTCTACTACACAGTTGAAAAAAAATGTGATCCCTGTGTGAGAAGTCCCATGCACTGGCACACTATTGTGAACACTAGGCTAAGAATAATTATTTGTATTCCTATAGCACAGTCACGTTTTCACAGTGTTTTCCTCATAATAACTTCTTCTTCTTCTTCTTCTTCTTCTTCTTCTTCTTCTTCTTCTTCTTCTTCTTCTTCTTCTTCTTCTTCTTCTTCTTCTTCTATAGGCAAGGAAGCCAAGACCCAGAGATGTGAGGCTGTTTAGCTCCAGTTCCAAAGTTATTGTCAGAGCCAGGATTTCAGTAGAGATCTCCCCAGCCATTTCCACTGCCATTTTGGCCCTTGTACCAGAGACCAGGAGGGAAAGGGGAATAAGTGTTTATCAAGTGCTACTAAGCACCAGGGAGTGTGCTAAGGGCTTGATAAGTGCCATCTCTCTTGGTCTCCATGTCCAGCCAGTCTTAGCCATCTTCTCCCTTGTGCCTGGCCCCTCCATGGTTTTCCATTTCTGGAAGCCCAATCACATCAATGTTACCATTCCTTCTGGGAAGGATGGACTCATCTGCTCACCTCTCCCTCCATTCATCATTCCTGTAACTTTCAAAACTCCATACCCCTCAACCCCATGTGTCTGTGCTCTACCCTTATTAAGACCTAAGCTTCTTGAATTCAGGGACTGACTCCCTTCTATGTTTGCATCCCCAGCTGCTCTGCCCAGTGCCGGGCACAGAGGAGATTAATTCCTTTATCTGTGGGTCCAAGCTCCTTCCACTACACTAGGGTTGCCTCTCTTTGTTATCGTCTCATAGTCTTTTGGTTTTGGGGGGTTTTTGCAGGGCAATGAGGGTTAAGTGACTTGCCCAGGGTCACACTGCTAGTAAATGTCAAGTGTATGAGGCTGGATTTGAACTCAGGTCCTCCTGAATCCAGGGCTGGTGCTTTATCCATTGTGCCACCTAGCTGCCCCTCATAGTCTTTTAGACTTGGCTAGCCCATGGGACTTGTGTTCTCTGCAGTAGAGTTTCGATTCTAGGCAGTTCAGCTAGAGAAAGGACCTCAGTGTCTTGTTACCTTGTCCTGCCAGGTGATCTTCAGGATCTTCCTAAGAAAATTCCAATGGAAGCCATTCAGTTTCCTGGCATGCCACTGCTATATTGTCCAACTTTCACAGACATACAACAATGATGTCAGCACTATGGCTCTGTAGACCTTCAGTTTGGTAGTCAGTTTAATACTGCTTCTCTCCCACACTTTCCTGTGGAGCCTCCCAAATGCTGAGCTATCTGGGGAAATGTGTTCATCAATTTCATCATCTATGTGGACATGGCTAGAAAGAATACTGCCAAGGTAAGTGAACTTAAGGGTACCTAGGTGGTACAGGGGAAAGCATCCCAGACCTTGAGTTAAGAAAACCCATTTTTGTGCTTTCAAACATGGGCTCAGATACTGCAACACCCATACCCAGAACCATCAGTTAGAGTAAATGGAGACATTTTGAATTCTGTACATAAATTCACTTATTGCTTTTTAGTCATGACCGACTCTCTGTGCCCTAATTTTGCGGGGTTTGGGGGAAATTATACTTTCATGGTTTAGCATTTCCCTCTCCAGCCCATTTCACAGATGAGGAAACAACATTATATGAGTTGTTCAGCCTAACACATGCAGTAAAGGTCAGGAAAGAATGGAGCAACCTAGCTGCCCTTTTTCTACTTAATTCCCCTCCCGCATTAATAAATCAAAATTGGAAAACCAAACCCAAGTAACAAATATGTATAGTCAAAGAAAACAATTTCTCTTATTGGCCATGTCCAAAAATCTATGTCTGATTCTGCCCTTTGGGCGCATTACTTCTCTGCCAGGAGGTGGGCGCATGTTCCATTATCAGATGATGGAATCCTGGATGGGTTTTGTTTGTTTTTTATTGATTTGAATTCTTAGGTCTTTATAAGTTGTTTCCATTGTTGTTATTGCAGAAATTCTTCTCTGTGTTCATTGCACTTCACTTTGCCTGACTTCATACAGGTGTTCCCAGACTTCTCTGAATCTGTTTCTTCCATCATTTCTTTAGGGCTCAGTCACATCCTATTTCATTCCTACATCATAATTTGTCTAACCATTCTCCAATTGATGGGCACTACTGTAAACACTCTTGGGCATATGGGCATCTTTACACTCTCTTGGGTCACTGGGTATACACAGTTTGGTGACTTTTGGAGCAAAGTTCCAAATTGCTTTCCAGAATGACTGGACCAATTTGCAGCTCCAACAACCATTATGATTGTGTTTATTTTCCTGAAGCCCCTTCCAACAACTGTTATTCTACCTTTTCTAGTACCTTTGTTTATATGATGGGTTTTAGCTGAAACGTATTATTTTATTTTGCATTTATCTAATTACTAGTTATTTGGAACATTTTTTCTAATTACCATTCATAGCTTCAGTTCCTTCCTTTTATAAAACTGCCTATTTATATTATTTTTTTTTGTGGGGCAATGAGGGTTAAGTGACTTGCCCAGGGTCACACAGCGAGTAAGTGTCAAGTGTTTGAGGCTGAATTTGAACTCAGGTCTTCCTGAATCCAGGGCTGGTGCTTTATCCACTGAACCACCTAGCTGCCCCCACTATTCATTAATTTCTACTGACTTATTCCATTGTATTCTTTTTTTCCTATTCTTTTTGTGAATTTTTATTTATTTTAAACCTAAAAACAAAACGAGGAAAGAAAAAGGACATTTCCATATACAGGGCAGAAAATAATCAACGATTCAATATAAAACAATAAATTTCTATTTAAAAACTATCTATAAATAAAAACGTCATATTTTTTCCAATGCTACCCAACATTTCTCTTCTTCATTGGAGGTTTTTTTTTCCTGTGCACTTTTTATTTTATTTTTCCCCATCTTCCTTCTTTCCTTTACCTTAAATATGGCTACAATTAAGTATGGAGATAGATAGATAGATAGACAGATAGATGATAGATAGACAGACAGACAGATAGATAGATAGATAGATAGAGAGATAGATAGATGGATGGATTGATAGATACATAAATACATAGATATATGGATAGATGTGTGATAGACACATATAGAGATAACTATAAACGTGCAAAATATATGCATATAGACTAATATACATCCATGTAAAATAGTACTATGCATAATTCCCCTACTCATCTCTTTCTAGGGATATGGTTAATATCTTCTTTCATTGATCCAAGCCTTTCCTTGTTTTTCTAAATTAACCAGCTCATCATTTCCTACCCCAGAGCAGCATTCCAACACAGTAACATCTTATCTGAGAGACTGTCTTTGAAAGTTCTCCCCAATTTTTTGCATTCCTTCTATTCCTGGCTACATTAGTTTTATTTATGAAAGAAAATTTTAATTGAAAATACTCCAGGGGCAGCTAGGTGGCTCAGTGGATAAAGCACCAGCCCTGGATTCAGGAGGACCTGAGTTCAAAGCTGGCCTCAGACACTTGACACTTACTAGCTGTGTGACTCTGGGCAAGTCACTTAACCCTCATTGCCCTGAAAAAGGAAGAAAGAAAGGAAGGAAGGAAGGAAGGAAGGAAGGAAGGAAGGAAGGAAGGAAGGAAGGAAGGAAGGAAGGAAGGAAGGAAGGAAGGAAGGAAGGAAGGAAGGAAGGAAGGAAGGAAGGAAGGAAGGAAGAGAGAAAGAGCTAAAGAAAGAAAGAAAAGAAAATACTCCAAAGGATCCATTTTATACTTCAATAATGCTTTTGTGTTGTAGTTTAAGTTTGGATACAGCTGGATCTCCCTCCTTTACAATTTTTTCCCCTGGTTTCTTTGACCTTCCTGACCATTTGTTCTTCCAAATGTACTTTGTTATTATTTTGTGTATTATTTTTCAATAAGATAAATTTTAGTAATTTAATTAAGATGACATTGAATACATAAATAAGGTATAATTGTCAGTTTTTCTTCTATTCACTTTACCTACCATTGAGCAATAAATATTACTCCAATTATTTAAATATGACTTTATTTGTATGAAAAGTATTTTAGGTTTGTTTTCATGTAGTTCCTATGTCTGTTTTGGCAGGTAAACTCACAGGAATTTTATCACTGTCTCGTTATTTTAAGTGGTTTAGCCCAATATTGTATTGCTGACACGTATTGTAGTTTTTCTATTTTCATCTTTTAATTAAACCTATGTTTGACTTAACCTTTCCTGCGATTAAGATTACTACCCTTGCCTTTTTACATAATAAATTCAACTATAGACTTTTATTTTGTATTTGGGTGTATCTTTCATTTTTACTCTTTTCTGACAGCAACTTATTCTTGAATTCAAATTTTTAATCTGCCCTCGGTTTACTTTTTTTTTTTTTAGTTCAACTTCTTTTTTTTTCCACATATAAGGTATTTTATTTTTTCCGTTACATGTAAAGATAGTTCTCAACTTTTGTTTATACAAGCTTTACAATTTCAGATTTTTCTCCCTCCCTCCCCTCCCTTCCCCCTCCCCTAGACAGCAGGTAATCTGATATAGATTATACCTATATATCTATATACATATACATATAGATGTATATATATATATACACACACATATATATACCCATAATAACATTAATCCTATTTCTGCATTAATCCTGTTATAAGAGAAAAAATCAGAGCAGTAATGAAAAACCTCAAAATAGAAAAAAAAAAAACAAGAGCACCCAAAACAAAAGAAATAGTATGGTTCAATCAGCATCTATACTTCACAGTTCTTTTTTTTTTTCTTGGATTTGGAGATCCTCTTCTATCATGAGTTCCCTGGAACTCTTCTGTACCATTGCATTGGTGAGAAGAATATAGTCCGTCACAGTAGGTCAACACTCAATGTTGATGATACTGTGTACAATGTTCTTCTGGTTCTGCTCATCTCACTCATCATCAGCTCACGCAAGACCCTCCAGGTTTCTCTGAACTCCTCCTGCTCATCATTTCTTACAGCACAATAGTATTCCATTGTATTCATATACCACAACTTGTCCAGCCATTCCCCAATTGATGGGCACCCCCTCAACTTCCAATTCCTTGCTACCATGTAAAGAGCAGCTATAAATATTTTTGTACATGTGGGTCCCTTTCCCCCTTCCATGATTTCTTTGGGAAAAAGACCTAAAAGTGGAATTGCTGGGTCAAAGGGTATGCACAGCTTTATCGCCCTTTGGGCATAATTCCAAATTCCTCTCCAGAATGCTTGGATCAGTTCACAGCTCCACCAACAATGAATTAGTGTTCCAATTTTCCCACAGCTTCTCCAACATTTATTATCTTCTTTTTTTGTCATTTTAGCCAACCTGATAGGTGTCAGGTGGTACCTCAGAGTTGTTTTAATTTGCATCTCTCTAATCATTAGAGATTTAGAGCATTTTTTCATATGGGAATAGATAGCTTTGGTTTCTTCATCAGAAAACTGTCTGTTCATATCCTTTGACCATTTCTCAATTGGGGAATGACTTGGATTCTTATAAATTTGATTTAGTTCCCTATATATTTTAGAGATGAGGCCTTTATCAGAAGTACTGGCCTCAAAAATTGTTTCCCAGCTTTCTGCCTCCCTTCTAATTTTGGATGCATTGCTTCTGTTTGTACAGAAATTTTTTAATTTAATATAATCAAAATCATCCATTTTGCATTTTATAATATACTCTCTCTTGTTTGGTCAAAAACTGTTTTCCTTTCCAAAGATCTGATAGGTAGACTATTCCTTTCTCTCCTAATTTACCTATGGTATCACCTCTTATGTCTAAATCGTGTATTCATTTTTACCTTATTTTAGTACAAGGTGTAAGATGTTGGTCTATGCCTAATTTCTGCCATACTATCTTCCAGTTTTCCCAGCAGTTTTTGTCAAATACTGAGTTCCTATCCCAGAAGCTGGAGTCTTTGGGTTTATCAAACACTACATTACTAGTGTCATTTACTACTGCATTTCCTGAGCCTAGCCCATTCCATTGATCTACCACTCTATTTTTTAGCCAGTACCAGATAGTTTTGATGACTGCCGCTTTATAGTAAAGCTCCAGGTTTGGTACCGCTAACCCACCTTCCTGTGAATTTTTTTTCATTATTTCCCTGGATATTCTTGATTTTTTGTTTTTCCAGATGAATTTTGTTATTATTTTTTCCAGCTGTATAAAATAATTTTTAGGTAGTCTGATTGGTATGGCACTGAATAAGTAAATTAATTTAGGCAGTATTGTCATTTTTACTATATTAGCTCTGCCTATCCATGAGCAATTGATATCTTTCCAATTATTTAGATCTGATTTGATTTGTGTGAAGAGTGTTTGGTAGTTGTGTTCATAGAGTTCCTGGGTTTGTCTTGGCAAGTAGACTCCCAAGTATTTTATATTATCTACCATTACTTTAAATGGAATTTCTCTTTCTATCTCTTGCTGCTGGACTTTGTTGGTCATGTATAGAAATGCTGATGATTTATGTGGATTTATTTTATATCCTGCTACTTTGCTAAAGTTGTTACTTATTTCAAGTAATTTTTGAGTTGATTCTCTAGGATTCTTTAAGTATACCATCATATCATCTGCAAAGAGTGATAGTTTTGTTTCTTCTTTGCCTATTCTAATTCTTTTAATTCCTTTCTCTTCTCTGATTGCTAAAGCTAATATTTCTAGGACAATATTAAATAATAGGGGTGATAATGGACATCCTTGTTTCACCCCATATCTTATTGGGAAGGCCTCTAATTTATCTCCATTGCATATAATACTTGCTGATGGCTTTAGGTAGATACTGTTTATTATTCTAAGGAAAGCTCCATCTATTCCTAAACTCCCTAGTGTTTCTATTACGAATGGATGTTGTACTTTGTCAAAAGCTTTCTCTGCATCTATTGAGATAATCATATGATTTTGGTTGGTTTTCTTATTGATATGGTTAATTATGTTAATAGTTTTTCTAATGTTGAACCAGCCCTGCATTCCTGGTATAAATCCCACCTGGTCATAGTGTATTATCCTGGTGATCACTTGCTGTAATCTCCTTGCTAATATCTTATTTAAGATTTTAGCATCAATATTCATTAGGGAAATTGGTCTATAATTTTCTTTCTCTGTTTCTGCTTTGCCTGGTTTTGGTATCACCACCATATTTGTGTCATAAAACAAATTTGGTAGAACTCCTTCTTCACCTATTTTTCCAAATAATTTGTATAATATTGGAATTAATTGTTCTTTAAATGTTTGGTAAAATTCACCCGTAAACCCATCTGGCCCTGGGGATTTTTTCTTAGAGAGTTCATTAATGGCTTGTTCAATTTCTTTTTCTAATATGGGTTTATTTAAGGATTTTATTTCTTCTTCAGTTAACCTGGGCAGTTTGTATTTTTGTAAATATTCATCCATTTCATTTAGATTGTCAAATTTATTGGCATACAGTTGGGCAAAATATTTCCTAATTATTGCTTTAATTTCCACTTCATTGGTGGTAACATCACCCTTTTCATTTTTGATACTGGTAATTTGGTTTTCTTCTTTTTTTAAATCAAATTAACCAATACTTTATCTATTTTATTGGTTTTTCATAAAACCAGCTCTTAGTTTTATTGATTAATTCTATAGTTTTTTTTCTTTCAATCTTATCAATTTCTCCTTTAATTTTCAGGATCTCTAATTTAGTGTCTAATTGGGGATTTCTAATTTGTTCTTTTTCTAGCTTTTTAAGTTGCATGCCCAATTCATTAATCTCCTCTTTCTCTTTTTTATTCATGTAAGCATTTAGAGCTATAAATTTTCCCCTAAGCACTGCTTTGGCTGCATCCCATAGATTTTGGTATGTTGTCTCATTATTGTCATTCTCTTGGATAAAGTTATTGATTGTTTCTATGATTTCTTGTTTGGCCCATTCATTCTTTAGAATGAAATTATTTAGTTTCCAATTGATTTTCATTCTACTTTTCCCTGGCTCTTTCTTACATATAATTTTTATTGCATCATGATCTGAGAAGGATGCATTTACTATTTCTGCCTTTCTACATTTGACTATGATGTTTTTGTGCCCTAATACATGGTCAATTTTTGAAAATGTGCCATGTACTGCTGAGAAAAAGGTATATTCCTTTCTATCCCCATTCAATTTTCTCCAGACATCTATCATGTCTAACTTTTCTAGTAATCTATTCACCTCTTTCACTTCTTTCTTATTTATTTTTTGGCTAGATTTATCTAATTCTGAGAGGGGGAGATTCAGATCCCCCACTAGTATAGTATTACTGTCTAATTCCTCTTGTAACTCATTTAACTTCTCCTCTAAGAACTTGGATGCTATACCACTTGGCGCATACATATTTAATATTGATATTACTTCATTATCTATAATACCTTTAAGTAAGATGTAATTTCTTTCCTTATCTCTTTTAATGAGATCTATTTTTGCCTGCACTTTGTCTGAGATAAGGATTGCTACCCCTGCCTTTTTTACTTTAGCTGAGGCATAATATATTCTGCTCCAGCCTTTTACCTTTACTCTGTGTGTATCTCTCTGCTTCAAATGTGTTTCTTGTAAACAGCATATTGTAGGGTTCTGGTTTTTAATCCACTCTGCAATTCGCTTCCGTTTTATAGCAGAGTTCATCCCATTCACATTCACAGTTATTATTACTGACTGTCTATTCCCCTCCATTCTATTTACCCCCCTTTGTACTTTTCCCCCCTTCTTTCACCCTATTCCTCCTCACTGACGTTTTACTTCTTACCCCTGCCTCCCCCGATCTACCCTCCCTTTTTATCACCCCCCTCTCTCTTCTTTACCCTTTTCTCCCCTGCTTTTGTCCTCCCTTCTATCAGTCCCCCCCTTTCCCTTCCCCTTTTGTTTCCCTAAAGAATGAGTTAAGTTTCTTTATCCCAATGAATGTATATGTTATTCCCTCTTTGAGTCAAATCTAATGAGAATAGGGTTGAAACAATGTTCCCCCTCCTTTCTTTCCCTCTATTGTAATAGGTTTTTTTTCCACCTCTTCATATGATATAATTCATCCCATTCCACCTCCCCTTTCCTCTCCTCCCCATAGACTCCCTTTTTAACCCCTTAATTCTTTTCTATCATCACATCAAAGACAATTTATATTTATACCTTCTATATAAAGTCCTTCTCTCTGCCCAAATACATTTACAGTTCTTAAGAGTTATGAGTATTATCTTCCTGTGTAGGGATATAAACAGTTTAACCTAATAGGGTAACCTTTTTTTCCCCCCTCTGTTTACCTTTTTAAACTTCTCTTGAGTCTTGTATGTTGAGATCAAATTTTCTATTCAGTTCTGGTCTTTTCACCAGGAAAGATTGAAAGTCCCCAATGTCATTAAATGTCCATCTTTTCCCCTGAAAGAAAATGCACGTTTTTGCTGGGTAATAGATTCTCGGCTGCAATCCAAGCTCCTTTGCCTTCCGGAATATCATATTCCAAGCCTTGCGGTCCTTTAATGTTGAAGCTGCCAGGTCCTGAGCAATCCTGACTGTGGCTCCATGATATTTAAATTGCTTCTTTCTGGCTGCTTGGAGTATTTTCTCCTTCACCTGATAATTCTGGAATTTGGCTACAATATTCCTTGGAGTTTTCCTTTTGGGGTCTCTTTCAGGAGGTGATCGGTGTATTCTTTCAATGATGATTTTATCCTCTGATTCTATGATATCAGGGCAGTTCTCCTTAATAATTTCCTGGAATATGGTGTCTAGATTCTTTTTCTGGTCATGGCTTTCAGGCAGTCCAATGATTCTCAAATTGTCTCTCCTCGATCTGTTTTCCAGATCAGTTGTCTTTCCAATGAGGTATTTCACATTTTCTTCTATTTTTTCATTTTTTTAATTCTGCTTGACTGATTCCTGGTGTCTCATGGATTCCTTATCTTTCAACTGTCCCACTTTAATTTTTAAGGCATTGTTTTCTTCAGTGAGATTATGCACCTTTTTTTCCATTTGGCCAAATGCATTTTTCAAGGCTTTGTTTTCTTCAGTGAAATTATGTGCTTCCTTTTCCAAGCTGCTGATTCTTTTTTCATAGTTTTCTTGTTTTGCTTTCATTTCTCTCCCCATTTTTTCTTCTACCTCTTGCAATTGATTTTAAAAATCCTTTTTGAGCTCTTCCAGGAAGGCTTTTTGTTCTTGCGACCAATTCACCTTCCCTTGTGAGGCTTCAGATGTAGGCAATTTGAGGCTATTGTCCTCATCTGAGTTTGCGTTGGCTTCTTCCCTATTGATACAGAAGCTCTCAATGGAGAGGGCTCTTTTTTGCTTCTTACTCATTATTGCAGCTTATTTATTTATTCTTTAAGTTGAGGTCTGCTCAGGGGGCACCAGGGTCCCTGTTTTGGGCTTCTTGTGCAGGGGTATAGGTGCTGTGTGACCGGGTTTTTACTCTGAGGCCTTTATGGTGTGTGGAGATCCCCTGCCCTGCACTTCCTGTCTGATTGTGCTCGGCCAGCCAGGCGCCGGACCCCGCTGTCTGATCCGGCCTGACGCGTTCGTGGCCCTCTCGGCCGGTGCAGGTAGGTTTTTCCACTGTCCTTCTTGGCCACCAGATTTTTGAACCAGGTTCCGGGAGCCTCAGTTGTTCGGCTGTGGCCCGCAGCTCCTGCTGACTTGCCCTGACCCCCTCGGTGCTGGGTTGCTGCCCTGCGCTGGGCCTCCCTTTTGCCCGAGTCAGACCGACCTTTTCCTGAAGTCTTCTAAATTATCTCTGGTTGGAGGACTGTGTGTCTCTGTCTCTTTGCAGGTTCTGTAGTTTCAGAATCCGTCCAGAGGCTTGATTTAATGTTCGTTTTGAGGGAACAGAAGGAGAGCTCAGGCAGCTTGCTGCTTCCTCTCCGCCATCTTGGCTCCTCCCTCGATTCTGTTCCTCGGTTTACTTTTAATGGGCAAATACTTCCCATTCACTTTGTGTCTGTGTGTGTGTGTGTGTGTGTGTGTGTGTGTGTGTGTGTGTGTGTGAGAGAGAGAGAGAGAGAGAGAGAGAGAGAGAGAGAGATGCAATTGGGGTTAAGTGATTTGCCCAGGGTCACACAGCTAGTAAGTGTCAAGTCTCTGAGGCTGGATTTGAACTCTGGTCCTCCTGACTCCAGGGCTGGTGCTCTATCCACTGCACCACCTAGCTGCCCCACCATTTACTTTCTTTTTTCTTTTTTTTTTTTGTGGGGCAATGGGGGTTAAGTGACTTGTCCAGGGTCACACACATAGTAAGTGTTAAGTGTCTGAGGCCGGATTTGAACTCAGGTACTCCTGAATCCAGAGCTGGTACTTTATCCACTGCGCCACCTAGCTGCCCTAGCCCCCATTTACTTTCTAAACTATAATTACTTGTTCTGTATTTCCCTACTTCTTATTTTGCATAACTGTCCTCACCGTATTTACCCTCTCCCTCCTTTACTCCCCTGCCTTACTTCTATGGGGTACCTTGCCCTCCTATTCCTTAACCTCCCCAGGCTTATAAGAGTCCTTCCTTTACCCTCTCCCCCAACCCTATCCCCTCACTCTCTGGTGAAGTGAATTGAACTTTGGGAAGAGCAGAGATCTGGGAGGCTTATGCCCTGGGTTGGGGTCCCAGCCCTATTGCTTATTTCCTGAATGTTCTTGTGTATCAGGGTGAGAGGAAATCCAGCTTTGAGGAAGGTGGCTATTTGATATACACTCCATGATGACTGATGTAAAGATAACAGGGAAAGAATGCACAGGTGTCCAAGTGCCCCACACTAAGGAGGTACCTGCCTTGCTCTGGACAAAGCAATAAAAGACGTGTCCAACCAATTATTTGAGCTGTTGTTTTATATGCTACGTCTTGATTAAGCTTCCATGATGTTCCTTAGGCAAGTTGGAGGCGTGGGCTTCTTTTCTTCTTTCCACTGGCCAGCCAAGGGAATAAGTGCAATATAACAGGACATGTAAAAAGGAATCACATACAGAAATGTCTAACTAATCATATTTTCCTCTCTTGTCTGGACTTGTGATTTCAACAATATAGGAAACATTCAGGGAGGAAAAACCAGCTCACCAATAATTTTGCAACTTCTAGACTTAGGATCTTCTGACTGGGGGTTTTGAGAGGTCTATGGTGATATATCCAGGAAAGGTCAGAGGAAGGATTTGAACCCAGAGCTTCCTGATTACAAGCTCAGCTGGTGCAATTCAGATCCTAGGGTCCTAGGCTTAGAGTTGGAAGGGACCTTAGAGGCCATCAAGCCATACCCCTTCATTGTCCGGAGAGAAAAACTGAGGCACAGAGAAATTGATGACTTGCATACAGTTACTGAGAGTCTGAGGCAAGATTTGAGCCTGAATCTTCCTGTCTCTAATCCCAGTGCAGTATCCATCACCTCACACTCTCTCTCCAATAAACAGAAGGTACTTGACAGGATCTGAGAACACAACTCTGGTTCATTTTTCAGTCGACATTATAGGGTCTATAAACTGTTAGCAATTAGATTTAACTTAAGTGTGCATTCATACAGTCCTCCCTCAGAGAGCTGGTTGTTAAACATTTGCCAGCAACCCACTGTTTGTTCTGTGAATTTTGCTTGACTTGAGCAGGATGGAAGGCTCGAGGAATATAATAATCAACAGACTGGAGCCATCATGATTATCAAAATCACCTTCGAAATCTTTGCCGTCATCATCACCATCAGGTTTGAAAAGTGCTTGCTATCCATTATCTCATCTGTGTCTCACCACACTCCTTCTCCTGGGGGAATACTCAAAAGACCACTAAATTCAGCATCACCCCATATATGAATAAACACTCTTTGAGTTGTAAACCTTCTGTATAATACTGATACTATTATTTACCAATTAATGGGACCTTGGGCAAATTAACTCAGTCTTCTGGGCCTCAATTTTCTCATCTATAAAATGAGCATTTTATGTTAAAATAAAAAATCAAAGCAAAAGAAAAAAAATAGAATCCGATGCACATAAGAGATCAGTATTTGAGAAGCCCATTTTGCAGTCAAGGGAAAATGGGATCACTGGGAAAGTAAACAGCTACATGATAAAAAATAGATTGTTCTCTATACATCATACTCTACTGTATAAAAACTCCAGATAAATCAATAATCTAAGTATTTTTACAAATACGAAAGTGGAAGAAAAAATAAACAAGAATATATATATATATATGTGTCAATAATAGAAAGGTAGAACCTTATCAATCCAACAAAGGGAAGAAATTGTTATACACAAATCTTAGGTTGATTAAGGAATGCAGTGGAAGAAACAATTATTAAGCACCTAGTGTTGTCAGGCACCTTGCTAAGCACTTTGAAAGTATTATCTCATTTGATCATAACAACCCTGTGATGCGATGAGGTTTCTAAAGGTAAGGAAACTGAGGCAGAAAGATTAAGTGACTTGGCCAGGTTCACACAGCTAGTAAGTGTTTGAGGCTGCATTGGAACTCAGGTCTTCCTGACTCCAGGCTATGCATTCTATCTACTACATCACCCAGCTGACCAACAAACCTGACTGAGACTCTCCAAAGTCAGGCTACTCCTCAGATAATCTACACAGCCAGCCTATCAATCAATATTTCAGGACCCCTTCCAGGTCCCGTTTCCAGGTATGGGTGTTTAATGCATGCTAGTAGAGCCTTAGAAAGGCCAGGAGCAGCCTGGTTTCCATAAGCCATCTTAGGAGAGATCTGAGAGATCTGGTGAACTGAACCGAATGGAACTTTGGGGACAGCAGTGTTCTGGGAGGCTCAGGCCCTGGGTTGGGGTCCCGGCCCTATTGCTTATTTCCTGTATGTTCTTGTGTATCAGTGTGGGAGAAAGTCAGTTATTTTATATACTCGCCATGAAGATTGATAAGATGATAATAGGGGACGGATGCTCAGGTAGCCAAGTGCCCCAGACCACAGAACTACCCGCCCTGCTCTGGAGAAAGCAATAAAAGAGGTGTCCAACCAACTGTTTGAGGGGATGGTCCCTTTAAATTTGGCTAGCCCTATTTATTGATCAGAAATTTTATGGTCTCAGTGGAGGAGGACAAAAGCATCAGCTCACTCAGAAATCACTGGTTGCTATGGTGACTCCTCAGTCTCCTAGGGGGCCCAACTGTGAGCTATTGTTCTGCATGTTAGCTCTTGATTAAGCCTCCAGGATGTTCCTTAGTCCAGATGGAGGGGTGGGCTTCTCTCCCTCTTTGCTCTGGACAGCTAGGGGTGGGTACTAGTGTGAGATAACTGGATATGTAAAAAACAATTACATACAGATATATCTAACTAATCATATTTTTGTCTTGTTCTATGTGGACTTGCGAATTCACAAATATAGGGAACCTCCTGGGAGGACAAAACAGGTTACCAATTTTTTTGCACCCTTTAGGTTTCTGATAGTCTGCCTGGGGCACTGAGAGGTCTTGGGTGACATGGCCAGGATAGGTCAGAGTCAGGATTGGAACTCTGAGCACAGCTCTTCCTTGTGTCCCCAGGGTAGTATGCCCCATTTCTGTTTGGGATTGATTGTAAAACAAGTCATAAATCTGAAGAGATAAAGTTCCCTGTTAGCACCACTCTCCTTCTCCCTGGAATACACACACACACACACACACACACACACACACACACACACACACACACACACACACACACACACACACCATTTCTGTTTGGGATTGATTGTAAAACAAGTCATAAATCTGAAGAGATAAAGTTCCCTGTTAGCACCATTCTCCTTCTCCCTGGAATACACACACACACACACACACACTCTCTCATACACAGAGACAGAGAGAGATACAGACAGAGACAGACTGAGAGAGACAGAGGGATTGATAAAGAAAGGAATGGAAGTCATGACCAAGACCATGGGCCTTTGTACTACACAGCCAAAAGAAGATGGGAAGGGAAGTTGCATCCACTGCTACACTATTGTTAACAATAGGCTGGTTAGTCGTGATTGATTATTTGTGTTCCTGTAGCATAGTCAGGTTTTCACAGTGTTTTCCTCAAAATAACCTGCTATTATTCTTCTTATTTTATAGATAAGGAAACTAAGTCTCAGAGACTTGAGGCTACTGAGCTCCAGTTGCAAAGCTAGTGTCAGAGGCAGGAATTCAGCAGAAATCTCCTCAGCCATTTTATCCCCAGCCACAAGCCACCTTGCCACTTGTGCCAGAGACCAGGAGGGACAGGGGAATGAGTGTTTATGAAGCACCTACTTCTCCTGAAAAAAGTGGGCTGGGTAGGCAAAATGGAGGCAAAGGTCATAGGCAGTAAATATGATGTGGAAGAAAACAACAACAAGATTTATCTTAGGGAAAAGAAGAACATTTTATCAACCCAATGAAGGAACGAAACTGACATAGAAAAATTTGATCTTTGGATTATGGAATGCAATGGAATAAGCATTTATTAAGTACCTAGTGTTGCCAGACACTGTGCTAAGCCTATTATCTCATTTGATGATTGTAACCATCCTGTGAGGCTGTTTTTACAGATAAGGAAACTGAGACAGATTAAGTGATTTAGCCAGGTTCACACAGCTAGTAAGCATTTGAGGCTGGATTTGAACTCGGGTCTTTCTTACTGCAGGCAGAGGTCCACTGTTATACCTACCTGCCTCTATTGCCTTGATTATGCCAAGATTTTAAAAAAATCATGCTCAGGACAGGAAGCAGTATTTGTAAAAGAAAAGAAACAGATTGAGGGGATGGTCCCTTTAAATTTTGTGAGCCACATTTGTTGATCATAAATTTTGTGTTCTGAGTAGAGGAAGAGGCAAGCATCAGTTCACTGGTTGCTATGGTGACTTATCAGTCTCCAAGGGGCCCCCAATTGTGAGCTGTTATCCTGCATGCTAGGTATTGATTAAGCCTCCAGGAAGTTCCTTAGACCAATTGGAGGGGTGGGCTTCTACCCCTCTTTTCTCTTCCCAGTCAGGGGGACAGATAATAGGTGATGAATAAAAGGAATTATATACAAACTTATCTAACTACATTTTTGTTTTCTTTTGTCTGCACTTGTGATCTCATCAGTATTGGGGACCTCCAGAGAGGAAAAAACAGGTCATCAATTCTTTTGCCCCCTCTTAGATTATGATCTTTCTTCTTGGGGCAACTCAATGGTCTAGTGTGCCATGGCCAGATAGGGCAGAGGCAGGATCTGAACACAGGGCTTCCTGACTCCAAGATCAGCTGGTGTAATTAAGATGCTCCTAGCCTTAGACATGGAGGGGACTTTAGAGACCATCAAGTTCCACCCCTTCATCTTCCAGAGAGGGAAACTGAGGCACAGAGAGATTGATGACTTGCACACAGTTACTGAGAGTCTGAGGCAGGTTTTGAACCTAGGTCTTGCTGATTCTAATCCCAGTGCTCTATCTGTAGCCCCATGCCATCTCTCCAATAAATAGAAGGTACTTGCCAGGATCTGAGAGCATAGTTCTCATCACTGCTTGCTTTCCCTGGGGTACATTTATGTGTGGGCTCCATGGTAAATCAAATGAAAAACCTGAAGGGACACAGCTTCCTGTTAGCAACATTGTCCTTTCTCCCTCCATCACATACACACACACAAAGACTCAAACACAAACACACACACACACACACACACACACAGAAGAACAAAGCAAGGAATGGGAAGCCATTAGCAACACCTGGGGTCCTACTACACAGTCAAAAACAGAGATGTGACC
This sequence comes from Dromiciops gliroides, assembly GCF_019393635.1. NCBI lineage: Eukaryota > Metazoa > Chordata > Mammalia > Microbiotheria > Microbiotheriidae > Dromiciops > Dromiciops gliroides. Next base: position 30,262,817 of record NC_057867.1, on the reverse strand, counting down.
CCTGGGTGTGATGTTCCATATACTGGTACACTATTGTTTTGGGTTTTTTGGTTTTTTTGGGTGTTTTTGGTTTTTGGTTTTTTTTTGTGGGGCAATGGAGGTTAAGTGACTTGCCCAGGGTCACACAGCTAGTGAGTTTCAAGTGTCTGAGGTCGGATTTGAACTCAGGTACTCCTGAATCCAGGGCCGGTGCTTTATCTACTGTGCCACCTAGCCGCCCCCATTGGTGATCACTACAGTGTCTACTAGTGAACATTTGGTTTTCTATTGCACAGTCAAGTTTTCCAGTGTTTTCTTTATAATAACACAGTAATATTATTCTTATTTCGTAGGCAATGAAACAGAGATTCAGAGATACAAGGCTGCTTAATTCCACTTGCAAACCTAGTGTCAGAGCCAGGATTTCAGCAGAGATCTCCCCAGGCATTTCCACAGCCACCTTGTCACTTGTACCAGAGACCAGGAGGGAAAGGGGAATGAGTGTTAATTAAGGGCCTTCTAAGCACCAGGGAGTATGCTAAGGGCTTGATAAATGGCATCTCTTTTGTTCTTCATGCCCAGCCAGTCTTAGCCATCTTCTCCCTTGTGCCTGGCTCCTCCCTGCCTTTCCATTTCTGGAACCCCAATCACAGCAATTCTGCCATTCTTTCTGGGAAGTATGGACTCATCTGCTCACCTCTCACTCCATTTACCACTCCTGTAACTTTCAAAACTATATGCCCCTCAATCCCGTGTGTGTGTGTGTGTGTGTGTGTGTGTGTTTTCTACCCTTATTAGGATGTAAGCTTCTTGAAGCAGGGACTGGTGTCCTGTGCTTGTATCACCAGCTGCTCAGCCCAGTGCTGGGCACATAGCAAATTGATTTATTTATCTGTGGCTCCAAGCTACCTCCATTGCACTGGGTCAGCCTCTCCTCGCTACTGACTCATAGTCTTTTAGGCAAATGGACAATGTGGCCAGTCAATGGGAGTTGTATTCTCTACAGTAGAGTTTGGAGTCTTTGCTGTTCAACTGGAGAAAAGACCTTAGTCTCTGGTACCTTATCTTGCCAGATGATCTTCAGAATCTTCCTGAGACAGTTCAGATGGAAGTGATTCAGTTTTCTGGCATGCCACTGGTACTATCCAGGTTTCACAGGCATACAATGAGATCAGCACGATGGCTCTGTAGACTTTTAGTTTGGTAGTCAGTCTAATATCTCTTCTCTCCCCCACTTTCCTCTGGAGCATCCCAAACACTCCGTTAATTTTGGCAATGTGTGCATCAACTTCATCGTCTATGTGGACATCCCTAGAAAGCATGCTGCCAAGGCAAGTGAACTAAAGATCGGCTAGATTGTAGGGTGGCTAGCATCCCAGGCTTAAAGGCAGGAAGATTCATCTCTGTAAGTTCAAATCTGGCCTCAGATACTGCCCCATCCATACATTGGTTAGAATAAATGGAGACATTTCTAATGCTGTGGGTGAGTTCCTTTGTTGTTTTCCAGTCATTTCTGACTCTTCATGACCTCATTTTAGTAGTTTCTTTACAACTATACTCAAGTGGCTTGCCATTTTCTTCTCCAGCTCACTTTACAGATGAGGAAACTGAGGCAAACTGAGTGAAATGAATTGCCCAGATTCATATTGCTAGTAAGTATCTGGGGTAAAATTTGAACTCAGGTCTTCCTGAGCCCAGTGCTCTATCCACTAAGCAACCTAGCTGCCCTTTCCAAACTATATCTCCATTAATAAAATAGAAAAGCAGAACCCAAGGAACAAACATACACATATGTATATGTGTGTATGTGTATGCGTATGTTTGTGTACATATATATACACGTACACATACACATATACATACGTATATTGTTTTCAATTTACCCAGTATTTCTTTTCTTCATTCTATGTTTTCTTTGTTCTCTGCTATGCACTTTGTTTTTTGTGGGGCAATGAGGGTTAAGTGACTTGCCCAGGGTCACACAGCTAGTAAGTGTTAAGTGTCTGAGGCAGGATTTGAACTCAGGTCCTCCTGAATACAGGGCCAGTGCTCTATTCATTGGGCCACCTAGGTGCCCCTAGAGAGTTTTAATAATACAGATTTACCTTAAGAATGCATGTATACTGTTCCCTCTGGAGAACTGGTTGCTAAACATTTACCAGAATCTCCCAGCTTTGTTCTATAGATATTGGTTGACCTGTACAGGATTTAAGTGGAAGGCTCAGGGAATGCAGTCATCACCACACTGGAGACACCACCACCATCCTCACCACCACCACCACTGGTATTTATATATTTCTTTAAGGCATGAAAAGTGCTTGATACCCATGATCTCATCTGTGTCACACCACACCCCTGTTCCTGGGGCACTACACAAAAGAAAATTCAGCATCAACCCATACAGGAATAAACACTCTATGAAATTCAAACCTTCCTTATAAGACTAAATCTACTATTTACTAATTTATGGGCACTTTGGTAACTTACCTCACTTTTCTGGGCCTCAGTTGTCTCATCTGTAAAATGACCATTTTACATGAACTATTTTTTAAAAAATCAAACCAATGGAACAAAAATAGAATCCAATGTACATAAGAAATCAGTATTTGTTAAGCACATGTTGAAAACAGTCAAAGGAAAATGGAATCAATGGGATGGGATGGTAGACAGCTACATGGTTAAAAACAGGTTGAAACCTATACATCATACTGTACCTTATAATAAAATTCAACTGAATCATTACCTAAATATTTTTAAAGTAAAAAAAATAGAAGAAAAAAGTATTTGTGTTAGTTTTGAAAAGGAAGAACTTTTTTTTAATTAATCACATGAAGGAATAAAATTGTCATGGACAAAATCGATCAGGTTGATAATGGAATGCAATGGAATAAGCATTTATAAGGCACATAGCATTGGCAGGCACTGTAATGAGCACTTTGCAAGCATTATCTCATTTGATCCTCATAACCACCCTGTGGGGCATTTTTCACAGTTAAGAAAATTGAGAGAGACAGATTAAGTGACTTGGCCAGGTTCACACAGCTAGTAAGTGTTTGAGGCTACATTGGAATTCAGGTTTTCCTGACTCTAAGCCCAGCACTCTGTCTACCTCTCACCTAGCTGCCCAACAAACCTGAGCTGAGACTCTCCAAAGTCACTTAGGTGACTCCTCAGATAATCTACATAGCCAGTCCATCAATCAATTTTTCAGGACCCCTTGCAGCTCCCCCTTCAAGGTGTAAGTGTTTAATAAAAAATAGAGCCTTACAGAGGCCAGGGTTGGCTTCTGGCCAGGAGCAGCCTGGTTTCCATAAGCCATCTTAGGAGAGATCTGGTGAACTGAATGGAACTTTGGGGAGAGCAGTGTCTGGGAGGCTCAGGCCCTGGGTTGGAGTCCCAGCCCTATTGATTACTCCATGTACGTTCTTTTGTATCAGTGTGGGAGGAATCAGCTATTTAATATACTTGCCATGATGACTGATAAGACGATAATAGGGGAAAAATACTCAGGTATGCAAGTACCACAGAGCTACCAGCCCTGCTCTGGAGAAAGCAATAAAAGATGTGCCCAACCAACTGTTTGAGGTGAGGGCCCTTTAAATTTGTTGATCAGACATTTTATGGTCTCAGTAGAGGAAGAGGCAAGCATAAGCTCACATAGAAATCGCTGGCTGCTATGGCAACTCATCAGTCTCCAAGGGGCCCCCAATTGTGAGCCATTGTTCTGCATGTTAGCTCTTGATTAAGCCTCCATGATGTTCCTTAAGCCAGTTGGAGGGAGGGGCTTCTTCTCTTTGCTCTGGACAGCCAGGGGTTCTGGTGTAACAAAACTGGATATGTAAAAATAGGATTATAAACAGACATATCTAAATCATCCCTTTTTTGTCTCATTTTGTCTGGACTTGTGATTTCATATATACAGGGATCTTCCAGGCAGGAAAAAAAAAACAGGACAACAATTCCTTTACAACCTGTAGGCCTCCTATCTTCTGGCTGGAGGCACTGAGAGGCCTTAGGTATGTCCCAGATAAGTCAGAGGCAGGATTTGAATCCAGAGCTTCCAGACTCCAAGCTTGGCTGCTATAATTTAGATGCTAGGATCTTAACCTTAGAGTTAGAAGGAACCTTAGAGGCCTCTTTATCTTCCAAAGAGGGGAAACTGAGACACAGAGAGATTAATGACTTGCACACCATTACTGAGAGTCTGAAGCGGGATATGAAAGCAAATCTTGCTGACTCTTATCCTAGTGACCTACCCATATCCCCATGCTCCAATAAAGAAAAGATACTTGACAGGATCTGAGAGCTCAGCTCTCATCCCTGCTTGTTTTCCCAAGGTTGCATGCTGCCTTTGTGTATGGGCTGTAGGGTAAAACAAGTCAGAAGCCTGCAGAGACAAAGCTCCTCATTAACACAACTCTCCTTTCCCCTCCAACACACACACACACACACACACACACACACACAAGCACACACACAGAGCAATCAAGCAAGAAATAGAAAGACATGACCAATACCATAGGATCTTCTACTACACAGTCAAAAAAAATATGACCCATGGGTGTGAAGGTGCATGCACTGGTGCACTATTGTGAACACTAGGCTGTCCAATAATGATTATTTGTGTTCCTATAGCACAGTCACGTTTTCACAGTGTTTTTTTCTCATTATTATTATTCTTGTTTTATAGGCAAGGAAGCCAAGACTCAGAGAGGTGAGGCCGTGTAGCTCCACTTCCAAAGCTATTGTCAGAGCCAGGATTTCAGCAGAGATCTCCCCAGCCATTTTCCCAGCCACCTTTTCACTTGTATCAGAGACTGGGAGGGAAAGGGGAATGAGTGTTTATAAAGTGCCTACTAAGAACCAGGGAGTGTGCTAAGGGTTTGATAAGTGGCATCTCTGTTGGTCTCCATGCCCAGCCAGTCTTAGCCATCTTCTCCCTTGTGCCTGGCCCCTCCCTGCCTTTCCATTTCTGGAACCCCAATCACATCATTGCTACCATTCCTTCTGGAAAGGATGGATCCATCTGCTCACCTCTCCCTCCATTCATCATTCCTGTAACTTTCCTAAACTCCATGCCCATAAACCCCATGTATGTGTGTGTGTGTGTGTGTGTGTGTGTGTGTGTGTCACCCTATTAGGATGTAACTTCTTGAAGGCAGGGACTGATGCCCTTCTGTGCTTGTATCCCCGGCTGCTCAGCTCAGTGCTGGGCACCTAGGAGATTGATTCATTTATCTGTGGTTCCAGGCTCCCTCCACTACACTGGGGCTGCCTCTGCTCATTACTGTCTCATAGTCTTTTAGGAAAACTTAAATTGGGTTGGAACCATGTGACCAGCATATGGGAGTTGGGTTCTCTGCAATAGAGTCTGAATGCCTGGCAGTTCAACCCGAGAAAGGCCAGGCTATCAGCATCCAGTACACTAATCTGCCAGGTGATCTTCACAGTCTTCCCAAGACAATTCCAATGGATCATGATGCGATAAAAATTACATGTAATAAAGAACCATGGAAAAGTAGAATGAAAATGAATTGGAAATGAAATACTCTCATCCTAAAGAATGAGTGGGTCAAACAACAAATCATAGAAACAATCAATAACTTCATCAAAGAAAATGACAACAATGAGACAACACACCATAATCTATGGGATGCAGCCAAAGCAGTTCTTAGGGGAAATTTTATATCTTTAAATGCTTACGTGAATAAAATAGAGAAAGAAGAGATCAATAAATTGGGACTGCAACTAAAAAAGCTATAAAAAGAACAAATTTAAAATCCTCAATTAAATACTAAATTAGAAATCCTGAAAATCAAAGAAGAGATTAATAAAATTGAAAGTTAGAAAACTACAGAATTAATCAATAAAACTAAGAGCTGGTTTAATGAAAAAAATCAATCAATAAATAAACCTTTGGTTAATTTGATTTAAAAAAAAACAGAAGAAAACCAAATTGCCAGTATCAAAAATCAAAGGGGTGAATTTACCACCAATGAAGTGGAAATTAAAGCAATAATTAGGAGCTATTTTGCTCACCTCTTTGTCAATAAATTTGACAATCAAAATTGAATGGATGAATATTCACAAAAATATAAACTGCCCATATTAACAGAAGAGTAAATAAAATCCCTAAATAAGCCCATCTTAGAAAAAGAAATTGAACAAGCCATCAATTAACTCCCTAAGAAAAAATCTCCAGGCCAGGTGGGTTTACAAGTGAATTCTACCAAGCATTTAAAGAACAATTCCAATACTATACAAATTATTTGGAAAAAATATGTGAAGAAAGTGTTCTACCAAATTCCTTTTATGACACAAATATGGTGTTTTGTTTTTGTTTTCAGGGCAATGAGGATTAAGTGAATCTCCCAGGGTCACACAGCTAATAAGTATTAAATGTCTCAGGCTGAATTTGAACTCAGGTCCTCCTGAATCCAGGGCCAGTGCTTTATCCACTGCACCACCTACCTGTCCCGACAAATATGGCATTGATACCTAAACCAGGCAGAAACAAAACAGAGAAAGAAAATTATAGACCAATTTCCCTAATGAATATCTATGCAAAAATCTTAAATAAAATATTAGCAAGGAGATTACAGCAATTCATCACCAGGATAATACTGTATGACCAGGTGGGATTTCTACCAGGAATGTAGGGCTGGTTTAACTTTAGGAAAACTATCAACATAATCAACCACATCAATAACAAAACTAATAAAAATAATATGATTATCTCAATAGATGTAGAGAGAGCTTTTTGACAAAATACACCACTCATTCCTAATAAAATCAATAGAGAGCATAGGAATAGGTGGAGCTTTCCTTAAAATAATAAGCAGTATCTACCTAAAACCATCAGCAAACATATTTTATGGGGATAAGTTAGAGGCATTCCCAGGAAGATCAGGGGTGAAACAGGGACATCCATTATCACCTCTATTTTTTAATATTGTAATAGAAATGTTAGCTTTAGCAATAAGAGAAGAAAAGGGAATTAAAGGAATTAGAATAGGCAAGGAGGAAACAAAACTTTCACTGTTTGCAGATGATATGATGGTATACTTAGAGAATCAACTAAAAAACTACTTGAAACAATTAACAACTTTAGCAAAGTTGGAGGATATAAAATAAACCCAAATAAATCATGAGTATTTCTATACATGACCAACAAAACTCAGCATCAAGAGATAAAGAAATTCCATTTAAAGTAACGATAGACAATACAAAATACTTGGCAGTCTGCCTGCCAAGACAAACCCAGGAATTCTATGAACACAATTACAAAACACTTTTCACACAAATAAAATCAGATCTAAATAATTAGAAAACTATAAATCACTTATGGGTAGGCTGAGCTAATATAATAAAAATGACAATTCTACCTAAATTAATTTACCTATTCAGTGCCATAACAATCAGATTACCTAAAAATTATTTTACAGAGCTAGAAAAAATAATAACAAAATTCATATGGAAGAACAAAAGGCCAAGATTATCAAGGGAACTACTAAAAATGCACAGGAAGGTGGGCTAGTTCTACCAAATCTGAAGCCATGTTATAAAGTGGCAGTCATCAAAACCATTTGGTACAGGCTAAGAAATAAAGTGGTGGATCAGTGGAATAGGTTAGGCACAGGAAACACAGTTGTACATGACTATAGTAATCTACTCTTTGATAAACCCAAAGACTCCAGTTTCTGGGATAGGAACTCAGTATTTGGCAAAAACTGCTGGGAAAACTGGTGTATAGTATGGCAGAAACCAGGCATAGACCAACATCTTACACCATATATCAAAATAAGGTCAAAATAGGTACAGGATTTAGACATAAAGGGTAATTTACTATTTACCATAGGTAAATTAGGAGAAGAAGGAGTAGTTTACCTCTCAGACCTAGGGAGAGCAGAACAATTTATGACCAAACAAGAGATAGAGAATATTATGAAATGCAAAACGGATCATTTAAATTACTTTAAATTAAAACCTTTTTGTACAAACAGAAGCAACGCAGCCAAAATTAGAAGGGAAGCAGAAAGCTGGTAAACAATTTTTACAGCCAGTGTTTCTGATAAAGGCCTCATTTCTAAAATATATAGGGAACCAAATCAAATTGATAAGAATGCAAGTCATTCCCCAATTGAGAAATGGTCAAAGGATTTGAAAAGGCAGTTTTCAGATGAAGAAATCAAAGCTATCTATTTCCATATGAAAAATGCTCTAAATCACTATTGATTAGAGAAATGCAAATTAAAACACCTAGCAGATTGGTTAATATGACAAAAAAGGAAAATAATAAATGTTAGAGGAGCTGTGGGAAAAATGGAACACTAATGCATTGTTGGCGGAGTTGTGATCTGATCCAACCATTCTGGAGAACAACTTGGAACTATACCCAAAGGACTATGGGACTGTGCATACCCTTTGACCCAGTAATACCACTACTAGGTCTGTATCCCCAAGAGATCATAGAAAAGTGAAAAAGATTCACATGTACAAAAATATTTATAGCAGCTCTCTTTGTGGTGGCAAAAACTGGAAATCAAGGAAATGCCCATCAATTGGTGAATGGCTGAACAAGTTGTAGTATATGAATGTAATGGAATACTATTGTGCTATAAGAAATAATGAGCAGCCAGATTTCAGAAAAGCCTGGAAAGACTTAAGGGGACTTATGCTGAGTGAAGTGAGCAGAACCAGGAAAACATCGTACACAGTAACAAAAACATTGTGTGATGATCAACTGTGATAGACTTGGCTCTTCTCAGCAGTGCAATGATTCAAGACAATTCCAAAGAACTCATGATGGAAAATGTTCTCCACATCCAGAAAAAAGAACTATGGATTCTGAATGCAGATTGAACCACACTGTTTCTACTTTTTGGTTGTTTTTTATTGTGGTTTTTCCCTTGTGTTCTGATTCTTCTTTCACAATATGACTAATGCAGAAATGTGTTTAATGTGATTGTATATATATAACCTATATCAGATTGTTTTCTGTCTGGGGGAGGGGGGAGAAAAAATTTTGAACTAAAAATTTTATGGAAACAAATGTTGAAAACTATCTTTAAATGTAACTGGAGAATAATAAAATACTTTTATGATAAAAAGGCAATTCCGATGGCAGACATTCATTTTCCTGTCGTGGCTCTGCTAGATATGGCCAGCTTTCACAGCAAGGAGGTCAGTCCAACAGCTGTGCAAGCCTTTACTTTGGTAGGGAGTCTAATGCCTCTTCTCTTCCACACTTTCTTTTGGACCCTCCCCAACACTGGGCTAGCTGAGACAATGTGTGTGTCAACCTCATCACCTATGTGAATATCCATAGAAAGCATACTGCTAAGGTAAGTGAATTTAAGGGCATCTGGGTAGTGCAGTGTAAAGACATGCATGTTTGCATGTCCTTGCTCACACATAGGGCAATCACTTAGACCTGCCATCTTTGATTAAAGGTGTCGAGGGATCAGCTAGGTGGCACAGTGGATAGAGCACTGGCCCTGGATTCAGGAAGACCTGAGTTCAAATCCGGCCTCAGACACTTACACTTACTAGCTGTGTGACCCTGGGCAAGTCACTTAACCCCCGTTGCCCCACAAAGAAAAGGTGTCCAACAGTCCCTGCACAGGAATGTTCTGGAGCCAGCTCTGAGAGTTGATTGTTCAATTATCAGTGTGAGCTTTTACACACGGGCAATCACTATGCAGTCTGGCTCATTTTTCTGTTAACTTTATAGGCTCTAACAACTTTGAGTAATGCCTATTTAACTTCAGTGTGCATTCATAGAGTTCTCTCTGGAGAGCTGGTTGTTAAACATTTGCCAGTACTCTCATTTTGGTTTATAAATATTCATTGACCCCTGCAGGATGGCATGGAAGGCTCAAGGAATATAGTCATCACCAGACTGGGGGCAGCATCTTCTTCATCATCACCACCATCTTTATCTTCTTCACTGGTGTTTATGTAGTGCTTTGAGGCTTACAGAATGCTTGATATCCATGATCACATGGTGTCTCACCACACCCATGCTCCTGGGGCACTACGCAAAAGATCTCTTTTAAATTCAGCATCAACCCACATATAAATAAAGACCCTTTGAGGTTCAAACCTACAGTATAAGACTAATTCTAGTATATCCTAATTAATGGGAACTTGTGTACCTTACTCCACTCTTCTGGGCCTCAGTTTCTTCATCTGTTAGATGAACATCTTACAATGAATATAAAAACTCAGACGGACACAAATAGAATTGAATGTCCATAAAAGATCAATATTTGATAAACTCGTGTTGAAAATAATCATTAGAAAATGGAACCACTGCAAAGATAGACAGCTACCTAGGTAAAAATAGGTTGAGATCTATACATCTTATTATACCTTATAATCAACTCCAACTGAATCTATAATTTAAACATTTTTCAAATAAGAAAACTGTTAGAAAAACGGACAATACACTTGCCTTCATTATAGAAAGGAAGAATATTTGTCAATTCAATGAAGGGTTAAAATTTTTATACACATTATTATATATTAGGTTATTTACAGAATCCAATGGAATAAGCATTTATTAAGCACCTAGTACTGTTAAGCAGTGTAATTTTATCCTCCTAACAATCTGGTGATGCAGTTTTTGTAGTTAATGAAACTATACAGGCTAAGTGACTTTGCCAGGATCACACAACTAGTAATTGTCTGAGGCTGGAATAGAACTCAGAACTTCCTGATTCAAGGCCAGGTCTACCGTCCCACCTACCTGCCTCTGTTGCATTGATTATGCAAAGATTAAAAAATCCAGTGGAATGATAAAAAGATTTATAAAAGAAGAGAAATATTTGAGGGAAGATGCTTGCAGTAAATATAAGGTCTTCCCAAGTCATAATTTATGAGTTGATAGATAGCAAGTTAAGGTTTCAGAGGATTTGCCCTTTTCTGATTCCCCCGAATGCTCATGCCCTGTATCTTGAAACTGGTTTCTATTTTAAATTTATAATTTACACACACACACACACACACACACACACACACACACACACACCTAATTCTTTTGTCACGTGCACTAATTTTGAAATCCCTTCCAGAGCTATAGTCATAAAAACTGCTATTTCTGTTTATCTTTCCTTTTCAGATAGGACCAGTGATCTCACCAGGGTGACATCTTGACTGTCCACTGAATTGGATTGAAATGAGTCAAAGTTCTCAGCCTCACTCTCTCTTTCAAAGCCATCCAAGAACAGTGGCAAAACATAGGACAAGATGACTGGCAATGGCCTGCCTTGGTCTTTCTAAAAATTAAAGTTTTTCCCAGGCCTCAGTTTGTCTGAGGCAACACCCATTCAGTGCTTGAAGGCTAGATTAGAATTGAGACAAAAGATGGCCTTGTGAAAGCTATATGAGCAGAGGATGATCATAGAAGGGAGGACCTGATGAAGTACCTGCATGAGGTCAGTGACACCTGAGGGATTGGGGGTGGAGAGGGGACCCTTCTTGTTGGAGATATCAGGGAAGGCTTCATGCAGAAGATAGCACTGTAGTGGCAAGCAAGGACATAGAGCTAGACCCTGACCATAAGTACTGCTTCTCCCACTGCCTGTGAGACCATGGACAAATCCTTTCCTATCTTTGGTCCTTGGTTTCTTTAGGTACAACACAGCAGGGCTACACAAGCTGCCCAACAAACATGAGCTAAGCCTCTCCAAAGTCAGGCTACTCCTCAGATAATCTACACAGCCAGTCCATCAGCCAATATGTCAGGATCCACTGCAGCTCCCCCTTCAAGGTATAGGTGTTTAATAAATGCTAGTAGAGCCTTACAAAGGCCAGGGTCCAGGGGCCACTAGGTGGTGCACTGGATAAAGCACCACCCTGGATTCGGGAGGACCTGAGTTCAAATCCGACCTCAGACACTTGACACTTACTAGCTGTGTGACCCTGGGCAAGTCACTTAACCTTCATTGCCCTGCAAAAACACAAAAAACAAAGGTCAGGGTCCTATATGCTAGGTATTGATTAAGCCTCCAGGATGTTCCTTACATCAATTGGAGGGGTGGGCTTCTTCCCCTCTTTTCTTATCCCAGCCAGGGGAACTAGTGCCAGATAACAGGTTACAAAAAATGAATTATATACAAACTTATCTAACTTACTACATTTTTGTTTTCTTTTGTCTACACTTGTGATTTCATCAGTATTGGGGATCTCCAGAGAGGAAAAAAACAGGTCATCAATTCTTTTGCCCCCTCTTGGCTTATGATCTTCTGCCTGGGGGCACTGAATCATCTAGTGTGCCATGGCCAGATAGGGCAGAGGCAGGATCTGAACACAGGGCTTCCTGACTCCAAGATCAGCTGGTGTAATTAAGATGCTCCTAGGCTTAGACATGGAGGGGACTTTAGAGGTCATGACATTCCACCCCTCCATCTTCTAGAGAGAGAAACTGAGGCACAGAGAGATTAATGACTTGCACACAGTTACTGAGAGTCTGAGACAGGTTTTGAACCTAGGTCTTGCTGAATCTAATCCCAGTGAAGTATCCATCATCCCCTTCTACCTCTCCATTAAACAGAAGGCACTTGACAAGATCTGAAAGCATAGCTCTCATCACTGCTTGCTTTCCCTTGGGTACATTTGTGTGTGGGTTCCATGGTAAATCAAATGAGAAACCTGAAGGGACACAGTTCCCTGTTAGCAACATTATCCTTTCTCCCTCCATCTCTCTCTCTCTCTCTCTCTCTCTCTCTCTCTCTCTCTCTCTCTCTCTCTCTCTCTCTCTCTCTCTCTCTCACACACACACACACACACACACACACACACACACACACACACACACACACACACAGGAATGAAGCAAGGAACAGGAAGTCATTAGCAACACCTGGGGTCCTACTATACAGTAAAAAATAAGATGTGGAGGCAAGTAGGTGGCCCAGTGGATAAAACAATGGCCCTGAATTCAGGGGGACATAAGTTCAAATCCAACCTTAGATACTTGACACTAGCTGTGTGACCCTGGGCAAATCACTTAACTCTCATTGCCCTGCAAAAAGTAAAATAATAAAATTTTAAAAGAGTAAATGAAGACATTTTGAATCTGTAGATAAGTTGACTTATTGATTTTTAGTTATGTTTGACTTTCTGTGACCTCATTTTGGGGTGTTCTTGGCAAAGATCCTGGAGTGATTTGCCATTTCTCTCTACAGCTCATTTTACAGACAAGGAAACTGAGGAAACAGCATTATGTTGAGTTGTTCAGGGTCAGAAGAGAGTAGGTGTCTGAGGACACTTATAGGACATCAAGGAAAAGTACCAAATAGTTATACTCAAGCAAAACAAATTCCCATATTGACAATTTCCAAACATGCATGACTCATTCTGGGCTTTCAGTCCATCACTTCTCTGCCAGGAGGTGGGCACATGCTCCATCATCAGATGAGGGAATCCTGGATGGCTTTTGTTTGTTTTTTATTGATTCGAATTTTTAAGTCTTTAAAAGTTGTTTTTGGGGCAGCTAGGTGGCGCAGTGGATAAAGCACCAACTTTGAATTCAGGAGGACCTGAGTTCAAATCCAACCCAGACACTAGACACTTACTAGCTGTGTGACCCTGGGCAAGTCACTTAACCCTCATTGCTCCTAAAAAAAAGTTGTTTTTGTTTCCAGTGTTGTTATTGCATAAATATGACTTCATACAGGTGTTCCCAGACTTCTCTGAATCTGTCTCTTCCATCATTTTTTTAGGGCACAGTAACATTCTATTACATTCCTGTATAATATTTTGTCCAACTATTCCCCAATTGATGGCATTACTGTAACCACTCTTGGGAAAATAGGAGTCTTTCTACTCTGTTTGCTCTCCTTGGGATGCAATCCTGGGTCAGTGGGTATACAGAGAGTTTGGTGACTTTGGGAGCATAGTTCCAAATTGCTTTCCAGCATGGCTGGACCAATTTGCAGCTCCACTGACTATTATGTGTGTACTTATTTTCCTGAAGCCCCTTCCAACAACTGTTATTTTTCCTTTTCTGGTACCTTTGCTAATATGATGGGTGTGAACTGAAACATATTATTTTAATTTGGATTTATCTAATTATTACTGACTTGGAACATTCTTAAAAATTACTATTTATAGCTTGAGTTCCTTCCTTTTGGAACTGCCTGTTTCTATTGAGTAATTTCTACTGACTTATTACTTTATATTACATTTTTCTATTTTTTGGCTAAATTTTATACATTTCAAACCTAAATACAAAATGAGGAAAGCAAAAAGGACATTTATATCTACACAGAAGGATATAAGAGAGGATTCAATAGAAAATAAATTTCCATTTCAAGAAAGCCTGTATAATAAATACTACACATTGTTTTCAAAGCTACCCAGCATTTCTTTTCTCCTTTCTAGGTTTTCTTTGTCTTCTGCTGTGCACTTTTTTTTTTTTAGTGAGGCAATTGGGGTTAAGTGACTTGCCCAAGGTCACACAGCTAGTAAGTGTTAAGTGTCTGAGGCCGGATTTGAACTCAGGTACTCCTGACTCCAGGGCCGGTGCTCTATCCACTGCGCCACCTAGCCGCCCCGCTGCTGTGCACTTTTTACTTGACTTCTTCCCTTCCCTCCCTTACCCTAAAGAAGACTACAATTAAATTGGGATAGATAGATAGATAGATAGATAGATAGATAGATAGATAGATAGATAGACAGACAGACAGACAGACAGACAGACAGACAGACAGATAGATAGATAGATAGATAGATAGATGGATGGAGGTATCTATAGACATACAAATATGTACACAAATACTCATATACATATATGTAAAATGGTCTTATACATATTTCCCTTGTCATCTCTTTCTCTGGAGGTGGACAGCATCCTCCTTCTTTGTTCTAAGTTTTTCCATGTTTTTCTAAATCAACCGGCTCATCATTTCCTACACCACAGTAGTATTCCAGCACAAACAGATCCCATCTGAGAGTTTGTCTATGAATTTTTCCCTCAATTTTCTGCATTCCTTCTGTTCTTGGCTACATCGATTTAATTAAGACAAGAGATTTTTTTATTGAAAATTATCAAAATTATCCATCTTATACTTTAACAAGGCTCACACCTTCTAATATAGTTTAAACTCTGATACTGCTGAATCTACCTCCTTTACATCTGTTTCCCCTGGTTTCTTTGAAGTTCCTGACACTTTGGTTTTCCAAATGAATTTTGTTATCTTTTTCTAACTTAGAAAGAATTTTTCAAACAATTTAATTGGAATGGTATTGAATACATAAATTGGTTAGGTACAATGGTCATTTTATTATATTGGCTTTACCTATCCATGAGTAATAAATAATACTCTACTCAAATCTGACTTTATTTGCATAAAGTATTTTTTGTGTTTATGTTTATGCAGTTCCTGTGTCTGTTTTGGTAGGTATAATCTCAGGTATTTTATCCTGTTTAGTTACTTTAAATGGCCTAGGGAAATTTTAAATGACATTGCTGACACATAGGGCAGTTTCCCTATTTTTCTCTTTTAATTAAATCTATTTGTGCTTTCATTTTTTCTGAGATCATGATTACTACAGCTTCTTTTTTCCATAATTAGTTCTACTGAAGACCTTTATTTTATCTTTAATTGTATCTCTCATTTTTATTGTGTTTCCTCAAAGGAATGTATTGTTGAATTCAAATTCTTTGTCTGCTATCTAACTTTTTTTTTAGTGAGGTAATTGAGGTTAAGTGACTTGCCCAGGGTCAACACAGCTAGTAAGTGTTAAGTGTCTGAGGCCTGATTTGAACTGAGGTCCTCCTGACTCCAGGGCCAGTGCTCTATCCACTGCACCACCTAGCTGCCCCTGCTATCTAACTTTTTAAGAGTAACTTCACCCCATTTACATTCTAATATATAAGTACCTGTGTATTTCCCTCCATCCTATTTTTCCTCACTGTCCTTTGCATTCTGTTTACCCCATCCCTTCACCCTCTTCTAATTTACTTCTTTTTTTTCTGGGCAATGAGGTTTGTGACTTGCCCAAGGTCACACAGCTAGTAAGCGTCAAGTGTCTGAGATCAGATTTGAACTCAGGTCCTCCTGAATCCAGGGCCGGTGCTTTATCCACTGAGCCACCTAGCTGCCCCCTTCTAATTTACTTCTACCTGATACTTTGCCCTCCTATTCCTTAACCTATCCATACCTTTAAGAGTTTCTGCCTTATTCTTTCCCTTTTTCTAATCTTTTCACCCTCCTCTTTCTTTCTGAATTTAGATGACTTTTATACCTATGTATATATATATATGTTTTATACATACATATATCTATACACACATATGTGTGTGTTGTACCCTCTTTAACCTGTTTCTCATGACAGTAAGGTTCAGTACCACCTGCTGTCCACTGCTCCCATGTGCTTCTTCTCTATCCGTTCTTGCTTTCATGCCTTATTTGTTTGAAATATCTGCTCCTTCTTACCTTTCCTTGCCCAGTTTCAGAATCACCTCATCACACTCAGCTCAGCCCAAGCCATTCTTTCAAACTCCCCAAGTAATGATGACAACCACAAGAATCCTGAGTACTTTTTCACATAGAAGAAGCAATTTGACATTATTGAGTCCCCTATAATTTATCTTTCATGGTTACCTTATATTTCTCCTGGATCTTATATTACAGAGCTATTACTTCCCAAGGACCTGGCTCTGAATCTTGGGGCTGGCATGTATGTACACGCATGTTTCTATGTCCTTGCTCACACATAAGCAAGTCACTTATGCATGCCATCACTGATTAAACATGTTCAACAGACTCAGCATAGGGATGTACTGGAGCTAACTCTGAGAGCTGATTGTTAAATGTTCAGTGCAATTATTTCCACTTGGCCATCAGCAGTCTGGCATATTTTTGTTGACTTTGTAGGATCTAGAAAGTGTTAATAATGCATATTTACCTTAAGAATGTGATCTTTGACTTCCCTCTTGGTCACGTTCTCTAAGTGTCCAAATAAAAGAATATTTTATTCTAAAAAAAAACAAACAAAAACAGAATGCATGCATACAGCTAGGTGGTGCAGTGGATAAAGCACTGGCCTTGGATTCAGGAGGTCCTGAGTTCAAATCCAGCCTCACATACTTGACATGTATTAGCTGTGCAAATCACTTAACCCTCATTGCCCCACAAAATAAAAGAATGCATGCATACAGTTCCCCCTGGAGAGCTGGTTGTTAAACATTTACAAGCAAACCCTGTTTTATTCTATGAATATTTGTTACCTCAGCAGGACAGCAATGGAAGGCTCGGAGATTAAATTCACCACCAGACTGGAAGCATCAAGATCCTCCTCCTCCTCCTCTTCCTCCTCCTCATCGTCATCTTCATCATCTCTGGTGTTTAATTAGTTCTTTAAATTTTGGAAAGTGCTTGAGATCTATGATCTCACCTGTGTCTCACCACACCCCTGCCTGGGGTACTACACAAAAGCCCTGCTTTAAATTCAGCATTAACCCACATATAAATAAACACTCTCTAAGATTCAAATCTGTCCTATAAAACTAACTCTACTATTTACTAATTTATGGGGACTTGGATAACTTGCATTACTCTTCTGGGCCTCAATCTTCTCATCTTTAAAATAAACATTTTATGTTAAAATAAAAAAAAAATCAAAGAAAAAGGGACAAAAATAGAATGCAAAGTCTGTAAGACAGCAGTGTTTCATAGGTCCATGTCGAAAACAATGAATGGAAAATGGAACTACTGGGAAGGTAGACAGCTATATAGATAAAAATAGGGGGAGAGCTATATATCACATTGTACCTTATAATTAACTCCAACTGAACAATGATGTAAATATCTTTTCAAATAAAAAAACTGGAAAAAAGAAGAATATAATTGCCTTAGTTATGAAAAGGAAGATTTATCACCTCAGTGAAGGGATGAAATTGTTATACACAAATCTGATCAGGTTAATTATGGAATGCAATGGAATAAGCATTTATTAGGCACTTAGTACTGCCAGGCACTGGGCTAAGCATTTTGCAAGGATTATCCCATTTGATCCTCAAGACAACCCTATGGTGCAGTTTTTACCATGAACAAAAACAAGAAAGACAGATTAAGTGACTTGGCCAGGTTTACACAGCTAGTTAGTAAGTCTTTGAGGCTGCATTTGAACTCAAGGCTTTCTGACTCCAGGCCAAGCACTCTATCTTCTGCATCACCCAGCTGCCCAACAAACCTGAGCTGAGACTCTCCAAAGTCATTTGCGGTACTCCTCAGATAATCTACATAGCTAGTCCATCAATTAATATGCAGCTCCCCCTTCCAGGCATAGGTGTTTAACAAATGCTAGTAGAGCCTTAGAAAGGCCAGAGTCTGCTTCTGGCTGGGAGCAGCCTGGTTTCCATAAGCCATCTGAGGAGAGATCTGGTGAACTGAATGGAACTTTGGGAAGAGCAGTGTTCTGGGAGGCTCAGGCCCTGGGTTGGAGCCCCAGCCCTATTGCTTAATACCTGTATATTCTTGAGTATCAGTGCAGGAGGAAGTCCAGGTATGAGGCAGTTGGCTATTTGATATATTCACCAAGATGCCTGCTGTAAAGGTAATAGGGAAAGGATGCTCAGGTATGCACGTGCCCCAAACCACAAAGCTACCTGCCCTGCTCTGGAGGAAGCTATAAAAGATGTATTCAACCAACTGTTTAAGACAGAGGTCCCTTTAAATTTTGCTAGCTGTATTTTTTATCAGAAATTTATGGTCTGAATAGAGGAAGGCCCAAGCATCAGCCCACTCAGAAATCGCTGGTTGCTATGGTAACATCAGCCTCCAAGGGGCCCCCAGCTGTGAGCTGTTGTTCTGCATGCTAGGTATAGGATGCTGTTTAGGCCAGTTGGTGGGGTGGGCTTCTGCCCATCTGTGCTCTGGCCAGTCAGGGTTTCTAGCCTAAGGTAACAGGATATTTAAAAAGAGATTATATACAGACATATTTAACTCATCGCTTTCTTTTTTGTCTTATCTTGACTTGTGACTTCATAAATATGGGGACCTTCCAGTGAGGAAAAAACAGCTCACCAATTCTTTTGCAACCTCTAGGCCTCCTATCTTATGCCTGGGAGCACTGAGAGGTCTAAGCAGACATGGCCAGGATAGGTCAGAGGCAGGATTTGAACCTAGAGCATCCTGACTCCATTCTGAGAAGCTGCAATTCTGATGCTTAGAGTTGGAAGGGATCTTAGAGGCCATCAAGTGCTACCCCTTCATCTTCCAGAAAGGGAAACTGAGGCACAGAGAGATTGATGATGCACACAGTTACTGAGAGTACGATGACTCTAATCCCATAGCCCCATGCTAATCTATCCAATAAACTGTAGGTACTTAACAGGATCCGAGAGAAAAGATCTCACCACTGCTGCCTTACCAAGGGGTGCATGCTGTGGGCTCTGGAGTAAAACAAGTCAGAAATCTGCAAAGACAAAAATCCCTGTTAGCACCACTCTCCTTCCCCCTCCAACACACACACAAACACACAGAAATAAGGCAAGGAATGAGAGGACATGACCAATACGGTTGGTCTTTTTACTACACAGATAAAAACTAATAAAAAAAAGATGTGACCCCTGGATGTGAAGTTCCATGCTCTGGTACACTATTGTTCACACCAGACTGTCTAATTGTGATTATGTGTTTATCTATAGCATAGTAAAATTTTCACAGTATTTTCCTCATCATATCCCATTATTTTTATGATTATTTTGGGGGAGAAATGAAATAAAGATTCAGAGGTGAGAGACTGTGTAGATCCAGTTCCAAACCTACTGTTTGAACCAGGATTTCAGCAGAGATCTCCTCAAGCCATTTCCTTTTCTGTGTGTGTGTGGGGGTGGGGGGCAATGAGCATTAAGTGACTTGTCCAGGGTCACACAGTTAGTGTCAAGTGTCTGAGGCCCGATTCGAACTCAGGTCCTCCTGAATCTAGGATCTGCGCTTTATCCACAGCACCAGCTAGCTGCCCTCCTTATCATCTCTTTCTGGGGAGGTAGATAGCATTTTCCTTCATTGGTCCAAGTCTTTCCATGTTTTTCTAAATCAACCACCTCATTGTTTCCTACCCCACAGCAGTACTCTGACACAATTATATCCTATCTGAGAGATTTTGCATGAATATTTTTCCAATTGTTTTTGTTCCTTCTATTGTTGGCTACAATTGTTTTATTTGTACAAGAAAATTTCAATTTAAAATAAAAAAATATCCATCTGATATTTCAACTATGCTCTCATGTTATGAGATAGTTTAAAGTCTGATACTGTTGAATTTCCTTCCTTTAAAATAATTTTCTGTGGTTTCTTTAAAATTCCTGACTTTTTTTTGGCAGGACAATGAGGGTTAAGTGACTTGCCCAGGGTCACACAGCTAGTAAGTGTCAAGTATCTGAGGCAGGATTTGAACTCAGGTCCTCCTGACTCCAGGGCTGGTGCTTTATTCACTGCGCTACCTAGCTGCCTCCAACTTTTTCTTATTTCAAATAAACTTTGTTATTAGACTTATATTATTTTTCAGAAAGATAATTTTTGGTAATTTAATTAGGATGACATTGAAAATTAGGGAAAATTGTCAATTTTTATTATATTTGCTTTACCTTCCCATGAGGAATAAATATTACTCCAGTTAATCAAATCTGGCTATTTGTATTAAAAATATTTTGTGTTTATGGTCATGTAGTTCCTGTGTCTGTTTTGGCAGTTATGATCTCAGGTACTTTACCTGTGGAGTTATTTTAAGTGGTGTAGACAATATTGAATAATATTTCTGACACATATAGGAGTTTCCCTATATTTCTCTTTTAATTAAAGTGATTTCTGCTTTAAGTTTGTCTGAGATCATGATTACTACTACTGTTTTTACATAATATATTCTATTCCAGTCCTTTATCTTATATTTGTATGAATCTCTAATTTTCATTGTTTACTAAAAACTTGTTGAATGCAAATTTTTAATCTGCCACCTGTTTCCTTTTTATGAGTAAATTGACCCCATTCACATTCTAAGATTTAAGTACTTGTGTATTTCCCTCCTTTCTATTTTTCCTCACTACCCTTCTCACTCTATTTACCCTTTCCCTCCTCACTCTGCTTTGCTTTTACAGGGTACCTTGCCCACCTAGTCCTTAGCCTACCTACCCCCCCCCATGAGTCTCTCCCTTATCCTCTCCCCCCACCTTATCCTCTCACCCTCTTTTTTCTTTCTGATTTTTGGAGACTTTTATACTCTCCTAGATATAAAAGTTGTTCCTTCTTTAACCCATTCTCGATGAGAGCAAGGTTCCAGTACTACCTGTCCTCTGGCCCCATTTGTTTCTTCTGTATTGGTTTTTCCTTTTATGCCTTATTTGTATGAAATATTTGCTTCTTTTTACTTATCCTTACCCAATTTTATTTTTTTAGAATCAACCCATGATACTCAGCTCAACCTAAGCTTTTCTTTCAAAATACCATGTAATGATGCTAGTCATAAATGTGCTAAGAATACTTTTACATATAATAAGTAAACAATTTGACCTTATTGAGTCCCCTATAATTGTTTTTTCATGTTTATCCTTTATCAATTCAATGAAGGTATGAAATAATACACAAATCTGATCAAGTTGATTATGGAATGCAATGGAATAAGCATTTATTAAGCACCTACTGTTGCCAGGTACTGTGCTAAGCAATTTGGAAGAATTATCCCATTTGATCCTCATGACAACCCTGTGGTGCAGTTTTTACAGGTAAGGAAACTGAGGTTCACACAGCTATAAGTGTTTGAGGCTACATTGGAACTCAGGTCTTCCCAACTCTGGGCCAGGCACTCTAACCGCTGCCTCTCCTAGTTGCCCAACAAAGCTTAGCTAAGCCCCTCCAAACTCACTAAGGTGACTCCTCAGATAATTTACATAGACAGTCCATCAATCAATATGTCAGGGCTCAGGGCACCTCCCCCTTCCAGGTATAGGTGTTTAATAAATGCTAGTAGAGCCTTAGAGAGGCCAGGGTCAGCTTCTGGCCAAGAACAGGCTGGTTTCCATTAGCCATCTTAGGAGAGATCTGGTGAACTGAATGGAACTTTGGGAAGAGCAGTGTTCTGGGAGGCTCAGGACCTGGGTTGGAGCTCCAGCCCTATTGCCTACTCCCTGTATGTTCTTTGGTATCAGTGCAGGAGGAAGCCCAGCTTTGAGGAAACTGGTTATATGATATGCTTACCATGATGGCTGATGCAAAGATAATAATAGGGAAAGGATTCTCAGGTAGATTCTTCCCCTCTTTGCTATGGCCAGCCAGGGGTTCTAGTGCAAGATAACAGGACATGTTAAAAGGCAATTACATACAGATATATCTAATGAATAACATTTTTTCTTGTTTTGTCTGCACTTGTGATTTCATCAATATAGGAAACATTTGGGGCGGGGGATAGGTCATCAAAACCTCTAGTCTTGTGATCTTCTACCTGGGGTCACTGAGCCATCTAGGCAGACATGTCCAGGATAGGTCAGAGTCAGGATTTGAACTCAGAGCTTCCAGACTCCAAGTTCAGCTGGTGCAATTTAGATGCTATGGTCCTAGGCTTAGAGTTGAGTTGCAGGGACTTTAGAGGCCATCAAGTACCACCTCCTTCATCTTTCAGGGAGGGAAACTGAGGCACAGAGATATTAATGACTTACACAAGTTACTGAGAGTTTGAAGCAGGATTTGAACATAGGTCTTGCTGACTCTAATCCCAGGGCCCTATCCATAGTCCCATGCAATCTCTCTAATAAATAGAAGGTACTTGATATGATCTGAGAGTACAGCTCTCATCACTGCTGGTTTACCAAGGGGCACAAGCTGTGTTTGTGTCTGGGCTCTGGGGTAAAACAAGTCAGAAATCTGCAGAGACAAAGATCCCTGTTAGCACCATTCTCCTTCCCCCTCCAACACACACACACACACACACACACACACACACACACACACACACACACAGAGTGATAAAGCAAGGAGGGGCAGCTAGGTGGCTCAGTGGATAGAGCACTGGCCCTGGAGTCAGGAGGACCTGAGTTCAAACCTGACCTCAGACACTTGGCAACTTACTAGCTGTGTGACCCTGGGCAAATCACTTAACCACAATCGCCTCACACATACAAAAAAGAGCTATTTGTTATATATAAAAACTTAAAAAAATAAAACAAGGAGTTGGAATCCTTAAAAAACAGATGTGACTTCTCGGTGTGAAGCTGCATGCACTGGTGCACTATTGTGAACACTAGGCTATCTAAGAGTGATGATTTTTGCTTCTATAGTACAGGCAAGTTTTCACAGTGTTTTCCTCATAACAAACCATTACTATTAGTCTTTCTTTTTAGGTAAAGAATCCAAGACTCAGAGAGGTGAGGCTGCTTAGCTCCAGTAGCAAACCTAGTGTCAGAGTCAGGATTTCAGCAGAGATCTCCCCAGGCATTTCCACAGCCACCTTGCCACTGGTACCAGAGACCAGGAAGGAAGTGCCTACTAAGCAACAGGGAGTGTGCTAAGGGCTTGATAAATGGCATCTCTGTTGATCTCCATGCCCAGCTAGTCTTAATCATCTTCTCCCTTGTGCCTGGCCCCTCCATGCCTTTCCAATTCTGGAAGTCCAATCACATCAATGTTACCATTCCTTCTGGGAAGTATGGACTCATCTGCTCACCTCTCACTCCATTAACCACTCCTGTAACTTTCAAAATTCCTCAACCCCAGGTGTGGGTGTGTGTGCTCTACTCTTATTAGAATGTAAGATTCTTGAAGGCAGGGACTGATTTCCTCTGTGTTCGTATCCCAGCTGCTCAGCCCAGTACTTGGCACATAGGAGATTGTTTTCTTTATCTGTGGCTCCAAGCTCTCTCCACTACACTAGGGCTGCCTCTCCTTGTTACTGACTCAGTCTTTTAGACAAAGGTCCATTTGGCAGTTGAACAATGTGGCCAGCCCATGGGAGTTGAGCGCCCTGCAGTAGAGTTTGAATGCCTTGTAGTTCAACCCAAGAAAGGCAAGGCTGCCAGAATACAGTCCCTTTTCCTACCAGGTGATCTTCAGAATCTTCCCAAGATAATTCCAATGGAAGTGATTGAGTTTTTTGGCATGGCACTGGTAGACGGTCCAGATTTCCCAGGCATACACTAAATGAGGTCAGTACTACAGTTCCCAAGCTCTGGAGGAATACCCAGCTGAGGCTGGATAACATGAATAATATAATATACAGTATAATAATATGCTATATCTATATAATAATATAACATATAACAATATGCATTGTTATGAGACTTCCAGCCACAGAAGCACATGAGTAGGAGCAGAGGAGGTAGGATGGTGGGCAGAAACCAGGGCCAAAGTTTGGTAAGAGAGGTGAATACTTTTTCCCAAAGAGATCAAAAAAAGGGAAAAGGACCCACATGTACAAAAATATTTATAGCTGCTCTTTATGTGGTGTGAAGGAATTGGAAATTGAGGGGATTCTCATCAATTGGGGAATGGCTGAACAAGTTGTGGTATATGAATGTAATGGAATTCTATTTTGCTGTAAGAAATGATGAGCAGGTGGAGTTCAGAGAAACCTGGAAGGACTTGCATGAACTGATGATGAGTGAGATGAGCAGAACCAGAAGAACATTATACACAATATCATCAACATTATGTGTTGATCAACCGTGATAGACTAGATTCTTCTCACCAATCCAACGGAACAAGAATGTTCCAAAGGACTCATGATGGAAAAGGCTCTCCAAATCCATAAAAAAAGGAACTGTGGAATATGGATGCTGATTAGACCATACTATTTCTTTTGTTTTTGATGCTGCTGGTTTTCTGATTTGAATTTTTTCCTTTGTGCTCTGATCCTTCTCGTATAACATGACAAATGCAGAAATATGTTTAATGTTATTATGTATATATAACCTATATCAGATTACCTGCTGTCTAGGGGAGGGGGATAGGGAGGGAGGGAGAAAAATTTGAAATTGGAAATCTTATATAAACAAATGTTGAAAACTATTTCTACATGTAACTGGAAAGTAATAAAATACTTTTATTTAAAAAAATAAAATAAAAAGAAAGGTGGACAATGGGAACAGGGTATGAAGAGGCAATGTGGCGATAAAGTGGCTACCTTTGGGCAAAGGACTGGAAAGGCAAGCAAGTCAATTGGGAGCTAATGGCCTGATAATGTACTGAGAGCTGGGATGCTTGGATGTCTCTATGGTGACAGAGGATGGGTTTAGGAAGGTTGCAACAAAGCAAGTCATGGTGAGATAGAGGAATGTTGGAACCTCTGATTTGGGAAGTGGGGCTAAAGATGAGCTCTAGAGTCGAGCAATCCCTGAGTGTGATTAAAGAGGCCCTCTCTGGGCCTCATCTTCCTCCTGCACAAGATGAGGGCATTGGAGGCCGCTCTGCTGAGCCGCTTTGGCAGGGTGGGCAGGCTACGTCCTGTGGGGTCAGGCTGCTAACTCCCTGCTCAAAGCCCACCAAGCTCCCCTAGTCCCCAGACCTCCTGGGTCCCTGCCAGCACAGCTAACTCAGTTCTGGGTCCCTTCCTTCAAGCCAGGAACCATCCACCCAAGTGGATGTAGAGGCAGGCACATCAATGGCTTAGATGGCCCTGGCAAGGGCATGACTCAGTGATACCAGAAGAGATGGAAGAGGGGGCCCAGGCAGGGGCACCAGCAAACCTAGTAGAAAGTACTCTTCCCGAGGGGCAGCTAGGTGGCGCAGTGGATAAAGCACTGGACTTGGATTCAGGAGGACCTGAGTTCAAATCCAGCCTCAGACACTTATCAGCTATGTGACCTGGGCAAGTCACTTAACCCTCGTTGACCTGCAAAAAAAAATAATAAAATTAAAAAAAAAATAGAAAGTACTCTTCCCCGTTTGGTGAAAGCCGTGTTATTGTTATGAAAAATGGGCACAATTTGGATGCTTGAGCCCAGCTGTTCATTCATCAACTTCTCCTTGGTCTTCCCCATAGTGATTTGTGAAAGTTCACTTAAGTGAAGATGTCTCTGTAATCTCCCTCACCCCCAGTTCATTCCAATCCTATCAGACTGACCTCACCCCATAACACAGCCTGCAAAGGCATCAAGGCTGTAGAAACTGCTCTAAAGATCTTCTCCTGAAAATAGAGGACTGGGTAGGCAAAACAAGGCAAAGGTTGTAGGCAATGAATATGATGTTGAAGAAAAAACCCAAGGTAGGGGGCAGCTAGGTGGCATAGTGCATAAAGCACCAGCCCTGGAGTCAGGAGGACCTGAGCTCAAATCCTGCCTCAGATACTTGACACTTACTAGCTGTGTGACCCTGGGCAAGTCACTTAACTCTCATTGCCCCACCAAAAAACCCCAAAACAACCCAAGGCTTCTCTTGGTTATGGGAAGGATGAACATTTGTATGAATCCAGTGAAGGAATGAAGTGTTTATAGACAAGTTTGATCAGGTTGATTATGGAATGCAATGGAATAAGAATTTATTAAGCACCTAGTTTTGCCAGGCACTATGATGAGCCCTTTGCAAAAATTATCTCATTTGTTCCTCATAACCACTCTGTGGGGCAAGTTTTTTTACATATAAGGAAACTGAGACAGATTAAGTGACTTGGTCAGGTTCACACAGCTGGTAAGTGTTTGAAGCTGGATTTGAACTCAGGTCTTCTTGATTCCAGGCCCAGGTCTACCATATTAGCTACCTGCCTCTATTTCCTTGATTATGCCAAGATTTTTTAAAAAAAAATGCAGGATAAGAGGCAATATCTACAAAAGAAAAGAAATAGACTGAGAGAAGATGCTTCCAAAGTCATGATCTATAAGGAGTCTAACCTCTGACTACCTCAGTTTCCTCAACTGCAAAATGGGGACAATAACAACACCTATATTACAGGGTGATTGTAAGGATGAAATGAGATAATATTTGTAAAGTACTTGACACAGTGCCTGGCACATCCTGGTCCTTAATAAATGCTTGGTCCCTTCTCCCCTTACCCCAAACTCACAGATTGTCTTTGGTAATTGTCAGGGTCCCCACATTAATCATTGGTTGTTGTTGTTTAATTGTTTTCCAATTGTTTCTAACTTTGGGGAAACTTTGAGTGTTTCCTTAGCAGAGACACTGGAATGGATTGCCAGTTCCTTCTAGAGCAGTTTTTTTGTTTGTTTGTTTGTTTGTTTGTTTGTTTTTTGGTGAGGCAATTGGGGTTAAGTGACTTGCCCAGGGTCACACAGCTAGTAAGTATTAAGTGTCTGAGGCCGGATTTGAACTCAGGTGCTCCTGACTCCAGGGCCAGTGCTCTATCCACTGCGCCACCTAGCCACCCCTAGAGCAGTTTTACAGAAGAGTAAACTGAGGCAAACAGGGTAAAGTGTCTTGCCCAGGATAACATAGCTAGGAAGTGAGGTTGAATTTGTACTCTGCTCTTCCTGACTCCAGGCCAAGCACTCTATCCACTGCATCACCCAGCTGCCCAACAAACCTGAGCTGAGACTCTCCAAAGTAATTTAGGTGACTCCTCGGATACCCTACACAGCCAGTCCATCAATCAATATGTCAGGACCCCCTGCAGCTCCCCCTTCCAGGTGTAGGTGTGTAATAAATGCTAGTAGAGCCTTAGAAAGGCCAGGGTTGGCTTCTGGCTGGGAGCAGGCTTGGTTTTCATAAGCCATCTTAGGAGAGATCTGGTGAACTGAATGGAATGTTGGGAAGAGCAGTGTTCTGGGAGGCTCAGGCCCTGGATTGGGGTCCCATCATTCCATGCATGTTCTTGCGTATCGGTGTGGGAGGAAGCCTAGCTCTGGGGAAGTCAGCTATTTGATATACTCACCATGACGACTGCTGTGAAGATAATAGGGAAGGGATGCTCAGGTATCTAGGTGCCCCAGACCACAGAGCTACCTCCCCTGTTCTGGAGAAAGCAATAAAAAAGTGTCTAACCAAATATTGGAGCTGAGGGTCCCTTTAAATTCAGCTAGCTGTATTTGTTGAAAAGAAATTTTATGGTCCCAGTAGAGGAAGAGGCAAGCATCAGCCCCTCAGAAATCACTCTTTGCTATGGTGACTCACCAGTCTCCAAGGTTGCTCAGGTGTGAGCTGTTTTCCTACATGCTACCTCTTGATTAAGCTTCCATGATGTGCCTTAGTTGGAGGGCTGGGCTTCTACACCTCTTTCTTCTAGCCAGCCAGGGATACTTGTACAATATAACAGAATAAGTAAAAAGGGATTACAGGCAGACATATTGAAGTAATCACATTTGTGTCTTGTTTTGTCTGGACTTGTGATTTAATAAATATATGGAACCTTCACTGAGGAAAAAACCAGGTTATCAATTCCTTTGCCACCTCTAGAGAAATAGTCTCCTGGTTGGGGACTGTGAGAGGTCTAGGCAGACATGGCCAGGGTAGGGCAGAGTCAGGATTTGAACTCTGAGCTTTCTACTCTAATCCCATTGCCCTATCCATAGTCCATGCTATCTCTTCAATAAACAGAAAGTACTTGACAGGATCTGAGAACACAGCTCACATCCTTGCTTGCTTGACCCCAGGGTCCATGCTATGTTTGTGTGTGGACTCTAGGGTAAAGCAAGTCAGAAATCTGCAGAGACAAAACTCCCTATTAGTACCACTCTCCTTACCCCCTTCACCTCACACACACACACACACACACACACACACACACACACACACACACACAGAGAGAGCGAGAGAGAGAGAGCGAGAGAGAGAGAGAGAGAGAGAGAGAGAGAGAGAGAGAGAGAGAGAGCGCAATAAAGAAAGAACGGGGTGGGGGCAGCTAGATGGCGTAGTGGATAGAGCACCAGCCCTGGAGTCAGGAGTACCTGAGTTCAAATCCGGCCTCAGACAGTTGACACTTACTAGTTGTGTGACCCTGGGCAAGTCACTTAACCCCAATTGCCTAAAAAAAAAAGAACGGAAAGCAACGGCCAACACTATGTGTCCTACTACACAGTCAAAAAAACCCACAACAACAACAAAAAAGGTGTGACTTCTTGGTGTGAATGTCAATACACTGATACACTATCGTGAACACTAGGCTGCATAATAATGATTATTTGGATTCCCAAAGCGCAGTCAAGTTTTCACAGATTTATAGGTAAGGAAACAGAGATTCAGAGGTGGGAGGCTACTTAGCTTCTGTTGCAAAGCTGGTGTCAGAGCCAGGATTTCAGCAGAGATCTCCCCTGGCATTTCCACAGCCACCTTGTCACTTGTCCCTTGTGCCTTGCCCCTCCATCTCTTTCTGTTTCTTTAACTATAATTACATCAATACTTCCATTACATCTGGGAAGGATGTACTAATCTGCTCATCTCTCACTCCATTAACCATTCCTGTAAATTTCCAAAACTCCATACCCCTCAACCCCGTGTGTGTGTGTGTGTGTGTGTGTGTGTGTGTGTGCGCGCGCGCGCGCTACCCTTATTAGGATGTAAGCTTTTTGAAGGCAGGGACTGACTTCCTCATGTGTTTGTTTCTCCAGTTGCTGGGCACATAGGAGATTGATTCCTTTATCTGTGGCTCCAAGCTCTCTCCCCTACACTGGGGCTGCCTATCCTTGTTCCTGACTCACAGTTTTTAGGCAATGTATATTCAGTGTTTGAAGAACTTGGCCAGCCCATTGGAGTTGGTGCTTTCTGAAATAGAGTTTGAATTCTTGGCAGTTAATCTGAAGAAAGCACCTTAGTGTCTGATACCCTCTCCTTCCAGGTGATCTTCAGAATCAAAGACAATTCCAATGGAAGCAATTCAGTTTCCTGGACTGGCGCTGCTAGACTGTCCAGATTTCACAAATATATAACTATAAGGTCGGCACGATGGCTTCGTAGACCTTCAGTTTTTGTAGTCAGTCTAATATCTCTTCTCCCACACTTTCCTTTGGAGCCTTCCACATCTATGTGGACATCCCTAGAAAGAATACTGTCAAGGTAAGTGAACTTACGTGTAACTAAGTGGTTAAGTGGATAGTGTCCCACATTGGGAGTCAGGAAGACTTACCTCCATGAGTTTAAACACCTTAGACAGTGCCCCATGCATAGGCAGAACCACCAGACACAACAAATGAAGACACTTTGAAAGCTGTAGATGAGTTCACTTGTTTTTCAGTCAGGTTAATCTCTCTGTGATCCCATTTTGGAGTTTTCTTGGCAATGATACTGGCATGGTTTGCCATTTCCCTATACAGCTCATTTTACAGATGAAGAAACTGAGGAAACAGTTATGTGAGTTGTTCAGGGTCACACAGATAGTAATTGTCAGAGGACAGATTGAATTTCTGCTGAAAGCTGCCCTTTTCCAACTTAACTCCAACCCCCCACCCTTAATACAAGAAAATCAGAAAACTAAACCCAAGTAACA
The DNA here is from genome assembly GCF_019393635.1 of Dromiciops gliroides. Taxonomy (NCBI): domain Eukaryota; kingdom Metazoa; phylum Chordata; class Mammalia; order Microbiotheria; family Microbiotheriidae; genus Dromiciops; species Dromiciops gliroides. The sequence continues at coordinate 30,232,469 of NC_057867.1, read as the reverse complement.
CATATGTATAGTCAAGGAAAGCAAATTCCTGTACTGACCATGTCCAAACATGTATGGCTCATTCTGGGCTTTGGGTCTATCAATTTTCTGCCAGGAGGTGTGTACATGCTCCATCATCAGATGACGGAATCCTGGATGGATTTTTTTATTGATTCGAATTCTTAAGTCTTTAAAAGTTGTTGTTTCCAGTGTTGTTATTGCATAAATTATTCCTTGTGTTCACTGCACTTCACTTTGCATGACTTCACATAGGTCTTCCCAGGCTTCTCTAAATCTGTCTCTTCCATCATTTCTTTAAGGGCACAGTAACATTCTAGTACATTTCTATATCATAATTTGTCCAACCATTCCCCAATTGATGGGTACTACTGTAAACCCTCTTGGGCTGTCTTTCCACTCTCTTTGACCTCCTTTGGGTACAATCCTGGGTTAATCTGTATACACAGTTTGGTGACTTTTGGAGCATAGTTCCGAATTGCTTTCCAGAATGGCTGGAAGTACACCTCCACCAACCATTATGAGTGTGCTTCTTTTCCTGAAGCCCCTTCCAACAACTGTTATTTTTCCTTTTCTGGTACCTTTGCCAATGTGATGGTTGTGAGATGAAACCTATTGGTTTTTTTGGGGGGGGCAATGAGGGTAAAGTGACTTGTCCAGAGTCACACAGCTAGTAAGTGTCAAGTGTCCGAGACCAGATTTTAACTCATATCCTTCTGAATTCAGGGCCGGTTCAAGATTAAGTTCCTTTGCCTCCTTGGGAGGGCACTGAGGCCCTTCAAATACTAGCCTTCCCCCAACAAGGCTTTTACTCCTTTATCAGGCTGTGAATCTTAAGTACACAAAGGTATCATAGCAGGACCTGATAATAGGTAGCATTTACATAGCACTTTGAGGTTTGCAAAGTACTTTACAAATATTGTATCATTTTAACCATCTCAACAACCCTGGGAGGTAGGTGCTATTATCCCTATGTTTACCCATGAAGAAACTGAGGCAGGTTAAATGACTTGCACAGTGTCACACTAGCTAGTAAATGTCTGAGGCTGGATTTGAATTTAAGACTTTCCATCTCCAGGTCTAGCACTCTATCCACTGCGATATCTAGCTGCCTAGATAGCAATACACAATAGATTTATTTCTCTAATTATTTATGACTTGGAGCATTTTTTCAAATTAATATTCATAGCTTGAGTTCCTTGCTTTTGGAACTGCCTATTTTTATTTACTAATTTATACTGATGTATTTATACCATTGTATTATTTTTTGGTACAGTAGTATTTATTTTAAACATAAATAAAAATAAGAAAAGAAAAGAGCACCTTTCCATGTACACAGCAGAAAATAGGGGAGGATTCAGTAGAAAACAATCAATTTCCATTTCAAGAAAGCCTATATAATAAATGCTACATATTGCTCTCAAAGCTACCCAGCTTTTCTTTGCTTGCTTCTAGGTTTTCTTTGTTTTCTTCTGTGTACTTTTTGTTTTGTTTTTTCTCCTCCATCTCTCCCTCACACTAAAGAAAGCTACATTTATGTTTTTATTTTATTTTATTTTCTAAAGACACTTCAATCTGTATTTACATTATCAGTTCTTACTCTGGGGATGGATAGCATTTTTCATCATCAGTCCTTTAGAATTATCTTGGATCATTGTATTGCTGAGAACAGACAAGTCATTCACAGCTGATCATCTTACAACATTTGTGTTACTTTGTACACAGTACAGTTCACTTTGCATCAGTTTATGCAAGTCTTTCCAGGTTTTTCTGAGAGCATCCTGCTCATAATCTCTTATAGCACAATAGTGTACCATCATAATCATGTACCACCAATTTGTTCAGCCATTCCCCAATTTATGGGCATCCCCTCAATTTCAAATTCTCTGTCACCAGAAGAGAGCGGCTATATTTTGTACATATAAGTCCTTTAACTTATTTTTTGCTCTTTTTGGATATTGACCTAGGGGTAGTATTGCTAGGTTAAAGAGTATTCATAATTTTATTGCCTTTTGGCTACAATTCCAAATTGTTCTATAGAATGCTTGAATTAGTTTATGACTCCACCAAGAGTGTATTAATGTTTCACTTCCCCCATATACCCTATATTTGTCATTTTCCTCTGCTGCCCCATTATCCAATACAATAGGTATGAGTTAGTACCCCAGAATTGTTTTTTTGTTGTTGGTTTTTGTTTTCATAAGATTTTTAGTTCCAAATTTTTCCCTTCCCTCCCCGACCCCAAGACAGAAAGCAATCAAATATAGATTATATATGTGCAACCACAATAAACATATTTCTGCATGAGTCATATTGTGAAAGAAGAGTCAGAACAAAAGGGAAAATACTCAAAAAAGTAAAAACAAAACCAGAAACAGTATGGTTCAATCTGCATTCAGAATCCACAGTTCTTTTTTCTGGATGCGGAGGCATTTGAGACCTTTGGAATTGTCTTGGAACATTGTATTGCTGAGAAAAGCTAAGTCTGTCTGTCACCGTTGATCATCACACAATGTTGCTGTTACTGTGTACAATGCTCTCCTGGTTCTGCTCACTTCACTCAGCATCAGTCCACTTAAGTCTTTCCAAGTTTTTCTGAAATCTGCCTGCTCATCCTTTCTTACAGCACAATAGTATTCCAATACATTCATATACCACAACTTGTTCAGCCATTCCCCAGTTGATGAGCATTCCCTCAGTTTCCAACCCTTTGCCACAAAGAGAGCTGCATTTCCTTGATTTCCAATTTTTGCCACCACAAAGAGAGCTGCTATAAATATTTTTGTACATGTGAATTTTTCCCTTTTCTATGATCTCTTGGGGATACAGACCTAGTAGTGGTATTACTGGGTCAAAGGGTATGCACAGTCCCATAGCCCTTTGGGTATAGTTCCAAGTTGTTCTCCAGAATGGTTGGATCAGCTCACAACTCCACCAACAATGCATTAGTGTTCCAATTTTTCCACAGGTTCTCCAACATTTATTATTTCCCTTTTTGTCATATTAGCCAATCTGATAGGTGTGAGGTTGTTTTAATTTGCATTTCTCTAATCAATAGTGATTTAGAGCATTTTTTTCATATGGCAATAGCTAGTTTTGATTTCTTCATCTGAAAACTGACTGTTTATATCCTTTGACCATTTCTCAATTGGGGAATGATTTGCATTCTTATCAATTTGATTTAGTTCCCTATATATTTTAGAAATGATAAGAAGGCTACATTTAAATTGGGATAGATAGATGGAGATAGAGAAATAGACATCTATAAACGTACAAATATGTGCACACATATACTCCTATACATGTATATAAAATGGTATTATGCATATTTTCCATTGTTATTTCTTTCTCTGGAGGTGAACAGGGTGCTCCTTCAATTTTCTAAGTCTTTCCATGTTGTTCTAAATCAACCAGCTCATCATTTCCTACACCCCAGTATTATTCCAACACAAACACATCACATCTGAGATTGTCTATGAATGTTTCATTCCAAATTTTGGCATTCCTTCTATTCTTGGCTATATTATTTATACAATAAAATTTTTATTTAAATAATGAAAATTATCCATTCAACAAGGCCCACACCTTATAATATAGTTTAAGCTCTGATACTGCTGAATCTGCTTCCTTTACATCTGTTTTTCCTGGTTTTTTGAAGTTCCTGACATTTTGTTTTTCCAAATGAATTTTGTTATTTTTTTCTAACAGTGAGAAAGTTTTTTTTTTTAACAATTTAATTGGGATGACATTGAATACATAAATTGATTAGGTCAAATTGTCATTTTTTTTTACTATATTGTCTTTCCTTACCCATGAGCAATAAATATTACTGCAATTATTGAAATCTGATTTTATTGGCATAAAAATTGTTTTGTGTTTATGTTCATGCAGTTTCTCTGTCTGTTTTGGTAGGTATAGTCTCAGGTATTTTATCCTGTTTAGTTACTTTAAATGGTCTAGAAATATATTGAATTATATTGCAGACAGTGTAGCTTCCCTATTTTTCTCTTTTAATTAAATCTATTTTTGCTTTAATTTTGTCTGAGATCATGATTACGAAGCCCATTTTTTATAGAAGTTCTTCTGCAGACCTTTACTTTACCTTTATGTGTAGCTGTCATTTCATTTTTTATTGTGTTTCCTGAAAGTAATATATTGGTGAATTCCATTTTTTTTAGTGAGGCAATTGGGGTTAAGTGACTTGCCCAGGGTCACACAGCTAGTAAGTGTTAAGTGTCTGAAGCCGGATTTGAACTCAGGTAGTCCTGAATCTAGGGCCAGTGCTCTATCCAATATGCCACCTAGCTGCCCCTGGTGAATTCCATTTTTTAGTTTATCTGTTGACTTTTTAAGTGTAAATTCATAGGCATGCAACAATGGTATCAGCACTATGGCTCTATAGACCTTCAGTTTGGTAGTCAGTCTAATACCTCTTCTCTCCCACACTTTCCTTTGGGGCCTCCCAGACAGTGATCTAGCTCTGGAAATGTGTGTATCACACTCATTATTTATGTGTGATCCCTTGAAAGCATACTGCCAAGGTAAGTAAACATAAGGATGGGGGGGTGGTGCAGCTAGGTGGCACAGTGGATAAAGCACCGGCCCTAGATTCAGGAGGACCTGAGTTCAAATCCGGCTTCATACACTTAACACTTACTAGCTGTGTGACCCTGAGCAAGTCACTTAACCCCAATTGCCTCACCAAAAAACCCCAACAAAACAAAACAAAAACAAAGGATAGATAGCTAGGTGGTGTAATGGAGAGAGTGCTGGGCTTAAACTAAAGAAAACTCATCTTTGTGAGTTCAAACATGGCCTCAGACACCACACCATCCATACCCAGAACCATCACTTAGAGCAAATGGTTTGCCATTACCCTTGCCAGCACATTTTACAGATAAGGAAACTGAGGGAATAGCATTATGTTACGTAAGTTCACTTGTTGTTTCTCGGCTATGTCTGACTCCCTGTCACCCCATTTTGTAGATTTCTTGGTCAAGATACTGGCATGGTTTGCCATTACCCTTGCCAGCACATTTTACAGATGAGGAAACTGAGGGAATAGCATGATGTGAACTGTTCAGGGTAACACAGATGATGACAGATCATTTTTACATATAGGGAATGAGCATTTTAACCACATAGAGTCCCTACAATTGGTCTTTAGTGTTTATCTTATGTTTCTCTTGGATCTTAGAATGCATGCACACAGTTTCCCCTAGAAAGCCTGGCATTAGATACTTAGCAGAACTCTCTTATTTTTGACATCAGCAGGATGGCTGTGGAAGGCTCAGGGAATCATCACTGAACTGGAGACTGTATCATCACATCATCTTCAGCATCACCACCACCACCACCATCATCAACAACATCAACTAATGCTTTTTTTTGGGGGGGGCAGGGCAATGGGGGTTAAGTGACTTGCCCAGGGTCACACAGCTTGTAAGTGTCAAGTGTCTGAGGCCGGATTTGAACTCAGGTCCTCCTGAATCCCAGGCCGGTGCTTTATCCACTGCGCCACCTAGCTGCCCCAACTAATGCTTTTTAATTAGTGCCTTAAGGTTTGCAAAGTGCTTGACTTCCACAATCTCGTCTGTGCCTCACAACACCCCTGCTCCTGACCAAGTATGCGAAAGACCTCCTTTAAATACAGCATCAAACCACACATGAATAAAGACTCTCTGAGTTTCAAACCTTTCTCATAAGACTAACTCTACTATTTACGAATTTGTGGAATCTTGGCAACTTACCTCACTCTTCTTTGCCTCAATTTACCGATCTGTCAAAGGAACCTTTTAGAATGAATATAAAAATCAAACCAAAGAGACAGAAATAGAATAGAATGCCCATAAAAGAGGAGTGTTGGATAAGCCCATGTAGAAAAAAGTCCATGGAGATTGGAACCACTGGGAAGGAAGACACCTACATGGTTCAGAATAGATTGAGATCTATGCATCACACTACACCTTATAATAAACTCCAACTGAATGGATACTCTAAATATTTTTTTAATTAAAATCACTGGAAGAAAAAAAGAATAATATATTTGCCTTAATGATGGAAAGGAAGAACCTTTATTCATCAAATGAAGGGATGAAATCATTATACACAAATCTGATCAGATTCGTTATGGAATGTAACGGAATAAGAATTTATTAAGCACCTAGTGCTGCCGGATTAGACTTAAGGGACAACTAGGATACAGAGTAGGTACGACACTGGCCTTAGAGTTAGAAAGACTTGAGTTCAAATCTGACTTCATACTCTTGACCAAACTCAGATAGCTCTGGAGGAGAGAGTGGGGATGGTGACTTTTCAAAGCCCTCTCTCCCTTAAATCCAACTCACTGTAAGTGAAGACATCACCTCCAGTTGTCATGCTCCTTTTTGAAAAAAATGGACAAACAACAACAGTGCTGCAAATCACTCTGTTAAACACATTGCAAACAGTATTTCATTTGATCCTTATAACAACCCTATGAGGCAATTTTTCAATTAAGGCAGCTTAGACTGACAGATTAAGTGACTTGCCTTGGGTCATATGGGTAGTAAGTATTTGAGAATAGATTTGGACTCACCTCATTTATTATTTCGGGGCCAGCACTATACCCCCACTGCATCACCCAGCTGACCAAGAAACCTGAGCTGAGACTCTCCGCAGTCACTTAGATAGCTAATCAGGTAACCTACACAGTCAGTCCATCAATCATTATGTCAGGATCCCCCACCCACCTGGAGCTCCCCCTTCCAGGTGCAGGTGTTTAATAAATGCTAGTAGAGCCTTAGAAAGGCCAGGCTCTGCTTTTGGCCAGGAGCAGCCTGGTTCCCATAGGCCATCTGAGGAGAGATCTGGTGAACTGAATGGAACTCTGGGAAGAGCAGTGTTCTGGGAGGCTTGGCCCTGGGTTGGGGTCCCAGCCCTATTGCCTACTCCCTGTATGTTCTTGTGTATCAGTGTGATATGAAGCCCAGCTTTGAGGAAGTCAGCTATTTGATATGTTAGCCATGATGACCGATGGAAAGATAATGGAGAAAGAGTGCTCAGGTAGACAAGTGCCCCAGACCACAGAGCTACCTGCCCTGCTCTGGAGAAAGTAATAAATATTTGTACAACCAACTGTTTGAGGCTAGTGTCCCTTTAAATTTGGTGAGCCATATTTGTTGATCAGAAATCTTATATTCTCTGTAGAAGAAGGTGCAAGCATCAGGTCCCTCAGAAATCACTGGTTCTATGGTGATTCATAGGTCTCCAAGATGCCCCCAACTGTAAGCTGATGTTCTGCATGATAGCTCTTGATTAAGTTTCCATCATGTTCCTTAGGACAGGTGGAGTGGGGCGGGGCTTCTTCCCCTCTTTTAGCTGGAAAGCTAGGGGTTCTAGTGTAAGGTAACAGGACATGTAAAAAGGGAATTACATACAAATATATCTAACTAATCACAATTTTGTCTTGTTTTGTCCAGACTTGTAATTTGATCAACATAGGAAACCTACAGTGAGGAAAAGCAGGTCACCAATTCTTTTACAACCTTATGATCTTCTGCCTGGGGGCATTGAGAGGTCTTACATCCAGCATAGGTGAGAGTAAGAATTTGAACCCAGAGCTTCCTAACTCCATGCTCAGGTGCTACAATTCACATCCTAGGATCTTAGCCTTAGAGATGGATGGGAATTTGAGGCCATCAAGTCCAACCTCTTTATCCTCAAGAGAGGGAAACTGAGGCACAGAGAGATTGATGGCTTGCACACATTTTCTGAGAGTATGAAGCAGGATTTTTTGAACCTATGTCTTGCTGACTCTAATCCCATTCTCTATCCATAGCCCCATGCTATCTCTCTGATAAACTGATGGTACTTGACAGGATCTCAGAGCTCAGCTGTCATCACTGCTGGCTTACCACGGGGTGCATGCTGTGTTTGTGTGTGGCATCTGGTGTAAAACAAGTCAGAAAAATAGTGAGAAAAAGATCCCTCTTAGCACCATTCTCCTTCCCCCTCTAACACACACCCACATTCACACAGACACACACACAGCAATATAACAAGAAATGGGAAGCCATGAGCAACACCATAGGAACTTCTACTACACAGTAGAAAAAAGGTGTGATCCATGGGTGTCAAGCTACATGTACTGGCACACTATGGTGAACACTAGTCTGTGTAATAGTGATGATTTGTATTCCTATAGAACAATCTGGTTTTCACAGTGTTTTCCTCTTTATAACCCATTATTACTATTATTATTATTATTATTATTATTAGTAGTAGTAGTAGTAGTAGTAGTAGTAGCAGTAGTATTCTCTTTTGTAGGTAAGGAAGCCAAGATTCAGAGAAGCTCCAGTTGCAAAGCTAGTGTCCGACCCAGAATTTCAGCAGAGATTCCCCAGCCATTTCCCCTGTTCTGTTCTATGAATATGAGTTGACCTGAGTAGGATGGCAGTAGAAGGTTCAAAGACTGGAGCATCATCGTCATTGTCATTGTCACCACCAGCAGCACCACAACCATCACAATCAGCTTCATCACTGGTGATTAAAGGCTTGCAGATTATTTGATTTAAAGTTATTTTGGACAATTTGGGGGTGGAAAAGGAACCATTCTTTTTTTTTTTTTTTTTAGTGAGGCAATTGGGGTTAAGTGACTTGCCCAGGGTCACACAGCTAGTAAGTGTTAAGTGTCTGAGATTGGATTTGAACTCAGGTTCTCCTGAATCCAGGGCCGGTGCTCTATCCACTGTGCCACCTAGCTGCCCCCGAAAAGGAACCATTCTTGATGGAGATATCAGGGAAGACTTCATGCAGAAGATAGAACTCTAGTGGCAAGCAAGGAAACAGGGCCAGCCCCATAAGTACTGGTCCTCCCACTGCCTGTGAGACCTTGGACAAATCCTTTCCCATCTTTGGTCCTTGGCTTCTTCACCTCTAATATAGTGGGGGATTCACTAGCCCCAAACTCTTGTGAATACTTAATAAATATGTGGGCAATGTCTATCTAAAGGGCTCAGTGTGAAGAATTACTATGAAATGATGTCCAAGCCCCAGAATGGGTCACCACTGGAAAATGGGGCATGAGTCCTCCATCTTGTCATCTCGTCCCTCAAAATGCTATGTAACACACTTTTACAATAAGTAGCTCATTTTATGGAATGCTGTATGTAAGTTCACTTGCTTCTCGGCTATGTCTGACTCTCTGTCACCCCATTTTGTAGATTTCTTGGTCAAGATACTGGTATGGTTTGCCATTACCCTTGCCAGCACTTTTTACAGATGAGGAAACTGAGGGAATAGGATGATGTGAGCTGTTCAGGGTAACGCAGATGATGACAGACCATTTTTACATATAGGGAATGAACAATTTGACCATATTGAGTCCCTACAATTGGTCTTTAGTATTTACTTTATATTTCTCCTGGATCTTAGAATGCATGCACACAGTTTCCCCTAGAAAGCCTGGCATTAAACACTTAGCAGAACTCTTATTTTTTGCTATGGATGTTTTTTGACATCAGCAGGATGGCAAAGGAAGGCTCAGGGAATCATCACTGAACTGGAGGCATTATCTTCTTCTTCTTCTTCATCATCATCAAGTAATGGTTTTTAATCAGTGCCTTAAGCTTTGCAAAGTGCTTGAGATCCATGATCTCATCTGTGAGGGCCCTGGCTTGGAGTCCCAGCCCTTTTGCTTACTCCCTGTGTATTCTTGGGTACCAGTGCAACTGGAGGAAGCACACCTTTAAGGAAGTCAGTTATTTGATATATTTCTCATGATGACTGATGCAAAGATAATAGGGATTAATTAAAAGATAAATGCTCAGGTGTACAAGTGCCCCAGACCACAGAGCTACCTGCCCTGCTCTGGAGAAAGCCATAAAAATGTGTCCATCAACTATTTGAGGGGATGGTCCCTTTAAATTTGGTGAGCCATATTTTTCATCAGAAATTTTGTGCTCTGAATAGAGGAAGAGGCAAGCAGCAGGTCATAACTATTATTATTATTATTATTATTATTATTATTATTATTATTATTATTATTATTATTATCTTACTGGTAAGGAAGCCAAGACTCCTAGAAGCTCCAGTTCCAAAGCTAGTGTCAGAGCCAGGATTTCAGCCATTTTCCCAGCCACCTTTTCACTTGTATCAGAGACTGGGAGGGAAAGGGGAATGAGTGTTTATAAAGTGCCTACTAAGAACCAGGGAGTGTGCTAAGGGCTTGATAAGTGCCATCTCTCTTGGTCTCCATGCCCAGCCAGTCTTAGCCATCTTCTCCCTTGTGCCTGGCCCCTCCCTGCCTTTCCACTTCTGGAAGCCCAATCACATCGATGCTGCCATTCCTTTTGGGAAGGAAGGATTCATCTGCTCACCTCTCCCTCCACTCATCATTCCTGTAACATGAGTAAAGAAATACCCCTTAACCCCAGGTGTGTGTTCTCTACCCTTATTAGGATGTAAGTCTCTTGAAGGCAAGGACTGACTTCCTTTGTGTTTGTATCCCCAGCTGCTCAGCCCACTGCTGGGCACATAGGAGACTGATTCATTTATCTATGGCTCCAAGCTCCCTCCACTACACTAGGGCTGCCTCTCCTTGTTGCTGACTCATTGTCTTTTTTTTTTTTGGTGGGACAATGAGGGTTAAGTGACTTGCTCAGGGTCACACAACTAGTAAGTATAAAGTGTCTAAGGACAGATTTGAACTCAGGTCCTCCTGAATCCAGGGCCTGTGTTTTATCTACTGTGCCGTCTAGCTGCCCTCTCACTCATTGTCTTTTTTTTTTTTTTGCAGGGCAATTGGGGTTAAGTGACTTGCCCAGAGTCACACAGCTAGTAAACGTTAAGTGTCTGAGGCCAGATTTGAACTCAGGTCCTCTTGAATCCAGGACCTGTGCTCTATCCACTGGGCCACCTAGCTGCCCCTTTTTTTTTCACTCATTGTCTTTTAAGGAAACTTACACTTGGGGGTTGAACCATGTGGCCAGCCCATGGACATTGTGTTTTCTGCTGTAGAGTCTGAATGCCTGACAGTTCACCCTGAGAAAGGCCAGGCTGTCAGCATCCAATACTCCATCCTGCCAGGTCATCTTCAGCATCTTCCTAAGACAATTCCAATGAAAGCCATTCAGTTTCCTGACATGGCTCTGCTAGACTGTCCAGCTTTCACAGGCACACAGCAAGGAGCTCAGGACAATAGCTGTGCAAGCCTTTCCTTTGGTAGGGAGCCTAACACCTTTTCTCTCCCACACTTTGTTTTGGACCCTCCCCAATACTGGGCTAGCTGGGGAATTATGTGTGTCAACCTCATCATCCCTGGAAAGTTTACTGCCCAGATAAGTGAACTTAAGGTAATCTGGTTGGTGCAGTGGATAGACATGCATGTTTCCATGTCCTTGCTAACACATATATAAGTCGTTTACACCTGCCCTCACTGATTAAAAGTGTTCAACAGTCCCTATCCAGGGATGTCCTGGGGTCTTCTCTGAGAGCTGATTGTTAAATCTTCAATGCTGCTATTCCTTCTCGGAAGGATAGACTCATCTGCTCACTTTTCACTCTATTCATCATTCCTCTAACTTTCCAAAACTCCATACCCCTTACATCCTAATAACTTTTGCAATCAGCAGCCTGATTAATTTCTTTGTTGACTTTGTAGGTTCTAGCAAGTGTTAATCATTCAAATTTACCTGAAGAAAATATGCACACAGTTCCCCCTGGAGACATGGTTGCTAAATATTTATTAGTACACAATTGTTTGATTTTGTAAATATTGGTTGACTTCAGCAGGATGACAGCAGAAGACTCAAGGAATAGAGTCATGATAGGACTAGAGGCATCACCATCATGATCACCACTACCACCTTCATCATGTTTGAAAACTGCTTGATACCTATGATCTCACCTGTGTCTCACAACACCTCTGATGCTGGGGGACTGCTCAAAAGATCTCCTTTAAATTCAGCATCAACGCATATAGTAATAAATACTTTCAGATTCAAACCTTCTGTATAACAATAATTCTACTTTTTACTAATTTATGGGAACTTGGGAAAATGAGCTCACTCCTTGGTGCCTGAATTTCTTCTTCTGTCAAATGAGCATTTTATGGTAAAAAATCAAACCAAAAGAAAAAAAATAGAACCCAATGTACATAAAAGATCAGTATTTGATAAGCCCATGTTGAAAATAGTCAATGGGTAATGGAACCATGGGGAGAGTAGAAAGATACATAATTAAAATGGGTTGAGATCTATATATCACATTCTACCTTATAAAAATTCCAAGTCAATCAATAATCTAAATATGTCTTCAAATAAAAAAGTGGAAGAAAAAAACCAACCATATATTTGTCTTAATTATGTAAAGGAATAATCTTTATAAATACAATGAAAGGATGACATTGTTATACAAAAATCTTATTAGGTTGATTATGGAATGCAATGGAATAAGCATTTATTAAGCACCTTGTGTTGACAAGCACTTGGCAAGAATTATCCCATTTGATCTTCATAAGAACATTGTGATGTAGTTTTTATAGGTAAGGAAAGGGAGGCAGACATTAAATGACTTGGCCAAGTTCACACAGCTACTAAGTGTTTGAGGCTGCATTGGATCTCAGGTCTTCCTGACTCCAAGCCCAGCACTCTGTGCACCCTCTCACCCAGCTGCCCAACAAACCTGAGCTGAAACTCCAACATCACTTAGGTGACTCCTCAGATCATCTACACAGCCATCCCATCAATCAACACATCAGGACCCCCTGCAGCTCCCCCTTCCAGGTGTAGGTGTTTAATAAATGCTAGTAGAGCCTTAGAAATGCCAGGGTCTGCTTCTGACCTGGAGCAGTCTAGTTTCCATAAGCCATCTGAGGAGAGATCTAGTTAACTCAATGGAACTTTGGGGAGAGCAGTGTTCTGGGAGACTTAGGCCCTAGGTTAGAGCCCCAGCCCTATTGCCTACTCCCTGGATGTTCTTGGGTGTCAGTGCTAGAGGAAGTCCAGCTCGGAGGAAGTTGGATATTTGATATACTCACCATGATGACTGGTATAAAGATAATGGGGAAAGGATGCTCAGGTATCCAAAAGACCTAGACCACAGAGCTGCCTGCCCTGCTCTGGAGAAAAAATAGCAAAAGACCTGTCCAACCACCTGTTTGAGGTGAGGGTCTCTTAAAATTTTTCTAGCTGTATTTCTTGATCAGAAATGTTATGGTCTGAATAGAAGAAGAAGCAAGCATCAGCTCACTCAGATATCACTGGTTGCTATGGTGACGGTCTCCAAGGGCCCCCCCCAACTGTGAGCTGTTGTTCTGTATTCTAGCTCTTGTTTAAGCTTCCATGATGTTCCTTAGGACAGGTAGAGGGGTGGGCTTCTTCCTCTCTTTGCTCTGGCCAGCCAGGGGTACTAATGCAATATAACAGGATATATAAAAAGGGATGACAGACAGTCATATCTAAGCAATCACATTTTTGTCTTGTTTTGTTTGGATTTGTGCTTTCATCAAAATAAGGAACATTCAGGGAGGAAAAAACAGGTCACCAATTATTTTGCAAACTCTAGGCCTATGATCTTCTGCCTGGGGGTTTCCAGAGGTCTAGGGTGATATATCCATTATACCTCAGAGGCAGAATTTGAACCCAGAGCTTCCTGACTCCAAGCTCAGCTTCTGTAGTTCAGATCCCAGGATACTAGACTTAGAGTTGGAAGGTACCTGAGAGGCCACAAGTCCTATCCCTTCATCTTCTAGAGAGGGAAACTGAGGCAAAGAGATTGATAACTTGCACACAATTGCTGAGAGTCTGAGGCAGGATTTGAACCTAGGTATTGTTGACTCTAATCTCAGGGCTCTATCCATAACCCTGTGCTATCTCTCTAATCAACAGAAGGTACTTGACAGGATCTAAGAGCAAAGCTCACATTCCTGCTGGCTTACCCTGAGGTGCATGCTGTGTTTGTGTGTGGGCTCTGGGGTAAAACAAGTCAGAAATATGGAGAGACAAAGTTCCCTGTTAGCCTCATTATCCTTCCCCCTTTAACACACGAGCGTGCACTCGCTCGCATGTGCACACACACACACACACTCACACAGCAATAAGGCAAAGAACAGGAAGCCAAGACCAGCACCATAGGACCTTGTACTACAGAGTTGAAAAGAAAAAATATGTTACCACTGTGTGGGAAGCTGCATGCACTGGTGCACCATTGTAAACACTAGGTTGTCCATTAATACTTATTTGTGTTCCTATAGCACAGTCAAGTTTTCACAATGTTTTCCTCATAATAACCTTATTATTATTATTATTATTATTATTATTATTATTATTATTATTATTATTTTATAGGCAAAGAAGCCAAGACTCAGAGAAGCTGTAGTTCCAAACCTAGTTTCAGAGCCACGATTTCAGCAGAGATCTCCCCAGGTATTTCCACAGCCACCTTGCCCCTTGTACCAGAGACCAGGAGGGAAAGAGGAATAAGTATTTATCACATAACTAGTGTGCTAAGGGTTTGATAAATGGCATCTCTGTTGGTCTTCATGCCCAGCCAGTCTTAGCCATCTTCTCTCTTGTGTCTGGCCCCTCCATGCCTTTCCAATTCTGGAATCCCAATCACATCAATGCTACCATTCCTTCTGGGAAGGATGGACTCATCTGCTCACCTCTCCCTCCATTCATCATTCCTGTAACTTTCAAAACTCCATACCCATAAACTCCGTGCGTGCATGTGTGTGTGTGTGTGTGTGTGTGTGTGTGTGTGTGTGTGTGTTCTACCCTTATTAGGATGTAAGCTTCTTGAAGGCAAGGACTGACTTGTTTGTATCCTCAACTGATCAGCTTGGCTCATAGTAGATTAATTCATTAATCTGTGGCTCCAAGCTCCCTCCACGAGACTGGGGCTGAGTTTCTTGATCGGGGCACCTAGGTGGTGCAGTGCATAGTGTTCTGGCTCTGAAGTCAAGAGGACCTGAATTCAAATTTCCTGTTAGACACTGACTAGCTGTGTGACCCTGGGCAAGTCATTTCACCACAATTGACCCAAATAGCTGGGGCCTCCTCCAGTCATCCTGATCTATTTTTGCCACTGAACCCAGATGACTCTGTAGAAGAGAGTGAGGTTGGTGGCCTTTCATAGTCCTCCCTCACTTAAACCCACTTCAGCACAAGTTGTGACATCACCCCAGGTGTCATGGAACTCTTTGAGAACAAAAGACAAACAACTATAACAACTTTCCTTGTTACCCTCTCATAGTCCTTTAAGGAAACTGACATTCAACATTTGAATAATGTGGCCAGCCCATGGGTGTTGTGGTCTCTGCAATAGAGTCTGAATGCCTGACAGTTCACCCTGAGAAAGGCCAGGCCGTCAGCATTCAATACTCCATCCTGCCAGGTCATCTTCAGCATCTTCCTAAGACAATTCCAATGGAAGCCATTCAGTTTCCTGACATGGCTCTGCTAGACTGTCCAGCTTTCACAGGCACACAGCAAGGAGCTCAGGACAACAGCTGTACAAGCCTTTCTTTTGGTAGGGAGCCTAATACCTCTTCTCTTCCACACTTTGTTTTGGACCCTCCCAAACATTGGGCTAGCTGAGGCAATGTGTGTGTCAACTTCATCATCTATGGGCACATCCCTGGAAAGTTTATTGCCCAGGTAAGTGAACTTAAAGTCACCTGAATGATGCAGTGGTAAGACATGCATGTTTCCATGTCCTTGCTCACACATAAGCAATCACATAGGCCTACCATCTTTGATTAAAGGTGTCCGACAGCCCTTTCACAGGGATGTTCTGGAGCCAGCTCTGAGAGCTGATTGTTCAATATTCATTGTGAGCTTTTACACATGGGGCAATCGCCACGCCGTCTGGCTTATTTTTCTTTTGACTTTATAGGCTCTAAAATCTTTGAGTAATGCCTATTTAAATTCAGTGTGCATTCATAGAGAGCTGGTTGTTAAACGTTTACCAGCACCCTCTGTTTTGTTCTGTGACTATTGGCTGACCTACCTGAGCAGGATCGAAGTGGAAGACTCAGAGAATGTAGTCAGCACCACAATGGAGGTGGCATCTTCCTCCTCCCCATCCTCAGTTGCAGCAGCAGCCTCTTAATCAACTCACGTTTATATAGTGCTTTAAGGCATACAGAGTGCTTGAGATCCATGCTCTCTCCTCTGTGTCTGACCACACCCCTGCTCCCGTGGGGCATTACACAAAAGACCTCATTTAAATTCAGCATCAACCCAGGTATAAACACTCTTTGAGATTCAAACCTCTTCTATAAGATTTTTTTTTTTTTTTGGTGAGGCAATTGGGGTTAAGTGACTTGCCCAGGGTCACACAGCTAGTAAGTGTCAAATGTCTGAGGCCGGATTTGAACTCAAGTTCTCCTGAATCCAGGGCCAGTGCTCTATCCACTGCGCCATCTAGCTGCCCCTATTCTATAAGATTAACTCTACAATTTACTAATTAATGGCAACTTGTGTACCTTACCTCACTCTTCTGGGCCTCAATTTCCTCCTCTGGACATTTTGCAATTAATTCAAAAAGTCAAATCAAAGGGACAAAAATAGAATCCAATATCCATAAAAAATCAGTATTTGATAAGCCCATATTGAAAATAATCAGTGGAAAATGGAACTATTGGGAAGGCAGACAGCTACATGGTTCAAAATAGGTTGAGATCTATACATCCTATTGTACCATATAATTAACTCCAACTGAACCAATAATCTAAATATTTTTTCAAGTAAAAAAAAAACCTGTAAGATAAAAGAATGATATAGTTATCTTAATTATGGAAAGGAAGAACACTTCTCAATTCAATGAAAGGATGAAATTGTTATAGATATATTTGATCAGATTGATTATGTAATGCAATGGAATAAGCATTTATTAAGCACCTAGTATTGCTATGCACTGTAATATCCTCCTAACAACCAAGTGATGCATTTTTTGCAATTGATGAAACTGAGACCAACAGATTAAGTGGCTTGGTCAGGGTCACACAGCTAGTAAGTGTCTGAGGCTGGATTTGAACTCAGGTCTTCCTGACTCCCAGCCCAAGTCCGCTGGCCCACCTATCTGCCTCTATTACCTGTATTGATTATGCAAGATTCAAAACAACATCTGCAGGACAGAACACAATATTTGTAAAAGAAAAGAAAAAGATTGAGGAAAGATACTTTCTGTAAAGATAAGGTCTTTCTATGTCATAATCCATAAGGAGCTGATAGTTAGCAGGTAAAGGTGACAAAGGATTTGCCCTTTTCTGATTCCCCAGGCTGCCCGTGTCCTCTATCGCCTAACTGCTTTGTATTTTGTATCTATAATGTACACACTCATACATGCACATACACACACATACACACACACATCTGGTTCAAGTGTCTCATCTGCTAAATTCTAAATCCCTTCCAGCTCTATAGCCATGAAAAATGTAATTACTGCTCATCCTTCCTTTTCAGGGAGGACCCATGACCTCACCAGGGTGACATCTTGACTGTTCAGTGAATTGAAGTGAGGCGGAGCTGTGCAAAGTTCTCAGCCTCACTCTCTCTTCCAAAGTCATCCAAGAATAGTGGTAAGATATAGGTCAAGATGACTGTCAATGGCCTGCCCACGATGCAGTGGGAGGCCTGGATCTTTCTAAATTAAGGTCTTTCCTAGGCCTCAGTTTGTCTGAGGCAATACCCATTCAGTGCTTCAAGGCTAAGTTAGAATTGAGACAAAAGTTGGCCTTGTGAAAACTATGTGAGCAGAGAATGATCATAGAAGGGAGGACTTGATGAAGTACCTGGAGGAGGCCAGTGACACCTGAGGGACTGGGGATGGAAAAGGGACCATTCTGGATAGAGGTATCAGGGAAGGGTTCATGCAGAAGATAGCACTGTAGTGGCAAGCAAGGACACAGGGCTAGTACTGGCCTATAGACCTTGGACAAATCCTTTCCCTTCTTTGGTCCTTGGCTTCTTCACCTGTAACATGGGGGGGGGAGTTCAAAAGCCCCAAACTCTTGTGCATACTTAATACATATGCAGGCAATGTCTGTCTAAAGAGATCAGTGTGAAGAATTACTATGGAATGATGTTCAAGTCCCAGAAGGGGTCACCACTGGAAAATGTGGGGAGGGTCACCCATCTTGTCCTCTCCTCCCTCAAAATGCTGTGTAATACCCTATTTCAATAATTAGCTCATTTCATGTCAATTTGACCATTAATGGGATGGCCACCAAGACACCTAGGTGGGGCAGTGAGTCACAGAGTGAAGAGTTGTTAAACCAAGGTTTCTCTCCCCACACCCTACCCCCCATCAGGGGGAATCCCAGGTTATATATTCTCTTCTGTGATGGGGCTGGAGTTGGGAGCATCTTAGTTCAAACCCAGCCTTGAAGCTTCCTTTCATTGTGACTGTGGGCAAGTCATCTAACCTCTGACTGCCTCAGTTTCCTAAATTGTAAATGGAGATAATAATAGCACCTATGTCCCATGGTAGTTGTGAGGATCAAATGAGGTAAAATTTGTAAGGTACTTAGCATAGTGTGTGGCACATGTTGGTCCCTTCTCCCCTCACCCCAAATTCACCAGAGAGTTTTTGGTCATTGCCAGGTCGCCCATATTCATCATGTGCCAAAAACCTGATTTTGATTGTTGTGTCTGACTTGGTGAAACCTTTGAGGGTTTTCTTGGCAGGGATACTGAAGCGGATCACCATTTCCTTCTCCAGCTCTTCTACAGAAGAGTAAACTGAGGCAAACAGGGTAAAGTGACCTGGCCCAGGTAACACAGCTAGTAAATGAGGTCGAATTTGAATTCTGCTCTTCCTGACTCCAGGCCAAGCACTTTATCTACTGCATCACCCAGCTGCCCAAGAAACCTGAGCTGAGACTCTCCAAAGTCCCTTAGATTACTCCTCGGATAATCTACATAGTCAGTCCATCAATCAAGTCCAAGGTGAATATGAAAGACCCACTGCCGCTCCCCCTTCCAGGCATAGGTGTTTAATAAATGCTACTAGAGCCTTAGAAAGGCCAGGGTTGGCTTCTGGCCAGGAGCAGCCTGGGTTCCATAAGCCATCTTAGGCGATATCTGGTGAACTGAATGGAACTTTGGGAAGAGCAGTGTTCTGGGAGGCTCAGGCCCTGGGTTGGAGTCCCAGCCCTATTACCCACTCCCTGTTCGTTCTTGTGTATCTCTGTGGGAGGAAGTCCAGCCTTGGGAAAATTTGTTATTTGATAGATTTGCCATAATGAATGATGTAAAGATCATAGGGAAAGGTTGCTCAGCTAGCCAAGTACCCCAGACCACAGAGCTACCTGCCCTGCTGCAGAGAACAAAATAAAAGACCTGCCCAACCCACTGTTTGAGGGGATGGTCCCTTTTAATTTGGCTAGCTGTATTTGTTGACCAGACATTTTATGTTCTCTGTAGAGGAAGAGGCAAACATCAGCTCACTCAGAGATCATTGGTTGCTATGATAACTCATCAGTCTCCCAGGGGCCCCCAATTGTGAGCTGTTGTTTTGTATGCTAGCTCTTGATTCAGCTTCCATGATGTTCCTTAAGCTCGTTGGAGGGGTGGGCTTTTTCCCCTCTTTCCTCTGCCCAGCCGGGGGGTTTTAGTGTAAGATAACAAGATATGTAAAGTTGTAAAACGTAATTATATACAGACATATCTAACCCATCACATTCTTATTTTGTTTTGTCTGAATTTGTGATTTTATTGGTATAGGGAAGCTCTGGGGAGGAAAATAGAGCACACATATTCTTTTGCAACCTCTAGGCTTATGATCTTCTGCCTGGGGGCACTGAGAGGTCTAACCAAACATGGCCAGGATAGGTCAGAGGCAGGATTTGAACCCAGAGCTTCCTGACTCCAAGCTCAGCTTTTGCAGTTCAGATCCCAGGATTTTAGGCTTAGAGTTGGAAGGCAACTTAGAAGCCATCAAGTCCCACCCCTTCAGCTTCCAGAGAGAGAAACTGAGGCACAGAGAGATTAATGACTTATTCACAGTTACTGAGAATCTGAGGAAGGATTTGAACCTAGGTCTTATTGACTCTAATCTCAGTGCCTTACCCATAGCCCCATGCTATGTCTCCAATAAACTGAAGGTGCTTGACAGTATCTGAGAGCAAAGCTTTATCACTGATGGCTTACCAAGAGGCACATGCTGTTTGTGTGTGGGCTCTGGGGTAAAACAAGTCAGAAGTTAGTACCACTTTTCTTCCCCCTCCACACACACACCCACATATAGACACAGACATACACATGCACATGCATAGGCACTCGCACAGACATATGCACACACACACATACACTCACCCTCCATAGACACAGACACACACAAGCAGAAACACAGATATACCTACTTCCACTTCCACTCATATACAGTCATATACTCACACAGTTACATGAAGACACACACACATGTACCCAGACACACACTCATACCATACCCACACCCACACTCATACCCCCCACAATCACACACACACAGTCACACACCACACATAAACACAAATACACCCACTCACACCTGCAGAGACCCACATGTACACACACACACTCACACTCAAACCCACCCACAATCACATACACAGACACACACCACCCACAGATACAGACACACACCCAAACCCACAGAGACCCACATGTGCTCATGCATACGAACTCGAGTATGCATGGGTGTGCGTGCGTGTGTGTGTACACACACACGCACACACACACACACACAACCCAATAAGGCATGGAATCCAAAGCCATCACCAACACCATGCTACAAAAACTTCAGCTACTGCAGTGAGCTTTCACCTGGGTCTCTTTACAGCACTCATTGACCTACACCAATCAATCCTGACCCCTCTACTTCTGGGGCAAGAGAGTCTGTGGCTCGGGGCCTCTTGATGACGCTGTGAGAAGAAAAGGCCTGTCATGGGAAAGATCCTCTAGAGCAGACTCCTGGCTGCCTCTGTAAGAAGAAAGGAACACAGCCCTATGACAACAGCTGCACAGTGAAGACTGCAGAACAAAGCCCAGTTCCAGCTCTTAGCAGCTGGCCAGGGGCCTTATCTTCTTCTGATACACATGCCCTTCTTCTCCCTTCCTGCTTTCAGTCAAATTCTATTGTTCTCTCTTGCTTTCATATTCACCTTGGACATGAGCTTGCCAAAGCCTGTGCTCCGGACTTTCCAACTTTCCATATAGATGAGCTGACAAAAATCCAATCTGCAAGCAATCTGATATAGCTTGTTCATGCACAATCACATTAAACATATTTCCACACTTGTCATGTTGTGAAAGAAGAATCAGAAGAAAAGGGAAAAACCTCAAGAAAGAAAAAAAATAACAAAAAGTAAAAACAGTATGGTTCCATATACATTCAAATTGCTTGCCATCTTGGGGATGGGGCGAGGGGAAAAATTTGAAACTCGAGATCTTATAAAAACAAATGTTGAGGGGGCAGCTAGGTGGCACAGTGGATAAAGCACCGGCCCTAGATTCAGGAGGACCTGAGTTCAAATCCGATGTCAGACACTTGATACTTACTAGCTGTGTGACCCTGCCAAAAAAAAAAAAAAAAAGAACAGGGGATGATGGCTAATGAGCATCTACTTAATATCACCTGAGGTCAGAGAGAAAGAAAAAGAATTTCTGGGATGTGAATTTTCCTTTGCTTAGAAGCAAGTGCCCTTACTCTGTTGAAAACTGAACTGAGCAAAGCTGTCCATTTCAAAATTAAATATCTGGTTTTGTCACGTACAGCAGGAATGAGCATACCTGCCATTTTACCCAGAACAAAACACTTGGAGAAAATGAGGCACCATGGGACAAAATGGTGATTTCCATACATTCGCCAATCATATTCCTCACTTGATGGAGATAATCAGGAATCAAACTGGTCTAAAATTCAAGCACAAAGTCAACAAAGATTGCTTCCAAATCAGCAAAAGAAGCTCCACCACAGAATAGAGCCTAGGGCATGAGAAACACCAGCTAAAACTTGCATTGGGATTCCTTTCCCATAGCTCAGTTATGTATTGGAGTCAGGATTGGAACCCAGATCTCCTGGGCTTGAGCATTGGGGCTCTTTTCACTTCTTCATAGTGCTCCCGATAACTGAATCCAAGTCGTCAGTCTCTAAATCCAGTCCTATTCGAACTGGGACTTGGGGGCCAGTAGGGAAAGCAGTGCAGTGCTGAGTGACGAACATGCCCCGCCCCACCCAGGAGGTTCCTGCCACCTAAGTCTTTGAGGCCGTCCAATGGCTCAGCCTCAGAAATACAAACATTATTGTGAATCGTCTGATGAAACTAAAGACAGCTGCAGCACCCTGAGTCTACCTCTGCACCCTAAGGACCAAAGTGCCTTTCGAGGTGCTCAGCACCTGCTCAATCCACTCTGCTCAGCCTCCCCCTGTTGGGCTGTGAGCTCCTGGACAGCAGGGACTGGTTTGCTTTTGTGTGTGCACATTCTACTGTGACATACACAGGGGGTGGTCTTGATAAATGCTTTTTTGTTCATTTCTTCTTTCCAGCCCCCTTGTATGAATCTTTAAAGGCTTATTACAGGCTAAAGAAGAGACATTTGGGGGGTTGGGGTTCTGCCCTACCTCCCTAGGATAGTAGGGCACTATCGATTCTAAAGTCAGATCTGACTTCTTGAGGACACCCTACACAGTCATGAGCCCAAATAAATATACTAGATCCCAGACACCACAGAGCATTTCATTCCCCTGTTTGGGATAGAAAAAAATCAACACAACCAGCTTTGTTTAGGAAGGTTTCCTTATTGGCTAAGGTGGGAGGAGTAGCCTCTAGTAGAATCCCTGAACTTCGAAGTGCCTCAGGAGGCCAACTACTTGGCCTGAGAAAGGAAGTAGGCTTCTGCCACCCAAAAGAGAGGTGGCAATAAGCCAGAGGCCAGAATGACACCATGTTGTTCTTAATGGCCAACACGTTGCTTTCCTTTGTTGAACCATACTTCTCCATTGCCAGGGAAGGTGCTATTGAGGTTGGGGAAATGCCACTGGGAAGTGACGTCAGGTGAAAAAAACACCATCATTTTTTCAGACATGTTCTCTCATCCCAGCTTCTGCCCGCATGCTAGAGAGAGTACCCAAGTCAGCCCACCCAAAGGGCTGATGAATGAAGGGCCCAGAACCTTGCCATCTAAGCCCATTTTGGGGTTCAGTGCCCTTGCAAACAAATTGTTTCTTTCCCCAGTTTCTGTATGAACCCAATTCCTCTCTGTTTCCTAAGGAGATGGAGAAATGGTTTGCTTCTTTGTTCATGTAACCCTGAATTTACTGGAAGTCCATTATCAGGCTGTGCCTCATCAGTCTTTTCTCCCCACTGTCAGGAGAGACCCTGAAGAATTATGCTGACAGACAAATCCCAAGGACTGGTGCTAATGGGAAGAATGGCCTGTGGAAATGGATTATCCCAAAGAGAAAACCATCTAAAAACTGTTCTCTCTGGCCTTGGAATGCATTCCATTATTTTCCTGGAGCAGATGCATTTTTGTAATTACCTTCACTGTACAGACATATTCAACATAGCCCACATTTCCTGAGCTCACATCAGATAGGGGGAGAGTGTGATGTCAGGGAATGAGGATCAGATTTCAAATCAAAGGATGTGGGTTCAAATCTGGCTCTTGTAAAAGTTACCCTGTGACATCTTACAAGTCACTTCACTTATGTGGGCCTCAGCTTTCTCATCTGTCAATCCAGGGTTGGAGACAACTCTGAGGTCCCTCTTAACTCTCAACCCCGGGTTCCTAACACGGGAACAACTTGCAGACAGGGCCGCTGTCAGGAAGGGGTTCAAACGGCAGTAGAAAGGGGAATGAAGACAAGTGTGAAGAGTGGGCAGCAGAGCTTGGGCTGTGTGCAGGGGCAGGTGGGGAGGAAGGTCAAAATCCACAGTGATCAGGCTACTGAACCAATCCCTTGTGGCCTTCCCTCTGCCCCACTACACTCTCTTTGGCACAGCTTGGCCCTCTTCAGCAATGTACCCTGGTGTGCACCTTTCACGTCACCTTGGCCTGTGGCTTCAGAGGAACCAGAGAGCATCTTGTTTGTGGGGGGGGGCAGGGGTTGCTTCCATTGCATTCTGCATATTGTAGATGCCCAGGGCGAGCATGCCAATGGCAAAGTGGCTGGTCCCCTTTACTGTAGAAAATGGGCAAAGGCAGTGGGTGGGTGGGAATGTAACCCTAAGTTTGTGGCCAACAGAACTTACTTATCACAGTGCCTGGCATATAGGAGGTTCTTAATAAATGTTTGCCCACTGATGGACCAACCAACAGCCCTTTCCACTCCCACCCAATAGGAATTCTGTACCTCCATCCTTTAAGCTTGGCATCAGCTTCTTGCTCACAGCTTGGCTCCCAGAGGCACTAGAATCGGTCAGGCATTCTTCAGAAGAGGCCAAGGAGCCAGGGGCTTTCCCCTCAATCAGCTGACATTGTTCTTCTGCCCCCTCCTCCTTCACCTCCTCTTCTGTGAAGGACTCAAAGGTCTCACTGGAATAGCTGGAATGGACAATGCTACCCTCCACTTCTGACTGATGAGAATCCTCCCTGGGCATCTCTGGCGAGGCTTCACCCGGGACCACATACACATCTGGCATTGCTGCAAGAACAAAAAGGTGGCTGTGCAGGCCAACAAACTCTGTGCTCTGTGCTCCCTGCCCTACTCCCTCCACTTCACTGGCGTGACTAAGGAAGGAGGAGCATCATAGAGCCAGGATGACTTCTGGGGCTGGAAGGGAGGGACAGATACAGGAAATGAGAAAGATCTACAAATGAGAGCTTCCTCAGCCACATCTCATTAGAAAGCACATCTCTTTGGCATCTGTCTGAAACAAAGAGGTGCAAATTAGCTCACAAGAAACTGAGAGACTTTGTGGGAAGCCTGAGTCTGCTGCTTAAGACTCGAGGGATATTTATGGAAAATACCGGGATGCTCAGTGGTCCCCCAAATGGAATTGGGAACACTTAGGCTTGGAGTCAGGGCTCAGAAGCATGTGGCCCCATGGGCTAAAGAACTCCCCTGACGGTTACCCTGGACTACAGAATGGAGGCTTACTTTTCTGGTCAGTGACCTAGGGCTTACAGCTAAATGATGCCCACCTACAGTGAGAAAATAATTATTAATAATCGATTTCTTGGGGGACCTATGGATCAGTCCTTTCTCCCTGCTACCCCTACTCCAGAAAGTTGAGTTCTCCTGGAAAGATTTCATCAAATCTCATCTGGGACAAACCCAAAGGAACAAAAAGAATGGAGATTGATTCTTTTGTCTAGATTGCCGAAAGAATTAAACCACACCTAGATAATAGACTTTGCCCTGACCCATTTGAGTGAGGGGTTTTGCATTCCTTTCTCATAGGCCACTTTCAAGTCTTGTCAACTGTTACGGGCCTGGGGTACCTCAGAAGTCTTCTGGGGGAAATCAAGGACCCTTCTCCTTGAGAAACTAAGCCAAAGGACAGACACACCTAAAGAGATAAGTGGCACTGGATCTGGACTGAGTTAGCTCCACGACCACCACCCTTCATTTCAGTCTCCCCCATCCCTCAGGGAGATAAGATTAGGTGTGGCTGTTGCCTTTGTGGCATGAGGGGGACAGAGATGGCTTAAGAGATCAGAGATGCCTCTCACCCAAATTCCCCCAACCACCAACAGTGGGGGACGATCCTCCCCCAATAAGGGGGCTTTCCATAGTCAGATGATCACCCCATGGGACCAGCATGATCCTCTATAAAAGGATTTGCCTGTCTTCTCCTCAAGGAGATAGGTATCTCAGAGAGCCACGCCTCTGTGCCATGCCTTCTCCCCATAAGAAATCCAAGGACCTCTCTCTTAGTTTCCTTTCCCCAGCACCTAAATAAACTATTATTTTATTCTAATTGGATTTGTGTGCAAGAGGGTGTAATTCTTTAAAGAGGAACTCCTAAGAACCCTTACCTCAAACCCCCACCAATTTCCCCCCATAACATCAACCAATAGATTTCAATAAAGCCAACCAATTAGATTTAACTGATGAATAATGACCCACCAATTATCAAAAAGGGATGGGGGGGGCAGCTAGATGGCAAAGTGGATAAAACACCGGCCCTGGATTCAGGAGGACCTGAGTTCAAATCCAGCCTCAGACACTTGACACTTACTAGCTGTGTGACCCTGGGCAAGTCATTTAACCCTCATTGCCCTGCAAAAAAACAAAAAGGGATAAAAACCTGGCCACAGTGATCTCTCTTGGCTCCCTAGGACCACGTGGTCTCTGTCTCTCTCAAGCTCTCTCTCTCTCTGGGAGACCACATGGGGCTTTTCTCCTGCTCACACTGACAATGCTGAAGCTCTGAGAAGTTAGGGAGATGCGTGGTCAATCCCTTATTGGTATAACATTGAGGAATTAAGAATATGCTTACTCCAAACTGGTGTCTATAATGATGATTATTTACAGTATCACACTACCCAGTGTAAAGGGCAGGACAAGGAAGGGAGTAGCTAAAGGAAGAATAGGGTCACAAATGAGACAGCTGCCCCAAGATTCTGGATGAAGACTGAATATACTATTTCATGGTTTGTTTTGTCCTGATTTCTCCTTGTTATATCCCCAGCCACCAAGGCCCTGATTCAAATGCGTGTTCCCATTCCCCTCATTCTCCCCATTTTTTCTGTTTGCAAGCAAACAATGGCTAGCAATGATACCTGGGACATACTTCCCCAATAGGTTCCCTCAAGGAACCAACCCCCTGGGCAATATCTCATCCTGACCCAACTGGCTTCTCATGGTTATTGGTCAGAAGGGTAGGGGCTCTTTCAGACCCCCTCCCTTTGGCCAAAAGAGGGAAATGACAAAATAAAATTTAGACCCCCTGTTTTTCAGAGCTAAGGGCCAGCAAGCTAGTTGTGCCCTGAGCTTGGCAGGACAACAATCATTTGCGATCACCCTCTGGATGATCTCACCATCTGGGCTAGTCACATAATTCACCAGGTGCTCTCTCAAACACTGGCCAAACTCAGAAAGTCCTGTAATGAATCAAACTTGTCACACGCTTGCTGTGACCCCTCACTGTCAGGGCTACAGATCACTGGGCAGCCACTAGTATAAGTAATGAGCTCTAACCACACTGCCTCAGGCCCATGTGTCTGTAGCTCCTACTTGCTTGCGAGCCTTTTTCCTCACTCTGAAAATAAAACTTGACTCAATTCCTGTCTCTGGCCTGCTCTGTTCGGCTTTGGCCATTCACAGGTGAGAGGCCGCTTCTGATCCGGCTAATGATTGTCATCTTTGTCCTGAAGGAGGAGGGTAACAATGACAATTGGAAAGGTTGTTGAAAAGACCTCAAAGACCAGGACATTCTTAACCTGGAATACACAGCCCCCCCCCCCTCCAAGAATTACATGGATGGTTTTCAGGGGCTCTGTGAACATGGATGGGGGTGTGGAAGGGGGTGGTGCTGGAAATGACTCATTCCTTTTCCCTAACTTCTTCTTCTTCTTTTTTTTTTTGGTGAGGCAATTGGGGTTAAGTGACTTGCCCAGGGTAACAGAGCTAGTAAGTGTTAAGTGTCTGAGGTCGGATTTGAACTCAGGTCCTCCTGACTCCAGGGCCAGTGCTCTATCCACTGCGCCACCTAGCTGCCTCCCCCTTTCCCTAACTTCTAAACAACAGAGAGCATCAGTAATTAGGAATGGAGGCACCAAAAACAATTCTGAAAAGGGGTCCTGGCTTCTCCAGACTGATGCCAAAGGGGTTCCCACCCCCAAAATGGGAAGGTCTCCTGATCTAGAATCCAAGCAGCTCCATTTCACCATGGAGATTCCAGAGTGCTTTGTCTAGGATCCTGAACCTAGTTCAGACCAGGACCTGACCCCAGGTTCTGCCTTTGGCCCTTCCCCATCCCCTTCTCTCTTTTCCCACTACAGCCACCTACTTCTGCAAGTTTTCTGCCTGTTTACCCAGGTCTCCTCTGAACCTTCGAATCTTTCCTACAAGTTCCCATCACTAAAATGTGTGTATTTGTAATCTAATACCTTACAGTAGTCAGTCCATCACACAGTATTTTCACATTCCTCCTCTCAGTCCTTTGTTCCTTAGTTTCCTTATCTGTAAATTTATCAGTAGATTCAGCTTCAAAAGTCCTTTCACCCTCCAAATACATGACCCCATGAATTAGAAGAAGCCTTAGAAAGCCTTGAGTCCGACCTCATCAAGTTATTGACCAAGAAACAGGTGCAGAGAGAGGTGAGGTCACTTAATCATATTCATTTTTATAAGAGCTTTCAGGCTGCAAAAAGGCAGCTGGGTGGCTCAGTGGATAGAGCTCTGAGTCTGGAGTCAGGAAGACCCAAGTTCAAATCTGGCCTCAGACACTTACAAGCTGTGTGACCCTGGGCAAGTCACTTAACCTGTTTGCCTTAACCCACAGGAGAAGGAAATGGCAAACCACTCCAGAAACTTTGCCAAGAGAACCCCATGCACAATATCGGTGTGCTATGGTTTATGGGGTCACAAAGAGTCAGACATGGCCGAACAACAAAAGTTGAAAAACACTTTGGATGTATTATCCCATTTGTACGGATATACTTGGGGGAGATGCTATTAGTTAGTTATCTCCATTTTACAGATGAAGAAACTGAGGCAGACAAATGTTAACTGACTTGCCCAGGGTCACAAAGCTAACGTCTCTGAGATAGGATTTGAATCTGGGTCTTCCTCATTCCAGTTCCAGTGTGCTATCACTGCACCACATGGGAGCCTCCGGTTGGGCATAGAAATATGAATCAGGTATGGAATACGTAGTTATTTTATATTCAGAAAAGAAATGCTAAACACAATACACATATGTGTCCATTTGACAGAAAAAAGCTTAGGCAGCAGTAATCATTTCTGCTTTACTCTTTTATAGGTATGTCTATACACATATGCATATATATGGATATAATGAGGGTTTGATGTGATCTGCATATGCACCAGATTCTTGCTACAGATTCTTGTTACATATGTGTGTGTGTATGTGTAAAACACAAATGGGGGGGGAAGAAAGACAGTGAGACAGAGACATTGAGGGGGGAGGGAGGGAGAGAGAGAAATAGAGAGGAGAGAGAGAGAGAGAGAGAGAGAGAGAGAGAGAGAGAGAGAGAGAGAGAGAGAGAGAGAAGAGAGGAAGAGAGAGGGAGGGAGAGGGAGAGAGAGAGGGAGAGGGAGAGAGAGAGAGAGAGAGAGAGAGAGAGAGAGAGAGAGAGAGAGAGAGAGAGAGAGAGAATCTCCTTTCTTAAAATTAGATTAGGATAGGGCCTGAATCTTTTCTGCTTATACTGGGTTTCCCAAAAGTTTTAACTTAAAACTGCACTAATTCCTTTTTGCTCCGATTCTTCTCTTATTATTCTCTTACTAATGCAGAAATGTTATATATATATATATATCAGATTATTTGCTGTCTAGGGAAGGGGGAGGGAGGGAGAAAAATTTGAAATTTGAAATCTTATCTAAACAAATGTTGAAAACTAAAAAAAAAAATAAAAGAAGAATTAAATTACATAATAAAAAAAAAAACTGCACTAAGACTTTTTGGGACAACCTGTATAGTCCTAGATTTGTCCAGAACACTGATAGATTAAGCAGCTAAATCTGTTGCATACAGTTAATCTCTTGTTTTTATATCATCTTCAAGTCTGAATATTTCCCTTTCCTCTAGTTTAAGGGATTCTCTAATGGATCCTTTTAAGAAGAATTTTTTTAAAGGGGGTGGGGGGAGGAGGAGTTCAGTAAAAACAATCAACACATTTTCTGGGTCAGTATGTCTCATTTTCCATGCCACTAGTCCCCCAACTCTGCAAAGGTCTTCTCTGGAACCAAAGCCCGTCTGTATAATCACACTGGTTACATTTTTCTTTCCCCCTTTTGCCTTGGAAATTGAGCTGTTGGGCTCTTTAGGCATAACGTTCTCCACCTTCTAATTCTTCCCCTCCCCATTCTCTCCCCCTCCCTCCCCTCTCATTCTCTCCCCCTCCCCATTTTCTCCCCCTCCTCTCCCTTCCCCATTCTCTCCCCTCCTCTCCCTCCCCCTCCTCTCCCCACTTTCTTCCCCCCTTTCCTTCCTATTTGGTGTTTCTTTAGACAAGACACTCAGGGGGGAATTTATCATGATGCTCCTGTGGCCCAGGGGGTGCAGGCCGCCCCGAGCAAAGGAGAGAACGCTTCCTTCTTGAGTAAGGGGGCGTGGGGGTGGTACGTCATCTTAACGAATGTTGTGCCGCCATCTTGAGTGCCTTGGAGTTGGGGTGAGGTGGTCGAGGAGGCGGCGGCAGCTCTGAGGTCTGAAGGCCTGAGGCCTGTGTGAGGTATAATTGGCCCCCCTCCCCCTGGCCCAGCCCCATCAGCCCCACCCCACTGGCTCCCCTCGGAGGCTGGCCCTTGGTTGGGTAGTGAGCCCAAGAGGTCCCCAGGAGGAAGTCTCTACCGGAGCCTTTGGGCCCTAGGTGTGAGCCCCTGCCCCACCCTGGGAGTGCCCCCTCTGTCTTCCCCAACCCTAAATCCGTTGAGGCAGCCCCTCCCAGGCTGACCTAGGCCCCAGGTTCATATTCTAACCCTGCTCCGCCCCCCCCCCCAGCCCCCTCCCCTCCCCCACCCCCACCCCACCCCCTGCTCCCCTCCCCCCTTCCATCACCAAAGCCCTTCGCTTCCAAGGCGTCTCCAAGGCGATGACCCTTCTTAGAATGATCTTGTCTGTTGGCTGCCGGTGGATACAGGGGCAACTCCGAGGCCTCCCAGCCTTCTCCCCAGATAGAGCTTATGAAAGCCCTCTTTTCCTAGACTGATCCTGGCCATTCCCCTAAAACTAAACCTTCTTAAGGCACCTCCTCGTAGGCTGATCGCCACGGGGCAAAGTGCCTCCTCCCCCAACCTATGTCACCTCTCCTCCCAGACTTACCTTCTCTTTTCTCCCACTAATGGTAAAAATATCAACAGTTTGACCAAGATCCTGCAAGGTATCTCTCAGAGGTTGATTTGGATCAACTTGGTGAATCCAGCCCCTGAGTCCGAGTCCCCCAAGCTGGCACTGGCCCAGTGGTACAAAGGACCTCAAGGCTTTGCCTCTGCAGATTCTTCTCTCCACCGAGCACCAACGATCAGTGAGTTACTGTCTTTGTGTGCCCCTCCCTGCCTTCTTTCCTGGACATAGGAGATCCCAACCCTGAATCCTAGGGAGCACCCAAGCCCTTCCCCATCTTACCTGACCACAATCTCCCAAAGTGTCTCTTCCCAGATTGAGTTTGGTTATTGGCTTTTATGGCCTCCAAGTCACAGGCTACCCTCTCCCCAGCCCCCAAACACACACACACCTCACCCCCCAGCCATCTCCACTGAGATTGTGAAAGAACTCTCCTTCCTTGACTTACTTTGAGCATTTTTCCCTAGACTCAGATCCCAAAAGGCATCTCATTTTAGGCTCACCTTGGCCCTTCTTCCCAGGATTGAGATCCCAAAAGGTTCCACCTTCCAGACTTATTTTAAGCCATCTAAACTCTTGAATTCATGCTCTGAGTCCCAAGCTTCCCTACATACTGAGATGACAGTCATTCCAGACTGATTTTGGATTACCCTGCCCCACTCTCCCAGAACAAACATCCTGAAAGGGTTCTCATAGATTGATGTTGGCTTTTCTCCCCAGAACCAAGTTCCTAACAGGTGTCGTTCTCCAGACTTGACCTTGATCCTCTCCTGGATCTAGGATTGGAAGTCCAGGCTGCCCCAGTCCATAGACCTTTCTCCACAGTGGGAACCCCTCCGGTGTGTGAGTCTACTTGCATGTAGGTCCATATGTCCACACCCACCCATATGTGTGTTCATCCATCCATCTGTCCATCTGTCTCTCTGTGTGTTCCGTAATTTTCAATTCCATTGTCAGACCCACCCCCCACGCACTTTAGGTGTCATTTTCTTACCCTGAACAGACTTTAACAAAGGCTGTGTCTCGACCAGACTCAGGGTGAGAGCCCAGAAAAAGATCTGAGGAGAGCCGACCGAGGTAGACCCAACATGGAATGGAGTATGGCGCTGCCCAGTTCTTCGGTGTCATCTTCTAGCAAGCATGGAGACCGTTTCATTCCCTCCAGAGCCGGATCCAGGTGGAACCTTCACTTCCATAAACCAAATGAAACTGAGAAATCACCCAAGCCGAAACGCAAGATGAGAGGTGGCAAAGTCAGCCCCGTCTATTCTGCCTTACTGAAGAATGAGCTGCTAGAAGCTGGGATTGAGAATGTCTGGGATCCCAAGTCGGGGGGCCGAAGGCTGCAGCCTTGGACATCGCGCAGAAAGAACCTCT
Organism: Dromiciops gliroides; assembly: GCF_019393635.1. Lineage (NCBI taxonomy): Eukaryota > Metazoa > Chordata > Mammalia > Microbiotheria > Microbiotheriidae > Dromiciops > Dromiciops gliroides. Next base: position 30,200,149 of record NC_057867.1, on the reverse strand, counting down.
TCACATACACTCAAGTCACTAAGCGGTGGAGACCTGATGTCATCAATGAAGTCTGTCCTTATGTCTTATCTCCCATCAGCGACAAAAGCCAGACATTGCTAGCATCTCAACAGAAATTGGCCAGAAAGATCCCCCGAAGCCCTTTCAAAATCCTTGAGGCCCCTGAACTCCAGAATGACTTCTACTTGAATCTACTGGATTGGTCTTCCTCAAACGTCATTGCCGTGGGCCTGGGCACTCGTACTTACCTGTGGAATGCTTCTACGTGCCAGGTGACCAAGCTGTGTGACTTATCTGTGGAAGGAGATTCTGTGACCTCCGTGGCCTGGTCTGAACAGAGGAACTTGCTAGCAATTGGCACAGATAAAGGCTCTGTGCAGATCTGGGATGTAGCTGTCAAGAAGATACTGTGCATAGTGGAGGGACATTCTTCTAGAGTCGGTGTGCTTGCCTGGAATGCAGATCAGATTTCCTCTGGGAGCCGGGACACGATGATCCTCCAGAGAGACATCCGGGCATTGCCCCTGCAATCTGAGCGGTGGCTTCAGTGTCACAGGCAGGAGGTGTGTGGTTTAAAGTGGTCCATAGATAATGAGCTCCTGGCCTCAGGTGGAAATGATAATACGGTTCTGGTCTGGAACCTCCATAGTTTAAGGCCTGTCCATAGATATACCAAACATGTGGCTGCTGTGAAAGCTCTTGCGTGGTCTCCCCACCAGCATGGCCTCTTAGCATCAGGTGGGGGGACAGCAGACCGCTATATCCGTTTCTGGAATACGCTGACTGGGCAGCCCCTACACCGCATCGATACCGGTGCCCAAGTTTGCAACCTGGCCTGGTCCAGATATGACAACGAGCTGGTCAGCACCCATGGATATGCCGAAAACCAGATTGCCATGTGGAAATACCCCTCCCTGGCACAAGTAGTCAAACTCACTGGCCATACCTACCGAGTGTTGTATCTGGCTGTGTCTCCCGATGGAAGAGCCATAGTGACGGGGGCTGGAGATGAGACCCTGAGATTCTGGAATGTTTTTCAAAAAGCCCGTTCAGAAAAAGAACCTGCATCAGCCCTCAGCCTCTTCACTAAAATCCGCTAACTCTTCCACACCACATCCAGGCCCACACCAAGATGTACATGGAAACGCAGTAGTATTTCTAACTAATTGTCGTGAATGAAGACTATCAACTGAAATGGAAAAGAGGTGGGGGTGGGCAGGTGGACCTGGAGAAACTTTTGAGATTTTTGAGATTCTTATTAAATTCTTAATTGTGACTGTTGTTGAATAATTTTGGGGAAGGGTACATGGTTGGGGGAAGCCACTCAGAAGTTAAGATATCATTCTTCACAAAGGGCAAATAGAAGGGAACCCAAGGGGCAGGGCAGGGAGGGGAGAGGGAACACCATCACATTTCACGGAGTACCCTCTTCTAACAAATTTACTTCCTTCAGGGCAGTCAGCACCCCTTAATTCAAATGCTAAGGGACCATAAGGAGCTGGAGCCTTAAGTTCCATAGGTTGGAGCAGAGACATTCATTGACAAAGCAGATAGGCCCACGCTGAAGGGAGCAAGCTGCTATGTGGGGTGTTCTCCTGTGTGTGCCCCACACTTGTGACCTGTTGATAATAGAAACAGATCCCCACAAAAAAACAGAGAATGAATCATACTTATAAAGAAAAGCACCCATTTTTGGTTGTTGTTTATTCTTCTCAGCCACCTGATTATATACAGTTGCATAGGAAGATCTCTTAACAGAGATTTCCACCCAGTCTTGTGGAAGGAGAGTATTTAAGCTGTTGAAAAGGGGGGTTGTGCAGTCCCTGGGCAGTTAAATTTTCTGTCTTTATTGATAAGTCAGTCAGGTACAGATTGATTAACTCTCCAGGTAACCCAGGTATTACAACAGAGTGCCCTTAATTTTACTTACACAATGCAAATCAGCCTGATGGTTCACTCACTGAAAGCAAAAAATGTGATAGAAATTCTTTGGGGATCTTTGCAGATAAGGAAGGTCCATGTAACTCCCAAATGGCTCAGGAATATTGGGGATAGAGACAGCAGACAGTGGTGTCTCTGGAAGGCTGAGGAGAAGCCTGATTGACTTATGCTTCTATTGTTCTCAGGAATGTCCCATTTGCATATCCAGCCAGATAGATAATTGTTGGCCAGGAGGACCTTTGTTGTGTTAGGCTAAACTGTCATACAGTTCCTCTGGAAAAATATGGGAATTCTAACAATCATCAGACCATAAATACCAAAGACCAATGAGCTCTGCTGTGCTTCAATGGGGGTGATACATGGTGGGGAGGGGGCAGCTTCTAACAAGATCACATGACTGAGGGCTTAAACTGGCTGGCAGCTGAACAATTTCATTGGTGCTCAAGTAAAATGAATTGGTAAGGAAACACTGAGAGTCAAACCCCCTTACAAGCCCTGAGCCTTATGGGAAGAATTGACTGTGGTACAAAGGTTTTAGCAGGACTGAGGAATCCTTGCTCCACCCTGGCTCAAGAGAGGCCTGAAGCTACCGCCCCTCAGTTCAAAGCTGGGGAGCCAAAAAGAAAGGTGGGGATGGGAAAAGGTTGTTTATATTTTTAAGAGATAAGGAAATATTCAGGTGGACTTTCTACCAAAGCAAAGAAGAAGTCATTTCAACTTGTCATTCTGGGTGGCAAGAGAAAAAGTTATCATGCTTATGAATCTGGACACCAGCTTTTGGAACAATGTTTTCATTAGATAAGTTCCTCTCAGAAAAGCATTTGATTATCCAGCATGAAATCTGAATCTTCTTTCTACTGGGCAAGTGACTTAATAGGGCTTTGAAGGGTATAGTGTGGGGAGATTTGGGATGGGCACTTTGTATGGCCAGTGTTTTGCACAATGCCCAGTGCTAAAGACAGGACCTGGCCTGTTATTATGCCTATTGGGCATAATGTTAATAAATATTTGTTGACTAACTTCGGTGTTTTTCTCATTTTTTGGGGGGGTGAGGCAATTGGGGTTAAGTGACTTGCCCAGGGTCACGCAGCTAGTAAGTGTTAAGTGTCTGAGGCCAGATTTGAACTCAGGTACTCCTGAATCCAGGGCCGGTGCTCTATCCACTGTGCCATCTAGCTGCCCCGGTGTTTTTCTCTTACACAAAGGAATCAGTGCTTCTGTTCCCAGAAGCCTTTGCCTCCTATGTCTGGGCCAACCCTCCATCCTGCTGTGCACTTTGCCTCCCTCCCTGCACCTCTCTCCCCTCTTGAGTTCCCCCTCCCTTAGCTGCTGCTTTCAGTCAGTAGACTCCACCTATTATGTGGAGCCTGGGAGACCTGAGGGAAGATGTCAGTAAGGATAGGCTGGGGCTACCAGCTCCTATACTATATGATGATCAAAGGGAGAGGAATCTCCTTATGTGTGTGTGTGGGGGGGGCAGGGATGAAGATATTAAACATTCGCAGATGTAATTAAAATGAATTCCTTAGGGCTTAGAGCAGTCAACTAGGAGGTGGGAGCCAGCCCCGAGGAGGAAAGAAAAGAATGAATTTTGCCAACAAGCTGTTTTTTTTAAACCCTGGAGCTTTTGAACCAATCTCTGATGGCTTAGGATACAGATGAGATGCCCCATTATGCCTTAACCCTCTTAGGTAATCACTTCCACTCTGGACTAAACAGAATATTTGAGACACAGGCAAGAACCCATTTGGTTTTGTTAGAAAATATTTTCTCTGCCCTCTGGCTTTCCTCAGGTCCTCCTATATATGTGCCTATGTGTATATGCAGGGGGTGGGGGGGTGCTGTTTTAAAGTATGGTAAATGAACCCCTGATTAATAGAAAAAAAATCTGCCTCAGCAGGAGGAGGATAAGAAGGGAAATTAACCAGGCGTGTCTCCAGAGGAATCCAGGGGATGTGTGGGGGAGATGGGTGAGGAGTGTACACATTATTTTTATGCCTCTTTTGAAAAAGATTATTTAGAAATTCAAATTTGATCAACTGGACAGCTGAGAAAAGAGAATTTCTTCCCACACCTAACTAGAGAAAGAAAGGACAACACCCTCTCAATGGAATTGGTATCCCAGCAACTGGCCTCATCATCAGCCACTTGCTTAGTCCTTGGCCATGGAAGCCTGGGAAGTCTATTATAGAACTAAGCATTATTCTGTCCATTGGGAGGTCGAGGGGACTGCCCAGAGACATGGTGCCAGTGGGGGGTGGGGCAGAGCAGGGAACTATGTAATGTATGAATAGATGTGTGCATGATTTGGAACATTCTTTCTTATAATTTTTACTAGTTTGTATAACAAACTAGTTACCTATTCAAGTTGCCCCTATTATAGTTGCAATTCTTTCTATGAGAATGGTTTGACCTCTTATCTACTGGGGAGTGGCACTTGGTTTTATATAATCTGTGTTCATTCCCTATAGATATATAATTCTAAAAAAAAAAGTTATTGATTTGTTTAAACATTCTTTTAAAATTTTGAGTTCCAAATTCTCTCCCTTTCTCCTACGCCTCCCCCACCCACTGAGAAGGCAAGCCATGGGATCTCGATTATATATGTGGCATCATGCAAAACATTTCCATATTAGCCATATTTTTTAAAAAACAAGAATAAGAAAGAAAGTGAGAAAATTATACTTCAATTTGCACTCAGAATTCATCAGTTATCTCTCTGGAGGTGGACAGGATTTTTTCATCACGAGTCCTTTGGAATTATCTTTGATAGTTTTATTGATCAGAGTAACCAAGTCTTTCACAGTTGATCATCATTACAACATGGCTGTTAACATGTCCAAAAAAAGAGCTCATCCCCCCCCCAACTCCTGAAACCCTCCCTTTCTCCAGGCTTACTCTATTTCTGTAAATGGCAACTTTCAGTTGCCCAGGTTCATAACTTCAGATTGCTTTTGAAATCCCCAGTTGGTAAGTTGTGTCCATTCTGCCTCCACAAACTATCTCACATCCATCCTCTTTTCTCTTTCTTTTTTTTTTTTTTTGGTGAGGCAATTGAGGTTAAGTGACTTGCTCAGGGTCACACAGCTAGCGAGTGTCAAGTGTCTGAGGCTGGATTTGAACTCAGGTTCTCCTGACTTCAGGGCTGGTACTCTATCCACTGCACCACCTAGCTGCTCCCAAAAGTTATATTTCTAAAGCATATGTTTCACCACATGACCTCCTTGTCCAAGAAACTCCAATGGCTTTCTCTTCCCTTTAGGCTAAAATAAGAAGTCTTCATTTGGTATTTATAAGTCTTGGCTATCTGGCTGCAGCCCATTTTCCAGGTTTACTGTATTTTTTTTTTGTTGTTGTTGTTGTTGAAGCAATTGGGGTTAAGTGACATACCTAGGGTCACACAGCTAGTAAGTGCTGAGTGTCTGAGGCCGGATTTGAACTCAGGTCCTCCTGAATCCAGGGCTGGTGCTCTATCCACTGTGCCACCTAGCTGCCCCCTTACTGTATATTTGTACCCTCTTTGGCACATCCAAACTCATGTAGTTATTATTCCTCACTCAAGACAATAGGACATTCAATTCCCTATTGGAGTGGCTTGACCCTGGCTTTCTTCCATGCTTGAAACATATTCCCTCTTTTCCTCTGCCTCATTGGATCTTTATTTTTGGGGGGAGTTCACCTCAAACACCACTTCCTACAAAAAACTTTTCCTGACATCTCTCCAGCTGCTAGTTAGTGCTCTCCCCACCAAGAAAATCCCTTGCATTTATTTCATTTGTATTTCATGTCTTCTAATATGAGTACATTTCAAACTGGATGTCCTAAAGACATTTTAAAATCAACATGTCCAAAAACTCAGTAATTATCTTTCCTTCCAAACCCTTTCCCCTTCCTAACTTCCTAATGTGGAGAGTACGGTCCTCCTCTCTCAGTCACAGACTCACAAATGAGCTCTTCACTCTCTTCCCCCAGATAATCACTTATCAAGTCTTGTCATTTCTGCCTCTGTAACCTTTCTCATATATGCCGTCTTTTCTCATCTGCCGCTACCACCACCCCGTATGGGTCCTCGTCACCTCCTGTCTGCACTATTGCTAGAGCCTGCTTGGTGGTTTCCCTGCCACAAGCCCCTCTCTACTACAATCTGTCATCTTCCTAAAGTGAAAGTCAGACCATATCACTCACTCAACAAAGTCTAGAGAAAATCCATTGCCTTTTAAAACACTTCATAACCTGGCTCCTTTTGATATTTCTATTTTCTATTCCCTTTACTCCCTATTTTCCCCAACCCACTGGCCCTCCATATACTCTGTAATCCAGTGACACTGTTCTCTTTGCTTTTCCTTGAAGAAGATAATCCATCACCTGAATATAAGCATTTTCACTGGATGCCACCCCATCCCTAGAACTCTCTCCTCATCTCTATTTCCCAGCTCACCTGGATTCTTTCAATTCTCAGTCAAGCCCCACCTTCCCAATCCTCTTTAAGTGCCTTCCCTCTGAGACTATGCTGCCTCTTTCCCCCACATTCCCCACCCATGGTTATTTAGCCTGGTTATACTTTGTTTTGTTTTGTTTTTTTTTTTTGGAGGGGCAATGAGGCTTAAGTGACTTGCCCAGGGACACACAGCTAGTAAGCGTCAAGTGTCTGAGGTCGGATTTGAACTCAGGTCCTCCTGACTCCAGGGCCGGTACTCTATCCACTGTGCCACATGGCTGCCCCTCTGCAAACTATTTTGTACAAAGTATAGGGGCGGCTAGATGGCACAGTGGATAGAGCACCGGCCCTGGAGTCAGGAGGACCTGAGTTCAAATCCGACCTCAGACACTTGACGCTTACTAGCTGTGTGTCCCTGGGCAAGTCACTTAAGCCTAATCACCTCACCAAAATAGTTTGCAGATTTTCTTCTTCATTCAACTGTGAGCTCCTTGAGAGCAATAACTGTCTTCTGCCTTTCTTTGCATCTTTAATGCTTAGGCCAATGCCTGGCACATGCTAGGCATTTAATACATGCCAGTTGACTTGACTCGAAGATAGACGTGATAAGATTTGGTAAATTATTAAATGTGGGGTATGTGAGAGAGGGAAGAGTTAAGTATTATTCTGAAATTATGAACCTTGATGACTGAGATCAATGGTGTCAAACTCAAGTAGAAACCAGGGAAACCAAATCATACGTAAGGATCCCTGCAGGTTGCAGGTGGACTTTGTTTGTAAATAGGAGATTATGTTTTATTGTACTTTGTTTTTTTATTAAAATATTTCCCAATTACTTAAAAAAATCTGTTTCTGGATGCTCAGGGGTGTTGTATGTCACATGCACCAATGGGTCGTTTGTTTGACACCTCTGATTTAGAGAATGGTAGTACCTTGACAAAAATAGGAGAGTCTGGAGGGAGGAGCAAGTTTAAGAAGAAAGATGATGGGGATAGGATTCTGGGAAGATGACAGTGTAGGTCCGAAAACTTTTGGCTCTTCAATTTTCCTCCACAAAAAAAGACAGAACATTGCCTCAGAGGGAACATAGAGCAGAGGAGATAAACAAAAGTTGGGGTAAAGCAGTTGTTCTCCTAAGATAACTTAAGCAGACCTCAGGAAAGAAGAACTCCAGGGGCAAAGGTTTGGCCTGAGTTAAGTGCAAACACCTCCAGGCCCACTCTGAGGAATCAATACATAATTGGGGGCAGCTGAATTGAGAGGCAGCCTCAGCCTTAGAAACTTTCACCTCAGGGACAGTGTGGGGGTTTGACTGCCCAGTAGGAGAAGATTGAGGGACCTTCCACTGTCAAGGGACACCAAACACAGCTGTGCTGACCAGATGAGTCCTGCCTGGACTCCCGGCAAGGGAGAAGGAGCTAGCACGCAGCTGGTGAGTGCAGCATCACAGGGGTAGAAACCCTGCTGGCTGTGGGCACTAGCAGGAGAGCAAGTTTCAGTTCCAGGGCAGAGAGGACAGCTGTAATTGGCAGCCATTGGAGGGACCACAGGGAGCAATACCGTTGGCTGGACAGTGCGGCTGGGGGCCCTAGCCATTGTTTAGGAGTGGAGAGCCCTGGGGCAGACCTCAGAAAATGGTCCTTGTTGTTTCTCCTTCTTTCTCTAAGGTATTTGGGGCCAGGAGGGCACGTAGTGCTGGAACCTTACTCTCATTGAGGATGGGTTAAAGAGGCAACAACATATATATCTAGAAGGGTAAAAAAGTCTTCTGAATTAAAAAAAAATAAGAGGGTAAGGGGATAGTGTGGGGGTGAAGATAACGGGGGAATTCTTAGAAGGGTGGGTTGGTTAAGGAATAAATAGGAGGGCAAAGTATCAAGCAGAAGTGAAGCAGAGCAGTGAGGAGGGAGAGGGTAAATAGGGTGAGAAGGATAGTGAGGAAGAATAGGAAGGAGGAAAATACATAACAAGTAATTATAGCTTAGAATGTGAATGGGATAAATTTTCCCATAAAAAGAAAGTGTATAGTGGATTAAAAATTTGAATTCAACAATATGTTGCTTTCAGGAAACATACTAAAAATGAGAGATACATACAAAGATAAAATAAAGGGCTAGAGTAGGATTTATTATGTAAAAAAGTATGGATAGTAATGATCTCAGATAAAGTTTAAAGCTAAAATAGATTTAATCAAAAAAGAAAAATAGGGAAACTACACTGTGTCAGCAATATTATTCTATATTGTTTTAGACAATTTAAAATAACTAGAAAGTATAAAATGCCTGAGAGTATATGTACCAAACTATAGGAACTATATGAACATAAACATAAAACACTCTACACAAATAAAGTCAGATCTAACCAATTGAAATAATATTTATTCTTCTTGGGTAGGTTAAAACCAATAGAGAAAAATGACGATTTTACCCAACTAATCTATTTATTCAATGCCTTCCCAATTAAATCACTAAACATTATCTGAGTTAGTAAAAGTAACAACAAAATTCATTTTGAAGTACAAAAAGTCAGGAACTTCAAAAAAATCCAGGGTAAAAAGTTGTAAAGGAAGGAGATTCAGCAATATTAGACCTTAAACCATATTATAACACAAAAGCATTGTTGAAGTATAGAATGGATAATTTCGAGTATTTTATTTTATTTTGATCTATCTGTCTATCTATTTATTTTGGGTGAGGCAATTGGAGTTAAGTGACTTGCCTAGGGTCACAGAGCTATTAAGTGTGAAGTGTATGAGGTCAGATTTCAACTCAGGTCCTCCTGAATCCAGAGCCAGTGCTCTATTCACTGAGCCACCTAGCTGCCCCTCCATATAGTCTTGACCCCCAACTTTTTTTTTAACCCAGGCCCCACCCTGACATCTGACCTTGGCCACAAACCAAAACCTAATAACCAGCATCAGCCTAGGTCCTGAGCTAAGGATTCAAACTTAGCAGACCTGAGCCCCAGGCCCCTAACACAGCTTGAAACCTGCCCACAGCCTTCCACTGCAGCTTCAATGGGGCCCTAGGTTAAGAACTGATTATGATTATGATTGATTATGATTACAAATACAGCCTAACGCCCAATCCCAGAATACAACCCATATACCCAATCTGAATTTGATGCTGAGCCTAGATCCAGGCCCCAGACTTGGGCCAAGTCATTGCCCCAAGTGAGGCCTAACCCCAAGTCCAGTCAAACTGAACCACAAATGTGTACCCAGACTGAGTCTTAATGAGAATCAAGAAAGAACTGAGTATTAAACTCTAAATCTAATCCCCGACTGAGCTCAACCCTAAGCAGACTGGACCATAAACCCAGCTCCTGAGTATGCCCGATTCTGGCCAGAAATTGACATTGAATCCTGGCCACTAAGTAAAGCCCCATAGATTATATGCCCCAGTCAGCCCTGACTAAGCCCAAATCAACTTCCACACTCATGACGAAACACACACCTGGACTGAACGAACCCCAATGTGAGCACACGTTGAAGGCAAACCTGGCCACTTAATAAATTCTAGCATTAACCCCAGACTGAGTTCTGAGTGATAATCATAACAACTACAACAATAAAAAGAGCCTACATTCTCTTTTCTTCCTAACAATTGTCCTGCCACAGCAATAGCATAGTTGGAGGGGGGATGTTTTTTCTTTCCCCTTCACTGTGAGGGCTCAGCTCTTTGCCACTCCCAGCCTCCTCTGCTCCCTCTCAATGGCCATTCCTAGGTGACAGGGCATAGGGGCTAGGTGGCAAGTATTCTCAGGCCTGGGCCCTAGAGAGGTTGTGGACCATAAATATACATGTGTGGGCCCCTAAAATAGGTAGCTCTGTCTGTTGAACTGGGCAGGAGCAGCTAGGAGATATAGTAGATGGAGTGCTGGACCTGGAGTCAGGAAGACCTGAGTTCAAATCCAGATTTCAGCACTTATTAGCTGTATGATAACAGAAAAGTCAAATGGAGATGATAATAGCATTTGCCTCCAAAGGTTGTTATGAGGATCAAGGATAATGTTTATAAGGCATTTCAAACACCTTATAATACTCTGTAAATGCCAGTTAGCAATTATTAAAATTTATTTTACGGAGATGAAGCTAGGGAGACTGAAGCCTGTCGAGTGGCAGTGACTGCCTCAAGGCCCCACAACTGGTAAGTGGCAGAGACAGGATGCCAATTTCATTGTCTCTAACTCTGAAAGGCCCGTGATGATTCTACTATACCCTAATACAGGAAGGGTGCAGAGAGTACAGTGGGAATGGAGGCTTGAGGAGGCTAGGGCACAGGGAGGGCGACAGCTGGTTTATCATAGGTATGTCATGCTAAGGGACAGAGAGGTGGCAGCTGCCAGTGTGGCCAGCACGCATCATCTTTGTCCTTTTTGCTACTGATTCCAGGAGGAGAGTGGAGGCCCAAGGCTAGTCATATGTAGCAGGGGGCAGTGGACACAGGACACTCAGGGGTGGAAGACCCCCAGACCATAGATAGGGATGGGTAGGAGAGTATTTGGCAGGTCTACTACCTGCTACTGGGGTGGCTCTGGGCTATTCACAGCTCTTAGTAAGCTGCATGAGAATTCACAGAGGGAGAGGACCCTACCAACTTCAAAAATCGGGTCCCCTTCCTTCTCCTCTCCCTTTCCTCCCTGCCCCACTTATGAACCTACCGGCAAGACAAGGTGTAGAGCTAGGAACACAGGGGCTAGGGTCAGAAAAGGAGGCTTCCAGACCTAGCCCTGCAGTTTTCTAGCTTCATGCTTTTGAAAAAGATGATTCTTAGAGTGGCAAATATAACAAAAACAGAAAATATTGGATGTTGGAGGGGATGTGGGAAAGCTGGGATGTTAATCCACTGTTGTTGGAATTGTGAAAAGATCCAACCATTCTGGAAAGCAATTTGGAACTATGCCCAAAGGGCTATAGAACTGTACATACCCTTTGATCCAGCAATACCACTGCTAGGTTTATATCTCAGACATCCCCTAAAAGAGAAAAAGCCCTATTTGTACAAAAACTTTTATAGCAGCTCTTTTTGTGGTGGCTAAGAATTGGAACCAAAGGAATGTCCCTCAATTGGGGAAGGGCTAAACAAACTGTGGTATATGATGCTGATGGAATATTACTGTGCTATAAGAAATGACAAGCAGGATGATTTCAGAAAGGTCTGGAAAGAATTGTATGACCTGATGCATAGTGAAGTGAGCAGAACCAAGAGAACATTATGCACAGAGACAGCAATATTGTTTGATGAAGAACTAACTAGGAATGACTTAACTATTCTCAACACTGCAATGATCCAAGACAATCCCAAAGGACTGCTGATGAAACATGCTATCCACCTCCAAAGAACTGCTATTGATGGAACACAGATCGAAGCATGCTATTTGAAATTTTCTTTCATTTTTTCCTTTTATTCAAGGTTTTAAATACAAAATGACTAATATGGAAATGTTTTATATAATCATACATGTATAACCCATATCTGATTGCTTGCTGCCTCAGGGAAGGGGGAGGGGAGGGATAAAAATTGGAACCCCAAACTATAGATAAAAATGTTTATTACTTTAAAAAATAAGTAAATTTGGGGCAGCTAGGTGGCGCAGTGGATAGAGCACTGGCCCTGGATTCAGGAGTACCTGAGTTCAAATCCGACCTCAGACACTTAACACTTACTAGTTATGTGATCCTAGGCAAGTCACTTAACCCCAATTGACTCACTAAAACAAAACAAAACAAAAAAAAAGGAAATTAAAAAAAAAAGGAAAAGAAAAAGACAATTCTCCTTCTGGGCCTTCTATTGGGGATGGGGGTGAGGAGGAACACTGAGGTGGTGGACAGAAGGATGGCTTATTGGAGTCTGTGGCTTAAGAAGGCTTTGTTGGGATATGGGCCCATGGATAAGTCAGCTATAATTATGAAAATCAAAGATTGCATTGGCCTTTGCCTTTTTAATTAGCACCTCCATTGGGAGGAGCCTTGGGGCCATCTCCTAGTCTGAATTGGGAAATGAACTGTAACTTAATGGGTCTTCAGTAAAGGAAATAGATACTTGCAGCCAGTTAGCTGGATGCCTAATTACCCTCTGGAGGAGCAGAGGAGGCTACCTTATGATTTCCATAACGAAATTAGCCATAATCACTATCCTCAGGGACTCAGCAACTATTCCAAGGGTTACTGCTTAGCCAAGGCTGGGAATCAATAGTGTCTGCTGGAAACAGGAAGAACTGCCCCCCCCCCAGCCCCAACACACATCCACATCCCTGCAGCCATGAAATGCTGCATTCATGATCAAAGGTAGCCAACGGAATTTATTGAGTGAGTGTGTGTGTGTGTGTGTGTGTGTGTGTGTGTGTGTTTTGTGGGAGGGTGACAGCCAGAATCCATTTGTTAGCTGTTGGCAGGATGGATTGGAGTTGGGGAAGGAGGCAGGGAAACCAATTAAGGAGCTCTTGTGGTACTGCAGGTGAGCACCGAGGAGGAAGAGGAACTGAACTAGGGTAGTGGCCATGTTTTATGTAGAGAGCAGAAGAAGGAAGCAGGAGAGGCTGAGGCAGAATCAGCAAGATTTGGCAACTGAGTTAATATTTGGGGTCAGTAAGAATGAAGAGGAGAGGATGACACTGAGGCTGCAAGGGTGTGCCCTCTATTGAAATGGGAAAGTTTGGAAGAGAAGTAAGTTTGGGGGCCGGGAGGGAATGATAATGAGTTTTGTATTCAACATTTTCAATTTGGAAATTTTCAGTAGGTAGTTGATAATGTGGGGCAGGAACTCAGGAGAGAGAGATCTGGGCTGCACATCTAGACCTGGGAGTCATCTTCATAGAGATGATAATTGAACCTATGGGAATTGATCTAGAGAGAGGCAAGCCCTGGACACAGACTTGGTTGTTTACCCATAGTTTGTTGTTCAATTGTTCAGGCCTGTCTGACTCCTACTAACCTTATGGACTATGATCATACCATATGGGCACACCAGCCCCTTCTCCCCTCACTATCTCCCAAACTCTGTCCAAGCTCATATTCATTGACACTCTCTAGTCATCTCATCCTCTGCTTTCCCCTTTTCCTTTTGCCTTCAATCTTTCCCAACTTCAGGGTCTTTCCCATCTTTGTTCTCATTACGTGGCCAGAGTATATAAGCTTCAGCTTCAGTATTTGACCTTCCAGTGAATGGTCTGAATTCCATTTCTTTAGGTATTGACTGATTTGATCTCCTTGCTGTTGACAAACACAATTTACTGAGAACTGACTGACTTCTTTTAGTTTCCTTTCCTAAGACCCAGAATCACCTGGGGCTGACCAAACTTTGTCAATTCCAGCCTCTGATTACTTTCTCCCCAAGAATCTCTTGACTCTCAGCTTATGTAAAAACAAAACAAAACAAAACAAAAACTTTAACAGGTGAAACAAAAGATTCGTCAACCCCAAGGGCAGCCTTTTCTCCTGCTCTGCGTTTTGTTGTTTTGGTTTTTGTTCTTTGTACCCCATATAAACTCTGTTTTCAGCCCCACCCTTTGGGTACTCCTAGCTTGCTGTGATGGTATCTCGAGTTATAACTCCTCTGCCCTGATTAAAGACCTAATTTTTTTATATTGATTGTTTTACTAATTTTTCCAGTTGACACTAAGAGACTTCTCCAGCACCATAATTTCAAAGTATCTATTTTGTGACAACCAGCTTTCCTTATGGTCCAACCATACATTGGTACGAGAAAAAACACAGCTTTGACTATATGGACTTTTGTCAGCAAGGTGGTGTCTCTGCTTTATAGAACACTGTCTAGATTTGTCATAGCTTTCTTCCCAGGGGCAAACATCTTTTCATTTATGGCTGCAGTTGCTGTCTGCAGTGATCTTTGAGCCCAAGAACATAACATCTGGCACTGCTTCCATTTTCTTCTCTATTTGCCAGGACATGATGGGACCGGTTGCCAAGATCTTAGGTTTCATTGATGTTCAGCTTCAAGCCAACTTTTACACTCTCCTCTTTCACCCTCATCAAGTGGTTTCTGAAAACTTCACTTTCTGTCATCAGAATGGTATCATCTTGTACATTGGAGATTGTTGATATTTCTCCCAGCAATATTAATTCTAGCTTTTAATTCATCTAGCCTGGCATTTCACATGATGTACTCTGTATATAAGTTAAATAATTAAAAAAAAAGAATTAGGTCTGGATGTGTTTTTAGGCAGCAGATAAGGAGCCAACAGATAAGAGACAAGATGACCAATTTGGGATACAATGTATGAGTTGAAAGGAGCTGTGGGAAGCTTGAAAAGACTTGTGAAATTTTGGAACACACGGTGGGGGGGGGGCGTATAATAGTGAGTCAGAAAGGGTAAAAGGAAAGGATTGCCTTGCAGCTATGAGAGCCCAAGTGAGTTTAGGTGGCATATTTGTATGGCTCCCATCAGCTTTCCATATGACTTCCCTAGTATGTGGTATTTGGCAGGATTAGGTGATTGAAAATGGGTGGGCAGTGATAGGGCAAGAGGGTGAGAGATTCAAGGAGGAAAAGGCATAGGATTATTGAATTAAGTTAATTTATTGTGTCAAGATTAGAAAGGGAAGGAAGTGAGGCCAGAGTAGGGTGACTGAGAACAAGTAACAAATTCCCTTTTCTGGGGTTTTCCAATCTGAGACTGGGTGGCCATTTTTCAGTTAGTCAGAATTCTCATTTCCTAGTGGGTATAGCTGATTCTAGGAATCCAGGGTTTCTAAGTAGAAGTCCAAGACTTTCTCTCTCCCCAAGGTGTGGGATTTGAATCCGGTCCCCAGGTTTTCCTTTCCAATCTTCCTCTATAGGCAAAACTTAGCAAGCAGAAGGTTAGGAGTGCAGGGATAGCTAGAGAGTAGGCCAGAAGAAGGAAAAAGAGTCCATAGTGATGTGGGATGGCAAATTGATCGTGAGTCGTCCCAAAGAATTATAAGACTCAGTGACTCCATTTCCCAAGTTTTATTGCAATACTGTGAGTGACCACAGGGAGAGCACCATGGAGGTGTCTCTTGAATAGGGAAAGAAAAGACAGTTATATTTATAAGGATAAATTGATTATCAGTCTCATTATAATAATCTCTACCTTAGAAGGTACAGGGGAGGGCCTATCCTAATTTGGAGTTCCTGGGGTCCTAAGCCAACCCCCAAGGCAGGTACCTTTTTATATAGAGGTGTGTTTTGGGGGTTTACACGTCATAAGGTGAATCTAGGGACAAATTTGGCCTTTTCTGTGCATGTTACCTCAACTTGCCAAGGTCAGAGTGTCCCTGTGTTTTTCATTCTCAGGTCTAGTTTCTGGGTTATTAACATTTATCAATTAGGATTTCTATTACCTGTCTCTTTATGTTTTTGTTGTAGGTGGTGATTAATGGGGGTAATTAATAAGAGCCAGCCCTCTAGGTACCAGTTAACAAGAACCTAGGCCCTAACTTTGATGAGGGCCCAAGTCTTAAGTTATCCATTAATCCCTTTCAGAACTGGGGGCAGCTAGGTGGCACAGTGGGTAAAGCACCAGCCCTGGATTCAGGAGGACCTGAGTTCAAATCCGGCCTCAGACACTTGGACACTTGCTAGCTGCGTGACCTTGGGCAAGTCACTTAACCCTCATTGCCCCCCCCCCCAAAAAAAAGAACTGGGGACTGAATCCTTCTTGGAGCTCAGGTCTTAGGTTTGTCTGTTAACCCCTTCTTTACCTCCTACATCACTAGGACCTAGTGATACTTCTGGAATTCAGAAACCATTTGAAGAGATGGCTCTCAAAGGCTGAGCACTACAATGGAGGGGGGCAGGAAGGCAAGAAAGCTCCACCCTGGAGTCCCAGGGATAAGAATATATTGATTGAGCACATGGTGTGTGTTCAGAACCGTGGTCTAGATGCAGGCAAACTTGTATCACAGATTCAAAAATCTAGAGCTCGAAGTGACATGAGTCTATCTAGCTCAACCCCCTCATATTACAAAGGAGGAAAAATGCCTAAGGACATAAAGTGACTTGTTCAAGGTCACTAAGAGAATTTTCTTCGAGCAGTGAGGGTTAAGTAACTTGCCCAGGGTCACACAGCTAGCAAGTGTCAAGTGTCTGAGATCAGATTTGAACTCAGGTCCCCCTGAATCCAGGACTGGTGCTTTTTCCACTGTGCCACCTAGCTGCCCCACCCATAGAATTTTACATTCAGAACTGAAAGGAATTTTGGAAGCTCAGAAGGGGGGCAGCTAGGTGGCACAGAGGATAGAGCACCGGCCCTGGAGTCAGGAGTACCTGAGTTCAAATCTGGCCTCAGACACCTAACACTTACTAGCTGTGTGACCCCCAATTGCCTCACTAAAAAAAAAAAAATTAGGAAACATTCCGTTTCTTGAGGAAGCAAAGGGGAGAAATGTGGTAAAAAAAAATATGAAAGTTTTTTAACAGTCGGTTAGGATAACTGAAAGACTCCAGTTTCTTAAGGACCACCCTTTCGGGGAGGAGACCAATGGCATGAGCTACGCACGCCAGTGCGCCTGCTGCGCATGTCAGACTGCCTGCTATGCACTTGACTTCTGGGGTGCGAGCTTAAAAGGCAAGGAGAGAACAGAAGTGGAGCTTTTTCCTGCTCTGCTGGTCTCCTGACTGTGCCGCACAGGCTGCTGCTGAATTTAAAAAATTAATACTATATAACTTTATTTACATCCAAACAAATCTTAAACATAAAATAAAAATGTAACATGCATAGATATTTATATAACAATTTTATGGTTTGCAAAATACTTTACACTTGGTAATTCACTTGACTTTTACATCAACTGAGGCACAGAGAGGTTAAGTGACCTGCTCAGGGTCATACAAATAGGTATATTTTAGGCATGATTTGAATACATATCCTTCTGACTCCAAATCTTACACTCTTGATGCTATGCAATATTTATAAAAATGACCACCATAATACTAACATTTTGAGAATACTTGTTTTTAAGTGCAAAATTTCTCAACTTTTGATGTCTTCCATGACACTGCTACTCATAATCATTGTTCAACTACTTAGTGTTTTTACTTTGATTAATTTGTCTCTCCCACACAACCCTTACCCCAAGTAAGCTAGTTAAAAAATAAAATTATAGTCCAGCAAAACAAATTCCCACATTGGGCATGTCCAAAAATGGACATATCCTTCTGCTTTTTTTTGTTTTTTGTTTTTTGGGTTTTTTTTAGTGAGACAATTGGGGTTAAGTGACTTGCCCAGGGTCACACAGCTAGTAAGTGTTAAGTGTCTGAGGCCAGATTTGAACTCCAGTACTCCTGACTCCAGGGCTGGTGCTCTATCCATTGCGCCACCTAGCTGCCTCCTTGTTGTTGTTGGGGTTTTTTTTTGAGGGGCAATGAGAGTTAAGTGATTTGTCCAGGGTCACACACCTAGTAAGTGTCAAGTGTCTGAGGCCGGATTTCAACTCAGGTCCTCCTGAATCCAGGGCCAGTGCTTTATCCACTGTGCCACTTAGCTGCCCCTATCCTTCTTCTTTTTAAGGTTATTACCTCTCTAGCAGTAGATGAGTGTCATGTTTCCTAGTCAACCTTTAGATATGTGGTTGGTTGGTCATTGTGTTAAACTGAGTTCTAAAGTCTCAGATTTTTTTATATTTATAATGATGCTATAGATTGTTCTCATTCTGCTTATTTCATAGAGGTCTTCCCCATTGAAACTGTCTATTTCATAATTTTTATCGCATAATAATATTCCATTACATTAATATACCACAATCGTTTAGCCATTTCTCAAGAGGATGAAACTGTTTTCAATTTTTGTCTACCACAAAAAGAGCCGCTATAAATATTTTTACACATAGAGATTCTCTTCTTCCTTTGTTGATTTCTCTGGGGACATAGGCCAAGTAGTAGAATAGCTGGGACTAAGGCTATGCCCAAAGTCTGGTACCTTCTGGGCATAGTTCCAAAATGACTGGAAAACAGTGGATGGACTGTTCATTCACAGTGCTAGTTTGCCTGTCCCCCAGTCCCTCTAACATTGATCACTTTCCTCTTTTGTCTTCTTTACCAGTCAATGGGTGTCCAGTGAAACCTTTGATTTCTCTATTTCTCTAATTATTAATGATTTAGGGCATTTTATATAGCTGTTAATAGCTTGGATTTCTTCCTTTGAAAACTTCCTGTTTAATGTCCTTTGACCATATATCTACTGGTAAATGGTTCTTAATTTTATAAATTTGAATCGGTTCCTTATATATCTTGGGTATGAGATCTTCCTTACTTCCTTCCTTTTTATTTCAGCATTTATTATTAATTAAGATCAAATATTAATAAAGTATTGACCATGTGTCTGCATGACTTCCTCACTAGTTACAGGCCTTACAGGCCTGAACAGTTACATAACCAGCATGAAGAGTCCAAGGAAGGGGGCTGGGGAGAGAGTGCCCAGGGTAAGAGAGTAAGAGAGCCACCTTCCTGTCTCAAGTGATTTTTATCCTCTTTTAGGTAGAGGCGGGTCACCACCCATTGATCTAAACTAATTGGTTAGCACCATTCAGCTCCATCGACTGACATGACTTGGTGAGTGGTCAAGATGTATTTCTTCCCCTAGCTAATCAGAAAGGTCAATCTGTATTCCCTTTGTTAAGCTGAAGGATCATCAAAGGCCGGGGAAGGGGAGAGAGCAGCTTTAACTAACAAATCTGGGTTTCTCCTAGAAATCCACCACTAATAATTATTTTCTCACAATCCCCCATATGCTTCATAAAGAAACTAAAAGTTTCCTTAATGAAGCAATAACTAATATTACAAATACTTTACAAAGGGTTCCTAGCTATGGGACTTAGGATGATTAACAATGTGAAGGGGAATAAAAGAAGAGAAAAAGATTGAGTGATGCATTGACAAAACTAAAGGGGACAGTTCCATTTAGGAGGTAGATATTACAAATAGTGTATACAACAGGAAAAAGGGAAACCAAAAAAAAAAAAAAGGAAAGGAAAATGTCCATTTAAGTCTCTGGAAGTCTCTTGGGACATCATCTTGATGCAGCTCTGTATTGCAGGTGTGGTTGCAGAGAAGTCTTGCCCAGGTTCTTTTGTTTTTTGGGGTTTTTTTAGTGAGACAATTGGGGTTAAGTGACTTGCCCAGGGTCACACAGCTAGTAAGTGTTAAGTGTCTGAGGCCAGATTTGAACTCCAGTACTCCTGACTCCAGGGCTGGTGCTCTATCCATTGCGCCACCTAGCTGCCTCCCTTTGTTCTTTAGATGTTCTTCCTCAGCTGGAAAGTTGGTATGAGACCTTTCTAAGAGAAACTTTCTGTAAAGATTTTCCCCTCCCCCAACTTACCTCTTTTCTCACGTTATAATAAATTGTTTCTGTAAAAAAAATTAACTCAAATTATCCACTTTACCTTATGTATTCTTTATTATTTAGTCATGGACTCTTCCCATATTCACAGGGGAAAGATAATTTCTTCCTTGCTCCTTTAATTAATTTATAATATGAATTTTTAAAAAATCTAGGCCACATAGCTATTTGGAGCTTATCTTGGTAAATGGTGTGAGATGCTGGTTTAAGTCTAATCTCTCCCAGAATGTTGTCCAGTTCCCCAACAATTTTTTTGTCAAATTGTGGGTCCTTTCTTTAGTAACTGGGGTCTTTGAATTTGTCAAAAACTAGACTACTGTGTTTTTTTGCTTCTAAAATTAAGGGGACTTAGAAAAGGCTTCCTATAGAAGGTAGGATTTAAGGTAGAACTTGGAGGGAAGCCAGGGAAGCCAAGAGGGAGGCAGAAATGAACAGGGAGAGAAATTTAGGCATGGAGAATGGCCAGTGAAAATGTTTGGAGTGGGGGGATGGAATGACTTTTTTTCTTTCCAAGTACTTTTTAAATAGTATTTTATTTTTCCAATTACATGTAAAGATAGATTTCAACATTCATTTTTTAGTCATAAAATTATTCTATTATTTCCAGTTGCATGTAAAGATAGTTTTCAATATTTATTTTTTTATAACATTTTGAGTTCCAAATTATTCTGCCTCCCTTCCTTCCCTCCCCCCTCTCCAAGCCGGAAAGCAATCTGATATAGGTTATATGTGTACAATCACATTAAACATATTTCTGCATTAGTTATGTCATAAAAGAAGAATCAGAACAAAAGGGAAAATCTCTACAAAGGAAAGAAAACAACAACAACAAAGTAGAAACAATATGGTTCAATATGAATTCGGATTTCACAGTTTGTTTTTTTGGAAGTGGAGAACATTTTCCAACAAGAGACCTTTGGAATTGTCATACATCATTGTATTGCTGATAAAAGCTCAGTCTATGATAATTGATCATCACACAATGTTGCTGTTACTATATACAGTATTCTCCTGGTTCTGCTCAGTTAACTCAGCATCAGTCCATTTAAGTCTTTCCACGGTTTTCTGAAATCTGCCTGCTCATCCTGTCTTACAGCACAGTAGTATTCCATTAAATTCATATACCACGGGGCAGCTAGGTGGTGCAGTGGATAAAGCACCTGCCCTGGATTCAGAAGTACCTGAGTTCAAATCCAGCCTCAGATGCTTGACACTTACTAGCTGTGTGACCCTGGGCAAGTCACTTAACCCCCACTGCCCCGCAAAAAAAAAAAAAAAATTCATATACCACAACTTCTTCAGCCATTTCCCAATTGATGGGCATTCCTTTGATTTCCAATTCTTTGCTACCACAAAGAAAGCTGCTATAAATATTTTTGTAAATGTGGGTCCTTTTCCCTTTTTTACGAACTCTTTGTGATACAGACCTAGTATTACTGCATCAAAGGATATGAACAATCCTATAGCCCTTTGTGCATAGTTCCAAATCGCTCTCCAGAATGGTTGGATCAGTTTATAACTCCACCACTGATGCATTGGTGTTCTAATTTTTCCACAGCTTCTCCAAGATTTATTATTTTTCATTTTTGTCATATTAGCCAATCTGATAGGTGTGAGGTGGTACCTTAGAGTTATTTCAATTTGCATTTCTGTAATCAGTAGTATTTAGAGCCTTTTTTCATATGACAATAGATAGCTTTTTCTTCATCTGAAAACTTCCTGTTCGTATCCTTTGACCATTTCTCAATTGGTGAATGACTTGCATTTTTATCAATTTTATTTAGTTCCCTATATATTTTAGAAATGAGGCCTTTATCAGAAACACTGGCTGTAAAATTTTTTTCCCAGCTTTCTGCCTCCTGTCTAATTTTGGCTGCATTGTTTCTGTTTGTACAAAACCTTTTTAATTTAATGTAATCAAAATATTCCATTTTGCATTTCATAATATTCTCTATCTCTTGTTTGGTCATAAATTGTTCTCCTCTCCATAGATCTGAAAGTCAAACTATTCCTTCCTTTCCTAATTTACCTATGGTATCACCCTTTATGTCTAAATCCTGGACCCATTTTGATCTTATTTTGGTATATGGTGTAAGACGTTGGTCTATCCCTAGTTTCTGCCATACTATCTTCTAGTTTTCCCAGCAGTTTTTGTCAAATAGTGAATTTTTATCCCAGAAGCTGGAGTCTTAGGGTTTATCAAACAGTAGATTACTAAAGTAATTTACTACTGTGTCTCCTATTCCATTGATTTACCACTCTATTTCTTAGCCAGTACCAAATAGTTTTTATGACTGCTGCTTTATAGTATAGCTTCAGATTTGGTATGGCTAGCCCACCTTCCTGTGAATTTTTTATCAGTTCCTTTGATATCCTTGACTTTTTGTTCTGCCATATGAATTTTGTTATTATTTTTTCTAGCTTTATAAAATAGTTTTAGGTAGTCTAATTGGTATTGCACTGAATAAGTAAATTAACTTAGGTGGAATTGTCATTTTTATTATATTAGCTCAGCCTATCCACGAGTAATTGATAGTTTTTCATTTGTTTAGATCTGATTTTATTTGTGTGGATAGTATTTTGAATTGTTTTCATAGAATTCCTGGATTTATCTTGGCAGGTAGACTCCCAAATATTATATATTGTCTACTGTTACTTTAAATGGAATTTCTCTATCTCTTCCTAATGAACTTTGTTTGGCCATGTATAGAAATGCTTATGATTTTTGTGGGTTTATTTTATAACCTGCAATTTTGCTAAAGTTGTTAATTGTTTCAAATAGTTTTTTAGTTGATTTTTTAGGATTCTCCAAGTATACCATCATATCATCTGCAAAGAGTGATAGTTTTGTTTTCTCCTTGTGTATTCTAATTCCTTTAATTCCTTTTCCTTCTCTAATTGTTAAAGCTAATATTTCTAGTACAATATTAAATAACAGAGGTGATAATGGACATCCCTGTTTCACCCCTGATCTTATAGGGAATGCCTCTAACTTATCTCCATTACATATAATGTTTTCTCATGGTTTAGGTAGATACTGCTTATTTATTTAAGGAAAGCTATTCCTATGCTCTCTAATAGGAATGAATCCTGTATTTTGTCAAAAGTGTTTTCTGCAGTCAAATGCTCTGCCCCACTGGGGCAGCTAGGTGGCACAGTGGTTAAAGCACTGGCCCTGGAGTCAGGAGGACCTGAGTTCAAAACCGACCTCAGACACTTAACACTTACCAGCTTTGTGACCCTGGGCAAGTCACTTAACTGCAATTGACTCACTAAAAAAAACCAAAACAAAACAAAAAACAAAAAGTATTTTCTGCATCTATTGAGATAATCATATGATTTTGATTAATTTTTTTTTTTTGCAGGGCAATGGGGGTTAAGTGACTTGTCCAGGGTCACACAGCTGGTAAGTGTCAAGTGTCTGAGGCCGGATTTGAACTCAGGTACTCCTGAATCCAGGGCCGGTGCTTTATCCACTTGCGCCACTTAGCCGTCCCCTTGATTAATTTTTTTATTGATGTGGTCAATTATGTTGATAGTTTTCCTAATGTTGAATCAGCCCTGCATTCCTGGTGGATTACTTGTTGTAATCTCCTTGCTAATATTTTATTTAAGATTTTTGCATCGATATTCATTAGGGAAATTGGTCTATAATTTTCTTTCTCTGTTTTGGCTATGCCTGGTTTAGGTATCAAAACCATATTTGTGTCATAAAAGGAATTTGGTAGAACTCCTTCTTCACCTATTTTTCCAAATAATTTACATAGTATGGAATTAATTGTCTTTTAAATGTTTGGTAGAATTCACTTGTTTTTTGTTGTTGTTGTTGTTGTTGTTGTTTGTTTTGGTTTTGTTTTGGTTTTTTAGTGAGGCAATGAGGGTTAAGTGACTTTCCCAGGGTCACATGGCTAGTAAATGTCAAGTGTCTGAGGCTGGATTTGAACTCAGGTCCTCCTGAATCCAGGGCCGGTCCTTTATCCACTGCACCACCTAGCTGCCCTGGTAGAATTCACTTGTAAACCCATCTGGCCCTGGACATTTTTTTCTTAGGGGGTTCATTGATGGCTTGTTCAATTTCTTTGTCTAACGTGGGGCTATTCAGGTCTTTTATTTCCTCTTATGTTTATATGGACAGTTTATATTTTTGTACATATTCTTCCATTTCATTTAGATTGTCAAATTTATTGGCATACAGTTGGGCAAAATAGCTTCTAATTATTGCTTTGATTTCTACTTCATTTGTGGTGAATTCACCCCTTTCATTTTTGAGACTGGTAATTTGTTTTTCTCTTTTCTTTTTTTAAATCAAATTAACCAAAGGTTTATCTATTTTATTGGTTTTTTCCATAAAACCGGCTCTTAGTTTTATTGATTAATTCTATAGTTTTCTTGCTTTCAATTTTTATTAATTTCTCCTTTGATTTTCAGGATTTCTAATTTAGTATTTAGTTGGGTATTTGTAATTTGTTCTTTTTTATTGATGTAAGCATTTAAAGATATAAAATTTCCCCCAAGCACTGCTTTGGTTGCATCCCATAGATTGTGGTATGTTGTGTCATTATTCTCATTTTCTTTGATGAAGTTATTGATTGTTTCTATGATTTGTTGTTTGACCCACTCATTCTTTAGAATGAGATTATTTACTTTCCAATTACTTTCCAGTAATTGGCTCTTTGTTATATCTAATTTTTATTGCATCATGTTCCGAGAAGGATGCATTTACTATCCCTGCCTTTCTACATTTGACTGTGAGGTTTTTGTGCCCTAATACATGGTTAATTTTTGTGTATGTGTGTCATGTACCACTGAGGAAAAAGGTATATTTCTTTCTATTTCTATTCAATTTTCTCCAGAGGTCTATCAAATCTAACTTTTCTAAAATTCTATTCACCTCTTTAACATCTTTCTTATTTATTTTGTGGTTGGATTTATCCAGTTCTGAGAATGGAAAGTTGTAACTCATTTAACTTTTGCTTTAAGAATTTGGATGCTATACCATCTGGTGCATATATATTTAGTATTGATATTACTTCATTGTCTATGGTACCTTTTAGCAAGATGTAGTTTCCTTTGTTATCTCTTTTAATTAGATCTATTTTTGCATTTGCTTTGTCTGAGATAAGGGTTGCTACCTGTGTTTTTTTTTTATTCCAGCTAAAGCATAATATATTCTGCTTCAACTTTTTACCTTTACTCTGTGTGTATCTCTCTGATTCAAATATGTTTCTTGTAAACAACATATTATAGGGTTCTGGTTTTTAATCCACTTTGCTATTCACTTCAATTTTATGGGAGAGTTCATCTTCAAATTCACAGTTATGATTACTGTCTCTTTCCCTCCATTCTATTTTCCCCCTTTGTACTTTTTTCTTCTTTCACCCTATTCCTCCTCACCAGTGTTTTGCTTTTGACCCCTACCTCCCCCAATCTGCCCTCCCTCTTATCAGCCCCCTCCCTTTTCTTTCTCCTTTCCTCCCCTGCTTCTGCCCTCCCTTCTGTCAGTGCCCCCCTTTCCCCTTACCCTTTTACTTCCCTAAAGGGTAAGCCAAATTTCTTTATCCAAATGAGTGTATATGTTATTCCCTCTTTGAACCAAATCTGATGAGATCACGATCGAAACAATGCTCACCCCTCACTTCTTTCCCTCTATTGTAATAGATTTGTTGCACCTCTTCATATGATGCAATTAACCACATTCTCCCTTCCATTTCCTCTTCTCCCCATAAACTCCTTTTGTACCCCTTAATTTTCTTTATATCATCACATCAGAGACAATTTATGCCTCTATCCTCTATGTATACTCCTATCTGCCCAAATAGAGATACAGTTCTCAAGAGTTATAAGTATTATCTTCCCATGTAGGGATATAAACAATTTAACATTATTGAATAACTTTTTTTCTGTTTATTTTTTTATCCTTCTTTTGAGTCTTGTATTTGAAGATCAAATTTTCTGTTCAGTTCTGGTCTTTTCATCAGGAAACCTTGAAAGTCCCCAATTTCATTGAATTTACATACTTTCTCCTGAAAGAGAATGCTCACTTTTGTTGGGTAGTTGATTCTTGGTTGCAATCCAAACTCCTTTGCCTTCTAAAATATCATATTTCAAGCCTTCCTTTAATGTTTAAGATGTCAAGTCCTGTGCAATCCTGACTGCGGCTCCTTGATATTTAATTTGTTTCTTTCTGGCTGCTTGCAATATTTTCTCCTTCACCTGATAATTCTGGAATTTGGCTATAATATTCTTTGGAATTTTCCTTTTGGGGTCTCTTTCAGGAATTGATCCGTGGATTCTTTCTTTTTTTGTGGGGCAATGAGGTTTAAGTGACTTGCCCAGGGTCACACAGCTAGTAAGTGTCAAGTGTCTTAGGCCCGGATTTGAACTCAGGTCCTCTTGAATCCAGGCCCGGTGCTTTATCCACTGTGCCACCTAGCTGCACCCTATCAGTGGATTCTTTCAATGATGATTTTATCCTCTGATTCTACAATTTCAGAGCAGTTCTCCTTGATAATTTCCTGGAATATGGTGTCTAGAATCCTTTTCTGATCATGGCTTTCAGGTGGTCCCATAATTCTCAAATTATCTCTCCTGGACCTATTTTCCAGGTCTGCTGTATTTCCAATTATGTATTTCACATTTCCTTCTATGTTTTCATTCATTTGATTCTATTTGACTGGTTCCTGGTATTTCATGGAGTCATTAGCTTCCATCTTCCCAATTATCATTTTTAAGGCATTCTTTTTTTCAGTAAGTTTTGCACCTCCTTTTCCATTTGAACAATTTCTTTTCCCATTTGGCCAATTGTATTTTTAAGGAATTGTTTTCTTCAGTCAATTATCTTGTCTTCCTTTTCCAAGCTGTTGACCCTTTTTAAAAAATAATTTTCTAGTGTAACTCTCATTTCTCCCATTTCTTTTCCCATTTTTTCTTCTACCTCTCTCATTTGATTTTTAAAATTCTTTTTTGAACTCTTCCAAGAAGACTTTTTCTTCTTGAGACCCCTGAGGGTTAACATGTAGGCATTTTGACAGTATTGACCTCATCTGAATTTGTGTTTTGGTCTTCTCTATAGATAGACACAGAAGCTCTCAATGGTAAGGACCCTTTTCTGTTTCTTACTTATATTGTGGCTTATTTCTTTTAAATTTACATTTTAGGTCTGCTCCTGGGGCACAGGGAACACTGTTGCAAGTTTCTTGTGCTGAGGGATAGGGACTTGGTCACTGGCTTTCTGCTTTGAGGATGCTGCAGCTTGTGGATTCCTCACTGTCCTAGACCTGCTCCCTGTGCTGGAATAGTTTTGCTTACTAATGCCTGTCCTGTGGGTGGTTCTCTAGCTGTTAGTTTGCCTTCTCAGCCTGGGCTGGTGGATCTCACAACTGCCCTGCTGTGCCACCAGCCTTCTGAGCCAGGACCAAGGAGCCTCAGTTGCTGATCTGTGCTATGGCCAAGAGCCTCCTTCTGACTTGTTCAGTGCCCCTCTGCACTGTGCTGAGCTGAGCTGAGCTGTGCTGAGCTCCCCTTTTGCACAAGTGAGACTGAAGATTGTGTCTCTCTGTCTTTTTGTAGGTCCTGTAGTTTCAGAATCCATTTAGAGGTTTGATTTAACATTGTTTTGAGGGGCTCAGACAACTTCCTGGCTTCTCTATGCCATCTTGGCTCTGCCTCTTCTCAACATACATTTTTTAAGATTTTAAGTTCCAAATTTTTCTCTCTCCCTCCCCACTCCTGAATCCAGCAATCAATCTGATATAGGTAATACATTATAATAATATTAAACATTTTTCCATATTAGTCATGTTGTGAGAGGAGAATCAGAACAAAAGTTAAAAAACACAAGAAAGAAGAAACAACAACAAGAGAAGTGAAAATCGTCTGCTTCAATCTGCATTCAGACTTCATAGTTCTTTTTCTGGAGGTGGAGAGCATTTTCCATCATGAGTCTTTTGGCATAGTCTCGGATCATTGTATTGCTGAGAAGAACTAATTCTATCACAGCTGATCATCATACACTATTGTTGGTACTATGTACAATGTCCTTTTTGTTCTGCTCATTTCACTCAGTATCAGTTCACGTAAGTCTCTCCAGGTTTTTCTGAAATCCACCTGCTCATTCTATCTTACAGCACAATAGTATTCCATTACATTCATATACCACAAACTTGTTCAGCCCTTCTCCAATTGATGGGCATCCTCTCTATTTCAAATTCTTTTCCACCACAAAAAGAACAGCTATAAATATTTTTGTACATGTAGGTCCTTTTTCTTTTTTATGTTCTCTTTGTGATATAGACCTAGTAGTGTTATTTTTTTTTAGTAGTGTTATTGCTGGGTCAAAGAGTATGTACAGTTTTATAGCCTTTTGAGCATGGTTCAAAATTGTTCTCCAGAATGATTGGATCAGTTCACAACTCCATCAACAATGCATTAGTGTTCCAATTTTTTCACATCTTCTCCAACATTTATAATAATTTTAATTACATTAACTTTAAAAGGTTTTATACACCGAGAAGCAATGCAGCCAAAATGAGGAAAGCAGAAAACTGGGAATCAATTTTTACAGCCAGTGTTTCTGATAAAGGCCTCATTTCTAAAATATATAGGGAACCAAATCAAATTTATAAGAATGCAAGTCATTCTCCAATTGAGAAAGGTCAAATGATATGAACAAGCAGTTTTCAGATGAAGAAATCAAAGCTATCTATTGCCATATGAAAAAAAAATGCTCTATATCACTACTGATTAGAGAAATGCAAATTGAAATAACTCTGAGGTACCACCTCTATCAGATTGGCTAATATGACAAAAAAGGAAAATAATAATTGTTAGAGAAGCTGTGGAAAAATTGGAACACTAATGCAATGGTGGTAGAGTTATGAACTGATTCTGGAAAGCAATTTGGAATTATGCCCAGAGGGCTATGGAGCTGTGAATACCCTTTGATGCAGTAATGCCACTACTAGGTCTATATCCCAAAGAGATCAAAGAAAAGGGGAAAGGACCCACATGTACAAAAATATTTATAGCAGCTTTCTTTGTGGTAGCAATGAATTTGAAATCAAGGGGATGCCCACCAACTGGGAAATGGCTGAACAAGTTGTGGCATATGAATTTAATGGAATAATATTGTGCTGTAAGAAATGATGAGCAGGCAGATTTCAGAAAAACCTGTAAAGACCACTTAAGTGGACTGATGGTGAGTGAACTGAGCAGAACCAGGAGAACATTGTACACAGTAACAGCAACATTGTGTGATGATCAACTGTGATAGACTTGGCTCTTATCAGCAATACAATGATCTATGACAACTCCAAAGGACTCATGATCAAAATGTTCTCCACTTCCAGAAAAAAAGAATCTGAATGTAGATTGAACCATACCATTTCTATTTTTTGCTTTTTTTTAATTTTTGAGGTTTCCCCCATTTGTTCTGATTCTTTTTTCAACATGACTAATGCAGAAATATGTTTAATGTGATGGTACATTGTAACCTATATCAGATTGCTTTCTGTCTTGGGGAGGGGGGAGGGAAGGGAGAAAAATTTGGAACTAAAAATCTTATAAAAACAAATGTTGAAAACCATCTTTACATGTAACTGGAAAAATGCTATTAAGATGGAAAAAATATGCAAAAAAGATACAGTGACAATTGAATTCTCTAGACATGTCTCCCTCATTTCCATATGGAAATTTATCTGGTCAGCAAAGTGTAGTGGTACTTCACTTAGCAATTTCAGGGCAATGTAAGGCAACTAGAGGAGTCAAACCTTCCTTCTGCCTACACAAGACTGCTTGTGCTCCTTCCATCTCCTGGTGATTCTGTCCCTTGAGGGAAGTCAACAAGGGGCCAGTTGGTGACTGGTCCAACACAAGGCAACTTCCTACCTTCTGCTGACAGCCCAATCTCCCAAACAGGATGTGGAGAACCTCAGTGCAAAGAAAAGCAACTTTTGGACCCCGGACCTTTTATTGCCTGCTGTACCTGTCCGTTGAGAGAAGAAGAGGAAAATCAGTGGAGTGAGGGACTTCCATCTCCTGCTGCCTTGTTTTCTTGTCTTGTCTCCAGCCTTTGGAGGAAGGAGTAGTAGTTAAATAAGGTCTCTCTGATCAGATCATGTGCCTTGCATCTTAGGTTATACTTGTCTCTAGCTTGTTCTCTAGAATTGTCTGGGAAGAAGAGTGGTACCTTTCACTAAATGATAGACATTTTCAAATCTGGTTATACCCTACATATCCCAGTCATTTTGAACCCCTGTAGGTCATTATCCAAACTGCATTTCCAATCCCCCATCTCCTGATTCCTTATTCCCATTTCCCTCAACCCTCCCACCCCAAAGTTTCAATCAATCACCACTCTTCCCTTCCAGCTATGCTCTCTGAAATTCCATTTCCACAGGGAACAAACTTCCCTTTTCCAAGATTGCCTGTACCTTGACTTATTCCCTTCAGCTGGGGAGTTGGAATACTTCTTGTTCTTCATTGCCACTTTCAGGTTCTCCCCCTACCTCTACCACTTAGTAACCGTACCTCCTTTGGGGTTCATGGGATTACTGAGATTTATATCCACCACTCAATCAAAATCTTGATTAGCTGTAAATCTCCAGGTCATCTCCCTTCCTTCCTCAATGAATTCGGTAACTAGCTTATGATTTTTCTTTCCTTCTGAACTCCTGCCCTCATACTTAGGGACTTTAACCTACTCTCCCTCAAACACACTTACTACTCAATCCCCCAACCCATTCATTTCGCATGGCCTCCTTCATTCCACCACAGTTACAAACAGATGACCATACTCTTAATCTTGCCATTATCCACAAATGCACCATTTTCATGCTCCAGAATTCTGAAATCCCTTTATTCAACCACAATCTATTGCTTTCCACCTGTCCTGCCTTCTCTTACCAAACTCTATTCTTCCTCTACACTCTGGATTTTTTGTTTGCTTGGTTTTTGCAGGGCAATGAGGGTTAAGTGACTTGCCCAGGGTCACATAGCTAGTAAGTGTCAAGTGTCTGAGGCCGGATTTGAACTCAGGTTTTCCTGAATCCAGGGCTATTGCTTTATCCACTGTGCCACCTAGCTGCCCCCTTCCTCTACACTCTGACCTCTAATCCCTCAACCCCTTAGTTTTCTCCCAGGCCATATCCCCTGCACTAGCCATTCTCTCCTCTTTTCTTTTTCTTTTTTAATGTTTTTTTCTATTTTTCTTTTTTTTTAAATTATGAAATCATTTTATTCTTTTCCAGTTACATGTAGAGATAGTTTTCAACATTTGTTTTTATAAGATTTCTAGTTTCACATTTTCCCCTCCCTCCCTTCCCTCCCCCCCTCCCCAAGACAGCAAGTAATCTGATACAGGTTATATATGTACAATCACATTAAACATATTTCTGCATTAGTTTCTCTTTTCTTTATTGCTAGAATCCTCCTCCAGATCATGCCCACTGTAGGTGTCTCTTAGGGTTCTGTCCTGAACCCTCTTCACTTCTTCCTTTATTCTATTTCACTTGGAGATTTCATTAGCTCCCATGGATTTAATTACCATCTCTATGCTGATAATTCTCCAATCTATGCATCCTGATTCGACTTCTCTGCTAACCTCCAATCTTGCATCTCCAATTGATTTTTAGATATCTCAAACCGGATGTCCTGTAGATATCTTAAAGTCAAGATGTCCAAAAAGGAACTCATTAAAAAAATTCATTTTGAACTTAAATACAAAAAGCCTCTCCACCAAGAACATTTCCATGTATGCAGCACAACAGAGAGGATTCAATGTAAAACCATGAATTTCTGTTTCAGACTGTTTACTATACATTATTTTGAGAGCTACCCACTTTTCTGTGCTTCCTCCTAAGTTTTCTTTTGTTCTCTACTGTACAGTTTTAATTTTCTCCCCTCCTTCCCAAACCTGCCCTAGAGAAGGCTATAATTAAGTAGAAATACACACACATACACATATATCCCTACCTCCAGAGAAAGAACTGATAAATAGATGTATAGTATGGTTTTACCCAAACATACACACACACACACACACACACACACACACACACTCCATAGGTCCTTTGTAGTTGGTTTGAGTATTACCAAAACTCAAGATGAATTAGTCATTCAAAGTCCTTAAGACAAAATATCTGTTACCATGTACAACGTTTTCTTGGTACTGCTCATTTCACTTTTCATTCTTTCATGCCAGCCTTTTCATGTTTTTCCCCCCTAAAATCAACCAGCTCATTATTACTTACAGCACAGTAGTATTTAATCACAATCATGTATCACAATTTGTTTAGCCATTCCCAATTGAAGGGAATCTATCATTTTCACCAATCTGATAGGTGTAAGATGATATCTCAAAGTTGTTTAAATTTGCATTTCTTTAGTCAGTAATGATTTTGAGCATTTTTAAAAATTTGACTATATATGGTTTTGATTTCTTCATTGGAAACCTGTATGTTGAGATCCTTTGACCTATTATCAATTGGGGAATGATTCATATTATAAGTTTGACAAAGTTCTATATATATTTGAGAAATTAGACCTTTATCTGAGAGACAGTCTATATAATTTTTCTCCCAATTTTCTGCTTTCTTTCTAATCTTGGCTACATTGATTTTCTTTGTAAAAAAAAACCCTCTTAATATAATCAAAATTATCCATTTTACACCTCACTATGCTGTCTCATTTATTCATGAATTTTTCTCATATCCATAAGTCTGATATGTAGTATGTTTCACGTTCTAATTTTCTTATGAGATCTCCCTTCATACCTATGTCATGTATCCAATTTGAACTCGGCTTGGTAAATGGTTCTATGCCCAATTTCTGCCAGACTGCTTTTCAGCTTTCCCCACAATTCTTGCCAAATAACGAATTCTTATCCTTAAAGCCCAAGTCTTTACATTTGTCAAACACAAAATTACTATAATAATTTACCACTGTGGATTTGTATGTCTACTCTGTTCTACTGATCCACTTTTCTATTTTGTAGCCAATATCAGATTGTTTTAATAATTTCTGCCTTATAATATAGTTTAAGATTTGATACTGCTAAACCTTCTTCCTTTACATTTTTTCATTAGTTTCTTTGAAATTTTAGAATTTTTTTCATCTTAAAAGAATTGTGTTCTTTTTTTTTAACTCAGTAATTTAATTTAATTGGGATGGCAATGAATAAATAGATAAGTCAGATAAAATCGTCATTTTTATTATATTGGCTTTGCCTACCCATGAACAATCAATAGTTCTCTAATGTTTTAAATCTGACTTTATTTGTATAAAGAATGTTTTAAATAGTATTTTATTTTTCTCCAATTACATGTAAATACATGTTTTCCATCATTCATTTTTGTAAGATTTTGAGTTCCAAATTTTTCTTTTTTCTTTTTTTTCTTTTCTTTTCCCCCTCCCTGCTCCTGAAGCCAACAAAGCAATCTGATATAGGTTATACATTACGATCATGTTAGACATAGTTTCATATTGGTCATGTTGTGAGAGAAGAATCAAAACAAAAGTGGAAAACCATAAGAAAGAAACAAAAACAACAAAAAAGTGAAAATAGTAATCTGCTTTCAGATTCAATAGTTTTTTTTTTTTTTGGATATGGAGAGTGTTTTCCTTCATGAATCTTTTGGAATTGTCTTGCATAATTGTATTGCTGAGAAGACCTAAGTCTATCACAGTTGAACATCACACAATGCTGTTGATGCTGTGTACGATATTCCCTTGGTTCTGTTCATATTGCTCAGCATCAGTTCATGCTATGTCTTTCCAGGTTTTCTTGAAATCTGTCTGCTCATCATTTCCTACAAGCACAATAGTATTTCATTACATTCATATACCACAACTTGTTCCCTAATTGATGGGCATCCCCTCAGTATCCAATTCTTTGCCACCACAAAAAGAGCAGCTATAAATATTTTTGTACATGTGGGTCCTTTTCCCTTTTTATGATCTCTTTGGGTTATAGACCTAATAAGTGGTATTGCTGGGTCAAAGAGTATGCACAGTTTTATAGCCTTTCGGACATAGTTCAAAATTGCTTTCCACAATTCTTGGATCAGGTCACAATGTCATTGACAATGTATTAGTGTTCCAATTTTGCATTTCATAATGTTCTCTATCTCTTCTTTGATGATGCATTATTCCCCTCTACATAGATCTGATAGGTAAACTATTCCTTCCTTTCCTAATTTGCCTATGGTATCATCCCTTATGTCTAAATTATGTACCCATTTTGACTTTACTTTGGTATATGCTGTAAGATATTGGTTTATTCCTACTTTTCCCCATATTATTTTCCACTTTTCCCAGCAGTTTTTGTCAAATAGTTAGTTCTTATCCCAGAAGCTGGAATCTTTGGGTTTATCAAACAGGAGATTGATATATTCATTTATGTGTGTTTTACTGCCTAACCTATTCCACTGATCCACCACTCTATTTCTTAGCCAGTACCAAATGGTTTTGATGATTGCCACTGTATAATATAGTTTTAGATCTTGTATGGCTAGGCTACCATCCTTTGCATTTTTTCATTAATTCCCTTGATATCCTTGACGTTTGTTCTTCTAGATGAAATTTATTATTTTTTCTAGTTCTATGAAATAATTTTTGGTAGTTTGATTGGTATGGTACCAAGTAAGTAAATTAATTTAGGTGGAATCAGCATTTTTATTATATTAGCTCAGCCTACCCATGAGCAATTGTTATTTTTTGATTTGATTAGATCTGACTTTATTTTTTTTTTAGTGAGGCAATTGGGGTTAAGTGACTTGCCCAGGGTCACACAGCTAGTAAGTGTTAAGTGTCTGAGGCCGGATTTGAACTCAGGTCCTCCTGAATCCAGGGCCAGTGCTCTCTCCACTGTGCCACCTAGCTGGCCCGAGATCTGACTTTATTTGTGTGTAAAGTGTTTTGTAACTGTGTTCATATGCCTTGGCAGGTAGATTCCCAAATATTTTATATTGTCTACAGTTATTTAAAATGAAATTTCTCTATCTGTTGCTGCTGGGATTTGTTGGTCATATAGAGAAATGCTGATGATTTATGAGGTTTATTTTAGATCCTGCTACTTTGTTAAAGATATTGTTTCAAGTAATTTTTTAGTTCATTCTCTAGGATTCTCTAAGTATAATATCATATCATCTGCAAAGAAAGATACTTTTGTTTCTTTCTTGACTATTCTAATTCCTTCAAGTTCTTTTTCTTCTCTTATTGCTAAAGCTTACATTTCTAGTACAATATTGAATAATAGAGGTGATAATGGACATACTTGTTTCCCTGATCTTATGGGGAGTGCTTCTAACTTATCTCCATTACATATAATGTTTACTGATGCTTTTAGATAGATACTTCTTATCATTTAAGGAAAGTTTCATTTATTTCCATGATCTCTAGTGGTTTTTTTTGTTGTTGTTGTTGTTTTGTTTTGGGTTTTCTTTTTGGTGAGGCAATTGGTGTTAAGTGACTTGCCCAGGGTCCCACAGCTAGTTAGTCTCAAGTGTCTGAGGCTGGATTTGGACTCAGGTCCTCCTGACTCCAGGGCCAGTGCTCTAGCCACTGTGCAACCTGGCTGCCCCTCTACTGTTTTTAATAGGAATGGATGCTGTTATTTTATCAAAAGCTTTCTCTGCATCTATTGAGATAATCAAATGATTTTGCTTAGTTTTTTTTCTTAATGTGGTCAATTCTGCAGATAATTTTCCTATTATTGAACTAGCCCTGCATTCCTGGTATAATTCCCACCGGGTCCTAGTGTATTATTATCCTGTTGACAAATTGCTGTAATCTCTTTGCTAACATTTTATTAAAAATTTTTGCATCAATATTCAATTGAGAAATTGGTCTATATATTTTTTTCTTTTGGTTCCTCCTGGTTTAGGTATCAGTACCATATTTGTCTCATAAAAGGAATTTGGTAGGATTCCTTCTCTACCTATTTTGCCCATATAGTTTATATAGTATTGGAATTAATTGTTTATTATATGTTTGGTATAATTCATCTGGTCCTGGGAATTTTTTCTTAGGAAGTTCATTGATGGCTTATTCAATTCCTTTTTCTAAAATTGGGTTGTGTAAATATTTTTTCTTCTGTTAATCTGGGTAATTTCTATTTTTATGGGTATTCTTCCATTTCATTTAGATTGTCAAATTTATTGGCATGTAAGTGTGCAAAATAGTTCCTAAAATTGTCTTAATTTCCTCATCATTGGTGGTGAGTTCCTACCTTTCATTTTTGATACTAATAATTTGGTTTTCTTTCCTTTTTAGGATCAAATTAATTAATGCTTTATCTATTTTCTTGTTTTTTTTTTCATAAAAGCAGCTTCTAGTTTTTTTTCTTAGTTCAATGCTTTTCTTACATTCAGTGTTTGATTTTTAGGATTTCCAATTTGGTGTTTAATTGGGAATTTTTTATTTCTTTATTTTCTCTTTTTTTAAAGTTACATGCACAATTCATTGATCTGCTTTTTTATATTGTATTGATGTAAGCAGTTAGGGATATAATTTTTTCCCCAGGTACTGCTTTGGCTGCATCCCATAAATTTTGATATATTGTCTCATTGCTGTCATTTTCTTCAATGAAATTATTGATTGTTTCTATGATTTGTTCTTTGACTGAGTTGTTTTTAGAATCAGATTATTTAATTTCCAATTATTTTTTATTCTCATTACCAGTTGTCCATTATTGAATGTAAGTTTTGCTTCTGACTGTCTCCTCCCCCAATCTGCCCTCCCTTCTGTCTCCTCCCCCTCTTATCCCCTTCCCCTCCTAATTTCCTAAAGGGTAAAATAGATTAATATACCCAATTGAGTGTATATGTTATTCCCTCTTTGAGCCAATTCTGATGAGAGTAAGGTTCATTCACTCCCCAACACCTCCTCTATCTTCCCCTTCAAAGTATAAGCTTTTTCTTGCTTCTTTTATGTGAGATACTTTACCCCATTCCAACTCTCCCTTTTCCTTTTTCCAGTGCATTCCTCTCTATCACACCTTAATTTTATTTTTTAAAGATATCATCCTTTCATATTCAACTCGCACCTGTGCCCTCTGTCTAAATATGCTTCATTCAGCTGCCCTAATAATGATAAAGTTCTTATGAGTTACAAGCATCATCTTCCCATGTAGGTATGTAAACAATTTAAGCTTTTAATATCCCCTATGATTTCTTTTTCCTATTTACCTTTTTATGCCTCTCTAGAGTCTTGTATTTGAAAGTCAAATTTTCTATTCAGCTCAGGTCTTTTCATCAAGAATGCCTGAAAGTCCTCTCATTGAATTTCCATCTTTCCTCTGAAAGATTATGTTCAGTTTTAATGGGTAGGTGATTCTTGGTTGTAATTCCAGTTCCTTTGACCTCTGGAATATCATATTCCAAGCCATCCAATCCTTTAATGTAGAAGCTCCTAAATCTTGTATTATTGTGATTGTGGCTCCATAATACTTGAATTATTTCTTTCTGGCTGCTTGCAATGTTTTCTCCTTGACCTGGGAGCTCTGGAATTTGACTATAATATTCCTGGGCTTTTCCTTTAAGGATTTCTTTCAGGAGGTAATAGATGAATTATTTTAATTTCTATTTTACTTTCTGGTTCTAGAATATCAGGGCAATTTTCCATCACAATTTCTTGGAATATGATGTCTAAACTTGCTTTTTTTTTTTTTTTTGATGATGGCTTTCAGGTAGTCCAATGATTTTCAAATTATCTCTCCTGGATCTATTTTCCAAGTCAGTTGTTTTTCCAATGAGATATTTCACATTGCCTTCTATTTTTTGATTAAAAACAATTTTTTATTGTTTCTTGATTTCTCATGGAGTAATTAGTTTCCACTTCCCCATTCTAATTTTAATCATTTTCTTCAGTGAGATTTTGCACCTCTTTTTCCATCTGCCCTTGCTCTCCTATTCCTTAATCTACCCACCCCTCTAAAGAGTCACTTCATTATCTTCTCCCCATACCCTCCAAAAATCCTTTCCTTATCCTACCCTCTCATTTTCCTATTTTTTTTATTAATTTAGAAGACTTTTATGCCCTTCTAGATGTGTTATTCACACTTTAACTCAGTTATCATGTGAGATTCCACAATTCTTCCATTCATGCCTTATTTATATACTTATTTCATTTTACCTCTCCCTACCCATTTTTATTTTTTAGAATCATCCCATAGGGGCAGCTGGGTGGCATAATGGGTGGAGCACTGGCCCTGGATTCAGGAGTACCTGGGTTCGAATCTGGCCTCAGACATTTCACACTAACTGGCTGTGTGACCCTGGGCAAGTTGCTTGGCCCCCATTGCCCCACAAAAAAAAAAAAAAAAAAGAATCATCCCATCATACTCAACTCAACCTTGGGCCTTTTATCAATGTATGGTCTTTCAAAGTACCCAAGTAATGATAACAATCTTAAGAGTACAGATAACACTTTACATATTAGAAGTAATTAGTTCAACCTTTTGAGTCCTTTATAAATGGGTTTTAATGTTTACCATGTGTTTCTCCTTGATCTGATCTGTCAAATCTTCCTTCTTTCAGTTCATTAAATGCCCATTTTTTCATTCAGGATTATACTTAGAATTTCTGAATAAGTCATTTTTGGTTACAACCCCAGGTATTTTGCTCTTTGAAATATAATGTTCCAAACCCTATGGTCTTTTAAAGTAGAAGCTGCTAGGTCTTGTGTTATTCTGATTGTAGCTCCATATTATTGAAGTTCTTTTATTTTCTTGTTGCTTATAATATTTTCTTCTTAACCTGGGAGCCTCAAAACTTGGCTATAATGTTCCTATACATTTTCATTTTAGGATCTTTCAGGTGGTGATTGATGGATTGTTTTTCTATTTCAAATTGATTACTGTGTATTTCCCTGCATCCTAATTTTCCCCTTTGCTTATACTTTTCTCTCTACTTTCCCCTGTAGCTTCTCACCAGTGTTTTGCTTCTGGCCACTACCTCCCTCAATCTGTCCTCCTTTCTATCAGTGCCACCTTCTTTTTCTTTTCCCCTTTCCCTCTTACTTCCCTATAGGGTAAGATAAAATTCTATACCCAGCTCAGTGTGTGTGTAAGTGGTTTTGAACCAGATCCAATGAGAGCAAGGTTGAAACAATACTCAGCCCTCCCTTCTTTGCCTCTATCGTAATAGGTATTTTATGCCTCTTCATGTGATGTGATTTACCTTTTACCCCTGCTTCCCCTTTACTCTTCTCCCAGTATAATCCTTTTTGTCAGCCCTTAAGTTTTTTATATCATCACATCAAAATCAACATATACCCACACCTTCTGTCTATGTATACTCCTATCTGCCCTAATAGAGATACAGTTATCAAGAGTTATAACTAACTTCTTCCTCTGTAGAGATGCAAACATTTGAACCTTATTGAACAACATGTTTTTCCTATTTTATCTTTTTATGCTTCTCTTGAGTCTTCTATTTGAAGACTGAATTTTCTGTTTAGTTCTGGACTTTTCATTAGGAAAGTTTTAAAGTCCCCAATTTTATTGAATATTCATCTTTGCTCCTGAAAGATTATGTTCAGTTTTCCTGGGTTGTACACTCTTGGTTGCATTCCAAGCTCCCTTGCCCTCCAGAATATCATATTCTAAGTCCCCTGATCTTTTAATGTTGAAGCTGCCAGGTCCTGTGTAATCCTGATTGTGGATTCTTGATATTTAAATTGTTGTTTCTTTCTGGCTGCTTGCAATATTTTCTCCTTTACCTGAAAATTTTGGAATTTGGCTACAATATTCCTTGGAGTTTTCCTTTCAGGGTCTCTTTCAGGAAGTGATCAATGGATTTTTTCAATGACTATTTTTTTCTTTTTTATCATCAAAGTATTTTATTGTTTTGCAGTTACATATTAAGATAGTTTTCAACATTTGTTTTCTTAAGATTTCTAGTTCCAAATTTTCTTCCTTCCCTTCTTTCCTTCCCCTCCTCATGACAGAAAGCAATCTGATATAGGTTATATATGTACAATCACATGAAATATAGTTCTGCATTAGTCATTTTGTGAAAGAAGAATCAGAACACAAGGGAAAAACCTCAAAAGTGAGAAAAACAAACAAAAAGTAGAGACAGTATGGTTCAATCTGCATTCAGAATCCACAGTTCTCCACCATTTTGGATCCACCCCCAGAAGTCCTCATTATCTTTCTCCCTAAACCTCTTCCCCCTTGTACCTTCCCTGTTATTATATCTGGCAACACCATCCTTCCAGGCTTCAGGCTCGCAACATGGAAGTCATTCTGGATTCCGCATTCTCTCTCATCCTCCATATCTAAAATGTTTGCAAGGCTTGCTGATTTCAGCTTTGCAACATCTTTCAAATCCAACTGCCTCTTCTCTGATACTGCCACAACTCTAGGACAGACCCTCATCACCTCCCACCTGGACTCTTGCAATAGCTGTTGGTGGGTCTTCCTGCCTCAAGTCTCAGTCCATTCTCCATTCAGCACCAAAGTGATTTTTCTAAAGTGTACTTCCAATGATGTTATTCTTCTACTCAAGAATTAACTCCATTGACTCTCTATTTTCTCCAGGATCCAATAAAAAATCCTCGGCTTGGTATTAAAGCCTTTCATTAACTAGCCCTTTCCAGCCTACCTTTCCAGTCTTGTTACACCTTACCCACAATGTACTCTTTCCTTTTTTTTGGTGAGGCAAATGGGGTAAAGTGACTTGCCCAAGATCACACAGCTAGTAAGCATCAAGTGTCTGACGTTGGATTTGAACTCAGGTCCTCCTGACTCCAGGGCTGGTGATCTATCCACTCTGCCACCTAGCTGCCCCTCACAATGATCCAGTGATACCGACCTCCTTGCTGTGCCTTGAATAATATACTCTGTCTCTTGGCTTTGAGCAGTTTTTCTGGCTGGCCTCCATGCCTAGAATGCCCTCCCTTCTGTCTCCATTTACTGACCTTCCTGGCTTCCTTCTAAAATCCTGTCTTCTACAGGAAGTCTTTCTCAACTCCTTTTAGTTCTAGTGCCTTCCCTCTGTTCATTATTTCCTATTTATCCTGTATATAGATTGTTTTGTTTGATTGTTTTGTCCCCCATTAGATTGTGGTCTCCGAGGGCTGCCTTTTTTCTCCTCTTGCATCCCCAGTGATTAATACAATGTCTGCCTCATAGTAGGCACTTAGTAAATGCTTATTGACTGACAGAGGGTGGGCTTCAGAAATCTACCAAATCTACCATGTGTCTAGGCCTTTTTATGCCCTTGGGTAATCAGGGAGCTGCTTCAAGGAAGCCTGGGCCAATCAAATCCCATGGTTAGCTTTCTCCTAGGTCTTCCCCACACTGACTAGGGTTGGGGGGTGATAGAGGTAAGGAATGAAGCTTCATCAGGGAACCTGTGGCCAATCAAGTCCTGAGGGCATCTCTGTCTTCTTTTAGGGAAAATCTCCTATGTTGTGGGTGTGAGTCAAGGAAATTCTGGTTGAATGCTGATAAGAGACTTTACTGTACAGTCCTTAATACAGGGAAGAGTGGAAAAGTGAAAAACTAAAAGCACAACAAAAATGTGGAATAAGACAAAATTCAGAAATCCTAAGCCTTTACTCCCCCCATTTGAACGGACCAAGTCTCAAATTTCCTTGTGTGGTCCACATGGTGCATTATTTCAAATCTTTGCAGTTCATAGTGGATTTCTCTTTCTTTCTCTTTCTTCCTTCCTTTCTTCTTTCTTTTTTTTTTTTTGCAGGGCAATGAGGGTTAAGTGACTTGCCCAGGTCACACAGCTAGTAAGCGTGTCAAGTGTCTGAGGCTGGATTCGAACTCAGGTCCTCCTGAATCCAAGGCTGGTGCTTTTACCCACTGTGCTACCTAGCTGCCCCTCATAGTGGGTGACGATGATCAGGATGTAATGATTGGAATGATGCCACCTACTGGAGACTTGCTGTGGGAAAGCTCCGCCATGAGGAAAATGCCTCAGAGGCATTGTGGCTTTTCCTTGGCGGCAGGAAATGACGTTTACTCATGGGTGCTGTCTATCAAGGCTACCAGCCAATCAACTTGAGGAGCCTCCTATTTTCTGGGAGGAGACAGGAAGGAGGAAAGGGAGCCTGTGCAGAGAGCTCTCGCGCTTTTGGGTTCCTGACTTGATGGTGGTAGCGGCGGCAGAGGACTTCACAGGAAATTTGAGGAAAGATAGGAATGCCAGGCTGTTGGAATTCTGTTCTCAATCTTTTTCTTTCTATTTTCCAATAAACCCTTAAAAACCTAAACTCATTTTATCAGTGATTTTAGTCAATTTCCCCCAAAACTGGGGGAACAGATTAGAATCCACATTTAGAATCTTAAATTACACAAGGAGCAGCTCCAGGAACATCTGGACCACAGCATGGGCATTTCTGTCGCAGTCAATAATTCTTTATCACACATCAGGGCTGTTGGTAGTAAAGTAGCTGAGAGATCATAAGTCTTTTGCATGCAACCTCTCCTGGAATCTAAGTGGATACTGTATGTCTCCCTGTACAGAGATCCACTCGATGCCTGATTTCCCAAATCTTTACCCTCCCTGATATCTACATCACTGGAATGATGCAGGATATTTGCCCCCTTAGAGGTCTTCGTGGAAGGGATGCTTCCTCCTTCCATGGGGCTAAATAAAAACTCTTCCTCACTGATACCCAATGACTCAGAATTTCCAGCAAGTCAAGTAAGGAATAGTCCCTTTTCCACATAAATACAAGCTTATCATAGTTATATACAGTTATCTCTTTCACATCGTGACTTTTTCCATTGGTAGAAAGCATCCATTGTGTATTGGCATAAGAAATTACATGGAAATTTTGGGGGAGTTTTGTGGATGCTGCAGATAACACAGAAAAAGTTTAGAAACTCAGAAATGCATAAAATATATGTATTCTGTTGTATAATATCAACCCAAGTTTTATAATAAGGTATTGTAAACACCACATAAAAGAAAGAGAAAAGATTCAGGCATCTTCTCTGGTACAAAGAGAGGGCCAAAATTTTTTCCGTGGATTTTCCAGATCTTGGGGGTACTACACCACTAAACCCTGGAAGTGGAAGGGATAACTGTAGTGACAGTTTCACATTCTCCATGCAATTAGAAAGCAAGATACCAGATGGTCTGACTAGCATAAGGAACATGTTTGGGCTGGAAAAGTTGGTCTAAAGTCTCCTTTAAGGGGAAACTCACACGATTCATCTGCCCAGCACAACATGGCATCAGGAGCAGTGAGGTGGCATAGTGGATAGAGCATTGACCCTGAAGTTGGGAGGACCTGAATTCAAATCTCACCTCAGACACTTACTAGCTTGTGACCCTGGGTAAGTCATGTAACCCCAATTGCCTTAAGTATCCATGGTCATCTCCAGTCATCCTGATACATATCTTGCCTCTGGACTTGTATGGCTCTGGAGGAGAGAGTGAAGCTGGTGACTTTGCACAGCCCTCTTTCACTTCAATCCAATTGACTGCAAGTCATGACATCACCTCCCCGATGTCACAGTCCTCTTTGAGAAGGAAGGACAAACAACAACAACTCATGGTATTACCATTCCAGTGTCCAGGTTGGCACTAGACACACTTCACTCCTCAACTTCTGCTGTTCTTCTAATATCTCTGACCTGGTGTCTCTTGGGTGCCAATGTGCCTCCACAAACAATTATATGCAGTGGGAAGTATTGCTAAAATTCCTCCATTAATACTGTCTCCAAAGGGAAGAACCTTTCAGTGTCTAGTCCTGTGTTCTCAAGGTCCCAGACCATTTGGTTAAACTCATGGTTACCCACGAGGAATTAGATGAGGATCTTCTCTGCTCCATCCCTCAAGGCTCTTATACTTGCCACCCATAACAGCCTGGAGCTCAGCCCACTGGGAAGACTTGACAGGACCCACGTTCCCTAAGGTATCCCTTATTGCTTGATCTATGGCTCCCTACAGTGGAGGGAGCCATAGATCAGCCAGACAAAATGTTATTCTTTAAGAGCCAGGGCCCACAGAAGAGGCAGGCTTCCGAGGTTTAGACTAGAGGCCTCAGTCTCTGATTATATGATTATGTGTTAGAGGCAAGAAAGTACTTTTCAAAAGTAGTACACCGATTGGCTACTCTGAGATACTTGGAGCTCCAGACACCCAATAGTCACTCATTCTAGCCATGTGTTTGTGCCTGCCCAAGGCTCCACTAAGTCTGGTCTTTATGGAGAGAGACCTACAAAAACACTTGCCTCATGGAGTCATAAATGCCCAAGGGGAGAGACTTTAGGACAGCCTACTTTATAACTTCCAGGCTTACAGTCTCTTCTGGGCCTCGCTTGAATGAGGGAGACTTACACGTGACTTGGTAAGTGGGAACCATCAGGATGTCCAAATGGGGAACAGAGGTTTCCAAAAACCAGAAAATTCTATTACGTCTGTGCTTCCTTCTCAGATATTTGAGGAAAGAAGTATCATTAGGAGATGCAAAATGGTGCAGTAGATAGAGTGCTGGGCCTGGAATCAGCCCAGAATTCAAATCTGGCCTTAGATGTTTACTAGTTGTGTGACTCTGGGCAAGTCCTTTGACCTGGGTAAGCCTCAGTTTATTCAACTCTCAAATGGGAATAATAATAGCACCTACCTTCCTGCATTGTTGTGAGGACCAAATGAAATATCTGTCAAGTATTTAGCGCAGTTCCTGGTACATGGTGGGTGCTTATTGAATGCGTGTTTCCTTTTCTCCCTCCCTACATTCCTTTTTTCTGGACTATGCCTAGAATCTGCTGGGTTTCCTCTACCCTCCGTATTTCTCAAAACTTGACCGAGCAGGCTGGAACCTGGATTTTCTTAAGGATGATTTCCCATCCTTTGTTCCTCATATGGACCGTCCAACCATCTGATCTATGGCCTCTGCCACCATGACCTTGTCTGGCCCAGTAAAAATTCCATCATCAACGTGGAAGTATTTATCAATATCCTCAGGAAAAGGGAACCCTCTTTCAGGTCTCTGCCCATTAGAATGTGGCAGTACGAGAGAGAGTTGAGGTGGCCCTGGGGAAGGATGGTGCTTTGGACACCTTCCCAAGTGAAAGAAAACTGCTCCTGAATTGTCTTGGCCACAAACATATAGGGAAAAGAAAACGTTGGCAAGGCAGATAGTGCCATACTACTCAGGCTAAGCCTGGGCTGCCTACTCTATGATATCGAGGAGAAAC
Source organism: Dromiciops gliroides (assembly GCF_019393635.1). Classification (NCBI taxonomy): domain Eukaryota; kingdom Metazoa; phylum Chordata; class Mammalia; order Microbiotheria; family Microbiotheriidae; genus Dromiciops; species Dromiciops gliroides. The sequence continues at coordinate 30,155,282 of NC_057867.1, read as the reverse complement.
AGCTGTAGAGATGAGAAGCTGTAGAGAGGCCTTTCTTCAGCTTCCTTTAGTAGGCTGCCAGTTTGCACCTGCTTTTCTCACAGGTAACACAGGGTTGTTTCAAGGGGAGCCAGTATAACAGAGTACTCTAGTTTCCTTCATTTGCATCATCACTAGAAAAATTTTCTACCCTCCTGGCCACTTGCTATTGTACAGAGTTAACTACATGGGATGGTTTGGGTAACTCTAAAGGTTTCCATTTGCCCTTACCCACAGTAAGAGGCCTAGAGGTTGGTGGTGGTTCGCCCTTTGTTTTTTTTTTTTTTATAGTTTTTATTTTTTTTAATGAGATATTTTATTTTTTCCGTTACATGTAAAGATAGTTCTCAACTTTTGTTTATACATGCTTTACAATTTCAGATTTTTCTCCCTCCCTCCCCTCCCTCCCCCCCTCCCCTAGACAGCAGGTAATCTGATATAGGTTATATCTATATATCTCTATACATATACATATATATATATACACACACATATATATACACATAATAACATTAATCCTATTTCTGCATTAATCCTGTTACAAGAGAATCAGAGCAGTGATGCAAAACCTCAAAATAGAAAAAAAAAACAACAGCACCCAAAACAAAAGAAATAATATGGTTCAATCAGCATCTATACTCCACAGTTCTTTCTTTCTTTTTTTTTTCTTGGATTTGGAGATCCTCTTCTATCATGAGTTCCCTGGAACTCTTCTGTACCATTGCATTGGTGAGAAGAATATAGTCCATCACAGTAGGTCAACACTCAATGTTGATGATACTGTGTACAATGTTCTTCTGGTTCTGCTCATCTCACTCATCATCAGCTCACGTAAGACCCTCCAGGTTTCTCTGAACTCTTCCTGCTCATCATTTCTTACAGCACAATAGTATTCCATTGTATTCATATACCACAACTTGTCCAGCCATTCCCCAATTGATGGGCACCCCCTCAACTTCCAATTCCTTGCTACCACGTAAAGAGCAGCTATAAATATTTTTGTACATGTGGGTCCCTTTCCCCCTTCCATGATTTCTTTGGGCAAAAGACCTAAAAGTGGGATTGCTGGGTCAAAGGGTATGCACAGCTTTATCGCCCTTTGGGCATAATTCCAAATTGCTCTCCAGAATGGTTGGATCAGCTCACAGCTCCACCAACAATGCATTAGTGTTCCAATTTTCCCACAGCCTCTCCAACATTTATTATCTTCCTTTTTTGTCATTTTAGCCAATCTGATAGGTGTCAGGTGGTACCTCAGAGTTGTTTTAATTTGCATCTCTCTAATCATTAGAGATTTAGAGCATTTTTTCATATGGGAATAGATAGCTTTGGTTTCTTCATCAGAAAACTGCCTGTTCATATCCTTTGACCATTTCTCAATTGGGGAATGACTTGGATTCTTATAAATTTGATTTAATTCCCTATATATTTTAGAGATGAGGCCTTTATCAGAAGCACTGGCCTCAAAAATTGTTTCCCAGCTTTCTGCCTCCCTTCTAATTTTGGATGCATTGCTTCTGTTTGTACAAAAATTTTTTAATTTAATATAATCAAAATCATCCACTTTGCATTTTATAATATACTCTATCTCATGTTTGGTCAAAATCGCCCTTTGTTTTTGAAGAGGACTGTGGAAGGGCCTTATACTGAACAAATACCGAACCCATAATGCTCCTCTTCCCTCCTTCCTCCACTCTCTGTAAGGAACACAATGAGTTGGACATGCACCTCTTCTGGTCGGGTGGTTGAGATCCTCAAAAGCCAATTGATCAGTCGATCAATCAATCAATCATCATTTATTAAGGTCCTTCTATGAGCTAGGCACTGTGAACATTGAACAGATAGAAGACAGAAAGGACATGCAACAAGGCCACAGGGACACTTAGTTTCCCTCTTTCCCCTCTCCCCTTCCCCCCCCCCTTGTGAAAACCAGTCTGGTCTGGTCAGCAAGGCACAATAACTTTACTGGCAGTGCGGACTTAAGGGGCCAGGGGGCTGGGAATTTTCAAGCTCCTAGGTAACCAGCAGCCTGCATCAGGGAAGGGGGGGATTGGGAGGAGGGGTAGGCAATCAGTTGCCAGGGGCAGCTTTGGCCTGGGTACCCAAGATTGGTGGAAGGGGTGGGGAATGGAAGCTGAGCCAGAGAAGCTACAACCAATCAGACCCCAGAAGCAGTTTTGTTCCCAGCCTATCCTATGTTGGCTGGCTGAGAAGGTTTGGATGAGGGGGGTGGTGATGGGGGGGGGCGCATCAGACAATCAGGGGCCAATCAGGTACCAGAGGCAGCTTTGTCCTCAGCCCAGCCAGTGTTGCCTGTGAAGGGAGGGAGAAAGGGAGGAGAGGTGGGGGAGCTGTGTCTGGGAAGGCGAGGCCAAGGCGGGAGCCAATCAGAGCCCAGAGTGAGCTTTGTCTTCTTTGAGGTAAAGCATCCTCTGGGTGGGTGGGAGAGCAGAAGCTGCAGCTGTGAAGCGAGTTCACAGCTATACCTCCGAAAGGCTACCCTTGCCTTCCTCCCCTCTCTTTCCTTTCCTTTCTTCTGTGATCAGTAGGCCAGATTATTGGGAAGGACAGATTCATTTAACGATCGCTGACAAAATCCAGTCCTCCCATATCCACCATTCCTTTCTGTATATTTCGATAGAAATAAGGTGATGTTCTAAATTAAAGCTTAGCTCCCGAACCACCTGGCCCAAGAGAAAGGGTGACAAGAGAGGCATTTAGGGTGAGAGGCGGAGGCGGAGGCGGAGAAGGCGGAGGCGAAGGCGAATTAGTGTCATAGAAATATTGTGCAGCCAGAGCAGGTAAGGCTCATTGAAATTGATGCTATTGCTAATGAATGGGGAGCATTTGTTGGGGGAGGGGGAAGTGTTGACAACAGTGGGTTTAAAAGATATTCTTTGTGTTTTTAAAATCGTCGCGATGCTAAGACACATGTGCAATGGAATAAAATAAAGGTGGATAATGAAAAGAAAAAAAAAACTTGGGGGGGGGGTGGAGAGAAAAGGGGCCAGGATGGGGATTTTGAAGATAGAATATCTGTTGATCTGTTCATTGGAAGTCTGGTATGTGAGATGATTTTCAAGGGAGAAAGGTGGAGGCTGGATCGAGTTTAGAATGGAGAATTTCTGCATTGGGGTGGCAATCTGGATGCCGAATGTCAGAATGGAGAATTCACGGATTAAAGAGAATACATATATGAGAGTGCATGCAATAGGACATGGAATGTCTGAGCTTAGAGAGAAATTGAAGCAAGAACGCTTGAGCTGAATGGGGTTCAGGGACTTGGAATATCAGAGGTGACAGGGACATTAGGGCGTGAAAAGTGGGAAATGGACTGAGACTCATTATTGTCTGATTGTCTGATGCTTGGGGACCACGGCACACAGAATGTCAGGCCTGGGAGAAACCAGAGAGGAGAGAATGTCGGGGCTGGCATTTAGAACAAAAGGCTTAGGGGAGCTCAGAATGCCTTAGATCATACAATGCTAGAAGTAGGAGTGGCTCTGAGAGACAAGGCGCTTCGAATATTGATTGTCGGGAAGGGCCTTGAAAACACAGAAAATTGATTATCATGTCTTGGAAGAAGTGTGTGTGTGTGTGTGTGTGTGTGTGTGTGTGTGTGTGTGTGCGTGTGTGTGCGCGCGCATGTGTGTTTAATCAGGGAGCCAAGGTACGGGGAGAGACAATTAAATTTTTTGTGGGTTTTTTCCCCGTTTGTTTTTTCCTATCTTAATAATATTTTATTTTTTCCAATTACGTGTAAATGGTTTTCAACATTCATTTTTGTAAGATTTCGAGTTCCAAATTTTTCTGCCTCCATCCCTTCCTTCCCCCCTCCCGAAGACAGCAATCAATCTGATATAGATTATATATGTATATGTTATATATTATATATGTATATATGTTTATATATACATGTTAAACATTTATAAAAAATTTTTAAAAACCCAATAATGAAGTATTGTGGTATGAGATGAAAGAAATACTTCAATACAATTTATGTCAACATAATGGCGATTCTCAGGATTAAAATTCAGGTCCTGAACCCAGACAGCCAAAGTGAAAAGGGAAAAATACTTCGTGTTTGTGGTTTAAAAAAAACCCCAACAACAACAAAAACACCCCCCCCCCCCAAAAAAAAACTAACAAAAAAAGTGATTCCTTGCACTGCCTTATTGAAGACTTATTCATCTGCAATGAATGGGGAGTGTTTATAGAAACAAATGAGGTGTTGCATGTACAGTATTTAAAATGATGCGGTTTTTTTTTTTACTCTGAAATTGTATTGGTAAGTCACATTTGCAATGTAATAAAAGAAAAAAGAAAAATGAAAAGAAAAAAAAAGCCTAGAATATCCTAAATGGTTATGGCCTTAGAATATAGAATTACAGGACTGTACAGGTCCTTAGAGCATAGAGTGTCTGGGCTGGAATGTACTTATCAAGGAAGAATTTTGAAGGTGGTAGAAAGCTTAAAATGGAGAATTTCAGAGCTGAAAGTGCAGTCAAGGGCTTTCAGTGTCTGAAGTGGGAGTGGATCTAAAATTCAGAATATCAGACCTGGGAAAGTACTTAGAATGTAGAATGTCTGAGATGGGAGGAAATTTCAAATCAAGAGTGTCTGTACAGGATAGCAGAGTTGGGAGGAACCCTAGAATACATAAATGAAGAGATATTTAAAGCCCGAGAACAACAAATTATCAGGACCAGTAGGACCTTAGAATACAGAATGGCTGAGTTAGTAGTCATCTCAGAATCAAGAATTCCTGGGCCCTAGAACAGGAGATTTCGGAAGTGGGAGGGAATTCAGAACACAGATGGTCTGAGATAGAGCCTGAGAACCCAAAATGTTGGCACTTAGGTGGCAACAATGGATAGATTTCTGGGCCTGGGGTCAGTAAGAAATGAATTAAAATCTGGCCTCAGGCACTTTGTTTTGTGATGCTGGGCAAGTCACTTAATCACTATTTGCCTCAGTTTCTTCAACTGTAAAATGGGGAAAAATAACAATTCAGAGGTATATTATAGGATTGCTGTGATCATCCAATGAGATATTTGTTAAAAAAAAAAAAAAGCAATGCACTTAGCACAGTACCTGGTAGCACAGTGGATAGATTGCTGGGCCTGGGGTCAGTAAGACATGAGTTCCAATCTGGCCTCAGACACTTCCTAGCTTTGTGACTTTGGGCAAGTCACTTAATCACTATTTGCCTCAGTTTCCTCATCTGTAAAATGGGGCAAACACCAGTTCAGAGGTATGTTATAGGATTGCTGTGAGGATCCTATGAGATAATATTTGTAAAAACAAGCACTTAGCACAGTTCCTGGCACATAGAAATGCGTATTCTCTTCTTTTGGAGCCAGTGGGACCTTAGATCATAGAATGGCATGGGGGGGGGGGAAGAAGGCCAGACCTAGAAGGAGCTTCTAGAACATAGATCATGAGAGCTGAGAGGGGCCTGAGAACACAAACCATCACAGCATGGTCCAAGGGTTGGGGTGGGACAGGTAAATTAAAAAAAAAACACAATCACAAAGTATATTTTTGGTATGAGATGTAACATTTATTTCAAAATGATTTTTATCAACACAGTTGTGATGCTCTGAAATAAAACTCAGATCCCAGGGGCAGCTAGGTGGCGCAGTGGATAGAGCACCAGCCCTGGAGTCAGGAGTTTGAACTCGGGTTCAAACCCAGCCTCAGACACTTAACACTTACTAGCTGTGTGACCCTGGGCAAGTCACTTAACCCCAATTGCCTCACTAAAAAAACCCAACAAAACAAACAAACAAAAACAAACAAACAAACAAACAAAAAACTCAGGTCCTGAACCACTCAGCCAAAGGGGAAAGGTAAAGGTACAGGGTCTTATTTGGCTAACAACAATGACAATAGTAAAAAAAAAGAATTTCCACTCAGTGCCTTCATTGGGTTACAATGCAGTGGTTATTACACTTAACTTTATTCCCCCAAATACTCAATGTTCATTATTGTTAAGTGTTCAGGATTTAAAAGGGATATCATTTTGGTGCTTTTAAATCTTTGTAACATATAAGCACTGTGATGAATTAAATATAAATAAATAAGTGGGAAACGACATTCACAACAAGCATTGTGGGAGGTCGGGCAAGATGGGGACCATAGAACAAAGACATGGCGTGTCTAGGCCCTTTTTTTTTTTAACCAATACCAGATGGTTTTGATGATTGAGTATTCTTCCAGCAATTTAAGTGGTTTGTTTTTTGAAGAAGCACTTTGTAATTGAATTTATGCGTTTTTTGTGTGCTGTGGTAGAGTGATCCCCAGATACTTTATGCATTTTATAGACATTTGGAATGGGAGTTCTCTTTTCATTGTTACTAATTGGATTTTGTTACCATTCTTTTTTTTTTAAATTTTTTTTTTGGTGGGGCAATGAAGGTTAAGTGACTTGCCCAGGGTCACACAGCTAGTAAGTATCAAGTGTCTGAGACCGGATTTGAACTCAGGTCCTCCTGAGTCCAAGGACGGTGCTTTATCCACTGTGTCACCTAGCTGCCCCCGGATTTTGTTACCATTCTACAGAAATGCACTTGATTTGGGGAGGATTATTTTGTAAACCTGCAGTTTTGCTGAAGCTTCTCTGTCAATTAGAATCTTTGTTGATTCCCTAGGATTTTCCAACAAATAGGGATAGTTTTATTCCATTTACCTAGCTCTATGCCTCTCATTTCTTTCTCTTTTATCATTGCTTTTGCTAACATTTCCAGAACTATAGCTCTGGGAAAAAATATAGCAAACAATAGTGGGAGAGTGAGCATTCTTACTTGACACCTGTATTTATTGGAAAAAGTTACAATGATTGCATAGGGTGCTTGTGTTTGGTTTTAGAAAGATACCTGTACTAAGGGGCAGCTAGGTGGAGGCAGTGGATAAAGCGCTGTCCCTGGATTCAGGAGGACCTGAGTTCAAATCTGACCTCAGACACTTGACACTTACTAGCTGTGTGATCCTGGGCAAGTCACTTAACCCTCATTGCCTTACCAAAAAAAAAAAAAAAAGAAAGAAAGAAAGAAAGATGCCTGTACTTTATAGTTTTTAGCGTGAATGGGTGTTGTACTTCCTTCAAGGCTTTTTCTGAGATAGTCATGTGGGTTTGTATGCTTTGGGTTTTAGAATGATTAATTATGTTGATTGTGTTCCTCATGTTGAAGCATTCTTGTATTGACCGTATAAATCAACCTTGGTTATAACATGTGATTTCTTGATCCACTGGATTTTGTTGAAAACTTTTGAATTGATATTCATTAACAATATTTATCTGTAGTTTTCCATCTGTGTTTCGTCCTTTCCTGGGCTACTTATTAGGTCTACATTTGTTTCAAAAGGACTTTCTCAATTTTTTAGAATAATGTGATAAGTGTGGGTACTATTTTTTTTTAAGTTTAATTGAATTCTCCTGTGAATCCATCAGGACCAGGAGGTTTTTCCTCCCTCTTTGTTAGTACCATTATAGCTAATTGTATTTATTTTTCTGAAACTCAATTATTTGTTATCTCTATCTGGCTTTCTGTCAGTTTGAGTGGTTTATATATTTGAAATTTTATGTTTTATACTTTATATTTTTATTTTAAATTTTATATATTTAATTCATATTTGATATCTTTGAATTTTATATCTTTTGAGTTTTCAATTTTGTTAGCATATAACTATGCCTAATATATTTTTATTCTTTTTTCTTCTGGTTTTGTTATTTCACCTTTCTCAATTGCTAGTTTATCGATTTGATTTTCTTCCCTTTAAAATCTGATAAAACCTTTAGCTAATGTGACATTTGGTCTTTTCAAAGAACCAGTTTTCACTTTTATTCATAATTTCTCTGTTTTTTTCTGTTTCCAGTTTACCTATTTTTCTTCTAATTTTTAATCTTTGATAAGTATTACCTTTAATATCTAATTTCTTTTTTTTTTCTTTTTTCTTTTTTGATGAGGTTAAGTGACTTGCCCAGGGTCACACAGCTAGTAAGCATCAAGGGTCTGAGGCAGAATTTGAACTCAGGTCCTCCTGAATCCAGGGCTTTATCCACTGTGCCACCTAGCTGCCCCCCGCCCCACCATGTTTACCCCTTTACAGAGTTTTGTTTATTAGTTCCTTTTTCATTCTTAGCTTTAACTGGCTATTTGCTTCTTTCCCCATGCCCTTTCCCCCTTTGAATTTATTTTGTTTATTCTTTTTAAATTTTTGTTTTCAATGGTGTTTTTTCTACAAAGGATTTTTCTCTCACTCTTTGTTTAATCTTTCCTTTCTGTCTATTCTAGACTTTTCTACTTTGGTTCATGGCCATTATACTTATTTCCTTCTTCTTTATCCTCTGTATTCCTCATGGATTAAAAATGTTAGTTACTTATGTTTTGTTCTCTTAACATTTTTTATTATTACCTTGTAAAGCTTGCTTTTTTTCTCTTTTGCCTCATTCTTAGGAAAATGCTAGTTCGTCAACCTCATAGGAAGATAGTGCCCTATGGTAGTATTCTTCCTGTGTCCCTATTTATACAGTTTATCACTCATTTTTGCCTTTGCCCTCTCTTTGGTCATTTTCCCCCAAGTTGTTTCAAACTCTCTTCTCTGGTTCCACATCTTGTCCCCCTTCTGGGTTTTTAATTGTCCCTGGCTCTGCAGATAATACCCATTGTAAGGTTCCATCTCCTTTATAGAATATCTTTTATTTTCATCCAGAGCAATATTTTTCAGTGAAACCTCCTTCTACCGCTGAAACAAGATTTTCTCCTCTTCCCCTCACTCTAACCCTTTTTAATCCTCCCCTTTGCCTCCTCCTGTTTTGCTGTAGGCTCTTTTCTTCCCTTCATTGTTAACCTTTGACTTGATTAGGGTGTATCACATAGTCTCCCCTCTGAGTTCTTACTCCATTTCCCAGCTCTACAAAATGAAACAAAAAAACACCATTTATTCACCTGTGGGTGTAAGGTTCAGTCCATGATATTTTAGACCTGTTTCTCCACCATCACCTTTATTTTATTTTTGCTTTTATCCCTATCTCCTTTTGTACATTTAGGCAGAAGTCTTAAGGATCTCTGTGTTGTTTTGTTGTTGCTCTATTCCTTTACTTTTCTTGTATTTCTGTTAGCTGGGGTATTTGTGAAGCAAACAGTTCCTTTGGGTTTGTTTTTTTTCTAAGAGTGTTTCAATCCCCTCTTTATTATTAAATGTCTGTCTTTTTGCATCGATGGCTATGTTCTTATCTGCAAGGTGATGCTACCTTGAGTAGCATCTTCAATTGCATTACTGTTTGAAACTTATCATTCTATTCCCTCCTGTACTTTCGGGTGGATGCAGAATAGTCTTGTTATTTGAATTTCTCCCTTTGTATTTGAAGGTCTTTCTCCTGGGTGCTTGCAAAATTTGTTGTTTCTCAATGGATTTGTTAAATTTAAGCACTATGAACAAGGAATAATACCAAAGGACAGACCTAGAGTGTCCTCAAAACTTCCATATGCTGGGAGGGCTCTAAGATCTTGCCAACTTCTAATTAATTAAAAAAAAACAAGAAGAAAATAGATTATTCATATGAGATCAATACTTTATTCCAATTTAATATATATTAGCCTGGTAGCATTACTTAAAAAAATATTACATCTTCAATCACCCAGCTAAAAGGGTATGGTGAAGGTACTATTTTTTGTCTAGCCAACCTTCCCCAAACCAAACCACAAAACACCTGCACACCAAAATACATGCAATTCTAAGCAAAAACATTTGCTTTGTAATAATATTTCAATAAACCTAAAACTGGAAAAAACCATCTAGACTATGTTTCTTTAGAACCAAAAATGTAGTATTTTGGAAGGTCATTAGATTGGATAATGTCTGGCCTTCCATGTACTTTTGAAGTGGGGAAATTGGAGGTGGCTGAGAGCTTAGAATACAGAATTTCCCTTCTAAAAAGGAAGTCTTGCCACTGAATTTTGGAGTGGAAATAGAAGCCTTTAGAACACAGGACGTGAGAAGTCAGAGGGGTCTTGAAGAAAGAGAATGGCAGAGCTGGGGGTGCCAGGAGATGGGAAATCGTCAGCTCTGAAGCACAAAAAACAGTAGCTGGGAAAGAGGTTGCCTGTTTATGTGGTCAGTGAGCTAAAGTATGGGGAAGAACAAGGTAATTTAAAAACAAGGAGCTATTATATTTTGGGGAAGAGTTTAATCATTCGTTTCAATATATTTTATATTAACACAGAGGGGAGGCTTTGAATGAAAACCCAGATCTTCAAACAAGCCGACTGTTGCTGAAGGTGCGTGGACAGTGTCTCATTTATCTGAAAACAATAAGGTTATAAAAGTAAGAAAACAAAACCTTGTAGCAACTGCTCTCTTCATCAGGTAAGACAAGTATTGATATTCCATGAGGGGGAAAAACAAACAAGAAAACAAAACCTTGTAACAGCCTGCAGTCCCTTCTGGTAAGACAGATATTGATATTCCTCTTACTGATAATGATTGGGGACTATGAGGTAAATAGTAGGTGTTAAATCCTTGGAATTTGAAGGAACAGGTTGTGTACTTTGAAGTCATAATGATAGGAAGAAGGAAAGTTTACTGAAATCAGTAGAATTGAAAGAGGCCCTGAGTTCAAATTTGGCCTCAGACACTTGACAAAATATGGCCAGTTCTCAGTAAATTTAAAAAAAAAAGCAATGAGGGTAGATTTTTTTCATATGAGAACAGTCATTTATTCCAATTTAGTTTATATTAAATAGCTGTGTGGCCCTGGGAAAGTCACTTAAAAAACACAAGCACATTGAAACAAATGCAATTCCATGTATTTCCTTTTTTGGTAAAGACTGCTATTGATATTATTGTAATGATAATGAACATGGAGTCTCTTTTGGCCACAGAAACAGGGTCTTAAGTAAATAAAAGATTATTTATAATGAACACAGCTTATGTTTTGAAATCACTCTATCAGTAAGACCTGGGTGCATTGTAATAATGATCCAGTAAAAATAAAAGTTGGGGAAAAACCCATATAAATCATCAAAGGTATGACCTTACAACTAAAAGTATCAGACCTGGAAAGATGATAATAATTTAAAAGAAAAACCTTAAAGGAAAAAAAAACACCTTATTGCTCATAGGAAGGTATTTTAGACCCTGAAATGTTATATGTTGGAAGGTCTTTAGAAGAAAGAATGTCTGGGCTTCCAGGTACCATTTAAGGGGGGAAAGTTGGAAGTGGCTCAGAGCTTAGAATTTCATAGCAAGTGTTTTTCTTTTTTGAGGTTTTTCCTTTTTGCTCTGATTCTTCTCTTATAACATGACTAACGCAGAAATATGTTTAATGTGATTGTACATATATAACCTATATCGGATTGCTTTTTGTCTTGGGGAGGGAGGGGAAAAATTTGAAACTATAAATATCATAAAAACAAATGTTGAAAACTCTCTCTACATGTAACTGGAAAATAATAAAATACTTTCATAATAAAAAAATTTCATAGCAAGGAAGTAAATCCTCCCTCTAAATGTCCCAATTTGAAGGGAAAAGTAAAGTCAGAATCTTTGAATGGGGAGGTGGCATAGATTCTGGGACATTAGTGTTGGGAAGGAGTAGAGCAGAGAGCGGGAGATGTTCAGGGGCTAAGAATGGAAATAGTTAGAAGCAGACGGATTTTAGTGCACAGAATTTCAGCCTGTAAGCAGAGTTGGAAAAGAGAATGAGAGAAGTAGGAGAACCTTAGAAGTGGGGATATTAGAATAAAGAGAACTTTGGAACACAAGAAATCAGAACTTGGAGTGTTCTAAAAACTACCATATGTGATAGCTGGCAAGGCTCTGAGAAGATAAATAATAAGCCCTGGACAGAGCTTAGAATGGAAAAGACCACAAATGGCAATGATTTATTTAAATATATACTCTTATTTCCCCAAAATATTGGCCAGTTCTATGTAATTAAAAAAGAGGGTGCATTTTTATATGAGATCATTTATTTATTCTAATATAAATTATGTTCTATATTAGTGATGCTTAATAAAACATCACCTTACATCTTCACCCATACTTCCAAAAGGGTTTGGTGTCTAGCCAAAAATCCCCCCAATGAACTATAAAAACCTGCACACAGAAACAAATGAAATTGATTATAGGTTCTTCTTTGGTAAAAATTACTATTACAATGTTATGATATTATGATGCTATTAAAGATAATGAATGTCCACACCCTACAGGAAAGTAGGAGGGGAAGAGGATAAGGAGTGAAGGGTGAAAAAAGGGAGTGCAGAGCAGGGGAGGGGACAGTCAGAAGTAAAACACTTTTGAGGAGGAATAGGTTAAAAGAAGATAGAAAATAGAGTAAATAACATGGGAAGGGAATAGGATGGAGGGAAGTAGTTATGATGATTGATTATAATGGCAAAATGTATGGTACCTACTTTGCTGGGTTATTATGAAGAAAATTCTTTGTCAAGTTTAAGGTACTATATACAGGTTATGATGAACAGGATACTATCAGAAAAAACTGGAAAGACCTACGTGAACTGAAGCAGAGTGAAATGTACTGTATACAAAATAACAGCAATAGTGTAAAATGATATACTGGGAAGCATGTGCTTATTTTCAGCAAGGCAATGATACAATATAACTCTAAAGGACTTATGAAAATTGCAATCCATCTACAGAGAAAGAACTGACAGTATCTGAAAACAGATGGAAACACATTTTTTCTTATTTTTTTTTTGTTTTTGACAATTCCTTAATCTGAAGTTTTGTTTTTTAACTGTTTTCTCTCACAACCTAGCTAATGTGGGAATGTTTTCCATGACTACTCATGTATAACTTATTTTGAATTGCTTGAGTTCTTGTGGGTGGGGGGTGGGAAGGGAGGAAGAGAAGTTGGAACACAAAGTTTTAAAAATTTGATGTCAAAATTTGTTTTTACATATATTTTGGAAAATAAAATTCTATTCAAACAAAAAAAATAAAGATAATGAATGTCAAAAATTTTGGGACAAAAAACCCAAGGTGTTACCTACTAAGGAATTATAAGAGACAATGACTTAATGGTTTTAAATCAGTATATCAGTAAGACCAATGTGCATTGTAATGATAATCTAATGGATAAAAAATGAACTTTCTAGATAATAGGATGGTATGGCTTTAGAACCATAACTGTCCTGTTTTGGAAGATCTTTTAGAACCTTGAATGGCTAAGGCTTCCAAGTACCATTCAAGGTGGAATGTGGGATGTCACTGAGAGCTTAGGATGCAGAATCTCCTAGGTAGGAGTTAAATTCTGCTTCTGAATATACCAGTCTGGAGGGGAAAGGGCAGCCTCAGAATATCAGATCAGGGAGGGCACTTAGAACCTAGGATGTTTGAGCACACAGGAAATTTTGGATAAAGAATCCTGAGCTGGATGAGGCTATAGAAGTTGGAATTGTTGGTGTTGGGAGAGATTAGAAGAGAGAAATGGGGAGATCATCAAGGGCTGAGAAGAAAAATTGTCAGAAGCAGGAGGATTTTAGTGCACAGAGTGTCAGGCCTGGGAGTAGCCTTGGAGATGAGAATGTGTGATTTAGGAGAGCCCTTAGAAGAAAGCATAGCGGAAAAAGGAGAACACGCAAGAACACAAAAGGTTAGATTGTGGTATGTCCTAAAAACCACCATATTTGATAGTTTGGAGAGCCCTGAGAACATAAGGGGCTTTTGAATGAAAAATCCCACAACTGACAAGGATTCATTTTTATATGTTCTTAGTTGGAAATTGAGGGGATGTCTGAATTTGGGAATGGCTGAACAATTTGTTGTATTTGATTATGATAGAATATTATTGTGCTATAAGAAATTACAAGCAGGATGCTCTCAGAAAAAACTTGGAAAGAGTTGTATGAACTGATGCAAAGCTAAAAAAGTATACACTAACAGCAATATTGTAAGATGATCAACTGTGAATGACTTAGCTATTCTCAGCAATATAATGATCCAAGATAATTCTGAAGGATTTATGATGAAAAAAATGCTATCCAACTGCAGCCTACTTTTTCTTTCCTTTCTTTTTCTTGTATTCTTTTTTGTCAGTTTTTTTCACAGCATGGAAATATGTTTTGCATGACTGAACATGTATAACCTATATCAAATTGCTTGCCTTCTCAATGTGGGGGAGGAAGGAGGGAGAACATTTCAAACTCAAATTTTTTTTTAAATGAATGTTAAAAATTGTTTTTACAGGTAATTGGGTTTCCCCAATAATAAAATGTTAATAAAATATTAAAAGAAAAAGGGCTACCAGAGTGAGGAAAGTCTTTAGAACACAAAAGGTCAGATCTTGAAGTGTCTGAAAAACCACCCTCTGTGATAGCTGGCAGGGGTTTGAGAGCATGAATAATCTACTCCAAAAGAAACCTTAGAGTAGAAAAATCTCATAGATAACCAGTACATACACATACATATATACTTAGTGGGCCAAAATATCGGTCAATTTTAGTTAATTTAAAAAACAAGAAGAGAATAGGTTTTTCATGTGACAATAATCATTTGTTCCAATTTAATATACTATCCCAGTGGTGATAACTTCCAAAAAATCCCCAAATCCCTCATGCTTTCCCCCAAATAGCCAAAAAATTATGGTGTAAGTACTGTCTTTTTTGGCTATCCAAAAAAACCTCAAAAAACCCCAAAACCCCTGAGCATCAAAACAATTCAGTTCCTTCTTTGGTAAGGACTACTATTGATATTACTATTAGCGATAATCAATGTAGAGTACTTTTGACCAAAAAACAAGGAGTTACATAGAGAAAATTGATAAAGGAGAATACTTATGTTTTGAAATAATTATATAAGAAATATAATTAATTATAATAATAATCTAATAAATTAAAAACTGGAAAAAACCCTTATATATGAGAGGAGTGTGTGGCCTTAGAACTAAAAATACTAGAGCAGGGAAGGCCCTTAGAACACTTGAAAATCTGACCTTCCAGATGCAATTCAAGGGGCAAAGTTGCAGGTAGCTAAGGAGCTAAGAAATTGGAATTTTCTACCTTAGAAGTCTTACTTTGGGATATCTCAATTTGGAGTGGAAAGTGAAGCCAGAATATTAGATTGAAGAAAATTTCTAATCCAGAATCTGGAGCCTAGCTAAAGCTGTAGAACCTGCAATATCAGTATTGGGAGGGAGTAGAACTGAGATAGTGGGAGATATTCAGGTACCGGGAATGGAAACCATTAGAAGCAGGAGGATTTTAGCCCTCAGAATGCCAGGCTTGGGAATAGCCAATGAGAGAGGTAGGAGAGCACTTAAAAGAAGGGATAGCAAAGAAAGGAGAGACCACATAACACAAAAGGTCAGACCTCGACTGTCCAAAAAACATTCATATGTCATAAATGGGAGGGCTCTGAGAACAAAAATCATCTGCTCTGAAAGGGGCCTTAGAATGGAAAATATCCTAAATGGAAATATTTCTGCATTTGTTCTTAGTGGCCCCAAACTGTTGGTCAGTTGTAGGTTTTGAGAAAACAAGATCAATTTTCTTCATAGGCTATCAATCAGTTTTTTCCAATTTAATTAATATCATACAATGTTAGGCTTAACAAAAACAAAAAAATCTCACATTCTCAACCACACAACCCAAAGGTTATGGTGAAAATACTGTCTATTTTTGTCCAGTCAGAAAAAACTCTGAAAAAAAAATAAAACCTTCACATTGAATCAAATGCAGTTACTTCTTTGGTGACAAAATGCTATTGTTATTTCTATGAACAATAATCGGTGGCAGCTAGGTGGTGCAGTAGATAAAGTACTGGCCCTGGATTCAGAAGGACCTGAGTTCAAATTTGGCCTCAGACACTTGACACTAGCTGTGTGGCCCTGGGCAAGTCACTTAACCCTCATTGCCCAGCAAAACAAAACAAAACAAAACAAAAATCAATAGAGTATTTGCCCCCTCCCCAACCCAAAATATTCTTACAGAGGATTTCAAAGAGATATAATTTATATTTCAAAACATTTATTGGCAAGATGCTCAATAATATCCCCACCCCACCCCCAAATGAAAAGAAAAGCCCTTCTAGAGAAGGAGCAGGGTACAAAGAAAATTTGTCAGAGCTGGAAAGTTTTTTTTAGAACATTGAATGTTATGGAGTCCGACCAAGTACCTTTCAAGGGAGAATGTTGGAGTTGCCTGAGAACTCAGAATATCCCAACTTGTAATGGAAAATTAAGCCAGAACATCCCATTGAAGAAGGCACTTAGAACCCCAAATGTTTCATCTTGAAGGAATTTCAGATCCAGATTCCTGAGGTCATTGAGGCTATAGAAACTTCGAAGTCAGAATTGTGAGAGAACCTAACAGTAATAATTGGAGATGTTCAGGGGCTGAGAAAGGTACTGTCAGAAGCAGTGAACTGTTATCGCACATAATGCCAGGCCTAAGAGTAGCCATGGAGATGAGAATGAGAAAGTTAGGATTGTGCTTAGAAGATGGGATATTAGAGCAAGAAGAACTCTTAGAAAATACAAGACCAGATGTGGACTGTCCTAAATACTTATATATGCCATGGCAGGGAAGACTTTGAGAACATAAATCAACCAGTCTGGAAGAGGTCTTAGAATGCAAATAATCACAAGTGACAAGGCTTTATTTTCTTATGTAATTTAGTGGGCCAAAATATTGACCAGTTCTACATAAGTGAGAAAAAAAAACAAAATGGATTTTTATACGAGATCAATAATTGATTATAATTTAATATATTTTAGCCTGTTGGCAATGCTTTTTAAAATAAGTCTAACATTCTCAACCACATGGCCAAAAGAGTATGGTGAAAGTACTGTATATTTTTTGGGGGGTGAGGCAATTGGGGTTAAGTGACTCGCATGGGGGTCACACAGCTAGTAAGTTTCAAGGGTCTGAGGCGGGATTTGAACTTAGGTCCTCTTGAATCCAGGGCTGGTGCTCTATCCACTGTGCCACCTAGCTGCCCCTATTGACAATCAATATAATCTTGTCGGCAAATGAAAAGGGTTTTCATACAGTAGATTACAAAGGGACTCAATATATATTTTGAAATTATCATATCAGCAAGACACATTGGAATTGCAATAATATCCATACAAATACAAAATTTCAAAAAACAACCAACCAACCTTCCATAGGATGGAACCTTTGAACAAAATACATCAGAGCTTGGAAGGTCCTTAGACCACTGACTGCTGTCAAAAAAGTCCAGGGACTTTTTAAGGGGAAATTTTGGAGGTAGCCGAGAGTTTAGAATACAGAATTTCCTAGCAAGGAAGCAAATCTCATTTGTAAATGTCCAAATTCAGAGTGGGAAGTGAATCCCCCAGATCATTAGATCAAAGAGAGCATATAGAACCTAGGATGTCTGAACTTGAAGGAATTTCAAAATCAAAAGCCTGTATAATAATATAATATAATATAATATAATATAATATAATATAATATAATATAATATAATATAATATAATATAATATAATATAATATAATATAATATAATATAATATAATATAATATAATATAATAAGCTGTATAGCGGACAAGAGCTTAGAATCCAGAATATCCCAGCTTTGTTCTAACTCCCGCTTCTGATTAAAATATTTTGATGTGAATGATGAAGCCAGAATTCCTGAACAGATAGTTGATTTGGAACCTAGAATATCTGACCTTGATGGCAATTTATATTTTAGAATCCTGATCTGGATGACACTTTAGAAAGAGAAATTCAGTGTTGGAAGAGACTAGCAGAGCAAGAGTGCTGAGGGCTGAGATGGAAATTTTGAGAAGCAGGAGTATTTTAGGGCATAGAATATGAGCCTTTCAGAGTAGCCATGGTGAAGAGAATGGGAGAGGTAGAAGTTAAAGGGATATCAGAACCTAAAGAGCCCTCATATCTCCTTAAATCAGATCTTAAAATGTACCACAAATCACCATCTATGAATCCTTGGAGTTCATTAATCATGGCTTCAGGGAAAGGCCTTAGAATTGAAAATCCTATAAAGGGCATCATTGCGTTCTCACATATATTCGTAGTTGGCCAAAATATCGACCTCTTCTTGGTAATTTCAATAGTTTAATTTATAATATGCATTGACAATGAAAAGAATAAAACTCATATCCTTAACTACAGAGCCATAATGGCGCATCAGGAACACTGTTTATTTTGGGGATAGCCAAAAAATTCCCATGAAAACTCACTATCTATACAGGAAAATCAAGTCCAATTGGCGTGGAATGTGAAGTCAGAATTCTTGAACAGGTAGTTGAGTTATAATCTAGAATATCTGAGTTTGATGGAAATGGATTACTTATAATCCTGAACTGGATGAGGCTTTACAGACAAAAATGTCAAGTGTTCACCCAGACTAGAAGAACAGAGAGTAGAAGATGTTAATGGGCTGAGAATGGAAATTGACAGAAACAGGAGTATTTTAGTGCATCGAATAGAAGCCTTTTGGAGTAGCCATAGAGAAAAGAAAGAGAGATTTAAGCTGACGAGATCTCCAAGCAGAGAAAAATCAGAATGTCATAAGTCAGAGGGGCCTTGAAGGCAGAGAATGGCAGAGCTGTGGGTGCCAGGAGATGGGAAATCGTCAGCTCTGGAATCACTGGGAAGGAGGTTTCTTGGTTATGTGCTAAAGTATGGACTAAAGTATGGGGAAGAATCAGGGAATATTTAAAATAAGAAGCCATTGTATTTTTCGGGAAGAGTTTAATTATTCATGTCAATATATTTTGTATCAGCTCAGCACTGATGTTTTGAATGAAAACCCAGGCCTTCAAAAAGCCAGACAATCGTGCAAGGTGAAAGGCCAGGACTTCGATTACCTGAAAACAATACGGACCAAAAAGAAGGAAAAGAAAAAATTATAATCCTCTGCAGTCTGTTCATCAGGTAAGAGCTATCAATATTCCTCTTAATGATAATAATTGTGGAATATTTTTCTAGAACAAATTTCCAAAGGACTTCTGATTAAAAAAATGCTATTCACCTCCAGAGAAATCACTGATGAACTCCAAGTGCAAGTATAGTTTATCCTTTCTTTTTTTTTGATGTGATATGGATAATATGAAAAGGTTTTGCAAGATTTCACATGTCTAATTTATACTATGTTGCTTGACTTCTCAGCAAATGAGAGAAGGATGAGAGAGAGGGAAAGAATTTGTAATGCAAATTTTTTTAAAATGTTAGAAATAAATGAATAATAAATATGTGAAAATAAATAAAATTATTTCATGGGAAAATGTAGGTGTTAAGTCCTTCGAATTAAAAGGAACAAGATGTATGTGTTGAAGTCATTGTAATGATAGAGCAATATATTGAATATATTGAAATATATTGAAATGAGTTGGGAATATATATGAGTAATATACATATGGAAATATATAATATATATGGAAATATATATAAGTATGGAAACACATTGAAATGAGTTGGAAAAGGTAAATGAATAAAAGGAGTATCATATATCCAAGGAGGGTGTGGCCTGAGAAACTAGAACTCCAAATGTGGAAGTGTCCTTAGAACCCAGCATGTCTGGGTTTCAAGAAGATTTTCTGGAAAGAATACTGGATGTCTCTGGATGTCATAGCATACAGACTTCCCCAGTTAGGACTAAAGTTGCAATTCTGAATGTCAGAACGTGGTTTGGATAGAGAAACAGAATATCAGATCTGGGAGAACATTTCAAACCAACAATATCTGAGCTTCATGGAAACATCGATTCCAAAATCCTGGTCTAGAGGAGGCTTTAGATCCTCAATATTAGTTAGAAAAATTCAGAGACTGAGTATGAAATTGGTCAGAAACAGTGATATTTTAGCACACAAAATGTCAGGCATGGGAGTAGCCATGGACTAAGGAATGAGAGAGAGGGAAGCCCTTAGAAAAAGGGATATCGGAGCAAAGAGAACCTTAGAACACAAAGGTCAGAACTTGGAGTGTCCTAAAAACTACCATATATGATAGTGGGGAGTGTTTTGGGAGTATAAATCGTAATTTGTGGAAGAGCCCACAGAATAAAAAAAAAAAGATAATCAGATATAATAACGATTTACTTTCATGTATATTTCTGAGTCAAAATATTGGCCAGTTTAAGGTAAAATTTAAAAAAAAAATAACAAGAAGGTAGATTTTTCATATGATATTAGTCATTTATTACAATTTAATTTATTAGAAAACTTAGAAAAATTCAATGTCTGGGCTTCAGGTACCATTCAAGCAGACAAGTTGGTGGTAGGCTAGAGCTTAGAATATAAAATTTTACTGCATGGAAGTAAATTCCACTTCTGAAGAAAATAATGGAAATGGATTGTGAAGCCAGATTTTTTGAACAAGCCTCAATTTATAACCTAGAATATTTTAGCTTGATAGAAATATACAGTCTAGAACCCTGAGCTGGATGAGATGTAGAAAGAAGAATGACAGTTTGGGGGAAGGACTAGAACCGAGGGTGGGAGATGTTCAGAGGCTGATGAGGAAAACTGTACAAAGAATGGGATTTTAGATGAGACAATGTCAGATCTGAGAGGAGCCTTGGAAAAGAGAATGAGAGATCAAAGAGAGCCTTTAGAACAAGGGATATTTGATCCAGGAGAAAACACCTACAGTCAGGCCCGGAGTGTCCTCCAATTTTCAATATACTATTGCTGTGAGGGCTCTGAGAATCTCCATGATCTGCTGTGGAATGGGCCTTCAAATGGAAAATGTCATAAATATTCTTAGTGAGAAAAAATCTTTTTCCAGTTCTAGGTAAATAAAGAAAGGAGGAGAATTTAGAATTTCTGAATGAGATCAATCATTTATTTCAATTTACTTTATATTGGACCCTTGTGAAGCTCAAAAAACACTCTCATCTATCACATGGCCAAAAAGTTTGGTAAAAGTACAGATAATTTCTGGCTAGCTTAATAATTCCCAGAAAAAAGTAATATACCAGCCCCAGAAAATACATGAAATTCTGTGAAAATCCTTCTTTTATAAAGATTGCCCTTGATATGATTATTATTGATAATGAATATAGGGTCTTTTTGAACCAAAAAACTGCCAGGTTTTAATTTCCAAAGCCTCATAAGAGACAAACATAATGTTTTTGGATTATGATTTCTATAAGTTATTAGGTACAGTGTAATAAAAATCCATTGACATTTTAAAAAATCAACTTTATAAATCATAGGCTGGTGTTTCTTTGGAACCAAGAATGTCATGTCCTAGAATGTCTTAAGCACACTGAATACCTGAGCTGTCAGTTCCCATTTAAGAGCAGTTTTTGGCAGTGACTGAGAGTTAGCGTACTGAATTTCCTAGCTGGGCATAAGTCCCACCTCTGAATGTCCCACTTTGGAGTAGGGATAGGAGAGCAAAGCAAAACTTTAGAACACAAAAGGTCAGGCCTTTGAATGGGCTACGAATCACCCTATATGATAGCTGGAAGCTCTCTGAGAACAATGGCAAGGATTTATTTTCATATATTTTCAAAGTGAGCCAAAATATTGGTCAGTTCTAGGAAATTTCAAAAACAAGAAGGAAGGAGATTTTTTTCCTAGGAGATTGATCCTTTCTTCCAATTTAATTTATATTCTGTAATAGGAATGCTTTGAAACAAATTGCCCATTCACAACTACACAGCTAAAAAAAAGTATAGTGAAAGTACTGTTTATTTTTTGGCAAGCCAAAAAAAAAATCCAAACTGAAAACTTTTGGACACCAAAAAAAGTAATTCCCTGTAGGTCCTCCTTTGGTCAAAACTGTTATCGATGTTACTATTAATGAAGCTAAATGTGCAGTATGTTTGGGCAACAAAATGAAGATGTAACATGCTAAGGACTTAGAAGAGACACAGGTTAGTTTTGGAAATTTTTATATAGGTAAGATGCATGTGCATTGTAATAATTATCCTATAAAATAAAAAGAAAATTCTTATTGATCATAAGATATAAAAATAAAACCACATAGGAATATACATACATAAAAATACATAGAAAATTCATATTGAATCTAAAATATCAGCTCTTGGCATCACATTGGAACACTCAATATCAGGGCTTCCTGGGACCTTTCAAGGATATATATTGGAGGGGTCCTGGAGCTTAGAATACAGAATTTCAAAGCTAGGGCACAAGTCCTGCCTCTGAAGCCCAGACTTTGAGTAAAACCTTAAAGAGACTAGGAGACATGGGATTGCTCATGGAACATAGAATGTAAAAGTTTGAAGGAAATTTGGAGTTCAGGATCATGAGCTGGATGAAATGGACAAATCTACCATTTCAGGGTCTAGAGAAGAGTGAAGGATAGATGTACAGGGGTTGGGAAGGGCCATTTTCAGGAAGAGCAGGAAATGAGCAGAGTGTCAGGCCTTGGAGATTCCATGAAGACAAACATGAGGGAACTCAAAGTGCTCATGGAAGAGGGGATGTTAGAGCAAAGAAACTTCAGATTTTGCAATGTCCTAGAAAATAGTATATGCTATATGTGGGAAGGTTCAGAGAACATAAATCATATGCTGGGGAATGGGTCATAGAGTGAAAAATCTCTCAAATGGCAAGGATTTATTTTTATATATATCCTCAGTGGGTCCAAATATTGACCATTTTTAATTTATTTCAAAAATAAGAAAGTATTTTTTCATATGAGATAATTCATTGGAATATCAACATGATTTATTTTTTGCATCAAGTGAAACAAACAAAAATCCACATCTTCAACTATATTGCCAAAAGGGTTTGGTGAGATTACTATCCATTTTTGTCTATCCAAAAAACCAAAACAAAACAAAATAAACCCTCAAAACCACAAAATCTGTTTTCCAAAAGAATGTTTGGAAATTCTTTAGTTCATTCTTTAGTAAAGACTTCTCTTGCTATTAGTATGAATGAAACTGAACATTGAGTAATTTTTGAACAAAACAAAAAGGGCATTAAGTATAGAGAACTTATAAGGGAGAAGATTTATATTGCAAGATCAGTATATTGGTAAAACTCATGTACCTTGTAATAATAATCCAATTAGTAAAAAATCAGTATAACAACTTTATACCCTATGTGGCTTTAGAATGTCATGTCTTAAATGTTCCCTATAGCACTAAAAGAGTCCGTATTCCAGGTACCATTCATATGGGAATGTTGAAAGAACCTGAGAATTTATACACAGAATGTCCTAGCTAAATGTTACATTTTGTCTCTGAAGGGACCAATTTGTAGTGTTAAAGTGAAGCCAGAATATTTGTTCAGGGATGCAATTTGTAACTGATATTGAGCTTGACAGAAAATTGGAATCCCAGAATCCTGAGCTAGATTTGGCTGTAGAATGCATAATGTCAGTCTTAAAAGGAACTAGATCAGAGATAGTGGGAGCTGTTCAGGGACTGAAAATGTAAATTGTTAGAAACAGGAAGATTTGAGCATATTGCATGGTTAAGCTGTGGTGAAAAAGAATATAAGAGAGCACTAGAGGAAGGGATCTCAGACACAAAATGTGTCCTGAGAACTACAAAGGTCATATCTTGGAATGTCCTGAAAACTACCTTGTTTGATTGTTAAGAGTTCTTTGAGATTGTAATTCATTAACTCTTGAATATGCCTTAAAAGGGAATATTTCATAAATGGCAAGGATATATTCTCATACATATTCTTAGTTGGCCCAAATATAGACCTCTTATAGATAATTTAAAAAACAAAAAGAAGGTAGATTTTTCTTGTGAGTTCAATCATATATTTCAATTTACCTTTTAGTATGGACGGAACCAAGATGGCGGATTAGGGACACCCAACTGAACTCTCCCAACATTCCCCTCCAATCAACTTTAAAATAACGCCTCAAACCAAATTTTGGAGCAGCAGAGTCAACACAAAGTCGGGGCAAGACATTTTTCAGGACTAAGAAAACATAAGCAGTCAGCAGGAGAAGTCTGTGACACTGGGGTGGAGGCCTCTTTAAATCCACCACCCCACAGGTGGTGAAAACGACAGTGTCCACAGCAGCAGCTTCAGGAGCTCTTAGCCCAAAGACTATAAGGGGGTTGGACAACTGGTCAGAAAGATTACAGAGGACCCTTTGCTGGCACTGGGTATAGGTGAAGCTGATTGGCAAATATTGTTTATATTCATTTCTGGGCCACAATTCCTGGGTGGAGAGGAGTCCTGGTGGTTGGTTACAAGAGAGCAAGGGCCCTAGTTACAGTTTCAAAGCAAACGAGTGCTAGGTCTTGTGGCTGCAGGGAATTAGGGTTACTTCCTAGATAAAGATCAGAGTATAGACCAGGAGACCAGTGATCATACTGCCCCAGTGTGGCACAAAATTCATAGCCAAGGTGTAGGCTGGGGGAATGAGCAAACAGAAAAAGAGCTTCACAATAAGAAATTCTCACTCTGGAAAGGACGACCACGACAAAAAGGGAGACGAAGACTACAATATGAAATCCGCTTCAAAAAAAGGCTCAAAGAAAAATGCCAACTGGTCTCACCCCGACCAAGATTTTATGGATGAGTTGAAGAAGGAAGTAAGAGTGGTAGAGGAAAAATTAGGAAAAGAAATGAGAGTGATGCAAGAAAATTATGAAAAGAAAGTTAGCAGCTTGGTAAGAGAGGCACAAAAAAATACTGAAGAAAATAGCACCTTAAAAAACAAATTAGGCCAAATGGCAAAAGAGGCACAAAAATCCACTGAAGAGAAGAACTCCTTAAAAATCAAAATTGGCATAATGGAAAAGGATGTACGAAAATTCACTGATGAGAAGAATTTCTTAAAAAGCAGAATTGGCCAAATGGAAAAAGAGGTACAGCATCTCACTGAAGAAAATAGGTCCTTGAAAATTAGAATGGTGCAAGTGGAAGCTAATGACTCCATGAGACATCAAGAAACAGTGAAACAAAGACAGAAGAGTGAAAAAATAGAACAAAATGTGAAATATCTCATCAGAAAAACAACTGACCTGGAAAATCGATCGAGGAGAGAAAATTTAAGAATTATTGGACTGCCTGAAAGCCATGATCAAAGAAAGAGCCTGGAAGTCATGTTGCAAGAAATTATCAGAGAAAACTGCCCTGGTGTCTTAGATCCAGATGGTAAAATAGATATCGAAAGAATCCACCGATCCCCTCCTGACAGAGATCCCAAAATCAAGACTCCGAGGGATATTATAGCCAAATTCCAGAACACCCAGCTCAAAGAGAGAATACTTCTAGCAGCAAGAAAGAAACAATTCAAATATCGTGGAGTCACAGTCAGAATCACCCAAGATTTAGTGTCTTCTACGTTAAAGGAGCGCAGGGCTTGGAATTTAATATTTCGGAGGGCAAAGGAGCTAGGATTCCAGCCAAGAATAACCTATCCAGCAGTACTGAGTGTGATCATTCAAGGGAAAAAGTGGGCGTTCAATGACATCGAAGACTTCCAGTCATTCCTGATAAAGAGACCGGATCTGCAGAGAAAATTTGACATTCAAAGAGAAGACCCAAGGAGGTACAAAAGGGTATACATAAAGAAGTAATCATAAGGGACTCAAAGTTAAACAGTCGACATTCCTATATGTGAAGATGATACATGTAACTCCCAAGAAATTTTATCATTATTAGTTTAGTTTTAAAAAGTGTACATAGACAGAGGGCATGGGTATGAGTCAGTTATGTTGTAATGATCTCCAAAAAAATGAAGGGGTGAGAAAGAGGGATACATTGGGAGGAGGGGGGAGGGGGAGGTTTAATGGGTTACTTTTTCTCAAATAGAAGAGTTGCACAAGGAAGAACTTTTACAATGGATTGGGAAATGAGGGAATGGAAGCAATGTTTGAAACTCACTCTCATCAGGATTTCTTCAAAGAGGAAAGAATATGTATACACAGTTGCATATAGAAATGTAATTTACTCAATAAGGAAATAGGAAGGGAAGGGGATATTAGAAAGGGTGGACGATAAAGGGAGGGAAAATTAAGGGAGGAAAATACACAATTAGTAAACATAACTCTGAATATTAATGAGATCAGTTACCCATAAAATGGAAACAGATAGCAGAATGGATTAGAAACCAGAATCCAAAAATATGTTGTTTACAAGAGACACTTGAAACAGAAAGACACGTATAGACACGGTGTTCAAATAAAGGGCTGAAGCAGAATCTATTATGTTTCAGCTGACATGAAAAAGCAGGCCTAGCAATTATGATCTCAGATAATGCAAAAACAAAAATAGACTGAATTTTAAAAGATAATCAGAAGCTAAATTTTACTAAAAGATTACCATAGATGGTGAAGAAATATAAAAACTTTTATATCAAGTTTCCTTTATAATGGCCTCATTCTCCCATTTATACTGAATATACAACTGTCAAATTTATAAAAATCAAAGCCATTCTCCAATTGATAAAAGGTCAAAGGGTATGAATGGGCAATTTTCAGAAGAAGAAATCAAAGCTATCTATAGTCATGAAAAAATCTTCTAAATCATTAGTGACTAGAAAATGCAAATTACAACAACTCTGAAATTACAAATGCTGAAGGTGATGAGGGGAAAAAATAGGTACCATTGGTGGAGTAGTGAACTGATCAAACCATTTTGGAAACCAATTTGGAGCTAGGTCCAAAGGGCTATAAAACTGTGCATACCCTTTGACACAACAATACCACTATTAAGTCTATATCCCAAAGAAATAAAAATAAATGGAAAAAGACCTATATGTACAAAAATCTTTATAGCAGCTCTTTTTTTTTGTAATGGCAAAGTATTAGAAATCAAGGGGATGCACATCAATTGGGGAATGGCTGAACAGAGTTGTGGCATATGATTGTGTTGGAGTACTATTTTGCTGTAAGAAATGATGAAGGGGGTGGGTTAAGAAAAAAAAAAAACCTCATGGCAAGAACCATATGAACTGATGTTAAGTGACAACAGGGAGATCATTGTAATATGGTAACAGTAATGATGTAATGGTGATCAACTGTGAAAGACTTGTATACTGTGATCAATATAACAATCCAAGGCAATTTCAAAGGACTCATGATGAAAAAATGCTACCCATGTCCACAGAGAGAGAAGTGATGAACTCTGAGTGTAAATTGAAGTATAATTTTGTCATTTTCTTTATTTGTTCTTGCTTTCTATGTAAATATAGCTAATATGGAAATATGTTTAGTGTTATTTCACATGTATAATTGATGTCATCTTGCTTGTCTCAGTGGGTGCGGGTGGGTGTGGGAGGGAGGGAGATAATTTGGAACTAAAAATCTAAAAAGAAATGAATGTTTAAAGTAAATAATAAATTAAAATGGTAATTTTTTTTTTTTAGTATGCATTGGTGATGAAAAAAACTCACATCCTTAACCATATAGCCTTAAGGGTATAGTGAAAATACTATCTATTTTTTGGCCACTGGGGGAAAAAAAATGCCAAAAAGCCCAAAAATCTGTACATGAAAACCAATGCAATTCTATGCATTTATTTCATTGATGAAGATATTGGTAGTAGTATTAGTGATAATGAATATTGAGTATTTTTGTTCATTAAAACATGTTGTTATGTAATAAGGACATATAAGTGGAGAAGTCTTATGTTTGGAAATCAGTATATAGATAAGACTCAAGTGTGTAGTTAAAAATATAAAATAAATGTTAGTAAAAAAAATCCTTATAAATCTTAGGAGTATGTTCCTTTAGATAACAGAATGCTGTATCTGTGAAGGTTCTTAGAACACTTAATGTATGGGTTTCCAGGTATCTTTGAAAGGGACAAGCTGGTGGTAGGCTAGAACTTATAATACAGAATTTCCAAGCATGACAGTAAGTCCCACTTCTGAATAGAACAATTTGAATGGAATTTGAAGCCAGAATTCTTAAACAAATAGTCAATATAGAACCTAGAATATCAGAACTTGATGATAATATATAGAAACCAGAATCCTGAATTAGATGAGGCTGTAGAAACAGGAAATGTCAGTTTGGGGGCTGACTAGGAGAGAGTAGGAGGTGTTCAGAGGCATATGAGGGAAATTATTTGAAGAAATGGGATTTTAGAACAGACAGTGTCAACTCTGCAAGAAGCCTCAGAGAAGAGAATGAGAGATGGAGGAGGGACTTTAGAAGAAGCGATATCTGATCCAAAAGACAACAGAAATGTTCAGGACTGAAATGTCCTTAAATTTTCCATATCCCATAGGTGTAAGGGCTCTGAGCACCTACCTTATCTGCCTTCAAATGCAAAATGTCACCAATTTCAATGATTACTTTGAATATATTCTACTGGCCAAAGTATTTTCCAGTTCTAGGTAAACAGAAATGAGGATAATTTCGAATTTCTGAATGAGAGTAATCATTTATTTCAGTTTACTTTTATATTAGGCCCCTGTGAAGCTCAAAAAAAAATTGCCATCTTCTACCACACAGCCAAAAAATTTTGGTGAAAGTACTGATCATTTTTGGCTAGCTAAAAAGTCCCCAGACTAGATAGTATACCAGTACCAAGAAATAAATGCAACCCCATGAAGATACTTCTTTGAGAAAGACAGCTATTGATATGCTTATTCATGATAAAGAATATGCAGTATTTTTGGACAAAAACCCAAGGTGTTAATTCCCAAAGCCTCATAAGAGACAGAATTAATGTTTCCGGATGATGAAAATAGCAAGTCATTAGGTGCAGTGTAATAACAACTCATTAAAAAAAAGCTTTAAGAAAAATCAACTTTATATTTGATAGTAGTTCATCATTGGATGCTGTTTCTTTGGAAACCAAAATGTCACGTGTTGGAATTCCCTTAGTCTGCCGAATGTCTAGCCTGTTAGGTCCCATTCAAGGATAAATGTTGGAGGTGGCTGAGAGTTAGCATACAAAACAAATGTAATTCCTTTGAAGTCCCCATTTGATCAAGACTGATATTGATATGACTATTAGTGAAAATGAAAACAGAGGTAGCAGAGCTAATATGGCTGAGTATTTCTCTCTCAGAAATACCCCTCTAAACAACTTTAAAATAAAGCCTCAAAATGAATTCTGGAGTATCCAAATCAACAAAAAGACTGGAGAGGGAGGGCAATTTTCTAGCCAGCCACAACTTAGATCACCTGGAAAAATCTGCCTTACTGAGGTAAGAATACAACCCAGTCCAGCGCAGCCAGGCAAACCAGCATAGGTCTTGGGGTGACTAAATAATTTATGCTAAAGTTCTCTGCCCAACAAATTCTCTGCTGACAGTAAATGCATTTGTCAGCTTCTCAGAAGTAGATTACAGGGCACCCCTTGTTGGCACTGAGGGCAGGACTATGTTACCTTGCCCATAAGTGGTTCTGGGTTGCAGTCACAGGGCAAGGAGAAGCATTAGCATACTAGAGCCATTAGCCACCCGGGAGCAGGGATCCTGGTCAAGTTCTGGGGAGGAAAAGAGTGTTCTAAGTTACTCACAGACCAGAGAACAGGTCAGGAGGGCAGTGACCAGAAATTTCCTTATATCATACCATCTTGAAAGAGCAGAAACTTAAAGAACTCCAGAACTAGCTCCGAAAATAGCAGCAGAAAAACCTAAAGCTTGGGACAGTGTCCCCTCTACCACAAGAGCAAAACCAAACTTTAACATAAAGTCAAGAAATGGGCTGGAAAAAAATGAGTGAACAACAAAAACAAAAATAAATTCACATAATGGACACAGGAAAGGGAAGATGTGGGGGCGGGGTGGGGAAAGGGGATAAAAGAAGATACAGACAGGCTGATAAAAGGTAGGGCAGATTTTGGGGGAGGGGTAGAAACAAACACTTTAGAGGAGGAACAGGGTAAAAGGAGAGAGAAGATAAAGGGAAAATAGTATGGAGGGAAATACACAGTAATAATCATTGTGAAAACATTTTTACAGCAAGTTTTTTTTTTCTGATAAAGGCCTCATCTCTCAAATATATAGAGAACCGAATCAAATTTATAAGAGTACAAGTCATTACCAAATTGATAAATGGTCAAATGGTATAAATAGTCCATTTTCTGATGAAGAAATAAAAACTGTATTAATATGAAAAAATGCTCTAAATAATTATTGACTAGGGAAAGGAAATAAAAAAGAAATATGGGGTATCACCTCATGCCTATCAGATTGGCTAATATAACAGAAAAAGAAAATGATAAATGTTGGAGAGGAAGTGGGAAATTGGGATACTAATGCACTGTTGGTAGAGTGAACTGTCCCAAACAATTTAAGGAGTATTTTGGAATTATGCTCCAAGGTCTATAAAACTGCATATCCTTCGACCCATTAATAACACTACTTGGTCTGTATTTAAAAAAAATTAAAAAGGGAAAGGGACAAATGTGTACAAAAATATTTATGTAAGCTCATTTTGTGGTGTCAAAGAACTGGAAATTAAGGGGAAATTTGTAGTATATGATTGTGATGTAATACTATTGTGCTATTAAAATGACTAGCAGGATCCTTTCAGAGAAACCTGGAAAGACTTAAATGAACTGATGCCATTTGAAGTCAGCAGAACCAAGAGAACAGTATACACAGTAACAGCATTATCATACAGTGATTTACTGGGAATGACTTAGCTCATCTCAGAAATACAACAGTCTTGTGACTGAAAATGCTGTCCACCTCCAGAGAAAGAAATGATGAAGTATGAATGCAGATCAAGGCATACTCTTTTTAGGCTTTCTTATTTTTCTTGGTTTGTTTATTGTTATTGTTATTGTTGCTGTTGTTGTTATTGTTGTTTTGATCTGTGTTCTGTTTCACTAAATGACTAATATGGAAATATGTTTCGCATGATGTCATAAATATAACCTGCATAAAATAGCTTGTCTTCTCAATGAAGGGGTGGGGAGGAAGGGATGGAGAAAATTTAGAAATCAAAACTTTAAAAGACAAATGTTAAAACTTGTTCTTCTGTGTAATTGGAAAATAAATAAAATATTTGAAAAAGAAAATGAATTAGAGTATGATTGGACAAAACCATCAAGGGGTAACATCAAAAGTTATAGAAGAAACAAGAGTAAATTTTGGAAATCTGTATATAGGTAAGGTCGATGTGCATTATAATAATTATCTAAGAAAAATAAAAAAGAAAAGTGCTTATATACCACAGAAAGGTATATTGTTAGACTCCATCTGCTGGGGAAGGAGCCTTAGAGTAGAAAATCCCACAAATGGCAAGGATTTATCATGTCTATACTGAGAGGGCCCAAACAGTGATGATTTTTGACTAATCTAAAAAATAAGAAAAGAAGATTTTTCTTAGGAAATTCTTCACAAAACAAAAAAAAAGGAAATCATTCACATATTCCATTGTAATTGTTATTGGTTACCACCAACGTATAAGGAAAACAAATGAAGAAGCTAAAAAACAAAAACCTCCTATTGCCAGCCACAATACAAAAAAGATTTGTTGAGATTATAGTCAATTTTTTGATTAGAAAAAAAACCAAAAAAAAAAACCAAACCACACACACAGAAAAACCCCAAACCTCAAAACCATAACACAAGCATATTGAAACAAATGTAGTTCAATGTATTTTTTCTTTAGTAAAGACTGCTGTTTCTATCACTATTAATTAAATATTGAGTATTTTTTTAAATCAATTATGGATAAGAAAAACGGAGAAACAAAAAAACCCCAAAACAAACAAACAAACAAAAACCTCATCTCTTCGACCATACTACCAAAATAGTTTGGTGAGATTACTGGCAATTTTTGGCTACTTAAATAAACTCTTCAAAACCACAATACCCACCCACCAAAACAAATGCAATTCCATGTATTTATTTTTTTAGTAAAGACTGCTGTTTCTCTTACTATTAATAAAAATGAATATTGAGAAATTTTGGACAAAAAACTAGCTGTTTGGTAAAGAGAGCTTATTAGAGAGAGGACTTCTATTTCCAAATCTACATATAGGGAAGGCCCATATGCATTGTGATCAAAAATCTAATTAATAAGAAATAAAGATAATAATTTGACACAAATTAGCATGATCATAGCTTTAGAACCAAAATGTCATGTCTTTTATGGTATCAAGAACACTCATGGTTTAGGCTTCCAGACACATTTCATGTGAGAATGATGGAAGTAGTTGAGAGCAGAGATCCAGAAAGTCCAATCTAGGAGTTAAATCCTGCCTCTGAATGAACCAGTATGGAGAGGGAAAGGGAAGCCAGAATACGAGATCTTGAGGACATCTGGCATCAAAACCATACGGGCTTTGTGAAAACTTTGAATCTAGAATTCTAAGCTTTATTCAGTTGTCAAAACTATAATGTCAGTTTGAGGAGGGACTAGAAGAGGGAGGGTGGAGATGTTTAGGGGCTGAGAATAGAAATGGTCACAAATTGGAGAATTTAGCACATTGTTGGTGTAGCCATGAAGAAGAGAAAGAAGAGAGCACTTTGAAGATGGGATATCAGAACTGCGAGTGCCCTGAGACTCCAAAGGGCAGATCTTGGAATGTCCTGAAAGTCATCATGTTGGATTTCTAGGTGGTACCTGAGAATGTAATTTATTTAGCTCTCAAATATGCCTTAAAATGGAATATTTCATAAATGGTAAGGACATATTGTCATACATATTCATAGGTGGCCCAAATATTGACCTGTCAAAGGTCATTTAAAAGAAGGTAGATTGTTCTTATGAGATCAAACATATATTCCAATTTAATTTTGATACAAAAAAATCATATGTCCTTAACCACACAACCATAAGGGTATGGAAAACACTATTTTGTGACCACACACAGAACTCCACAAATCCTAAACAGCTATAAATGGAAACCAATGCAATCCACTGCAATTCCTTCATTAACAAAGATAGCTACTGATAATAGCATTACTGATCATGAATATTCTGTATTTGGGGCCATTAAAATATGGTGTTACATAGTTGACATAAGGAGAGAAGACTTCTGTTTGGAAATCAATATATGGGTAAGACTCAAGTATATTGTTAAAATAAACTTAAGGAAAAAAACAGACATCTTAGAATTGTGTTCCTTTAGATATGAAAATCTCATATCTGTGAAGGTCCTTAAACAACGTCTAGGCTTCCAAGTACCAATAAAACAGACAAATTGGTTGTAGGCTCAAACTTAGAATACAGAATTTCCCAGAATGGCACTAAGTCCCACATCTGTATGGCACAATCAGGAATGGATTGTGAAACTAGAATCCTTGAACAGGTCTTTGACCTGGAACCTATAATACAAATTGATAGAACTATACAAATCAGAATCCTCAGTTGTATGAGGCTGTCGAAATAGAAATGTCAGTTTGGGCAAGGACTAAAAGAGAGTGAGAGATGTTCAGAGGCTGATGAAGAACAATTATCTGAAGAAATGGGATAAAATGTCAGGTCTGGGAGGAGCCTTGGAGAAGAGAATGGGCAACCGAGCAGGGACTTTAGAAGAAGGGATATCTGATCCAGCAGAGAACATCCAAGGTTGAGATTGATGGGAATGGAGTGTTGGCAAATTTAGGATTTCTGGATGATTATTTCAATTTACTTTATATTAAACCTTCAGTAGCTCAAAATCTTCCGTAGCTCACATCTTCCAACACTTAGCCAAAATCATTTTATGAAAGTACTGATAATTTTTTGGCTAGCTAAAAACAATCCCCAGACAAAGTAATACACCAACACCACAAAATTAATGCAATTCCATGAAGATCTTCTTTTTTGATAACTGCTGCCATTTGTATGATTATTTTTGATAAAAAGAAAACCTAGGTGTTAATTCCCAAAGCCTCATTAGAGACAGAACTAATGTTTCCAGATCATGGTATCTGTAAGGTAATAGGTACAATTAAAAAAAAATACATTAATTTTAAAAATCAACTCCATAGATCATAAGATGGCATTTCTTTGGAACCATAAATGTCTTCTCTTAGCATGTCCTTAGCACACTGAATGTCACTTCCCAATGAAGGGCAATTGAGAGTTGGCATGATATCTCTGAGAACATGAATCAGAAGCTTCTCTGGCATGGACCTTAGAAGGGAAAATATCATAAAGGGCAAAGATTTCTGTTCCTGTATATTCTAAGTGAGCCAACATATTGGCTAATTCTAGGTAATTTCAAAAACAAGAGAGAGGGAGATTTTGCCCAGAATTTCAGTCCTTTATGACAATTTAACTGATATTCTGCCACGGGGATACTTTGCAACAAAACACTCATTTACAACTACAGAGCTAAGAGAGTCTAGTGAAAGTAGCATCTCTTTTTTAGCAAGCCAGAAAAAGTCCCCAAGCTGAAAATACTTGGACACCACAGAAGATCTTACTACCTCTAGGTCCTCTTTTGATCATGGATCCTATTGATATTATTGTTAAGGAAAATGAAGATATGTTTGAGCATCAGAAATGAAGCTGTCACATGGTGAGGGCTTAGAAGACATATGGGTAAGGTTTGGAAATTTGTATATAGGTAAGATTATGAATTATCCAATAAAAATAAAAAAGTAAAATTCTAAAAGATCACAGCAGGATATGGCCTTAGAATCCATAATACCCGTTTTTGGCAGCCCCTTGGAACACTGAACATTGGGACTTCAAAGGACCTTTCAAGCATATATGGTACAGGGGTCCTGGAGTTTAGAATACAGAATTAATTAACTAGAGGACAACTCCTGCTTGTGAAGATCCAGATTTTAAGTAAAAACTTTAGAGAGAGTATTAGATGGGGGTGGGGGACTCATGGAACATAAACTGTATGAGTTTGAAGAAAATTTGGAATTCAGGATCATCAGCTGGATGAGGCTGTAGAAGATGCAAAGTTAGAATTGATAGGGTCTACAGAAGAAAGAGTAGGAGATATATGGGGTCTGGGAATAGAA
This sequence comes from Dromiciops gliroides, assembly GCF_019393635.1. NCBI lineage: Eukaryota > Metazoa > Chordata > Mammalia > Microbiotheria > Microbiotheriidae > Dromiciops > Dromiciops gliroides. Next base: position 30,120,475 of record NC_057867.1, on the reverse strand, counting down.
AATTTCAAAAACAGAAGGCTTTGAACCAACAGTGTCAGGCCTGGGAATTGCCATGGAGATGAAAATGAGAGAGTTGGTAGTACCCAAAGAAGAAGGCATATTGGAACAAGAAAGCCCCCAGAGCAGAAAATGTCAGATCTGGCAATATTCTGGAAAATGCTACAGGTGAGAGGGTTCAGAGAAGAGAAAACATCTGGTGGGGAATTGGCCTTAGAGTGGAAATCTTACAACTCAGGAAGATTTATTTTCATGCATATACTGAGTAGGCTTGATGATTGGCCATTTTTAGTTAATTTAAAAAAAAAATAAGAGGAAGGTAGATGTTTTTATAGGAGTCCATTCACTAATTCCAGCATAATTATAATGAATATCAATGATTTTTAAGAAAAAGTAACAGAGGTGGCACAGTGGAAAAAGCACTGGCCCTGGATTCAGGAGGACCTGATTTCAAATCCGGCCTTAGGCACTTGACACTTAACTAGCTGTGTGACCCTGGGCAAGTCACTTAACCTTCATTGTCCCAGAAAAAGAAATAAAAAGGCAACAGAGAAACAAACAAAAAACCCAAACAAAAACTTCCTATATTCACCAACAAGATTAAAGGGGTTTGATGAACTTACTGTCAATTATTTGTCTAGGCAAAAGGCCCCCTCAAAAACCATAACACCACAATCCCAAAGGACTAATGATGAAGCATACTATCCACTTCCAGAGAAGGAACTGATGTTGATTGAACACAGATTGAAGCAGGCTATTTTGCACTTTCTCTTTTTTTTGAGGGAGGGTGGCAGGGCAGTTGGGTGGTGCAGTGGATAACGCACCGGCCCTGGATTCAAGAGGACCTGAGTTCAAGTCTGGCCTCAGACACTTGACACTTACTAGCTGTGTGACCCTGGGCAATTCACTTAACCCTCATTGTCCTGCCCCCACCCCCCAAAAAAAACCCCACAGCACCTGCACTCCTAAACAACTGCAGATGACCTGTTTCTTTCTTTAATATAGACTGCTGTTTCTACTACAATTAATAAAAAATTAATATCTAGTAATTTGATACAAAAACACAAGGTGTTCAGTATGGAGTTTATTAGGGAGAAGACATGTTGAAATCACAATATCACTTTCAGCCATGCACATTGTAAGAATCAAAATAATAAAACATACAATAAAATATCAAAATAATAAAATAATAACGTGACAAGTTTTCATGATGTGGTTTTAGAAGTAAAAACTTCGTGTCTTGGTTAGTCCCTAGGACACTAAAAGTTTGAGTTTCTAGATATCTTTCATGTGGGGATATTGGAAGTAGTTGAGAGCAGAGATTCAGAATGTCCAAGCTAGGAGCTAAATCCTGTCTCTGAATGTACCAAGCAAGAATGGAAAGTAAAGTCAGAATAGGTGATCATGGAGGGTACTGGAACCAAGACCGTGTGGGCTTCATGGAAACTTTCAATCCAGAATCCTGAGCTTGATTTGGCTGTAGAATCTATAATGCCAGTGTTGAGTTGTACTAAAAAAAGAAAAAGTAGAAAATGTTGGGGCAGCTAGGTGGCACAGTGGATAGAGCATCAGCCCTAGATTCAGGAGGACCTGAGTTCAAATCTGGCCTCAGACACTTAACACTACTAGCTGTGTGACCCTGGGCAAGTCACTTAACCCCAACTGCCTCACAAAAAAGTGGAAGATGTTCAGGGGCTGAGAATTTAAAATATCAGAAAGAGGAGGATTTTTAACAGAAAACATGATGAGCCATGGTCAAGGTAACAAAGCACGTAGGAGAACCTTTAGAAGAAGGGATATGAGAGCAGAGGGTGCCCTGAGACTCCAAAGGGAAGATCTTGGAATGTCCTGAAAATGACCATGTTTGATTGCTAGGCAATCCATGAGAACAGAAATGATTAGCTCTGAATGGGCCTTAGAATCCTAAATAGCAAGGTTGTATTCTCATATACATTCTTAGTTGGCCCCCAATACTGACCTGATATGGGCCATTTAAAAAAAACAAAAAGAAGGTAGATTGTTCTCTTGAGATCAAATCTAAATTCCAATTGAATTTTCAGTCTGTATTGGTGATAGAAAAAAATTTAAATCTAACATCCTTAACTGCAGGGTTTGTGGGTAAGTTGAAAACACAATCAATTTCATGGCCACCCAAAATACCTGTACATGAAAGCAATGCAGTCCTCTGCAATTGCTTCATTAATAAAGATAGCTATTGAGAGTTGTATTCATGATAATTAATATTCAGTATTTGGGGGCATTACAAGATGGTGATAAAGACTTACAAGGGGAGAAGATTTCTGTTTGGAAATCAGTATATGAGTAACACTCCAGTGCACTGTTAAAATAAACAATAACAGAAACAATGAAATAAAGCCAACCAGATCTTAGGAGTGTGCTCTTTTAGATATGAAAATCTCATATCTGTGAAGGTCCTTAGAAATTTGAATGTCTGGGCCTCCAGGTACCATCAAAGGTGGCAAGATGTTGGTAGACTTGAGGTTAGAATAAAGCAGGGTTTCTTTTTTGCAGGGCAATGAGGGTTAAGTGACTTGCCTAGGGTCACACAGCTAGTAAGTGTCAAGTGTCTGAGGCTGGATTTGAACTCAGGTCCTCCTGAATCCAGGGCAAGTTCTTTATGTACTATGCCACCTTGCGACCCCCAGGGCATCTTAAACTTTTTTTCTACTTGCAACCTCTTTTTGCCTGAAATTTTTTTCTTTTTTTTGGGGGGGGGCAATGAGGGTTAAGTGACCTGTCTAGGGTCACACTGCTTAGTAAATGTCAAGTGCCTGAGGCCAGATTTGAAAATTTGTTTTTCCACACAACCCCAGGCATATAGGTATATAAAATAGGTATACATTACCTATTACTCTTGTCAAATTTTTAGTGTCCCCCCCATTAAGTTCGATGACCCCAAATGGGTTCACTTAACCCTCATTGCCACGCCAAAAAAAAAGAAAGAAAGAAAAGAAAGTTAAAAAAAAAGTGAGAGATTTTTGGAGAATGATGAGAAAAACTGTTTGAAGAAATAGGATTTTATAAGAGACATGGTGAAGTCTGGGCAGAGCCATGGACAAGAAAATGAGAGATTGAGTTGGGACTTTAGAAGAAGAGATATCTGATCCAGGAGGGAACAACAAAAGTCAGGACTGAAGTGTCCTCCCATTTTCCATTAGCCATAACAGTGAGGGCTCTGAGAACCTGCATGACCTGGTGCAGAATGGGCCTTTGAATGTCAAAGGTCCAAAATTTCATCAATTTCTTTGAATATATTCCAGGTCAAAATACCTTCCAGTTCCAGGTAAATAAAGAAACTAGCTGCATTTTGAAATTCTGATTGACATCAATTATTTATTTCCTTGTGAAGCTAACAACAAAAATCCACATATCCCACCACAAAACCAAAAGTATTTAGTGAACGTAATGATCATTTTTTGTCTATCTAAAAATTCCTCAGACAAGGGGATAGAAAAGCACCATGAAACAAATACAAATGTATGAAGATCCTTCTTTGATAAAAGACTGCCATTGCTATTATTATTATTATTATTATTATTGGGAAGGCAGCAAGGGTTAAGTGACTTGCCCAGGGACCCACAGCTAGTAGGTGTCAAGTGTCTGAGGCCACATTTGAACTCAGGTCCTCCTGAATCCAGGGCCAGTGCTTTATCCACTGCAACAACTAGCTGTCCCCTTAAGCAAGTATTTACATAGATTTTGTAAAAAAAGATAACTTGTTCATTTTAAAAAGAAAATGCCTTTTAAAATCTGCTTTGTAAATCTATGAATATTCTTAGGATCATCTAGCTATAAAATTCTGATCAGCTCTGAAAAACAAATAGTTTTAAAAATTAACTTTTTGGATCATAAGATGGCTTTTCACTGGAACGGAAAATGCAATGTATTAGAATGTCCTTAGCACACTGAATGCTTGGCCTGTCAGTTCCTGCTGAAGGGTAATTGAGAGGTGGCATGCCAAATTTCCTACCTAGGCCTAAGTCCCAACTCATAATGTCCCACTTTGAAATGGGGATATGAGAACAAAGCAAAACTCTAGGACAAAAAGTTCAGCCTTTTAAATGGGCCATAAACACCCCATATGATCGGTGGAAGCTCTCTGAGAACAGGAATCAGAATTTGGTGCGACTATTGTCAATTGTTTGGCTAGCTAAATAAATCTGTCAAAACTGCAACCCCTGTACCTCCAAACAAATGCAATTGTATGTATTGCTTTCAGTAGTAAAGACTGCTGTTTTATTACTATTAATAAAAATGAATATCAAGTAATTTTGGACAAAAATTCCCAGAGGTTCAGGATAGAGACCTTTTTAGCAGAAGATTCCTATTGCACAGTCATCATATCAATTGGAGAAATGTACACTGAAATAATCATTCAAATAATAAAATTTAAAATAATAAATTGACACAAGTGTTCATGATATAATTTTAGCAATAAAAACTCACTTCTTGTATGGTCTCTGGAATTCTAAAGGTCAAAGTTTCCAGGTATTTTTCATATGGGAATGTTGGAAACAATTGAGAACACAGGTAGAAAATGTCCAAACTAGTAGTTAAATCCTGCCTCTGAATGTCCCCATGAGGAGTGGATATTGAAGCCAGAATAGGTGATCATAGAGGAGACTAAAAACTAGACTGTGTGGGTTTGATGGAAACTTTGAATGCAGAATCCTCAGCTTGACTCAGTTGTCACATCTCTAATGTCATCGTTCACAGGGACCAGAAGTGGGAGGGTAGGAAATGTTCAGGATGTGAAAGTGGAAACTGTCAGAAGCAGGAGGGTTTTAGCTTCTAGCCTGGTATGGCCATGGTCAAGACAATGAAGAAGGCATATCAGATCAGAGAGAGCCCCAAGACTCCAAAGGACAGGTGTTGACATGTCCTACAAATCACCACATTTGATTGCTAACCCTTCTCTGAGAAGAAAAGTGATTGGCTCTCAATGGGCCTTAAAATGCAAGAAATTATTCTCAGATAGATTCTTAGTTGGCCAAATTTTGACCTGTTGTAAGTCATTTAATACACAAGATGAAAGTAGATTGTCCTTATGAGATCAAACCTAAATTAAAATCTAATGTTTAGTATGCATTCTTGATGGAAAAAGATAAAATCTGACATCCTTAGCCAAAGAGCCTTGAGGGTAAGATGAAAATACTGTCAATTTTATGACTGCCCAAATTGCTACCACCATCTGTAAAGAGTAGAATCCTTGAAATTATTTGATTGTTAAAGATAGGATTTGATAGTATTATGTTCATGAGGAATATTCAGTATTTTGTGGCATCACAACATGGTGGCATATATATAAAAGGAGAAGTCTCCTCTTTGGAAATCAGTATATGGGTAACTTTTCCATTGTTTAAATATTTTGCGATTTAATTAAATTAGGTAGTAGTGCTGCTTTGAAAGAAATCAGGAATTCACAACTACACAAGTAAATAAACCTTGGTAAAGTAGTATCTATTTTTTGGCAGGCCAAAATCTGCCCCCAAACTAAAAACAGAGACACCAAATCCAAGGTAATTCCCTATGTGTTCTCCTTTCTTTAGTCCAGACTACTACTGAAATTAGAAAGAAGGGAAATGAATGCAGAGTATGTTTGGGCAATAAAATGAACGTGTTGCATGCTGAGGACTTATAACAGACATGGGCTAGTTGTGCATATTTGTACATAGGTAAGATGCATGTGTATTGTAATAATTATCTAATAAACATAAAAAAGAAATATCCTTATAGATCATTTACAGAATTAGCAGCTGTATGAGGCTGTAGTAGAAGGAACAAGGTCAAAATATTGAGGGTTTAAAGAAGAGAAGGTGGCAGAGGTATGGGGGCTGGGATGGAAATTTTCAAAAACAAGAGATTTTGAGCACACAGAGTCTCAGACCTGGGAGTTGCCATGGAGATGAAAATGAGAGAACTAGCAGAGCCCATCTAAGATGGAGAATCAGAACAAAGAGAGCCATTAGGGTAGAAAATGTCGGATGCTGCAGTGTACTGCAAGCCACTATTTGCTACAGGTGGGAGGGTTCAGAGACCAGAAATCATCTGGTGGGGAAGGGGCCTTAGAGTGGAAAATCTCAAACATGCATGGATTTCTTTTCATGTATATACTCAGTGGGTCCAAATAGTCTCCTTAGAAAAGTAATTTAAATATAATAATATAGATTTTTTTGGTAGGAGAGCATTCATTTATTCCAATATAATTTTTACTGTGCATGGTGATTAATTAGAAAAACTAATAAAGAACTTTAAAAAAGCATAAGCCAAAAGTGTTTTCTCTTCAATCCCTGTACCAAAAGTGTTAGGTGAGATCACAGCCAATTTTGTGTGTGGTTAAATAAACACCTCAAAACTGCAAAACCTCTTACTTTTATTTTGGTCCTCAGGAAAGACTGCTTTTTCTATTACTATTAATTAAAATAATCATTGATTAATTTTGTTTGTTTGTGTTTTGGTGGGGCCCAGGGTCATACAGCTAGTAGGTATCCAGTGTTTGAGGCCAGATTTGAACTCATGTCCTCCTGAATCCAGGGCCAGTGCTTTATCACTGCACAATATTGATTAATTTTGGACAAAAACCCTAGCTGTTCAGGATTGAGACACTTTTAGGGAGAAGTCTTCTAAGTCATCATCTCATTTGGACTAAAATACATTGTAATTAACAATTCAAATAATAAAATTAAAAATAATTTGACACAAGTTTTCTTGATATGGCTTTAGAATTCCAAATACATGCATTATATGGTCCATACAGTTCTAAAAGTCTAGGTTTTCAGATCCTTTTTATGTGGCAATGTTGGAAGTATTTGAGAACATAGAATGAAAATGTCTAAACTACTGGTTCAGTCCTGCCTTTGCATGTGTCATTGAGGAGTGGAACGTGAAGCCAGAATAGGTGATCATGGAGGGCACTGGAACCCAGCATGTGTGGGATTGGTGGAAACTTTGAATCTAGAATCCTCAGCTTCACTCAGCTGTCAAATCTATAATGTCATAGTTAGGAGGGAGAAAGGCAGGGATGTTCAGGGGCTGAGAAGTGAAATTCTTAGAAAGAGGAGGGTTTTAGCACATATCCTGGAAGTAGGAGAGCCCTTTGAAGAAGGGACATCAGACCAGAGAGTGCCCTGGGACTTCAAAGGTAGGTCTTAGCATGTCCTGAAAATCACCAAGTTGGATTGGTGGGTGGTGTCTGAGAACAGACATGATTAGCTATGAATGGGCCGTAGAATGGAAAATATCAAAAATGTCGGAGATGTATTCTCATATTCTTACTTTGCTTAAATATTGACCTGTTGTTTGTTATTTTAAAAAGCAGCAGGTAGATGGTTCTTATGAGATCAACCCCAAAGCAAATTCAGTTTTTAGGATGAACTGGAGACAGAAAAAAGAAAAAAACTGGCTTCCTTAACCACAGAGTTGAATCTATAATGTCAGTGTGGAGTGGGGATAGAAGAGGAAGAGTAGGAGACATTCAGCAGCTGTGAATGAAAACTGTCAAAAACAAGAGGGTTGTAGCTCATAGCCTGATATGGCAACAGTGAAGAGCAGGAAGGAGGTAGCAGAGCACTTTGAAAATGGGATATCAAAGCAGAGAGGGCCCTCGGCCTCCACAGGGATGATCTTGGAATGCCCTAAAAATCACCATGTTTGATTGCTAGGTGTTTTCTTAGGACATGAATGATTTGCCAGGAATGCAAAATGTCATCAATGGCAAGGATTTATTCTCACATAGAAGTAGGCCTAAATATTGACCTCTTGTAGGTAAGTTATAAAACAAGGCAAAGATGGATTTCTCTGATGTGATCAAACATAAATTCTAATTTACATTTTAGTATGCATTAGTGATAGAAAAAAGTAAAAAATGTTACAACCTTAAACACAGAACCTTCGAAGCATGGTGAAAATTCTATCTATTTCTGGCCACTCAAAAACTCTATGCAAACACAAATACCTCTACAAAGTCCTTCATTGATAAAGCTTACTATTGATACTTGCATTAGTAATAATGTAGAAATTATATTTGTAGCCATTAGAAAATGACGTTATGGAATCAGAACTTTTAGGGAGAGACAACTTACATTTGGAAATGACTATATATCTGAGACTTAAACTCGTTGCTCAGATAAAAGAATAATGCATACTGAAGCAGAAAAAGCCCAAATAAACATTAAAGATTTTTGGAGGGGCTCTTTTAGACTTGAGAATCTCAAATCCGTAAAGATCCTTAGAAAACTGAATGTCTGTATTTCCAGGTGCCATTAAAATGAGTAAGTGTAGGGGGCAGCTAAGTGGTGCTGCAGTGGATAAAGCACCAGCCCTGCATTCAGGAGGACATGAGTTCAAATTCAGCCTTAGACACTTGACACTTAACTAGTCACTTAACCTTCATCGCACCGAAAAAAGAAATAAAAAGGTAACAGAGAAACAAACAAATAACCCAAACAAAATCCTCCTATATTCACCAATAAGATTAAAGGATTTTGACGAACATACTGCCAATTTTTTGTATAGGCAAAAAGGTCCCTCCAAAACCACAACACCACAATCCCAAAGGACTAATGATGAAGTATACTATCCACCTCCAGAGAAAGAACTGATATTGATGGAACACAGACTGAAGCAGGCCTTTTTGTGCTTTCTCTTTTTTGGGGGGGGGGGAGGGCAGTTAGGTGGGGCAGTGGATAAGGCACTAGCCCTGGATTCAGGAGGACCTGAGTTCAAGTTTGGCCTGAAACACTTGACACTTACTAGCTGTGTGACCCTGGGCAAGTCATGTAACCCTCATTGTCCTGCCCTCCCACAAAAAAAATAGCACCTGCACTCCTAAACAAATACACATCACCTATTTCTTTCTTTAATATAAACTGCTGTTTCTATTACGATTAATAAAAAATAATATCTAGTAATTTGATACAAAAACACAAGGTGTTCAGTATAGAGTTTATTAGGGAGAAGACTTATGTTGAAATCACCATATCACTTTCAACCATGCACATTGTAATAAGAATCAAAATTAAAAATGCAATTAAATATCAAAATAATAATAAAATAATAAAAATAATAACTTGACAAGTTTTAATGATGTGGTTTTAGAATTAAAAACTTCGTGAGAGCAGAGATTCAGATTGTCCAAGCTAGGAGCTAAATCCTGTCTCTGAATGTACCAAGCAAGAATGGAAAGTAAAGTCAGAATAGGTGATCATGGAGGGTACTGGAACCAAGACCGTGTGGGCTTCATGGAAACTTTCAATCCAGAATCCTGAGCTTGATTTGGCTGTAGAATCTATAATGTCGGTGTTGAATGGTACTACAAAAGAAAAAGTAGAAAATGTTGGGGCAGCTAGGTGGCACAGTGGATAGAGCATCAGCCCTGGATTCAGGAAGACCTGAGTTCAAATCTGGCCTCAGACACTTAACACTTACTAGCTGTGTGACCCTGGGCAAGTCACTTAACCCCAACTGCCTCACAAAAAAGTGGAAGATGTTCAGGGACTGAGAATTTAAAATATCAGAAAGAGGAGGATTTTTAACACAAAACATGATGAGCCATGGTCAAGGTAACAAAGCACGTAGGAGAACCTTTAGAAGAAGGGATATGAGAGCAGAGGGTGTCCTGAGACTCCAAAGGGAAGATCTTGGAATGTCCTGAAAATGACCATGTTTGATTGCTAGGCAATCCATGAGAACAGAAATGATTAGCTCTGAATGGGCCTTAGAATCCTAAATAGCAAGGTTGTATTCTCATATATATTCTTAGTTGGCCCAAATACTGACCTGATATGGGCCATTTAAAAAAAAAAAAAACAAAAAGAAGGTAGATTGTTCTCTTGAGATCAAATCTAAATTCCAATTGAATTTTCAGTCTGTATTGGTGATAGAAAAAAATTTAAATCTAACATCCTTAACTGCAGGGTTTGTGGGTAAGTTGAAAACACAATCAATTTCATGGCCACCCAAAATACCTGTACATGAAAGCAATGCAGTCCTCTGCAATTGCTTCATTAATAAAGATAGCTATTGAGAGTTGTATTCATGATAATTAATATTCAGTATTTGGGGGCATTACAAGATGGTGATAAAGACTTACAAGGGGAGAAGATTTCTGTTTGGAAATCAGTATATGAGTAACACTCCAGTGCACTGTTAAAATAAACAATAACAGAAACAATGAAATAAAGCCAACCAGATCTTAGGAGTGTGCTCTTTTAGATATGAAAATCTCATATCTGTGAAGGTCCTTAGAAATTTGAATGTCTGGGCCTCCAGGTACCATCAAAGGTGGCAAGATGTTGGTAGACTTGAGGTTAGAATAAAGCAAGGCTTTTTTTGCAGGGCAGTGAGGGATAAATGACTTGCCTGGGGTCACACAGCCAGTAAATGTCAAGTGTCTGAGGCCAGATTTGAAAATTTGTTTTTTACACGACCCCAGGTATATATATAAAATAGGTATGCATCACCTATTACTCTTGTCGAATTTTTTGTGCCTCCCCTACATTAAGTTACATGACCCCATATGGGTTCACTTAACCCTCATCGCCCCGCCAAAAAAAAAAAAAAAGAAAGAAAGAAAGAAAGAAAAAAGTAAGAAAGAAAAGAAAGTTAAAAAAAGAAAGTGAGAGATTTTAGAGGAAGAGAAAAATTGTTTGAAGAAATAGGATTTTATAAGAGACATGGTCAGGTCTGGGCAGAGCCATGGACAAGAGAATGAGAGATTCAGCTGGGACTTTAGAAGAAGGGATATCTGATCCAGGGGGGAATAACAAAAGTCAGGACTAAAGTGTCCTCACATTTTCCTTAAGCCATAACAGTGAGGCCTCTGAGAACTTGCATGCCCTGGTGCACAATGAGCCTTTGAATGTCTAAGGTCCTAAATTTCAAGAATTTCTTTAAATATATTCCAGGTCAAAATATCTTCCCATTCCAGGTAAATAAAGAAACTAGGTACATTTTGAATTTCTGATTGACATCAATCATTTATTTCCTTGTTAAGCTAAAAAAAAAATCCACATATCCCACCATTAAAGCCAAAAGTATTTGGTTAACATAATGATAATTTTTTGTCTAGCTGAAAAAATCCTCAGAAAAGGTTATATAAAAGTACCATGAAAGAAATATAATTTTATGAAGATTCTTATTTGATAAAAACTACCATTGCTATTATTATTATTATTATTATTATTATTATTGGCAGGGCAATGAGGGTGAAGTGACTTGCCCAGGGTCACACAGCTAGTAAGTGTCAAGTGTCTGAAGCCGGATTGGAACTCATTTCCTCCTGACTCCAGGGCCAGTACTCTATCCACTGCAGTGCCACATAGCTGCCCCCCACCCCGCTATGATTATTATTGATGACTATAGAGTATTTTTGAACAAAAAGGAAACCTAGGTGTTAATTCCCAAAGCCTCATCAGAGACGGAACTAATGTTTTCAAATCATGATGTCTGTAAACTATTAAGTTCCATAGAATAAAAATCCATTAAAAAAACTTAAAAAAAATCATCTTTATAGGTCATAGGATGGTGTTTTTTGGAATCAAGAATCTCAAGTCTTGGAATGTCCTTAGCACACAGAATGCATGAGCTATCCATTTCCATTTAAGGGTGATTGTTAAACGTGCTGGAGGGTTAGTGTACCAAATTTCCTAGGTTGGCATAAGCCCCACCTCTGAATGTCACATTTTGGAGTGGGGATAAGAGAGCAAAAGAAAACATTAAAACACAAAACGTGACACTTTGCAATGGTTAGCACCATCCTATGTGATAGATGGAAGCTCTCTGAGAACATGAATCAGAATGTGCTCTGTCAGGGGCCTTAGAAGGGAAAATATGAGAAATGGCAATTATTTAATTCATATGTCATCTAAGTGAACCAAAATACTGGCCAGTTCTAGAGATTTTTATGAACAAGAACGAGGGAGATTCTGTCTAGCATTTCAATAGTTTCCGGCAATTTAACTGATATTCCATTGTAGGGATGCTTTGAAACACATTTCCCACTCACAATTACCCAGCTAAAAGAATTTGGTGAAAGTACAATTCTGGGGGCAGCTAGGTGGTGCAGTGGATAGAGCACTGACCCTGGATTCAAGAGGACCTGAGTTCAAATTTGGCCTCAGACACTTGACACTTACTAGATGTATGACCCTTGGCAAGTCACTTAACCCTCATTGCCCCACCCCAAAAATTTTTTTTAAAAAGAAGGCACTATTCTTTAACAAGTAACCCCCCCCCCTCCACCAACAAAATACAAAACAAACAAAAACAAAAACAAACAAAAAACCGCCCCCAAACTGAAAATATTTGACACACTAAAACAAATATAATCCCCTGTAAGAACTTCCTTGATCAAGACTACTATTATTATTTCTATTGAGGAAAATGAATGCAGGCTGTGTTTGGGCAAGCAAATGAAGTTATAGCCTGCTAAGGACTTAGGAGAGACATGAGTTAGTTTTGGAAATTTATATATGTGCATATGATCAGTCTGTTCATTGTAATAATTAGCCAATAAATAGTAAAAAGAAAAATCTTTACAGATCACAAGTCTTAAAATCCTGAATATCAGATCTTGTTTAGCCCGTTGGAACACTAGTGAATAGTGGGACTGTTCCCGGGCCTTAACATGGTATTATTGGAGGGTTAGAATAGAGCTTAGAATACAGAATTTCCTAGTCAAGTCCTGCTTTTGAGTGAAAAGCTGAGTGAAAGTATTAGATAGGGGAGGGCTCATGGAACATAGAATGTACAAGTTTGAAGGAAACTGGGAATTCAGGATTATGCTGCAAGGCCCGAATTGAGAGGGTCTTGAGAAGAGAGAGGGGGAGATGTACGATGTCTGAGAAGGGACATTTTCAGAAACAGGAGAATGTGAGCAACACACAGAGTGGCAGGCCTGGGAGTTCCCATGGAAATAAAAATGAGAGCTAGCAATGTCCATGGAAAGGGGGCCCTCAGAGCAAAGAGAGGCCTTTGTGTAGCAAAGGTTAGATCTTACAGTGTCCTAGAAAACAGTAGATGCTCTAGGTAGGAGGGTTCAGAGAGCAGAAATCATGTGTTAAGGAAGGGGCCTCAGATTGGAAAATCACAGAAATGTCAAGGATTTATTTTCTTTTATACATGGAGTAGGCACAAATATTGACCATTTTAACTAATTTTTTTAAAATAAGAAGGTAGTTTTTGGTGTATGAGATCATTAATTTATTCCATTATAATTTTAATTGGGCATCAATGATGTATATTTAAAAAAAAAAGTAAGGGGGCAGCTAGGTGGCACAGTGGATAAAGCACCAGCCCTGGATTTGGGAAGACCTGAGTTCAAATCTGGCCTCAGACACTTGACACTAGCTGCATGACCCTGGGCAAGTCACTTAACCCTCATTGTCCACCAAAAACAAAACAAAACAAAACAAAACAAACAAACAAACAAACAAAAAAACCATGTGAAGAAGCAAAAACAAACAAAAGACAATCCTATCTTCAACCACAGTAGCAAATGGGTTTGGTGAGAAAGTTTGACTAGCAAAAAAGCCTCAAAACCACAAAAGCAGCACAACAAAACAAATGCAGATGTACTTACTTCTTTCCTACTATTTCTATTACTATTTATAAAAATGAATGTTGAACATTTTTGGACAAAACCCCCAGAAGTTCAGTATAGAAAGCTTTTTAGAAAGAAGACTTCTATTTCAAAGTCATTGCATCAGAAAGACTCATGTACACTGTAATAGTAATACAATTTAAAAATGAAAAATAATAACAGTACAATTTAGCATGATATGGCTTTAGAACCAATAATGTCAGATCTTCGATGGTCTCTGGAACACTAAAGTTTAGGCTGCCAAGAACCCTTTCATGTGGGGATCTTGGGAGCAGTTGAGAGATGTAGAATGTTGGAGTGAGGAGTTAAGTCCTGTCTCTAATATCCCAATGGGGACAATGAAGCCACAAAATGGGATGATAGAGGGCACTGGAACCCAGACTTTGTGGGCTTGATGGAAACTGAATCAAGAATCTTGAGCTTGATTCAGGTGTAGAGTCCATCATGTCAATACTGGGAGAGAATGGAAGAGCAAGGGGAAGGATGATCAGGGGCTAAGAATGGAAATTGCAAGAAACAGGAGGATTTTTAACAATTTAACAAAGAAGAATTGTTCTTACGATATCAAACCTAAATTCAAATGTAATTTTTAGTATGCATTTTTGCTAGAAAAAGAAAAAATCTGACATCCTTAACCACAGAGCATTGAGGTTAAGGTGAAAATACAATCAATTTTATGGCAGCCTAAATTAATACCACAATTCCCAAATATTTGTCCCTCAAAAGAGTGCAATCTTCTACAATTGCTTCATTGATAAAAATAGCTATTGATAGCAATGTTTGTTATAGTAATGATTTGTAATTTGCAGCATTACAACATGGAGTTATATATAAGTGGAGAAGACTTCTGTTTGGAAATGAGTACAAGGGCAAGACTCAAGTGTGTTGTTAAAAGAAAACAATAAAAGACATGTACGTAAAGAAAAAAAAAACCTATACAGATTTTAGGAAGACGTTGCCTTAGATATGAGAATTTCCTATCTGTGGAGGTTCTTAGAAAAAGGACTGTGTGTGTATCCAGGTAACATTAAAGCTGCCAAGTTAGTACTAGGCTAGATCTTGGAAGACAGAATATCCCAGCATGACAGGAAGTTCCACCTCTGAATGGAAAAAAATAATAATAATTGAATTATGAAGCCAGAATCCTTGAATAGTCTGCTTTAGTTTTTAAATTTATTTATTTATTTATTTTTTGGTGTGGGGCAATGAGGGTTAAGTGACTTGCCCAGGGTCACACAGCTAGTAAGTGTTAAGTGTCTAAGGCCGAATTTGAACTCAGGTCCTCCTGAATCCAGGGCCGGTGCATTATCCACTGTGCCACCTAGCAGCTCCTGAATAGTTCTGAGAACAAACTTGGAACCTAGAATATGTGAGTTGATTGAAATATAGAAACTAGGGGGCAGCTAGGTGGTGCAGTAGATAGACACTGGCCCCAGGGCCAGATTCAGGAGGACCTGATTTCAAATCTAGCCTCAGACACTTAACAATTACTAGCTGTGTGACCCTGGGCAAGTCACTTAACTCTCATTTCTCCACAACAAATAAATAAAAAAGAAAGAAATGCAGAAACTAGAATCCTGAGCTGTAGAAGGTTCCAGAACAAGAAATATCACTTTGGGGAATGATCAGAATAGAGAGTAAGATACGTTTAGAGGCTTATGAGGGAAGCTGTCTGAGAAATGGGATTTTAGAAGGAAGAACCTTAGAGAAGAGAATGAGAGATTGAGGAGAGCCTTTAAAACAGGGGATATCTGGGGACAGCTAGGTGGCACAGTGGATAAAGCACTAGCCCTGGATTCAGGAGGATCTGAGTTCAAATCTGGCCTCAGACCCATGACAGTTACTAGGTGTGTGACTATGGACAAGTAAGTCACTTAATCCTCATTGCCCCACAAAAAAAAAAGAAATAAAAAAAAATACGAATGCCTGTACCTCCAGTTTCCATTAAAGCAGAGAAGTTGGTGGTAGACTAGAGCTTAGAAGACAGAATTTTCCTGCACAACAATAAGTCCCATATCAGAAAGGAACAATTAGCAATGGATTCAAAAGCCAGAATTCATGAACAGTTTTTTGATTTGGAACTGAGACTATCTGACCTTGATGAAAATATGTCCTAGAAAAATGAGCCAGATGAGGCTGTTGAAACAGGAATGTCAGGTTGGGGAATTGACTAGAACAGAGAGAGTGGGAAATGTTCAGAGGGAAACTGTCTGAAGAAATGGGGTTTTTGAACAATATCAAGGTAGGGAGGTTCCTTAGAGAAGAGAATAAGAGATTAAGGGGAGCCTTAAAAAGAAGGGATATCTGATGCAGGAGAGAGAAAAGATCAGGACTGGAGTGTTCTCCAATTTTCCATGTGTCATCTCTGCGAGGGCTCTGAGAATCTACTTTATCTGCTGTCAAATGAGCCTTGAAATACAAAATGTTGTCAATTAAAAGAATGGCTTGAAATATATTCTTTTTTTTTTTTTAGTGAGGCAATTGGGGTAAAGTGACTTGCCCAGGGTCACACAGCTAGTAAGTATTAAGTGTCTGAGGCTGGAATTGAACTCAGGTACTCCTGACTCCAGGGCCAGTGCTCTATCCACTGTACCACCTAGCTGCCCCGAAATATTCTTAATGGGCAAAAATATTTTCCAGTTTTGGGTACATAAAGAAAGGAGGTGAAATTAGAATTTCTGGATGATATCAATGATTTTTTTTAAATTTATATTATATTACACCCCTGTAAAGATAAAAGTATTCTCATTTTCTACTACTTTTCTAAAAGGGCTTGGTTAATATACTGATCATTTTTTGATTGCTAAAGATCTTCAGACAAGGTAATATACCAGAACCATGAAACAAAAGCAAGTCCATGAAGATCCTTTTTTGATAAAGACTGCCACTAATATAATTAATGTTGATCATGAATATGGTATATTTTTGAGCATTAAAAAAACAAACCTCGCTGTCAATTCTGGGAGTCTCAAAAGAGAGAGAAGTGATATCTTCCAAGGTCAAGGTATCTGTAAGGCATTAGGTACAGTGTAAAAAAATATCCATTAAAATAGCTTTTACTATTTGAAACTAAAAATCCTATGAAAAAAATGTTCAAAATTATCCTTACATGTACCTGGAAAATAATAAAATACTCAAAAAAATAAAATTAAAAATAAAATGAGAGCCATAAAAAAAGATAATGAATGGGTTAGGAAGCTGTTGGTCTGCTGACCACATGTTCTGAAGTATTCTAATTAAGAACTTATACTGTTAACTAAGCTATTTGAAGTTATTGTTTTAATCAAGTATTTGGGTTGGTTTTTTTTTGGTGGGGCAATGAGGGTTAAGTGACTTGTCCAGGGTCATACAGCTTGTAGGTGTCAAGTGTCTGAGGCTGGATTTGAACTCAGGTCCTCATGAATCCAGGGCAGGTGCTTTATCCACTCTACCACCTAGCTGTCCCCTTAATCAAGTATTTACATAGATTTTGTAAAAAAAGAAAAAAAATGTTCATTTTAAAAAGAAAATACCTTGTAAAATATTCATTGTAAACCAATAAATATTCTTAGGATCATCTAGCCATAAAATTCTCATCAACTCTGAAAAACAAATAGTTTTTTAAATTAACTTTTTGGATCATAAGATGGCTTTTCACTGGAACGGAAAATGCAATGTCTTAGAATGTCCTTAGCACACTGAATGCTTGGCCTGTCAGTTCCTGCTTAAGGGTAATTGAGAGGTGGCATGCCAAATTTCCTAGCTAGGCCTAAGTCCCAGCTCATAATGTCCCACTTTGAAATGGGGATATGAGAACAAAGCAAAACTCTAGGACAAAAAGTTCAGTCTTTTAAATGGGCCTTAAACACCCCATATGATCAGTGGAAGCTCTCTGAGAACAGGAATCAGAATTTGCTCTGGCAGGTGACTTAGGATGGCAAATATCACAAATGGCAAAGATGTGCTTCAATAGATAAGTCTTAGTGAGCCAAACTATTAGTCAGGTCTAGGGATTTCTTTAAGGATTAGAATCCTTTCCAAATATTTAGTGTATATTCCACCCCAAGGGATTCTTTGAACCAACCTGCCCATTTACAACTACACAGTTAAAGAGTCTGGCAAAATTGCTGTCTATTTTTTGGCAAGCCAAAGAAACACCCCAAACTGAAAATATTTTCAGACAAAGCAAATGTAATTCAATGTATGTGCTACTTTGATTAAGAATGCTTTGGGGGCAGCTAGGTGGCACAGTGGATAACGCACCAGCCCTGGATTCAGGAGTACCTGAGTTCAAATCTGGCCTCAGACATTTGACTCTTACTAGCTGTGTGACTCTGGGCAAGTCACTTAACCCCCATTGCCCCGCCAAAAGAAAAAAAAAGAATGCTTTGGATATTGCTATTGCTGAAAATGGATACTGAGTACATTTGGCCAACCCAATGAAGTTGTAGCATACGAAGGACTTAGAAGAGACAAGGGTTAGTTTTGGAATATCATATGTAGGTTAGCATCAAGGGCATTGTAATAATGATCCAGTAAAAATAAAAATGAAAAGCCTGATAGATAATAAGAGGATATTGCTTTTGAATCCAAAATATTGGTTCTTGGTAGCCCCACTGTGATGTGGGGATCGTTGAAGGCCATATGTTGGAGGGGATCTGGATGTTATGAGATGGGGTCTCCTAGTTGGCAGATAAGTCCTGCCTCTGTGTGTCCAGATTTTGAATAAAAAGCTTAGTGGGAGTAATAGATAGGGGATGGTTCAGGGAACATAGAAAGTATGAACTTGAAAGAAATTTGGAATTCAGGGTCATGGAAGACTTCTATTGCAATGTCATCAAATGGGTTGGATCAAGGTACATTGTAATTATCATTCAAATAATACAATTAAAACTAATAACCTGACACAAGTTTTCATGATATGGCTTTTTAGGCCCCTTGCATTTGGTACCTCTAAAGTTAGCAGGTACTTTTCATATGGGCATTTTGCAAGTAGCTGAGAGCACAGATAGAAACTGTCCCAACGAGTAGTTAAATTCTGCTCTGATGTAAAATTGAGGAGGGCAAAGTGAAGACAGAATAGGTCATCATGGAGGATAGTAAAGCTCAGACTGTGGGATTGATGGTAACTCTGAACCCAGGATCTGGAGCTTGATCTGGCTGTGCAAACTATGTCATTGGTAGAGAGAGGGAGACGTTCAGAAACTGAGAAGGCAAACTGCTGAAAGCAGGAGGGTTTTGTTGTTGCTGTTTTTATTCATTTGTAATTAAATATTTTTTTAAAAAATTAGCAGCATGATTTTAGCTCATAGCTTGGTGTATCCATGGTGAAGAAGGGATAGCACATCAGAAAATGTCCTGAAACTCCAAAGGGCAGATCTTGGCATGTCCTGAAAATCACCACATTTTGATTACTAGGCTTTCTCTGAGAACAAAAATGATTGGCTCCCAACTGGGCCTTACAATGGAAAATGTCATAAATGGCAAGGAATCATTTTCAGATAGTTTCTTAGTTGGCCAAATTTTGACATGTTGTAGGCCATTTCTTGAGATCAAACCTAAATTCAAATTTAATGTTTAGTATGCTTTCTTGATAGAAAAAGATAAAATCTGATATCCAGAGCCTTGAAGGTAAGGTGATAATACTTTCTATTTTAGGGCTGCCCAAAGTACTATAGCCATCTGTAAAGAGTACCATCTTCTGCAATTATTTCAATGAAAAAGAGAGCTACTGATAACTATCTATTGACAATTACTGATAATGATAAAGATAGTTATTGATATATATTTTCATAAGGAATATTCAGTGTTTTGAGGCATTAAACATTGTGTTATAGTGAGAAATCTTTTTGGAAATCAGTTTATCAGTGTTTTCCATTGTTCAAACAATCTGTAACTTAATTAAAATTTGGTAGGAAGGATGGTTTGAAAGAAATCACAAATTCACAACTACACAAGTAAAAGAATCTCAGTAAAGTACTGTTTTTTGGCAAGCCAAAAAAAATGGTCCCAAACTGGAAACACTTGCACAACAAATTAAATGTATTTCACTATACCAAGAACAGTATAAGTTCTTCATTACAATACTTCAGAACATGTGTTCAGCAGACCAACAGCTTCCTAACCCATTCATTCTCTTTTTTATGGCCCTAATTTTATTTTTATTTTTTAAGTATTTTATTATTTTCTAGGTACATGTCAGGATAGTTTTGAACATTTGTTTTTATAGGATTTTTAGTTCTCCTTTAGTCCAGACTACTATTGAAGTTACTAAATAGGGAAATGAATACAAAGTATATTTGGGAAATAAAAGAAACATGTAACATGGGGAGGACTTAGAAGAGACATGGGTTAGTTTTGCAAATTTATACACAGGCAAGATGCATGTGCATTGAAATAATTATCTAATAAAAATAAAAAGCAATGTCCTTTTAGATCATTGTCAGGATGGAGAACTGGGGAGGGTTGTAGAAAGTGCAGGGTCCAAATTTTGAGGCTCTAAAAATGGGGTGGCAGAGATGCAAGGTCAGGGGATTGAAATTTTCAGCTAAAAGAGATTTTGAGTACAAAGTATCTCAGACGTGGGAGCTGCCATAGAGATGACAATGAGAGAACCAGCAGAGTCCATCTAAGATGGAGAATGAGAACAGAGAGAGCCATTAGGGTAGAAAATGCCGGATGCTGCAGTGTACTGCAAGCCACTCTTTGCTACAGGTGGGAGGATTCAGAGACTAGAAATCATCTGGTGGGGAAGAGGCCTTAGAGTGGAAAATCCCCAAAATCCATGGATTTATGGTCATGTATATAGTCAGTGGGCCCAAATAGTCTCATTTGAAAAGTAATTTACATATAAGAATATAGATTTTTTTAGTAGGAGAGCATTCATTTTTTCCAATATAATTTTTACTGTGCATGGTGGTTAATAAGAAAAACTAAAAAAGAACTTTAAAAAAGCATAAGCCAAAAGTGTTTTGTCTTCAACCCCACTACCAAAAGTGTGAAGTGAGATCACAGCCAATTTTTTGGTTAGTTAAATAAACCCCTCAAAACTGCCAAACCTCTTGCTTTTATTTTGGTCCTTAGTAAAGTCTGCTTTTTCTATTACTATCAATCAACATCAACATTAATTAATTTTGTTTGTCTTTTGGTGGTGCCCAGGCTCATACATCTAGTAGGTATCTAGTGTCTGAGGCCAGATTTGAATTCAGGTCCTCCTAAATCCAGGGGCCGGTGATTTATCCACTGTGCATTATTGATTAATTTTGGACAAAAACCCTAGCTGTTCAGGATCGAGAGCTTTTTAAGGAGAAGTCTTCTATTTCTAAGTTAACATCTCGGTTGGACTAATGTACATTGTAATAATAATTCAAATAATAAAATTAAAAATAATTTGACACGCGTTTTCTTGATATGGCTTTAGAACCCCAAATACATGTATCATATGTTCCCTACAATTCTAAAGGTATAGGTTTTCAGATCCTTTTTATGTGGCAATGTGGGAAGTATTTGAGAACATAGAAAAAATGTCTAAACTAGTGGTTTAGTCCTGCCTTTGCATGTACCATTGAGGAGTGGAAAGTGAAGCCAGAATAGGTGATCATGGAGGGCACTGGATCCCAGCATGTGTGGGATTGGTGGAAGTCTTGAATCTAGAATCCTCAGCTTCACTCAGCTGTCAAATCTATAATGTCATAGTTAGGAGGGAGAAAGGCAGGGATGTTCAGGGGCTGAGAAGTGAAATTCTTAGAAACAGGAGGGTTTTAGCACATATCCTGGAAGTAGGAGAGCCCTTTGAAGAAGGGACATCAGACCAGAGAGTGCCCTGAGACTCCAAAGGTAGATCTTAGCATGTCCTAAAAATCACCAAGTTGGATTGGTGGGTGGTGTCTGAGAACAGACATGATTAGCTATGAATGGGCCGTAGAATGGAAAATATCAAAAATGTCAAAGATGTATTCTCACTTATATGCTTACTTTGCTTAAATATTGACC
This sequence comes from Dromiciops gliroides, assembly GCF_019393635.1. Lineage (NCBI taxonomy): Eukaryota > Metazoa > Chordata > Mammalia > Microbiotheria > Microbiotheriidae > Dromiciops > Dromiciops gliroides. The sequence continues at coordinate 30,098,886 of NC_057867.1, read as the reverse complement.
TGTTGTTTGTTATTTCACAAAGCAGCAGGTAGATGGTTCTTATGAGATCAACTCAAAGCCAAAATCTGCCCCCAAACTGAAAACACAGACACCAGAGTCAAGGTAATTCCCTATGTGTTCTCCTTTCTTTAGTCCAGACTACTACAGAAATTAGCAAGAAGGGAAATGAATGCAGAGTATGTTTGGGCAATAAAATGAACGTGTTGCATGCTGAGGACTTAGAATAGACATGGGTTAGTTTTGCAAATTTGTACATAGGCAAGATGCATGTGCACTGTAATAATTATCTAACAAATATAAAAAAAGAAATATCCTAGATCATAGAAAAGGGAAAAGACCCACATGTTCAAAAATATTTATAGCTGCTCTTTTTGTGGTGGCAAGGAATTGGAAATTGAGGGGTTGCCCATCATTTGGGGAATGGCTGAACAAGTTGTGGTATATGAATGTAATGGAATTCTACTGTGCTGTAAGAAATGATGAGCAGGTGGAATTCGGAGAAACCTGGAAGGACTTGCATGAACTGATGATGACTGAGATGAGCAGAACCAGAAGAACATTATATGCAGTATCATCAACATTATGTGTTGATCAACTGTGATAGAGTGAATTCTTCTCACCAATACAATGGTACAAGAAAGTTCCTGGGGAATCATGATGGAAAAGTCTCTCCAAATCCAGAAAAAAGAGAACTGTGGAATATGGATGCTGATTGAATCATACTATCTCTTTTGTTTTGGGTGCTGTTGTTTTTCTATTCTGAGGTTTTTCCTTATTGCTCTGATTCTTCTCTTACACCATTACTGATTCACAAATATGTTTAATGTTATGTATATGTGTGTGTATATTTATGTATATATGTTGTGTGTATGTGTGTGTGTATACACACACACACACACACACACACACATAACCTATATCATATTGCCTGCTGTCTAGGGGAGGGGGGGAAGAATGGGAGGGAGGGAGAATTAATTTTGTTTATCTGTTTGGTTTTTGGTGGGGCAATGAGGGTTAAATTAATTGTCTAGGGTCACACTGCTTAATAAGTGTCAAGTGTCTCAGGCCAGATTTGAAAATTTGTTTTTTACGTGACTCCAGGTATATAGGTATATAAAATAGGCATACGTTACCTACTAATCTTGTCAAATTTTTAGTGTCCCCCCCATTAAGTTACATGACCCCCTATGGTTTCACTTAACCCTCACTGCCCTGCCAAAGGAAAAGAAAGAAAAAAGTAAGAAGGAAAAGAAAGTTTTAAAAAAAACAAAGTGAGAGATTTTTTTAGGATGATGAGAAAAATTGTTTGAAGAAATAGGATTTTAGAAGAGACATGGTCAGGTCTGGGCAGAGCCATGGACAAGAGAATGGGAGACTGAGTTGGACTTTAGAAGAGATATGTGGGGAGCAGCTAGGTGGCACAATGGATAAAGCATTGGCCCTGGATTCAGGAGGACCTCAGTTCAAATCCAGCCTCAGACATTTGACACTCACTAGTTCTGTGCCCCTGGGAAAGTAACTTAACCCTCATTGCCCCACAACAAATAAAAAAAAGAAAGAAATATAGAACCTAGAATCCTGAGCTGTAGGAGGTTCTAGAACAAGGAATGTCACTTTGGGGAATGATTAGAATAGAGAGTGAGATATGTTCAGAGGCTGATGAGGGAAGTTATCTGAGAAATGTGATTTTAGAAGGAGGAGACTTGGAGAAGAGAATGAGAGATTGAGGAGAGCCTTTAAAACAGGGAATATCTGGGGGCAGCTAGGTGGCACAGTGGATAAAGCACTAGCCCTGGATTCAGGAGGATCTGAGTTCAAATCTGGCCTCAGACCCATGACAGTTACTAGGTGTGTGACTATGGGCAAGTAAGTCACTTAACCATCATTGCCCCACAAAAAAAAAAGAAAGAAATAAAAAAATACGAATGCCTGTACCTCTAGTTTCCATTAAAGCAGACAAGTTGGTGGTAGACTAGAGCTTAGAGGACAGAATTTTCCTCCACAACAATAAGTCCCAGATCAGAAAGGAACAATTAGCAATGGATTCAAAAGCCAGAATTCATGAATAGTTTTTTTTGTTGTTTTTGTTTTTGTTTTTGTTTTTGGTTTTGGTTTTGGTTTTGAGGGGCAATGGGGGTTAAGTGACTGGCCCAGGGTCACACAGCTAGTAAGTGTCAAGTGTCTGAGACCAGATTTGAACCCAGGTACTCCTGAATCCAGGGCCGGTGCCTTATCCACTGCACCACCGAGCCGCCCCCCATGAATAGGTTTTTGATTTGGAACTGAGACTATCTGACCTTGATGAAAAAATATGTCCTAGAAAAATGAACCAGATGAGGCTGCTGAAACAGGTATGTCAGGTGGGGAAGTGACTAGAACAGAGAGAGTGGGAGATGTTCAGAGGCTGATGAGGGAAACTGTCTGAAGAAATGGGGTTTTAGAACAATATCAAGGCAGGGAGGTTCCTTAGAGAAGAGAATAAGAGATTGAGGGGAGCCTCAAAAAGAAGGGATATCTGATGCAGGAGAGAGAAAAGGTCAGGACTGGAGTGTTCTCCAATTTTCCATGTGTCATCTCTGTGAGGCCTCTGAGAATCTACTTTATCTGCTGTCAAATGAGCCTTGAAATACAAAATGTTGTCAATTACAGGAATGACTTGAAATATATTCTTAGTGGGTAAAAATATTTTCCAGTTTTTCGTAAATAAAGAAATATTGGTAAATAAGATATTCTTAGTGAGTCTCGTCTAGGGATTTCTTTAAGGATTAGAATCCTTTCTAAATATTTAGTGTATATTCCACCCCCAGGGAATCTTTGAACCAAACTGCCCATTTACTACTACACAGCTAAAGAGTCTGGAACTGAGCAGGCAAATTGCTAAAAGCAGGAGGGTTTTGTTGTTGTTGTTGTTTTACTTAATTTTTACTTTTTTTTTTTAAATTTAGCAGCATGGCTTTAGCTCATAGCCTGGTGGATCCATGGTGAAGAAGGGATAGCACATCAGAAAATGTCCTGAGACTCCAAAGGGCAGATCTTGGCATGTCCTGAAAATCACCACATTTTGATTACTAGGCTTTCTCTGAGAACAAAAATGATTGGCTCCCAATGGGCCTTACAATGGAAACCGGCATAAATGGCAAGGAACCATTTCAGATAGTTTCTTAGTTGGCCAAATTTTGACATGTTGTAGGCCATTTAGTGAGTTCAAACCTAAATTCAAATTTAATGTTTAGTACGCATTCTTGATAGAAAAAGATAAAATCTGATACCCAGAGCCTTGAAGGGAAGGTGAAAATACTGTCAATTTTAGGGCTGCCCAAATTACTTCAGCCATCCGTAAAGAGTACTATCCTCTGCAATTATTTCAATGATAAAGACAGCTATTGATATTTAGCGACTGACAATTATTGATAATGATAAAGATAGCTATTGATATGATTTATTTTCATAAGGAATATTCAGTATTTTGAGGCATTATACATGGTGTTATGTATAAAGGGAGAAATCTCTCTGGAAATCAGTTTATCACTAAGTTTTCCATAGTTCAGACAATCTGTAACTTAATTAAAATTTGGTAGTAGGGATGCTTTGAAAGAAATCCCACATTCACAACTACACAGGTAAAAGAATCTCAGTAAAGTATTGGTTTTAGGCAAGCCAAAAAAATTCCCCCCAAGTGAAAACACTTGGACAACAAAGCAAATGAATTTCACTCTCTATTCTCTTCAGTCCAGACTACTATTGAATTTACTAAAAAGGGAAATGAATGCAGAGTATATTTGAGAAATAAAACAAACATGTAATATGGGGAGGACTTAAAACAGACATGGGTCAGTTTTGCAAATTTACACACAGGCAAGATGCATATTCATTGTAATAATTATCTATTAAAAATAAAAAGAAATGTCCTTTTAGATCATGGTCAGGATGAGGAACTGGGGAGGGTTGTAGAAAGTGCAGGGTCCGAATTTTGAGGTTCTAAAAAAATGGGGTGGCAGAGATGCAAGGTCAGGGGATGGAAATTTTCAGCTACAAGAGATTTTGAGCACAAGGTGTCTCAGACCCGGGAGTTGCCATGGGCATGAAAATGAGAGAGTACACAGTTCCCATCTAAGATGGAGAATCAGAACAAAGTGAGCCCTTAGGGCAGAATATGTCAGATGCTGCAGGGTACTCCCAACCATTATGTGCTACAGGTGGCAGGGTTCAGAGACCAGAAATCATCTGGTGGAGAAGGGGCTTTAAAGTGGAAAATCTCACAAACCACATGGATTTATATATATATATATATATATATATATATGTATGTATGTATGTATTCAGTGAGCCCAAATATTGGGCATTTTAAACTTATTTAAAATGTAGGGGCAGCTACATAGCATTGCAGTGGGTAAAGCACCAGACCTGCAATCAGGAGGACCTGAGTTCAAATCCAGGCTCAGACACTTGTCACTTATTAGCTGTGTGACCCTGGGCAAGCCACTTAACCATTTATGCCCCACCACAAAGAAACCCAAAATAAAATAAAACATGAGAGAAATGCATTTTTGTAGTAGATTATTTATCCCAATATAATTTTTCTTAAGCATTATTAATGTTTAAAAAATAATAAAAATATCCTAAAAGCAAATATAAAACAAAAACCTCATCTCTTCAACCACACTACCAAAAGATTTTGGTGAGATTATTGTCAATTATTTGGCTAGCTAAATAAATCTGTCAAAACTGCAACCCCTGTACCTCTAAACATATGCAATTGTATGTACTGCTTTCAGTAGTCAAGACTGCTGTTTTTATTACTTTTAATAAAATGAATATCAAGTAATTTTGGACAAAAGTTCCCAGATCTTCAGGATAGAGACCTTTTTAGGAGAAGATTTCTAATGCAAAGTCATCATATCAATTGGACCAATGTACACTAAAATAATCATTCAAGCAATAAAATTGAAAATAATAAATGGACAAGTATTCATGATATGATTTTAGAAATAAAAACTCACTTCTTGTATGGTCCCTGAAATTCTAAAGTTCTAAGTTTCCAATTACTTTTCACGTGGGAATGTTGGAAGCAATTGAGAACACAGGTAGAAAATGTCCAAACTAGTAGTTAAATCCTGCCTCTGAATGTCCCCATGGGGAGTGGATATTGAAGCCAGAAGCTAGTAAGTGTTAAGTGTCTGAGGCTAGATTTGAACTCAGGTCCTCCTGAATCTAGGGCCAGTGCTCTATCCACTGTGCCACCCAGCTGCCCCTCAAGAATTTCTTTAAATATATTCCTGGTTAAAATACCTTCCAGTTCCAGATAAATAAAGAAACTAGGTGCATTTTGAAATTCTGATTGACATCAATTATTTATTTCCTTGTGAAGCTAAAAACAAAAATCCACATATCCCACCACAAAGCCAAAAGTGTTTGGTTAACGTAATGATCATTTTTTGTCTAGCTAAAAAAATCCTCAGACAAGGGCATATTAAAGCACAGTGAAACAAATACAAATCTATGAAGACCTTTCTTTGAAAAAAGACTGCCATTGCTATTATTATTATTATTATTATTATTATTATTATTAGCAAGCCAATGAGGTTTAAGTGACTTGCCCAGGGACACCCAGCTAGTAGGTGTCAAGTGTCTGAGGCTGGATTTGAACTCAGGTCCTCATGAATCCAGAGCTGGTGCTTTATCCACTGTACCACCTAGGTGTCCCCTTAATCAAGTATTTATATAGATTTTGCAAAAAAAGAAAAAAATGTTTATTTTAAAAAGAAAATACCTTGTAAAATCTGCTTCGTAAATCTATAAATATTCTTAGGATCATCTAGCCATAAAATTCTTATCAACTCTGAAAAACTAATAGTTTTTTAAATTAACTTTTTGCATCATAGGATGGCTTTTCACTGGAATGGAAAATGCAATGTCTTAGAATGTCCTTAGCACACTGAATGCTTGGCCTGTCAGTTCCTGCTTAAGGGTAATTGAGAGGTGGCATGCCAAATTTCCTAGCTAGGCCTAAGTCCCAGCTCATAATGTCCCACTTTGAAATGGGGATATGAGAACAAAGCAAAACTCTAGGACAAAAAGTTCAGTCTTTTAAATGGGCCTTAAACACCCCATATGATCAGTGGAAGCTCTCTGAGAACAGGAATCAGAATTTGCTCTGGCAGGTGACTTAGGATGGCAAATATCATAAATGGCCAAGATGTGCTTCAATAGATAAGTCTTAGTGAGCCAAACTATTAGTCAGGTCTAGGGATTTCTTTAAGGATTAGAATCCTTTCCAAATATTTAGTGTATATTCCACCCCAAGGGATTCTTTGAACCAACCTGCCCATTTACAACTACACAGCTAAAGAGTCTGGCAAAATTACTGTCTATTTTTTGGCAAGCCAAAGAAACACCCCAAACTGACAATATTTTCAGAACAAAGCAAATGTAATTCAATGTATGTGCTACTTTGATCAAGAATGCTTTGGGGGCAGCTAGGTGGCACAGTGGATAACGCACCAGCCCTGGATTCAGGAGTACCTGAGTTCAAATCTGGCCTCAGACATTTGACTCTTACTAGCTGTGTGACTCTGGGCAAGTCACTTAACCCCCATTGCCCCGCCAAAAGAAAAAAAAAGAATGCTTTGGATATTGCTATTGCTGAAAATGGATACTGAGTACATTTGGCCAACCCAATGAAGTTGTAGCATACGAAGGACTTAGAAGAGACAAGGGTTAGTTTTGGAATATCATATGTAGGTTAGCATCAAGGGCATTGTAATAATGATCCAGTAAAAATAAAAATGAAAAGCCTGATAGATAATAAGAGGATATTGCTTTTGAATCCAAAATATTGGTTCTTGGTAGCCCCACTGTGATGTGGGGATCGTTGAAGGCCATATGTTGGAGGGGATCTGGATGTTATGAGATGGGGTCTCCTAGTTGGCAGATAAGTCCTGCCTCTGTGTGTCCAGATTTTGAATAAAAAGCTTAGTGGGAGTAATAGATAGGGGATGGTTCAGGGAACATAGAAAGTATGAACTTGAAAGAAATTTGGAATTCAGGGTCATGGAAGACTTCTATTGCAATGTCATCAAATGGGTTGGATCAAGGTACATTATAATTATCGTTCAAATAATACAATTAAAACTAATAACCTGACACAAGTTTTCATGATATGGCTTTTTAGGCCCCTTGCATTTGGTACCTCTAAAGTTAGCAGGTACTTTTCATATGGGCATTTTGCAAGTAGCTGAGAGCACAGATAGAAACTGTCCCAACGAGTAGTTAAATTCTGCTCTGATGTAAAATTGAGGAGGGCAAAGTGAAGACAGAATAGGTCATCATGGAGGATAGTAAAGCTCAGACTGTAGGATTGATGGTAACTCTGAACCCAGGATCTGGAGCTTGATCTGGCTGTGCAATCTATGTCATTGGTAGAGAGAGGGAGACGTTCAGAAACTGAGAAGGCAAACTGCTGAAAGCAGGAGGGTTTTGTTGTTGCTGTTTTTATTCATTTGTAATTAAATATTTTTTTTAAAAAATTAGCAGCATGATTTTAGCTCATAGCTTGGTGTATCCATGGTGAAGAAGGGATAGCACATCAGAAAATGTCCTGAAACTCCAAAGGGCAGATCTTGGCATGTCCTGAAAATCACCACATTTTGATTACTAGGCTTTCTCTGAGAACAAAAATGATTGGCTCCCAACTGGGCCTTACAATGGAAAATGTCATAAATGGCAAGGAATCATTTTCAGATAGTTTCTTAGTTGGCCAAATTTTGACATGTTGTAGGCCATTTCGTGAGATCAAACCTAAATTCAAATTTAATGTTTAGTATGCTTTCTTGATAGAAAAAGATAAAATCTGATATCCAGAGCCTTGAAGGTAAGGTGATAATACTTTCTATTTTAGGGCTGCCCAAAGTACTATAGCCATCTGTAAAGAGTACCATCTTCTGCAATTATTTCAATGAAAAAGAGAGCTACTGATAACTATCTATTGACAATTACTGATAATGATAAAGATAGATATTGATATATATTTTCATAAGGAATATTCAGTGTTTTGAGGCATTAAACATTGTGTTATAGTGAGAAATCTTTTTGGAAATCAGTTTATCAGTAAGTTTTCCATTGTTCAAACAATCTGTAACTTAAAATTTGGTAGTAGGGATGCTTTGAAAGAAATCCCACATTCACAACTACACAAGTAAAAGAATCTCAGTAAAGTACTGATTTTTGGCAAGCCAAAAAAATGCCCCCCGACTGAAAACACTTGGACAACAAAGCAAATGAATTTCACTCTCTATGCTCTTCAGTCCACACTAGTATTGAATTTACTAAATAGGGAAATGAATGCAGAGTATATTTGGGAAATAAAAGAAGCATGTAACATTGGGAGGACTTAGAACAGACATGGGTTAGTTTTGCAAATTTACACACAGGCAAGATGCATGTGCATTGTAATAATTATCTATTAAAAATAAAAAGAAATGTCCTTTTAGATCATGGTCAGGATGAGGAACTGGGGAGGGTTGTAGAAAGTGCAGGGTCCGAATTTTGAGGTTCTAAAAATATGGGGTGGCAGAGATGCAAGGTCAGGGAATGGAAATTTTCAGCTACAAAAGATTTTTTTTTTAGTGAGGCAATGGGGGTTAAGTGACTTGCCCAGGGTCACACAGCTAGTAAGTGACAAGTGTCTGAGGCTGGATTTGAACTCAGGTACTCCTGAATCCAGGGCCCGTGTTCTGTCCACTGCGCCATCTAGCTGCCCCACAAGAGATTTTGAGCACAAAATGTCTTAGATCTGGCAGTTGCCATGGACATGAAAATGAGAGAGTATTCAGTTCCCATCTAAGATGGAGAATCAGAACAAAGAGGGCCCTTAGAGCAGAACATGTCAGATGCTGCAGGGTACTCCCAACCATTATGTGCTACAAGTGGGAGGGTTCAGAGACCGGAAATCATCTGATGGGGAAGGGGCTTTAAAGTGGAAAATCTCACAAACCACATGGATTTATTTTAATATATATATACTCAGTGAGCCCAAATATTGGGCATTATAACTAATTTAAAATATAGGGGTAGCTAGGTAGCACTGCAGTTGATAAAGCACCAGAACTGGAATCAGGAGGACGTGACTTCAAATCTAGTCTCAGACACTTGTCACTTATTTGCTGTGTGACCCTGGGCAAGCCAATTAATCCTTTATGCCCCACCAAAAACAAACCCAAAATAAAATAAAATGTGAGAAAAATGCATTTTTGTAGTAGATCATTTATCCCAATATAATTTTTCTTAAGCATCATTAATGTTTAAAAACATTAATTAAATTTAATGATGCTTAAAAATTAAGCATCATTAATGTTTAAAAATAAAGCAAATGTATTTCACTATACTAAGAACAGTATACGTTCTTAATTACAATACTTCAGAACATGTGGTCAGCAGTCCAACAGCTTCCTAACCCATTCATTTTCTTTTTTATGGCTCTCATTTTATTTTTATTTTTTAAAGTACTTTATTATTTTCCAGTTACATGTCAGGATGGTTTTGAACATTTGTTTTCATAGGATTTTTAGTTCTCCTTTAGTCCAGACTACTATTGAAATTATTATAAAGGGAAATAAATGCAGAGTATATTGGGGAAATAAAAGAAACATATAACATGGGGGAGGACTTGGAAGAGACATGGGTTACTTTTGTCAATTTATACACAGGCAAGATGCATGTGCATTGTAATAATTATCTAATAAAAATAAAAAGAAATGTCCTTTTAGATCATTTTGAGGATGAGGAACTGGGCAGGGTTCTAGAAAGCACGAGGTCCAAATTTTGACGCTCAAAAGAAAATGGGGTGGGGGGCAGCTAGGTGGCACAGTGGATAAAGCACTGGCTCTGGAGTCAGGAGTGCCCGAGTTCAAATCTGGCCTCAGACAATTGACACTTACTAGCTGTGTGACCCTTAACCCCCATTGCCTCACTAAAAAAAAAGAAAAGAAAAGAAAAGAAAATGGGGTGGCAGAGATGCAAGGTCTGGGGATGGAAATTTTCAGATACAAGAGATTTTGAGCACAAAGTGTCTCTGACCTGGCAGTCGCCATGGAAATGAAAATTAGAGAGCACACAGTTCACATCTAAGATAGAGAATCAGAACAAAGAGAGCCTGTAGGACAGAAAATGTCAGATGCTGCAGGGTACTCCCAACCATTGTGTGCTACAGGTGGGAGAGTTCAGAGACCAGAAATCATCTGATGGGGAAGGGGCTTTAAAGTGGAAAATCTCACAAACCACAAGGATTTAGTTTTATGTGTATATACACAGTGAGCCCAAATATTGGGTATTTTAAACTAATTTAAAATATAGGGGCAGAAAGGTGGCACTGCAGTGGATAAAGCACCGGCCTTTGATTCAGGAGGACCTTAGTAAAAATCCGGTCTCAGACACTTGTCATTTACTAGCTGTGTAATCCTGGGAAAGTCACTTAAACCTGATTGCCCCACCCCCCAAAAACCCCCCAAAATAAAATAAAATATAAGAAGAATGTAGTTTTGTAGATCATCATTCATTTATGCTAATATAATTTTTATTAAGCATCATTAATGCTTAAGAAAAATAATAAAAATTAGCTTAAAAGTAACTATAAACCAAAAACCTCATCTCTTCAACCACACTACCGAAAGTCTTTAGTGAGATTATTGTCAATTGTTTGGCTAGCTAAATAAATCTGTCAAAACCGTAAACACTGTACCTCCAAACAAATGCAATTGTATGTATTGCTTTCAGTAGTAAAAAGTGCGGTTTTTATTACCATTAATAAAAATGAATATCAAGTAATTTTGGACAAAAATTCCCAGAGGTTCAGGATAGAGACCTTTTTAGCAGAAGATTCCTATTGCACAGTCATCATATCAAAATGGACCAATGTACACTGAAATAATCATTCAAATAATAGAATTTAAAATAATAAATTGACACAAGTGTTCATGATATAATTTTAGCAATAAAAACTCACTTCTTGTATGGTCTCTGGAATTCTAAAGGTCAAAGTTTCCAGGTATTTTTCATGTGGGAATGTTGGAAACAATTGAGAACACAGGTAGAAAATGTCCAAACTAGTAGTTAAATCCTGCCTCTGAATGTCCCCATGGAGAGTGGATATTGAAGCCAGAATAGGTGATCATAGAGGAGACTAAAAACTAGACTGTGTGGGTTTGATGGAAACTTTGAATGCAGAATCCTCAGCTTGACTCAGTTGTCAAAGCTCTAATGTCATCGTTCACAGGGACCAGAAGTGGGAGGGTAGGAAATGTTCAGGATGTGAAAGTGGAAACTGTCAGAAGCAGGAGGGTTTTAGCTTCTAGCCTGGTATGGCCATGGTCAAGACAATGAAGAAGGCATATCAGATCAGAGAGAGCCCCAAGACTCCAAAGCACAGGTGTTGGCATGTCCTAAAAAATCACCACATTTGATTGCTAACCCTTCTCTGAGAAAACAAGTGATTGGCTCTCAATGGTCTTAAAATGGCAAGAAATTATTCTCAGATAGATTCTTAGTTGGCCAAATTTTGACCTGTTGTAAGTCATTTAATACACAAGATGAAGGTAGATTGTCCTTATGAGATCAAACCTAAATTAAAATCTAATGTTTAGTATGCATTCTTGATGGAAAAAGATAAAATCTGACATCGTTAGCCAAAGAGCCTTGAGGGTAAGGTGAAAATACTGTCAATTTTATGACTGCCCAAATTGCTACCACCATCTGTAAAGAGTAGAATCCTTGCAATTATTTGACTGATAAAGATAGGATTTGATAGTATTATGTTCCTGAGGAATATTCAGTGGTGGCATATATATAAAAGGAGAAATCTCCTCTTTGGAAAACAGTATATGGGTAACTTTTCCACTGTTAAATTATTTTGCAATTTAATTAAAATTAGGTAGTAGTGCTGCTTTGAAAGAAATCAGGAATTCACAACTACACAAGTAAATAAACCTTGGTATAGTTCTATCTATTTTTTGGCAGGCCAAAATCTGCCCCCAAACTGAAAACAGAGACACCAAATCCAAGGTAATTCCCTATGTGTTCTCCTTTCTTTAGTCCAGACTACTACTGAAATTAGAAAGAAGGGAAATGAATGCAGAGTATGTTTGGGTAATGAAATGAACGTGTTGCATGCTGAGGACTTATAACAGACATGGGCTAGTTGTGCATATTTGTACATAGGTAAGATGCATGTGCAATGTAATAATTATCTAATAAACATAAAAAAGAAATATCCTTATAGATCATTTACAGGATCAGCAGTTGAATGAGGCTGTAGTAGAAGGGGCAAGGTCAGAATTTTGAGGGTTTAGAGAAGAGAAGGTGGCAGAGGGATGGGGGCTGGGATGGAAATTTTCAGAAACAGGAGATTTTGAGCACACAGAGTCTCATACCTGGGAGTTGCCATGGAGATGAAAATGAGAGAGCTAGCAGAGCCCATCTAAGATGGAGAATGAGAACAGAGAGAGCCATTAGGGTAGAAAATGTCGGATGCTGCAGTGTATTCCAAACCACTATTTGCTACAGGTGGGAGAATTCAGAGACCAGAAATCATCTGGTGGGGAAGGGGCCTTAGAGTGGAAAATCTCAAAAATACATGGATTTATTGTCATGTATATACTCAGTGGGCCCAAATACTCTCCTTTGTAAAGTAATTTAAATATAAGAATATACATTTTTTTAGTAGGAGAGCATTCATTTATTCCAATGTAATTTTTACTGTGCATGGTGATTAATAAGACAAACTAAAAAAGAACTTTAAAAAAGCATAAGCCAAAAGTGTTTTCTCTTCCACTCCTGTACCAAAAGTGTTAGGTGAGATCACAGCCAATTTTGTGGCTAGCTAAATAAACCCCTCAATGCTTCAAAACCTCTTCCTTTTATTTTGGTCCTTAGTAAAGACTGCTTTTTTCTATTGCTATTAATTAAAATCAACATTAATTAATTTTGTTTGTCTTTTCATGGGGCATAGGGTCATACAGCTAGTACGTATCTAGTGTCTGAGCCCAGATTTGAACTCAGGTCCTCCTGAATCCAGGGACAGTGCTCTATCCACTGTGCAATATTGATTAATTTTGGACAAAAACCGTAGATGTTCAGGATTGAGACCTTTTTAGGGAGAAGTCTTCTATTTCTAAGTCATCATCTCATTTGCACTAAAATACATTGTAATTAACAATTCAAATAATAAAATTAAAAATAATTTGACACAAGTTTTCTTGATATGGCTTTAGAATCCCAAATACATGCATTATATGGTCCATACAGTTCTAAAAGTCTAGGTTTTCAGATCCTTTTTATGTGGCAATGTTGGAAGGATTTGAGAAGATAGAATGAAAATGTCTAAACTAGTGGTTCAGTCCTGCCTTTGCATGTATCATTGAGGAGTGGAATGTGAAGCCAGAATAGGTGATCATGGAGGGCATTGGATACCAGCATGTGTGAGATTGGTAGAAACTGTGAATCTAGAATCCTCAGCTTCACTCAGCTGTCAAATCTATAATGTCATAGTTAGGAGGGAGAAAGGCAGGGATGTTCAGGGGCTGAGAATTGAAATTCTTAGAAAGAGGAGGGTTTTAGCACATATCCTGGAAGTAGGGGAGCCCTTTGAAGAAGGGACATCAGACCAGAGAGTGCCCTGAGACTCCAACGGTAGATCTTAGCATGTCCTGAAGATCACCAAGTTTGATTGGTGGGTGGCATCTGAAAACAGAAATGATTAGCTATGAATGGGTCTTAGGATGGAAAATATCAAAAATGTCAAAGATGTATTCTCACTTATATTCTTACTTTGCTTAAATATTGACCTGTTGTTTGTTATTTTAAAAAGCAGCAGGTAGATGGTTCTTATGAGATCAACTCAAAGCCAAAATCTGCCCCCAAACTGAAAACACAGACACCAAAGCCTAAGTAATTCCCTATGTGTTCTCCTTTCTTTGGTCCAGACTACTACTGAAATTAGCAAGAAGGGAAATGGATGCAGAGTATGTTTGGGTAATGAAATGAACGTGTTGCATGCTGAGGACTCAGAACAGACATGGGTTAGTTTTACAAATTTGTACATAGGTAAGATGCATGTGCACTGTAATAATTATCTATTAAAAAAGAAAAAAAATATCCTTATATATCATTGACAGGATCGGGAGCTGGATGTGACTGTATATACAAGGTGCAAGGTCAGAATTCTAACGCTTTAAAGAAAAGGGAGGATGGCTGAGGTATAGGGTCTGGTAATGGAAAATTTCAGAAACTGGAGATTTTGAGCACACAGAGTCTCAGACCTGGGAGTTGCCATGGAGATGAAAATGAGAGAGCTAGCAGAGCCCATCTAAGATGGAGAATCAGAACAAAGAGAGCCATTAGGGTAGAAAATGTCGGATGCTGCAGTGTACTGCAAACCACTCTTTGCTACAGGTGGGAGGGCTCAGAGACCAGAAATCATCTGGTGGGGAAGGGGCCTTAGAGTGGAAAATCTCACAAAACACATGGGTGTTTTTTCATGTATATACTGTGGACCCAAATATTGGGATTTTAAAAGTAATTTAAATATAAGAATATAGATGTTTTGTAGGAGCACATTTATTTCTTCCAATATATTCCAAATTATTGGGTATGGTGATTAATATGAAATTAATATGAAAAACGAAATAAGAAACAAAAAAAGAAACAGAAACCAAAAACCTTGTCTCTTCAACCACAGTACCCAAATTGTCAGTTGAGAATATAGCCATTTTTTGGTTAGCTAAATAGTTCCTTCAAATCTGTTACTGCATTTTCTTTACTTAGTAAAGACTATTTTTTCTTTCTTTCTTGGTGAGGCAATTGGGGTTTATGTGACTTGCCCAGGGTCACACAGCTAGTATTAAGTGTCTGAGGCCACATTTGAACTCAGGTCCTCCTGAATCCAGGCCTGGTGCTCTATTATCCATTGCAGTGCCACCTAGCGGCCCCAAGACTATTTTTTCCAATAATAAGAATATTTAGTAATTTGCAATCCCCTGACCCTCAGAGTTTTAGGATAGAGACCTTTTTAGGCAGAAGATTTCTCTTACAAAGTCATCATATTTGTTGCCAGGGATTATAATGCTTTCCAACAATTTCATTTCTATTCTACCATAGGGATTCTTTGAACCAAATTGTGCGACTACAACTACACAGCTAGAGGAGTCTGACAAAATTACAGTATATATAAACCTAGAAATTTCAGAATTCTAGGGACCATAAAAGGCAAGAGTTTGGGGTCTAAAGTCAAACCAAGAAAACTTTAATCAAGTTAGTTATTTTTAATTTTATTATTTTAATTATCATTAGAATGTCCCTTAAGGCCTGTGCCATCAGTTAACATGCAGTGGTAATTGTTGGAGGTGGCCAAAATTTTGTTTACCAAATTTCCTAGCTAGGTATAAATTCTAACTCTGACTGCCCCATTTCGGAGTGGGGATAGGAGAGCAAAGCAAAACCTTGGAAGACAATAGGTCAGACTTTGGAATGGGCTACAAACCAGTCTCCATGATAGCTGGAAGCCCTCTGGGAACAAGAATCAGAAAGTGCTCTGGCAGGGGCCACTGGAAAATATCATAAAAGGCAAAGATTCATTCTCATATATATTCTAAGTGAGCCAAAATGTTGGCCAATTGTAGAGAACTCCAAACCCAGAAGGAGGCAGATTTTGCCTAGGGTGTCGATCCTTACCTGTAATTTAATTAAAATTTGTTATAAGGACATTTTGAAATGAATCCCAAATTCACAACTACTCAATAGAAGAATCTAGTTAAAGTACTATCTATTTTTTGGGGAGGCAAAAAGATGCCCTCAAACTGAGAAGACTTGGATTCCCAAGTAAATGTCATTCCCTATCTCTTCTCCTTTAGTCCAGACTACTAATAAAATGACTAACAAGGAAAATGAATGCAGAGTTTCTTTGGGCAATAAAACGAACATGTAGCATGCTGAGGACTTAGAGCAGACAGGGTTAGTTTGACAAATTTGTACATAGGTAAGATGCAACTGCATTGAAATAATTATGCAATAAAAGTAGAATAGAAAATCCCTAAAGGTCATTTTTCGGGTCATGAGCTGGATGAGGCTGTAGTAGAAGGGGCAAGGTCAGAATTTTGAGGGTTTAGAGAAGGGTGGGTGGCAGAGGTATGGGGGCTGGGATGGAAATTTTCAGAAACAGGAGATTTTGAGCACACAGAATCTCAGACCTGGGAGTTGCCATGGGGATGAAAATGAGAGAGCTAGCAGAGCCCATCTAAGATGGAGAATCAGAACAAAGAGAGCCATTAGGGTAGAAAATGTCGGATGCTGCAGTGTACTGCAAGCCACTATTTGCTTCAGGTGGGAGGATTCAGAGACCAGAAATCATTTGGTGGGGAAGGGGCCTTAGAGTGGAAAATCTCACAAAATGCAGCGATTTATTGTCATGTATATTCTCAGTGGGCCCAAATACTCTCCTTTGAAAAGTAATTTAAATATAAGAATATATATATATATATGTATATATATATATATATTTGGTAGGAGAGCATTCATTTTTTCCAATATAATTTTACTGTGCATGGTGATTAATAAGAAAAACTAATAAAAATCTTTTAAAAAGCATATGCCACAAGCATTTTTTCTTCAACCCCAATACCAAAAGTGTTAGGTGAGATCACAGCCAATTTTGTGGCTAGCTAAATAAACCCCTCAAAACTGCAAAACTTCTTTCTTTAATTTGGTCCTAAGTAAAGACTGCTTTTTCTATTATTATTAATCAAAATCAATATTGATTAATTTTGTCTGTTTGGTTTTTTGGTGGGGCAATGAGGGTTAAGTGATTTGTCTATGGTCACACCGCTTAATAAGTGTCAAGTGTCTCAGGCCAGAATCGAAAATTTGTTTTTTACACAACTCTAGGTATATAGGTATATAAAATAGGTATACATTACCTATTACTCTTGTTAAATTTTTAGTGCCCACCCCACATTAAGTTACATGACCCCATATGGGTTCACTTAACCCTCATTGCCCCACCAAAAAAAAGAAAGAAAAATGTAAGAAAGAAAAGAAAGTTAAAAAAAGAAAGTGAGAGATTTTTGGAGGATGATGAGAAAAATAGTTTGAAGAAATAGGATTTTAGAAGAGACATGGTAAGGTCTGGGCAGAGCCATGGACAAGAGTATGATAGATTGAGTTGGGACTTTAGAAGAAGAGATATCTGTGGAGCAGCTAGGTGGCACAATGGATAAAAAATTGGCCCTGGATTCAGGAGGACCTGAGTTCAAATCTGCACTCAGATACTTGACACTTACTAGCTGTGTGACCCTGGGCAAGTAACATAAGCCTCACTGCCCCACAACAAATAAATAAAAAAGAAACAAGTATAGAACCTATAATCTTGAGCTGTAGGAGGTTCTAGAACAAGGAATGTCACTTTGGGGAATGATTAGAATAGAGAGTGAGATATGTTCAGAGGCTGATGAGGGAAGTTATCTGAGAAATGGGATTTTAGAAAGAGGAGCCTTGGAGAAGAGAATGAGAGATTGAGGAGAGCCTTTAAAACAGGGGATATCTGGGGACAGGAAGGTGGCACAGTGGATAAAGCACTAGCCCTGGATTCAGGAGGATCTGAGTTCAAATCTGGCCTCAGACCCATGACAGTTACTAGGTGTGTGACTATGGGCAAGTAAGTCACTTAACCATCATTGCCCCACAAAAAAAAAAAAAAAGAAATAAAAAAATACGAATGCCTGTACCTCTAGTTTCCATTAAAGCAGACAAGTTGGTGGTAGACTAGAGCTTAGAAGACAGAATTTTCCTCCACAATAATAAGTACCACATCAGAAAGGAAGAATTAGCAATGGATTCAAAAGCCAGAATTCATGAATAGGTTTTTGATTTGGAACTGAGACTATCTGACCTTGATGAAAATATGTCCTAGAAAAATGAGCCAGATGAGGCTGCTGAAACAGGAATGTCAGGTGGGGAATTGACTAGAACAGAGAGAGTGGGAGATGTTCAGAGGCTGATGAGGGAAACTGTCTGAAGAAATGGGGTTTTAGAACAATATCAAGGCAGGGAGGTTCCTTAGAGAAGAGAATAAGAGATTAAGGGGAGCCTTAAAAAGAAGGGATATCTGATGCAGGAGAGAGAAAAAGTCAGGACTGGAGTGTTCTCCAGTTTTCCATGTGTCATCTCTGTGAGGGCTCTGAGAATCTACTTTATCTGCTGTCAAATGAGCCTTGAAATACAAAATGTTGTCAATTACAAGAATGACTTGAAATATATTCTTAGTGGGCAAAAATATTTTCCAATTTTTGGTAAATAAAGAAGGGAGGGGAAATTAGAATTTCTGGATGATATAAATGATTTGTTTTAATTTATATTGTATTATACCCTTGTAAACCTAAAAATATCCTCATTTTCTACCACATTTCTAAAAGGGTTTGGTTAACATGCTGATCATTTTTGGCTAGCTAAATATCTTCAGAGAAGGTAATATACCAGCACCATGAAACAAAAGCAGGTCCCTGGAGATCTTTTTTTGATAAAGACTGCCACTAATATAATTAATGTTGATCATGAATATGGAATATTTTTGAATATTAAAAAAACAAACCTCGTTGCCAATTTTGGGAGCTTCAAAAGAGAGATAAGTGATACTTCCAAGGTCAAGATATCTGTAAGGCATTAGGTACAGTGTAAAAAATATCCATTAAAATAGCTTTTACAATTTGGAACTAAAAATCCCATGAAAACAAACGTTCAAAACTATCCATACATGGAATTAGAAAATAATAAAATATTAAAAAAAATAAAAATAAAATGAGAGCTATAAGAAAAGAGAATGAATGGTTTAGGAAGCTGTTGGTCTGCTGACCATATGTTATGAAGTATTCTAATTAAGAACTTATACTGTTAACTAAGCTATTTGAAGTTATTGTTTTAAAATCAAGTATTTGTGGTATTTTTTGGTGGGGCAATGAGGGTTAAGTGACTTGCCCAGGGACACCCAGCTAGTAAGTGTCAAGTGTCTGAGGCTGGATTTGAACTCAGGTCCTCCTGAATCCAGGGCAGGTGCTTTATCTACTGTACTACCTAGGTGTCCCCTTAATCAAGTATTTACATAGATTTTGTAAAAAGGAAAAACTGTTCATTTTAAAAAGAAAATACTTTGTAAAATCTCCTTTGTAAATCTATACATATTCTTAGGATCATCTAGCCATAAAATTCTTATCAACTCTGAAAAACAAATAGTTTTTTAAATTAACTTTTTGAATCATAAGATGGCTTTTCACTGGAACGGAAAATGCAATGTCTTAAAATGTCCTTAGCACACTGAATGCTTGGCCTGTCAGTTCCTGCTGAAAGGTAATTGAGAGGTGGCATGCCAAATTTCCTAGCTAGGCCTAAGTCCCAGCTCATAATGTCCCACTTTCAAATGAGGATATGAGAACAAAGCAAAACTCTAGAACAAAAAGTTCAGTCTTTTAAATGGGCCTTAAACACCCCATATGATCAGTGGAAGCTCTCTGAGAACAGGAATCAGAATTTGCTCTGGCAGGTGACTTAAGATGGCAAATATCATAAATGGCAAAGATGTGCTTCGATAGATAAGTCTTAGTGAGCCAAACTATTAGTCAGGTCTAGGGATTTCTTTAAGGATTAAAATCCTTTCCAAATATTTAGTGTATATTCCACCCCCAGGGAATCTTTGAACCAAACTGCCCATTTACTACTACACAGCTAAAGAGTCTGGAACTGAGCAGGCAAATTGCTTAAAGCAGGATGGTTTTTTCTTGTTGTTGTTGTTTTTTTTACTTATTTTTAATTAATTATTTTTTTTTAAATTAGCAGCATGGTTTTAGCTCATAGCCTGGTGGATCCATGGTGAAGAAGGGATAACACAGCAGAAATGTCCTGAAACTCCAAAGGGCAGATCTTGGCATGTCCTGAAAATCACCACATTTTGATTTCTAGGCTTTCTCTGAGAACAAAAATGATTGGCTCCCAAATGGGTCTTACAATGGAAAATGTCATAAATGGCAAGGAATCATTTTCAGATAGTTTCTTAGTTGGCCAAATTTGGACATATTGTAGGCCATTTAGTGAGATCAAACCTAAATTCAAATTTAATGTTTAGTATGCATTCTTGATAGAAAAAGATCAAATCTGATACCCAGAGCCTTGAAGGGAAGGTGAAAATACTGTCAATTTTAGGGCTGCCCAAATTACTTCAGCCATCTGTAAAGAGTACTATCCTCTGCAATTATTTCAATGATAAAGACAGCTATTGATATTTAGCTACTGACAATTATTGATAATGATAAAGATAGCTATTGATATGATTTATTTTCATAAGGAATATTCAGTATTTTGAGGCATTAAACATGATGTTATGTATAAAGGGAGAAATCTCTTTGGAAATCAGTTTATCAGTAAGTTTTCCATTATTCAAACAATCTGTAATTTAATTAAAATTTGGTAGTAGGGATGCTTTGAAAGAAATCCCACATTCACAACCACACAAGTAAAAGAATCTCAGTAAAGTACTGATTTTTGGCAAGCCAAAAAAAAAAATGCCCCCCCAACCGAAAACCCTTGGACAACAAAACAAATGTATTTCACTATCTCTTCTCCTTTAGTCCAGACTACTATTGAAATTACTAAAAAAGGGAAATGAATGCAGATTATATTTGAGAAATAAAAGAAACATGTAACATGGGGAGGACTTAGAACAGATATGGGTTAGTTGTATCAATTTATACACAGGCAAGATGCATGTGCATTATAATAATTATCTATTAAAAATAAAAAGAAATGTCCTTTTAGATCATTTTCAGAATGAGGAACTGGGGAGGGTCGTAGAAAGTGTAGGGTCCGAATTTTGAGGCTCTAACGGAAAGAGGGTGGCAGAGATGCAAGCTCAGAAGATGAAAATTGTCACATACAAGAGATTTTGGGCACAAAGTGTCTCAGATCTGGCAGTTGCCATGGAGATGAAAATGAGAGAGCACACAGTTCCCACCTAAGATGGAGAATCAGAACAAAGAGAGCCATCAGGGTAGAAAATGTCGGATGCTGCAGTGTATTCTAAACCACTCTTTGCCACAGGTGGGAGGGCTCAGAGACCAGAAATCATCTGGTGGAGAAGGGGCTTTAAAGTGGAAAATCTCACAAACCACATATATATATATATGTATATTCAGTGAACCCAAATGCTGGACATTTTATACTAATTTAAAATGTAAGGGCAGCTATATAGCACTGCAGTGGATAAAGCACCAGACATTGATTCAGGAGGAGGTGAGTTCAAATCCTGTCTCAGACACTTGTCACTTATTAGCTGTGTGACCCTGGGCAAGCCACTTAACCCTTTATGCCCCACCAAAAAGAAACACAAAATAAAATAAAACATGAGAAAAATGCACTTTTTGTGGTAGATCATTCATTTATCCAAATATAATTTTTCTTAAGAATCATTAATGTTTTAAAAAATAAAAAAAATATATACCCTAAAAGCAAGTATAAAACAAAAACCTCATCCCTTCAACCACACTGCCAAAATTCTTTGGTGAGATTATTGTCAATTTTTTGGCTAGCTAAATAAATCTGTCAAAACTGCAACCACTGTACTTCCAAACAAATGCAGTTGTATGTATTGCTTTCAGTAGTAAAGACTGCTGTTTTATTACTATTAATAAAAATGAATATCAAGTAATTTTGGACAAAAATTCCCAGAGGTTCAGGATAGAGACCTTTTTAGGAGAAGATTTCTGTTGCAAAGTCATCATATCAATTGGACCAATGTACACTGAAATAATCATTCAAATAATACAATTTAAAATAATAAATTGACACAAGTGTTCATGATATAATTTTAGCAATAAAAACTCACTTCTTGTATGGTCTCTGGAATTCTAAAGGTCAAAGTTTCCAGGTATTTTTCATGTGGGAATGTTGGAAACAATTGAGAACACAGGTAGAAAATGTCCAAACTAGTAGTTAAATCCTGCCTCTGAATGTCCCCATGGAGAGTGGATATTGAAGCCAGAATAGGTGATCATAGAGGAGACTAAAAACTAGACTGTGTGGGTTTGATGGAAACTTTGAATCCAGAATCCTCAGCTTGACTCAGTTGTCAAAGCTCTAATGTCATCGTTCACAGGGACCAGAAGTGGGAGAGTGGGAAATGTTCAGGATGTGAAAGTGGAAACTGTCAGAAGCAGGAGGGTTTTAGCTTCTAGCCTGGTATGGCCATGGTCAAGACAATGAAGAAGGCATATCAGATCAGAGAGAGCCCCAAGACTCCAAAGCACAGGTGTTGGCATGTCCTAAAAAATCACCACATTTGATTGCTAACCCTTCTCTGAGAAGACAAGTGATTGGCTCTCAATGGTCTTAAAATGGCAAGAAATTATTCTCAGATAGATTCTTAGTTGGCCAAATTTTGACCTGTTGTAAGTCATTTAATACACAAGATGAAGGCAGATTGTCCTTATGAGATCAAACCTAAATTAAAATCTAATGTTTAGTATGCATTCTTGATGGAAAAAGATAAAATCTGACATCGTTAGCCAAAGAGCCTTGAGGGTAAGGTGAAAATACTGTCAATTTTATGACTGCCCAAATTGCTACCACCATCTGTAAAGAGTAGAATCCTTGCAATTATTTGATTGTTAAAGATAGGTTTTGATAGTAGTATGTTCCTGAGGAATATTCAGTATTTTATGGCATCACAACATGGTGGCATATATATAAAAGGAGAAATCTCCTCTTTGGAAAACAGTATATGGGTAACTTTTCCACTGTTAAATTATTTTGCAATTTAATTAAATTAGGTAGTAGTGCTGCTTTGAAAGAAATCAGGAATTTACAACTACACAAGTAAATAAACCTTGGTATAGTTCTATCTATTGTTTGGCAGGCCAAAATCTGCCCCCAAACTGAAAACAGAGACACCAAATCCAAGGTAATTCCCTATGTGTTCTCCTTTCTTTAGTCCAGACTACTACTGAAATTAGAAAGAAGGGAAATGAATGCAGAGTATGTTTGGGTAATGAAATGAACGTGTTGCATGCTGAGGACTCAGAACAGACATGGGCTAGTTGTGCATATTTGTACATAGGTAAGATGCATGTGTATTGTAATAATTATCTAATAAACATAAAAAAGAAATATCCTTATAGATCATTTACAGAATTAGCAGCTGTATGAAGCTGTAGTAGAAGGGACAAGGTCAAAATATTGAGGGTTTAAAGAAGAGTGGGTGGCAGAGGTATGGGGGCTGGGATGGAAATTTTCAGAAACAGGAGATTTTGACCACACAGAGTCTCATACCTGGGAGTTGCCATGGAGATGAAAATGAGAGAGCTAGCAGAGCCCATCTAAGATGGAGAATGAGAACAGAGAGCCATTAGGGTAGAAAATGCCGGATGCTGCAGTGTGCTACAAACCACTCTTTGCTACAGGTGGGAGGATACAGAGACCAGAAATCATCTGGTGGGGAAGGGGCCTTAGAGTGGAAAATCTCAAACATGCATAGATTTCTTTTCATGTATATACTCAGTGGGTGCAAATACTCTCCTTTGAAAAGTAATTTAAATATAAGAATATAGATTTTTGTGGTAGGAGAGCATTCATTTATTCCAATATAATTTTTACTGTGCATAGCGATTAATAAGAAAAACTAAAAAATAACTTAAAAATGCATAAGCCAAAAGTGTTTTCTCTTCCACCCCTGTACCAAAAGTGTTAGGTGAGATCGCTATGAATGGGCCTTAGGATGGAAAATATCAAAAATGTCGGAGATGTATTCTCACTTATATGCTTACTTTGCTTAAATATTGACCTGTTGTTTGTTATTTTAAAAAGCAGCAGGTAGATGGTTCTTATGAGATCAACTCAAAGCCAAAATCTGCCCCCAAACTGAAAACACAGACACCAAAGCCTAAGTAATTCCCTATGTGTTCTCCTTTCTTTGGTCCAGACTACTACTGAAATTAGCAAGAAGGGAAATGGATGCAGAGTATGTTTGGGTAATGAAATGAACGTGTTGCATGCTGAGGACTGAGAACAGACATGGGTTACTTTTGCAAATTTGTACATAGGCAAGATGCATGTGCACTGTAATAATCATCTAATAAAAATTTTTTAAAATATCCTTATGGATCATTGACAGGATCAGGAGCCGGATGGGATGGAATATACAAGGTGCAAGGTCAGAATTCTAAGGCTCTAAAGAAAAGAGAGGATGGCTGAGGTATAGGGTCTGGTAATGGAAATTTTCAGAAACTGGAGATTTTGAGCACACAGTCTCAGACCTGGGAGTTGCCATGGGGATGAAAATGAGAGAGCTAGCAGAGCCCATCTAAGATGGAGAATCAGAACAAAGAGAGCCATTAGGGTAGAAAATGTCGGATGCTGCAGTGTACTGCAAAGCCACTATTTGCTTCAGGTGGGAGGATTCAGAGACCAGAAATCATGTGGTGGGGAAGGGGCCTTAGAGTGGAAAATCTCACAAAACATATGGTGTTTTTTCATGTATATACTGTGGACCCAAATACTGAGATTTTAAAAGTAATTTAAATATCAGAATATAGATGTTTTGTAGGAGGGCATTCATTTCTTCCAATATATTCCAAATTATTGGGTATGGTGATTAATATGAAATTAATATGAAAAACGAAATAAGAAACAAAAAAAGAAACAGAAACCAAGAACCTTGTTTCTTCAACCACAGTACCTAAATTGTTAGTTGAGAATATAGCCATTTTTTGGTTAGCTAAATAGTCCCTTCAAAACTGTTATTGTATTTCTTTCCTTATGAAAGACTATTTTTTTCTTTCTTTCTTTTTTTTTTTTTTTTTTGGTGAGGCAATTGGGGTTTAAGTGACTTGCCCAGGGTCACACAGCTAGTGTTAAGTGTCTGAGACCAGATTTGAACTCAGGTCCTCCTGAATCCAGGCCTGGTGCTCTATCCACTGCAGTACCACCTAGCGGCCCCAAGACTATTTTTCTAATAATAAAAATATTTAGTAATTTTGGAACCCCCCAGGCCCCCAGGTTTTCAGGATAGAGACATTATTAGGGAGAA
This sequence comes from Dromiciops gliroides, assembly GCF_019393635.1. Taxonomy (NCBI): domain Eukaryota; kingdom Metazoa; phylum Chordata; class Mammalia; order Microbiotheria; family Microbiotheriidae; genus Dromiciops; species Dromiciops gliroides. The sequence goes on along the minus strand of NC_057867.1, from coordinate 30,073,778 downwards.
GACTTATCTTACAAAGTCATCATATTTGTTGCCAGGGATTATAATGGTTTCCAACAATTTCATTTCTATTCTACCTTAGGGATTCTTTGAACCAAACTGTGCATCTACAACTACACATCTAGAGAAGTCTGACAAAATTACAGTATATATAAACCTAGACCTTTTAGTGTTCTAGAGACCATATAAGGCATGAGTTTTGGATCTTAACGTTAAACCAAGAAAACTTTTGTCAAGTTAGTTATTTTTAATTTTATTATTTGAGTTATTATTAGAATGTCCCTAGCACCCTTAAGGCCTTGCCATCAGTTAACATGCAGTGGTAATTGTTGGAGGTGGCCAAAATTTTGCTTACCAAATTTCCTAGCTAGGTATAAATTCTAACTCTGAATGCCCCACTTGGGAGTGGGGATAGGAGAGCAAAGCAAAACCTTGGAAGACAATAGGTCAGACTTCGGAATGGGCTACAAACCAGCCTCTATGATAGCTGGAAGTCCTCTGAGAGCAAGCATCAGAAAGTGCTCTGGCAGGGGCCACTGGAAAATATCATAAATGGCAAAGTTTCATTCTCATATACATTCTAAGTGAGCCAAAATGTTGACCAATTGTAGGGAATTCAAAACCCAGAAGGAAGGATTCCCAAGTAAATGTCATTCCCTATCTCTTCTCCTTTAGTCCAGACTACTAATGAAATTACTAACAAGGAAAATGAATGCAGAGTATCTTTGGGTAATGAAACGAACACATAGCATGCTGAAGACTTACAGGAGACATGGGTTAGTTTTGAAAATTTGTATATAGGTAAGAAGCATGTGTATTGTAATAATTATTCAATACAAATCAATATCCTTATAGATCATTTTCATGACCTTGAACTGGATGAGGTTGTAGAAGGGAAGAAGGTCAGAATTTTCAGGGTTTAGAGAAGAGAGGGTGGCAGAGGGATGGGGTCTGGGATGGAAATTTTCAGAAACAGGAGATTTTGAGCACACAGAGTCTCAGACCTGGGAGTTGCCATGGAGATGAAATTGAGAGAGCTAGCAGAGCCCATCTAAGATGGAGAATCAGAACAAAGAGAGCCATTAGGGTAGAAAATGTCGGATGCTGCAGTGTACTGCAAGCCACTATTTGCTTCAGGTGGGAGGATTCAGAGACCAGAAATCATGTGGTGGGGAAGGGGCCTTAGAGTGGAAAATCTCACAAAATGCAGCGATTTATTGTCATGTATATACTCAGTGGGCCCAAATACTCTCCTTTGAAAAGTAATTTAAATATAAGAATATAGAATTTTTTTTGGTAGGAGAACATTCATTTATTCCAATAAAATTTGTTAATGTCCATGGTGATTAATAAGAAAAAGTAATAAAGAACTTTTAAAATGCATAAGCCAATAGTGTTTTCCCTTCAACCCCAATACCAAAATTGTTAGGTGAGATCACAGCCAGTTTTGTGGCTAGCTAAATAAACCCCTCAAAACTGCCAAACCTCTTGCTTTTATTTTGGTCCTTAGTAATGTCTGCTTTTTCTATTACTATTAATAAAAATCAATATTGATTAATTTTGTATATTTGTTTGTTTTTTGGTGGGGAAATGTGTGTTAAGTGACTTGCCCAGGGTCACACAGCTAGTAGGTATCTACTGTTTCAAGCCAGATTTAAACTCAGGTCCTCCTGAATCCAGGGCCAGTGCTTTATCCACTGCGCAATATTGATTAATTTTGGACAAAAACCCTAGATGTTCAGGATTGAGACACTTTTAGGGAGAAGTCTCCTACATCTAAGTTATCATCTTGGCTAGACTAATGTACATTATAATAATTCAAATAATAAAATAAAAAATAATTTGACACAAGTTTTCTTGATACGGCTTTAGAACCCCACATACATGCATTATATGGTCCCTACAGTTCTAAAGGTCTAGGTTTTCAAATACTTTTTATGTGGCAATGTTGGCAGTGGCTGATAACATAGAAAGAAAATGTCTAAACTAGTGGTTCAGTCCTGCCTTTGCATGTATCATTGAGGAGTGGAATGTGAAGCCAGAATAGGTAATCATGGAGGGCACTGGAACCCAATATGTGTGGGATTGGTGGAAACTTTGAATCTAGAATCCTCAGCTTCACTCAGCTGTCAAATCTATAATGTCATAGTTAGGAGGGAGAAAGGCAGGGATGTTCAGGGGCTGAGAAGTGAAATTCTTAGAAACAGGAGGGTTTTAGCACATATCCTGGAAGTAGGAGAGCCCTTTGAAGAAGGGACATCAGACCAGAGAGTGCCCTGGGACTCCAAAGGTAGGTCTTAGCATGTCCTGAAAATCACCAAGTTGGATTGGTGGGTGGTGTCTGAGAACAGACATGATTAGCTATGAATGGGCCTTAGAATGGAAAATATCAAAAATGTCGGAGATGTATTCTCATATTCTTACTTTGCTTAAATATTGACCTGTTGTTTGTTATTTTAAAAAGCAGCAGGTAGATGGTTCTTATGAGATCAACCCCAAAGCAAATTCAGTTTTTAGGATGAACTGGAGACAGAAAAAAGAAAAAAACTGGCTTCCTTAACCACAGAGTTGAATCTATGTCAGTGTGGAGTGGGGATAGAAGATGAAGAGTAGGAGACGTTCAGCAACTATGAATGAAAACTGTCAAAAACAAGAGGGTTGTAGCTCATAGCCTGATATGGCAGCAGTGTAGAGAAGGAAGGAGGTAGGAGAGCACTTTGAAGAATGGATATCAAAGCAGAGAGGGCCCTCGGCCTCCACAGGGATGATCTTGGAATGTCCTAAAAATCACCATGTTTGATTGCTAGGTGTTTTCTTAGGACATGAATGATTTGCCAGGAATGCAAAATGTCATCAATGGCAAGGATTTATTCTCACATAGAAGTAGGCCTAAATATTGACCTCTTGTAGGTAAGTTATAAAACAAGGCAAAGATGGATTTCTCTGATGTGATCAAACATTAATTCTAATTTACATTTTAGTATGCATTAGTGATGGAAAAAAGTAAAAAATGTTATAACCTTAAACACAGGACCTTCAAAGAATGGTGACAATTCTATTTTTGGCCACTCAAAAACTCCATGCAAACACAAATACCTCTACACTAAAACTAATGTAATCCTCTGCAAGTTCTTCATTGATAAAGCTTACTATTGATACTTGTATTAATAATGTGAAAATGATCTTATGGAATCAGAACTTTTATGGAGAGAGAACTTAATTTGGAAATGATTATATCTGAGACTTAAACATGTTGCTCCAATAAAAGAATAATACAAAATGAAGCAGAAAAAGCCCAAATAAACCTTAAAGGTTTTTGGAGGTGCTCCTTTAGACTTGAGACTCTCAAATCTGTAAAGGTCCTTAGAAAACTGAATGTCTGTATTTCCAGGTGCCATTAAAATGAGTAAGTGTAGCGGGCAGCTAGGCGGTGTGGTGAAAGCACCAGCCCTGGATTCTTCAGGACCTGAGTTCAAATCCGACCTCAGACACTTGACACTTACTAGCTGTGTGACCCTGGGCAAGTCACTTAACCCTCATTGCCCGTCAAAAAAAAAAAAAGCAAAAAACAAAACAAAAAACAAAAACAAAAAAATGAGTAAGTGTGTTGAAGGCTAGACCTTGGAATCCAGAATTTCCCAGCAAGGTATTTAGTTCTTCAAATGGAAAAATTAGCAAAGGACTGTGAAGCCAGAATTCTTAACCAGGTCTTCGACTTAAAAAACTGGAATAGCTGAGCTTGATGTAAATATACAATACTGAATGTAAGCCTGAAATAGACAATCCTAGAATCCAGAGCTTGATGAGGCTATAGAGAAACAGGAATGCCAGTTTGGGGAAGGACTAGAGGAGAGAGTATGGGAGATATTCAGAGGTTGATGAGAGAAGCTGTTTGAAGAAATGGGATTTTAGAACATATGCCATCAGGTCTGGGAGGAGCCTTGGAGAAAAGAAGGAGAGATTGAGGAGGGGCTTTCAAGGAAGGGAAATCTGATCCAGGAGAGACAAAGGCCATGATTCAAGTGTCCTCCAATTTTGCATAAGCCATAGCTGTGAAGGCTCTGAGAAGCTACACCATCTGTTTTGGAATGGTTTTTCAAATATGTATGGGGTAAAATTAATGTGTTTTGGAATAATGATCCAATAAAAAAGAAAAAGAAAATTTAAAATGCTTCTGCATCATAGGAGGGTATGGTTTTAGAATCCCAAATGTCAGCTCTTGGTCACCCCTTGCAACACTCAATATCAGGGCTTCTCGGGACCTTTCAAGGATATGTGTTGGGTGGGTCCTATTGCTGAGAAAACAGCATTTCCTAGTTAGGGCGTAAATACTGCCTCTGAATGCCTAGGTTTTATGTGAAAAGCTTAGGTAGACTATTATAATTGGGATGGCTTGTGGAACATTGAATGTACGAGCTTAATGGAAATCTGGAATTCAGGATCATGACCTGGAAGAGGCTGCAGAATCTGCAGGGTCAGAATTGTGAGGGCCTAGAGAAGAGGGAGGGGGAGATGTACGGGAGCTGGGAAGGGACATTTTCAGAGACAGGAGGATTTGAACACATACAGAGTGTCAGGCCTGGCAGTTGCCATGCAGACAAACATGAGGGAGCTAGTGGTGCCCATGGAAGAGGAGACCAAAGAGCAAAGAGAGCCCTTTGGGCAGAAAAGTTCAGACTTTACATTGTCCTGGAAAACAGCATATGCTATAGGTGGGAGGGTTCAGAGGCCAGAAAACCATTTGTTGGTGAAGAGGCCTTCCAGTGGAAAATCTAACAACTCACAAGGAATTATTTTCATGTATATACTGAGTGGGCTTAATGATTAACACTTTTAAAATAATTTTTAAAATAAGAGGAAGGTAGATTTTTTTTCAGAGGAAAATTCATCCATTTGTTCCAGGATATTTTTTACTGCATACCAGGGATTTATAAGAAAAATAAACAAAAAAATTTTAAGCACCTATACAAAAAGATACCTATCATAAACGTTTGATGAGACTGTCTTTTATTTTTTGCCTAGCCTTTAAGCCCCAACTCATGTAGACCAAAACAAATGCAATTGTATGTCTTTCCTTAGTAAAGACTGCTCTTACAATTACTCTTTTCTTTTGAGGCAATCAGGGTTAAGTGACTTTCCCAGGGTCATATAGCTAGTAAGTGTCAAGGGTCTGTGGATGGATTTGAATTCAGTCCTCCTAACTTCAAAGCCAGTACTCTATCCACTGTACCACCTAGCTGCCCCCATACTATTACATTTTTTTTGGTGAGGCAATTGGGGTTAAGTGACTTGCCCAGGGTCACACAGCTAGTAAGTGTCAAGTGTCTGAGGCCGATTTTGAACTCAGGCCCTCCTGAATCCAGGGCCAATGCTTTACCCATTGTTCCACCTAGCTGCCCCTATTGAACAGTTTTTGACAAAAAAACTCACATGTTCAGTATAGAGAGATTATTAGGAAGATTTATGTTTCAAAGTCATCATACTGGTAAACATTGTGATAAAAATACAATGAATAATATTAAAAATCATGATACAAATGATCTAGATAATTTAAATTTGTCTTTAAAAATAATTTTAAATTGTCTAAATAACTTTTTAATAATTAAAAGCTATGACTTTTAAACCAAAAATGTCATGTCTTCATCATTCCATAGAACACTAAAGGTTTAGGTTTCCAGAGATTCTTTTTTTTTATGGGGCAATGGGGGTTAAGTGACTTGCCCAGGGTCACACAGCTAGTAAGTGTCAAGTGTCTGAGGCCGAATTTGAACTCAGGTACTCCTGAATCCAGGGCCGGTGCTTTATCCACTGCACCACCTAGCCGCCCCCTGCAGGGATTCTTCATGTGGAAATCTTGAGAGTAATTGAAAGAAGAGATAAATAATGATAAGGTTAGAATTTAACCCCTACCTCTGAATTTTCCAATGGGGAGCAAAAAATGAACCCAGAATAGGGGATCATGGAGGGCACTTGGAAGCCACACTGTGCGGGCCTGATGGAAACTTTGATTCCAAAATTATGAGCTTGATTCAGCTGTGGAGTCTCTAATGTCATTGTTTAGAGAGACTAGAAGAGGAAGAGGAAGAGGAAGAGGAAGAGGGGGAGACGTTCAGGGACTGAGAATGGAAATGAAAACAGAAGGTTCTTAAGTCATGGACTGGTATAGCCATGGTGAAGAGAATGAACAAGATAGAAGGGAACTTTGAAGAAGGGATGTCAGATCAGAGGGTGGTCTGAGATACCAAACAAAGGGCAGATCCTGGAATGTCCTGAAAATCACCATGTGTGACTTCTGGGCAATCTTTGAGAATAAAAATTATTACCTGGGAATGGGCCTTAGAGTGGAAAATGTCATAAATGGCAAAGATATATTGTAATATGTATTCTTAGTTGGTCCAAATATTGACCTGTTCTAGGCCATTTAATAAACTAGATGAAAATAGATTGTTCTTATGAGATAGAACCTAAATTCAAATTCAATTTCTAGTGTTCATTGTTGATAGAAAAATTAAAATATCTGTTACGCTTAACCATAGAACGTTGAGGGTAAGGTGAAAATACTGTCCATTTGATGGCTGCCCAAAGTATTTCCACAGTCCCATAGGATCTGGACAGGAAAAGCAATGCAATCATCTTGCAATTGCTTCATTGATAAAAATAGCTATTGATAGTGGTATTTGTCATAATGAATATTCAGTATTTTGAAGCATTAAAACATGTTGTTATGTATACAAGAAGACTTCTGGAGGCAGCTACGTGGCACAGTGGATAAAGCACTGGCCTTGGATTCAGAAGGACCCGAGTTCATATCCTGTCTCAGATACTTGACACTAGCTGTTTGACTTTGGGCAAATCACTTAACCCTCGTTTCCCCACAAAAATAAAAAAAAAATAAAATAAAGAAGACTTATGTTTGGAAACCAATCTATGGGTAAATTTCATGTTGTTAAAATAAAACAATAAAGGAAATATAAGCAAAAAAATCCAAAAGATATCTTAGGAGGGATTCCCTTAGATATAAGAATCTCCTATCTGTGGAGGTTCTTAGAAAAAGGAATATGTGTGCATCCAGGTAACACTAAAGCTGCTAAGTTCGTAGTAGAATAGATCTTAGAAGAAAGAATTTCCCAGCATGTGACAGTAAGTTATCCCTCTGAACAGAAAAAAAATACTGATTTGATTGTGAAGTCAGAATTCTTGAACAGTTCTTGGAAAAAAACACTTTAGAACCTAGAATATCTAAGATTGATTGAAATACAGAAACTAGAATTGCAAACGAGATGAGGAATGTCAGTTCAGGGGATGTCTAGAAGAGAGAGAATGGGAGATGTTCAGAGGCTGAAATTGAAGAAATTGGGCTTTACATACTATCTCTATCTTTTGTTTGTTTTTCTTTTTTGAGGTTTTTCCTTTTTGCTCTTATTCTTCTTTCACAGCATGACTAATGCAGAAATATGTTTAATGTGATTGTACATATATAACCTATATCAGATTGCTTACTATCTTGGGGAGGGCAGAGGTAGGGGAGGGAGGGAGAAAAAATTGAAACTAGAAATCTTATAAAAACAAATGTTGCAAACTATCTCTACATGTAACTCGAAAATAATAAAATACTTTTATGGGAAAAAAAGAAATTGGGTTTTAGAACAGAAAATGTCAGGTTTGTTAGGAGCTTTGGAGAAGAGAATGAGCGATTTAGGAGAGGCTCTAGAACAAGGGATAGCTGATCTAGGAGGGAACAGAAAAGGTCGGGATTGGAATGTCCTCCCATTTTCCATATATCATATCCATGAGAGCTTTTAGAACGGACTTGATCTGCTATGGAAGGGACTTTAGAGTGCAAAGATGTCATAAATTTCAAGGATGACTTCAAATATATTCTCAAGGGACCAAAATATTTTCCAGTTCTAGGTCAATAAAAAATTAGGAGAATTGAGAATTTCTAGATAATCAGTCATTTATTTTAATTTACTTTATATTATAAATTTGTGAAGCTCAAGAAAAGAAATACCTTCCACCTCACAGTTAAAAAGTTTTGTTGAAAATAGTGCTAATTTCTTGGCTAGCTAAAAAATTGCCAGGCAAGGGAATATATAACATCCACAGAATAAATACAATTACATGATGATATTTCTTTGATAAAGGCTGTCATTAATAGGATTATTATTAATAATGACTATAGAATGTTTTTGAACATGAAGAAAACCTAGGTTCTAATTCCTAAAGCCTCATAAGAGAGAACTCATAATTCTACATCATGATATCTGAAAGTCATAAGGAATAGTATAATAAAAATCCATTCAAAACTTTAAAAAATGTACTATATACATCAAAACTATCTGGTACTGGCTAAGAAACAGAATGGAGGATCAATGGAATAGGCTAGGCACAGGAGACATAGTAGTAAATGACACTAGTAATAATAGTGTTTGATAAACCCAAAGACTCCAGCTTCCGGGATAGGAACTCAGTATTTGACAAAAACTGCTGGGAAAACTGGAGGATAGTATGGCAGAAATTAGGCATAGATCAACATCTTACACCTTATACTAAAAGAAGGTCAAAATGGATACACGATTTAGACATAAGAGGTGATACCATAGGTAAATTAGGAGAGGAAGGAATAGTCTACCTATCAGATCTTTGGAAAGGAAAACAGTTTTTGACCAAACAAGAAATAGAGTATATTATTATTATTATTATTATTATTATTATTATTATTTTTAGTTAGAACAAGGTGATAGTTTATTTAGGGCCAAGGGAAGGGAAGGGTGGGGGGAGGGAAACCATGAAAGAAATACTTGGACCTTTCATGGGGAGATCTGGCATAAAGCACATGGCTCAGAGGTACCAAATCCCCTCGAACAGGAGACCGGAAGGTACTTCCACAGAGGCCTGATGGGGGTGGACCATCTGCCTGTGGAAAGTTCCCTTAATGAAGGTGGACCATCCCCCACTGGTGGTGCTGGGGGAATTGGGTGAGGAGTGGAGGACCATCCCCCACTGGTAGTGACTAGAGGAATTGGGTGAGGGGTGGCTACAGATCCCTCTTCAGGACACAAAGGCCGAAGCCACACCCAAACTTACCTCCCCAGGATAAGGGAGACCAGAATGAAGGGTAGGAATCCCAAGCTAGCTCAGTCTGATTTGGTTCCTCTAGGCGTTATCTGTCCTCTGGTTTAGTTTCTCAAGGAGAAGATTCCTCAGTGTGCCCCAGAGAAATTCTGGGGTGCTCTGCGCCCCATGACATTCCCCACTTCTCTATATATAAGGAAAGGGGACGAAGATTCTTCTGAAACTGCTTCATGCTGACCGGGCGGTCGAAGAAATCACGGCGCAAGGGAGGGGGAGGGGAGAGAAGTGGAGAAGGCCTGGAATGCTCGGAATTGTGAGGGGCCCAGAGAGTCCAGAGGCAACACGTAGGCACAATGGGTATCTGCCATGAATCCTTGAGCCTAGATGGAACAGACTTAAACAAAAAAAATTAAAACTGACCAGAGCAAAAAAACCAAAAAAACCGAAAAGGGACTTTATCAGATCAGGAGTCAGGTGGGACCTTTTTGCAGGACAGGGTGCGGCCTGCTTTACCGGAGGGAGTTCAAGCCAAATTCTGTGATAGGCAGTGTCTGTCTACATTAAGGGTCCTTTTATCCCATCCCCACTTTGTGCCTTGATTGCATGCTAGGACCTGAACCAGAGAGTAAGACAGAGGTCGCCCCAAAACCATTCCTAGGCTTGCCTCCTATGTCCAGCTTGGCCATAGGCCTGACACGATGCTGGTCAGGAGAGCAAGCTGCAGAGCCCTGGATTTTTGCTAAGCCGATCTCTCGGGTGCTGCCCTGGGGACAAAGAGGTAGGAGGGCAGGCCTCACCTTCGTGGGTGTCCCCCACTTCTGTGTCCCGGTTTACTGCAGCTGCCAGAATCTCGGCCAGCCGGAGTTCTGCTGGTAGCAGATGTGGTGATGGCTGCTGCTATTATAGAAGCTTGGTCTATGGAGCGGGCACGAGCCATCTTTTCTCTCTCTTTGGCTACTGCAAGGTCCCTGTTATTAAAAATCTTAAAAGCAATGTCAAGGAGTTGTGAGGATGGGATCTGGGGACCCCAGTCTAACTTCTGGAGTTCTCTCCTAATGTCAGGAGCAGACTGGCTGATAAAATGAATATTGAGGATAGTTATTCCTACATCTCTTTGGGGGTCTAGGTTGGTATATTTCTTCAGAGAGTCCACTAAGCGGTTCATGAAGACAGCAGGATTTTCATCAGACCCCTGTGTTATCTCCCTCACCTTTCCATAATTGACCTGTTTCTTAACCCCCCTTCTCATTCCCTCAACTAGGCAGGTGATCATGTGATTTCTACGAGCCCTATCTTCCCTGTTATCATAGTTCCATCTCGGTTCTATGACTGGGACAGCTGTAAAACCAGGGACCCCAACCCAATTTCCAACCTGCGAGTGTTCATCCCCAACTTGTACCGCCAGGTCCCAAATCTGTTTTTTCTCATCAGGGGTACAACAGCTGGCAAGAATAATTTGCAAATCGGTCCAGGAAAGGTCAAACTCCAGTGTCACAGACTTAAAGCCATCTATGAACTTTGTGGGGTTCTCTGAGTAGCTCCCCAATTTCTCTTTAATCTGAGATAACCTGCTTATAGAAAAAGGGGCACGCCTTAATGTTGTGCCCTTCTCAATGGGAAATTCCCTTAATGGAAGCAGGGAAGCAGTGGGAGACACTGGTAAAGACCTGGGTTGGGGAGATAGCTCAGGTGGAGACAGAGGATTGGGCGCAGGGCCCAGTGGGGGAGGGGTGACAGCCTTTGGCTGTGGAGTAGGTGGGGGAGGGGAAACAGTCTTTGGCTACAGCATGGGTGGAGATGGGGAAAGGGAGATAGCCGTAGGTGACTGCAGATTAGGTAAAGCAGATGGGGTCGGCTGAATGGAAAAAACAGGAGAAATGGGAACATATTGGAGTTCCCCCCCGATTGTAAATGGGGTAGAACAGGAAAGAGGGAGACTGATATCCACTCCCCGTGTGGCACAGGGAATTGGTTCTGAGATCAGCCGGTGGACAAGGAGAGGTCTCAGTCATAGAGTGATATGACTGTGGTTGACCCATAGGTATGGAAGCAGGCGGAGAAGGAGTGGAACGAGAAACAGGTAGGGAATGAGTTTGAGGAGGAGGGGAGGCTGAGGTCTCAGAGTAGGTGCCCGAAGGGTTAGCGAATTGCTTGGGCTTTTGGTGATTCTCAACCGGCAAGGGGACCTCATCCTTTCCCTTTGACTTCTGGCTCAAACTCATAAAAGCCGATATGTATGGAATCTCTGTCCATCTCCCTTCACGCTTGCAAAACTTGTCCAATTGCAAGATGGTATTATAATTAAGGGTGCCGTGTACAGGCCAATTTCCTTCACTTCCTAGAGGATAATGTGGCCATAAATTGTTACAAAAATGTATCATACATCTCTTTCTTAGGTTTTTAAGTTCCAGTCTAGTCCAATCTCTTAGGATGCACCCCAGAGGTGAATTTTTCGGAACACTCCCTTTCTGTCCCATAACTACTGTCTAAGGAGAATAGTCTGAACCAAGAGCAGAGAGCTGGTAAGGGATAGACACATAAGCATAAATGTTCTTACCCAGAAACGTGTAGTCTGAGAGTCCGAGAGTGGTTCGGACATCTAGGAGTCCCAGGCTGCTCTCTGCTGTCCTGCAGACGCCGACCATCTCTACCTCTCTGTGACTCAAACGGGAGGTTGAGTCCGGTGGGAGAGGGAGAAGAGAAACCCAGAAGGTAGAGTCTTACCTCCAGGTTCTGTGCCAAGCGTGGTCCAGACGTCTGTTTGAGCTTTCAGCGAGGGAGGGAGACTCAGGCTGCCCTCCACTGTCACGTGCGAAAGCTGACCCTCTCTCTACCTCTCTGTGACTCAAACGGGAGGTTGAGTCAGGCGGGAGAGGGAGAAAGGAAACCCAGAAGGGAGGTTCCCACCCCCCAGTTTTGTGTGCTAAGAGGAAAGAGGAAAATCCCACGTCCCTACAACGTTCGGGCGCCAGATGATATGGTGGGAAATGGGGTACGGGTTGGGGTTGGGGTTCTTGGGAATTCCTCTTTTAAGAATTACACCCTCTTGCACACAAAACGTAGTTAGAATAAGGTGATAGTTTATTTAGGAGCAAGGGAAGGGAAGGGTGGGGGGAGGGAAACCATGAAAAAAATCCTTGGACTTTTCATGGGGAGATTTGGCATAAAGCACATGGCTCAGAGGTACCAAATCTCCAATAGAGTATATTATAAAATGCAAAATGGATGATTTTGATTACACTAAATTAAAAAGTCTTTGTACAAACAGAAGCAATGCATCCAAAATTAGAAGGGAGGCAGAAAGCTGGGAAACAATTTTTATGGCCAGTACTTCTGATAAAGGCCTCATCTCTAAAATATATAGGGAACTAAATCAAATTTATAGGAATCTAAGTCATTCCCCAATTGAGAAATGGTCAAAGAATATGAATAGGCAGTTTTCTGATGAAGAAATCAAAGCTATCTATTCCCATATGAAAAATGCTCTAAATCACTATTGATTAGAGAGATGCAAATTAAAACGACTCTGATGTACCACCTGACACCTATCAGATTGGCTAAAATGACAAAAAAGGAAAATAATAAATGTTGGAGAAGCTGTGGAAAAATTGGAACACTAATGCATTGTTGGTGGAGCTGTGAACTGATCCAACCATTCTGGAGAGTAATTTGGAATTATGCCCAAAGGGCTATAAAGCTGTGCATACCCTTTGACCCAGCAATACCACTTTTGGGTCTTTTCCCCAAAGAGATCGTGGAAAAGGGAAAAGGACCCACATGTACAAAAATATTTATAGCTCCTCTTTATGTGGTAGCAAGGAATTGGAAGTTGATGGGATGCCTATCAACTGGGGAATGGCTGGACAAGTTGTGGTATATGAATATAATGGAATACTACTGTGCTGTAAGAAACGATGAGCAGGAGGAGTTCAGAGAAACCTGGAGGCTCTTGCGTGGGATGATGATGAGTGAGATGAACAGGACCAGAAGAACATTGTACACGGTATCATCAACACTGTGTGTTGATCTACTGTGAAGGACTAGATTCTTCTCACCAATGCAATGATACAAAAGAGTTCCAGGGGACTCATGATGGAAGAGGATCTCCAAATCCAGGGAAAAAAAAAGAACTGTGGAGTATAGATGCTGATTGAAACATACTATTTCTTTTGTTTTTGGTGCTGTTGTTTTTCTATTTTGAGGTTTTTCCTCATTGCTCTGATTCTTCTCTTATGACTAATGCAGAAATATGTTTAATATTATTATATATATATGTGTATATATACACACACATATATACATACATATACATATATATACACATACACATACATATACATATATATACACATACATATACATATACACACACACACACACACACACACACACACACACACATATATATATATATAAAACCTGTATCAGATTACCTGCTGTCTAGGGGAAGGGGGGAGGGACGGGAGAGAGGGAGAAAAATCTGAAATTGGAAAGCTTGTATAAACAAATGTTGAGAATTATCTTTACATGTAACTGGAAAAAAAATAAAATACTTTTATCAGAAAAAAAGTACTATATAGATGGCAGGATAATGTTTCCTTGTAACAATTTCATGTCTTAGAATGTCCTTGTCATCCTTAAGGCCTGTGCTGTGCCTCCTGCTAATTCCCATTCAATGGCTATTGTTGGAGGTGGCTAAAATTTGGCTTACCAAATTTCCCAGCTAGGTGCGAGTTCTACCTGTGAACTTCCTACTTTGGAGCGGGGGGATAGGAGAGCAAGACAAAACATTAGGATACCACGGGGCATACTTCAGAATGGGCTACAAATGAACCTCTGTGATAGCTTGTAGCTCTCTGGGTAAATGAATCAGAATGTGCTCTGGCAGGGGCCTTAGGAGGGAACATATCATAAATGGCAAAGATTTCGGGAATTCAAAACCCAGAAGGAGGGAGATTTTGCTGAAGATTTCAATCCTTTCATGGGATTTAATTAAAATTCAGTAGTAGGGATGCTTTAAACCGAATCCTGAATTAACAACTACACAAACAAAAGAGCCTAGTTAAAGTGCTATTTTCTCACAAGTCAACATATACAGGGACAGCGAGGTGGTGCAGTGGATAAAGCATTCGCCCTGGATTCAGAAGGACCTGAGTTCAAATCCAGCCTCAGACACTTTGACACTTACTAGCTGTGTGACCATGGGCAAGTCACTTAACCCTCATTGCCCCAACAAAAAACAAAAAAACAAGCAAGTCAACATATACCCCCCCAAACTGAAAGCAGTTGGACACAAATTCCAATGTAATTCTGAATCTGTTCTCCTTTAGTATAAAGTACAATTGGTATTACAAAGAAGAGAAATGAATGCAGAGGATCTTGGGGGTAATAGAAGGAACGTGTACGATGATTTTTTTCAAATTTGTATATAGGTAAGATGTATGTGCATTATAATAATTGTCTAATAAAATAAAAAGAAATATCCTTAGAGAACATATTCAGGATCATGAGCTGGATGGCTTATAGAAAGTACAAGGTCAGAATTTTGAGGGTCTAAAAAAAAGAAAGAGTGGCTGAGGTATAGGGTCTGGGGATGGAAATCTATAGAAACATTAGACTTTGAGCACAAGGAATCTCAGGCCAGGTAGTTGCCATGGAGATGAAAATGAGAGAGTTGTAAGTACCTATAGAAGATGGGGAATCAGAACAAAGGGCAGAAAATATCTGATTCTTCAGTGTACTCCCAACCAGTAAATGCTATAGGTGGGAGGATTCAGAGACCAGAAATCATCAGGTGGGGAAGGGGCGTTAGTGTGGAAAATCTCACAAAACACATGGCTGGTTTTTTTTTTTATGTATATACTCAGAGTTCTAAATACTGGGCTTTTAAAACTAATTTTAAAAATAAGAACAATGCCTTTTGGGGGAGGAAATAATTCATTTCTTTTTTCTTTTTTTTTCCTTTTTTTTAAACAGAGCAATGGGGGTTAAGTAACTTGCCCAGGGTCACAGAGCTAGGTTCATTTCTTCCAATATGATTATTATTGGGCATCAGTGATAAATAAGGAAAACTAACAAAAGAAACTAAAGAAAGCACAGAGCAAAAACCTTGACTTTTTAATCATACTACCAAAAGTATTTGGTGAGATTGTCAATTATTTTTCTAGGAAAATAAACTCCCCCAAAACCACAAATTCTGAACCCCAAAACAAATCCAGTTGCTTATATTTCTTTTTAAAAAAATTTTTGGGGCGGGGCAATTAGGGTTAAGTGACTTGCCCAGGGTCACACAGATAGTAAGTGTCAAGTGGCTGGGGCCGAATTTGAACTCATGTCCTCCTGAATCCAGGACCAGTGCTTTATCCACTGCATCACCTAGCTGCCCCCTTTTTTCTTTTCTATTTTTTTTCTTTTTTTGGACACAAGTATTCTTGATATGTGGTCCCTAGAATTCTCAAGGTCTAGGTTTCCAGGTATTTTCATGCTGGAATGGTGGAAGTAGTTGAGAGCACAGAAAATGTCAAAACTATTGGTTAAGTCCTGACTCTGAATGTCTCAAAAGTAAAGCCAGAAGAGGTGATCTTGGAGGGCACTGAAACCCCAACTTTGTAGGATTGATGCAAACTTGGAATCCAGAATCCTCGGCTTGATTTAGCTATAGGATCTGTAATGTCAATATCGTGAGAGGATAGAAGAGGAAGACTTCAGGAACTAAGAATAGAAATTATAAGAAACACAAAGATTTGAATTCATAGTATTCAGGAGCCCTGGTCAAGAGAAGGAAGGAGGCAGGAGAGCACTTTGAAGAAGAGATATCAGAGCAGAGCGTGTCCCAAGACTCTAAAGGGCAGATTTTGGAATGTCCTAAAATCACATTTGATTGCTGTGCCTTCTCTGAGAACAGAAATGAGTAGCTCTGAATGCATGTTATAATAGGAAATATCATAAATGCCAAAGATGTATTCTCATGTATATTCTTTTTTTTTTAAAGATTTTTTTTTTTAGTGAGGCAATTGGGGTTAAGTGACTTGCCCAGGGTCACACAGCTAGTAAGTGTTAAGTGTCTGAGGCCAGATTTGAACTCAGGGAGTCCTGAATCCAGGGCCGGTGCTCTATCCACTGTGCCACCTAGCTGCCCTCATGTATATTATTAATTGGCTGAAATATTGATTTGTTGTAGGTCATTTAAAAAAGAAGGAGGTGCATTACTCTTATGAGAACAAACATAAATTCGAGTTTCAGTTGTAGGACATCCTTACCCACATATCCTAAAGTGTGTGGTGAAAATATCTACTTTATGGACTTCTAAAAAATTAACAAATCCCAAATATCTGTATAAAAAACTAGTGAAAGCCTTTGCAATTAATTTATTGATAAAGATAGCTCTTGGTAGTGGTGTTAGTTATAATGGATATTCAGTATTTGGGCCAGTAAAATATGAAACCTGTAACATGGATTTTTGTGGGGTGAGGCAATTGGGGTTAAGTGACTTGCCCAGGGTCATGCAGCTAGTAAGTGTCAAGTATCTGAGGGCAAATTTGAACTCAGGTCCTTCTGAATCCAGGGCTGGTGCTCTATCCACTGCACCACCTAGCTGCCCCTGTAACATGCATTTGTAAAAGAAGAAGGTTACTATTTGAAAATCAGTCTATGGGTAAGACAAACTTGTTCTTTGACAAACAATAAAAGAAACTTGAGCAAAATAAGCAAAACTAGATATTAGGAGATTGTTTCTATAGATATAAGAATCTCCTATATTTAAAGGTCCTTACAAGACATTGCCTGGGCTGTCAGGTAATATATAAGCAGTTAAATTGGTGGTAGACCCATTCTTAAAATAGAACAATTAGCAATGAATTGTGAAGTTAGAATTTTTTTCCTTCCTTCCTTCCTTCCTTCCTTCCTTCCTTCCTTCCTTCCTTCCTTCCTTCCTTCCTTCCTTCCTTCCTTCCTTCCTTCCTTCCTTCCTTCCTTCCTTCCTTCCTTCCTTCCTTCCTTCCTTCCTTCCTTCCTTCCTTCCTTCCTTTTTTCTTTCTTTTTTCAGGGCACTGAGGGTTGAGTGACTTGCCCAGGGTCACACAGCTAGTAAGTGTCGAGTGTCTGAGGCTGGATTTGAACTGAGTTCCTCATGAATCCAGGGCCAGTGCTTTATCCACTGCCCCACCTAGCTTCCCCTGAAGCTAGAATTCTTGAACAGATCTTTGATTTGGAAACTAGAAGATCTGAGTTTGATAGAATTATACAGTCCTGAATATATCTGGAATATAATCCTGAAATATAGAATCCTAGAATCCTGTTCTGAAGAAGGAAGGAGGAAGAAGGTTGATTTTTTAATAGTTCATTCATGTTTTCCAATATAATTTTTATTGGGAATTAGTGATCTATAAGAAATATAAACAATGAAACCAATAAGAAAACAAGACAGAACAAAAAATTACTATTTTTAACAAAAGTGTTTGGTGAGATTTTTTTCAATTTTTTTTTATCTCACCAAAAAGAATCCTCAAAAGCACAATACCTGCATACCAAAACAAGGCAGTTCCATGTATTTAATTCTTAGCAGACCATTGTTTTTATTACTATTAATATAAACAAATATTGATTAATTATGAGCAAGAAAACAATATGTGAAATATTTTAAACTTATAAGGAAGAAGATTTCTATTTTGAAATCATCTTTTCAATAATTAATTTCTTGGGTCTACACAGAGAGTAGTTTCAGTCCTCTCTTCTCCCTCCCTCCCACCTCCAGAAAAGTTCAATTTTGGGGGTGGGGGTGGGGCAATGAGGGTTAAGTGACTTGCCCAGGGTCACACAGCCAGTAAGTGCTCAAGTCTCTGAGGCCAGATTTGAACTCAGGTCCTCCTGAATCCAGGGCTGGTGTTTTATCCACTGCACCACCTAGTTGCCCTTGATATCATCTTTTCAATAAGATTGAGGTACACTGTAATAATAATCTAATTAATAAAAAAAGAGATAAGAAAGGCCCAAATTAGCATGATATGGCTTTAAAACCACAAGGTTGCATGGTCCCTAGAAAACTAAAACTCTATGATTCTATTTAAATTTCATATGTTGATGCAGGAAGCTGCTGTGGTCAAGATACACAATGTCTGAGCTAGGAGTTACGTCTTGCTTCTGAATGTAATCAGGTGGGTTGGAGAGTGAAGCCAGAATGAGAGATCATGGAGGGCAACTGGATTGAAGACTGTGAGATTGTTTCACCTGTAGAATCTATAATATCTTCATTGGAAGGGAATAAAAGGGGAAGAGTAGGAGAAGTTCATGGGCTAAGAACAGAAACTGTCATAAACAGGAGGATTTTAGAAGCCATATTCTAGAGAATGAAGGTGGTAAAACTATGGCCAAAGGGCTATAAAACCATGCATATTCTTTGACCTAGTAATACCACTACTAGGTCAGTATCCAAAAAGAGATAAAAAACAAAAAGTCTAATTCTAAATTGAGGAGATGCCTATCAATTGGGAAATAGTCGAACAAATTGTGGGATGAAATTATGATGGAACACTGTTGTGCTATAAGAAATGATGAGTAGGATGCTCTCAGTAAAACCTGGAAAGACTTACATGAACTGATACAGAGTAAAATGTATTGCATACAAAGTAACAGCAATATTGTAAGATGTTCTGCTGTGAATGACTTGGTTATTTTCAGCAATACAATGATCCAAGAGAGCTGTGAAGGACTTATGAAAAATGCAATCCATTTCCAGAGAACGAATTGATGGTGTCTGAATAGAGATTGAAGTATATTTTTAATTCCTTTTTCATATTTTTTTTGTCTGTTTTCTTTCACAACCTGACTAAGGTGGAAATGTTTTGCATGACTACACATGTATAACTTACATTGAATTGCTTGCACTCTTAATGGGGGGAGTGGGGAGGGAGGGTGGGAGGGAGGAAAAGAATTTGGAATACAAAGTTTTTAAAATGGATGTTAATTTTTTTTTTTAGTGAGGCAATTGGGGTTAAGTGACTTGCCCAGGGTCACACAGCTAGTAAGTGTTAAGTGTCCAAGGTTGGATTTGAACTCAGGTACTACTGACTCCAGGGCTGGTGCTCTATACACTGTACCACCTAGCTGCCCCATAAAATTTGTTTTTATATGGAATTGGGGGAAAATAAAATTCTGAACAAAAAAGAAAATCGTTTTATATAATATGTACTTTTCGTAGAGTGCAATTTATGTTTGGAAATCAGTATGTTTAAGACTCAAATGCATTGGTAAAGTAAAAGAATAAAATAAGTTGAAGCACAAAATGCCGAACAAACCTAAGAGATCTTAGGAGGGTGTTCCTTTTGATATGAGAATCTCATGTCTGTAAAAGTTCACAGAAAACAATGTCTAGACTTCCAGGTACCCCTGAATCGGGCAATTGGGTGGAAGGCTAGAGGTTAGAATCCAGAATTTCCCAGCATGGCAGTAATTTCTTCAAATGCAACAATTAGAAATCCACTGTGAAGCCAGAATTTTTCAGAAGGTCTACCACTTTGAACCTGGAATGTCTGATATTGATGGAAAGATATAATCCTGAATATATCCTGAAATATAAAATCTGGAATCTTGAGCTGCATGAGGCTGTAGAAGCAGAAATGTCAGTTTGGAGACTGATGAGAACAGAGAGAAAGGAGATATTCAGAGGCTGATAAAGGAAATTGTCTGAAGAAATGGGGTTTTAGAAAACACAATGTGAGGTATGGAAAGATCCTTGGATGAGAGAATGAGAGATTGAGGAGAACCTTGATAACAAGGAGTATCTGATCTAGCAGAGAATAGAAATACGCAGGATTAGAGTATCCTCCAATTTTCAATATACCATAGCTGTGAGGGTTCTGAGAACCTATATTATCTACAAGAAGGGGCCTTCAAATGGAAAATGTCATCAATTCCTTTTTTTTTCTTTTTTTTCTTTTTTTTAGTGAGGCAATTGGGGTTAAGTGACTTGCCCAGGGTCACACAGCCAGCAAGTGTTAAGTGTCTAAGGCCAGATTTGAACTCAGGTACTCCTGACTCCAGGGCCGGTGCTCTATCCACTGCACCACCTAGCTGCCCCCATGTCATCAATTTCAAGGGTTATTTTAAAGATGTTTTTATTTTATTTTATTTTATTTTTAATGTATGAGGTATTTTATTTTTTCCATTACATGTAAAGATAGTTCTCAACTTTTGTTTATACATGCTTTACAATTTCAGATTTTTCTCCCTCCCACCCCTCCCTCCCCCCTCCCCTAGACAGCAGGTAATCTGATATAGGTTATATCTATATATCTCTATACATATATATATATATATACACACACACACACACATATATATACACATAATAACATTAATCCTATTTCTGCATTAATCCTGTTACAAGAGAAAGAATCAGAGCAGTGATGCAAAACCTCAAAATAGAAAGAAAAAAAAAACCCAACAGCATCGAAAACAAAAGAAATAATATGGTTCAATCAGCATCTATACTCCACAGTTCTTTCTTTCTTGTTTTTTTTCTTGGATTTGGAGATCCTCTTCTATCATGAGTTCCCTGGAACTCTTCTGTACCATTGCATTGGTGAGAAGAATATAGTCCATCACAGTAGGTCAACACTCAATGTTGATGATACTGTGTACAATGTTCTTCTGGTTCTGCTCATCTCACTCATCATCAGCTCACGTAAGACCCTCCAGGTTTCTCTGAACTCTTCCTGCTCATCATTTCTTACAGCACAATAGTATTCCATTGTATTCATATACCACAACTTGTCCAGCCATTCCCCAATTGATGGGCACCCCCTCAACTTCCAATTCCTTGCTACCACGTAAAGAGCAGCTATAAATATTTTTGTACATGTGGGTCCCTTTCCCCCTTCCATGATTTCTTTGGGCAAAAGACCTAAAAGTGGGATTGCTGGGTCAAAGGGTATGCACAGCTTTATCGCCCTTTGGGCAAAATTCCAAATTGCTCTCCAGAATGGTTGGATCAGCTCACAGCTCCACCAACAATGCATTAGTGTTCCAATTTTCCCACAGCCTCTCCAACATTTATTATCTTCCTTTTTTGTCATTTTAGCCAATCTGATAGGTGTCAGGTGGTACCTCAGAGTTGTTTTAATTTGCATCTCTCTAATCATTAGAGATTTAGAGCATTTTTTCATATGGGAATAGATAGCTTTGGTTTCTTCATCAGAAAACTGCCTATTCATATCCTTTGACCATTTCTCAATTGGGGAATGACTTGGATTCTTATAAATTTGATTTAATTCCCTATATATTTTAGAGATGAGGCCTTTATCAGAAAGATGTTTTTATTGTGAAAAATATTTTCCATTTTGAGGCAAATGATATGTAGCATGCAAAGGACTTTGAAGAGTTGTGTTTATCTGTAAAATATATGTAGTAAGATTCATGGGCATTATAATAATAATTATCTGATAAAATATAATAAAAAACTTATACATCATAGGAAGTTACATCTTAAGATTCCAAAGTATCAGCTTTTCTTACCCTTATAACACTATCAGAATTTCCTGGGACCCTTCAAGCATGTACGTTTTGGTGGTCATGGAGCTGATAATACAGAATTTCCTAGCTAGGTTATAAGTCCTGTCTCTGAAAGTCCAGATTTCAAGTGATAAGCTTGGAGGGAGTATGGGATGTGGAATAGTTCATGGTACATTGGAAGTATGAGTTTGAAGGGAATTTGGAATTCAGGATCATCAGGTGAATGAGACTTTAGAATCTTCAAGGCTAGAACTATGAGGGCCTAGAGAAGGGGGGGGGGGTGAGCTATGCAACCTGCGAATGAAAATTTTGAGAAATAGGAAGATTTGGGCATGCTCAGAGTCTCAGGTTTGCCAGTTGCCATGGAGATGAAAATGAGAGAGCTCACAGTGCCCAGAGAAGAGGGGATATGAGAGGGCAACAGAGCCCACACAGTAGGAAAGGTCAGATCTTACAGGGTCCTGGAAAACAGGAGAGGCTACAGGTGGGATGGTTCAGAACCTCAAAACAATGCTTAGCAAGGGGCCTCCCAGTGGAAAATCTCACAACTCACAAGCAATTATTTTCATATCTATAATGTGTGAGCCCAAATTTTGACTGGTATAAACTAATGGCATGGATAAAAAGGTAGATTTTGTTTAGAAGCTCATTCATTTGTTCCAATACTATTTTTATTAGGCATCTGTGATGTATATGAAAAATAAACAAGGAAACCAAACCAAAGCAAAACATCCCAAACCCCCTCCTCTATCTTCAAACACACTTCTGAGAGGGTTTACTGAGACTCCTGACAATTTTTTGCCTAATCAAAATTCTCCTCAAAACCATAAGCCCTGTCCACCAAATCAAATGAAGCTATTATGAAAAATGAATATCAATAATTTTTTAAAAGAAAACTAGATTTTGTTTTGTTTTGTTTTGGTTTTGTTTTTGCGGGGCAATAGGGATTAAGTGACTTGCCCAGGGTCACACAGCTTGTAAGTGTCAAGTGTCTGAGGCTGGATTTGAACTCAGGTACTCCTGAATCCAGGGCCAGTGCTTTATGCACTGCGCCACCTAGCTGCCCCCAAGAAAACAAGATGTTAAATGGAGAGAACTTATTAGGCAGAAAACTATTTGGAAATCATCATATCAGTAAGACCCAGGTATATCGTGATAATAAATCAAAGCATAAAATAAAAATAATAACAAGAACAAAAAGATAACCTCAGTTTTAATTTTTGAAGCCACCTAAGTGATAGAACTAATGTTTCCAGATCATGTTATTTGTAACTCATTAGGTATAGTCTAATAAAAATCCATTAAAACATTTTAGGGGGGCAGCTAGGTAGCCCAGTGGATAGAGCACCACCCCTGGATTCAGGAGGACCTGGGTTCGGATCCTGCCTCAAACACTTGCTGGCTGTGTGACCCTGGGCAAGCCACTTGACTCACTTGACTCATTGCCCTAAATTAAAAAATTAAAAGAAAATTTGTAGAGGATAGGAGGGTATTTTCTTTGAACCAAAAATTTCATGTCTTAGAGTATCCTCAGCATACTTAATGGCTGTACTATAAGTTCATGTTTCATGACAATTGTTGTAGGTTGTTGATGTTTGGCTTAACAAATTTCCTAGCTAGGTATAAGTCCCAACTCTGAATGTTCCACATTGGAGTTGGTATAGGAGGGCAAAGAAAAACCTTAAAACACCAAAAGTCAGACTTTGGAATGGTCTACAAACCACGCTCTATGATAGCTAGCTGGGAGCACTCTGAGAACAAGAACCAGAATGTGCTGTGGCAGGGGCCTTAGAAAGGAAAATATTATAAATGGCAAAGATTTAATCTCATCTATATATTCCAAGTGAGCCAAAATATTGGCCAGTTGTAGGGAATTCAAAACCAGAATGAGGGAGATTTTGCCGAGGATTTTAATTTTTCCCTGTAATTTAATTAAAATTCAGTAGTATGGAGGCTTTAAAACGAATCTCAAATTAGCAACAACACAAGTAAAAGAGTCTAATTAAAGTATTATCTATTTTCTGACAAATCAAAATATACTCTGCCAAACTGCAAACAGATGGACACCAAAGCCAAGGGAATTCTGTTTATGTTCTCCTTTAGTATAGAGGACAATTAATATTTCTAAGAAGGGATATGAATGCAGCATATCTTGGTGCAATAAAATAAATGTGCAGCAATGGGAGTTCTTAGAACAGAGAAAGGTAATCTTTGCAAATCTGTATACAGGTAAGATGCATGGGCATGGGAATAATTTAAAAAAGAAATATTATTATAGCTCATTTTCAGGATAATGAGTTAGATGGTGTTGTGGAATCTATAAGGTATGAATTGTGAGGATCTAAAGGAAAGAGAGTGGCAGTGGTATAGGGTCTGGGGATGGAAATTTTCAGAAATAGGAGATGTTGAGCAAACAGAGTGTCAGGCCTGGCAACTGTCATGGAGATGAAAATGAGAGAGCTTGAAGTACCCATAGAAGATGGGGAATCAGAAAAAAGGGCAGAAAATATCAGGTGCTACAGTGTACTCCCAATCATTAATTGCTTCAGGTGGGAGTTTTCAGAGAACAGAAATCATCTGGTAGGGAAGGGACCTTAGAGTGGAAAATGTCACAACTCACATATATTTATTGTCATGTATATATACACATATACATACACTCAGTGGGTCCAAATATTGGACACTTTTTATTAAATTAAAAATATGAAGAAGGTAGATTTTTTGTAGGAAATCATTCAATCATTCCAGCAAATTTTTATTTAACATCAATGATATACAAGAAAAATTGAAAAAGAAACTGAACGCAACCATAAACCAAAAACCCCATCTCTTTAAGCATGCTAAAAAAAGTCTGTGGTGAAATTATTATACATATTTAATTTGCTAAATAAACTCCTCAAAACTGAAATACCTATACCTCCAAAAAATGCAGTCGCATATGCTGCTTTCTATAGTAAAGACTGCCATTCCTATTACTACTAAGAAAAATTAATGTCGAGTAATTTTGGGGAAAAAATCCCAGAAGAAAGGATAGAGAATTTTAGGGACAAGATTTTATTGACAAATTTATTGTATCAGTTGGACCAATGAACACTGTAATATTTCCAAAAATAACAATTAAAAATAAAAACTTGGCATGTTTTCATGATATGGCTTCAGAAAAAAATATTTCTTATAGGATAGCTGGAATTCTAAAAGTCTAGGTCTAATAATAAACGAATTTGAGTGCATCCAGGTATTATTAAAGCTGCCAAGTTGGGGATAGGCTAGATCTCAAAAGATAGAATTTCCCAGCACAACAGTAAGTTCCACCTCTGAATGGAAAAATTAGTAACTGGATTGTGAAGCCAGAATCCTTGAACAATTATTGGAACAAACTTGGAACCAAGAATATCTGAGCTTGATTGAAATTTAGTAACCAGAATCCTGAACTGGTTGAGGTTCTAGAACCAGAAATGAAGGTTGTGAGAATGACTACAAGAGAGAGAATGGAAGCTATTCAGAGGCTGATGAGGGAAATTGTCTGAAGATATGGGATTTTAAAAGACACAATGTCAGGTCTGTGAGGTGCCTTGGAGAAGAGAATGAGAGATCAAGGAGAGGCTCTAGAACAAGGGATATCTGAGCTAGGACAGAACACCAAAGGTCAGGAATTTTCCACATGTCATAACTGTGAAAGCTCTGAGGACCTAATTTATCCATTGTGGCATGGACTTTAGAATGCAAATTGTCATAAATTACAAGGATGACTTCAAATATATTCTTAGGGAACACAAATATTTTTGAGTTCGCAGTCAATAAATGAAGTAAGAGAATTGAGAATTTCTAGATGAGATTACTCATTTATTTCAATTTACTGTATTTTATAACTTTTTTGAACCTGGAGTAAAAAAATTTCTTCAATCACATAGCCAAAAGCTTTTCTTGAAAGCAGTGATAATGTTTCAACTAGTTAAAACATTCCCAAGCAAGGTAATAAAAAGCTCCAGGAAACAAATCCAATTCTATGACAATCTTTCTTTGATAAAGGTTGACATTGACATGATTACTTTTGATAATGAATATAGGATGTTTCTGAACAAAAAGAAAATCTAGTTTTTAATTTTGCAAGTCTTCTGACAGAACTAATGTTTCCCATTCATGAGCTAGATGGGGTTGTAGAAGGAGTATGGTCAGAATTGTGAGGGTCTAACGAATAGACTGTGGCTGAGGTTTAGGGTCTGGTGATGGAAATTTTCAGAAACGGGAGATTTTGAGCACACAGTGTCTCAGGTCTGGGAGTTGCCATGGAGATGAAAATGAGAGAACTCACAGTTCCCATAGAAGATGGAGAATCAGAACAAAGAGACTGATAAGGGCAGAAAATGTCAGATCTTACAGTGTACTTCTAATTTCTAAGTGATACAGGTGGGAGGGTTCAGAGAACAAAAATCATTTGGTGGGGAAGGGGCCTTAGAGTGGAAAATTTCACAAAACCCATGGATTTATTTTCCTGTCTATAGTCAATGATCCTAAATATTGGGCATTTTAAAATAATTTAAAATATAAGAAGGATGTAGATTTTTTTTGTAGGAGATCATTAGTTTATCACAATATGATTTTTATTGGGCATCACTGATGTTTAAGAAAAAAATGATGAAAAAATATAAAATCAACAATACACCAAAAACCTAATCCCTTAATTCACACTAAAAACAGTGTTAGGTGAGATTTTTGGCTAACCAAATAAACCCATTCCCATCAAAACTGCAACACATATACCTTTAAACAAATGCAGTTGTATGAACTGGGTTTTTTTTCTTTTGGAGGAGTGGGGGGAAAAGGAGGGCTATGTGACTTACACAGGGTCACACAGGTAGTAAATGTCAAGTGTCTGAGGCTGGATCTGAACAGAGTTCCTCCTGAATCCAGGGCTGGTGCTTTATCCATTGTGCTACCTAGCTACCTCCCATGAATTGCTTTTTGTAGTAAAGATTGCTTTTTCTCTTAATATTAATAAGAATGAATATTGAGAAATTTTGGGGAGAGAATCTTGGATCTTCAAGATAGAGGCCTTTTTAAGGAGAAGATTTCTATTTTAAAATCATCATATCCATTGGATCAATGTACACTGAAATAATAACTCAAATAATAAAATTAAAAATAATAATTTGACGTAATTTTTCAGGATATGGCATTAGAAACAAAAACTCATTTCTTAGAGAAATCCAAAAGTCCAGCTTTCTAAGTATTTTTCATGTGGGAATGTCAGAAGAAATTGAGAGCACAGGTAAAAAAATGTACAAACAAGTACTTATGTCCTGACTTTGAACTTACCAAGGAAGAGTGGAAAGTGAAGCCAGAAGTAGCGAACATAGAGGACCATGGAACCCAGATTGTGTGGAGTTTACAGAAACTTTGCATCCAGAATTCTGGGCCTGATTTGGCCATGAAATCTGAAATGTCACTGTTCAGGGGGACAAGGAGGAGGAAAAGGGGAGATGTTCAGGAGGTGAAAAAAGAAATTGTCAGAAGCAGGAGGGTTTTAGTCGTAGCCATGTTGAAGAGGAGGGAGATGGGCAAGCCCTTTGAAGAATGAATATCAGAGCAAAGAATATCCTGAGACTCCAAAGGGCAGATCTTGGCATATTCTGAAAATCATCATGTTTGTTAGTCAGGTGATCTCAGAAAACAGCAATGATTAGCTATGAATGGGTCTTATATTGGAAAATATCATAAAAGCAAATGGATATTCTCAGACATATTTTTTACTCAGCCCAAATAGTGCCCTATTATATGTCATTTAAAAAGCAAGGAAAAAGTGCATTGTTCCCATGACATCATACATAAATGCAAATTTAATGTTTATGATTCATAGAAAAAGAAAAAAAAATCTGACATCCTTAACAACAAAGCCTTCAGGGTAAGGTCAAAATACTATCAATTTTATGGGTGTACAAATTATTACCACATTCTCTTTATATCTGTCCAAGGAAAGCATTACAATCCTCTGCAATTCCTTCATCGATAAAGATGGCTATAGATAGTAGAATTTCTCATGATGAATACTCAATATTTTGAAGAATTACAACATGGTGTTATATATAAAAGGGGAAGACTTCTGTTTGGAAATCAGTATATGGGTAAGTTTCACGCTGTCAGAATAAAACAATAAATGGAATATAAGCAAAAATGCATACCTCAGGAGGGACTCCCTTAGAGAGGAGAATCTCTTAGATATGAGAATCTCTTATCTGTGGAGTTTCTTAGAAAAACTAATGCGTGTGCATCCAGTTACCATTAAGGCTGCCAAGTTGGTGGTAGGCTAGATCTTAGAAGACAGAATTTCCCTTCATGACAGTAAGTTCCAACTCTGAATGGAAACTGAGTAACTTGATCGTGAAGCCAAAATTCTTGAAAAAAACTTGGAACCTAGAATATCTGAGCTTGATTGAAATTCAGATTCCTGAACTGGTTAAAGTTCTAGCACCAGGAATGTCAGTTTTGAGAATGAGTAAAAGAGAGAAAATGGGAGATGTTCAGAGGCTAATGAGGGAAACTGTGTGAAGAAATGAGATTTTAGAAGTGACAATGTCAGGTCTGTGAGGTGCCTTGGAGAAGAGAATGAGAAATAGAGGAGAGGCTCTAGAACAAGGAATATCTGAGCTAGTCAGAACACCAAAGGTCAGCACTGGAGTGTCCTCCAATTTTCCATATGTCAGAGCCCTGAGAGCTTTGAGGACCTACTATATCTACTATGGAATGGACGTTAGAATGCAAATTGTCATAAATTATAAGGATGACCTCACATATATTCTTAGGAGACAAAATTATGTTCGAGTTCAAGGTCAATAAAGGAAGTAGGAGAATTGAGAATTTCTAGATGACATAACTTATTTATTTCAATATATTATATTTTATAACTTTGAGAACCTCCAATAAAACATAACTTCAATCACATAGCCAAAAGTTTTTCTTGAAAGTAGTGAAAATGTTTTGGCTGGTTAAAATATTTCCAAGCACGGTAATAAAAAAGCTCCAGGAAACAAATCCAATTCTATGACAATCTTCCTTTGAGATATGTTGCCATTGACAAAATTATTTTTGATAATGCATATAGGATCTTTCTGAACAAAAAGAAAATCTAGCTTTTAATTTTGGAAGCCTTCTGACAGAAGTAATGTTTCCAAATCATGATATCTCTAAGTTATTAAGTACAGTGTAATCAAAATCCATTAGAAACTTTTTTAAAAGGAAATTTGTAGATGACAGGATGCTGTTTCCTTGAAACCAACAATTTCATGTCTTAGAATATCCTTCACACCCTCAGGGTCTGGGCCATCACTTCACATTCGATGGCAGCTGTTGGAGATGGCTGAAATTCAGTTTACCCAATTTCCTAGGTAGGTGAAAGTCCTAACTCTGAATGTTCCCCTTTGGAGCCGGGATAGGAGAGCAAAACAAAACCTTGGAACACAAAAGGTCAGCCTTTTGAATGGGCTACAAACCAGCCTCTATGACACCTGAAAGCTCTCTGAGAACATGAATCAGAACGTGCTCTGGCAGGGGCCACTGGAAAATGCCATAAATGGACAAGATTATTTTCTTCTATATATTCTAAGTGAGCCAAAATATTGGCCAGTTGTAGGGCATTCAAAACCCAGAAGGAGGGAGATTTTGTCTAATATTTCAATATTTTCCCATAGTTTAATTAAAGTTCACAAAATAAATCCCTCATCCAAAAGTACACAAGTTAAAGAAGCTAGTTAAAGTACTATCTATGTTCTGGAAAGTCAAAAAATGCCCCCAAACTGCAAACAGTTGGACACCAAAGCCAAAATAATTCCGCCTATGTCCTCCTTAACCAATGCCAAGATAATTCTGCCTAGGTCCTCTTTAACCAACGCCAAGATAATTCTATGTCCTCCTTAGCCAAAGTACTTCTAGATGTGTCATCCTCCTTATAAATACATGTGATATCAGTATTATCAACATTATGTGTTGATCAACTATGATAGACTGGATTCTTCACACCAATACTATGGTACAAGAAAGTTCCAGGGGACTCATGATGGAAAAGGCTCTCCAAATCCAGAAAAAAAAACCTGTGGAATATGGACGCTGATTGAACCACAGTATTTCTTTTGGTTTTGGTGCTGTTGTTTTTCTTTTTTGAGGTTTTTTCCTTTTTGCTCTGATTCTTCTCTTACAACATGACTGATGCAGAAATATGTTTAGTGTTGTTATGTGTATGTATGTGTGTGTGTGCGTATATATATATATATATGTGTGTGTGTGCGTATATATATATATATATATATATATATATATATATATATATATGTAACATCTATATCGGATTGCCTGCCTAGTGGAGGGGTGAGGGAGGAGGGAGAAAAATTTGAAATTGGAAATCTTACATAAACAAATGCTTAAAACTGTCTCTACATGTAACTGGAAAGTAATAAAATACTTTTATTTTTTCAAAAAATAAATAAATACATGTGATATTACTAAGAAGGGAAAAGAATGCATAGTATTTCTGGACAATAAAATAACTGCATAAAATGGGGAGGAATTAGAACAAAGAAATGTGGTTTTTTTTCGCAAATTTGTATATAAGTAAGATGCATGTGCATAGTAATAACTATCCAATAAAAAAGAAACATCTTGTGCCAGATGAGACTGTAGAAGGTGCAAGGTCAGAACTGTGAGGGTCTAAGGAAAAGAGGGTGTTAGAGGTATAGGGGCTGGGGATGGAAATTTTCAGAAATGGGAGATTCTGAGCACAGAGAGTCTCAGACCTGGAGGTTGTCATGGAGATGAAAATGAGAGAGCTTGAAGTGCCCATAGAACATGGGGAATGAGAACAAAGAGAGCTCTTAGGGGAGAAAATGTCCGATGCTGCAGTGTACTCCCAACCATTATGTGCAACAGGTGTGGGTGTGTGCGGGGGTGTGGGGTTCAGAGACCAGAAATCATCTGGTGGGTAAGGGGCCTAAGAGTGGAAAATTTCACAAAACACATGGATTTATTGTCACGTATATACTCAGTGGGCCCACATATTAAACATTTCTAATATTAAAAAAATAAGAACATTAATTTTTGGAGGCTATTATTCATTTTTCCCAATATGATATTTACTGGGCATCAGTGATGAATAAAGAAAACTAACAAAGAAAGTAAAGACAACATAGAGCCAAAAACCTTCTCTCTTCACACTAGGAAAAAATATTTAATGACATGATGGTCTATTATATTGCTAGGAAAAGAACCTCCTAAAACACAAATACTGAACCCCCAAACAAACCCAGTTGCTTGCCTTCCTTTGTTTAGTGGAGACTGCTTTTTCTATCACTATTCATAAAAATGAATATCATGTAATTTTGGACCAAAATTTGTGTTATTTAATAGCTACTTTTCATAGAGGACAACTTTATGATTGGAAATCAGTATATGTTTAAGACTCAAACGCATCGATAAAGGAAAAGAATAAAATAATTTAAAGCACAAAATGCCCAAAGAAACCTAAGAGATCATAGGAAGGTGTTCCTTTAGACATGAGAACCTCCAATTTGGAAAAGCCTGTAGAAAACTGAATGTCTAGACATCCTAGTACCCCTGAAGTAGGCAATTTGGTTGTAGGCTAGAGTTTAGAACCCAGAGTTTCCCAGCATGGCAGTGAGTTCTTCAAATAGAAGAATTAGGAATGCACT
Organism: Dromiciops gliroides; assembly: GCF_019393635.1. Lineage (NCBI taxonomy): Eukaryota > Metazoa > Chordata > Mammalia > Microbiotheria > Microbiotheriidae > Dromiciops > Dromiciops gliroides. Next base: position 30,042,504 of record NC_057867.1, on the reverse strand, counting down.
CTGAAGCCAGAATTCTCCAAAAGGTCTACCGTCTGGAACCTGGAATGGCTGATATTCATAGAAATATACAATCTAGAATTGTGAGCTGCATGAGGCTATAGAAACAGAAATGTCAGTTTGCAGACTGATTAGAAGAGACAGAGAGAGAGATCGTGAGAGGCTAATGGGGGAAATTTTCTGAAGAAATGGGATTTTACAAAAGGCAATGTGAAGAACCTTGGAGGAGAGAATGAGAGATTGAGGAGAACAAGGAATATGTGATCCAGCAGAGAACAAAAATATGCAGGACTGGAGTGTCCTCCAATATTCAACATGCGATATCTGTGAGGGCTCTGAGAATCTACATAATCTGCAATGAAATGCACTTTCAAATGGAAAATGTCATTTATTTCAGGGGGGGGTTGTTTTTGTTTTTTTGTTTGTTTGTTTGTTTTGGGTTTTTTTTTTTTTTTTTTGCAGGGCAATGAGGGTTCAGTGACTTGCCCAGAGTCATACAGCTAGTAAGCATCAAGTGTCTCAGGTCAACTTTGAACTCATGTCCTCCTGAGTCCAGGGCAGGTGCTTTATGCACTGAGCCACCTAGCTGCCCCAAATGTCATGTATTTAAAGGATTGTTTTAAGTGTTTTTATTGTAAAAATATTTTTCATCTTGAGGTAAATTATATGTAGCATGCAAAAGATTTACACCAATGTGTTTATTTGTAAAATAGCATATGTGGTAAGATTCACGTGCATTATAATAATTATCTGATAAAATCTAAAGAAAAATACTTATACATCACAGGAAGTTACAGCTTGAGATCCCAAGGTGTCAGCTATTCTTAGCCCTTTACAACACTTTCAGAATTTCTTGGGGTCCTTCAAGGGACTATGTTTTAGGGATTCATCAGCTCAATGAGACTATAGAATCTGTAAGGCTAGAATTGTGAGGGCTTAGAGAAGAGAAAGGGGAAGCAGTATGCAGCCCTTGAATGAAATTTTGAGAAATAGGAATATTTCTGCATGCATGGAGCCTCAGGTCTCTCAGTTGCCATGGAGATGAAAAGGCGAGTACTCACAGTACCCAAAGAAGTGGGGATATGAGAATAAGGGAGCCCCCACAGGAGCAAAGCTCAGAAATTGCAGGGTCCTGGAAAACAGGCTATGCTACAGGTGGGATGGCTCAGAAAAAGAAGCCCTCTGCTAGGCAAGGGGCCTCCCAGCGCAAAATCTTACAACTCAGAAGGAATTGTTTTCATATCTATAATGTATTGGGGCAAATATTGACTCGTATAAACTAATGGCATGGATAAATTTGTAGATTTCACTTAGAAGCTCATTCATTTATTCCAATATTATATTTATTGGACATCTATGATGTATTTGAAAAATAAACAAAGAAACTACAACAAAACAAAAAATCCAAAAAAACCCTCCTCTATTTTAACCACACTTTTCAAGGGGTTTACTGTGATTACTGTCAATATTTTGGCTAATCAAAAAACTCCCTCAAAACCACATCACCTGTCCAACTAAATAAATGCAGGTCCCTTTATTTTTATCTTTAGAAAGGACTGCAATCTCTATTGCTATTATGAAAAATGAATATCAAGACAATTTTGAAAAGAAAACAAGATGTTAATTGGAGAGAATTTATTAGGCAGAAAAGTATTTGGAAATTATCATATCAGTAAGACCTTGGTACATTGTGATAGCAATACGATGCATAAAAATAAAAATAATGCCATGAACAAAGAGATAACCTAGGTTTTAAGTTTGAAGCCTCCAAAGTGACAGAACTAATCGTTTCAGATCATGTTCTTTGTAAGTCATTAGGTACAGTCTAATAAAAATCCATTAAAACTTTTTCAAAGAAAATTTGTAGAGGATAGGAGGAAGGTTTTTTGAGCCAACAATTTCATGTCTTAGGGTATCCTCAGAATACTTAATGTCTGTGCTATGAGTTCATATTTCATGACAATTGTTATAGGTTGTTGATGTTTGGCTTAAATTTCCCAGCTAGGTGTAAGATCCAACACAATGTACCACATTGGAGTAGGGAGAGGAAGGCAAAGCAAAACCTTAGAACAGTGAAGGTCAGACTTTGGAATGGGCTACAAACCAGCCTCTATGATGGCTAGAAGCTCTCTGAGACCACGAATCAGAACGTGCTCAGGCAGGTGCCTTAGCAGGAAACATATCATAAATGGCAATGATTTAATCTCATCCATATATTCCAACTGAGCCAAAACATTGGCCAATTGTAGGGAATTTTAAAAAAACAGAAGGAGGGAGATTCTGTCTAGGATTTCAATATTTTCCTTAACATTCAGTATGAGGGAAGCTGTAAAAGGAATCTCAAATTAACAACTACACAAGTTAAAGACAAAATTAAAGTATTATCTATTTTTTGACAAATCAAAATATACTCTGCCAAACTGAAAACACTTCGACACCAAAGCCAAGGGAATTTTTTTATGTTCTCTTTAGCATATAGAGGACAATTGATATTACTAAGAAGGGAAATTTATGTAGGGTATTTTGGGGCAATAAAATGAACGTGAAACATGGGAACGACTTAGAGCAGAGAAAAGCTATTTTTTCAAATTTATATATAGGCAAGAGGCATGTGTATTGTAACAATCTTCCAATAAAAATAAAAAGAAATATCCTCATAGATGATTTTCAGGATAAGGAGCTGGATGGGGTTGTACAAGGTCCAAGGTCAGAATTGTGAGGGTCTAAAGAAAAGAGGGTGACAGTGCTATGGGGCCTGGGGATGGAAATTTTCAGAAATAGGAGATTCTGAGCACACAGAGAATCAAGCCTGGCAGTTGCTATGGAGATGAAAATGAGAAAGCTTGAAGTGCCCATAGAAGATGGGGAATCAGAACAAAGGGCAGAAAATGTCGGATGCTACACTGTAGTCCCAATCACTAATTGCTACAGGTGGGAGTGTTCAGACAACAGAAATCCTCTGGTGGGGAAAGGATCCTGGAGTGGAAAATGTCACATTTCACCTAGATTTATTGTCATATATGTACTCAGTGGGGCCAAATATTGGGCATTTTTAACTAAATTTTAAAATATGAAGGTCGATTTTTTTGTAGGAAATCATTCAATCATTCCAGCAAATTTTTATTTCACATCAGTGAAATATAAGAAAAATTTAAAAAGAAACTAAAACCACACATAAAACCCAGAAGGATTTTGTCTACGATTCCAATCTTTTTCTCCAGTTTAATTAATATTCATTAGGCATGCTCTGAAACAAACCCTAAATTCACATCTACACAGCTAATAAAATCTAGTTGATGTGCTGTCTGATTTTTCCCCAAGCCAAAAAAAAGTGCTGAAATTGAAAACAGTTGGAAACCATAGGAAATGTAATTCCTTATATGTTCTCCTTTAGTACAGAATACTATTGCTATTACCAGGAAGGAAAATGAGGGTAGTGTATGTTTGGGCAATAAAATGAATGTACAGCACGTAGAGAACATAGAATAGACATGGGTTAGTTTTTTTTAATTTTTATTTTTTTACGGATTAGTTGTTTTTTGGGGGGATATTTTTGGTGAGACAATTGGGGTTGTGACTTGCCCAGGGTCACAGTGTTAGTAAGTGTCAAGTGTCTGAGGCAAGATTTGAACTCAGGGCCTCCTGAATCCAGGGCCAGTGCTTTATCCACTACACCACCCAGCTTCCCTGGGTTAGTTTTTAACACTGCTACATAGGTAAGGTGCATGTAAATTATAATAATTATCTAATAAAAATTAAAAGAAATACCCTTATAGATCATTTTATGGATGAGGAGATAGATTTTACAAGGTGTAAGGTCATACTTGTGAGGGTCTAAAGAAAAGAGAGGGAGGCTGAGGTGTAGGGTCTGGGATGGAAATTTTCAGAAACAGGAGATTTTGAACAAACACATTCTCAGGTCTGGGAGTTGCCATGGAGATGAAAATGAGAGAACTCACAGTGCCCACAGAAGATGGAGAATCAGAACAAAGAGACTGATAAGGGCAGAAAATGTCAGCTCTTACAGCGTACTTCTAATTACTATGTGCTACAGGTGGGAGGGTTCAGAGAACAAAAAACATCTGGTGGGGAACAGGAGTTAGAGTGGAAAATTTCACAAAACCCATGGATTTATTTTCCTGTATATAGTCAATGATCCTAAATATTGGGTATTTTAAAATAATTTATAATATAAGAAGGGTGTAGATTTTTTTCTAGGAGATCATTAGTTTATCCCAATATGATTTTTACTGGGCATCATTGATGTTTAAGGAAAAAAAATAAAAATCTAAAAACAACCATACAGCAAAAACCTATTCCCTTTAATTCACACTACCAAAAGTGTTAGGTGAGATTTTTGGCTAAGAAAGTGAACCCCTCAATACTGCAACACATGTACCTCCAAACAAATGCAGTTGCATGAATTGCTTTGGGGGGGGGCAAGTAGGTTTAAGTGACTTGCCTAGGGTCACACAGCTAATAAGTGTCAAGTGTCTGATGCTGGATTTGAACTCAGGTCCTCCTGAATCCAGGGCTGGTGCTTTATCTACTGCACCACCTAGCTGCCCCACATGAGTTGCTTTTTGTAGTAAAGATTGCTTTTTCTCTTAATATTAATAAGAATGAATATTGAGTAATTTGGGGGAGAAAATCCTGGATCTTAAGGATAGAGGCCTTTTTAGGGAGAAGATTTCTACTGCAAAGTCCTCATATCCATTGGACCAATGTACACTGAAATAATAACTCAAATAATAAAATTTAAAATAACTTGACACAATTTTTCATGATATGGTGTTAGAAACAAAAATTCATTTCTTAGAGAAATCTAAAAGTCCAGCTTTCTAGGTATTTTTCATGTGGGAATATCAGAAGGAATTGAGAGCACAGGTAAAAAAAACGTACAAACAAATATTTATGTCCTGCCTTTGAACGGACCAAGGAGGAGTGGAAAGTGAAGCCAGAAGAGGTGATCATGGAGGACCATGGGACCCAGGTTGTGTGGAGTTTATAGAAACTTGGCATCCAGAACTCTGAGGCTGATTTGGCCATGAAATCTGAAATGTCACTGTTCAGGGGGACAAGGAGGAGGAAAAGGGGTGATGTTCAGGAGGTGAAAACAGAAATTGTCAGAAGCAAAAGGGTTTGAGCACATAGTCTATTGTAGCCATGTTGAGGAGGAGGAAGATAGGCAAGCCCTTTGAATGAATATCAGAGCAAAAAATGCCCTGAGATTTCAAAGGGCAGATCTTGGCATATTCTGAAAATCATCATGTTTGTTTGTCAGGTTATCTCATAAAACAGCAATGATTAGTTATGAATGGGCCTTAAATTGGAAAATATCATAAAGGCAAATGGATATTCTCAGATATATTTTCACTTGACCCAAATATTGCCCTATTATATGTCATTTAAAAAACAAGGAAGAAGTGCATTGTTCTCATGAGATCATACATAAATAAAATTTAATGTTTAGGATGCATCATTCATAGAAAAAAAATCTGACATTGTTAACAACAAAGCCTTCAGGGTAAGGTCAATATACTATCAATTTTATGGGTGCACAAATTATTACCACATTCTCTTTTTATCTGTCCAAGGAAAGCAGTACAACCTCATTGATAAAGATGGCTATAGATAGTAGAATTTCTCATAAATAATATTCAATATTTTGAAGAATTACAACATGGTGTTATATGTAAAAGGGGAAGACTTCTGTTTGGAAATAAGTATATGGGTAAGTTTCACACTGTCAAAATAAAACAATAAATGGAATATAAGCAAAAATGCATACCTCAGGAGGGACTCCCTTAGAGAGGAGAATCTCTTAGATATGAGAATCTCTTATCTGTGGAGTTTCTTAGAAAAACTAATGCGTGTGCATCCAGTTACCATTAAGGCTGCCAAGTTGGTGGTAGGCTAGATCTCAGAAGACAGAATTTCCCTTCATGACAGTAAGTTCCAACTCTGAATGGAAACTGAGTAACTTGATTGTGAAGCCAAAATTCTTGAAAAAAACTTGGAACCTAGAATATCTGAGCTTGATTGAAATATAGAAACCAGATTCCTGAACTGGTTAAAGTTCTAGCACCAGGAATGTCAGTTTTGAGAATGAGTAAAAGAGAGAAAATGGTAGATGTTCAGAGGCTAATGAGGGAAATTGTGTGAAGAAATGAGATTTTAGAAGTGACAATGTCAGGTCTGTGAGGTGCCTTGGAGAAGAGAATGAGAGATGGAGGAGAGGCTCTAGAACAAGGGATATCTAAGCTAGGACAGAACACCAAAGGTCAGTAATTTTCCATATGTCATAACTGTGAAAGCTCTGAGGACCTACTTTATCTACTGTGGAATGGACTTTAGAATGCAAATTGTCATAAATTATAAGGATGACCTCACATATATTCTTAGGAGACAAAATTATGTTCGAGTTCTAGGTCAATAAAGGAAGTAGGAGAATTGAAAATTTCTAGATGACATAACTCATTTATTTCAATTTATTGTATCTTATAACTTTGAGAACCTCCAATAAAACATAACTTCAATCACATAGCCAAAAGTTTTTCTTGAAGGTTGTAAGAATATTTTGTCTAGTTAATAAAAGGTAATAAAAAAAGCTCCAGGAAACAAATCCAATTCTATGACAATCTTCCTTTGAGATATGTTGCCATTGACAAAATTATTTTTGATAATGCATATAGGATCTTTCTGAACAAAAAGAAAATCTAGCTTTTAATTTTGGAAGCCTTCTGACAGAAGTAATGTTTCCAAATCATGATATCTCTAAGTCATTAAGTACAGTGTAAGGAAAATCCATTAGAAACTTTTTAAAAGGAAATTTGTAGATGACAGGATGCTGTTTCCTTGAAACCAACAATTTCATGTCTTAGAATATCCTTCACACCCTCAGGGTCTGGACCATCACTTCACATTCGATGGCAGCTGTTGGAGGTGGCTGAAATTGAGTTTACCCAATTTCCTACTTAGGTGAAAGTCCTAACTCTGAATGTTCCCCTTTGGAGCCAGGATAGGAGAGTAAAACAAAACCTTGGAACGCAAAAGGTTGGACTTGTAAATGAGCTACAAACCAGCTGAAAGCTCTCTGAGAACATGAATCAGAACGTGCTCTGTCAGGGGTCACTGGAAAATGCCATAAATGGCCAAGGTTATTTTCTTCTATATATTCTAAGTGAGCCAAAATATTGGCCAGTTGTAGGGAATTCAAAACGCAGAAGGAGGGAGATTTTGCCTAATATTTCAGTATTTTCCTGTAATTTAATTAAAGCTCATGAGAAGGGATGCTCTGAAATAAATCTCTCATTCAAAGGTACACAAATTAAAGAAGCTAGTTAAAGTACTATCTGCATTATGGCAAGTCAAAAAATGCCCCCAAACTGCAAACAGCTGGACACCAAAGCCAAGATGATTCTGCCTATGTCCTCCTTAACCAACACCAAGATAATTCTATGTCCTCCTTAACCAAGATACTTCTGGATGTGTCCTCCTCCTTATAAATACATGTGATATTACTAAGAAGGGAAAAGAATGCATATTATCTCTGGACATTAAAATAACTGCATAAAATGGGGAGGAATTAGAACAAAGAAATGTTATTTTTACAAATTTGTATATAATTAAGATGCATGTGCATAGTAATAACTATCCAATGAAAAAGAAACATCTTGTGCCAGATGAGACTGTAGAAGGTGCAAGGTCAGAACTGTGAGGGTCTAAGGAAAAGAGGGTGTTAGAGGTATAGGGGCTGGGGATGGAAATTTTCAGAAACGGGAGATTCTGAGCACAAAGAGTCTTAGACCTGGAGGTTGTCATGGAGATGAAAATGAGAGAGCTTGAAGTGCCCATAGAACATGGGGAATGAGAACAAAGAGAGCTATTAGGGGAGAAAATGTCAGATGCTGCAGTGTACTCCCAACCATTATGTGCAACAGGTGTGGGGGTGTGTGTGTGTGGGGGGGGTGTGCGGGATTCAGAGACCAGAAATCATCTGGTGGGTAAGGGGCCTTAGAGTGGAAAATTTCACAAAATATATGGATTTATTGTCATGTATATACTCAGTGGGCTCACATATTAAACATTTCTAACATTTAAAAAATAAGAACATTAATTTGGGGAGGCTATCATTCATTTTTCCCAATATGATTTTTACTTTGCACCAGTGATGAATAAGGAAAACTAACAAAGAAAGTAAAGACAACATACAGCCAAAACCTTCTCTCTTCACACTAGCAAAAAATATTTAATGACATGATGGTCCATTATTTTGCTAGGAAGAGAACCACCCTAAAAACAAACCGCAATCCCCCAAACAAACCCAGTTGCTTGCCTTTCTTTGTTTAGTGGAGACTGCTTTTTCTATCACTATTCATAAAAATGAATATCAAGTAATTTTGGACCAAAATTTGCATTATATAATAGTGACATTTCATAGAGGACAACATTATAATTGGAAATAAGTATATGTTTAAGTCTCAAACACATTGATAAAGGAAAAGAATAAAATAATTTGAAGCACAAAATCTCCAAACAAGCCTCAGAGATCTTAGGAAGGTGTTCCTTTAGACATAAGAACCTCCAATTTGGAAAAGCCTGTAGAAAACTGAATGTCTAGACATCCTAGTGCCCCTGAAGCAGGCAATTTGGTTGTAGGCTAGAGTTTAGAATCCATAATTTCCCAGCATGGCAGTGAGTTCTTCAAATAGAAGAATTAGGAATGCATTTTGAAGCCTTAATTCTCCAAAAGATCTACTGTCTGGAACCTGGAATGGCTGATCTTCATAGAAATATACAATCCTGAAACATACTATCTAGCATTGTGAGCTGGATGAGGGAACAGAAATGTCAGTTTAGAGACTGATTAGAGGAGAGGGAGAGAGGGATGGTCAGAGGCTAATGAGGGAAATTTTCTGAAGAAATGGGATTTTACAAAAGGCAATGTGAAGAGCCCTGGAGGAGAGAATGAGAGATTGAGGAGAACCTCTAGAACAAGGAATATGTGATCCAGCTGAGAACAAAAATATGCAGGACTGGAGTGTCCTCCAATATTCAACATGCCATACCTGTGAGGGCTCTGAGAACCTACATAATCTGCAATGAAATGCACTTTCAAATGGAAAATGTCATGTATTTCAGGTTTTTGGTTTTTTGGTTTTTTGTTTGTTTGGGGTTTTTTTGCAGGGCAATGAGGGTTCAGTGACTTGCCCAGAGTCACAAAGCTAATAAGTGTCAAGTGTCTCAAGTCAGATCTGAACTCAGGTTCTCCTGAGTCCAGGGCAGGTGCTTTATCCACTGAGCCACCCAGCTGCCCCAAATGTCATGTATTTCAAGGACTGTTTTAAATGTTTTTATTGTACAGATATGTTTCATCTTGAGGTAAATGATATGTGGCTTGCAAAAGACTTAGATGAGTTGTGTTTATTTGTAAAATAGCATGTGTGTAAGATTCATGTGCATTATAATAATTGTCTGATGAAATCTAAAGAAAAATACTTATACCTCATAGGAAGTTACAGATTGATACCCCAAGGTGTCAGCCATTCCTTTTTTTTGTTGTTGTTGGTGAGGCAATTGGTGTTAAGTGACTTGCCCAGGGTCTCACAGTTAGTAAGTGTCAAGGGTCTGAGGTCAAATTTGAACTCAGGTCCTCCTGAATCCAGGGCCAGTGCACCACCTAGCTGCCGCAGTGTCAGCTATTCTTAGCCCCTTACAACACTGACTATCAGAATTTCTTGGGTTCCTTAAAGGGGTTCATCAGCTTAATGAGACTATAGAATCTGTAAGGCTAGAATTGTGAGGGCTTAGAGAAGAGAAAGGGGGAGCAGTATGCAGCGTGGAAAAGGAGATTTTGAGAAATAGGAAGATTTGTGCATGTACGGAGTCTCAGGTCTGTCAGCTGCCGTGGAGATGAAAATGAGAGTGCTCACAGTGCCCAAAGAAGTGGGGATATGAGAATAAGGGAGCCCCCACAGGAGCAAAGCTCAGATCTTGCAGGGTCCTGGAAAACAGGCTATGCTACAGGTGGGATGGCTCAGAAAAAGAAACCCTCTGCTAGGCAAGGGGCCTCCCAGTGCAAAATCTTACAACTCAGAAGGAATTATTTTCATATCTATAATGTGTTGGGGCAAATATTGACTCGTATAAACTAATGGCATGGATAAATTTGTAGATTTCATTTAGAAGCTCATTCATTTGTTCCAATATTATATTTATTGGACATCTACGATGTATTTGAAAAATAAAGAAACTACAACAAAACAAAACATCCCAAAAACCCTCCTCTATTTTTAACCACGCTTTTCAAAGGGTTTTCTGTGATTACTGTCAATATTTTGGTTAATCAAAAACTCACTCAAAACCACAACACCTGTCCAACTAAATAAATGTAGGTCCTTGTATTTTTATCTTTAGAAATGACTGCTGTTTCCATTGCTATTATGAAAAATGAATATCAAGAAAATTGGGGGGGGGCAATGAGGATTAAGTGACTTGCCCAGGGTCACATAGCTAGTAAGTATTAAGTGTCTGAGGCGGGATTTGAACTCAGGTCCTCCTGGATCCATGGCAGGTACTTTATCCATTGTGCCACCTACCTGCCCACCCCATTTTTAAATTATAAAAAGATTTTATTATTTTCCAGTTACATGTAGAAATAGCGTTCAACGTTTGTTTTTATGAGATTTGTAGTTTCAATTTTTTCCTCTACTTCCTTTCCCTCCCTCACCCCTCCCCAAGACAGCAAGAAATCTGAAATAGGTTATATATGTACAATCACATTAACCGTATCTCTGCATTAGTTATGTTATAAGAGAAGAATCAGAGCAAAAAGAAAAAACCTCAAAAAAGAAAAACAACATCAAAACTAAAAGAAATAGTATGGTTCAATCAGCATCCATATTCCACAGTTCTTTTTTTTCTGGATTTGGAAAGCATTTTCCATCATGTATCCTTTGGAACTATCTTGGACCACTGTATTGCTGAGAAGAGTGAAGTCTATCACAGTTCATCAATATATAATGTTGATGATACTGTGTATAATGTTCTCCTGGGGATGATTGCTCCAAAAACATCCAAGTAAGCCATAGGAAAATGCTTGGAGTAGCAAAATTCACAGAAGAATGTGCTGAAATCATCTTCTAACCAAGAATGGCTTGGAAGGTCAGAAGGAGGGAGCTGCTGTGCTGATACAGGAGTTGAGCCCAACCCCACAGTCACCCTGACACAGATCCAGTTCCAGGAAGGCCTCACCAGAAAAGCAGACCCCCCCAGAACCTCTGAATCAGCTGAAGCACCGGTGTTGTCTGGAACTAAGCTCACAGTCTGGTGAGTGGGCTGAGCCCTGGGCAGGGGAGAGACAACACGGGTCTATGCTGGTGCTAAGGCAGAACTTGGATTTTACACCCCTGCTGAGAACCAGGAGGTAGGCTTGAGTAGCAGTGGCCCAGGTCGGGGAGGGGCACAGGCTTGTCGGAGCTGACAACCACAACACACAAAGCTGGTTGATCAGCAAGTTGGTCTGGGGTCATCTAGGACCAGGAAACAGGCCGGAGGAGGGAAGAACCTGATTCTCCTTAAATCATACCACCTGGGACTTCTCAAGCTTGGGATACTGCAGCGTGGAAACAGTGCACCACTTTAAGGAGCTAAAAGTCAAGTAAAATAAAGGTAAGATGAGCAGACAGAGAAAGTTTCTTCAGTAACAAGGAAGACCAAGGGGCACCCCCAGAGGAAGATGTCAACATCAGGGCCCCTATATCTAAAGCTTTCAAGAAAAATACAAATTGGTCTCAGGCCATAGAGGTGCTCAAAAAAGACTTTGAAGATAAAGTTAGAGAGGTAGAGGAAAAAATGGAAAGAGAAATGAGGGTGATGCAGGAAAGACATGAGAAAAAAATCAACAGCTTGAAAAGTCAAATTGGCCAAATGGAAAAGGAGGTACAAAAGCTCTCTGATGAAAATAATTGCCTAAGAATTAGGATTGAACAAATGGAAACCAGTGACTTTATGAGAAACCAAGACTCAATAAAGCAAATCCAAATGAATAAAAAATAGAGGACAATGTGAAATATCTTCTGGGAAAAACTGCTGATCTGGAAAATAGGTCCAGGAGAGATAATTTGAAAATTATTGGTCTACCTGAAAACCATGATCAAGGAAAGAGCTTAGACACCATCTTCCAAGATATTCTCAGGGAAAATTGCCCTGAAATTCTAGAAGAAGAAGCTAAAATAGAAATTGAAAGAATCTACCAATCACCTCCAGAAAGAGATCCCAAAAGGAAAACTCCTAGGAATATTATAGCCAAATTCCAGAGCTCTCAGGTCAAGGAGAAAATATTGCAAGCTGCCAAAAAGAAAGAATTCAAGTACTGTGGAGCCCCAGTCAGGATAGCACAAGATCTCACAGCTTCTATATTAAAGGACCGGAGGGCATGGAATATCATATTCCAAAGGGCAAAGGAAATGGGATTACAACCAAGAATCACCTACCCAGCAAAACTCAGCATAATCTTTCAGTGGAAAAAATGGGACTTTAATGAAAAAGAAGACTTTCAGCTATTTGTGATGAAAAGACCTGAACTGAATGGCAAATTTGACTTTCAAAAAGAAGACCCTAGACAACCAAAAAAATTGGAGCTGGGAGACATACCTGGGGTTGTACAGCAGGTGACTGTGTGTGTCTGAGGCTGGGTTTTGGCTGGGATGTCCCTGGGTCCAGGAGTGATGCTTTGTTGACTGTGTCACTTAGCTACATCTTTAGGTACATCTTTAGGGTTAAATTGAGGGGTGAAGGGAATTCATTGGGGGAGGGAGAAGGGCAGAGGTGAAATCCTACATGAAAGAAACAGGAAAAGGCTTATGGAGTGGGGGAAGAGATGGGAGAGGAGCAGGGCAGTAAATGAATTTTACACTCATCAAAAAAGGCTCAAAGACCTTAAACTCATCAGAGCTGCCTCAAGGAGGGACTAACAGACACACTCAATTGGGTGGAATAATCTCTCTAACCCTGCAGGAAAATAGGAGGGGAAGGGGATAAAGAGAGAGGGGCAAAAGAAGGAAGGGCAGAGTGGGGGAGGGGACAGACAGAAGCAAATCACTTTTGAAGAGGGATAGGATGAAAGAAGATGGATAATAGAATAAATATCATGGGGAAGGGAATAGGATGGAAGGGAAACAGTTAACAATAGTAATCATGAAAAGAGAAAAGGGGGAAAAATTGTACAAAAAATATTTATAGCAACTTTTGGTGGTGGCTAAGAATTGAGAATCAAGATAATGTCCATCAATTGAGGAATGATGGAAAATGGTCTTGTGCTACAGGAAATGACAAACGGTATGATCCCCGAAAAACCTGGAAAGACTAATGAACATCGATGTATAGTGAGGTGAGCAGAGCTGAGAGGACATTGTGCGTAGTGACAGCAGTATTGTTCAATGAGCAATTGTGTATGACTTTACTCTCAGCAATGCAATGATCTAAGACAATCCCAAGGAACTAATGAGGAAGCTTACTATGCACCTGTGTAGAAAGAAGTGATAAAAAGAACACTTGTGGATTGTACATATATAACCTGGTTGCAATCTTGTGGATGGGGGAGGAAAGGGAGGGAGAAAAATTTGGAACTCTAAATCTTATCAAAATGAATGTTGAAAAGTACCCTTGCATGTAACTGGACAATAAAATAAAGAGTAAAAAAAAATAATGTTCTCCTGGTTCTGCTCTTCTCACCCATCATCAGTTCAAGCAAGTCCTTCCAAGTTTCTCTGAACTCCTCCTGCTCATCATTTCTTACAGCATAATAGAATTTCATTACATTCATATACTTGTATATTCACAACTTGTTCAGCCATTCCCCAAATGATGGGCAACCCCTCAATCTCAAATTCCCTGCCACCACAAAAAGAACAGCTATAAATATTTTTGTACATGTGGGTCCTTTTCCCTTTTTTATGATCTCTTTGGAGAAAAGACCTAATAGTGGTATTGCTGTGTCAAAGTGTATGCACAGCTTTATAGCTCTTTGTGCATAATTCCAAATTGCTCTCCAGAATGTTTGGATCAGTTCACAGCTCCACAAACAATGCATTAGTGTTCCAATTTTTCCACAGCTTCTCCAACATTTATTATTTTCCTTTTCTGTCATGTCATACTAGCCAATCTAATAGTTGTCAGGTGATACATCAGAGTTCTTTTGATTTGAATTTCTCTAAGCAATAGCGATTTAGAGCATTTTTTCATATGGCAATAGATAGCTTTGATTTCTTCATCAGAAAACTGCCTGTTCATATCCTTTGACCATTTCTCAAATGGGGAATGACTTGGATTCTTATAAATTTGATTTAGTTCCCAATATATTTTAGAAATGAGGCATTTATCAGAAGTACTGGCTATCAAAATCGTTTCCCAGCTTTCTGCATCCCTTCTAATTTTGGATGCATTGCTTCTGTTTGTACAAAATCTTTTTAATTTGATGTAATCAAAATCATATATTTTGCCTTTCATAATATTCTCTATCTCTTGTTTGGTCAAAAACTGTTCTCTTTTCCAAAGATCTGAGAGGTAAACTATTCCTTCCTCTCCTAATTTACCTGTGGTGTCACCTTTTATGTCTAAATCATATACCCATTTTGACCTTATTTTAGTATAAGGTGTAAGATGTTGGTCTATGCCTAATTTCTGTCATACTCTCTTCCAGTTTTCCCAGAAGTTTTTGTCAAATACTGAGTTCCTATCCCAGAATCTGGAGTCTTTGGGTTTATCAAACAGTACTTTATTAAAGTCATTTGCTACTTTGTGTCCTGTGCTTAACCTATTCCAGTGATCCTCCACTCTATTTCTTAGCCAGTACCAAATAGTTTTGATGACTGCCACTTTTTTAGTAAAGCTTCAGATTTGGTACAGCTAGCCCACCTTCCTGTGCTTTTTTTTTCATTAGTTCACTTGATATTCTCGACCTTTTGTTTTTCTAGATGAATATTGTTATTATTTTTTCTACCTCTATAAAATCATTTTAGGTAGTCTGAATGGTATGGCACTGAATAAGTAAATTAATTTAAGTAGAATTGTCATGTTCCTTATATTAGCTAGGCCTATCCATGAGAAATTAATATTTTTCCAATTATTTAAATATGATTTTATTCATGTGAAAAGTTTTCTAATTGTGTACATAGAGTTCCTGGGTTTGTCTTGGCAAGTAGTCTCCCAAGTATTTTATATTGTCAACCATTACTTTAAGTGGAATTTCTCTTTCTATCTCTTGATGCTGGAATTTGTTGGTAATGTATAGAAATGTTGATGATTTATGTGGATTTATTTTTTATCCTGCAACTTTGTTAATGTTGTTCATGGTTTCATCATTTGCAAAGAGTGATAGTTTTGTTTTCTCCTTGCCTATTCTAATTCCTTTAATTTCCTTTTTCTTCTCTGATTTCTAAAACTAACATTTCTTGTACAATATTAAATAATAGAGGTGATAATGGACATCCCTGTTTCACCCCTGATCTTATTGGGAAGGCCTCTAACTTATCTCCATTACATATAATGCTTGATGGTGGTTTTAGGTAGATACTGCTTAGCATTTTAAGAAAAGCTCTACCTATTCCTAAGCTTTTTAGTGTTTTTTTTTTTTTTTAGGAATGGGTGCTGTATTTTGTCAAAAGCTTTCTCTGCATCTACTGAGATAATCATATGATTTTGGTTAGTTTTCTTACTGATATGGTTGATTATGTTAATATTTTTCCTAATGTTGAACTAGCCCTGCATTCCTGGTATAAATCCCACCTGGTCATAGTGTATTATCCTGGTGATAGGGCTATTCCTAACCCTAACCCTAACCCTATCTCCTTGCTAATATCTTATTTAAGATTTTTGCATCAATATTCATTAGGGAAATTGGTCTATAATTATCTTTCTTTGTTTTGGCTCTGCCTGGTTTTTGCGTCACTACCATATTTGTGTCATAAAAGGAATTTGGTCAAACTCCTTCTTCACCTATTTTTGCAAATAATTTGTATAATATTGGAATTGATTGTTCCTTAAATGTTTGGTAGAATTCACTTGTAAACCCATCTGTCCCTGGAGATTTTTTCTTAGGGAGATCATTAATGGCTTGTTCAATTTCTTTTTCTAATATGGGCTTATTTAACGATTTTATTTCCTCTTCAGTTAACCTGGGCAGTTTGGATTTTTGTAAATATTTATCCATTTCATTTATTTTGTCAAATTTATTGGCATACAGTTGGGAAAAAATAGTCGCTAATTATTGCTTTAATTTCCACTTCATTGGTGGTAAAATCACCCCTTTCATTTTTGATAGTATAATAATTTGGTTTTCTTCTTTCTTTTTTTTTTAAATCAAATTAACCAAGGGTCTATCTATTTTATTGTTTTTTTTTCATAAAACCAGTTCTTAGTTTTACTGATTAATTCTATAGTTTTCTTGCTTTCAATTTTATTAATTTCTTCTTTAATTTTTAGGATTTCTAATTTAGTATCTAACTGAGGATTTTTAATTTGTTCTTTTTCTAGATTTTTAAGTTGCATGCTCAATTCACTGATCTCCTCTTTCTCTTATGTATTGATGTAAGTATTTACAGATTTTTTTTTTCTAGGACTTCAATTTCTTCCTGTATTTTCCGTAACATTCAGTAGTAGGGACATTTTTAAATGAATCTCAAATGAACAACTTCATAAGTAAGAGTCTAGTTAAAGAAACTATCTTTTTTTTTTTTTTGAGAAATCAAAATATACTCTGCCAAACTGAAAACACTTAGACACCAAAGCCAAGGGAATTCTGTTTATGTTCTTCTTTATTATAGAGGACAATTGATACTACTAAGAAGGGAAATGAATGTAGGTTATCTTGGGGAATTAAAATGGACATGAAACATAGGGAGGACTTAGAGCAGAGAAAGCTATTTTTGATAATTTTTATATATGCAATAGGCATGTGTATTGTACTAATCAATCGATAAATATAAAAAAGAAATATCCTTATAGATGATTTTCAGGATGAGGAGCTGGATGGGGTTGTACAAGGTACAAGGTCAGAATTGTGAGGGTCTAAAGAAAAGAGGGTGACAGTGCTATGGGGCCTGGGGATGGAAATTTTCAGAAATAGAAGATTCTGAGCACTCAGAGAATCAGTACTGGCAGTTGCTATGGAGATGAAAATGAGAAAGCTTGAAGTGCCCATAGAAGATGGGGAATCAGAACAAAGGGAAGAAAATGTCAGATGCAACAGTGTATTTCCAGTCACTAATTGCTACAGGTGGGAGTGTTCAGAGAACAGAAATTATCTGGTGGGGAAAGGATCTTGGAGTGGAAAATGTCACAATTCACATAGATGTACTGCCACACACACACACACACACACACACACACTCAGTGGGGCCAAATATTGGGCATTTTTTATTAAATTAAAAATATGAAGGTCGATTTTTTTGTAAGAAATCATTCACTCATTCCAGCAAATTTTTATTTCACACCAGTTATATATAGGAATAACTAAAAAAGAAATTAAAACCAAACATAAACCCAGAAGGAGGGAGATTTTGCCTAGCATTCCAATCCTTTTCTCCAATTTAATTAATATTCAGTAGGGATGCTCTGAAACAAACCACAAATTCACATCTACACAGCTAAAGGAATCTAGTTAAAGTACTGTCTAGTTTTTTGGAAAAGCCAAAAAAAGTGCCGAAATTGAAAACAGTTGGACACTAAATCAAATGTAATTCCCTATCAATTCTCCTGTAGTACAGACTACTATTGCTATTATTAGGAAGGGAATAGAATGCAGAGTATGTTTTGGCAATAAAATGAATGTCCAGCATGGAGAGGATGTAGAACTGACATGGGTTAGTTTTTAACATTTATATTTAGGTAAGATGCATGTGAATTATAAGAATGATCTAATAAAAATAAAAATAAATATCCTTAAAGATCATTTTCTGGATGAGAAGCTTAGTTTTACAAGGTGCAAGGCCTGATTTGTGAGGGTCTAAAGAATAGACTGTGGCTGAGGTTTAGGGTCTGGGGATGGAAATTTTCAGAAACCGGAGGTTTTGAGCACACAGAGTCTCAGGTCTGGGAGTTGCCATGGCGATGAAAATGAGAGAGCTAGCAGAGCCCATCTAAGATGGAGAATCAGAACAAAGAGACTGATAACAGCAGAAAATGTCGGATCTTACAGTATACTTCTAATTACTATGTGCCACAGGTGGGAGGATTCAGAGAACAAAAAGCATCTGGTGGGGAAGGGGCCTTAGAGTATAAAATTACACAAAATGCATTGATTTCTTTTCCTATATATACTCAACAATCCTCAATATTGGGCATTTAAAATAACTTATAATATAAGAAGGATATAGATTTTTTTGTAGGAGATCATTAGTTTATCCCAATATGATTTTTATTGGGCATCATTGATGTTTATGGAAAAAAAATTAAAAATCTAAAAACAACCATACACTAAAATCATAATCCCTTTCATTCTCACTACCAACAGTGTTGGGTGAGATTTTTGGCTAACCAAATGAACCCCTCAAAACTGCAACACATGTACCTCCAAACAAATGCAGTTGCATGAATTACTTTTTTTTGGGGGGGGGGAGGGGACTAGTGACTTGCCCAGGGTCACAGAGCTAGTAAGTGTGAAGTGTCTGAGGCTGGATTTGAACTCAGTTCCTCCTGAATCCAGGGCTGGTGCTTTATCCACTCTCCCACATAGCTGCCCCCTTGAACAGTGCTTGGAACAAACTTGGAACTTAGAATATCCTGACCTGTTTAAAGTTCTAGAACCAGGAATGTCAGTTATGAGAATGACTAAAAGAGAGAATGGGAGATGTTCAGAGGCTAATGAGGGAAACTGTGTGAAGAAATGAGATTTTAGAAGACACAATGTCAGGTCTGTTAGGTGCCTTGGAGAAGAGAATGAGAGATGGAGGAGAAGCTCTAGAACAAGTGATATCTGAGCTAGGACAGAATACCAAAGGTCAGGACTGGAGTGTCCTCCAATTTTCCATATGTCATAACTGTGAACGCTCTGAGGACCTACTTTATTTACTGTGGCATGCACTCTAGAATGCAAATTGTCATAAATTACAAGGATGACTTCAAATATATTCTTAGGGGACAAAAATATTTTCGAGTTCACATTCAATAAATAAAGCAAGAGAATTGAGAATTTCTAGATGAGATTATGCATTTATTTCAATTTACTGTATTTTATAATGTTTTTGAACCTGGAGTAAAAAAAAATATCTTCAAACACAAAGCTAAAAGATTTTCTTGAAAGTAGTATTAATGTTTCAGCTAGTTAAAACATTTCCAAGCAAGGTAATAAAAAAGCTCCAGGAAACAAATCCAATTCTATGACAATCTTTCTTTGATAAAGGTTGACATTGACATGATTATTTTTGATAATGAATATAGGATGTTTCTGAACAAAATGAAAATCTAGTTTTTAATTTTGCAAGTCTTCTGACGGAACTAATGTTTTCCATTCATGAGCTGGACAGGGTCGTAGAAGTCGCAAGGTCAGAATTGTGAGGGTCTAAAGGATAGACTGTGGCTGAGGTTTAGGGTATGGGGATGGAAAATTTCAGAAATGGGAGATTTAGAGCACAGAGTCTCAGGTCTGGGAGTTACCATGGAGATGAAAATGAGAGAACTCACAGTTCCCATAGAAGATGAAGAATCAGAACAAAGAGACTGATAAGGGCAGAAAATGTCACATCTTACAGTGTACTTCCAATTACTATGTGCTACAGGTGGGAGGGTTCAGAGAACAAAAATCATTTGGTGGGGAAGGGGCCTTAGAGTGGAAAATTTCACAAAACCCATGGATTTATTTTCCTGTCTATAGTCAATGATCCTAAATATTGGGCATTTTAAAATAATTTAAAATATAAGAAGGATGTAGATTTTTTTGTAGGAGATCATTAGTTTATCACAATATGATTTTTATTGGGCATCATTGATGTTTAAGAAAAAATGATGAAACAATATAAAATCAACAATACACCAAAAACCTAATCCCTTTAATTCACACTAAAAACAGTGTTAGGTGAGATTTTTGGCTAACCAAATAAACCCATCAAAACTGTAACACATGTACCTCTAAACAAATGCAGTTGTATGAACTGGTTTTGGGGGGGAGTGTGGGGGGACAAGGTGGGCTATGTGACTTGCACAGGGTCACAAGGTAATAAATGTCAAGTATCTGAGGCTGGATTTGAACTCAGTTCCTCCTGAATCCAGGGCTGGAGCTTTATCCACCTAGCTACCTCCAATGAATTGCTTTTTGTAGTAAAGATTGCTATTTCTCTTAATATAAATAAGAATGAATATTGAGCAATTTGGGGGAGAGAATCTTGGATCTTCAAGATAGAGGCCTTTTTAAGGAGAAGATTTCTATTTTAAAATCATCATATCCATTGGATCAAAGTGTAATGAAATAATAACTCAAATAATAAAATTAAAAATAATAACTTGACATAATTTTTCAGGATATGGCATTAGAAACAAAACCTCATTTCTTGGAGAAATCTAAAGGTCCAGCTTTCTAAGTATTTTTCATGTGGGAATGTTAGAAGGAATTGAGAGCACAGGTAAAAAAAAATTACAAACAAATATTTATGTCCTGCTTTGGAACATATCAAGGAGGAGTGGGAAGTGAAGCCACAAGTGGTGATTATAGAGGACCATGGAACCCAGATTGTGTGAGGTTTACAGAAACTTTGCATCCTAAATTCTGAGCCTGATTTGGCCATGAGATCTGAAATGTAACTGTTCAGGAGGACAAGGAGGAGGAAAAGGGGTGATGTTCAGGAGGTGAAAACAGAAATTGTCAGAAGCAAGAGGGTTTGAGCATATAGCCTGTTGTAGCAATGCTGAAGATAAGAAAGATAGGTGAACCCTTTGAAGAATGAATATCATAGCAAAAAATGCCCTGAGAATCCAAAGGGCAGATCTTGGGATATTCTGGAAATCATCATGTATGTTTGTAAGGTGATCTCAGAAAACAGCAATGATTAGCTATGAATGGGCCTTAGATTAGAAAATATTATAAAAGCAAATGGATATTCTCAGACATATTCTTACTTGGCCGAAATAGTGCCCTATTATATGCCATTTAAAAAGCAAGGAAAAAGTGCGTTGTTCCCATGACATCATACAGAAATGCAAATTTAATTATTAAGATGCATCATTCATAGGAAAAGAAAAAAAAATCTGACATCCTTAACAACAAAGCCTTCAGGGTAAGGTCAAAATGCTATCAATTTTAGGGTGCACAAATTATTACCGAAGTCTCTTAATATCTATCCAAGGAAAGCAGTACAACCCTCTGCTATTCCTTCATTGATAAAGATGGTTACAGACAGTAGAATTTCTCATAAGGAATATTCAATATTTTGAAGAATTACAACATGGTGTCATCTATAAAAGGGGAAGACTTCTGTTGGGAAATCAGTATATGGGTAAGTGTCACAATGTCAAAATAAAACAATAAATGGAATGTAAGCAAAAATACATACCTAAGGAGGGACTCCCTTAGAGAGAAGAATCTCTTAGATATGAACATTTTTATCTGTGGAGTTTCTTCAAAAACTAATGCGTGTGCATCCAGTTACCATTAAAGCTGCCAAGTTGGTGGTAGGCTAGATCTCGGAAGACAGAATTTCCCTTCATGACAGTAAGTTCCAACTCTGAATGGAAAGTTAGTAACTGGATGGTGAAGCCAGAATTCTTGAACAGTGCTTGCAACAGACTTGGAATCTAGAATATCAGAGCTTGACTGAAATATAGAAAACAGATTCCTGAACTGGTTAACACCAGGAATGTCAGTTTTGAGAATGAGTAAAAGAGAGAAAATGGGAGATGTTCAGAGGCTAATGAGGGAAATTGTGTGAAGAAATGAGATTTTAGAAAGTGACAATGTCAGGTTTGTGAGGTGCCTTGGAGAAGAGAATGAGAGATGGAGGAGAGGCTCTAGAACAAGGGATATCTGAGCTAGTCAGAACACCGAAGGTCAGCACTGGAGTGTCCTCTAATTTTCCATATGTCAGAGCCCTGAGAGCTTTGAGGATCTACTATATCTACTATGGAATGGACGTTAGAATGCAAATTGTCATAAATTACAAGGATGACCTCACATATATTCTTAGGGGACAAAATTATGTTCGAGTTCAAGGTCAATAAAGGAAGTAGGAGAATTGGGAATTTCTAGATGACATGACTTATTTATTTCATTATATTGTATTTTATAACTTTGAGATCCTCCAATAAAACATAACTTCAATCACATAGCCAAAAGTTTTTCTTGAAAGCAGTGAAAATATTTTGGCTGGTTAAAACATTTCCAAGCACGGTAATAAAAAGCTCCAGGAAACAAATCCAATTCTATGACAATCTTCCTTTGATAAATGTTGCCATTCACATGATTATTTTTGATAATTCATATAGGATGTTTCTGAACGAAAAGAAAATCTAGGTTTTAATTTTGGAAACCTTCTGACAGAAGTAATGATATCTCTAAGTCATTAAGTACAGTATAAGCAAAATCCATTAGAAACTTTTTAAAAGGAAATTTGTAGATGACAGGATGCTGTTTCCTTGAAACCAACAATTTCATGTCTTAGAATATCCTTCACACCCTCAGGGTCTGGGCCATCACTTCACATTCAATGGCAGCTATTGGAGATGGCTGAAATTCAGTTTACCCAATTTCCTAGGTAGGTGAAAGTCCTAACTCTGAATGTTCCCCTTTGGAGCCGGGATAGGAGAGCAAAACAAAACCTTGGAACACAAAAGGTCAGCCTTTTGAATGGGCTACAAACCAGCCTCTATGACACCTGAAAGCTCTCTGAGAACATGAATCAGAACGTGCTCTGGCAGGGGCCACTGGGAAATGCCATAAATGGACAAGATTATTTTCTTCTATATATTCTAAGTGAGCCAAAATATTGGCCAGTTGTAGGGCATTCAAAACCCAGAAGGAGGGAGATTTTGTCTAATATTTCAATATTTTCCCATAGTTTAATTAAAGTTCACAAAATAAATCCCTCATCCAAAAGTACACAAGTTAAAGAAGCTAGTTAAAGTACTATCTATGTTCTGGAAAGTCAAAAAATGCCCCCAAACTGCAAACAGTTGGACACCAATGACAAGATAATTCTGCCTATGTCCTCCTTAACCAAGATACTTCTGGATGTGTCATCCTCCTTATAAATACATGTGATATCAGTATCATCAAGATTATGTGTTGATCAACTGTGATAGACTGGATTCTTCTCACCAACACAATGGTACAAGAAAGTTCCAGGGGACTCATGATGGAAAAGGCTCTCCAAATCCAGAAAAAAAACCTGTGGAATATGGATGCTGATTGAACCATAGTATTTCTTTTGGTTTTGGTGCTGTTGTTTTTCTATTTTGAGGATTTTCCTTATTGTTCTGATTCTTCTCTTACAGCATGACTGATGCAGAAATATGTTTAGTGTTGTTATGTGTATGTATATGTGTATATATATATATGTATATATCTATATATATATACGTATATATCTCTGTGTGTATATATATGTGTGTATATATATACATGTGTGTATATATGTATGTGTATGTGTATATATATATGTATGTATGTATATATGTGTGTATGTGTATGTATATATATATATAAAACCTATATCAGATTGCCTGGCTAGGGGAAGGAGAGAGGGAAGGGAGGGCAGGAGAAAAATTTGAAATTGGAAATCTTACATAAACAAATGCTAGGGCGGCTAGGTGGCGCAGTGGATAGAGCACCGGCCCTGGATTCAGGAGTACCTGAGTTCAAATCCGGCCTCAGACACTTAACACTTACTAGCTGTGTGTCCCTGGGCAAGTCACTTAACCCCCATTGCCCCGCAAAAAAAACAAACAAATAAACAAATGCTGAAAACTGTCTCTACATGTAACTGGAAAGTAATAAAATACTTTTATTTTTTAAAAAATAAATAAATACATGTGATATTACTAAGAAGGGAAAAGAATGCATAGTATTTCTGGACAATAAAATAACTGCATAAAATGGGGAGGAATTAGAACAAAGAAATGTTTTTTTTACAAATTTGTATATAGGTAAGATGCATATGCATAATAATAACTATCCAATAAAAAAGAAACATCTTGTGCCAGATGAGACTGTAGAAGGTGCAAGGTCAGAACTGTGAGGGTCTAAGGAAAAGAGGGTGTTAGAGGTATAGGGGCTGGGGATGGAAATTTTCAGAAACAGGAGATTCTGAGCACAAAGAGTCTCAAATCTGGAGGTTGTCATGGAGATGAAAATGAGAGAGCTTGAAGTGCCCATAGAACATGGGGAATGAGAACAAAGAGAGCTATTAGGGGAGAAAATGTCAGATGCTGCAGTGTACTCCCGACCATTATGTGCAACAGGTGTGGGTGTGTGTGGGGGTGTGGGGTTCAGAGACCAGAAATCATCTGGTGGGTAAGGGGCCTTAGAGTGGAAAGTTTCACAAAATATATGGATTTATTGTCACGTATATACTCAGTGGGCTCACATATTAAACATTTCTAACATTTAAAAAATAAGAACATTAATTTTGGGAGGCTATCATTCATTTTTCCCAATATGATTTTTACTTTGCACCAGTGATGAATAAGGAAAACTAACAAAGAAAGTAAAGACAACATACAGCCAAAACCTTCTCTCTTCACACTAGCAAAAAATATTTAATGACATGATGGTCCATTATTTTGCTAGGAAAAGATCCACCGTAAAACCAAACTGTGAACCCCCAAACAAACCCAGTTGCTTGCCTTCCTTTGTTTAGTGAAGACTGCTTTTTCTATCACTATTCATAAAAATGAATATCAAGTAATTTTGGACTAAAATTTGTGTTATATAATAACAACTTGTCATAGAGGACAACTTTATAATTGGAAATAAGTATATGTTTAAGTCTCAAACATATAGATAATGGAAAAGAAGAAAATAATTTGAAGCACAAAATCCCCAAACGAGCCTCAGAGATCTTAGGAAGGTGTTCCTTTAGACATGAGAATCTCCTATTTCTAAAAGCCTGTAGAAAACTGAATGTCTAGACATCCTAGTGCCCCTGAAGCAGGCAATTTGGTTGTAGGCTAGAGTTTAGAACCCAGAGTTTCCCAGCATGGCAGTGAGTTCTTCAAATAGAAGAATTAGGAATGCATTTTGAAGCCTTAATTCTCCAAAAGGTCTACCGTCTGGAACCTGGAATGGCTGATCTTGATGGAAATATACAATCCTGAAACATACTATCTAGCATTGTGAGCTGGATGAGGAAACAGAAATGTCAGTTTGGAGACTGATTAGAAGAGAGGGAGAGAGAGATGTTCAGAGGCTGATGAGGGAAATTTTCTGAAGAAATGAGATTTTACAAAAGGCAATGTGAAGATCCCTGGAGGAGAGAATGAGAGATTGAGGAGAACCTCTAGAACAAGGAATATGTGATCCAGCAGAGAACAAAAATATGCAGGACTGGAGTGTCCTCCAATATTCAACATGCCATACCTGTGAGGGCTCTGAGAACCTACATAATCTGCAATGAAATGCACTTTCAAATGGAAAATGTCATGTATTTCAGGTTTTTGGGGTTTTTTTGCAGGGCAATGAGGGTTCAGTGACTTGCCCAGAGTCACAAAGCTAGTAAGCGTCAAGTGTCTCAGGCCAACTTGGAACTCAGGTCCTCCTGAGTCCAGGGCAGGTTCTTTATCCACTGAACCACCCAGCTGCCCCAAATGTCATGTATTTCAAGGACTGTTTTAAATGTTTTTATTGTACAGATATTTTTCATCTTGAGGTAAATGATATGTGGCTTGCAAAAGACTTAGACAAGTTGTGTTTATTTGTAAAATAGCATATGTGGTAAGATTCATGTGCATTATAATAATTTCTGATGAAATCTAAAGAAAAAATACTTATACATCATAGGAAGTTACAGCTTGAGATCCCAAGGTGTCAGCTATTCTTAGCCCCTTACAACACTATCAGAATTTCTTGGGGTCCTTCAAGGGACTAGGTTTTAGGGGTTCATCAGCTCAATGAGACTATAGAATCTGTAAGTCTAGAATTGTGAGGGCTTAGAGAAGAGAAAGGAGGGAGCAGTATGCAGCCCTTGAAGGAAATTTTGAGAAATGGGAATATTTGTGCATGCAATGAGCCTCAGGTCTCTCAGTTGCCGTGGAGATGAAAATGAGAGCACTCACAGTGCCCAAAGAAGTGGGGATATGAGAATAAGGGAGCCTCCACAGGAGCAAAGCTCAGATCTTGCAGGGTCCTGGAAAACAGGCTATGCTACAGGTGGGATGGCTCAGAAAAAGAAACCCTCTGCTAGGCAAGGGGCCTCCCAGTGCAAAATCTTACAACTCAGAAGGAATTATTTTCATATCTATAATGTGTTGGGGCAAATATTGACTCGTATAAACTAATGGCATGGATAAATTTGTAGATTTCATTTAGAAGCTCATTCATTTGTTCCAATATTATATTTATTGGACATCTACGATGTATTTGAAAAATAAAGAAACTACAACAAAACAAAACATCCCAAAAACCCTCCTCTATTTTTAACCACGCTTTTCAAAGGGTTTTCTGTGATTACTGTCAATATTTTGGCTAATCGAAACACTCCCTCAAAACCACATCACCTGTCCAACTAAATATAGGTCCTTGTATTTTATCTTTAGAAATGACTGCTGTTTCTTTTGCTATTATGAAAAATGTATATCAAGAAAAATTCAAAAAGAAAACAAGATGTTAATTGGAGAGAATTTATTAAGCAGAAAAGTATTTGGAAATCATCATATCAGTAAGACATTGTGATAACAATCCAATGAATAAAAATAAAAATAATGAAATGAACCCAAAGATAAACTCCGAAGTGACAGAACGAATCATTTCAGATCATGTTATTTGTAAGTCATTAGGTACAGTCTAATTAAAATCTATTAAAACTTTTTCAAAGAAATTTTGGAGAGAATATAAGGGTCTTCTTTGAGCCAACAATTTCATGTCTTAGAGTATCATCAGCATACTTAATGTCTATGCTATGAGTTTATGGTTCATGACAATTGTTGTAGGTTGCTGATATTTTGCTTAACAAATTTCCCAGCTAGGTTTAAGTCCCAACTCTGAATGTTCCACATTGGAGTAGGGAGAGGAGAGCAAAGCAAAACCTTAGAACACTGAAGGTCAGACTTTGGAACGGGCTACAAACCAGCCTCTATGATGGCTAGAAGCTTTCTGAGAACAAGAATCAGAATGTGCTCTTGGCAGGGGCCTTAGAAAGGATTATTTCATAAATGGAAAAGATTTAATCTCATCTATATATTCCAAGTGAGCCAAAATATTGGCCAGTTGTAGGGAATTCAAAACTATAACGAGGCATGTTTTGCTGGGGATTTTATTCTTTTTCTGTAATTTAATTAAAATTTAGTAATATGGAGGCTTTAAGGTGAATCTCAAATTAACAACTACACAAGTTAAAGACAAAATTAAAGTATTATCTATTTTTTGACAAATCAAAATATACTCTGCCAAACTGAAAACACTTCGACACCAAAGCCAAGGGAATTTTTTTTATGTTCTCTTTAGCATATAGAGGACAATTGATATATTACTAAGAAGGGAAATTTATGTAGGGTATTTTGGGGCAATAAAATGAACGTGAAACATGGGAACAACAGAGCAGAGAAAGGTTATTTTTGCAAATTTGTATATAGGCAAAAGGCATGTGCATCATAATAATCATTCAATAAAAATAAAAAGAAAAATCCTCATAGATGATTTTCAGGATGAGAAGCTGGATGGGGTTGTACAAGGTGCAAGGTCAGATTGTGAGGGTCTAAAGAAAAGAGGGTGACAGTGCTATGGGGCCTAGGGATGGAAATTTTCAGAAATAGGAGATTCTGAGCACACAGAGAATCAGGCCTGGCAGTTGCTATGGAGATGAAAATGAGAAAGCTTGAAGTACCCATAGAAAATGGTGAATCGGAACAAAGGGCAGAAAATGTCGGATGCTGCACTGTAGGCCCAATCACTAATTGCTACAGGTGGGAGGGTTCAGAGAACAGAAATCCTCTGGTGGGGAAAGGATCTTGGAGTGGAAAATTTCCCAATTCACATGGATTTATTTTCATATATATATATATACACACACACTCAGTGGGGCCAAATATTGGGCATTTTTAAACAAAATAAAAATATGAAGGTCGATTTTTTGGTAGGAAATCATTCAATCATTCCAGCAAATTTTATTTCACATCAGTGATATATAAGAAAAATTTAAAAAGAAACTAAAACTACACATAAACCCAGAAGGAGGGAGATTTTGCCTAGGATTCCAATCCTTTTTTCCAATTTAATTCATATTCATTAAGGATGCTCTGAAACAAACCCCAAATTCACATTTACACAGCTAAAGGAATCTAGTTAAAGTACTGTCTGGTTTTGTGCCTAGCCAAAAAAAGTGCCCAAATTGAAAAAATTTGGACACCAGAGAAAATGTAATTCCCTATATGTTCTCCTTTAGTACAGACTACTATTGCTATTGCTAGAAAGTGAAATGAATGCAGAGAATATTTGGGGAATAAAATGAATGTGCAGCATGGAGAAGATGTAGAAGAGACATGGATTAGTTTTTAACATTTATATATAGGTAAGATGCACGTGAATTATACGAATGATCTAATAAAAATTAAAAGAAATACCCTTATAGATCATTTTCTGGATGAGGAGGTGGGTTTTACAAGGTGCAAGGTCAGACTTGTGAGGGTCTAAAGAAAAGAGAGGGAGGCTGAGTGATGGAAATTTTCAGAAACGGGAGATTTTGAGCACACAGAGTCTCAGGCCCAGGAGTTGCCATGGAGATGAAAATGAGAGAACTCACAGTGCCCACAGAAGATGGAGAATCAGAACAAAGAGACTGATAAGGGCAGAAAATGTCAGCTCTTACAGCGTACTTCTAATTACTATGTGCTACAGGTGGGAGGGTTCAGAGAACAAAAAGCATCTGGTTGGGGAACTGGAGTTAGAGTGGAAAATTTCACAAACTCATGGATTTATTTTTCTGTATATAGTCAATGATCCTAAATATTGGGCATTTTAAAATAATTTATAATATAAGAAGGTTGTAGATTTTTTTGTAGGAGATCATTAGTTTATCCCAATATGATTTTTATTGGGTATCATTGATGTTTAAGGGGAAAAAATTTAAAAATCTAAAAACAACCATACAGCAAAAACCTAATCTCTATAATTCACACTACCAACAGTATTAGGTGAGATTTTTGGCTAACCAAATGAACCCCTCAAAACTGCCAAGCATGTACGTCCAAACAAATACAGATGCATGAATTGCTTTTTTGGGAGAGAGGCATGGAAGTTTAAGTGAATTGCCCAGGGTCACACAGGTAGTGTCAAGTGTCTGAGGCTGGATTTGAACTCAGGTCCTTCTGAATCCAGGGCTTTATCCACTGCACCACCTAGGTGCCCCCCCCATGAGTTGCTTTTTGTATTAAATATGGCTTTTTCTCTTAATATTAATAAGAATGAATATTGAGTAATTTGGGGGAGAAAATCCTGGATCTTAAGGATAGAGGCCTTTTTAGGGAGAAGATTTCTACTGCAAAGTCCTCATATCCATTGGACCAGTGTACACTGAAATAATAACTCA
The DNA here is from genome assembly GCF_019393635.1 of Dromiciops gliroides. Classification (NCBI taxonomy): domain Eukaryota; kingdom Metazoa; phylum Chordata; class Mammalia; order Microbiotheria; family Microbiotheriidae; genus Dromiciops; species Dromiciops gliroides. The sequence continues at coordinate 30,012,781 of NC_057867.1, read as the reverse complement.
AATATTAAATTAAAAATAACTTGACATAATTTTTCATGATATGGTGTTAGAAACAAAATCTCATTTCTTAGAGAAATCTAAAAGCCCAGCTTTCTAGGTGTTTTTCATGTGGGAATGTCAGAAGAAATTGAGAGCACAGGTAAAAAAAAATGTACAAACAAATATTTATGTCCTGCCTTTGAACGGACCAAGGAGGAGTGGAAAGTGAAGCCAGAAGAGGTGATCATGGAGGACCATGGGACCCAGGTTGTGTGGAGTTTATAGAAACTTGGCATCCAGAACTCTGAGGCTGATTTGGCCATGAAATCTGAAATGTCACTGTTCAGGGGGACAAGGAGGAGGAAAAGGGGAGATGTTCAGGAGGTGAAAAAAGAAATTGTCAGAAGCAAGAGGGTTTGAGCACATAGCCTATTGTAGCCATGTTGAGGAGGAGGAAGATAGGCAAGCCCTTTGAAGAATGAATATCGGAGCAAAAAATGCCCTGAGATTTCAAAGGGCAGATCTTGGCATATTCTGAAAATCATCATGTTTGTTAGTCAGGCAATCTCATAAAACAGCAATGATTAGTTATGAATGGGCCTTAAATTGGAAAATATCATAAAAGCAAATGGATATTCTCAGATATATTTTCACTTGGCCCAAATATTGCCCTATTATATGTCATTTAAAAAGAAAAGAAAAAGAGGATTGTTCTCATGAGATCATACATAAATGCAATTTAATTATTAGGATGCATCATTTATAGAAAAAGAAAAAAAACATCTGACCCTTAACAACAAAGCCTTTAGGGTAAGGTCAAAATGCTATCAATTTTATGGGTGCACAAATTATTACCGCAGTCTCTTTTTTTTTTTTTTGCGGGGCAATGGGGGTTAAGTGACTTGCCCAGGGTCACACAGCTAGTAAGTGTCAAGTGTCTGAAGCCAGATTTGAACTCATGTACTTCTGAATCCAGGGCTGGTGCTTTATCCACTGCGCCACCTAGCTGCCCCCCCGCAGTCTCTTAATGTCTGTCCAAGGAAAACAGTACAGTGCTCTGCAATTACTTCATTGATAAAGATGGCTATAGATAGTAAAATTTCTCATAATGAATATTCAACATTACAATGTGGTGCTATATATAAAAAGGGAAGACTTCTGTTTGGAAATCAGTATATGGGTAAGTTTCACGCTGTCAAAATAAAAAATAAATGGAATGTAAGCAAAAATACATACCTCAGGAGGGACTCCCTTTGAGAGGAGAATCTCTTAGATATGAGAATCTCTTATCTGTGGAGTTTCTTAGAAAAACTAATGTGTGTGCATCCAGTTACCATTAAAGCTACCAAGTTGGTGGTAGGCTAGATCTCAGAAGATAGAATTTCCCTTTATGACAGTACGTTCCAACTCTTAATGGAAAGTTAGTAACTGGATTGTGAAGCCAGAATTCTTGAACAGTGCTTGGAACAAACCTGGAACCTAGAATATCAGAGCTTGACTGAAATATAGAAACCAGATTCTTGAACTGGTTAAGCTTCTAGAACCAGGGATGTCAGTTGTGAGAATGACTCAAAGAGAGAGAATGGGAGATGTTCAGAGGCTAATGAGGGAAATTGTATGAAGAAATGAGATTTTAGAAGTGACAATATCCGGTCTGTGAGGTTCTTTGGATAAGAGAATGAGAGATCGGGGAGAGGTTCTAGAACAAGGGATATCTGAGCTAGGACAGAACACCAAAGGTCAGGACTGGAGTGTTCTCCAATTTTCCATATGTCATAGCTGTGAGAGCTCTGAGGACCTACTTTATCTAATGTGGAATGGACTTTAGAATGCAAATTGTCATAAATAACTATCCACTTCTTGGGGGCAGCTAGGTGGCACAGTGGATAAAGCACTGGCCTTGGATTCAGGAGGACCTGAGTTCAAATTCATCCTCAGACACTTGACACTTACTAGCTGTGTGACCCTGGGCAAGTCACTTAACCCTCATTGCCCTGTAAAAAAAATAATAATAACCCACTTCCAAAGAAAGAACTGATATTGATTGAACAGAGAATGAAACATGTTATTTTTCACTGTCTTTCATTTTTATGAGATTTTTCTTGTACAATATGGCTAAAATGATAATGCTTCAAAAAATTGTCCATGTACAACCTATATCTAAGTAAGTGGTTCCCACCTCAGGAAGGGGGCAAGGGCAGAAGGCAAGGAGGGGTAGAATTTGGAACTCAAAATTAAAAAAAAAAAGTTTATTAAATTGCAAAAAACCAAAATGACAAATTACAAGGATGACTTCAAATCTATTCTTAGTGGACAAAAATATTTTCTGGTTCTAGCTTAATAAAGAAAGTAGGAGAATTGAAAATTTCTACATGAGACCAGTCATTTATTTCAACTTACTTTATATTGTAACTTTGTGCAGCTCAAGAAAAAAAATATCTTCCACCATATAGCTAAAAGCTTTTGTTGAAAGCAGTGGTAATGTTCTGGCTAACTAAAACATTCCCAGTTCAGGTAACATATAAGCTCAAGGAAACAAATGCAATTACATGACAATCTTTCTTTGAAGAAGGCTGTCAATGACATGATAATTTTTCATAATGAATACAGAATGTTTCTGGAAAAAATACCTTAGGTTTTAATTTTGGAATCCTTATAAGTGACAGAATTAATATTTCCAATGCATGAAATATATAAATCTTTAGGTACAATGTAAACAAAGTCTATTAGAAACTTTTAAAAAAGAAATTTGTATATGACAAGATGGTGTTTCTTTGAACTATCAATTTCACATCTTACAAGGTCCTTAGGGGCAGCTAGGTGGCGCAGCGGATAGAGCACCGGCCCTGGATTCAGGAGGATCTGAGTTCAAATTCGGCCTCTGACACTTAACATTTACTAGCTTTGTGACCCTGGGCAAGTCACTTAACCCAAATTGCCTCACCAAAAAAAAGAAAAAAAAAAGAATGTCCTTAGCACCCTTAATGCCTGTGCTGTCAGTTCATATTCAATGGTAACTATTGGAGTTGGCTGAAATTTGACTTACCAAATTTCCTAGCTAGGTTTAAGTTCTATGTCTGAATGTCCAACTTTGGAGCTTGGATAGGAGAGCAAAACTAAACCTTAGAACACAAAATGTCAGACTTTGGAACGGGCAACAACCAAACTCTATGATAGTTGTAAGGTCCCTGAGAACATGAATCAGAAAGTGCTCTTAGGAAATTATCATAAATGGAAAAGATTTATTTTCATCTATATATTCTAAGTGAGCCAAACTATTGGCTAGTTGTAGGAAATTCAAAACCAGAAGGATGGAGATTTTGCCTAGAATTTCAATCTTTTCCTGAAATTTAATTAAAGTTCGAGAGTAGGGATGCTATGAAATAGATCATGAATTCACAATTATACAGGTAAAAGAACCTTGGTATAGAACTATTTTTTTGACAAGGCAAACCACTGCCCCCAGACTGAAAACACTGAGACACCAAAGCCATGGTAATTTTGAATATGTTCTCCTTTAGTATAAAGTACAATTGCTATTACAAAGAAGGGAAATTAATGCAGAGGATCTTGGGCAATAAAATGAATGTGTAACATCAGGAAGACTTAGAACAAAGGATATTTTCACAAATTTTTACATAGGTAAGATTCATGTGCATTGTAATAATCATGAATTTTTTTTTTTTTTTTTTGCTGGGCAATGGGGGTTAAGTGACTTGCCCAGGGTCACACAGCTAGTAAGTCAAGTGTCTGAGGCCGGATTTGAACTCAGGTACTCCTGAATCCAAGGCCGGTTCTTTATCCACTGCGCCACCTAGCCGCCCCCATGAAATTTTTAAAAATCCTTATAAATCATTTTCAGGATCGTGAGCTAAATGAGGTTGTAGAAGGTGTGAGGTTAGAATTGTAAAGGTCTAAAGAAAAAAAGGAGTGGCTGAGGTATAGGGTCTTTGCATGGAAATCTTCAGAAATAGGAGATTTTGAACACAGAGAGTCTTAGACTTGGCAGTTGCCATGGAGATGAAAATGAGAGAGCTAGCAGAAACCATCTAAGATGGAGAATCAGAACAAACAGACCCCATAGGGCAAAATATATCAGATGCTGCAGTGTACTCTCAACCATTATGTGCTATAGGTGGGAGGGTTCAGAGACCAGCAATCATCTGATGGGGAAGGAGCTTTAGAGTGAAAAATCTCACAAAACTCATTTATTAATTTTCATGTATACATTTAGTGGGTCTACATATCAGGCTTTTGAAATTATTTCAAATAGAAGAAGATACGTTTTTGGTAAGAGTGCATTCATTTATTTCAATATAATTTTTATTAGGCACAGTGATTAATAATAAAAAAAACCAACAAAGTAAAAAAAAAAAAACAAACCAAAATTCTTGTTTTATTGACCACAGAACCAAAAGTGTTAGGTGAGAATATAGCCATGCTTTTGGCTAGATAAATAAATCCCACAAAAACTGTTATTGTATTTCTTTACTTAGGAGAGGCTACATCTTTCTATTACTGAATACCGAAAATATTGAGTAATTTTGAAACACTGCCCCCTCCCTGATTTTCACGATAGAGACCTTTTTAGGGAGAAGACTTTTATTACAAAGTCATCATATTTATTGGTCTAATGTACATTGTAATAATAATTCAAACAATAAAATTAAAAATACTAACTTGACAAAAGTTTTCTTGATATGACTTTAGAACCAGAAACTCATGTCTTCTATAGTCTATGCCTTAGAATTCTAAAGGTCTAGGTTTCCAGGTGATTTTCATGTGGGATTATTGGAAGTAGTTAAGAGCACAGATAAAAAATGTCCAAGCAAGAGGTTAAGTCCTGCCTTTGCGTGTATCACTGAGGAGTGGAAATTGAAGCCAGAAGAGGTGGTCATGGAGGGCACTGGAACCCAGCATGTTCGGGATTGGTGGAAACTTTGAAGCCAGAATCCTCAGCTTGACTCAGCTGTTGAATCTATAATGGTCGTAGTTAGGAGGGACCAAAAGGGAGAGAGTGGGAGATGTTTAGGGGCTGAGAAAAGAAATTCTTAGAAATAGGAGAGTTTTAGCATAGAGCATGATGTAGCCATGGTTAAGAGAAGGAATGAGGGAGGAGAACACTTTGAAGAAGGAATATCAGACCAGAGAGTGCCCTGGGACTTCAAGGACACATCTTGGCATTTCCAAAATATTACCATGTTTGTTTGGTGGGTAATGTGTGAGAACAGAAATGATTAGCTCTGTATGGGCCTGAGAATGGAAAATATAAAAAATGTCAAAGATATATTCTCAGTTATATTCTTACTTGGTCTAAATATTGACCTGGTGTATGTCATTTAAAAAGGAGAAGGTGAATTGTTATTATAAGATGAAACATAAATGCAAATTTAATTTTCAGGATAAACTGGAGACAGAAAAAAGAAAAAAAATCTGACTTCCTTAAACACAGAGCCTCAAAGGTATGGTGAAAATAGCATCAATTTTATGTCTAATCAAATAAGCCTTACAAACCTCAAATATCTTTACGCAAACCAATGCATTCCTCTGCAATTAATTTATCGATAACGATACATGTTCCTAGTAGTATTGAGGGAAATGAATATTCAGTACTTTTGGCCATTACAACATGGTCTTGTATATGAACTTACAAATGGAGATGACATCTTTTTGGAAATCAGTGTATGGGTAAGACTTAAGTGCCTAGTAAAAAGTAAACAATAAATTCAACCTCAGCATAAAATCAAACCAGATGTTAGAAGACTGCTACTTTAGACAGGAGAATCTCCAATTTGTGAATGTTTGAATGTCAAGATCTCCAGTTGCTATTAAAGCAGACAAGTCTGGGGTAGACTAAAGGCTAGAAAACAAAATTTCTCAGCATGGCGAAGAGACCCAACTCAGAAAGGAACAACAATTAGCAATGGAATTGAAAGAAAATTCATGAAGAGGTTTTTGATCTGGAACATAGAATATCTGACCTTGATGAAAATATAAAATCTAGAAGACTGAGCTAGAAGAGGCTGTAGAAACAGCAATGTCAGTTTGGCAACTGACTAGAACAGGGAGAATGGAAGATTCTCAGAGGCTGCTGAGGGAAATTATTTGAAGAAATGGGACTTTCAAAGACACAAGGTAACATCAGAGTAGATCTTCAGAGAAGAGAATAAGAGAGTGAGGAGAGCCTAAAAAAGAAGGGATATCTGATCCAGGAGAAACAAAATGTCAGGACTGGAGTGTCCTCCAATTGTCCATATGCCATAGCTGTGGAATGGGCATTCAGATTCAAAATGTTACCCATTTCAAGTGTTACTGGGAATATGTTCTTAGTGGGCAAAAGTGTTTTCCAGTTTTAGGTAAATAAGGAAAGGAGGAGAATTTAGAACTTCTGGAAGATATCGATCATTTCTTTCAATTTACTTTCTATTACACCCTTGTAAGCTAAGAAAAAATCAAGTCTGATACCACAAATCGAAATGGATTTGGTTAATGTACTGATCATTTTTTTGGCTAGCAGAAAACTCTTCAGAGAAGATAATATACCAGCACCATGAAAGAAATGCAATTCCATGAAGATCTTTTTTTTTTGACAAACACTGCCACTTATAGGATTAATGTTGATAATGAATATATTTGAAGAGAAAAAATGAACCTAGCTATTTATGTTGGAAGCCTCAAAAGACATAAAAGTAATGTTTGCAGGTCAAGCTCTCCCTAAGTCATTAGGTACAGTGTAATACAAATCTATTAAAATAGTTTAAAAAATTAATTTTATAGATCACTGGATTGCCTTCCACTGGAAGCAAAAATCCAATGTCTTGGAATGTCCTTAGCACACTGGATGCTTGGTCTGTCAGTTCCCATTAAAGGGTAATTGAGAGTTGGCATGCCAAATTTCCTAGCTGGGCCTAAGTTCCAACTCAGAATGTCCCACTCTGAAGCAGGGATATGAGAAGAAAGCAAAACTCTTGGACAAAGAAGTTCAGTCTTTTAAGTAGGCCTTAAAGCACTCTGTTTCTTAGGTGGAAGCTCTCTGAGAACATCAATTACAATCTTCTCTGGCAGGTCCCTTAGAATGGAAAATATCAGTTCTAGGGATTTCCCCAAACCAGAAGATGGGGATTGTCACAGGGATTATACTGCTTTCCAATAATTTAATTTCTGTTCTACCATAGGGATTCTTTGAACCAAATCGAGCATCTCCAACTACACAGCTAGAGGAGTTTGGGAGAATTACATTATAAATGTTGGCAAGCCAAAGAAACACCCCCAAACTAAAACACTTTGACACCAAAGCAAATGTAATTCACTGTATGTGCTACTTTGATCAAGAATGCTTTGGATATTGCTATTGATGAAAATGGATACTTAGTACATTTGTGCAACCCAATGAAGGTGTAGCATGCTAAGGACTTAGAAGAGACAAGGGGCGGGAAGCTAAGTGGTACAGTGGATAGAGCACCAGCCCTGGAGTCAGGAGGACCTGAGTTCAAATCCGGCCTCAGACACTTGACACTTACTAGCTGTGTGACCCTAGGAAAGTCACTTAACCACAATTGCCTCACCAAAAAAAAAAAATCCTTTAAAAAAAAAAGAGACAAGGGTTAGTCTTGAAACATTGTATATAGGTAAGAATTGAGTGCATTGAAGTAAAGATCCAGTAAAAATAAAAGTAAAAACCATAATATATAATAAGAGGATATTGCCTTCAAATCTAACAATCAGTTCTTGGTAACCCCTTGGAATCTTGTTTCTCTTCCAGGGATGTTTCAAGGACATATGTTGGAGGGGTCCTGGAGGTTAGGAAACAGGATTTCCTAGCTAGGGGATAAGTCCTGCTTTTGCACGTGCAGATTTTGAATAAAAAGCTTAGTGGGCGTATTAGATAGGGGATGGGTTATGGAACAAAGAAGGTTTGAACTTGAAGGAAATGTGGAATTCAGCTGGATGATACAGCAGAATCTGCCATTTCAGAATGGTGAGGCCCTAGAGAAGCGAGAGCAGGAATTGTACAGGGGCTGGGAAGGGACATTTTCAGAAGCAGGAGGATGGGAGAACACATGCTCACAGGTCTGCCAGTTGCAATAGAGATGAAATGAGAGAGCTCACAATGCCCATGGAAGAAGGGCCCTTAGGGGAGCAAAAATTATACTTCGCAGTATCCTAGAAAACAGCATATGCTATGGATGGGAGGTTCAGAGGGATATCTCTCTCTATATATATCTATATCTCTATATATATCTATATCTATATATAGATATATAGATATATAGATATAGATATATATATAGATATATAGATATAGATATAGATATATATAGATATATATATAACCTATATCAGATTGCCTGCTGTCTGGGGGGGAGGAGGAGGGAAGGGAGGGAGGGAGAAAAATTTGAAATTGGAAATCTTATGTAAATAAATGCTGAAAGCTATCTTTACATGTAACTGGAAAATAATAAAATACTTTTATTTAAAAAAAAAGACTGTGTGACCCTGGGCAAGTCACTTAACCCCAATTGCCTAACTAAAAAAAAAAAAAGAAAGAAAGAAACCATCTTTTGGGATAGGGGCCTCCCAGAGGAAAATCTCACAACTCAAATGAAATTATTATCATTTCTATAATGTGAGAGTTGATATATTGATTAGTATATACTAAAGGCATGGATAAGAGGGTAGATTTTCTGTAGAAGGTCATTTATTTATACCAGTATTATTTTTATCAGACAATGTGATGTATAAGAAAAATTAACAAAGAAACCAAACCAAAACAAAACAAAACATCCAAAAAAACCTTCTCTATCTTCAACCCCACTTTTCATAGTGTTTACTTAGATTACTGTCAATGTTTTGCTAACCAAAAAACTCCCTCAAAATTACAAGCTCTGTCCACCTAAATACATGGAGGTCCTTGAATTTCTATTTAGAAACAACTGCTGTTTCTATTGCTTTTCTGAGAAATGTATATCAAGAAATATTTGGAAAAAACAACATGTTAATTTTGGACAACATGTTAGGCGGAAAATTATTTAGAAATCATCACAACAGTAAGACCCAGGTACATTGTGATAATAATAAAATGCATAAAAATAAAAATAATAACATGAATAAAAAGATAACTAGGTTTTTCTTTTTAAGTCTCATAAGTGATAGAACTAATGTTTCCAGAGCTTATTATTTGTAAGTCATTAAAAACAGTGTAAATTGACTAAAGAAATGCAAATTAAAACAACTCTGAGGTACCACCTCATACCTATCAGATAGGCTAATATGACAAAGAAAATAATAAATGTTGGAGAAGCTGTGGAAAAATTGGAACACTAATGAATTGTTGGTGGAGCTGTGACCTGATACAACCATTCTGGAGAGCAATTTGGAACTATGATCAAAAGGCTATGGGACTTGCATACCCTTTGACCCAGTATTACCACTACTAGGTTTGTGTCCCAAAAAGATCATGGAAAAGGGAAAGGGACCCTCATGTACAAAAATATTTATAGAAGCTCTCTTTGTGGTGGCAAAGAATTGGAAATCGAGGGGATGCCTATTAATTGGGGAATGGCTGAACAAGTTGTGGTGTATGAATGTAATGGAATACTATTGTGCTGTAAGAAATTATGAGCAGGCAGACTTCAGAAAAACCTGGAGAGACTTAAGTGGACTGATGCTCAGTGAAGTGAGCAGAATCAGGAGAACATTGTACACAGTAATAGCAACGTTGTGTGACGATCAACTGTGATAGATTTGGCTCTTCTCAGCAGTGCAATGACCCAAGACAATTCCAAAGAACTCATGATGGAAAATGTTCTCCACATCAAGAAAAAAGAATTGTGGATTCTGAATGCAGATTGAACCATAATGTTTCTACTTTTTTGGTTTTTTTTTCTTTTTTGAGGTTTTTCCCTTTTGTGTTGAATCTTCTTTCACACCATGACTAATGCAGAAATATGTTTAATGCATTTGTACATATATAACCTATATTAGATTGCTTTCTCTCTTGAGGAGGGGGGAGGGAAGGGAAGGAGAGAGAAAAATTTGGAACTAAAAATCTTATGAAAACAAATGTTGAAAACTATATTCATATGTAATTGGTAAATAATAAAATACTTTTATTATTAAAAAAAGAAGCAGCCTAGCGTTTGGGAAGCAGCCTCTGCCTCCTTTCAGGGACTGTTCAATCTTTCCTTCCCCAAAGGGGAGGTCCTTTAAAAGCTGCCTATGGAGAGTTCTCTAATTTTTACTACACTTGAAACCAACAATTTCATGTCTTACAGTTTCTTTAGCATACTTTATGTATGTGCTATCAGTTCATGAATAATAACAATTAGAGGTTGCTAACATTTGTCTTACCAAATTTCCTAGCAAGGTATAAGTCCTAAGTCTGAATGTCCCACTTTGGAATGCAAATATGAGAGCAAGACAAAACTTAGAACACAAAATGTCGGATTTGTTGAATGGGCTACAAAACACAACCTATGATAGCTGGAAGTTCTCTGAGAACATGAGTCAGAATATATTATGGCAGGGAACTTAGTAGGGAAAATATCATAAGTGGCAAAGATTTATTTTCATCTATATATTCTAAGTGAGCCAAAATATTAGCCAGTTGTAAGAAATTCAAAACCCAGAAGGGGGGAGGATTTTGCCTAGGATTTCAATCCTTTCCTGTATTTTAATTAAAACTGTCATAGGGATGCTTTGAAATGAATCCCTAATTCCCAATTACACAAGTAAAAGAATCTAGTTAAGGTACTATTTTATGACAAATGAAAATATACTGTGCCAAACTGAAAACACGTAGACACCAAAGCCAAGGTAATTCCATATATGTTCTCCTTTAGCATAAAGGACAACTGATATTCCTAAGAAGGGAGATGAATTCAGAGTATCTTTGGGCAATAAAATGAACGTGTATCATGGGGAGGACTTAGAGCAAAGAAAAGTTATTTTTGTGAATTTGTATATATGTAAGATGCATGGGTAATGGTCATAATTAACCTATAAAAAAGAAATATCCTTAGTGATAATTTTCAGGTTAAGCTGAACAGGTTGTAGAAGGTGCAAGGTAAAAATTGTGAGGGTCTAATTAAAAGAGGGTGGCAGAGGTATAGGGTTTGGGGATGGAATTTTCAGAAGTAGGAGATTTTATTCAGACAGAGGGTCTGGCCTGGGAGTTGCCATGGAGATTAAAATGAGATAACTTGAAGTACCCACAGAAGATGGGGAATCAGAACAAAGGGCAGAAAAAGTCAGATGTTGCATTGTATTCCCAACCACTTTTTGCTACTGGTGGGAGGGTTCAGAGAATAAAAATCTATTGGGAAAGGTGCCTTAGAGTGGAAAATCTCACAAAACACATGGGATTTATTTTTAGGTATATACATAGTGGGTCCAAATATTAAACATTTTTAACTAATTAAAAAAAAGAATGTGGCAGCTAGGTGTGCAGTGGATAAAGCACTGGCCCTGAATTCAGGAGCACCTGAGTTCAAATTCCACCTCAGACACTTGACACTTACTAGCTGTGTGACCTTGAGCAAGTTACTTATCCCTCACTTCCCTGTAGGTTTTTGGTAGGGTATCATTCATTTATCCCAACATAATTTTTTATTGTACATACATGATGAGTAAGTAATACCAAGAAAGAAACTAAAAGCAACCATAAATCAAAACTTTGTTTCTTTAACCACACTACCAAAAGTGATTGGTGAGATTATTGTCAATTGTTTAGTTAGGTAAATAAATGCCTTAAAACTGAAACCCCTGTACCTCCAAACACAGATGTTCATATTGTTTTCAGGAATGAAGACTGCTGTTTCTATTACTATTATTAAAAATGAATATCCAGTAATTTTGGAGAAACAATCCCAGATGTCCAGAATAGAGATCTCTTTAGGGAGAAGATTTCTATTGCAAAGTCATAAAATCCCTAGGACCATTGTACATTGTGACAACAATTCAAATAATATAACTAATAACTTGACACAAATTTTCATTATATGGCTTTAGAAATAAAAAAGTATTTTCTGGTTTGGTCTCTGGAATTCTAAAGGTCCAGGTTTTCTAGAACTTTTTATGTGAGAATTTTGGAAAAAGTTGAAAACAGACAGAAAATGCCCAAACTAGTACTTAAGTCCTGCCTCTGAATGTCCCCAGGGAGAGTGGAAAATGAATGCCCAGTAGAGATCATGGAGGACAGTGGAATCCAGCCTGTGTTGGGCTGAATAAAAAGTTGAATCCAGAGTCCTGAACCTGATTTGTGCATCAAATCTAAAATGTCACTGTTTCAGGGGATTAGGAGAAGGAGAGTGGGAGATGTTCTGGAACTGAAAATAGAAGTGGACAGAAACAGGAGGGGGTTATCCAATATACTGGTATAGTCATGGGGAAGTGAAGGAAGGAGGTAGGAAAGCATGTTGAAGAAGGGATGCCTGAGCAGAGAGTGCCCTGAGACTTTAAAGGGCAGATCTTGGAATGTCCTGAAAAATCACCCCATTTGATTGCTAGTAAATCTCTGAGAACAGAAATGATTGGCACTTAATGGGCTTTAGAAGGGAAAATGTTATCAGTGGCAAGGATCTATTTTCAGAGAGACTCTCAGTTGGCTCAGATACTGACCTGTCCTAACACATTTAATAAACAAGATGAAGGTAGATTGTTCTTAGCAGATACAACCTAAATTCATATTTAATTTTGGGTGTGCGTTCTTTATAGACGATGATAAAGTCTGTTATCCTTTACAACAGAGCTTTGAGGGTAAGATGAAAATAGGTCAATTTTCTGGTCACCCAAATTACTATAGACATCCCTTAACGGCATAATCCTCTGCAAATATTTCACTGATAAAGATAGCTACTGATTTTATTAATTTCATGATGAATAATTAACATTTGAGGCATTACAACATGGTGCTATGTATAAACCCAGAAGAATCAACTTTGGAAATCAGTTTATGGGTCATGAATTTTTACAAAAAAAATTTAAATGGTAAGCAATAAATTTCCAAAACATGTTAGTAGGGTATTTTCTTAGAAATGAGATTCTCCTGTGACGGTTCTTTTCTTTTTTCAGTTTTTTTTTCTAATGAGGCAATTGGGGTTAAGTGACTTGCCCAGGGTCACACAGCTAGTAAGTGTCAAGTGTCTGAGGCCGGATTTGAACTCAGGTACTCCTGACTCCAGGGCCGGTGCTCTATCCACTGTGCCACCTAGCTGCCCCTATTTTTTTAGTTTTTAAAAGCTTTATAAAATTAATAACGAAAGAATGTAAAAACAAACATTAAGTACCTATTGTGTGTTAAAAAATAAGCCCTCTTAGGGATACATATATAAAAGAAAAGTAGACCACGTCCTCAAGAAACTTATATTCTTTTTTTTTTTTAATATTTTATTTTTTTCCCCATTACATGTAAAGATAGTTCTCAACTTTTGTTTATACAAGCTTTCCAATTTCAGATTTTTCTCCCTCCTTCCCCCCCCCCTCAACAGCAGGTAATCTGATATAGGTTTATATATATATATATATATATATATATATATATATATATATATATATATATATATATATATGTGTGTGTGTGTATAATAACATTAAACATATTTCTGCATTAGTCATGTTATAAGAGAAAAATCAGAGCAATGACAAAAAACCTCAAAATAGAAAAACAACAGGACCAAAAACAAAAGAAATAGTATGGTTCCTTCAGCATCTATACTCCAAAGTTCTTTTTTTTCCCCCGGTATTTGGAGATCCTCTTCCATCATGACTTCCCTGGAACTCTTTTGTACCATTGCATTGGTGAGAAGAATATAGTCCATCACAGTAGATCAACACACAATGTTGATAATACTGTGTACAATGTTCTTCTAGTTCTGCTCATCTCACTCATCACCAGCCCACACAAGAACCTCCAGGTTTCTCTGAACTCCTCCTGCTCATCATTTCTTATAGCACAATAGTATTCCATTGCACTCATATACCACAACTTGTCCAGCCATTCCCCAATTGATGGGCATCCCCTCAACTTCCAATTCCTTGCCACCACGTAAAGAGCATCTATAAATATTTTTGTACATAGGGGTCCCTCTCCACTTTCCATGATCTCTTTGGGAAAAAAATACAAAAGTGGTATTGCTGGGTCAAAGGGTATGCACAGCTTCATAGCCCTTTAGGCATAATTCCAAATAGCTCTCCAGAATGGTTGGATCAGTTCACAGCTCCACCAACAATGCATTAGTGTTCCAATTTTTCCACAGCTTCTCCAACATTTATTATTTTCCTTTTTTGTCATTTTAGCCTCAGAGTTGTTTTAATTTTCATCTCTCTAATCAATAGTGATTTAGAGCATTTTTTCATATGGGAATAGATAGCTTAGATTTCTTCATCAGAAAATTGCCTATTCATATCCTTTGACCATTTCTCAATTGGATAATGACTTGGATTCTTATAAATTTGATTTAGTTCCCTATATATTTTAGAAATGAGGCCTTTCTCAGAAGTACTGGCCACAAAAAATTTTTCCCATCTTTCTGCTTCCCTTCTAATTTTGGATGCATTGCTTCTGTTTGTACAAAGACTTTTTAATTTAGTGTAATCAAAATCATCCATTTTGTATTTTATAATATTCCCTATCTCTTGTTTGGTCATAAACTGTTTTCCTTTCCAAAGATCTGAAAGGTAGACTGTTCCTTTCTCTCATAATTTTCCTATGGTATCACCTCTTATGTCTAAATCATGTATCCATTTTGACCTTATTTTAGTATAAGGTGTAAGATGTTGGTCTATGCCTACTTTCTGCCATACTGTCTTCCAGTTTTCCCAGCAGTTTTTGTCAAATACTGAGTTTCTATCCCAGTAGCTGGAGTCTTTGGGTTTATCAAACACTACATTACTATTGTCATTTATTACTGTGTTTCCTGTGCCTAGCCTATTCCATTGATCCTCCACTCTATTTCTTAGCCAGTACCAGATAGTTTTGCTGACCGCTGCTTTATAGTAAAGCTATAGGTTTGGTACTGCTAACCCACCTTCCTGTGCATTTTTTTCATTATTTCCCTAGATATTCTTGATTTTTTTGTTTTTCCAGATGAATTTTGTTATTATTTTTTCTAGCTCTATAAAATAATTTTTAGGTAGTTTGATTGGTATGGCACTGAATAAGTAAATTAATTTAGGTAGTACTGTTATTTTTACTATATTAGCTCTGCCTATCCATGAGCAATTGATATCGTTCCAATTATTTAGATCTGATTTGATTTGTGTGAAGAGTGTTTGGTAATTGTGTTCATAGAGTTCCTGGGTTTGTCTTGGCAAATAGACTCCCAAGTATTTTATATTATCTACCTTTACTTTAAATGGAATTTCTCTATCTCTTGCTGCTGGACTTTGTTGGTCATGTATAGAAATGCTGATGATTTATGTGGATTTATTTTATATCCTGCTACTTTGCTAAAGGTGTTAATTGTTTCAAGTATTTTTTGAGTTGATTCTCTAGGATTCTTTAAGTATACCATCATATCATCTGCAAAGAGTGATAGTTTTGTTTCCTCCTTGCCTATTCTAATTCCTTTAATTCCTTTTACTTTGATTGCTAAAGCTGACATTTTTAGTACGATATTAAATAATAGGGGTGATCTTATTGGGAAGGCCTCTAATTTATTTCCATTGCATATAATGCTTGCTGATGGTTTTAGGTAGATACTGTTTATTATTTTATGGAAAGCTCCACCTATTCCTAAACTCTCTAGTGTTTCTATTAGGAATGGGTGCTGTATTTTGTCAAAAGCTTTCTCTGCATCTATTGAGATAATCATATGATTTTGGTTAGTTTTCTTATTGATGTGGTTGACTATGTTAATAGTTTTCCTAATGTTGAACCAGCCCTGCATTCCTGGTAGAAATCCCAGCTGGTCATAGTGTATTATCCTGGTGATCACTTGCTGTAATCTCCTTCCTAATATCTGATTTAAGATTTTTGTATCAATATTCATTAGGGAAATTGGTCTATAATTTTCTTTCTCTGTTTTTGCTTTGCCTGGTTTTGGTATCACCACCATATTTGTATCATAAAACGAATTTAGTAGAACTCCTTCTTCAGCTATTTTTCCAAATATTTGTATAATATTGGAATTAATTGTTCTTTAAATGTTTGGTAAATTTCACCTGTAAACCCATCTGACCCTAGGGATTTTTTCTTAGGGAGTTCATTAATGGCTTATTCAATTTCTTTTTCTAATATGGGTTTATTTAAGGATTTTATTTCTTCTTCAGTTAACCTTGGCAGTTTGTATTTTTGTAAATATTCATCCATTTCATTTAGATTGTCAAATTTATTGGCATACAGTTGGGCAAAATAATTCCTAATTATTGAATTAATTTCCACTTCATTGGTGGTAAAATCACCCTTTTCATTTTTGATACTAGTAATTTGGTTTTCTTCTTTCTTTTTTTTAATCAAATTAACCAATATTTTATCTATTTTATTGGTTTTTTCATAAAACCAGCTCTTAGTTTTATTGATTAATTCTATAGTTTTCTTTCTCTCAATCTTATTAATTTCTCCTTTAATTTTCAGGATCTCTAGTTTAGTATCTAATTGGGGATTTCTAATTTGTTCTTTTTCTAGCTTTTTAAGTCTCATGCCCAATTAATTGATCTCCTCTTTCTCTTTTTTATTCATGTAAGCATTTAGAGCTATAGATTTTCCCCTAAGCACTGCTTTGGCTGCATCCCATAGATTTTGGTATGTTGTCTCATTATTGTCATTGTCTTGGATATAGTTATTGATTGTTTCTATGATTTGTTGTTTGACCCATTCATTCTTTAGAATGAAATTATTTAGTTTCCAATTGATTTTCATTCTTCTTTTCCATGGCTCTTTCTTACATGTAATTTTTATTAGATCATGATCTGAGAAGGATGCTTTACTATTTCTCCCTTTCTACATTTGACTATGATGTTTTTGTGCCCTAATACATGGTCAATTTTTGAAAATGTGCCATGTACTGCTGAGAAAAAGGTCTATTCCTTTCTATTCCCATTAAATTTTCTCCTGCATCTCCCAATCTGCCCTCCCTTTTTATCACCCCTCCCTTTCCTTTACCCTTTTGTCCACTGCTTTTTTCTTCCGTTCTATCAGTCCCCCCCTTTCCCTTCCCCTTTTACTTCCCTAAAGAATGAGCTAAGTATCTTTATCCCAATGAACGTATATGTTATTCCCTCTTTGAATCAAATCTTTTTTTTTTTATTTTTAGTAAGGCAATTGGGGTTAAGTGACTTGCCCAGGGTCACACAACTAGTAAGTGTTAAATGTCTGAGGCCGGATTTGAACTCAGGTCCTCCCGACTCCAGGGCCAGTGCTCTATCCACTGCACCACCTAGCTGCCCCTGAATCAAATCTAATGAGAGTAGGGTTGAAACAATGTTCACCTCTCCTTTCTTTCCCTCTATTGTAATAGGTTTTTTTTTCCCACCTCTTCATATGATGTAATTCACCCCATTCCACCTCCCCTTTCCTCTCCTCCCCACAGACTCCGTTTTTAACCCCTTAATTTTCTTTGTATCACCACATCAAAGACAATTTATATTTATACCCTTTGTGTAAAGTCCTTCTCTCTGCCCAAATACATTTACAATTCTTAAAAGTTATGAGTATTATCTTACCATGTAGGGATGTAAACAGTTTAACCTAATTGAGTAACTTTTTTTCCCCCTCTGTTTACCTTTTTAAACTTCTCTTGAGTCTTGTATGTTAAGATTGAATTTTTCTATTCAGTTTTGGTCTTTTCATCAGGAAACATTGAAAGTCCCCAATGTCATTAAATGTCCATCTTTTCTGCTGAAAGAGAATGCACATTTTTGCTGGGTAATAGATTCTTGGCTGCAATCCAAGCTCCTTTGCCTTCCAGAATATCATATTCCAAGCCTTGTAATCCTTTAATGTTGAACCTGCCAGGTCCTGAGCAGTCCTGACTGTGGCTCCATGATATTTAAATTGCTTCTTTCTGGCTGCTTGGAGTATTTTCTCCTTCACCTGATAATTCTGGAATTTGGCTACAATATTCCTTGGAATTTTCCTTTTGGGGTCTCTTTCAGGAGGTGATCGGTGGATTCTTTCAATGATGATTTTATCCTCTGATTCTATGATATCAGGGCAGTTTTCCTTAATAATTTCCTGGAATATGGTGTCTAGATTCTTTCTCTGGTCATGGCTTTCAGGCAGTCCAATGATTCTCAAATTGTCTCTCCTGGATCTGTTTTCCAGATCAGTTGTCTTTCCAATGAGGTATTTCACATTTTCTTCTATTTTTTCATTCTTTTGATTCTGCTTGACTGACTCCTGGTGTCTCATGGATTTGTTATCTTCCAACTGTCCAATTCTAATTTTTTTTTTGGTTTTTGGCAGGGCAATGGGGGTTAAGTGACTTGCCCAGGGTCACGCAGCTAGTAAGCATCAAGTGTCTGAGGCCGGATTTGAACTCAGGTCCTCCTGACTCCAGGACCGATGTTTATCCACTGTGCCACCTAGCTGCCCCAGGAGTTTATCTTTTTTGTTTGTTTGTTTTGGTGAGGCAATTGGGGTTAAGTGACTTGCCCAGGGTTACACAGCTAGTAAGTGTTAAGTGTCTGAGGCTGGCTTTGAACTCAGGTCCTTCTGAATCCAGGGCCAGTGCTCTATCCACTGCACCACCTAGTTGCCCCCTGTCCAATTCTAATTTTTAAGGCATTGTTTTCTTCAGTGAAATTAATCACCTTTTTTCCATTTGGCCAGATGAATTTTTTAAGGAATCGTTTTCTGCAGTCAATCTTTGTAATTCCTTTTCCAAACTGATTCTTTTTTCATAGTTTTCTTGTTTTGCATTCATTTCTCTCCCCATTTTTTCTTCTCTCTCAATTGATTTTAAAAATCCTTTTTGAGCTCTTCCAGGAAGGCTTTTTGTTCTTGAGACCAATTCACCTTCCCTGGTGAGGCTTCACATGTAGGCAATTTGAGGGTATTGTCCTCATCTGAATTTGTGTTTGCCTCTTCCCTGTTGATACAGAAGCTCTCAATGGAGAGGGCTCATTTTTGCTTCTTACTCATTATTGCAGCTTATTTATTTATTTTTTAAGTTGAGGTTTGCTCTGGGGACACCAGGGTCCCTGTTTTGGGCTTCTTGTGCAGGGGTATAGGTGCTGTATGACCGGCTTTTTACACTGAGGCCTTTATGGTATGTGCAGTTCGCCTGCCCTGCACTTCCTGTCTGAGCACACTACGATCAGTGGGCCTAGTCACGCCTATCCTGTTTGTGGCCCTCCATCTGGCAACTTGCCCTCTCGGCTGGTGCAGGTAGGTTTTTCCACTGTCCTGCTGGGTCACCAGGCTTTTGAGCCAGGATCCATGGGCCTCAGTTGTTCTGCTGTGGCCCGCAGCTTCCTGCTGACTTGCCCTCACCCCCTTGGCACTGGGCTGCTGCCCTGCGCTGTGCCTCCCTTTTTCCCCCCAAGTCAGACCGACCTTTCCTGAAGTCTTCTAAATTATCTCTGGTTGGAAGACTGTGTCTGTCTCTTTGCAGGTTCTGTAGTTTCAGAATCCGTCCAGAGGCTTGATTTAATGTTCTTTTTGAGGGAACAGAAGGAGAGCTCAAGCAGTGAGCTGATTCCTCTCCACCATCTTGACTCCACCGCCCTCAGATGGTTCTTTTAAAAACAAATGTGTGTTTGTCTCTCTCTGCTTGTGTATCCATGTACCATTAAAGTTACAAAGTTGGTGGTAGGCCAAATCACAGTTGACAGAATTTCCTAGCGTAAGAATAAGTTCCACCTCTGAAAGGAAAAATGAGTAATAGCTTTGTGAACCCAGCCTTTTTGAATAATTCTTGGAACAAACCTGGAACCAAAAAAAGGCTGAACTTGTTTGACAGAGAAACTCAACTCCTGAACTGGATGAGGCTCTAAGTCCAGGAATAGCACTTCAGGGAGTGACTACAACTGAGAAGGGGAGGTTGTTCAGAGGCCAATGGGTAAATTGTTGGAAGAAATGGAATTTTAGAAGAGACATTGAGCAGAGGCTCTAGAACAAGGAATATCCCATCCAGGAGAAAACAGAAAAATGTAAGACTGGAGTATCCCCAAATTTTCCTTTTGGCACAACTCTGAGAGCTCTTTGAGCCTACTTCATCTGGTGTGGAATGCACTTTCAAATGCAAAATGTCAGAAGCTTCAAGGATTACCTGAAATATATTTTTAGTGGGTATAAATATTTTTCTTCAAGGTAAATAAAGAAAGAAGGAAAACTGAGAAGTTCTAGATGAGATTAGTCATTTATTTCAATTTACATTATATTATACCCTTGTGGAATCATTTTTTATACCTTCCACCACAAACCTAAAAACCTATCTTGCTAAGACTTTCTTGCTCAAAAACGTTCAAGCTAAAAAGTTCCCAGGCAAGGAATATAAAAGCTCCAGGGAAATGCAATTTTACAAAGATCTTTCCTTGATAAAAACCAGCTATTGATAGGATTAATATTTATAATGAATACAGAATGTTGTTGAATGCAAAGAAAACCTAAGATTTCATTTTTGAAGCCTCATAAAAGTGACAAAACTAATGTTTCTAGATCATGAGATCTCTAAGTACTTAGGCACAGTGTGATCAAATCTAGTAAAAAAAATTTAAAAATGAAATTTAGAGATGATAGGCTGGTTATTCCTTGAAACAACAACCTCATATCTTAGCATATCTTTAGCAGATTTAATTCCTGGGCCATCAGTTCAAAGTCAATGGCGATTGTTGAAGGTGGCTAAAATTTGGCTTACCAAAATTCCTAGCTAAGTGAAAGTCCTACATCTAAATGCCCCATTTTGGAGCAGGCATAGGAGAGCAAAGCAAAACCTTAGAACACCAAAGGTCAGACTTTGGAATGGACTACAAAGCAGCCTCTATGATGGTTGGGAGCTCTCTGAGAACAAGAATCAGAATGTGCTCTGGCAGGGGCCTTGGAAGGGAAAATAGAAGAAGTGGCAAAGATTTAACCTCACCTATATATTCTAATGTGAGCCAACATACTGACCAGTTGTAGGGAATTTCAAAATGCAGGAGGGAGATTTTTCTTAGGATTTCAATCCTTTCCTGTAATTTAATTCAAATTCAGTAGTAGTGATTCTTTGAAATAAATCAAAAATTCACAACTTCACTGCTAAAAGAATAGCAGGTATTATAATATAAACTCTTATTTTTGGCAAGCCAAAAAATATTAGCCCAAACTGAAAACACTTGGACACCAAAACCTGTTCTCCTTAAGTATAGAGTGCAACTGATATTACTAAGATAGGAAATGAATGTAGAGTTTGTTTGGGCAATAAAATGAGTGTGTAACATGGGTAGAACTTAGAACAAGAAAACTTATTTTTGCATATGGGTAAGATGTATGTGCATTGTAATAATTATCCAACACGAAGAAATATCTTTATAGATCAATTTTAGGATCATGAACTTGGTGAGGCTGTAGAACAAGACAGGTCAGAATTGTGAGGGTCTAATGAAAAGAGGGTGGCAGAGGCATAGGTCCTGGAGATGGACATTTTCAGAAAGTGAGATTTTGAGCATCAAGAATGTCTGGCCTGGGGGCAGCTAGGTGGTGCAGCGGATAAAGCACTGGCTTTGGATTCAGGAGGACCTGAGTTCAAATCCAGCCTCAGACACTTAACTAGCTGTGTGACCCTGGGCAAGTCACTTAACCCTCATCGCCCTGCAAAAACAAAAACAAACAAAAAGAAAGAATGTCTGCCCTGGGAGTTGTCATAGAGATGAAAATGGGAGTGCTTGAAGTGCCCATAGAAGATGGGGAATCAGAACAAAGAGAACCATTAGGGTAGAAAATATCAGATCTTGCAGTGCACTTTGAACTCTTATGTCCTACAGGTGGGAGGTTTCAGAGAACAGAAATTATCTGGTGGGGAATTATCTTGACAGGCCTTAGAATGGAAAATATCACAAAAGAATGGATTTGTCTTCATGTATACATACAGTGAGCCCATATATTGGGCTTTTAAATGAATTTAAATATAAGAAGATAAATTTTTTTGGTAGGAATCCATTCATTTATTCCAATGTAATTTTTATCAGGCACAATAATTAATATGAAAAATTAACAAAGAAACAAAATATAAGTAAAAAAACCCAAAATTTTATCTCATCAACTACAGAACCAAAAGTGCATTTTTCCCAGTTAAAAATCCCCACCACAAAAGCTATTACTGTATTTCTTCCCTTACTAAAGAATGATTTTACTATTAATTAAAATAAAAAATAAATATTGAGTAATTTTGGACCCCCCCAGATTTTCAGGATTGAGACCTTTTTAGGGAAACATATTTCAAAGACATCCTATATGTTGAACTAATGTACATCATAATAATAATTCAAATAATAAAATTAAAAATATGAATGACAAAATTTTTAGAACCCCAAACTCATGTCTTCTACGGTACCTAGAATGCTAAAGGTCAAGGTTTTCAGGTGATTTTCATTTTCAGTTGGAAGTATTTGAGAGCATAAAAGAAAATGCCCAGACTAGTGGTTAAGTGCTGCCTGTGAATTTACCAATGAGGAGTAGAAAGTGAAACCAGAATAGGTGGTCATGGAGGGGACTGGAACCCAGCATGTGTGGAATGGGTAGATACTTTGAATCCACAATCCTCAGCTTGACTCAGCTGTCAAATCTATAATGTCATCAGTAGTAGGGACTAAAAGGGAGAGAGTGGGAGATGTTCAGGGGCTGAGAAAGGAAATTCTTAGAAACAGAAGGTTTTTAGCATATATGATATAGCTATGGTTAAGAGTAGGATGAAGGTAGGAGAGCACTTTGAAGAAAGGATATCAGACCAGAGAGTGCCCTGGGACTTCAAAGGTAGATTTTAGAATGTCATGAAAATCAGCTTGTTTGACTAGTGGACAGGGTCTGAGATCAGAAATGATTATCTCTGAATGGACCTTGGAATGGAAAATATCAAAAATGTCAAAGATGTATTCTCAGTTATATTCTTACTTTGCTTACATATTAACCTGTGGGATGTTACTTTAAAAAGGAGCAGGTACTGGGCAGCTAGGTAGCACAGTGGATAAAGCACCGGCCCTGGATTCAGGAGGACTTGAGTTCAAATCCAGGCTCAGACACTTGACATGTCCTAGCTGTGTGACCATGGGCAAGTCACCTATCCCACATTGCCCCACAAAAAAAATAGGAGCAGGTAGATTGTTCTTATGAGAACAAACACAAATTCAAATTTTAATTTTAGGATGAACTAGACATGCCAAGACGAAAAAATAAATCTGACTCCCTTAACAACAGAGCCTCAAGGGTATGGTGAAAATCTTATCAATTTTATGTCTAACCAAAAAAGCCTTGCAAATCTCAAATATCTGTATATGAAAACCAATGTAATCCTCTGCATTTAATTCATTGATAAGGGTACCTATCAAACAAGATTAGAGTGAAAGCATATAGCTGGGCAACAATTTTTATGACCAATGTTTCTGGAATACTTTTTTGTGAGGTAATTAGGGTTAAGTGACTTGCTCAGGGTCACACAGCTAGTAAAACTCAAGTATCTGAAGCTGGATTTGAACTCAGGTCCTCCTGAATCCAGGGCCAATGCTTTAACCACTACACCAACTAGCTGCCCCCTTGTAAAATTTTTATTTCATTTAATTTTTCTTTGGTGAGGCAATTGAGATTAAGTGACTTGGCCAGGGTCACACAGCTAGTAAATGTCAAGTATCTGAGGTTGGATTTGAACTAAGGTCCTCCTGACTCCAGCGCCTGGGCTCTATCCACTGTATCACCTAGCTCCCCCCATAACCATTGTTTCTGAAAAAGACTTCATTTCAAAAACAAATATATATATATATATATATATATATATATATATATATATATATATATACATATATATATATACATACATACATATATATATATATATATATATACATAGAGAGAGAGAGAGAGAAAGAGAGAGAGAGAGAGAGCGCGCGCGAGAGTGTGCGAGAGTGAGCGAGAGTGAGCGAGAGTGAGCGAGCGCAAACTGAATCAAATTTAGGAATTCAAGTCATTCCCCAGTTGAGAAATTGTCAAAGATATGAACAGACATTTTTCATTTGAAGAAATTAAGGTCTCTATAGTCATATGAAAAAAATGTTCTCAATCACTACTGATTAGAGAGATGCAAATTAAAACAACTCTGAGGTACCATCTCATACCTATCAGATTGGCTAATATGATAAAAAAATGAAAATGATAAATGTTGGAGAAGCTGTGGGAAATTGGAACACTTATACATTAGTACTGGAGTTATGAACTGATCCAACCATTCTGAAGAGCAATTTGGAACTTTGCTCAAAGGGCTATAAAACTGTGCATACCCATTGACACCGCAATACGAGTACCAGATCTGTATCCCAAACAGACCATAACTAAAGGAGAAAGGACCCACATGTACAAAAATATTTATAGCAGCTCTTTCTGTGGTGGAAAATAATTGGAAATTGAGGGGATGCCCATCAATTGGGGAAAGGCTAAACAAGTTATGGTATATAAATGTAATGGAATACTATGATGCTGCAAGCAATGATGAGCAGGAAGTTTTTAGAAAAACCTGGAAATACATAAAGTGATAGAGTGGTGAAAAGAACCAGAATATTGTACACAGTAATAACAAGATTGTATGATGATCAACTGTGAAAGACTTAGCTCTTCTCAGCAATTAAATGATCCAAGGCAATTCCAAAAAAATTATGATGGAATATGCTCTCCACCTCCAGAAAAAGAACTATGCACATCAAAAAATACTATTTTCCCTTTACTTGTTGTCATTTTTTCTTTTGTGTGATTTTCCCCTTTTTTGTGATTCTTCTTTTACAACATGACTTTTACAACAAGACAGAATTTCATAAAGAGGTTTTTGATCTGGATCATAGAATATCTGACCTTGCTGGAAATATAACATCTACAAGACTGAGCTGACAGAGGCTGTAGAAACAGCAATGTCAGGTGGGGAACTGAGCAGAATAGAGAGAGTGTGAGATGCTCAGAGGCTGCTGAGAGAGACTTCCTGAAGAAATGGGCTTTTAGAAGAGACAAGGTATGGTCAGGGTAGAGCCTTAGAGAAGGGGATGAGAGGGTGAGGAGAAGAAGGGATATCTGATCCCGGAGGGAGTAAAGGTCAGGGTTAGAATGTCTTCCAATTGTTCATATGCCATAGCCATGAGAACTATGAGAAACTACATCATCTGCTGTGGAATGGGCCTGCAAATACAAAATGTTGTCAATTTCAAGTGTTAGTATAAGTATATGCTCAGAGAGCAAAAATATTTTCCAGTTTTAGGCCAATAACAAAAGGAGGAAAACTTAGAATGTCTGGAAGATATCGATCATCTCTTTCCATTTCCTTTCTATTATACCCTTGTAAAAATCTCAAAAAAGTTCACATCTGATATCACTCATCTATTCGGGTTTGGTTAATATAGAAATCATTGTTTGGCTAGCTATAAATCTTCAGAAAAGGTAATATATCAGCACCGTGAAAGAAATGCCATTCTATGAATATACTTTTTTGATAAATACTGACACTTTTATGATTAATGTTGATAATTAATATATTTGATTGGAAATAACCCAACCCAGTTGTCAATTTTAGACGTCTCAAAAGAGGCAGAAGTATTGCTTCCAGGACAAGCTCCATGTAATTCATTAGGTAGATTGTAATAAAAATCATTCAAAATACATTTTTATCTAAGTAATTTATTATTTTCCAGGTACATGTAGAGATAGTTTTCAACATTCATTTTTATAAGATTTCTAGTTTCAAATTTTTCTCCCTACCTCCTTCCCCTCCCTCTCCCTCCCCAAGGAAGCAAGTAATCTGATATAGGTTATATATGTACAATCACATTAAACATATTTCTGCATTAGTCATGTTATGAGAAGAATCAGAGTAAAAAGGAACCCCCCCCCAAAAAAAGACAAACAACAGCACCAATAATAAAAGAAATAGTATGGTTCAATCTACATCCATATTCCACAGTTCTTTTTTTCTGGATTTGGAGAGCCTTTTCCATCATGAGTCCTTTGGAATTATCTTGGACCATTGAATTGCTGACAAGAATCACGTCTATCACAGTTGATCAACACATAATGTTGATGATACTGTGTATAATGTTCTTCTCCTTCTGCTCATCTCACTCATCATCACTTCTTGCAAGTCCTTCCAGGATTCTCTGAACTCCTCCTGCTCATCGTTTCTTACAGCACAATAGATTTCATTACATTCATATACCACAATTTGTTCAGCCATTCCCCAATTGATGCGCAATCCTTCAATCTCCAGTTCCCTGCCACAACAAAAAGGGCAGCTATAAATATTTTTGTACACGTGGGTCCCTCTCCCCTTTCCATGATCTCTTTGGGAAAAAGACCCAAAAGTGGTATTGCTGGGTCAAAGGGTATGCACAGCTTCACAGCCCTTTGGGCATAATTCCAAATTGCTCTCCAGAATGGTTGGATCAGTTCACAGCTCCACCAACAATGCATTAGTGTTCCAATTTTTCCACAACTTCTCCAACATTTATTATTTTGCTTTTTTGTCATTTTAGCCAATCTAATAGGTGACAGGTGGTACCTCAGAGTTGTTTCAATTTGCATCTCTCTAATCAATAGTGATTTAGAGCATTTTTTCATATGGCAATAGATACCTTTGATTTCTTCATCAGAAAACTGCCTGTTCATATCCTTTGACCATTTCTCAATTAGGGAATGACTTAGATTCTTATAAATTTCATTTAGTTCCCGCTATATTTTAGAAATGAGGCCTTTATCAGAAGTACTGGCCATAAAAATTCTTTCCCAGCTTTCTGCCTCCCTTCTAATTTTGGATGCATTACTTCTGTTTGTACAACCCCTTTTTAATTTAATGTAATCAAAATCATCCATTTTACATTTCATAATATTCTTTATCTCTTGTTTGATCATAAACTGTTCCCCTTCCAAAGATCTGAGAGGTAAATCATTCCTTCCTCTCCTAATTTACCTATGGTATCACCTTTTATATCTAAATCATGTACCCACCATTTTGACCTTCTTTTAGTATAAGGTATAAGATGTTGCTCTATGCCTAGTTTCTGCCATACTCTCTTCCTGTTTTCCCAGCAGGTTTTGTCAAGTACTGAGTTCCTATTCCTGAAGCTGGAGTCATTCAGTGTATCAAACTGTACATTACTAAAGTGATTTACTGCTGTGCCTCCTGTGCATAACCTGTTCCATTGATCCTCCACTCTATTTCTTAGCTAGTTCCAGATAGTTTGGATGACTGCCACTTTATAGCAAAGCTTCAGATTTGGTACAGCTAGTCCACATTCCTGTGCATTTTTTCATTAGTTCCCTTGATATTCTTGACCTTTTGTTTTTCCAGATGAATTTTGTTATTATTTTTTCTAGCTCTATAAAATAATTTTTATGTACTCTGGTATGGCACTGATTAAGTAAATTAATTCAGGTAGAATTGTCATTTTTATTATATTAGCTCAGCCTATCCATGAACAATTCATATTTTCCCACTTACTTAGATCTGATTTGATTTGTGTGAAAAGTGTTTTGTAATTATGTTCATAGAGATCCTGGATTAGTCTTGGCAAGTAGACTCCCAAGTAGTTTATATTGTCAACCATTACTTTAAATGGAATTTCTCTTTCTCTCTCTTGCTCCGGGAATTTGTTGGTCATATATAGAAATGCTGATGATTTATGTGGATTTATTTTACATCCTGCAACCTTGCAAATGTTATTAATTGTTTAAAGTATTTTTTATTTGATTCTCTAGAATTTTCTAAGTATACCATCATATCATCTTTAAAGAGTGACGGTTTTGTTTCCTCCTTGCCTATTGTAATTCTTTTAATTCCTTTTCCTTCTCGGATCGCTAAAGCTAACATTTCTAGTTCAATATTAAATAATAGAGGTGAAAATGGACATCCCTGTTTCACCCCTGATCTTATTGGAAAGGCCTCTAACTTATCCCCATCACATATAATGCTTGCTGATGGTTTTAGGTAGATACTGCTTAGTATTTTAAGCAACTCTCCGCCTATTCCTAAACTTTCTAGTGTTTTTATTTGGAATGAGTGCTGTATTTTGACAAAAGCTTTCTCTGCATCTATTGAGATAATCATATGATTTTGGTTAGTTTTCTTATTGATGTGGTTGATTATGTTGAGAGTTTTCCTAATGTTGAACCAGTCCTTCATTCCTAGTAGAAATGCCACCTGGTCATAGTGTATTATCCTGGTGATCACTTGCTGTAATCTCCTTGCAAATAGCTTGTTTAAAATTTCTGCATCAATATTCATTAGGGAAATTGGTCTATAATTTTCTTTCTCTGTTTTACTCAGCCTGGTTTTGGTATCAATAGCATATTTGTGTCATAAAAGGAATTTGGTCGAACTCCTGCTTCACTTTTTTTCCAAATAATTTGTATAACATTGTAATTAATTCTTCTTTAAATGCTTGGTAGAATTCACTTGTAAATCCATCTGTCTCTGGAGATTTTTTCTTAGGGAGTTCATTAATGGCTTGTTCAACTTCTTTTTCTAATAAGAGTTTATTTAAGGATTTTATTTCCTCTTCAGTTAACCTAGGCAATTTTTATTTTTGTAATTATTTATCCATTTCATTTGGATTGTCAAATTTATTGGCATACAGTTAGGAAAAATACTTCCTAATTATTGCTTTAATTTCCATTTCATTGGTGGTGAAATCATCCCTTTCATTTTTGATCCTGATAATTTAATTTTCTTTCTTTCTTGAAATCAGATTAACCAATTATTTATTTTTTATTTTTTTTTCAAAAAAACAACTCTTAGTTTTATTGATTAAATCTATAGTTTTTTTGCTTTCAATTTTATTAATTTCTCCTTTAATTTTCAGGATTTCTAATTTAGTATTTAATTGGGGATTTTTAATTTGTTCTTTTTCTAGCTTTTTTAGTTACATGCCCAATTCATTGACCTCCTCTTTCTCTTTTTTATTGATGTAAGCATTTAGAGATATAACATTTCCCCTAAGAACTTCTTTGGCTGCATCCCACAGATTTTGGTATATTGTCTCATTATTGTCATTGTCTTGCATAAAGTTATTGATTGTTTCTATGAGTTGTTGTTTGACCCACTTACTCTTTAGAATGAAATTATTTAGTTTCCAATTAATTTTCAGTCTACCTTTCCATGGCTCTTTATCACATGTAATTTTTATTACATCATGATCTGAGAAGGATGCATTTACAATTTCTGCCTTTCTACATTTCACTATGAGGTTTCTGTGCCATGATACATGGTCAATTTTTGAGTATGTGCCATGTAGCTCTGAGAAAAAGGTATATTCCTTCCCATCCCTATTCAATTTTCTCCAGACATCTATCATATCTAACTTTTCTAATATTCTATTCACCTCCTTAACTTCTTTCTTATTTATTTTGTGGTTAGATTTATCTACTTCTGAGAGGGCAAGATTCAGATCCCTCACTAGTAAAGTTTTGTTGTGTATTTCCTCTTGTAAATCATTTAACTTCTCTAAGAATTTGGATGTTATACCACTTTTGGAACATATATGTTTAGTATTTATATTACTTCATTTTCTATAGTACCTTGCAGCATGATGTATTTTCCTTTCTTATCTCTTTTTGGGGTTTTTGTTTGTTTTTGGTTTTTGCAGAGCAATGAAGGTTACGTAACTTGCCCAGAGTCACACAGCTAGTAAGTGTCATGTGTATGAGGTTGGGTTTGAACTCAGGTCCTCCTAAATTCAGGGCTTGTTCTCTATCCACTGCGCCACCTAGTTGCCCCCCTTATCTCTTTTAATTAGATCTATATTTGCCTTTGCTTTGCCTGAGATAAGTATTGCTACCCATGCTTTTTTTTTTTTTTTTTTACTACAGCTGAAGCATTAAATATTCTGCTCCAACCTTTTACCTTTACCATGTGTGTATCTCTCGGCTTCAAATGTATTTCCTGTAAACATCACATTGTAGGATTCTGGTTTTTAATTCACTCTGATATTCACTTTGGTAATATGGCAGACTTCATCCCATTCATATTCACACTTATTATTACTGTCTATTTCCCTCCATTCTATTTAGCCCTTTTGTACTTCACCCCTTCTTTCAACCTATTCTTCCTTACCAACATTTTCCTTCTTACCCCTGCCTACCCCAATATACCCTCCATTTACCAGCCCCCCTCCCTTTTCTTTACCCTTTTCTCCCATGCTTCTCCCCTTGCTCTTATAAGTGCCCCCCTTTCCCCTTACCCTTTTACCTCCCTAAAGAATAAGCTCAATTTCTTTATCCAAATGAATGTATATGTTATTCCCTATGTGAAACAAATCTGATGAGAGTAAAGTTGAAACAATGATCACCCTTCCCTTCTGTCCCGCCATTATAACAGATTTTTTGCACTCTTCATATGATGTAACTAAACCCATTCAACCTCCCCTTTCCTCTTCTCCCCATAAACTCTTCTTCACCCCTTAATTTTCTTTATATCATCACATAAAAGACAATTTATATTTATACCCTCTTTGTATACTTCTTCTGTCTGTCCAAATAGAGATACAGTTCTCAAGAGTTTAAGTATTATCTTCCCATGTAGGAAGGTAAACAGTTTCACCATATTGAATAACTTTCCCCCCACCCCCCATTTACCTATTTAAACTTCTGTTGAGTCTTGTATGTCAAGATTGAATTTTGTATTCAGTTCTGGTCTTTTCTTCAGGAAAGCTTGAAAGTGTCCTATCTCATTGAATGTCCATCTTTTTCGCTGAAAGTAAATGCTCAGTTTTGCTGGGTAGTTCATCCTGGGTTGCAATCTAAGCTCCTTTGCCTTCTGGAATATCATATTCCAAGCCTTGCGATCCTTTAATGTTGAAGCTGCCATATCCTGTGCAATCCTGACTGGGGCCCCATCATAGTTAAATTGCTTCTTTTTGGCTGCTTGGAGTATTTTCTCCTTCATCTGATAATTCTGGAATTTGGCTACAATATTCCTTGGAGTTTTCCTTTTGGGGTCTCTTTCAGGAGGTGATCGGTAGATTCTTTCAATGACGATTTTATCCTCTGATTCTATAATATCAGGGCAGTTCTCCTTGATAATTTCCTGGAATATGCTATCTAGGCTCTTTCTCTGATCATGGCTTTCAGGTAGTCCAAAAATTCTCAAATTGTCTCTCCTTGATCTATTTTCCAGGTCAGTTGTCTTTCCAATGAGGTACTTCACATTTTCTT
Organism: Dromiciops gliroides; assembly: GCF_019393635.1. NCBI lineage: Eukaryota > Metazoa > Chordata > Mammalia > Microbiotheria > Microbiotheriidae > Dromiciops > Dromiciops gliroides. Next base: position 29,981,493 of record NC_057867.1, on the reverse strand, counting down.
CTATTTTTTCATTCTTTTGATTCTGTTTAACAGATTCCTGGTGTCTCATGCAGTCATTAGCTTCCATCTGTCCAATTCGAATTTTTAAGGCATTGTTTTCTTCTGTAAGATTTTGCACTTCCCTTTCCATTTGACCAAATGAATTTTTTAAGGAATGTGCTTCCTTTTCCATGCTGCTGATTCTTTTTTCATAATATTCTTGTGTTGCTTTCATTTCTCTCCTCATATTTTCTGCTACCTCTCTCAATTGATTTTTAAAATCCTCTTTGAGCTCTTCCAAGAAGACTTTTTGGTCTCGAGACCAAGTCATTTTCCCTCTTGAGGCTTCAGATATAGGCAATTTGAGAGTATTGTCCTCATCTGAGATTCTGTTTTGCTCTTCTCTATCCACACAGTGACTCTCAATGGCAAGAGCCTTCTTCTGTTTCTTACTCATATTGCAGCTTATCTTTTTTTAAGTTGAGGTCTGCTCCTGGGCACAAGGGTGACTGTTTCAAGTTTCTTGTGCTGGGTTGTAGGGGCTGTGTCACTGGCTTTCTATTCTGTGGCTTCTATGGCTTGTGGATTTCTCACCACCCTGGGCTTGCTCCCTGTGGTTGCTCCTGGTGTGCTGGGATGGCCAGGCCTGGTTGTGCCAGTTCTATGGGTGGCACTCCAGCTGGCAGCCTGCCCTCTCAGTTGGTGTTGGTGGATCTCACCACTGTCCTGCTGTGCCACCAGCTTGCAGAGCCAGGATCAAGGGGCCTCAGTTGCTCCACTGTGGCCAAGAGCTTTCTGCTGACTTGCGCAGACCCCCTCAGAGCAGTGTTGTGCTTTGAGAGCTGAGCTGTGCTGCGCACCCCCCCTTGCCCCAGAGAGGCCGACCTTTCCTGAAGTCTTCCAAATTATCTCAAGTTGGAAGATTGTGTCTCTCTGTTTGTTTGTAGGTTCTGTAGGTTCAGAATCTGTTTAGAGTCTTAATTAAATGTGGTTTTTGAGGGCAACTTGGGAGAGCTCAGGCCACCTCCTGGCTTTTCTTTGCTATCGTGGCTCCGCCTCAAAATATCTTTAAAAATTAACTTTATAAATCATAGGATATCCTTTCACTGGAACCAAAAACGTAATGTCTTGGCATGTTCCTCTCATACTGAATGCTTGGTCTTTCAGTTCCCATTTAAGGGTAATTGAGAGCTGGGGTACCAAATTATCTAGCTGGAACTAACATCCCAACACAGGATGTCCCGCTTTGAAGTGGGGATATGAGAACAAAGCGAAACTCTAGGACAAAAAGTTCAGTCTTTTAAAAGAGCCTTAAACACCCCAGGGGATTGGTAGAAGATCTCTGAGAACATGAATCAGAATTTGCTCTGGCAGGACCCTTAAAATGAAACATATCAGCTCTAGGGATTTCCCAGAAACAGAAAACAGGGATTATCCCAGGGATTATAATGGTTTTCAACAATGTAATTTCTATTCTAACATAGGGATTCTTTTAGCCAAATTGAGTATCTACAACTACACAGCCAGGGGATTCTGGCAGAATTACACTATGTATATTTTGCAAGCCAAAGAAATATCCCCAGACTGAAAACACTTTCACACCAAAGCAAATCTAATTCGCTGTCTGTACTACTTTGTTCAAGATTGCTTAGGATAGGGCAGCTAGGTGGCACAGTGGATAAAGAACTGCCCTTGAATTCAGGAGGACCTGAGTTCAGATCCAGCCTCAGACACTTGACATTTAGTAGCTGTGTGACCCTGGGCAAGACACTTAACCCTCATTGCCACAGGAAAAAAATGCTTTGGATACTGATGCTCCAGCAAATGGATATTGAGTATGTGGGGGCAACACAATGAAGGTGCAGCATTCTAAGGACTTAGAAGAGCTGAGGGTTTGTCTTATGACATTGTATATGGGTGAGCATCGAGTGCATTGGAATAACGATCCTGTAAAAATAAAAGTAAACTGCTTTTGGATAATAAGAGGCTATTGCCTTCAAATCCAAAATATCACTTCTTGGTGGCCCCTTGGAACAAGGAATATTTTTTCTGATCCAGGGATATTTCAAGAACATATGTTGGGGGGGGGGGGAGGTTAGGTGGCACAGTGGATAGAGCCCTGGAGTCAGGAAGACCTGAGTTCAAAACTGCCCTCAGACTCTTGACACTTACTAGCTGTGTGACCCTGGGCAAGTCACTTAACCTCAACTGCCTCACCCAAAAAACAAAAACAACAACAACAACAAAAAAAAGAACATATGTTGGAAGGGTCCTGGATGTTAGCAGATAAGATTTCCTAACTAGGTGGTAAATCCTGCTTCTGCACATCAAGATTTTATATAAAAAGCTTAGTGTGAGTATTAGGTAAGGGGTGTCTCATGGAATGTAGAAGGTATGAACTTGAAGGAAATGTGGAATTCGGGATAATGAGCAGGATGAGACAGCAGAATCTGCAAGGCCAGAATGGTGAGGGCATAGAAAAGAGACAGGGGGAGTTGTACAGGAGCTGGGAAGGGACATTTTGAGAAACAGGAGGTGTGAGCACACACAGTCTCAGGTGTGCCAGTTACCATGTAGATGAAAACGGGAGAGCTCACAATGTCCATAGAAGAAAGGATATGAGGGGCAGCTAGGTGGTACAGTGGGTAGAACACTGGTCCTGGAGTCAGGAGGACCTGAGTTTAAAACTGGCCTCAGAAACTTAACACTTACTAGCTGTGTGACCCTAGGCAAATCACTTAACCCCAACTGCCTCATTGAAAAAAAGGAAAAAGAAAAGAAGAAAGAATATGAGAACAGGACAGCCCTTAGGGTAGCACTGGTCAGATCTTCAGTGTCCAGCAAAACAGGACATGCTACAGGCAGGAATATTCAGAGAAAAGAAACCATCGGCTGGACAAGGGGACAATCTTACAACTCACAAGGGATTATTTTCATTACTATAATGTGTGTGCCCAAATATTAATTAGTATAAGTTAAAAGCATGTGTAAGAGGATAGATTTTGTGTATAAGTTCATTTCTTTATACCAGTAATATTTTTATTAGCCATTGTGGCATATATGAAAAATTAACAAGGAAACCAGACCAAAACCAAACATCCAAAAATCTCTCCTGTATCTTCAACTCCAGTTTTCATAGGGTTTACTGAGTTTCCTGTCAAATTTTAGCTAATCAAAAACCTCCCTCAAAACCACAACCCCTGTCCACTTAAACAAATGACATTCCTTATATTACTATTGAGAAAGGCTGCTGTTCCTATTGCTATTTAAAATGCATTTAAATAAAGTTTTGGAAAGAAAACAATATATTAATTGTAGAGAACATATTAGGAAGAAAAGCATTTTGAAATCATATTATCAGGAAGACCCAGGTACAATGTGATAATAATCCAATGAATAAGAAATAAAAATAATTACATGAACAAATACATAACCTAGGATTTAATTATTGAAGCTTCATAAGTAACAGAACTAAAGTTTCCAGATCATGTTCTTTGTAACTCATTATCAAAAGTATAAGGAAAAGTCATTTAAAACTTTTAGAAATGAAATTTGCAGGTGATAGGCTGGTGTTTCCTTGGAACCAGCAATGTCATATCTTAGAATGCTGTTAGCACAGTTAATCTCTGGGCTGTCAGTTTATATTTAATGACAATTGTTGCAGGTTGATGACATTTGCAAGGCATAAGTCCTAACTCTGAATGTCCCACTTCACAGTGGGGATAGGAGAGCAAGACAAAACCTTGACGCACAAAAGATCAGACTTTGGAATGGGCTATAAATCAGTTTCTATGCAAACTGGAAGATCTCTGAGAACATGAAACAGAATGTGCTCTGGCAGGGAACTTAGAAGGGAATATATCATTAATGGTAAAGATTTATTTACATCTATCTATTCTAAGTGAGCCAAAATTTTGGCCAATTTTAGAGAATTTCAAAACCCAGAAGGGGGGAGATTTTGCCTAGGATTTCAATCCTTTCATGTATTTTAATTAAAATTCAGTAAGAGGGATTCTGGGAAATGAATCCCAAATTCCCAATTACACAAGTAGAAGAATCTAGTTAAGGTACTATCCATTTTCTGACCAATGAAAATATACTGTGCCAAACCGAAAACACTTAGACACCATATCCAAGGTATTTCCATATATGGTCTCTTAGTATAGAGGACAACTGATATTCCTAAGAAGGGAGATGAATTCAGAGTATCTTTGGGCAACAAAATGAACGTGTATCACGGGGAGGACTTGGAACAGACAAAGGTTATTTTTGCGAATTTGCAAATAGGTAAGATTCACGTGCAAAGGTCATAATTAACCAATAAAAAGAAATATCAGAGAACATCCTCAGGATAATGAACTGCAAAGGATTTTAGAAGCTTTAAGGTCAGAATTTTGAGGCTCCATAGAGAAGAGACTGGAAGACATATAGGGTTGTCTGCAGTAAAGATTGCTGTTTCTATTGCTATTTTTTTTTTTTTGGTGAGGTGATATTTATAATGAATACAGAATGTTGTTGAATGCAAAGAAAACCTAAGCTTTCATTTTTGAAGCCTCATAAAAGTGACAAAATTAATGTTCCCAGATCATGAGATCTCTAAGTAATTAGGCACAGTGTGATGAAAACCAGTAAAAAAAATTTAAAAATGAAATTTGGAGATGACAGGCTGGTTATTCTGTGAAACCAACAATTTCATATCTTAGCATGTCTTTAGCAGATTTCATTCCTGGGCCATCATTTCAAAGTCAATGGCAATTGTTGGAGGTGGCTAAAATTTGGCTTACCAAAATTCCTAGCTAAGTGCAAGTCCTACATCTAAATGTTCCACTTTGGAGCAGGCATAGGAGAGCAAAGCAAAACCTTAGAACACCAAAAGGTCAGACTTTTAAATGGGTTACAAAGCAGAAGGAGAAAGAGTTTGCTTAGGATTTCAATTCTTTCTTGTAATTTAATTCATCTTCATTAGTATTGATTCTTTGAAATAAATCACACATTCACAACTACACAGCTAAAAGAATCTCAGTAAAGTATTATAATATAAAGTCTTATTTTGGAGAAGCCAAGACAAATTCACCCAAACTGAAAACACTTGGACACCAAAACCTGTTCTCCTTTAGTATAGAGTACAACTGACATTACTAAGAAGGGAAATAAATGTAGTCTTTTTGAGCAAAAAAATGAGTGTGTAACATGGGTAGGACTTAAAATAGAGAAAGTTTATTTTTGCTTATAGGTAAAATATATGTGCATTGTAATAATTATCCAATAAAAAGAAATATCTTTATAGACCAATTTTAGGATTATGAACTTGTTGAGTCTGTAGAAGGAGCAAGGTAAGAATTGTGAGGGTCTAAAGAAAAGAGAGGGAAGGCTGAGGTGTAGGGCCTGAAGATGGAAATTTTCAGAAATATGAGATTTTGAGCACTAAGAGTATCTGGCCTGGGAGTTTCCATGGAGATGAAAATGGGAGTACTGGAAGTGCCCATAGAAGATGGAGAATAAGAACAAAGAGAGCCATTAGGGTAGAAAATATCAGATCTTGCAGTGCACTTTGAACCATTATGTCCTACAGGTGGGAGGTTTCAGAGAACAGAAATTATCTGGTGGAGAATTATCTGGACAGGCTTTAGAGTGGAAAATCTCTCAAAAGACATAGATTTATGTTCACGTATACACTCAATGAGCCCGTATATTGGGCTTTTAAATTAATTTAATTATAAAAAGGTATATATTTTTGGTAGGAGCCCATTCATTTATTCCAAAGTAATTTTTATCAGGCATAGTGATTAATATGAAAAACTAAAAATATGGAAAAAATAACCCCCAAATTTTGTCTCATCAACCACAGAACCAAAAGTGTTGGTTGAAATTATATGCATTTTTTCCTAGCTTAAAAATCCCCACCAACCACAATAGCTATTACTGTATTTCTTCCCTTACTAAAGAATGATTTTACTATTAATTAAAATAAAGATATATTCCTTGAGTAATTTTGGACCCCCCAGATTTTCAGGAGAGAGACCTTGTTAGGGAGACATATTTCAAAGACATCCTATTTGTTGAACTAAAGTATATTATAATAATAATTTAAATAATACAATCAAAAATATGAATGACAAAAGTTTCTAGAACACAAAATTCATGTCTTCTATGGTCCCAAGAATTCTAAAGGTCAAGATTTCCAGGAAATTTTCCTTTTCATTTGGAAGCAGTTGGGAGTATAGTAGAAAATGTCCAGACTAGTGGTTAAGTGCTGCCTTTGAGTTTCCCAAGGAGAAGTGGAAAGTGAAGCCAGAGGTCATGGAGGGGACTGGAACCAGCATGTGTGGAATGCGTGGATACTTTGAATTCAGAATCCTCAGCTTGACTCAGCTATCAAATCTATGACATCATTGTTAGGAGGGACTAGAAGGGAGAGAGTGGGAGGTGTTCAGGGGCTGAGAAGGGAAATTCTTAGAAACAGGAGGGTTTTAGCACCTATCATGATGTAGCCCTGGTTAAGAGTAGGATGGAGGTAGGAGAGCACTTTGAAGAAGGCATATCAGACCAGGGAGTGCCCTGGGACTCCAAAGGTGGACTTTAGAATGTCCTGAAAATCACCTTGTTTGACTTGTAGACGATGTCTGAGATCAGAAATGATTAGCTCTGAATGGGCCTTGGAATGGAAAATATCAAAAATATCAAAGGTACATTCTCAGTTATATCCTTACTTTGCTTACATATTAAGATGTTGGAGGTTATTTACAAAAGGATCAGGTTCTTATGAGATCAAACACAAATTCAAATTTAAATTTAGGATGAACTTGATATTGCAAAAAGAAAAAAATCTGACTTCCTTAACAACAGAGCCTCTAGGGTATGGTGAAAATCTTATCGATGTTTTGTCTAAATAAAAAAGCCCTTGCAAATGTCAAATATGTGTATATGAAAACCAATGCAATTCTCTGCAATTAATTCATTGATAACGATACCTATTAAACAAGATTAGAAGGAAAGCGGAAAGTTGGGCAACAATTTTTATGACCAGTGGCTCTGGATTACTTTTTTTTTGCAAGGCAGTTAGGGTTAAGTGACTTTCCCAGGGTCATACACCTAGTAAGTGTCAGGTGTCAAGTGTCTGAGGCTGAATTTGAACTCAGGTCCACCTGAATCCAAGGCCAATTCTTTAACCACTGCACCAACTAGCTGCTCCATTTTAAAATTTTTTATTATTTTAATTTAAATTTTCTTTGGTGAGGCAATTGGGGTTTTCACTTGCCCAGGTTCACACAGCTAGTAAGTGTCAAGTGCATGAGGCCACATTTGAACTCAGGTCCTCCTGACTCGAATGCCTGGGCTCTATGCACTGTACCACCTAGATTCCCCCATAACCACTGTTTCTGATAAAGATCTCATTTCTAACATATATGTATATATATATATATATATATATATATATATATATAGAGAGAGAGAGAGAGAGAGAGAGAGAGAGAGAGAGAGAGAGAGAACGAACCGAATCAAATTTAGGAATTCAATTTGTTCCCCAGTTGAGAAATTGTCAAAGATATGAACAGACATTTTTCATTTGAAGAAATTAAAGCTCCCTATAATCATATGAAAAAAATGCCCTAAATCACTACTGATTAGAGAAACGCAAATTATAACAACTCTGATCCAACCATTTGGGAGAGCAATTTGGAACTATGGCCAAAGGGATATAAAACTGTGCATACCCATTGACACCGCAATACGAGTACCAGATCTGTATCCCAAAGATACCATAACTAAAGGAGAAAGGACCCACATGTACAAAAATATTTATAGCAGCTCTTTCTTTGGTGGAAAATAACTGGAAACTGAGGGGATGCCCATCAATTGGGGAAAGGCTAAACAAGTTGTGGTATATAGATGTAATGGAATACTATGGTGCTGCAAGAAATGAAGAACAGACAGAGTTCAGAAAAACCTGGAAATACATGAAGTGATACAGAGTGGTGAAAAAAACAGAATATTGTACACAGTAATAACAAGATTGTATGACGATCAACTGTGAAAGACTTAGCTCTTCTCAGCAATAAAATGATCTAAGGTAATTCCAAAAGATTTATGATGGAAAATGTTCTCCACCTCCAGAAAAATAACCATATATATCAAAATATACTATTTTCCCTGTGATTGTTGTTACTTTTTTCTTTCATGTGATTTTCCCTTTTGTTCTGATTTTTCTATTACAACATGACTAATACGGAATATGTGTAAGATGAATGTATATGCATGACATATATCTGATTGCTTGCCTTCTTGGGGAGGGGGGATAAGAGAGAGGGGGCAAGAAAAATTTGGAACACAAAATCTTATAAAAATGAATGTTGAAAACAATCTTCACATGTAATTGGAAAATAAAATAAAATATTACAAAGAAAAAAAATGTAATTCCCCTGCAAAGAGAAAAAAGAAATAGATACCTCTTGCTAGTAGGATTCATGAAAACAAATATTCAGTACTTCTGGTCATTACAACGTGATCTTTTGTAGTATGAACTTGCAAATGGAGAAAACATCTTTTTGGACATCAGTGAATGGTTAAGACTTAAGTGCTTAGTAAAGAGTAAACAACAAACTAACCCTCAGCATAAAAGTAAACCTTTAGATAGGAAAATCCCCAATCTGTGAATGGCTGAAGGTCTGGATCTCCAGTTGCCTTAAAGCAGAAAAGTTGGTGGTAGACTAGACCTTAGAAGACACAATTTCCCTGAATAGCAAAAAAATCTCACCTCAGAAAGGACCAAAGTAAGCAATGGAAGTGAAAGACAGAATTCATGAAGAGGTTTTTGATCTGGAACGTAGAATATCTGCCCTTGTTGGAAAAATAAAATCTAGAAGACTGAGCTAGAAGAGGCTGTAGAAACAGCAATGTCATTTTGGCAACTGACTAGAACAGGGAGAATGGAAGATTCTCAGAGGCTGCTGAGGGAAATTATTTGAAGAAATGGCACTTTCAAAGACACAAGGTAACATCAGGGTAGATCTTCAGAGAAGAGAATAAGAGAGTGAGTAGAGCCTAGAAAAGAAGGGATATCTGATCCAGGAGAGAGAAAAGGTCAGGACTGGAGTGTCCTCCAATTGTCCATATGCCATAACTGTGAGGACTCTGAGAACCTACATCATCTGCTGTGGGATGGGTTTTGAGAATCAAAATGTTATCAATTTCAAGAGCTACTGGAAATATGTTCTTAGTGGGCAAAAATATTTTCAGTTTTAGGTAAATAAGGAAAGGAGGAGAATTTAGAATTTCCGGAAGATATCGATCATTTCTTTCAATTTACTTTCTATTACATCTTTATAAGCTAAAAACAAAATCACATCTGATACTACAAATCTAAATGGGTTTGGTTAATGTACTGAACATTTTTTGGAAAGCAGAAAAATCTTCAGAGAAAATAATATACCAGCACTATGAAATAAACGCAATTCCATAGATATCTCTTTTTTTTGACAAACATTGCCACTTGTAGGATTAATGATGAGAATGAATATATTTGAATAGAAAAAAGAATGAACCTTGCTGTCTATGCTGGAAACCTCAAAAGACATAAAAGTAATGTTTGCAGGTCAAGGTCTCAGTGAGTCATTAGGTACAGTGTAATACAAATCTATTAAAATGGCTTAAAAATTAACTTTATAGATCACAGGACTGCCTTCCACTGGAACCAAAAATGCAATGTCTTGAAATGTCCTCAGCACACTGGATGCTTGGTCTGTCAGTTCCCATTAAAGGGTAATTGAGAGTTGGCATGCCAAATTTCTTAGCTGGGCCTAAGTTCCAACTCAAAACATCCTACTCTGAAGCGGGGATATGAGAAGAAAGCAAAACTCTTGGACAAAGAAGTTCAATCTTTTAAGTAGGCCTTAAAGCACTCTGTTTCTTAGGTGGAAGATCTCTGAGAACATCAATTAGAATCGTCTCTGGCGGGTCCCTTAGAATGGATAATATCAGTTCTAGGGATTTCCCCAAACCAGAAGATAGGGATTATCCCAGGGATTAGAATGCTTTCCAACAATTTAATTTCTATTCTACCATAAGGATTCTTTGAAACAAACTGAGCATCTACAACTACAGAGCAAGTAGAGTCTGACAAAATTACTCTATGTTTTTGCAAACCAAAGAAACATTCCCAAACTGAAAACATTTTGACACCAAAACATTTGTAATTCTTTGTATGTCCTCTTTTTTGGGGGGCGGGGGGCGGTGAGGCAATTGGAGTTAAGTGACTTGCCCAGGGTCACACAGCTAGTAAGTGTTAAGTGGCTGAGACCATATTTGAACTCAGGTCCTCTTGACTCCAGGGCCAGTGCTCTATCCACGGCGTCACCTTGCTGCCCCCTTTGTGTCCTCTTTTGATCAAGAATGCTTTGGATATGGCTACTAATGAAAATGGATACTAAGTACATTTGGGCCCCACAGTGAAGGTGTAGCATGCTACGGACTTAGAAGAGACAAGGGTTATTCTTGTTACACTTTATGTAGGTAAGCATGGAGTGCACTGTAATAAATATCCTGTAAAAATAAAAGTAAAAATCCTTTTGGATAATAAGAGACTTTTGCCTTCAAATCCAAAATGTCAGTTCTTGGTAGCCCCTTGAAACAAGGAATATTGTTCCTGATCCAGGGATGTTTCAAGGACATATGTTGGAAAGGTCCTGGATGTTAGCAGATAAGATTTCCTAGCTGGGGGTAAATCCTGCTTCTGCATGTCAAGAGTTTGTATCAAAAGCTTAGTGGGCGTATTAGATAGGGGATGGGTCATGGAACATAGAAGGTATGAACTTGAAGGAAATTTGGAATTCAGGCCCTTGAGCTGGATGAGACAGCAGAATCTGCAAGGCCAGAATGGTGAGGGCCTAGAGAAGAGACAGGGGGAGTTGTACAGGGGCTGGGAAGGGACATTTTCAGAAACAAGAGGATGTGAGCACACAGAATATCAGGTCTGCCAGTTACCATGGACATGAAAATGGGAGAGCTCACAGTGCCCATAGAAGTGGGGAAATGAGAACAGGAGAGCCCTTAGGGGAGCAAAGGTCAGATCTTCAGTGTCCTGCAAAACAGGAAATGCTACAGGTGGGAGTATTCAAAGAAAAGAAACCATTGGCTGGGCAAGGGGCTTCCCAGAGGAACATCTCACAACTCACAAGCAATTATTTTCATTCCTATAACGTGTGTGCCCCAATAATAACTAGAATAAACTAAAGGCATGGATCAGAAGGGAGATATTGTGTAGAATTTCATTCCTTTATATCAGTGCTGGTTTTTATTAGGCAATGTGATGTATATCAAAAATTAACAAGGAAACCAATGCAAAACCCAATATCCAAAAAACACTCCTCTATCTTCAACCCCACTTTTCATAGGGTTTACTGAAATTCCTCTCAAATTTTGGCTAATCAAAAAACTCCCTCAAAACCACAACGACTTAGGCGCAGCTAGGTGGCGCAGTGGATAAAGCACTGACCTTGGATTCAGGAGGACCTGAGTTCAAATCCAGCATCAAACACTTGACACTTACTAGCTGTGTGACCCTGGGCAAGTCACTTAACCCTCATTGCCCCGCCCCCCCAAAAACCCACACACAACCCCTGGCCACCTAAACAAATGAAATTCCTTGTGTTTCTATTTTGAAAGGGCTGCTGTTCCTATTGCTATTTAAAAATACATATCAAAAAATTTGGGGAAAGAAAGAAGATGTTAATTGTAGAAAACATATTAGGGAGAAAAGTATTTTGAAATCATCTTATCAAGTAGACCCAGGTACATTGTGATAATAATTCAATGAATAAAAAATAAAAATAATAACACGAACAAAAAGATAACCTAGGTTTTAATTACTGAAGCCTCATAACTGACAGAACGAATATTTCCAGATCTTGTTATTTGTAACTCATTAGGAACAGTGTAATCAAAACCCATTAAAAACGGTTAGAAATGAAATTTGCAGGCTGGTGTTTCCTTGGAAACAACAATTTAATATCTTAGAATGTCCTTAGCACAGCTAATCTCTTGGCTGCCAGTTCACATTTACAGACAATTGTTGGAGGTTGCTGACATTTGTCTAACCAAATTTCCCAGCAAGGTATAAGTCCTAACTCTGAATGTCAAACTTTGGAGTGTGGAGAGGAGAGGAAGAGAAAACCTTAGAACACAAAAGATCAGACTTTACATTGGGCTACAAACCACACCCTATGATAGCTGGAAGCTCTCTGAGAATGTCAATCAGAATGTGCTATGATGGGGAACTTAGAAGGGAAAATTTCAGAAATGGCAAAGATTTCTTTTCATCTATATATTCTATTTGACCCAAAATATTGGCCAGTTGTAGGGAATTCAAAACCAAGAAGGCAAGAGATGTTGCCTAGGATTTCAATCCTTTCCTGTATTTTAATTAATACTGTCACAGGGATGCTTTGAAATGAATCCCGAATTCCCAATTACTCAAATAAAAAAAAGTAGTTAAAGTACTACCTATTTTCTGACAAATAAAAATAGACTCTGTTAAACTGAAAACACTTGGACACCAAAGCTGTTGTAATTGCATGCATATATATATATATATATATATATATATATATATATATATATATATATAGAGAGAGAGAGAGAGAGAGAGAGAGAGAGGACAATCAATATTCCTAAGAAGGGAGATGAATGCAGAGTACCTTTGGGCAATAAAATGAACATGTATCATGGGGAGAACTTAAAACAGAGAAAAGTTATTTTTGCGAATTTGTATATAGGTAAGATCCATGGACAATGGTTGTAATTAAACTGTAAAAAGGAAATATCCTTAGAGATCATTTTCAGGATAACGAGCTGACCAGGTTGTAGAAGGTGTAAGGTAAAAATTGTCAGGGTCTAATTAAAGGAGGATGGCAGAGCTATAGGGTTTGGGGAGGGAAATTTTCAGAAATGGGAGATTTTGAGCACACACAGTGTCTGGCCTGGGAGTTGCCATGGAGAGGAAAGTAAGAGAGCTTGACGTGCCCACAGAAGATGGGGAATCAGAACAAAGGGCAGAAAATGTCAGATGCTGGAATGTAGTCCCAAGCACTAATTGCTACAGGTGGGAGGGCACAGAGAACTAAAATGTATTGGGGAAGGGGCCTTAGAGTGGAAAATCTCAAAAAAACACATGGGATTTATTTTCAGGTATATACATAGTGGCTCCAAATATTAAACATTTTTAACTAATTAAAAAGAATGTACATATTTGTAGGCTATCATACATTTACTACATTATCATTTTCATTGTTTATCAGTGATGAATAAGGAATACTAAGAAAGAAACTAAAAGCAACCATAATTCAAAACTTCGTTTCTTTGACCACACTAGCAAAAGTGTTTGTTGAGATTACTGTCAATTGTTTGGCTAGGTAAATAAATGCCTCAAAACTGCAAACCCTGTACCTCCAAACCAATACAATTGCAGGTATTGTTGTCTGCAGTAAAGTTTACTGGTTCTTTTCCTATTCTTTGTTTGGTGAGGCAATTGGGGTTAACGTGACTTGCCAAGGGTCACACAATAATTGGAAAGTGTCTGAGGCCATATTTGAACTCAGGTTCTCCAGGACTTGTGCTCTATCCACTATGTCACCTAGCTGCCCCATTTTCTATTACTATTAATAAAAAGGAATATCCAGTAATTTTGGAGAAACAATCCCAGATTCCAGAAGAGAGACATTTTTAGGGATATTTCCACTGAAAAGTCCTAAAATCTGTATGAAGAATGTACATTGTAAGAATTTTTAATAAAACTGATAATTTGACACAAGTTTTCATGATATGGCTTTAGAAACAAAAACTCATTTCTGATATGGTCTCTGAAATTCTACAGGTCTAGGGTTCCAAGTACTTTTTATGTGGGAATGTTGGAAGTGGTTGAGAACAAACCTATAGATTATTCAAAGTAGTACTTAAGTCCTGCCTCTGAATGTCCCCAGGGAGAGTGGAAAGTGAAGGCCCAGTAGAGATCATGGAGGGCAGTGGAACCCAGTCTGTGTTGGGCTGATGGAAAAGTTGAATCTAGAGTCCTGAACTTGACTTGTGCATCAAATCTAAATTGTCACTGTTCAGAGGGATTAGAAGGAAGAGAGTTGGAGATATTGTGGAACTGAAAATGGAAGTGGTCAGAAACAGGAGGGGTTTAGCTAATAGCCTGGTATAGTCATGGGGAATTGAAAGAAGGAGGTAGGAGAGCAACTTGCAGAAGGGATATCAGAGCAGAGAGTGCCCTCAGAAGGTGCCAGGTCAGAATTGTGAGGGTCTAAAGAAAAGCGAGGGCAGCAGAGATATGGGGTCTGAGGATGGAAATTTTCAGAAACAGGAGATTGTGAGCCCACAAAGTGTCTGCCCGGGGAGTTGCCATGGGGATGAAAATGAGAGAGCTCTCAGGGTCCATAGAAGATGGGCAAACAGAACAAAGAGACTGCTAAGGGAAGAAAATATCAGATGCTTCAGTGTACTCGCAATCATTATATGCTACAGGTGGGGGAGGTTTGAGAGGACAGAGAACATCTGTTGGGGAGGGCACTTTAGAGTTTAAAATCTCATGAAACATATCAATATATTTTCATATATACATGTATACACACACACTCAGTGTAACCAAATACTGGGCTTTTAAAATTAATTTTAAAATAAGAAGATACATTTTTGGTAAGAGTGCATTCATTTACGTCTACACAATTTTATCAGGCATGGTGATTAATATGAGAAACAAAGAAACTAAAAAAAAGAAACACAAACCCAAAACATTGTTTCATCAACCACAGTATTAGGATTGGGCAAGATTATAGCCCTTTTTTGTCCAGATTAAAAAAGAACCCAGAAAACCACAAAATCTGTTCTTTTCTTTCTTTTCTTTGTAAAGACTGATTTTTCTAATAGTAATAACAAAAATACTGAGTGATTTTGGAACCCCCCTCCCCCAATTTTCAGGATAGAGACTTTTTAGGAAAAGACTTCATTACAAAGTCATCATACTGGTTGGAGCAATGTACATTGCAATAATAATTCTAACTAGATACAAGTTTTCATGATATAGCTTTAGAAACAAAACCTCATCACTTCTTGGGTCTCTACAGTTCTAAAGGTCTAGGTTTCCAAGTCCTTTTTACGTGGAAATTTTGGAAGTAGGTGAGAACAGACACAGAAAATGTCCTAATTCGTAATAACATACTGGGCACAAAAGTCCCCATGGAGAATACACAGTAAAGCAGGAAAAGATGATATTGAAGAACATGGAATCCATCCTGTGTGGACGTTGAATCCAGAAATCCTGAGCCTGACTTTTGCATCAAATGTAAAATGTCACTGTTCAGAGGGATTAGAAGAAGGAAAGTGGGAGATGTTAAGGAGGAGAAAATGGAAATTGTCAGAAACAGGAAGCTTGTAGCAAGTAGGCTGGTATAGTCATGGGGAAGAAAAGGAAGGAGGTAGGAGAGCATGTTGAAGAAGGGAAACCTGAGCAGAGAG
Organism: Dromiciops gliroides; assembly: GCF_019393635.1. Lineage (NCBI taxonomy): Eukaryota > Metazoa > Chordata > Mammalia > Microbiotheria > Microbiotheriidae > Dromiciops > Dromiciops gliroides. The sequence goes on along the minus strand of NC_057867.1, from coordinate 29,966,007 downwards.
TGCCTTGAGACTTTAAAGGACAGATCGTGGAATGTCCTGAAAATCACCCCATTTGATTGCTAGTAAATCTCTAAGAACAGAAATGATTGGCTCTTAATGGACCTTGGAATGGGAAATGTCATCAATAGCAAGGATGTATTTTTCAGAGAGAGTCTTAGTTGGCTCAGATACTGACCTGTCCTAACTCATTGAATAAACAAGATGAAGGTAGATTGTTCTTATCAGATCCAACCTAAATTTATATTTTGTTTAGTGTGCATTCTTTATGGATGATAAAATCTGTCATCCTTTACAACAGAGCTTTGAGAGTAAGATGGAAACAGGTCAATTTTTTGGTTACGCAAATTACTATAGCCATCCCTTAACAGCACAATCCTCTGCAAATATGTCACTGATAAAGAGAGCTTTGATTGTATTAATTTCATGAGGAATATTTAATATTTTGAGGCATTACAACATGGTGTTATGTATAAACCCAGAAGAATCATCTTTGGAAATCAGTTTATGGGTCTTGAATTGATAAGATAAAAAATAATGATAAGCAATAAATTTCCAAAACATGTCAGTAGGGTATTTTCTTAGATATGAGACTCTCCTGGGACCATTCTTTTAAAAACAAATATGAATGTGTCTCTGTGTATGTCTCTCTGCTTGTGTATCCATGTACCATTGAAGGTACAAAGTTGGTGGTAGGCCAGATCTCAGTTGACTGAATTTCCCACCATAAGAATAAGTTTCACCTCTGAAAGGAAAAATTAGTAATAGGCTTCTGAAGCCAGCCTTTTTGAATAGTTTTTCGAACAAACCTGAAACCAACAAAGGCTGACCTTGTTTGACATAGAGAAACTCAACTCTTGAACTGGATGAGGCTCTAAGTCCAGGAATGACACATCAGGGAATGACTACAACTGAGAAGTGGAGGTTGTTCAAAGGCCAATGAGGGAAATTGTTGGAAGAAATGGAATTTTAGAAGAGATAATGTCAGGTCTGGGATTCCTCCTTTGCAGAAGAGACTAAGCAGAGGCTCTAGAACAAGGAATATCCCATCCAGGAGAAAACAGAAAAATGTAAGTCTGGAGTATCCTCAATTTTTCCATATGCCTCAACTCTGAGAGCTCTTCAAACCTACTTCATCTGCTGTGGAATGCACTTTCAAATGCAAAATGTCATAAGCTTCAAGGATTACCTGAAATATCTTTTTAGTGGCCAGAAATATTTTCTTCTTCTAGGTAAATAAAGAAAGAAGGAGAACTAAGAATTTCTAGATGAGATTAGTCATTTATTTCAATTTACATTATATTATACCCTCATCAAATCAATTTTTTATATCTTCCACCACAAACCTAAAAATCTTTCTTGCAAAAAAAAAACCTTTGAAGCTATGAAGTTCCCAGTTTACCTTCCACCACTCAGCTAAAAACCTCTCTCGTAAAACTTTCTTGCTAAAAACATGCTAAAAAGTTCCCAGTCACAGTAATATAAAATATCCATGGAAAATACAATTTTACAAAGATCTTTTCTTGATAAAAAACAGCCATTGATAAGATTAATATTCATAATGAATACAGAATGTTATTGAATGCAAAGAAAACCTAGGCTTTCATTTTTGAAGCCTCATAAAACTGACAAAACTAATGTTTCCAGATCATGAGATCACTAAGTAATTAGGTACAGTGTGATGAATACAGGTAGAAAACTTCTAAAATATGAAATTTGGAGGTGATGGGCTGCTTATTCCTTGAAACCAACAGTTTCATATCTTAGCATGTCTTTAGCAAATTTAATGTCTGGGCCATCACTTCAAAGTCAATGGCAATTGTTGGAGGTGGCTAAAATCTGGCTTACCAAAATTCCTAGCTAAGTGCAAGTCCTACATCTAAATGCCCCACTTTGGAGCAGGCATAGGAGAGCAAAGCAAAACCTTAGAACACCAAAGGTCAGACTTTGGAATGGACCAGAAAGCAGCCTCTATGATTGTTGGGAGCTCTCTGAGAACAAGAATCGGAATGTGTTCTAGCAGGGGCCTTAGAAGGGAAAATATAGAAGGCAAAAAATATTCGCCCAAACTGAAAACACTTGGACACCAAAACTTGTTCTCCTTTAGTATAGAGTACAACTAACATTACTAAAAAGGGAAATGAATGTAGAGTCTATTTGGACAATAAAATGAGTGTGTAACATGGATAGGACTTAAAACAGAGAAAGTCTATTTTTGCATATAGGTAAGATGTATGTGCTTTGTAATAATTATCCAATAAAAAAATTCTCTAAAGGTCAGTTTTAGGATCATGAACTTGTTGAGTCTGTAGAAGAACCAACGTCAAAATTGTGAGGGTCTAAAGAAAAGAGAGGGAGGCTGAGATATAGGGCCTGAAGATGGAAATTTTCAGAAATGTGAGATTTTGAGCACCAAGACTGTCTGGCCTGGGAGTTTCCATGGAGATGAAAATGGGAGAGCTTGAAGTGTCCATAGAAGATCGAGAAGCAGAACAAAGAGAGCTATTAGGGTAGAAAATATCAGATCTTTCAGTGCACTTTGAACCATTATGTCCTACAGGTGGGAGGTTTCAGAGAACAGAAATTATCTGGTGGAGAATTATCTGGACAGGCTTTAGAGTGGAAAATCTCACAAAAGACATGGATTTATGTTCATGTATACACTCAGTGAGCCCAAATATTGGGCTTTTATATGAATTTAAATATAAGAAGATACATTTTTGGTAGGAGCCCATTCATTTATTCCAAAGTAATTTTTATCAGGCATAGTGATTAATATGAAAAACTTAAAATAAGGAAAAAATAACCCCAAATTTTGTCTCATCAACCACAGAACCAAAAGTGTTGGTTGAAATTATATGTATTTTTCCTAGCTTAAAAATCCCCACCAACCACAATAGCTGTTACTGTATTTCTTCCCTTACTAAAGAATGATTTTACTATTAATTAAAATAAAAATATATTCCTTGTGTAATTTTGAACTCCTCAGATTTTCAGGAGAGAGACCGTTTTAGGGAGACTTGTTTCAAAGACATCCTATTTGTTGAAATAACGTACACTGTAATAATCAAATAATAAAGTTAAAAATATGAATGACAAAAGTTTTTAGAAGCCCAAACTCATGTCTTCTATGCTCCCTAGAATTCTAAAGGTCAAGGTTTCCCTGTGATTTTCATTTTCATACTGAAGTAGTTGGGAGCATAGTAGAAAATGCCCAGACTAGTGGTTAAGTGCTGCCTTTGAAGTGGAAAGTGAAGCCAGAATAAGTGGTCATAGAGGGGACTGGAAGCCAAAATGTGTGGAATGGGGTGGATACTTTGAATCCAGAATCCTCAGCTTGAATCTGCTGTCAAATCTATAATGTCATAGTTAGGAGGGACTAGAAGGGAGAGAGTGGGAGATGTTCAGGGGCTGAGAAGGGAATTCCTTAGAAACAGGAGGGTTTTAGCACATATCATGATGTAGCCATGGTTAAGAGTATGATGGAGATAGGAGAGCACTTTGAAGAAGGCACATCAGACCAGGGAGTGCCCTGGGACTCCAAAGGTGGATTTTAGAACGTCCTGAAAATCACCTTGTTTGATTGGTGGACAATGTCTGAGATCAGAAATGATTAGCTCTGAATGGCCCTTGGAATGGAAAATATCAAAAATGTCAAAGATGTATTCTCAGTTATATTCTTACTTTGCTTACATATTAACCTGTTGGATGTTATTTAAAAAAGGATCAGGTAGATGGTTCTTATGAGATCAAACACAAATTCAAATTTAACTTTTAGGATGAACTAGGGATGGCAAAAAGAAAAAAAAAAATCTGACTTCCTGAACAACTGAGCCTCAAGGGTATGGTGAAAATACTCTTGATTTTATATCTAACCAAAAAATCCTTTCAAATCTCAAATATGTGTATATGAAAACCAATGCAATCCTCTGCAATTAATTCATTGATAAGGATAACTATCAAACAAGATTAGAAGGAAAGCAGAAAGCTGGGCAACAATTTTTATGACCAGTATTTCTGGATTACTTTTCTTTTTGCAAGGCAATTAGGATTAAGTGACTTGCCCAGGGTCACAGAGCTAGTGTCAAGTGTCTGAGGCCGCATTTGAAATCAGGTCCTCCTGAATCCAGGGCTGGTGCTTTAACCACTGCACCAACTAACTGCCCCTTTAAAATTTTTTATTATTTTAATTTAATTTTTCTTTGGTGTGGCAACTGAGGTTAAGTGACTTGCCCAGGTCACACAGCTAGTAAATGTCAAGTGAATGAGTGCGGATTTGAACTCAGGTCCTCCTGCCTCCAGTGCCTGGGCTCTATCCCCTGTACCACCTACCTGCCCCCATAACTAGTTTTCTGATAAAAACCTCATTTCTAATTTCTAATTTCAAGTCATTCCCCAGTTGAGAAATTGTCAAAGATATGAAAAGACATTTTTCACTTGAAGAAATTAAATCTCTCTATAGTCATATGAAAAAAATGCTCTCAGTCATTACTGATTAGAGAAATGCAAATTAAAACAACTCCGAGGTACCACCTCACAGCTATCACATTGGCTAATAGGACAAAAAAAAAGAAAATGATAAATGTTAGAGAAGATGTGGGAAAATGTAAACACTTATACATTGGTAGTGGAGTTGTGAACTGATCGAACCATTCTGGAGAGCAATTTGGAACTATGCCCAAACGGCTATAAAACTGTGCGTACCCAATGACCCAGCAATACCTGAACCAGATACATATCCCAAAGAGACCATAACCAAATGGAAAAGGACCCACATGTACAAAATATTTATAGCAGCTCTTTCTGTGGTATCAAAGAATTAGAAATTGAGGGGATGCCTATCAATTGGGGAATGGCTAAACAAGTTGTGGTATATGAATGTAATGGAATACTATAGTGCTGCAAGAAATGATGAGCAGGCAGTTTTCAGAAAAACCTGGAAATACTTACATGTACTGATACTGAGTGGTGAGCAGAACCAGAACACTGTACACAGTAATAACAAGATTGTATGATGATCAACTGTGAAAGACATAGCTCTTCTCAGCAATAAAATTATCCAAGGCAATTCCCAAATATTTAGGATGGAAAATGCTCTCCACTTCCAGAAAAAGAACTATGGACTAAATGCATACCAAAGTATACTATTTTCCCTTTATTTGTTGTTGTTACTTTTTTCTTTTGTGTTCTTTTTCCCTTTTTTCTGATTCTTCTTTTACAACATGACTAATATGGAATGTATGTAAGATGAATGTATATGCATGACATATATCTGATTGCTTGCCTTCTTAGGGAGGGGGATAAGAGGGGGGAAGAAAAATTTGGAACACAAAATCTTATAAAAATGAATGTTGAAAGCAATCTTTACATGTAAGTGGAAAATAAAATTAAATACTACCGAGAAAAAAGTTTTAAATTCCCCTGATAACTGAAAAAATAGATACCTGTTGCTAGTAGGATTCATGAAAATGAACATTCAATACTTTTGGCCATTACAACATGGCCTTCTGTAGTATGACTTGCAGATGGAGAAAACGTCTTTTTGTAAATCAGTGTATGGGTAAGACTTAAGTGCTTAGTAAAGAGTAAACAACAAACTAAACCTCAGAATAAAAGTAAACCAGATGTTAGCCGAGTGTTCCTTTAGATATGAGAATCTCCAATCTGTGAATGGCTGAATGTCTGGATCTCCAGTTGCCATTAAAGCAGACAAGTTGGTGGTAGACTAGAACTGAGAAGACACACTTTCCTTGAATGTCAAAAAAATTCTCACCTCAGAAAGGACCAAAATTAGCAATGGAAGTGAAAGACAGAATTCATGAAGAGGTTTTTGATCTGGAACGTAGAATATCTGACCTTCCTGGAAACATAAAATCTAGAAGACTGTGCTGGCAGAGGCTGTAGAAACAGCAATGTCAGGTGGGGAACTGAGCAGAATAGAGAGTATGAGATGCTCAGAGGCTGCTGAGGGAAACTGCCTGAAGAAATGGGCTTTTAGAAGAGGCAAGGTAAGGTCAAGTTAGAGCCTTAGAGAAGGGGATGAGAGGGTGAGGAGAGCCTCGAGATGAAGGGATATCTGATCCAGGAGGGAGAAAAGGTCAGGACTAAAGTGTACTCCATTTATCCATATGCCATGGCTGTGAGGACCCTGAGAACCTACATCACCTGCTGTGGAATGGGCCTGCAAATACAAAATGTTGTCAGTTTCAAGTGTTACTAGAAGTATATGCTCATGGAGCAAAAATATTTTCCAGTTTTAGGCAAATAAAGTAAGGAGGAGAACTTAGAACGTCTGGAAGGTATGGATCATTTCTTTCCATTCCCTTTCTATATTTATATTTCTATATTTCTTGTAAAAGTCTCAAAAAAGTTCACATCTCATACCACACATCTATTCAGGTTGGGTTAATGTACTAAGCATTGTTTGGCTACCTATAACTCTTCAGAAAAGGTAATATATCAACACGGTGAAAGAAATGCCATTCTATGAATATCCTTTTTTGATAAATACTGCCACTTTTATGATTAATGTTGATAATGAATATATTTGAATAGAAAAAAACCCCAAACCCCGTTGTCAATTTTAGAAGTCTCAAAAGAGACAGAAGTATTGCTTCCAGGCCAAGCTCTGTGTAATTCATTAGGTAGGCTGTAAAAAAAATATTCAAAATACATTTTTATCAAAGTATTTTATTATTTTCCAGTTACATGTAGAGATAGTTTTCAACATTTGTTTTTATAAGATTTAGTTTCAAATTGTTCTCCTTACCTCCCCTTCCTACCCCCTCCCCAAGACAGCAAGTAATTTAATATAGGTTATATATGAACAATCACATTAAACATATTTCTGCATTAGTCTTGCTGTGAAAGAAGAATCAGAACAAAAAGGAAAAACCTCAAAAAAGAAAACAAAAACAAAAAGTAGAAACTTTATGATTCGACAGTTCTTTTCTTTTCTGGATTTGGAGAGCATTTTCCATCATGAGTCCTTTGGAACAATCCTGTACCGTTGTACTGCTGAGATGAATCAAGTCTATCACAGTTGATCAACTCATAATGACGTTGGTAATGTGTACAATGTTCTCCTGGTTCTGTTCATCTCACTCAGCAACCATTCCTGTAAGTCCTTCCAGGTTTCTCAGAAATCTGCCTGCTTATCATTTCTCAACACAATAGTATTCCATTACATTCATATACCACAATTTGTTCAGCCATTCCCCAATTGATGGGCAGCCCCTCAATCTCCAATTCCTTGTCACCACAAAAAGAGCAGCTATAAATATTTTTGTACATGTGGGTCCTTTTCCCTTTTTCATGATCTCTTTGGGGAAAAGACTCAATAGTGGTATTTCTGGGTCAAAGGGTATGCACAGCTTTCTAGCCCTTTGGGCATAATTCCAAATTGCTCTCTAGAATGGTTAGATCAGTTCACAGCTCCACCAAAAATGCATTAGTTTTCCAATTTTTCAAAGCTTCTCCAACATTTATTATTTTTCTTTTTTGTCACATTAGCCAAATCTGATATGTGTGAGGTGGTATCTCAGAGTTCTTTTAATTTGAATCTCTCTAATCAATAGCAATTTAAAGCATTTTTTCATATGGCAATAGATACCTTTGATTTCTTCATCAGAAAACTGCCTGTTCATATCCTTTGACCATTTCTCAATTGGGGGATGACTTGGATTCTTATAAATTTGATTTAGTTCCCTATATATTTTAGAAATGAGGCCTTTATATCAGAAGTACTGGCTATACAAATTGTTTCCCAGCTTTCTGCCTCCCTTCTAATTTTGGATGCATTGCTTCTGTTTGTACAAAACCCTTTTAATTTAATGTAATCAAAATCATCCATTTTGCATTTCATAATATTCTCTATCTCTTGTTTGGTCATAAACTGTTCCCTTTCTAAAGTTCTGAGAGGTAAACTACTCCTTCCTCTCCTAATTTACCTACGGTATCACCCTTTATGTCTAAATCCTGTACCCACCTTTTGACCTTATTTTAGTATAAGGTATAAGATGTTGGTCTATGTCTAGTTTCTGCTATACTCTTCCAGTTTTCCAGGTAGTTTTTGTCAAATGCTGAGTTCCTACCCCAGAAACTGGAGTCTTTGGGTTTATCAAACAGTACATTACTAAATTCCTTTACTATTTCTTCTCCTGTGTATAACCTATTCCATTGATCCTCCTCTCTATTTCTTAGCTAGTACCAGATAGTTTGGATGACTGACACTTTATAGCAAAGCTTCGGATTTAGTTCAGCTGGCTCACATTCCTGTGCATTTTTTCATTAGTTCCCTTGATATTCTTGACCTTTTGTTTTTCCAGATGAATTTTGTTATTATGTTTTTCTAGCTGTATAAAGTATTTTTAGGTAGTCTGATTGGTATGGTACTGAATAAGTAAATTAATTTAGGTAGAATTGTCATTTTTTTATACTAGCTCAGCCTATCCATGAGCAATTCATATTTTCCCACTTATTTAGATGTGATCTGATTTGTGTGAAAAGTGTTTTGTAATTATGTTCATAGTGATCCCGGATTAGTCTTGGCAAGTAGACTCCCAAGTATTTTATATTGTCAACCATTACTTTAAATGGAATTTTTTTTCTCTCTCTTGCTTCTGGAATTTGTTGGTCATGTATAGAAATGCTGATGATTTATGCAGATTTATTTTATATCCTGCAACTTTGCTTAGGTTATTAATTGTTTCTGGTAATTTTTTAGTTTATTCTCTAGGATTCTTTAAGTATAGCATCATATCATTGCAAAGAGTGATAGTTTTCTTTCCTCCTTGCCTATTCTAATTCCTTTAATTCCTTTTTCTTCTCTGATTGCTAAAGCTAGCATTTCTAGTACAATATTAAATAATAGAGGTGAAAATGGACATCCCTGTTTCACCCCTGATCTTATTGGGAAGGCCTCTAACTTATCTCTATTACATATAATTCTTGCTGGTGGTTTTAGGTAGATACTGTTTAGTATTTGAAGGAATGCTCCACCTATTCCTAAGCTTTCTAGTATTTTTATTAGGAATAAGTGCTGTATTTTGACAAAAGCTTTCTCTGCATCTATTGAGATAGTCATATGATTTTGGTTGGTTTTCTTATTGATATGGTTGATTATGTTGATAGTTTTCCTAATGTTGAACCTGGTATAAATCCCACCTGTTCAGAGTGTATTATCCTGGTGATCACTTGCTGTAATCTCCTTGCTAATATCTTATTTAAAATTTTTGCATCAATATTCATTAGGGAAATTGGTCTATAATTTTCTTCCTCTGTTTTCCTCTTTCTGGTTTTGCTATTAACACCATAAAAGTGTCATAAAAGGAATTTGGTAGCAATCCTTCACCTATTTTTCCAAATAATTTGTATAATATGTGAATTAATTTTTCTTTAAATGCTTGGTAGAATTCACTTGTAAACCAATCTGTCCCTGGAGATTTTTTCTTAGGGAGTTTATTAATGGCTTGTTCAATTTCTTTTTCTGATATGAGCTTATTTAAGGATTTTATTTCCTCTTCAGTTAACCTGGAGAATTTGTGTTTTTGTAAATATTTATCCATTTCATTTAGATTGTCAAATTTATTCAAATACAGTTGGGCAAAATAGTTCCTAATTATAGCTTTAATTTCCATTTCATTGGTGGTGAAATCACCCCTTTCATTTTTTATCCTGATAATTTAGTTTTCTTCTTTCTTTTTTGAAATCAGATTAACCAATTGTTTATCTATTTTATTGTTTTTTTCATAAAAACCAACTCTTAGTTTTATTAATTCTATAGTTTTATTGCTTTCAATTTTATCCTTTAAATTTTTGGATTTCTAATTTAGTATTTAACTGAGAAATTTTAATTTGTTCTTTTTCTCGCTTTTTAGTTACATTCCTAATTCTTTGATCTCCTCTTTCTCTTTTTCATTGATGTAAGCATTTAGAGATATAAAATTTCCCCTAAGCACTGCTTTGGCTGTATCCCATAGATTTTGGTATATTGTCTCATTATTGTCATTCTTTTGGATGAAGTTATTGATTGTTTCTATGATTTGTTGTTTGATCCACTCATTCTTTAGAATGAAATTATTTACTTTCCAATTAATTTTCAGTCTACATTTCTACAGTCTACTTTTATTGCATCATAATCTGAGAAGGATGCATTTGTTATTTCTGCCTTTTCTACATTTAACTATAAGGTTTCTGTGCCCTAATAGATGGTCAATTTTTAAAGATGTGCCATGTACCACTGAGAACAAAGTATATTCCTTTCTATAACCATTCAATTTTCTCCAGATATCTATCATATCTAGCTTTTCTAACATTCTATTCACCTCTTTAAGCTTTCTTATTTATTTTGTGGCTATCTAATTCTTAGAGGGGAAGATTCAGATCCCCCACAAGTAGAGTTTTGCTGTCTATGTCCTCTTGTAACTCGCTTAACTTCTCTAAGAATTTGGATGCTATACCACTTGGCACATACATGTTCAGTATTGATATTACTTCCTTATTAGTACCTTGCAGCAAGATGTAGTTTCCTTCCTTATCTCTTTTAATTGGATCTATTTTTGCATTTGCTTTGTCTGAGATAAGGATTGCTACTCCTGCTTTTTTCACTTCAGCTGAAGCATGAAATATTCTGTTTCAGCTTTTTACCTTTACTCTGTGTATCTCTCTGCTTCAAATGTGTTTCTTGTTAACAGCATATTGTAGGATTCTGGTTTTGAATCCACTCTGATAGTTCAGTTATATGGCAGAGTTCATCCCATTCACATTCACACTTATTATTACTGTCTTTTTAACTCCATTCTATTTACTCCCTTTGTTCTTCCCCTCCTTTCAACCTATTCCTCCTCACCAACATTTTGCTTCTTACCCCTGCCTCCCACAATCTGCCCTCCCTTGTATCAGCACCCTCCCTTTTCTTTACCCTTTTCTCCCAAGCTTCCCCCCTTGCTCTTATAAGTGCCTCCCTTTTCCCTTACCCTTTTTACTTCCCTAAAGAACAAGCTCAATTTCTTTATCAAAATGAATGTATATGTTATTCCCTCTTTGAACCAAATCTGATGAGTAAGGTTGAAACAATGTTCACCCCCTCTACTTTCCCTCCATTTTAATAGATTTTTTGCACCTCTTCATATGATTTAATTAAACCCATTCCACCTCCCCTTCTACTTCTCCCCATAAACTCATTTTTTACACCTTAATTTTCTTTATATCATCACATCAAAGACAATTTATATTTATACCTTCTATGTATACTTCTTCTGTTTGTCCAAATAGAGATACAGTTCCCAAGAGTTTAAGTATTATTTTCCCATGTAGGAAGGTAAACAGTTTCACCATATTGAATAACTTTCCCCCCACCCCCCATTTACCTATTTAAACTTCTGTTGAGTCTTGTATGTCAAGATTGAATTTTGTATTCAGTTCTGGTCTTTTCTTCAGGAAAGCTTGAAAGTGTCCTATCTCATTGAATGTCCATCTTTTTCGCTGAAAGTAAATGCTCAGTTTTGCTGGGTAGTTCATCCTGGGTTGCAATCTAAGCTCCTTTGCCTTCTGGAATATCATATTCCAAGCCTTGCGATCCTTTAATGTTGAAGCTGCCATGTCCTGTGCAATCCTGACTGGGGCCCCATCATAGTTAAATTGCTTCTTTTTGGCTGCTTGGAGTATTTTCTCCTTCATCTGATAATTCTGGAATTTGGCTACAATATTCCTTGGAGTTTTCCTTTTGGGGTCTCTTTCAGGAGGTGATCGGTGGATTCTTTCAATGACGATTTTATCCTCTGATTCTATAATATCAGGGCAGTTCTCCTTGATAATTTCCTGGAATATGGTGTCTAGGCTCTTTTTCTGATCATGGCTTTCAGGTAGTCCAAAAATTCTCAAATTGTCTCTTCTTGATCTATTTTCCAGTTCAGTTGTCTTTCCAATGATGTATTTCACATTTTCTTCTATTTTTTCATTCTTTTGATTCTGTTTAACAGATTCCTGGTGTCTCATGCAGTCATTAGCTTCCATCTGTCCAATTCGAATTTTTAAGGCATTGTTTTCTTCTGTAAGATTTTGCACTTCCCTTTCCATTTGGCCAAGTGAATTTTTTAAGGAATATGCTTCCTTTTCCATGCTGCTGATTCTTTTTTCATAATATTCTTGTGTTGCTTTCATTTCTCTCCCCATATTTTCTGCTACCTCTCTCAACTGATTTTTAAAATCGTCTTTGAGCTCTTCCAAGAAGGCTTTTTGGTCTCGAGACCAAGTCATTTTCCCACTTGAGGCTTCACATATAGGGAATTTGGCAGTATTGTCCCCATCTGAGTTTCTGTTTTGCTCTTCCCTATCCACACAGAAGCTCTCAATGGTAAGAGCCTTCTTCTGTTTCTTGCTCATATTGCAGCTTATCTTTTTTTTAAGTTGAGGTCTGCTCCTGGGCACAAGGGTGACTGTTTCAAGCTTCTTGTGCTGGGTTGTAGGGGCTGTGTCACTGTGGCCCCTATGGCTTGTGGATTTCTCACCACCCTGGGCTTGCTCCCTGTGGTTGCTCCTGGTGTGCTGGGATGGCCAGGCCTGGTTGTGCCAGTTCTATGGGTGGCACTCCAGCTGGCAGCCTGCCCTCTCAGTTGGTGTTGGTGTATCTCACCACTGTCCTGCTGTGCCACCAGCTGGCAGAGTCAGGATCAAGGGGCCTCAGTTGCTCCACTGTGGCCAAGAGCTTTCTGCTGACTTGCGCAGACCCCCTCAGAGCAGTGTTGTGCTTTGAGAGCTGAGCTGTGCTGCGCACCCCCCCCCTTGCCCCAGAGAGGCCGACCTTTCCTGAAGTCTTCCAAATTATCTCAAGTTGGAAGATTGTGTCTCTCTGTTTGTTTGTAGGTTCTATAGGTTCAGAATCTGTTTAGAGGCTTGATTAAATATGGTTTTTGAGGGCAACTTGGGAGAGCTCAGGCCACCTCCTGGCTTTTCTTTGCTATCATGGCTCCGCCTCAAAATATGTTTAAAAATTAACTGTATAAATCGTAGGATGTCCTTTCACTGGAACCAAAACTGTAATGTCTTGGCATGTTCCTCTCATACTGAATGCTTGGTCTTTCAGTTCCCATTTAAGGGTAATTGAGAGCTGGGGTACCAAATTATCTAGCTGGAACTAACATCCCAACACAGGATGTCCTGCTTTGAAGTGGGGATATGAGAACAAAGCGAAACTCTAGGACAAAAAGTTCAGTCTTTTAAAAGAGCCTTAAACACCCCAGGGGATTGGTGGAAGATCTATGAGAACATGAATCAGAATTTGCTCTGGCAGGTCCCTTAAAACGAAATATATCAGTTTTAAGGATTTCTCAGATCCAGAAGACAGGGATTATCCCAGGGATTATAATGGTTTTCAACAGTGTAATTTCTATTCTAACATAGGGATTCTTTTAGCCAAATTGAGTATCTATAACTACACAGCCAGGGGATTCTGGCAGAATTACACTATGTATATTTTGGCAAGCCAAAGAAATAGCCCCAGACTGAAAACACTTTCACACCAAAGCAAATCTAATTCGCTGTCTGTACTACTTTGTTCAAGATTGCTTAGGATAGGGCAGCTAGGTGGCACAGTGGATAATGAACTGCCCTTGGATTCTGGAGCACCTGAGTTCAGATCCAGCCTCAGACACTTAACATTTAGTAGCTGTGTGGCCCTGGGCAAGTCACTTAACCCTCACTGTCACAGGAAAAAAGAATGCTTTGGATACTGCTGCTCAAACAAATGGATATTGAGTATGTTTGGGTAACACAATGAAGGTGCAGCATTCTAAGGACTTAGAAGAGCCAAGGGTTAGTCTTATGACATTGTATATAGGTGAGCATCGAGTGCATTGGAATAACGATCCTGTAAAAATAAAAGTAAACTGCTTTTGGATAATAAGAGGCTATTGCCTTCAAATCCAAAATATCACTTCTTGGTAGTCCCTTGGGACAAGGAATATATTTTTTGATCCATGGATGTTTCAAGAACATATGTTGGGGGGCAGCTCGGTGGCACAGTGGAGAGAGCACCAGCCCTGGAGGCAGGACGACCCGAGTTCAAATCAGACCTCAGACACTTGACACTTGATACCTTTGTGACCCTGGGCAAGTCACTTAACCCCAATTGCCTCACCCAGAAAACAAAAATCAAAAACAAAAAAAGGAACATATGTTAGAAGGGTCCTGGATGTCAGCAGATAAGATTTCCGAGCTAGGGGGTAAATCCTGTTTCTGCACATCAAAATTTTGTATGAAAAGCTTAGTGCAAGTATTAGATAGGGGATGGGTCATGGAATATAGAAGGTATGAACTTGAAGGAAATGTGGAATTCAGGATCATGAGCAGGATGAGACAGCAGAATCTGCAAGGCCAGTATGGTGAAGGCCTAGAGAAGAGACAGGGGGAGATGTACAGGGGCTGGGAAAGGACATTTTCAGAAACAGGAGGTATGAGCACACACAGTCTCAGGTGTGTCAGTTACCATGGAGATGAAAATGGGAGAACTCACAGTGACCTTAGAAAAAAGGATACGAGGGGCCACTAGGTGGTGCAGTCGATAGAACACTGGCCCTGAAGTCAGGAGGACCTGAGTTCAAAACTGCCCTCAGACACTTAACACTTACTAGCTGTGTTACCCTAGGAAAGTCACTTAACCCCAACTGCCTCACTGAAAAAAAAGGAAAAAGAAAATAAGAAATGATATGAGAACAGGAAAACCCTTAGGGTAGCACAGGTCAGATTTTCAATGTCTTGCCATACAGGACATTCTACAGGTGGGATTGTTCAGAGAAAAAAAAAAAAACATCTGCTGGACAAGGGGCCTTCCAGAGGAAAATCTTGCAACTCACAAGGGAATATTTTCATTTCTATAATGTGTGTGTCCAAATATTAATTAGTATAAATTAAATCCATGTTTAAGAGGATAGATTTTGTGTATAAGTTCATTTCTTTATACCAGTAATAGTTTTTTCCTGATAAAAGTATTTTATTTTTTCCAGTTACATGTAGAGATAGTTTAACATTTATTTATATAAGACTTCCAATTTCAAATTTTTCTCCCTTCCTCACCTCCCTCCCCCCTCCCCTAGACAGCAGGTAATCTGATACAGGTTATATATGTATATATAATACTAAACATATTTCTGCATTAGTCATGTTATAAGAGAAGAAACATTACAAAAAAGGAAAAACCTCAAAAAAGAAAAACAACAGCACCAAAAACAAAAGAAATAGTATGGTTCAATCAGCATCCATATTCCATGGTTCTTTTTTTCCCTGGATTTGGAGAGCTTTTCCCATCATGAGTCCTTTGGAACTTTCTTGTGCCGTTGTATTGGTGAAAAGAATCTAATTTATCACAGTTGATCAACACATAATGTTGATGATACTGTGTATAATGTTCTTCTGGTTCTGCTTATCTCACTCATCCTCAGTTCATGCAAGTCCTTCCAGGTTTCTCTGAACTCCTCCTGCTCATCCTTTCTTACAGAACAATAGAATTCCATTACATTCATATACCACAACTTGTTCAGCCATTCCCTAATTGATGGGCAACCCCTCAATCTCCAGTTCCCTGCCACCACAAAAAGAGCAGTTATAAATATTTTTGTACATGTGGGTCCTTTTCCCTTTTTTATGATCTCTTTGGGAAAAAGACCCAAAAGTGGTATTGCTGGGTCAAAGGGTATGCACAGCTTTATAGCACTTTGGGCATAATTCCAAACTGCTCTCCAGAATGGTTGGATCAGTTCACAGCTCCACCAACAATGCATTAGTGTTCCAATTTTCCCACAGCTTCTACTATATTTGAGTAATATTTTTTATTAGGCATTGTGGTGTATATGAAAAATTAACAAGGAAACCAAACCAAAACCAAACCTCCAAAAATCCTTCCTGTATCTTCAACCCCAGTTTTCATAGGGTATACTGAGATTCCTGTCAAATTTTAGCTAATCAAAAAATCCCTCAAAACCACAACCCCTGTCCACTTAAACAAATGACATTCCTTATATTTCTATTGAGAAAGGCTGCTGTTCCTATTTCTATTTAAAATGCATTTAAACAAATTTTTGGAAAGAAAACAATATATTAATTGTAGAGAACATATTAGGAAGAAAAACATTTTGAAATCATATTATCAGGAAGACCCAGGTACAATGTGATAATAATCCAATGAATAAGAAATAAAAATAATTACACGAACAAAAAGATAACCTAGGATTTAATTATTGAAGCTTCATAAGTAACAGAACTAAAGTTTCCAGATCATGTTCTTTATAACTCATTATCAACAGTATAAGCAAATGCCATTACAAACTTTTAGAAATGAAATTTGTAGATGATAGGCTGGTGTTTCCTTGGAACCAACAATGTCATGTCTTAGAATCCTGTTAGCACAGTTAATCTCTGGGCTGTCAGTTCATATTTAATGACAACTGTTGGAGGTTGATGACATTTGCAAGGCATAAGTCCTAACTCTGAATGTCCCACTTCACAGTGGGGCTAGGAGAGCAAAACAAAACCTTAACACACAAAAGGTCAGACTTTGGAATGGGCTATAAATCAGTTTCCATGCAAACTGGAAGATCTTTGAGAACATGAAACAGAATGTGCTCTGGCAGGGAACTTAGAAGGGAATATATCATTAATGGTAAAGATTTATTTTCATCTATCTATTCTAAGTGAGCCAAAATTTTGGCCAATTTTAGAGAATTTCAAAACCCAGAAGGGGGGAGATTTTGCCTAGGATTTCAATCCTTTCATGTATTTTAATTAAAATTCAGTAAGAGGGATTCTGGGAAATGAATCCCAAATTCCCAATTAAACAAGTAAAAGAATCTAGTTAAGGTACTATCCCTTTTCTGACAAATGAAAATATACTGTGCCAAACCAAAAACACTTAGACACCACAGCCAAGGTATTTCCATATATGTTCTCCTTTTGTATAGAGGACAATTTATATTCCTAAGAAGGGAGATGAATGCAGAGTATCTTTGGGCAACAAAATGAATGTGTATCATGGGGAGGACTTAGAACAGACAAAGGTTATTTTTGCGAATTTGCAAATAGGTAAGATGCACGTGCAAAGGTCGAAATTAACCATTAAAAAAAGAAATATCAGAGAACATTCTCAGGATAATGAGCTGAAAAGGATTTTAGAAGCTGTAAGGTCAGAATTTTGAAGCTCCATAGAGAAGAGACTGGAAGACATATAGGGTCTGGGGATGGAAATTTTCAGAAACGGGAGATTTTGAGCACACACAGGGTCTGGCCTGGGAGTTGCCATGGAGATGAAAATGAGAGAACTTGAAGTACCCATAGAACATGAGGAATCAGAACAAAGGGCAGAAAAAGTTAGATGTTGCAGTGTTCTCCCAACCACTAATTGCTACAGGTGGGAGGGTTCAGGGAACAGAAATCTGGTGGGGAAGGGACCTTACACTGGAAAATCTCAAAATACACATGAGATTTATTTTCTGGCATATACATAGTGGGTCCAAATATGAAACATTTTAGCTAATTAAAAAAGGAATGTAGATTTTTTGTAGTGTATCATTCATTTACCCTAACATCATTTTCATTGTGCATCAGTGACGTGTAAGGAATACTAAGAAAGAAACTAAAAGCAACCATCAGTCACAACTTTGTTTCTTTAACCACAATACCAAAAGTGTTTGGGGAGATTATTGTCAATTGTTTGGCTAGGTAAATAAACACCTCAAAAGTGAAAACCCTGTACCTCCAAACCAATACAGTTGCATGTATTGTTGTCTGCAGTAAAGATTGCTGTTACTATTATTATTTTTAATGTTTCTATTAATATTAATAAAAATGAATATCCAGTCATTTTGGATAAACTATCTGAGATGTGATGAAAACGTTGAGTCCGTAGTCCTGAACCTGACTTGTGCATCAAATCTAAAATGTGACTTTTTATAGGGATTAGGAGGAGAGTGGGAGATATTCTGGAACTGAAAATGGAAATGATCAGAAACAGGAGAGGTTTAGTTAATAACCTGGTATAGTCATGGGGTATTGAAGGAAGGAGGTAGGAGAATGTCTTGAAGAAGGGACATCAAAGCAGAGAGTGCCCTCAGAAGGTACCAAGTCAGAATTGTGAGGGTCTAAAGATAAGAGAGGGTGGCAGAGGTATGGGGTGTGGGGATGGAAGTTTTCAGAAACAGGAGATTGTGAGCCCACAAAGTGTCTGTCCTGGGAGTTGTCATGGAGATGAAAATGAGAGAGCTCTCAGGGCCCATAGAAGATGGGC
Organism: Dromiciops gliroides; assembly: GCF_019393635.1. NCBI lineage: Eukaryota > Metazoa > Chordata > Mammalia > Microbiotheria > Microbiotheriidae > Dromiciops > Dromiciops gliroides. Next base: position 29,947,736 of record NC_057867.1, on the reverse strand, counting down.
AAACAGAACAAAGAGACTGCTAAAGGAAGAAAATGTCAGATGGTGCAGTGTACTCGCAATCATTATATGCTACAGGTGGGGGAGGTTTGAGAGGACAGAAAACATCTGGTTGGGAAGGCACCTTAGAGTTTCAAATCTCACTAAACATGGATTTATTTTCATATGTGTGTGTGTGTGTGTGTGTGTGTGTACACACACACACACACATATTCAGTGAGACCAAATATTGGTCTTTTTAAATGAATTTAATAGTAAGAAAATACATTTTTGGTAGGAGTGCATTCATTACTTCTATATAATTTTATCAGGCATGGTGATTCATAGGACAAACTAACAAAGAAACTAAGAAAACGAAACACACACCAAAGATATTGTTTCGTCATCCATAGTATCAAAAGGTTTGGGTGAGATTATAGCCATTTTTTGTCCAGATTAAAAATAAAACAGAAAACACCAAAAACTATTGTTGCAATTCTTTCCTTAGTAAAGACTGCTTTTTCTAGTAGTAATAATAAAAATATTGATTAATTTTGGAACCCCCTCCCCTAATTGTCAGGGTAGAAACTTTTTAGGAGAAGACATATTACAAAGTCATCATACTGGTTTCAGCAATGTACATTGCAATAATAATACTAATATTTTGAGGCACTACAACATGGTGTTATGTATAAAACAAGAATCATCATCTTTGGAAATCAGTTTATGGGGTTCACATTTTTAAGATGAAAGAATATAAATTGTAAGCAATAAATTTCCAAAACATATTAGTTAAAAAAATAATTTAAAAAATCATATTAGTAAGGTATTTTCTTAGATATGAGAATCTCCTATCTATGAACATACTTTTAAAAACCTGTGTGTGTGAGGGGCAGCTAGGTGGCGCAAGTAGATAAAGCACCGGCCCTGAATTCAGGAGTACCTGAGTTCAAATCCGGCCTCAGACACTTGACACTTACTAGCTGTGTGACTCTGGGTAAGTCACTTAACCCCCATTGCCCCGCAAAAAACAAAAACAAAAAAGCCCTGTGTGTGCATGTGCTTTTGTGTCTGTGTGTGTATCCAGGTACCGTTAAATGTATAAGGTTGGTGTACAAGGTTGCAGTGCACCAAAGGATCTCAGAAGACAGAATTTCCTAGCATAAGAGGAAGTTCCGCCTCTGAAAGGAAAAATTAGTAATAGGCTTGTGAAGCCAGCCTTTTTGATTAGTTCTTGGAACAAACCTGGAACCAAGAAAGGCTGAGCTTGATTGACATAGAGAAACTCAACTCCTGAGCTGGATGAGGCTCTAGGTCTAGGAATGGCAATTCATGGAATGACTATAACTGAGACAGAGAGGTGTTTAGAAGCAAATAACGAAATTGTTGGAAGAAATGGAATTTTAGAAGAGATAGTGTCAGTTCTGGGATACCTACTTTGTAGAAGACATTGAGGAGAGGCTCTAGAACAAGGAATATCTGATCCAGGAGAAAACAGAAAAATGTAAGACTGGAGTATCTTCAGACTTTCCATATGCCACAACTCTGAGAGCTCTTTGAATGTACTTCATACCTGCTGCGACTTTCAAATCTAAGATGTCATAAACTTCAAAGATCACTTGAAATATATTCTTAGTGGGCACAAATATTTTCCTGTTCTAGGTAAACAAAGAAAGAGAACTAAGAAGTTCTAGATGGGATTACTCATTTATTTCAATTTACATTACATTATATCCTTGTGAAATCATTTTTTTATATCTTCCACCACAAACCTAAAAATCTTTCTTGAAAGGAGTGATAAGTTTTTGGTCAGATAAAAAATTCCCAGGCAAGGTAATATAAAATCTGCAGGGAAAACGCAATTTGACAAAGATCTTTCTTTGATAAAAACCAGCCATTGATATAAATAATATTTATATGGTATGAAGAATGTTCTTGAACACAAAGAAAACCTAGGCTTCCATTTTTGAAGCCTCACCAAAGTGGCAGAAATGACAGAAAATTTTCCAGATCATGGGATCTCTAAGTTATTAGGTACATTACTATGAAAATTTAGTAAAAAAAATGTTTTAATGAAATTTGGATATGAAAGGCTTGTTATTCCTTGAAACCAACAGTTTCATATCTTAGCATGTCTTTAACAGATTTAATGCCTGGGCCATCACTTCAAGGTCAATGGCAATTGTTGAAGGTGGATAAAATTTAGCTTACCAAAATTCCTACCTAAGTGCAAGTCCTACATCTAAATGTCCCACTTTGGAGCAGGCATAGGAGAGCAAAGCAAAACCTTAGAACACTAAAGGTCAGACTTTGGACTGGGCTACAAAGCAGCCTCTATGATTGTTGGGAGCTCTCTGAGAACAAGAATCAGAATGTCTTCTGGCAGGAGCCTAAGAAGGGAGAATAGCAAAAATGGCAAAGTTTAAATCTCATCTATATATTCTAAAGTGAGCCAAAATATTGGCCAGTTGTAGGGAATTTGAAAATGCAGAAGGAGGGAGATTTTGCTTAGAATTTCAATTCTTTCCTTTGATTTAATTCAAATTCAGTAGTAGTGATTCTTTTAAATAAATCACAAATTCACAACCACACTGCTAAAAGAATCTCAGTAAAATACTATCAATTTTTTGGCAAACCAAAAAAAAAATGTGCCCAAATTGAAAACACTTGGACACCAAAATCTGTTCTCCTTTACTATAGAGTACAACTGATATTACTAAGAAGGAAAATGAATGCAGAGTATATTTGGGCAATAAAATGAATGTGTAACATGGGGAGGATTAGAACAGAGAAATTGTGAATTTGTATATAGGTAAGACGAATGTGCATTGTAATAATTATCTAATAAAAGGACATCATTATTGATCTATTTCAGTCTCATGAACTGGTTAGAAGGAGCAAGGTCAAAATTATGAGGGTCTAACAAAAAGAGAGGGAGGCTGAGGTATAGGGTCTGGGGATGGAAATTTTCAGAAATGTGAGATTTTGAGCACACAGAGTCTCAGACCTGGGAGTTGCCATGGAGATGAAAATGAGAGAGCTTGAAGTGCCCATAGAAGATGGAGAATCAGAACAAAGAGAGCCATTAGGGTAGAAAATATCAGATCTTGCAGTGCACTTTGAACCATTATGTCCTACAGGTGGGAGGTTGCAGAGAACAGAAATTATCTGGTGGAGAATTATCTGATGTGCCTTAGAGTGGAAAATCTCATAAAACATATGTATATATTTTCATGTATCTACTCAGTGAGCACAAATATTGGGCTTTAAAAATGAATTTATATATAAGATGATACATAAAAGAAAAAAAACCTTCAAAAATATTTTCTCAACAACTACATTACCAAAAGGGGTGAGATTATAGCCATTTTTTTCCTAGCTTAAAAATACCCACGGAACCACAAAAGCTATTACTGTATTTCTTTCCTTACTAAAGAATGTGTTTTTTCCTATTAATTAGAATAAAAATAAATAATGAGTAATTTGGGACCTCCCCTCATCCCTGATTTTCAGGACAGAGACCTTTTTAGGGAGACATATTTCAAAGACATCATATTTGTTAAACTAATGTACATTGTAATACTAATTCAAATAACAAAATTTAAAATGTTAACTTGACAAAAGTTTTCTTTATATGACTTTAAAACCCAAAACTTATGTCTTCTACGGTCCTTAGAATTCTAAAGGTCTTGGTTTCCCGGGGATTTTCATGTTGGAAATAATTTGGAGAATAATAGAAGATGTCCAGACTGGTGGTTAAGTCCTGCCTTTGAATGTACCAATGTGGAGTGGAAAGTGAAGCCAGAATAGGTGGTCATGGAGTTGACTGGAACCCAGCCGGTGTGGATTGGTAGATACTTTGAATCCAGAATCCTCAGCTTGACTTAGCTGTTAAATCTATAATGTCATTGTTAGGAGGGGCTAGAAGGGAAAGAGTGGGAGATATTCAGGGGATGAGAAGGGAAATTCTTAGAAATAGGATGGTTTTGTCACATATTATGTAGCCATGGTTAACAGTACGATGGAGATAGGAGAGCACTTTGAAGAAGGGATATCAAACCAGGGAGTGCCCTGGGACTCCAAAGGTGGATTTTAGAATGTCCTGAAAATCACCTTGTTTGATTGGTGGACAATGTCTGAGATCAGAAATGATTAGCTCTGAATAGGCCTTGGAATGGAAAATATCAAAAAATGTCAAAGATGTATTCTCAGTTATATTCTTACTTTGCTTACATATTAGCCTGTTGGATGTTATTTAAAAAAGGATCAGGCAGATGGTTCTTATGAGATCAAACACAAATACAAATTTAATTTTAAGGATGAACTAGATATGGCAAAAAGAAAAGAAAAATCTGACTTCTTTAACAACAGAGTCTCAAGCATAGGGTGAAATTCTTATAGATTTTATGTCTAACCAAAAAGTCCTTGGAAATCTCAAATATCTGTATATGAAAACCAATGAAATCCCCTGTAGTTAATTCATTGATAAAGATACCCATTAAACAAGATTATAAGGGAAGTAGAAAGCTGGGCAATTTTTATATCCAGTGTTTCTGATAAAGACCTCATTTCTAAAAAAATATATAGAGAGAACTGGATCAAATTTAGGAATTCAAGTCATTCCCCTGTTGAGAAATTGTCAAAAGATATGGACAGACATTTTTCTTTTTTCTTTCTTTCTTTCTTTCTCCTTCTTTCTTTCTTTCTTTCTTTCTTTCTTTGTTTTTAGACATTTTTCATTTGAAGAAATTAAAGCTCTCTATAGTCATATAAAAATGCATATTGTAATTCAGTAAGAGAAACATTGTTTGATGATCAACTGTGAAAGACTTAGCTCTTCTCAGCAATAAAATGATCCAAGGCAATTCCAAAAGACTTATGATAGAAAGTGCTTTCCACCTCCAGAAAAAGAACTATGGACTGAATGCACATCAAAGCATACTATTTTCCCTGTATTTGTTGTTGTTATTTTTTCTTTTTGTTTTTTCCCTCTTGTTCTGATTCTTCTTTTACAACATGACTAATATTCAATATGTGTAAGATGAAAGTATATGTATAACATATCTGATTGCTTGCCTTTTGGGGAGGGGAAATAATAGAGGGGAGGAAGAAAAATTTGGAACTCAAAAGCTTATAAAAATGAATGTTGAAAACAATCTTTACATGTACTTGGAAAATAAAATACTACCAAGAAAAAAAATTAATTCCCCTAAAAATAGAAAAAAGAAATAGATAGGGAACAGCTAGGTGGCGCAGTGGATAAAGCACTGGCCTTGGATTCAGGAGGACCTGAGTTCAAATCCAGCCTCAGACACTTGACAATTAACTAACCCTCACTGCCCTGCAAAAAAAAAAAAAAAAAAAAAGGAAGAAAAAGGAAATAGATACCTATTGCTAGTAGTATTCATGAAAACGAATATTCAGTACTTTTGGCCATTACAACATGATCTTTTGTTCTATGAACTTGCAAATGGAGAAAACATCTTTATGGAAATCAGTGTATGGGTAAGACTTAAGTGGCTAGTAAAAAGTAAACAACAAACTAAAGCTCAGCATAAAAGTAAACCAGATGTTAGGAGTGTTGCTTTAGATATGAGAATCTCCAATCTGAATGGCTGAATGTCTGGATCTCCAGCTGCCATTAAAGCAGAAAAGTTGGTGGCAGACCAGAGCTTAGAAGACACAATTTCCTTAAATGGCAAAAAAAATTCTCACCTCAGAAAGGACCACAATTATCAACAGAAGTGAAAGACAGAATTCATGAAGAGGTTTTCGATCTGGATCATAGAATATCTGACCTTGCTGGAAATATAAAATCTAGAAGACTGAGCTGGCAGAGGCTGTAGAAACAGCAATGTCAGGTGGGAAACTGAGCAGAATAGGGAGTGTGAGATGCTCAGAAGCTGCTGAGGGAAACTGCTTGAAGAAAAGGGCTTTTAGAAGAGACAAGTTAAGGTCAGGGTAGAGCCTTAGAGAAGGGAATGAGAGGGTGAGGAGAGCCTCAAGAAGAAGGGATATCTGATCCAGGAGGAAGAAAAAGTCAGGACTAGACAATTGTCCATATGCCATGGCCGTATGGACCCTGAGAACCTACATCATCTGCTGGAGAATGGACCTGTAAATACAAAATGTTGTCAGTTTCATGTGTTACTAGACGTATATGCTCAGGGGGCAAAAATATTTTCCAGTTTTAGGCAAATAAAGAAAGGAGGAGAATTTAGAACTTCTAGAAGATATTGATCATTCCCTTCAATTTACTTTTTATTATACTATTGTAAAAACCTCAGAAAAATTCACATCTGATACCATACATCTATAAAGGTTTGTTTAATGTACTGATCGATGTTTGGCTAGCTAAAAAAATCTTCAGAGAAGGAAATGTATCAGCACCGTGAAAAAAAAATGCCATTTATGAAGATCCTTTTTTGATGAACACCGCCACTTCTGTGATTAATGTTGATAATGAATATATTTGAATAGAAAAATACGAAACTAGTTGTCGATGTTGGAAGCCTCAAAAGACAAAGAAGTAGACAATTCCTTAATCTGAAGTTTTGGGGTTTTTTTGACTGTTTTCTCTCACAACTAGCTAATATGGGAATTTTTCCATGACTACTCACATATAACTTATTTTGAATTGCTTGAGTTTTTGTGGGTGGGGGGGTGTGGGAATGGAGGGAGGAAAGGAAGTTAGAACACAAACTTTTAAAAAATTGATGTTAAAATTTGTTTTTACATATGTTTTGGAAAATAAAATTCTATTAAATAAAGAGTCATCACTTAGTTGATGAAAAAAAAGACCTAGCAGTAATGTTTCCAGGCCAAGCTCTCTGTAAGTAATTAGGTACACTGTAATAAAAATTATTCAAAATATTTTCAAAAGTAACTTTATAAATCAGAGAATGGCCTTTTACTGGAACCAAAAACATAATGTATTAGAATGTCCTTAGCACACTGGATGTTTGAAGTCTTTCAGTTCCCATTTAAGGGTAATTGATGATTGGTGGAGGCTCTCTGAGGACATGATTCAGAATTTGCTCTGGTAGGTCCCTTAGAATGGAAAATATCAATTATAGGGATTTCCCCAAACCAAAAGACAGGCATTATCCCAGGGATTATAATGGTTTGCAACAATTTAATTTCTTTGAAATAAACTGAGCACCTACAACTACACAGGTAGACGAGTCTGGCAAAATTTACAGTATATATGTTGGCAAACCAAAGAAATGGAACCAAACTAAAAATACTTTCACACAAAAAACACATGTAATTCACTGTATGTGCTACTTTGTTCTAGGTGCTTTAGATAGGGCAGCTAGGTGGCACAGTAGATAAAGAACTGCCCTTGGATTCAGGAGGACCTGAGTTCAGATCCAGCCTCAGACTCTTGACATTTAGTATCTGGCTGACCCTGGGCAAGTCACTTAACCCTCATTGCCCCACAAAAAAGAATGTTTTGGATACTGCTACTGATGAAAATGGATACTGAATATGTTTGGGCAACTTAATGAAGGTATAGCATGCTAAGGACTTAGAAGAGACAAGGGTTAATTTTGTTACGTTGTATATAGGTGAGCATTGACTGCATTGTAATAAAGATCCTGTAAAAATAAAAGTAAAAATTCTTATGGATAATAAGAGGCTACTGACTTCAAATCCAAAATATAAATTCTTGGTAGCTGCTTGGAACAAGGAATATTGTTTCTGCTCCAGGGATATTTCAAGAACATATGTTAGAGAGATCCTGGATGTTAGCATATAGGATATCCTAGGTGGGGGTAAATCCTGATACTTTAATTCAAGATTTTGTATAAAAAGTTTACTTTGAGTAAGTAAGTAAGGTGGGGATGGATTATGGAACAAAGAAGGTATGAACTTGAAGGAAATTTGAAATTCAGGCTCATGAGCTGGATGAGACAGGAAAATCTGCAAGGCCAGACTTGTGTGTGCCTAGAGAAGAGACAGGAGGTGACGTACAGGAGCTGGGAAGGGACATTTTCAGAAACAGGAGGATGGGAGCACACACAGTCTCAGGTGTGCCAGTTACCATGGAGATGAAAATGGGAGAGCTCACAGCATCCATAGAAGAAAGGATATGAGAACAGGACAGCCCTTAAGGGAGCAAAGGTCAGATCTTCAGCGTCCTGCAAAACAGGACATGCTACAGGTGGGAGTGTTCAGAGAAAAGAAACCATCGGCTGGACAACGGGCCTCCCAGAGGAACATCTCACAACTCACAAGGAATTATTTTCATTTCTGTAAAGTTTGGGCCCAAATATTAAATAGTATAAATTAAAGGCATGTTTAAAAGGATAGAGTTTGTGTAGAAGTTCATTTGTTTATACCAGTATTATTTTTTATTAGGCAATGTGATGTATATGAAAAATTAATAAGGAAACTAAAACAAAACCAAACATCCAAAAATCCCTCCTCTATCTTCAACCCCATTTTTCATAGGGTTAAGAGAGATTTCTGTCAAATTTTGGCTAATGAAAAAACTCCCTCAAAACCACAACCCCTATCCACTTATATAAATGGAGTTCCTTGCATCTCTATTTATAAAGGAGTGCTGTTTCTATTGCTATTGTGGAAAATGAGTATCAAGAAACTTTTGAAAAGCAAACAAGATGTTAATCAGAGAACATGTTAGGGAGAAAAGGATTTTGAAATCATCTTATCAGTAAGACCCAGGTATATTGTGATAATAATCTAATGAATAAAATTTAAAAATAATAACATGAACAAAAAGACAACCTAGGTTTTAATTCTTGAAGCCTCATAAGTGACAGAACTCATGTTTCTAGATCATTGTATTTGTAATTCATTAGGAACAGTGTAATCAAAAGGCATTTAAAACTGTTTGAAATGAAATCTGCAGGTGATAGGATGGTACTTCCTTGGAACGATTTCATATCTTAGAATGTCCTTAGCACAGTTAATCTCCTGGCTGTCAGTTCACATTTAATGCCAATTGTTGGAGGTTGCTGACATTTGTCTAACCAAATTCCCTAGCAAGGTGTAAGTACTAACTCTGAGCGTCCCACTTTGGAGGGCAGAGAGAAGAGCAAGACAAAACCTTAGAACACAAAATGTCAGATGTTTTAATGGGCTATAAATCATCCCCTATGCTAGATGGAATCTCTCCAAGGACATCAATGAGAATGTGCTACGGAGAGGAACGTAGAAGGGAAAATATCATAAATGGCAAAGATTTCTTTTCATCTATATATTCCAAGTGAGCCAAAATATTGGCCAGTTGTAGGGAATTCAAAACCAAGAAGGCAAGAGATGTTGCCTAGGATTTCAATCCTTTCTTGTATTTTACTTAATACTGTCATAAAGATGCTTTGAAATGAATCCTGAATTCCCAATTACTCAAATAAAAGAATGTACTTAAAGTACTACCTATTTTCTGACAAATGAAAGTAGACTCTGTCGAACTGAAAACACTTGGACACCAAGGTCATCATAATTGCATATATACAGAGGACAACTGATATTCCTAAGAAGGGAGATGAATGCAGAGTACCTTTGGGCAATAAAATGAACATGTATCACGGGGAGAACTTAAAACAGAGAAAAGTTATTTTTGCGAATTTGTATATAGGTAAGATTCATGGGCAATGGTTATAATTAACCTATAAAAAAGAAATATCCTTAGAGATCATTTTCAGGATAATGAGCTGAACAGGCTGTAGAAGGTATAAGGTAAAAATTGTCAGGGTCTAATTAAAGGAGGATGGCAGAGCTGTAAGGTTTGGGGAGGGAAATTTTCAGAAATGGTAGATTTTGATCCACAGAGTGTCCGACCTGGCGATTGCCATGGAGATGAAAATGAGAGAGCTTGAAGTTCCCATAGAAGATGGGCAATCACAAGAAAGGGCAGAAAATGTCAGAAGCTGCATTCTTCTCCCAACCACTATTTGCTAGAGGTGGGAGGGTTCAGGAAACAGAAATCTGGTGCGGAAGGGGCCTTAGAGTGGAAAATCTTGCAAAATACATGGGATTTATTTCTCAGTATATACAGAGTGGGTCCAAATATTAAACATTTTTAACTAATTAAAAAAAGAATGTACATTTTTGTAGGATATTTATCCTAGGGGCAGCTAGATGGTGCAGTGGATAGAGCACTGGCCCTGAAGTCAGGAGGACCTGAGTTCAAATCCAGCCTCAGACACTTAACACTTACTAGCTGTGTGACCTTAGACAAGTCACTTAACCCCAATTGCCTCACCAAAAAAAAAAAAGAGAGAGAGATATTTATCCTAACATCTTTTTAATTTTGCATCAGTGATGAGAAAGGAATACTAAGAAAGAAAGTAAAAGTAATTATAAATCAAAACCTTGTTTCTTTAACCACACTAGCAAAAGTGTTTGGTGAAATTACTGTCAATTGTTTGTCTAGGTAAATAAATTCCTCAAAACTGCAACCTCTGTACCTCCAAACCAATACAGTTGAACCTATTGATGTCTGCAGCAAAGACTGCTGTTTCTATTACTATTAAAAATACATATCCAGTAATTTTGGAGAAAAAAAATCTCAGATGTCCAGAATAGAGACCTTTTTAGGGAAATTTCTATTGGAATGTCATAAAATCCATTGGACCAATGTACATTATAATAATAATTCAAATAATAAAATTAAAAATAATAATCTGACACAAGTTTTCATGATTTGGCTTTAAAAATAAAAACTCATTTCTGATAAGGTCTCTGGAATTCTACAGGTCTAGGTTTCCAAGTACTTTTTATGTGGGAATGTTGGAAGTGGTTTGAGAACAGACAGAAAATATCCAAACTAGTCCTTAAGTCCTGCCTCTGAATGTTCCCATGGAGAGTGCAAAGTGAATGCCTAGCCTAGTAGAGATCATGGAGGGCACTGGAACCAGCCTGTGTTGGGCTGATGGAAATGTTGAATCAATCCAGAGTCCTTAACATGACTTATCCATCAAATCTAAAAATGTCGCTGTTCAGAGAGTGATTAGAAGGAGGAGAGTAGGAGATGTTCTGGAACTGAAAATGGAAATGGTCAGAAACAGGAGGGGTTTTGCTAAAAGCCTGTTATAGCCATGGAGGAGAGAAGGAAGGATATAGGAGAGCATGTCGTAGAAGGGATATCAGAGCAGAAAGTGCCTTGAGACTTTAAAGGGCAGATCTTGGAATGTCCTGAAAATCACCACATTTCATTGCTAGTAAATCTCTGAGAACAAAAATGACTGGCCCTTAATGCGCCTTAGAAGACAGAATGTCATCAATGGCAAGGATGTATTTTTAGAGAGAGTCTTAGTTGGCTCAAATATTGACCTGTTCTAAGTTATTGAATAAACAAGATGAAGGTTGATTGTCAGATTATCAGATCAAACCTAAATTTAATTTTAATTTTAGTGTGCCTTCTTTATTGAAGATGATAAAATCTTCTGTCAATTTTTTGGTCACAGAAATTGCTATAGCCATCCCTTAACAGTACAATCCTCTGCAAATATTTCACTGATAAAGAGAGCTATTGATTGTACTATTTTCATGAGGAATATTCAATATTTTGAGGCATTCCAACATGGTGTTTTATGTATAAGCCAAGAAGAATCATCTTTGGAAATCAGTATATCAGTAAGTTTGGCATTATTAAGATAAAACAATAAAAGAAATATAAGCAATAAAATTCAAGAAGATATTAGGGTATTTTCTTAGATATGAAAATCTGTGAAGGTTCTTAAAAAATATGTGTGTGTGTGTGTGTGTGTGTGTGTGTGTGTGTGAAGGTACCATCAAAGGTGCAAAGTTGATGGTGTGCTCCATCCCCCAAAACAGAATTTCCCAGTATAACAGTTCCATCTCTGAATGTAAAAGAATAGTAATTGGATTGTGAAGCCAGAATTTTTGAATAGTTCTTGGAACAAACTTGGAACCAAGAGTATCTGAGCTTGACTGAAATACAGAAACCAGAATCCTGAACTGGATGAGGTTCTAGAACCAGTAATGTCAGTTGGGGGAAATGACTAGAAGTGAGAGAATGGGAGATGTTCAGAGGCTGAGGGAAAATGTATGAAGAAATGGTATTATAGAAGAGAAAAAATCTCAGTTCTGGGTGTAGCCTTGGAGAAGAGAATGAAAGACAGAATAGAGACTATTAAAAAGAATTTGATCCAGAAGAGAACAGCAAAGGTCAGGACTGGAGCATCTTCAAATTTTTCACAGGTCATGGCTCTGAGAGCTTTTAGAACTCAATTTATCTGCTGTTGAATCGACTTTCCAATACAAATATCATAAATTTCAGGGATCACTTCAAAAATATGCTCTTAGTTGTCAAAAGTATTTTCCAGTTCCAAGTGAAGAAAGTGGTAGAAATTAGCATTACTACCTGAAATCTATTATTTATTTCAAATTTCTTCATATTATACCCTTGTGAAGCTCAAACCTTGTTTTATATCTTCCACCACATAGCTAAAATGTATTGTTGTTGTTTTACATAATTGCACATGTATAACCTATATCTGATTGCTCACCACCTCAGGCATGGGGGAGGGGAGAAAGGGAGGGAATGAGAGAGGGATAGAATCTGGAACTCAAAACTCTAAATAAAAACATAAAAAAATATGTTCTTGAAATAAGTGATGATGTTTTGGCTAGCTAAAAATTCTCAGGCAAGGTAATACACCACCTCAATGAATCCAATACAATTCTGTGATGATCTTTCTTTGATAAAGGCTGCCCTTGACAGGATTATTATTGACAATGAATACAGAATGTTTTGAGACACAAAGAAAACCTAGGTTTTGATTTCTGAAACCTCGTCTGAGACAGTACTGAAGTTTCCAGATGATGACATTTGTAGATCATTAGGTACAGTGTGATTAAAACCCATAAAAAATTTTAAAATGAAATTTATCAAGGATTTAATGGTGTTTGCTTGGAACCAATGATTTCATGTCTCAGAATGGCCTTAGCACTTTTTTTTTTTTTGGTGAGGCAATTGGGGTTAAGTGACTTGCCCAAGGTCACACAGCTAGTAAGTGTTAAGTGTCTGAGGCCGGATTTGAACTCAGGTACTCCTGACTCCAGGGCCGGTACTCCATCCACTGCACCATCTAGCTGCCCCTGTCCTTAGCACTCTTAATGCCTGGGGTGTCAGTTCACACTCGATGATTTTTGGAGGTGGCTGAAATTTGGCCTAACAAAATTCCTAGCTAAGTGCAAATCCTAACTCTGAATGTCCCACATTAGAGCAGGCTTATGAGAGTGAAGCAAAACCTTAGAACACCAAAGGTCAGACTTTAGAATGGGCCACAAAACAGTCTATATGATAGCTGAGAGCTCTCTGAGAACCAGAATCTAAATGTGCTCTGGCAGGGGCCTTAGAAGGAAGAATATTATAAATGGCAAGTTGTAGGGAATTTCAAATCCCAAATCCCCAAATATCATAAATTTCAAAACCCAAAACCCATAAATGGCCAGTTGTAGGGAATTTCAAAACCTAGAAGGAGGGAAGATTTTGCCTAGGATTTCAATACTTTCCTGTAATTTAATTAAAATTCTGTAGTAATGATACTTTGAAATGAATCACTAATTCACAGCTACACACCTAAAAGAATCTCAGTAAAGTACAATCTATTTTTTGACAAGCCAAAAAAAAAATTCACCCAAACTGAAAACACTGGGACATTAAAACAAAGGTAATTCTGAATATGTCGTCCTTTAGTATAGAGAACAATTGTTATTACTTTTTTTTTTTTTTTGGTGAGGCAATTGGGGTTAAATGACTTGCCCAGGGTCACACAGACAGTAAGTGTCAAGTGTCTGAGGCCGGATTTGAACCCAGGTCCTCCTGACTCCAGGGCCAGTGCTCTATCCACTGCGCCATCTAGCTGCCCCCAACAATTGTTATTACTAAGAAGGGAAATGAATGCAGAGTATCTTTGGGCAATAAAATGAACATGTAACAGAGAGGACTTAGAACAGATATGGGTTAGTTTTGCAAATTTGTATATACTTAAGATGTATAGTTAATGTGCATTGTAATAATTATCTAATAAAAAGAAAAAGAAATATCCTTATAAATCATTTTCAGGCTTAGGAACTGGAGGGAGTTGTAGTATATGCAATGTCAGAACTGTGAGTTTCTAAGGAAAAGAGAATAGCAGAGGTCTAGGGTCTGGGGATGAAAATTTTCAGAAATGGGACATTTTGAGCACTCAGTGTCTGGGCTGGGAGTTGCCATGGAGATGAAAATGAGAGAGTTCACAGTACTTGTAGAAAATGGGGAATCAGAACAAAGAGAGCATTAGGGCAGAAAATGTCAGATCTTGCAGTATCCTCCCAACAATTATGTGCTACAGGTGGGAGGGTTCAAAGAACAGAAATTATCTTGAAGGGAATAATCTGGATGGGCCTTAGAGTGGAAATCGCACAAAACACATGAATTTATTTTCAGGTATATAATCAGTGAGCCCAAATATTGGGCTTTTTAAATGATTTTAAATACAGGAAGATACCTTTTTAGGTAGGACTGCATTCATTTATTGTAATATAATTTTTATCAAGCACAATTATTAATATGAAAAAGTAACAAAGAAACTAAAAAAAGAGAAAGAGAAACCACAAATTTTGTCTCATTATCCACAGTACCAAAAGTACTGGGTGAGATTATAATCATTTTTGTCTGGCTTAAAAAAAAAAGAAAGAAACCCACAAACCACAAAACGTGTTATTGTATTTCTTTCCTTCTATTTCTTTTTTTTCTTTTTTTTCCCTTCTATTTCTAAAAACAAAAACAAATATTGTATAATTTTGGAAACCAGCACCCAGATTTTCAAGATAGAGACCGTTTTAGGGAGACTTTTATTACAAAGTCATCATATTAGTTGGTCTAATGTACATTGTTTTATTTTTATTGTTGTTGTTTTTGTTTTGTTTTGTGGGGCAATGAGGGTTAAGTGACTTGTCCAGGGTCACACAACTAGTAAGTGTCAAGTGTCTGAGGCCAGATTTGAACCGGGTCCTCCTGAATCCAGGTCTGGTGCTCTATACACTACTCCACCTAGGTGCCCTAATGTACATTGTAATAATAATTCAAATAATACAATTTTTAAAAATAATAAAATAAAAAATAATAACTTGACAAAAGTTTTCTTGATATGACTTTAGACCCCAAAACCCTTGTCTTCTTTGGTCCCTAGAATTCTAAAGGTCTAGGGTTCCAGGTAATTTTCATGTTGGAAATTTTGAAGTAGTTCGGAGCACAGATGCCCAAACTAGTGGTTAAGTCCTCCCTTTGAATGTATCAATGAGTGGTGGAGAGTGAAGCTAGAAGAGGTAGATCATGGAAGACACTGGAACCCAGCATGTGTGGGATTGGTGGAAACTTTGAATGCAGAATCCTTGGCTTGACTCAGCTGTCAAATCTTTAATGTCATATCTTGGAGGGACTAGAAGGGAGAGAGTAGGAGACATTCAGGGGCTGAGAAAGGAAATTCTTAGAAATAGGAGGGTTTGGAGGCAGCTAGGTAGTGCAATGGATAGAGCACCGGCCCTGGATTCAGGAGGACCCGAGTTCAAATCCGGCCTCAGACACTTGACACTTACTAGAGTTGTGACTCTGAGCAAGTCACTTAACCCCAATTGCCTCACCAAAAGAAAAAAAAAAGAAATAGGAGGGTTTTAGCACATATCATGATGTAGCCATGGTTAAGAGAAGGAAGGAGGGAGCAGAACACTCTGAAGAAGGGATATCAAAGCAGGGTAGATCTTGGCATATCCTGAAAATTACCATGTTTCTTTGATGGGTGATGCCTGAAAACAGAAATGATTGGCTCTGAAAGGCCTTAAAATGGAAAATATCAAAAATGTGTTCTATTAGATATGAGAATCTCCAAACTGTGAATGTCTTTAGAAATATGAATGTCTGAACCTCCAGTTGCCATTAAAACAGATATGTTGGTGGTAGACTAGAGCTTAGAAAACAAAATTTCCCTGCATGGCAAAAAGTCTCATCTCAGAAAGGAACAAAAATTAGCAATGGAAGTGAAAGAGAGAATTCAGGAAGAGGTTTTTGATCTAGAACATAGAATATCTGACACTGAAGAAATCTAATATCTAGAAGACTGAGCCGGAAGAGTCTGTAGAAACAGCAACGTCAGTTTGGCAACTGACTAGCACAAGGAGAGTGGAAGACTTTCAGAGGCTACTGAGAGAAATTATTTGAGGAAATGGGATTTTACAAGAGACAAAGTAAGTTTAGGGAAGAGCCTTAGAGAAGAGAATTAGAGATTGAGGAGAGCTTCGAGAAGAAGGGATATCTGATTTAGGAGGGAGAAAAGGTCAGGACTAAAGTGTCCCCCAATATTCTATTTGCCATAGCCGTGAGGACTCTGAGAACCCACTTAATCTTCTGTGGAATGGACATTTAAATGCAAAATGTTGTCAGATTCAAGAACTACTTGAAATATATGCTTAGGGGGCAAAAATATTTTCCAGTTTTAGGTCAATAAAGAAAGGAGGAGAATTTAGAACTTCTGGATGATATCAATCATTTATTTCAATTTCCTTTCTCTTATATCCTTGTAAAGCTCAAAAAATTCACATCTGATAGCCGCAAATCTAAATGGGTTTGGTTATTGTACTGATAAATTTTTGTCTAGCTTAAAAATGTTCAGACAAGATAATATATCCGCACCGTGAAACAAATGCAATTCCATGAAGATCATTTTTGGCAAACACTGCCACTTTTATGATTAATGGTGATAATGAATATATATGAACAGAAAAAAAAAAAACAACCTGGCTGTCAATGTTGGAAGCTTCAAAAGACATAGAAGTGGGGCAGCTAGGTGGCACAGTGGATAAAGCACCGGCCCTGGATTCAGGAGGACCTGAATTCAAATCCAGCCTCAGACACTTGACACTTACTAGCTGTGTGACCCTGGGCAAATCACTTAACCCCAACTGCCTCATCAAAAAAAAAAAGTCATAGAAGTAATCTTTCCAGGTCAAACTCTCTGTGAGTTATTAGGTAAACTGTAATAAAATTATTTGAAATACTTTTAAAATTTAACTTTATAAATGATAGGATGGCCTTTCATTGGAACCAAAAATGTAATGACTTGGCATGCCCTTAGCACACTGAATGCTTGGCAGACTGAATGCTTGGTCTGTCAGTTCCCATTTAAGGGTGATTGACAGTTGGTATACCTAGAACTGGGAGGACATTGTGCATAGTGACAGCAGTATTGTTGGATGAGCAATTGTGAATGACTTAACTACTCTCAGCAATACAAAGATCCAAAAAAACAAAACCCAAGACTATTTGGTACTGGCTAAGAAATAGAGTGTTAGATCAGTGGAACTGCTTAGGCACAAGAGACACAATAGTAAATGACTATAGTAATCTACTGTTTGATAAATCCAAAGACTCCAGCTTCTGGGATAGGAACTCAGTATTTAACAAAAACTGCTGGGAAAACTGGAAGACAGTATGGCAGAAAGTAGGCATAGACCAACATCTTACACCTTATACCAAAAGAAGGTCAAAATGAGTACATGATTTAGACATAAAGGGTGATACCAAAAACAAATTAGGAGAGGAATGAGTAGTTTACCTCTCATAACTATGAAGAGAAGAAGAATTTAAGACCAAACAAGAGAGAGAGACTATTATGAAATGCAAAATAGATCACTTTGATTACATTAAATTAAAAAGGGGTAGTACAAACAGTGGCAAAGAAGCCAATATTAGAAGGGAGGCAGAAAGCTTGGAAACAATTTTTACAGCCAGTGTTTCTGATAAAGGCCTCATTTCTAAAATATCTAGGGAACTAAATCAAATTTATAGGAATATAAGTCATACCCCAATTGAGAAATTGTCAAAGGATATTTAGAGGCAGTTTTCAGATGAAGAAATCAAAGCTATCTATTGCCATATGAAAAAAGGTCTAAATCACTATTGATTAGAGAAATGCAAATCAAAACAACTCTGAGGTACCACCTCATAACTAGCAGATTGGCTAATTTGACAACAAAGAGAAAAATTGTGCCAGCTAGGTAGTACAGTGGATAAAGCACTGGCCCTAGATTCAGGAGGACCTGAGTTCAAATCTGGCCTCAGACACTTGACACTTACTAGCTATGTGACCCTGGGCAAGTCACTTAACCCTCATTGCCCTGCCCCCCTGAAAATAAAAGGAAAATTATAAAGGTTGGAGAAGATGTTGAAAAATTGGAACACTAATGCATTGTTGGTGGAGTTATAAACTGATCCAACCATTCTGGAGAGCCTTTTGGAACTATGCTCAAAGGGTTATATGGCTGTGCATAACCCTTTGACCCAGTAATACCACTACTAGGTCTATATCCCAAAGAGATAATAAAAAACAGGAAAAGGACCTACATGTAAAAATATGCATAGCAGCTCTCTTTGTGGTGGCAAAGAATTAGAAACTGAAGGGATGCCCATCAATTGGGGAATGGCTGAACAAGTTGAGGTATATGAATGTAATGGAATACTATTGTGCTGTAAGAAATGATGAGCAGGATGCAAAGGGAAATACACTGTATACAAAATAACAGCAATATGGTAAGATGATCCACTGTGAATGACTTAGTTATTTTCAGCAATACAATGATCCAAGATAACTCTGAAGGACTTATGAAAAATGCAATCCATCTCCAGAGAAAGAACTGATGGTAAAAAAAAAAAAAAAGAGAGAACTGATGGTGTCTGAATACAGATTGAAGACTATTTTTTTTAGTTCTTTTTTCTAAAGTTTTTTTGTCTGCTTTTTTTTTCACAACCTGACTAATGTGGAAATGCTCTGCATGACCACACATATATAACATATATTGAATTGCTTCAATTCTTAAGGGGAGGGAGGAAGAGAATTTGGAACAGAAAGTTTTAAAAATTGATGTTAAAATTTGTTTTTACATGTTATTAGGGAAAAAATAAAATTCTAAATAAATGGAAAAAATAAAAAATAAAATCCTCTGGCATTTAAAGGTGTAAAAAAAGAAATGATGAGAAGGCAGATTTCAGAAAAACCTGGAAAGACTTAAGTGGACTGATGCTGAGTGAAGTGAGCAGAATCAGGAGAACATTGTACACAATAACAGCAACATTGTATGAAGATCAACTGTGACAGACTTTGCTTTAATCAGCATTACAATGATGCAAGCCATTTCCAAAGGCCTCATGATGGGAGATTCTCTCCACATCCAGAAGAAGAACTGTGGCTTCTGAATGTAGGTTGAACCATACTATTTTTTTCTGTTTTCTTTTTTTTTCTTTTTTGAGGTTTTCTCCTTTTGTTATGATTCTTCTTTCAAGCATGACTAATTCAGAAATATGTTTAATGTGATTGTACATATATAACATATATCAGATTGATTGCTATCTTGGGGAGGGGGGAGGAAATGGAGGGAGGGAGAAAAATTTGAAACTCAAAATCATATAAAAACGAACGTTGAAAAACACCTTTACATATAACTGGAAAAAATAAAATGGCATTAAAGAAAAATATTAGAAAAAAGTTGTCATACCAAATTTTCTACCTGGACCTAACATCCCAACACAGGATGTCCCCTTTGAAGTGGAATATGAGAACAAAGCAAAACTCTAGGACAAAAAGTTCAGTCTTTTAAATGGGCCTTAAACACCCCCATATGATCGGTGGAAGCTTTCTGAGAACAGGAATCAGAATTTGCTCTGTCAGGTCCCTTAGAATGGAACATATCAGTTCTAGGGATTTCCCAAAAACAGAAGATGGGGATTGTCCCAAGGATTATAATGCTTTCCAACAATTTAATTTCTATTCTACCATAGGGATTCTTTGAACCAAATTGACAATTTATAACTACAAAGTTAGAGGAGTCTGGCAGAACTACAGTATATATGTTGGCAAGCCAAAAAAATACCCCCAAACACACCAAAGCAAATGTAATTCACTGCATGTGCTACTTTGATCAAGATTTCTTTGGATAAGACAGCTAGGTGGTACAGTGGATAAAGCACTGGCCCTTGATTCAAAAGGACCTGAGTTCAAATCCGGCCTCAGACACTTGACACTTACTAGCTGTGTGACCCTGGGCAAGTCACTTAACCCTCATTGCCCAGCAAATAAAGAATGCTTTTGATATTACTACTTATGAAAATGGATAGCGGGTATGTTTCGGCAACCCAATGAAGGTATAGCATGCTAAGGACTAGGAAGAGACAAGGGTCAGTGTTGCTTAGACTGTATAAATGTAAGCATTGAGTGTATTGCAATAAAGATTCAGTAAAAATAAAAGTAAAAATCCTTATAGATAATAAGAGGCTATTGCCTTCAATTCCAAAATAACACTTCTTGGTAGCCCCTTGGACCAAGGAACAGTGTTTCTGCTCCAGGAATGTTTCAAAAACATATGTTGGAGGGGTCCTGGATGTTAGCAGATAAGATTTTCTAGCTGGGGGATAAGCCCTTCTTCTGCACATCAAGATTTTGCATAAAAAGCTTAGTGGGCGTATTAGATAGGGGGTGGGTCATGGAACATAAAAGGTATGAACTTGAAGGAAATGTGGAATTCAGGATCATGAGCTGGATGAGACAGCAGAAACTGTAAGGTCAGAATGGTGAGGGCCTAGAGAAGAGACAGGGGGACTTGTACAGGGGCTGGGAAGGGACATTTTCAGAAACAGGAGGATGGGCGCACACACAGTCTCAGGTGAAAATGGGAGAACTCACGGTACCCATAGAAGTGGGGAAATGAGAACAGGAGAGCCCTTAGGGTAGCACAGGTCAGCATCCTGAAAAACAGGACATGCTACAGGTGGGAGTGTTCAGAGAAAAGAAACCATCGGCTGTGCAATGGGCTTCCCAGAAAATCTCACAACTCACAAGGAATTAATTTTATTTCTATAATGTTTTAGTCCAGTGTTGACTAGTATAAACTAAAGGGCATGGATCAGAAGGGAGGTTTTGTGTAGAATGTCATTTATTTATACCAGTGCTATTTTCATTAGGCAATGTGATATTTATGAAAAATAAACAAAGAAACTAAAAACAAAACAAACAGCTCAAACTTCCACGGTCAGTTACATTTTTCAAAAGGTTTTCTGTGGGGGGCAGCTAGATGGCACAGTGGTTAAAGCACCGGCCCTGGATTCAGGAGTACCTGAGTTCAAATCCGGCCTCAGACACTTGACACTTACTAGCTGTGTGACCATGGGCAAGTCACTTAACCCCCGTTGCCTAAAAAAAAAAAAAAAAAAAAAAAAGGTTTTCTGTGATTTATGGAAGTTTTTTTGCTAATCAAAAGCCTTCCTCAGAATTACAACCCCTGTCCACCTAAATAAATTCAGTTCCTTGTATCCCTATTTAGAAAGGATTGCTGTTTCTGTTGCTATTATGGAAAATTAGTATCAAAAAACTTTTAGTCAATTGATTTTTTTTATTGGGTAGGGGAATGAGGGTTAAGTGATTTGCCCAGGGTCACCCAGCTAGTAAGTGCCAAGTGTCTGAAGCTGGATTTGAATTCAGGTCCTCCTGAATCCAAGACCCATGCTTTGTCCACTGAGCCACCTAGATGCTCCTAAGAAACTTTTGAAAAGAAAACAATGGTAATTGTAGAGAACATATTAGGCAGAAAACTATTTTGAAATCATCATATCGGTAAGAGCCAGGTACATTGTGATAATAATCCAATGAATAAAAATAAAAATAATAACATGAACAAAAAGATAACCTAGGTTTTAATTTTTGGAGCCTCATAGGTGACAGAACTAATGGTTTCAGATCATGTTGCTTATAACGCATTGAATACCATGTAACAGAAATTCATTTAAAAAACTGTTTAAGGAGACACAGTAGTAAATGACTTTAGTAATGTTTGATAAACCCAAAGACTCCAGCTTCTGGGATAGGAACTCAGTATTTGACAAAAACTGCTGGGAAAACTGGAAGAGAGTATGGCAGAAACTAGGCATAGACCAACATCTTACACCTTATACTAAAATAAGGTCAAAATGGGTACATAAGACATAAGATTTAGACATAAGAGGTGATACCATAGGTAAATTAGGAGAGGAAGGAATAGTTTACCTCTCAGAACTTTGGAAAGGAGAACAGTTTATAACCAAACAAGAGATAGAGAATATTATGAAATGCAAAATGGATGATTTTGATTACATTAAATTAAAAAGATTTTGTACAAACAGAAGCAATGCATCCAAAATTAGAAGGGAAACAGAAAACTGGGAAACGATTTTTGTGGCCAGTACTTCTGATAAAGGCCTCTTTTAAAAAATATATCAGGAACTAAATCAAATTTATAAGAATCGAAGTCATGGGTCAGCTAGGTGGCGCAGTGGATAGAGCACCGGCCCTGGATTCAGGAGGACCTGAGTTCAAATCCGGCCTCAGACACTTACTAGCTGTGTGACCCTGGGCAAGTCACTTAACCCTAATTGCCTCACCAAAAAGAAGAATCCAAGTCATTCCCCAATTGAGAAATGGTCAAAGGATATGAACAGGCAGTTTTCTGATGAAGAAATCAAAGCTATCTATTGCCATATGAAAAAATGCTCTAAATCACTATTGATTAGAGAGATGCAAATTTAAACAACTCTGAGGTACCACCTGACAACTGTATGGTTGGCTAATATGACCAAAAAAAGGAAAATAATAAATGTTGGAGAAGCTGTGGAAAAATTGGAACACTAATGCATTGTTGGTAGAGCTGTGAACTGATCCAACCATTCTGGAGAGCAGTTTGGAATTATGCCCAAAGGGCTATACAGCTGTGCATGCCCTTTGACCCAGAAATACCACTATTGGGTCTTTTTCCCAAAGAGATCATAAAAAAGGGAAAAGGACCCACATGTACAAAAATATTTATAGCTGCTCTTTTTGTGGTGGTAAGGAATTCGAAAATTGAGGGGATGTCCATTAATGGGGGAGTGGCTGAACAAGCTGTGGTATATGAATGTAATGGAATTCTATTGTGCTGTAAGAAATGATGAGCAGTCAGATTTCAGAGAAACCTGGAAGGACTTGCATGAACTGATGATGAGTAAGATGAGCAGAACCAGGAGAACATTATACACAGTATCATCAACATTATGTGTTGATCAACTGTGATAGACTTGATTCTTCTCAGCAATTCAATGGTCCAATATAGTTCCAAAAGACTCATGATGGAAAAGGCTCTCCAAATCCAGAAAAAAAAAGAAGTATGGAATATGGATGCAGATTGAACCATACTATTTCTTTTGTTTTTGGTTCTATTGTTTATCTTTTGGGGGGTTTTCCCTTTTGCTCCAATTCTTCTCTTATAACATGACTAATGCAGAAAGATGTTTAATGTTATTGTACATATATAACCTATATCAGATTACTTGCTGTCTTGGGAGAGGGGGGAAGGAGAAAAAATTGAAACTAGAAGTCTCATAAGAACAAATGTTGAAAACTATCTCTACATGTAACTGGAAAATAATAAAATACTTTTACAATGTAAAAAAACTGTTTAAAATGAAATTTGTAGATGATAAGATGGTATTTCATTGGAAGCAACAATTTCAAGTCTTAAAATGTCCTTAGCACACTTAATGATGGCCCTTTCTGTTCACATTCAATGGCATTTGTTGGAGGTGGCTGAAATTTGGCTCATCAATTCTCCTAGCTAGGTCTAAGTCCTAACTCTGAATGTCCCACTTTGTAGCAGGGATAGGAGTGCAAATCAAAGGTCAGACTTTTGAATGGGCTACAAACCAGCCTCTGTGCTAGTTGGAAAATCTCTGAGAACATCAATTAGAATGTGCTCTGTGGGGGCAGCTAGGTGGGCACAGTGGATATAGCACTGGCCCTGGAGTCAGGAGGACCTGAGTTCAAATCTGGCCTCAGACCCTTGACACTTACTAGCTGTGTGATCCTGGGCAAGTCACTTAACCCCAATTGCCTCACAAAAAAAAGAAAAAAGAAAAGGAAAAAAATGTGCTTTGGCAGGGGTCTAAGAAGACAATATATCATAAATGGCAAAGATTTATTTTCAGCCATATATTCAAAGTGAGCCAAAATATTGACTAGTTCCAGGAAATTCAAAACTCAGAAGGAGGGAGATTTTGCCCTGGATTTCAAGCCTTTCATGTGATTTAATTAAAATTTCATACTATGGATGCTTTGAAATGAATCCCAAATTCACAATAACCCAAGTAAAAGATTCTAGTTAAAGTTCTATTTTCTTTTCTTCTTCTTCTTTTTTTGGTGGGGCAATGAGGGTTAAGTGACTTGGCCAGGGTCACACAGCTCCTAAGTGTCAAGTGTCTGAGACCACATTTGAACTCAGGTCCTCTTGAATCCAGGGCTGGTGCTTTATCCACTGTGCCACCTAGCTGCCCCCAAAGTGCTATCTATTTTCTGACAAATCAAAATATACTCTACCAACCTGAAAACACTTGGACACCAAAGCGAAGGAAATTCTCTATACTTTGTCCTTTATGGCTGAGAATAATTGATATTACTAAGAAGGGAAATGAATGCAGAGTATCAATGGGTAATAAAATGGACATATAACATGGGGAGAACTTAGAACAAAGGGTATTTTTGCAAATTTGTACATAGGCAAGATGCTTGTGTATTGTCCTAATCATTCTATAAAAAAGAAAAAGAAAAATCCTTAATGATCATTTTCAGGATCATGAGCTAAATGAGGTTGTAGATGGTTCAAGGTCAGAATTGTGAGGGTCTAAAGAAAAGAGGGTGGCCAAGGTATAGGGTCTAGAGGTGGAAATTTTCAGGAACAGGAGATTTTGAGCACACAGAGTCTCAGACCTCGGAGTTTCCATGGAGATGAAAATGAGAGAGCTAGCAGAGCCCATCTAAGATGGAGAATCAGAACAAAGAGAGCCATTAGGGTAGAAAATGTCGGATGCTGCAGTGTACTGCAAGCCACAATTTGCTACAGGTGGGAGGGTTCAGAGACCCGCAATCATCTGGTGGGGAAGGGGCCTTAGAGTGGAAAATCTCACAAAGCACATATATTTATTTTCATGTATACACTCAATGAGCCCAAATATTGGGTTCTTTAAATGAATTTAAATATAAGAAGACATATTTTTGTAGGAGGTTATACACTTATTCCATTATAATTTTTATTGGGTATCAGTGATATATAAGAAAAATTAACAAAGAAACCATGTCTTCTACCACATATCTAAAAGGGTTTGGTTCATGTACTGATAAATTTTTGCTTTGCTAAAAATCTTTAGCCGTGGTAATATACCAGCACTATAAAACAAATTCAATTCCATGAAGATCCTTTTTTCATAAGATTGCCTGGGAAGAGACATTTTCAGAAACAGGATTTGAGTAATCACTCAGGCCTGGGAGTTGTCATGGAGATGGAAATGAGAGAGCTCACAGTGCCCAAAGAAGTTGGAGAATCAGAACAAAGAGAGCCCTTAGGGCAAAAGAAGATAGGATATGCTACAGGTGGGAGGGTTCAGAAAATAGAAATCATCTGTTGGGGAAGGGGCCTCAGAGCAGAAAATATCACATATAGCAATTATTTCATTTCATGTATATACTAAGTTGGCTTGATGATTATCCATTTTAACCAATCTAAAAATTAATAGCCAGGTAGTTTTCATAGGAGATCATTCTTTTCCTATAATACAGTTGTTATTGGGGCATCAGTGATATATAAGAAAAATAAAAAGAAAGAAACTCAAACAGAAACAAACAAAAAACGTTGTTTCTTCAACCACAATGACAAAAGTGTTTGATGAGATTACTGTCAGTTTTTTGGCAACAAAAATACCCCTGAAAACCACAACCCCTGCACACCAAAATAAAGGTTGTGGAATCTATTTATTTCCTTTATAAGACTGCTGTTCCTACTGCTATTAACAAAAATGATTATGGAACAATTCTGCACAAAAAAAAAACCAACAAACGAACATTGTTGATAGAAAAGGGAAAAAAAAATCTGACATCCTTTACCACAGAGCCTTGAGGGTAAGGGGGAAATACTACCAATTTTATGCCTGCCCAAATTATTACCACAGTAAACAAACAAACAAAACAACAACAACAGTACAATACCCTGCAATTGTTGAATTGATAAAAATGCCTACTGATAGTACTATTTGTCATAATGAATATTCATTATTTTGAGGCATTTTAGCATGATGTACTGTTAAAAATAAACCAATAAAAGAAATGTAAGCCAAAAATCAGAAAAGATCATAGGAAGGTTAGATATGAAGGTTAGAACCTCTCCGTAGAGGTTCTTAAAAATGAATGTCTGTGTATCCATATGCCATTCAAGCTGCTAGCTAAGTGGGGTAGTGGACAGAGCACTGGCCCTGAAGTTGGGAAGACCTAAGTTCAAATCTCACCTCAGACACTTACTAGCTGTGTGACCCTGGGCAAGTCACTTAATCCCAATTGCCTTAAACATTCAGTCATCCTGATACAGAGCTTGCCAGTGGATCCAGATGGGTCTGGAGGAGAGAGTGAGGCTGGTGACTTTGCACAGCCTTGCCTCACTTAAATCCAGTTCACCTCATGACATGGCATCACCCTGATTCACAACTACACAGCTAATAAAGAATCTAGATAAAGTACTGTCTGGTTTTTTGTTGTTGTTTTTTTTTGGGGGGGGGCAAGCAAAAAAGTCCCCAAATTGAAAACAGTTGGACACCAAAGCAAATGTAATTTCCTATATGTTCTCCTTTAGTCTGGACTAAGACTGATATTACTAAGAAGGAAAATGAATGCTTAAATAAAACGAACTTTTAGCTAGCTGAGGACTTAGAGCAGACATGAGTTAGTTTTGCAAATTT
The DNA here is from genome assembly GCF_019393635.1 of Dromiciops gliroides. Taxonomy (NCBI): domain Eukaryota; kingdom Metazoa; phylum Chordata; class Mammalia; order Microbiotheria; family Microbiotheriidae; genus Dromiciops; species Dromiciops gliroides. The sequence continues at coordinate 29,920,951 of NC_057867.1, read as the reverse complement.
GTATATAGGTAAGAAGCACATGTATTGTAATAATTATGCAATAAAAAGAAATATCTTTATAAGTTCATTTTCAGGGCCATGAACTGGATGAGGTTGTAGAAGGGGAAAAGGTCAGAATTTTGAGGGTTTAGAGAAGAGAGAGTGGCAGAGGTATGGGGTCTGGGGATGGAAATTTTCAGAAATGGGAGATTTTGAGCACACAGAGTCTCAGACCTGGGAGTTGCCATGGAGATGAAAATGAGAGAGCTAGCAGAGCCCATCTAAGATGGAGAATCAGAACAAAGAGAACCATTAGGGTAGAAAATGTCGGATGCTGCAGTGTACTGCAAGCCACTATTTGCTACAGGTGGGAGGATTCAGAGACCAGAAATCATCTGGAGGGGAAGGAGCCTTAGAGTGGAAAATCTCACAAACCACATGGATTTATTGTCATGTATATATAAACATTGGGCATTTTAACTAATTTAAAAAATAAGAAGACAGATGTTTCTGTAGATCATTCATTTATTCTAATATGATTTTATAGAACATCAATGATATATAAGAAAAAACGAACAAAAAAATTGAAATACACACACACACACCCCCCAAAAATCTCATACTTCCAACCACACTAACCAAAAAGGTTTTGGGAGATTATTGTCAGTTTTTTGGTGAGCTAAATAAACCCCTTAACACCACAACCCCTGTGTCCCAAAAGAAATACAGTTGCATGTATTTCTTTCCTTAGTAAAGACTGTTGTTTCAATTACTATTAATGAACATAAATACCAAGTAATTTTTAACAAAAAACCTCAGTTGTTCAGTATAGAGACTTTTTTAGGGAGAAGAATTCTATTTCTAAGTCATCATATTGGTTGGACCAATGTACATTGTGATAATTATTCAAATAATAAAATAAAAATAATTACTTGAAAGAAGTTTTCTTGACATGACTTTTTTGTTTTTGTTTTTGCCGGGCAGCGAGGGTTAAGTGACTTTTCCAGGGTCACACAGCTAGTAAGTTTCAAGTGTCTGAGGCCAGATTTGAATTCAGGTCCTCCTGAATCCAGGGCTGGTGCTCTGTTCACTGCACCACCTAGCTGCCCCCTTGCTATGGATCTTGAACCAAAAACTCATGGCTTCTATGGTTCTTATAATTCTAAAGGCCTAGGTTTCCAGGTACTCTTCATGTTGGATTGTTGGAAGTAGTTGAAAGTACAGATGGAAATGTCCAGTGTATCCATCAGGAATAGAGTTGTATGGGCTTGCTGGAAGCCTTGAATCTAGAATCCTGAGCTTGAGTCTGCTGTCAAATGTCTAATATTGTTCAGCAGGACTAGAAGTGAGAGAATGGGAGATGTGCAGGAGTTAAGAATGGAAATTGTCAGAAACTGGAGGATTTTAGCACATGGCACATGGCCTGGTGTAGCTACAGTGAAGAGAAGAAATGAGGTAGAAAAGTAGTTATAAGAAGGGAAACCAGAGCACAGAGTTCCTTGAGACTCCAAAGGGCAGATAGTGCCATGTCCTGAAAATCACCATGTTTGATTGTAGGTCATTTAAAAAACAAGGACAAGGTGGGTTATTCTTATGAAATCAAATAAAAAGGAGAATTTAATTTTGGGGATGCATTGATGATTCAGTAAAGAAAAAAAATACATCCACAACCACACAGCCTAAATAATATGTTTTAGGGGCAGTTAGGTGGCACAGTGGATAAAGCACTGCCCCTGGATTCAGGAAGACCTGAGTTCAAATGCAGCATCAGACACTTGACACTTACTAGCTGTGTGACCTTGGGCAAGTCCACTTAACCCTCATTGCCCTGCAAAAAACCCAAAACAAAACAAAACAAAAAAGAAAATAATGTTTTATGGTTACCCCAAACAAATGAACAAATCCCAAATTTCTGTAACCCCCCCCAAAAAAAACCCATGCAATCCTCTGCCATTTTTTCATTGATAAAGGTAGATATTGGTAGAAGTATTAATTATAATGGATATTCAGTATTTGGTAACATGGTTTGTAACATGGACTTATAAAAGGAGAAGACTACTATTTGGAAATAGGTCTATAGGTAAAAGTCAAGTGTGTTGTTCAAACAAAAATATAAAAGAAACTTAGCCAAAATAAGCCCACCCAGGTATTAGGAGATTTTTCCTTTATATAAGAAAGTCTATTATTTGTGACAGCCCTTACAAAAATATTACTTGAAAGGTAATATTTAAACAGGTAAGTCAGTGGTAGACTAGAGCTTAGAAAACAGAATTTCTCATCATGGCAGTAAGTCTCACCTTACCTTAATGGAACAATTGGGAATGAATTGCGAATCCAGAATTCTTGAAAGGTCTTCGATGTGGGACCTAGGCTATCTGAACTTGATGGAAATGCAATCCTGAATATATCTGGAACATAATCCTGAAATATAGAACCCCAGAATCATAAACTGGAAGAGGAAGAAGGTAGATTTTTTCCTATAGTTTATTCACTTTTTCTAATACATTTTTTGTTGGACCTCAGTGATGTATAAGAACAAATAAACTAATAACAAAACACTTTCTATTTTTAACCACACTATCAACACTGGTGAACTATTTTTCAAAGTTTTGGGCTCACAAAAAAATCTTCAAAACCACAGCACCTACATAGCAAAAAATAATTCAGTTTCATATATTTCATTTTTATTCAAAACTGTTAAGTTGTACTATCCTTACATGTTACTGGAAAATAATAAAATACTTTTATCTTTAAAAAAACTGTTACATTTATTACTATTGATAAAAATTAATATCAAGCAATTCTGAACAAGAAAACAAGATCTTAAGTGTAGTAAGTTTATAAGGAAGAAGATTTTTATTCTGAAATCATCTTACCAATAAAACCCAGGTACGCTGTAATAATAATCCTTTTAACAAAAAATAAAAATAAAAAAGACCCAAATTAGCATGATATTTCTTATAGAACCAAAAATGTATCTCAGATGATCCTTAGAACATTAAAAGTCTAAGTTTCTAGGTAAGTTTCATGTGGAAATGTAGGAAGTAGCTGAGGGCCAGATAGAGTGTGTCTGAGGTAGGATTTAAGTCTTGCTCCTGAATGTAATAAAGTGGATTAGGGAGTGAAGCCAGAATAAGAGATCATTGAGGGCACCTGAAATGAAGACTGTGGGCTTATGGGAAAACTTTGAATCCAAATTCTTGAACTTGATTCAGCTGTAGAATCTATAATATTAGAATTGGAAGGGGAAAGAGGAGGAAAAGAAGGAGATGTTCACGAGCTAAGAATGGAAATTTTCAGAAACAGGAGGATGGTAGAATACAGCATAGTGCAGCTACATTTTAGAGAATGAATGAGGTGGGAGAACACTAAGAATAAGGGATATCAGAGCAGAGAATGCTTTGAGACTCCTGAGGGCAGATCTTGGGATATCCCCAAAATCACCAAATTTGATTACTTAGACATTCTCTGAAAACAGAAATGATTCATCAGGAATGGGCCTTTGAATGGAAAAGTTCATCAATGGCAAGGATTTCTTATCATATATAAGTTGGTCTAAATATTGACCTGTTGTAGGTAATTTATAAAACAAGGCAAAGATAGATTTCTCTGATGTGATCAAACATAAATTCTAATTTACATTTTAGTATGCATTGGTGATGGAAAAAAGCAAACAATCATACATCCTAAAACACAGAGCCTTTGAATTATGGTGGAAATACTATCTCTTTTATCACACCCTGTATCTGTACAGAAAAACGAATGCAATTTTCTACAATTCCTTCATGGATAAAAATTACTATTGATAGTAGTGATAATGGATATTATGTAATTTTAACCATTAGAAAATGATGTTACATAATAAGTTCTTTTAAAATTTAAGGGGGGGGGCAGCTAGATGGTGCAGTGGATAGAGCACTGGCCCTGGATTCAGGAGTACCTGGGTTCAAATCCGGCCTCATACACTTAACACTTACTAGCTGTGTGACCCTGGGCAAGTCACTTACCCCTCATTACCCTTCAAAATAAATTAAAATTAAAATTAAAAAATTAAATTAAAGGGGAGACAACTTGTTTGGAAATTAGTATAAAACTATAGTATATATATATATATATATGTGTATATATATATATATATATATAAAACTATAGTATATATATATATGTATATACTATATATCTATAGTATACAGTTGGTCAAATAAAAGAATGAAATAAACTGAAGCAGAAACCCCCCAAATAATCCTTAGGGATCTCAGGAGGGTGTTCCTTTAAGCATGAGAATCCCTATCTATAAATATCCTTCGAAAACCGATCTTAGGCTGGAGCTTAGAGTACAGAATTTCCAAGTATGTCAGTAAGTCTCTCTAAATGGAACAATTAGGAGTAGGTTATGAATCTGGAATTTTTTAACAGGTCTTCCCCTTGGAACCTGGAATATCTGATCTTGATGGAACTATATAATACTGAATGTAATACTGAATATAATCCTCAAATATACAATCCATGACTCCTGGGCTGGGTGAAGCTGTAGGAGCAATAAGGTCAGTTTGGGGATTGACAAGGGCAGAGAGAGTGGGAGATATTCAGAGGTAGATGATGAAAATTATCTGAAGAAATGGGATTTTAGAAGAGAGGATGTCAAATCTGGGAGGATCTATAGAGAAGAGCAAGAGAGATTTAGGGGAGAATTTTTTTGGGGGGAGGGGGGCAATGGGGGTTTAGTGACTTGCCCAGGGTCACACAGCTAGTAAAAGTCAAGTGTCTGAGGCCGGATTTGAACTCAGGTCCTTCTGAATCCAGGGCCATTGCTTTATCCACTGTACCACCTAGCTGCCCCCGAGAAGAAACTTTAAAACAAGACATATCTGATCCAGGAGAGAGCTTCTTCAAATTCTCCATAAGACATAGTTGTGAGGAACATGATCCTTTGGGGAATGGGTGCTCAAATGCAAAATGTGATAAATTTCACAGATTACTATAAGTATTTTCTGAGTGGGCAAAAATATTTTCCAGATGTAGGTAAATACCATGCTGCAAGCTAGACTTATAAAGAGACATGACAAGTTTTAAGAATTGGTATGTGGGGGGGGCAGCTAAGTGGTGCAGTGGATAAAGCACCGGCCCTGGATTCAGGAGTACCTGAGTTCAAATCCGGCCTCAGACACTTGACACTTACTAGCTGTGTGACCCTGGGCAAATCACTTAACCCTCATTGCCCCGCAAAAAAAAAAAAACATTGTTATGTGACAACTTTAATGAGCATTATAACATTATAATAATTATCTAGTTAAAAAAAACTAAAAAAGAAAAATCCTTATGGGTCACAGGAATGTATAGTCTGAGTATTCAAAATGTCAGCTCTTGGTCACCCTTGGAACACAGAATATCAGGATTTCCCTGGACCTTTCAAGGGTACATGTTGGAAGGGTCTTCTTTCTTAGAAAACAATATTTCCTAGCTAGGGTATAAGTCCTGACTCTGAATTTTTAGATTTTGTGAGAAAAGCTTAGAGAGATTTTTAGATTTGGGATGGCTCATGGCATATAGAATGTATGAAATTGAAGGAAATGTGGAATTCAGGATCATGAGCTGGATGAGACAGCAGAAGCTGCAAGGCCAGAATGGTGAGGGCCTAGAGAAGAGACAGGGGAGATGTACAGGGGCTGGGAAGGGACATTTTCAGACACAGGAGTATATGAGTACACACACATATCAGGGCTAGGAGTTGCCATGCAGATGAACATGAGAGAGCTTGTAGTACCCATAGAAGAGGGGACCTCAGAGCAAAGAGAGCCCTTAGTGTATCAAAGGTCAGATCTTGCAGTGTCCTGAAAAACAGTAGATGTTATGTGTGTGTGTGTGTGTGGGGGGTGTTCAGAGAACAGAAATCATCTGCTGGGGAAGGGGTTTCACAATGAAAAATCTTACAATGGAAAAGATTTATTTTCATGGATATGGATATCTACAATCAATCAATCAATTAAAGATAAATAATAATAGATAATAAAAGGTAATCTCATCAATATATATACACACTGTGTGGGTTTGATGATAAGTAATGAAAAATAATTGGAAAGTAGATTTTTCATAAAAGATCATTCATTTATTCAATATAATTTTATTGGACATCAGTGATGTATAATAAAAATCAAAAACAAAAACAAAACCGTCTCCAATCTTCAAACACACTACCAAAAGTGTTTGATAAGATTACTTTTTATTTTTTGGCTAGCAAAAAAATTCCTCTAAACCACAACACATGCAGGCCAAAACAAAGGCAGTTGCGTGTAGTTCTTAGTAAAGAGTGCCTTTTCTATTACTTTTTTTTGGTGGGGCAATGAGAGTTAAGTGACTTGCTGAGGGTCACACAGTTGGTAAGTATCAAGTGTCTGAGGTTTGATTTGAACTCAGGTCCTCCTGAATCCAAGGATGGTGCTTTATCCATTGCAGCACCACCTAGCTGTCCCCATTCTATTACAATTTGGGGGGGGAGGGGGGTTTGTCCATTCCATTACTATTAATAAAAATGAATAAAAAACCTAGATGTTCAGTATAAAGTTTTGTGTTTTTTAAATAATAAGACTTCTATTTTGAGGTCATCATATCAATTAGACCAATGTACATTGTAACAAAAATAAAATGAAGAAAATAAAATAATAATGATGAGTTATTTAGATATGGCTTTTAAAACCAAAAATATCATGTCTTCGATGGTCCCTAAAACACTAAAGGTTCAGGCTTCCAGGTATCATTCATGTGGGAATGTTGGAAGTAGTTGAGTGTAGAGATACAGAATGACCAAGCTAGGAGTTAAATCCTCCTTTTGAATGTACCAATGGGGAGTACAAAGTGAAGCAAGAATATGTAATCCAGGAGGGCACCTGCAACCCAGAGTGTGTGGGCTTGATGGAAACTTTGAATTCTGAATTCTGAGCTTGATTCAGCTGTGTAATATATGACAGTATTGGGCAGCTAGATGGTACAGTGGATAGAGCACAGACCCTGGATTCAGGAGGACCTGAGTTCAAATTCGGCCTCAGACACTTAACAATTACTAGCTGAGTGACCCTGGGCAAGTCACTTAACCCCAATTGCCTCACACAAAAAATAAAATAAATAAAATAAAAAAGTGTGTGTGTGTGTGTGTGTGTGTGTGTGTAATGACAGTATTGAGAAGTATGAGAAGAGTAATTAAGCATCTGAGAATGAAAATTCTAAGAAACAGAAGTTTAGTAGATAGCATGGTGGAGGCACTGTTTGAGAATGGAGGAGGAAGGAGAGAATTAGATGGGTAGGAGAACTTAGAATAATACATATTAGAAGAGATAATGCCCTCAGGCTCCAAAGGGCAGATCTTTGAAAATCACCACATTTGAGCAATTTCTGAAAACAGAAATGAGTGGCCTGAACGTCTGAACAAAACAAATATTCTTAGTACGTCCAAACATTGGCCACCTCTAATTAATTTGAAAAGTAGGAAGGTAGCTCTTTTTGTGGTAGCAAAGAATTGAAAATTGAGGGGATGACCATCAATTACAGGATGGCTAAACAAGTTGTGGTATATTAATGTAATGGAATACTATTGTGCTGTAAGAAACTATGAGCAGGCAGATTTCAGAAAAACCTGGAAAGACTTACATGAACTGATGCTGAGTGAAATGAGCAGAACCAGGAGAACATTGTATACAGTATCAACAACACTGTGTGATGGTCAAATGTGATACACAACTCTTCTCAGCAATACAATCATCCAAGATAATTCCAAAGGACTCATGATGGAAAATGCTCTCCACATCCAGAAAAAAAAAAAAAAAAGAACTGTGGAGTCTGGATGCAGATTAAACCATATTGTCTCTACTTTTTTGGTTGTTTTATTTTTCTTTTTTGAGGTTTTTGCCTTTTGTTCTGATTCTTCTTTCACAACATGACTAAAGCAGAAATATGTTTAATGTGATTGTGTGTGTGTGTGTGTGTGTGTGTGCGCATGTATCAGATTGCTTTCTCTCTTGGGAAGAAGGAGGGAATGGAGGGAAAAAATTTGAAACTAGAAATCTTATAAAACAAGTGTTAAAGTTATCTTTACATGTAGCTAGAAAATAATAAAATACTTTCATGATAAAAAATAAAATTTAATTAAAAAAGAAACTTCATTGACTTAATAAAGTTGCCCAATTCCTGAGGGCATGTTTCCTACATTTCTTATTGTGCGGTGCCTACTCCAGTAACAAGGATTTTTTCTTTTCTTTTTCATAAAAGTATTTTATTTTGTCCAGTTACATGTAGAGATAGTTTTCGACATTTGTATTTTTGTTTTGTTTTGTTTTGTTTTGTTTTGTTTTGGTGAGGCAATGAGAGTTAAGTGACTTACGCAAGGTTACACAGCTAGTAAGTGTCAAGTGTCTGATGCCAGATTTGAAATCAGGGCCTCTTGAATCTAGGGCCAGTGCTTTATCCAATGTGGCACCTAGCTGCCCCCTCAACATTTGTTTTTATAAAATTTCTAGTTTCAAATTTTTCTCCCTTCCCCCACTCCCTACATCCTCCCCAAGACAGCAAGCAATCTGATATAGGTTATATATGTACAATCACATTAAACATATTTCTGAATTATTCATGCTGTGAAAGAAGTATCAGAGCAAAAACAAAAAAATCTCAAAAAAGAAAAACACAAAATAGAGGTATTATGGTCCAATTTGTATCTAGATTTCACAGTTCTTTTTTTTCTGGATTTGGAGAGCATTTTCCATCATGAGTCTTTTGGAACTATCTTGGAACATTGTATTGCTCAGAAGAGTCAAGTCTATCACAGTTGATCAACACACAATGTTGACGATACTGTGTATAATGCTCTCCTGGTTCTGCTCATCTCACTCATCATCAGTTCATGCAAGTCCTTCCAGGTTTCTATGAACTCCTCCTGCTCATCATTTCTTACAGCACAATAGAATTCCATTACATTCATATACCACAACTTGTTCAGCCATTCCCCAATTGATGGGCATCCCCTCAATTTCCAGTTCCTGCCACCACAAAAAGAGCAGCTATAAATATTTTGTACATGGGGGTCCTTTTCCCTTTTTCATGATCCCTTTGGGAAAAAGACCTAATAGTGGTATTGCTGGGTCAAAGGGTATGCACAGCTGTATAGCCCTTTGGGCACAGTTCCAAATTGCTCTCCAGAATGGCTAGATCAGTTCAGAGCTCCAACAACAATGCATTAGTGTTCCAATTTTTCCACAGCTTCTCCAACATTTATTATTTTCTTTTTTTGTCATATTGGCCAATCTCATAGGTGTGAGGTGGTACCTCAGAGTTGTTTTAATTTGCATCTCTCTAATCAATAGTGATTTAGAGCATTTTTTCATATGGCAATAGATAGCTTTGATTTCTTCATCCGAAAACTGCCTGTTCATAATGTGTTTTTTTCTATAACAAAAATGGAAAATATTGGATGTTGGAGAGGATGTAGGAAAGCTGAGATGTAGAAAAGCTGGGACACTAATCCACTGTTGGTCGAGTTGTGAAAAGATCCAATCATTCTAGAGAACAATCTGGAACTGTGTCCAACGGGCTATAGAACTGTGCGTACCCTTTGATCCAGCAATACCACTGCTAAGTTTATATCCCAAAGACATCCCCAAAAAGAGAAAAAAGATCTATTTGTACAAAAATATTTAGAGCAGTTCTTTTTTGGTGGCTAAGAATTAGAAATCAAGGGATTGCCCATCAATTGGGAAATGGCTAAACAAGTTGTGGCATATGATGGCGATGGAATATTATTGTGAATATAAGAAATGACAAGGAGGATGGTTTAGAAAGCCCTGGAAAGACTCATATGAATTGATGTATAGTGAAGAGAGCAGAACCAAGAGAACACTGTTCACAGAGACAGCAATACTGTTTGATGAAGTACTGTGAAAGACTTAACTATTCTCAATAATACAATGATCCAAGACAATCCCAAAGGACTATTGATGAAACATACTATCCACCTCCAAAGAAAGAACTGATGTTGATGGAACACAGACTGAAACATATTATTTTTCACTTTCTTTCACTTTTTTTTTATTCAAGTATTCTCATACATGGTAATGTTTTACATAATCATACATGTATAACCTATATCTGATTGCTTACTGTCTCAGGGAGGTGGGAGAGGAGGGAGGGAAGGAGGGATAAAAATTGGAACCCAAAACTATAACTAAAAATGTTCATTACTTTAAAAAATAGGAAAGGAGATTTTTCATATGAGACCATTTATTTCAATATAATTTATATTATGCATCTATGATACATAACTTTAAAAAAGCAAAAACAAACAAAAAAACCCATACATATTAAAATAAACTGCCAAAAGGTGGTGGTGTGATTACTATGAGCAAAAACCAAAACAAAATTTCCAGATCTCATCAAAGCTGGACACCAGATCGGGGCAGCTAGGTGGCACAGTAGATAAAGCACCAGCCCTGGATTCAGGAGGACCTGAGTTCAAATCCGGCATCAGACACTTGACACTTACTAGCTATGTGACCCTGGGCAAGTCACTTAACCCTCATTGCCCCGCTCCCCCAAAAAAAGCTGGACACCAGAACGAGTGTACTTTCATGGGTTCCTTTCTTTAGCAAAGACTGCAATTTTTATGATTATTAATTAAAATAGATCTTCAGCAATATTGGACCAAAAAGAGCAGATGTTCAATGTAGAGAGCTTTTTAGGAAAAAGACTTCTCTTTGGGAGTCATCATATCAGTACACTGAAATAATAATCCAATTAATAAAATAAAAATAAGAACTTGACATAAATTGTCATAATGTGGCTTTAGAACCCAAAATCCTACACCTTCAATGTTTCCTGGAACACCAAAGGTTTAGGTTTCCTGAAACCTTTCATGTAGGAATATTTGAAGTAATTGAGAACAGAGATCCACAATGTGTGAGCTAAGATTTGGATCCTGCCTCTGTGCCAATGGGGAGTGAAAAGTGAAGCCAGAATAAATTATCATGGAGGGCATATGGAACCCATACTAGGTGGACTTGATGGAATCTTTGAATCCATAATCCTGAGTTTGACTCAGCTGCCAAATATATAATTTCCTTGTTCAAACTGACTAGAATTTGAAGAGTGGAAGATGTTCAGGGGCTAAGAACGGAAATTATCAGAAGCAGGAGAGTTTAAGCACATAGTATAGGGTGATAAAATAATGGGATTTAGCAGATACTCAAAGGCCCACCTGGAGATTCATGTAAACTGATTGAATTAAGTGAGAATGATTGACTGCTGATTAGCCTACTTAAGTTAATTAGATTGTAAGCACACCTGGCTATCCCTTAAGAAGGTATTGTTCTCAGAAGCTAAGGACTTTGAACTTAACTTGAGACCACCTTCAAGTCCAGTGAACCAATGAATTCAGATGACACTAACCAATCAACTTGAAGCAGTGTGTAAGGACCACCTCTGCTCTGGACCATTAAAAAGCTTCCACAGTCAGTTTGAGGGAGTTCATAATTGAAGCAGGCTTGTGGTGGAGGACTTGAAGAAGAACCAAACCAGGCTGGAACTCTAGGGTAGATAGGCCTTTTCTTAGCTTTCTGAACTCCACGTGAATACTTGGTGTGCTTTATTAAATGCTTGATGCCTAAAGACTGGTGCTAAAGCTTTTAATTTAAGGCTTCCACACATTTAGATTTTAAATGACACACTGGTATAGCCATGGTCCAGAGAATGAATGATGTTGGAGAGCAGGGATATCAGAGCAGAGAATGCCCTGAGATGCTAAAGGGTAGATCATAGACTATCTTCAAAATAATTGTATATGAAAACCAACACAATCCTCTGCAATTGCTTCATTGATAAAAACAGCTATTGGTAAGAGTCTTAATGAGAATGAATATTCATTATTTTTAGGCATTAAAACATGATATTATAGAATATGGACTCAGAAAAGGAGAAGGCTTCTTTCTCAAAATTAGTATGTAGGTAAGATGCAAGTTGTTTTCAAAAAATAAAAGAAACTTAAGCAAAAAAAAACACCTTCCTACTATGAAGGATATTTCATCAGATATGAGAGTCACCTTTTGTTAAGATCCTTAGAAAACTGACTGTCTAGGCTTCAGCTTAAAGAAGCTGAGCTGGTTGTAGGCTAGAACTTAGACTGAACAATTTTCATAAGTCTCACCTCTGAATGGAACAATTTGGAATGGATTTTGAAGTCAGATTTCTGAACTAGGTCTTTGACTTAGAACCTATACTCTCCACACTTGATGGAAAAATAAAATCTTCAATATATCCTGAATATAACACTGAAATATATGTTTGAATCCTGAACTGAATTAGGAAGAAGGTAGATTTTTGTAGATCCTTTCTCGATTATAATAGAATGGCTATAGGACACATCAATGATATCTAAGAAAGACTAAAACTAAAACAAAACAAACTTGCATCTTTGACCAGTCTTCTTTTTTCTTTTTTAAATCTTAATAGTATTTTATTTTTTCCAGTTACATGTAAAGATAGTTTTCAACATTTGCTTTCATAAGAATTTTAGTTCCAAATTTTTCTCCCTCCCTCCCTCCCTTCCCTCCACCCTCCCCAAGACAGCAACAAATCTGATATAGGTTATACATATACAATCACATTAAACATATTTCTGCATTAGTCATTCAAGCACAATTTTTAAAGGGTTTAGTGAGTTCAATGTTTATTTTTTGGCTAGCCAAAGAAAAAATCTCTCAAAACCATAACACCTGCACACTGTGAGTGAGATTTTCCACACCCCTTAGTTATAAGAGATTTAATATAGTTTAAAGTGATTTAATTATGATAATAATCAGTATATTAACTAAAATTGTGATTTATTATATTTAGATATCTTATTTTAATTGTATTAGTAGATTGTTTCCTTTCTTACTACTTAATAATGTTAGATGATACTGTCCAATCTCAAGCATTAAGTAATATCAGAAGATACAATAGTCAGCAATATTATATTTGAGAAACCACTGGGTGTTATGCTTGACAAAAGAAGATCATTCAGCTCATTAGTGATATATTTGATTGGAAGGGATCATGCCCCAGAGTTATGACCTTGTTGCCATAAGAAGGATGATATGAGGGGTACCCAGGTGGCTCAGTGTATAGAGCACCGGCCCTGGATTCAGGAGGACCTGAGTTCAAATCTGGCCTCAGACACTTGACACTAGCTGTGTGGCCCTGGGCAAGTCACTTAACCCCAATTGCCTCACCCTCCCCCCCCCAAAAAAGGATGATATGAATAATTGGAAAATGCTGACATTTGTCATGTAGGCAGTTTCGATATTTCCTAAGAAGATATTGTTTGGATACTGTTTAATTACAATTGTACAGAAGCATACAAGCTTTGGAGGGGTACAAAAACCCATTGTTTTTGTAACTCAAGGTCTTTCAAGTCCAATATCTGATTGACAGGCTTTATCGTGGGACTGAACCTCTCTCAATAAACATATTTGCTTCAAACCTGGAGACTTTGTTGTTTCTATTCCTCTGTCAGATTTAGACATTTTCCTGACAATTTCTAAACAAATGCAGTTCCATGTATTTCTTTCTCTAATAAAGACTGCTATTTCTATTACTGTTAACTAAAATGTATATTGACAAATTTTGGACAAGAAAATAGATGTTAAGCATAGAGAGCTTATTAGGGAGAAAAAATCTATTTTGCTATCATCATATCAGAAAGACCCATGTACACTGGAATCAGATTCCAATTAATACAAATAACAACGACCCAAATTATCATGATATGGCTTCAGAACAAAAAATGTCATGTCTTGCATGTTCCCAAGAACACTAAAGGTTTAAGCTTCCAGGTACTCTTCATGTGGGAATGTTGGAAGTCACTGAGAATAGAGATACAGAATTTCTGAGCTAGGAATTGAATCCTGCCTCTGAATATTCCAATGGGGAGAGATGGAAGTAAAGCCAGAATATGAGAGGGCACCTAGAAACTTTGAATCCTGAATCCCGAGCTTGATTTCTGCTGTAGATTCCATAATGACAGTTTGGGCCAGGACAGGAAGAAGAGTAGCAAATATTCAGGGAATGGGAATGGAAATTGTCAAAAACAGCAGGATTTTTGCACAGAGCCTAGTGTAGCCATGGCTTAGAGAATTTAAAAGATGGGAAAGCACTTTGAAGAAGGGTTATTAGAGCAGAAAGTGCCCTGAAACTCCAAAGTCTCTTGGGATGCCCTGAAAATGACCATGTTTGATTACTAGGTGTTCTCTCAGAATATCAATGTTTAGCTCTGAATGAACCTTAGAATGGAAAATATCATAAATGGCAAGGATGTATTCTCAGATCTATTCTTATTTGACCCAGATATTGACCCATTGCCAGCCATTTAAAAAAAAAAACGAGATGGTAGGGTCTTCATAACCCTCCTGCATCACTCTCATTTCTCTTTCCATTTTTTCCTCTACCTCTCTTACTTTATATTCAAAGTCCTTTTTGAGAACTTTCATGGCCTGAGACCAATTCAAAATTTTCTTGGAAGCTTTGGATGTAGGAACTTTGACTTTGTTATTATCTTCTTCTGAGAGTGTAGTTTGATGTATCTTACCACCAAAGAAGCTTTCAATGGTGTGCTGCTTTGTCTGCCTGCTCATCTTGACCACCTATTTCTTGGCTTTTAACTTCTTCTTAATGTGGAGCACTGCTTAAAGCAGTGCCCCATCTCCACTGAGCCACTGCCACTTTACTCTGCTTACTGGTTCAGAATATTGGCGTTCCACTTTAGCTCCAGCAAATATCACAGGTATTCCCCCACCCACCCACCCAAAGCCAACCACTGGACTGTGAGCCAAGTTTCAGAAGAAGCTACTAACACTGAAGATTCTGAGGCTCTGGAAGCACAGCCTACCTGGGGCTGGATCTATGCTGTGTGCTGAGCACCTCTCTCACCCTATACAGAAGACGATCCCAGCCACCTATTTAAGCCATCTTTGGCTGGAAAATAGTCTCACTCTGTTATTTTGTGGGTTATGCTCCAGGAGTTGTCTTATGGAATATTTTGGAGGTATATAGATGGATTTTTTGGGACCTCTGAGAGTCACAGCCTTTTCTCTGCCATCTTGGCTCTGCCCTCCAAGATAATAGGGTCTTATGAGATCAAGGCTAAAATAAAATTTTTTAGGATGCATTAGAAACACAAAAAAAGAAATCTGACACCTTTAAACACAGAAACTTAAGCGTATAGTGAAAATACAGTTATTCCTTTGACTGTGACTTTCCTCATAACAGTTTAGATATATAGTGGGTCAGAATAAGAAATTAAACGAGAATTTTGGGAGAATTTTGCCGAAACCACAGATGACATGCAAAGGACCCCAGACGACACAGAAAAAGTTCAGAAACTCAGCAATTCAGAACTGTTATAAAAAGGCATACTGGTAAACTCTAGCATCATATGAAAAAGGCTAAGTATTTATATGATCTCCTAAAGGTAAATGAAGGTCAAGGGTCTACCACTATGGATTCTATGCTTATATTTTCAGTTAAGTGGGTACCATATCCCTAACCCCCACAATGTGGAAGGGATAATGCTACTATCAATCTTATGGCCTCCCAAAACATTTTACAAATCCAACCAGCGCAATCCTTTGTAACTGCCTCATTGATAGAGATAGCAATTGATAGTAGTATTTGTAATGATGAATATTCAACACATTGGGGCATTAAAACATAATATTATATAATAATGACATATGAGGGGAGAAGACTTCGCTTTGGAAATCAGTATATGTGTAGGATTCTAATGTGTTCTGAAAATAAAACAATATATTAAACAAGCAAAAGTTCCCAACCAGATCCTTTAGTTTCATTAAACTACTGATAATTTTTGGCTAGCTAAAAAATCCACAAACAAGGCAATATAAAATCCCCTGAAACAAATGCAGTTCTATCAAGATTCTTGTTTGAGGGGGCAGCTAGATGGCACGGTGGTAAAGCAACGGCCCTGGATTCAGGAGTACCTGAGTTCAAATCTGGCCTCAGATACTTGGCACTTACTAGCTGTGTGACCCTGGGCAAGTCACTTAACCCTAATTGCCCTGCAAAAAAAAAAAAAAAAAAGATTCTTGTTTGATAGATTGTCATTTACATGATTGCTATTGATAATGTTTGCATGGGGGGGGGCGGGGAATTAGGGTTAAGTGACTTGCCCAGGGCCACATAGCTAGTAAGTGTCTAAGGCCGAATTTGAACTCAGGTCTTCCTGAATCCAGGGTCAGTGCTTTATCCACTGCAATGCAACTTAGCTGCCCCTGCAACTGATAATGAATATAGAATATTTTGGAAAAACAATAAGAATCAAAAACCTAGCTGTTAATTCTGTTCATTCCCAAAGCCTCATAATGAACAGAACTTATATTTCCAGATCTTTATATCTGTAAGTCATTAGGTACAGTTTAATAAAAATCCATTAAAAAACTTTTAAAAATTAACTTTGGGGCAGCTAGATGGCACAGTGGTAAAGCACCAGCCCTGGATTCAGAAGGACCTGAGTTCAAATCTGGCCTCAGACACTTAATACTTACTAGCTGTGTGACCCTGGGCAAGTCACTTAATCCCAATTGCCTCACCCAAAAAATTAATAACTTTATATATAATAGGATGGTGTTTCTTTGGAACCCAAGATGTCTTGTCTTGGAATGTCCTTAGCACACTGAATGGCAGGGCTTCCAGTTCGCATTCAAGGGCAGTTGAGACTTTACATACCGAATTTCCTAGCTAGGTGTAAGTCTGACCTTTGAATGTCCCACTTTGGAGTGGGGGTATGAGAGGCAAAGCAAAACTTTGCAATATGAAAGGTTAGACTGTTTTTTGAATGCGCAACAAATCATCTATGCGATAGCTAGAAATTCTCTGAGAACGTGAATTAGAATTTGCTCTGGTAGGAGCTTTAGAATGGATAATATCACAAATGGTGAAGATGTATACATATATACATATATATTCTAAGTGAGCCCAATATTGTCCAGCTGAAGGGAATTTCAAAAACAAAAAGGAGGGATATTTTGCTTAGGGTTTCAATCCTTTTTTGCAATTTAATTAATATTCTGTGTTAGGGATGCTTTGAAACAAATCACCCATTCACAATTACACTGCTAAAAGAGTGAGTTGAAAGTACTGACTGGTTTTTGGCAATCCGAAAGAATGCTCCCAACTGAAAACACTGGCACCAAAACAAAAGCACTTCCCTCGAGGTCTTCTTCTGGTCAAGAATTCTTTTGATATTACTACTAAGGAAAATGAATGCAGAGCAAGTTTGGACAACCAAATGAAAGTGTAGCATGCTAAGGACTTAGAAGAGACATGGAAATTTGTATATAGGTAAGATGCATGTACATTGTAATAGCTATGCAATAAAAATCCTTATAGATCATAGGAGGGTCCAGCCTTAAAATCCAAAATATAAGCTCTTAGTAGCCCCTTGGAGAATTCAATATCTTTGCTTCCCACGAACTTTAAAGGACATATGTTGAAGGGGTCCTGGAACGTAGGATACAGACTATCCTAGCTAAGTGATAAGTCCTGTGTCTGAATGTACAGATTTTGAGTGGAAATTTTAGAGAGATTATTAGATGGTGGATGGCTAATGGAATATATAATATTTGAGCTTAATTTGGAAATGTGGAATTCAGCATCATGAGCTGGATGTAACTGACGAATCTGCAAGGACAGAATTGAAGGCCTAGAGAAGAGAGAGGGGGATATGTACGGGTTCTGGGAAGGGACATTTTCAGAAACAGGAGGATTTGAGCACAGTGTCAGGCCTGGGAGTTGCCATGGAGATGAAAAAACAAGAGAGCTAGCAGTGGCCATAGAAGAGACCTCTGAACAAAGAGAGTACTTTGGGCAGAAAATGTCAGATCTTTCAGTGTACTCCAATGGAAATCAGCCGCTGAGGAAGGGGCCTTCTAATACAAATGTCATGAATTTCAAGGATTACTTTAAACATATATTTAGAAATCAAAAAAAAATTTACAGTTCTAGCTAAAGAAAGAAGAAGAATTTAGAATTTGTAGATGAGATCAATCATTTATTTCAATTTACTTTATACTGCACCCTTGTAAAGCTTAAAAAGAATAAAAATTCACATCTTCCATCACATATACAAAAGTGTTTGGTGAAAGTTCTGGTATTTTTTTTTGGGGGGGGGGCTACATTAAAAAATTCCCAGACAAGGTAGTATACCAACACCACAAAACAAATGTAATTGCATGAAAATCCTTCTTTGATAAAGACAGCCACGGATATGATTTTGATAATGTGTGTGTGTGTGTGTGTGTGTGTGTGTGTGTGTGTGTGTGTGTGTGTGTATATATATATATATATATATGAAAAAATGTGCTAATTCTTGACACCTCATAAGAGACAGAACTAATGTTTCTAGATTGTGGTATCTATAAGCCATTAGGTATAGTGTAATCAAAATCCATTAAAAAAACTTTTAAAATCAGCTTTATATATCATAGGATAGTGTCTCTTTGAAACAAAAAATGTCATGTCAGGGGCAGCTAGGTGGCGCAGTGGATAAAGCACCGGCCCTGGATTTAGGAGTACCTGAGTTCAAATCCGGCCTCAGACACTTGACACTTACTAGCTGTGTGACCCTGGGCAAGTTACTTAACCCCCACTGCCCTGCAAAAACAAAACAAAACAAAACAAAAATGTCATGTCTTAGACTTCTGACTTCTGACTCTGCATTCTGATTGTGAATACCTAGATTATCAGTTCCCATTTAAGGATGATTGTTAGAGGTAGCTGAGGGTTAGCATATAGAATTTGCTAGCCAGGCTTAAGTCCCACCTCTGAATGTCCCACGTTATATAATAGCTAGAAGTTCTCTGAAAACATGAATCAGAATCTGCTCTGGAAGGGGCTTTAGATTGGAAAATATCAGAAATGGCAAAGATATTGGCTTCTTTGAAGGCATTTCCAAAATAAGGAAAGTGATTTTTTGCCTAGAAAATCAATCCATTCTTCCAATTTAATTTATATTTCATAGTAGGGATGCTTTGAAACAAATTGCCCACTTACAACTGGACAGCTAAAAGAGTCTGGTGAAAATATTGTCTAGTTTTTGGAAATGCAAAAAGACAAAAACAAAGCAAAAACAAACAAAATAAAATCCCAAACTAAAACCCTTGGACACCAAAATAAACTTAATTCCTTGTAGGTCCTACTTTGGTCAAGACTGCTTTTGATATTACTATCAAGAAAAGTGAATGCATAATATGTTTAGGTTACAAAAGGAAATTTTAGCATGCTAAGGACGGAATAGTTCTGCAAATTTGTAAGCTAGATGTGCATTGTAATAATTATCCAATAAAAAGTAGAAAACACAGTTCATAGGAGAGTATAGCCTTAGAATACAAAATATATGATGCTATACTGAATATTGAGGCAGCTCATGGGACTTTTCTTTTTTTGGGGGGGGGGCTTTTCAAGTATATATATTGTCAGGGTCCTGGAGCTTAGAACACATAATTTCCCAGCTAGGGACCGTCTTGCCTCTGAAGGTCCAGATTTTGAGTGGAAAAACTGAGAATGGGTAGTAGGTGGGGGACACCTCATGGCACATAGAATGTACAAGTTTTGTTGTTGTTTTTTGTTTGTTTTGTTTTGTTTTGTTTTGTTTTTTGTGAGGAAATCAGGGTTAAGTGACTTGCCCAGGGTCACACAGCTAATAAGTGTCAAATGTCTGAGGTTGGATTTGAACTCAGGTCCTCCTGAATCCAGGGCCGTTGCTTTATCCACTGTGCCACCTAGATGCCACCGAATGTACAAGTTTGAAGGAAATTTGGAATTCAGGATCATGAGATGGATGAGAATAGAATCTGCAAGGCCAGAATGGTGAGGGACTAGAGAAGAGAGAAGGGGAGATGTACAGGGGCTGGGAAGGGACATTTTTAGAAACTGGAGGATTTGAACACACGTAGTGTCAAGCCTGGGAGTTGCCATGGAGACCAAAATGTAAGGGCTAGCAGGGCCATAGAAAAGGAGACTGTTGTTTCTATTACTATAAATAAAAATTAATACTGAGAAATTTTTGATAGGAAAATATCATGGTAAGTATAAATAGCTTATAAGAGAGATGACTTCTATTTTGAATTCATCATATTGGGAAGACCCATGTACACTGAAATCATTATTGAATTAATGCAAAATAAAAAGAAAACCTTGAACTAATTTTGCATGCTATGCCTGGCTTTAGAACCCAAATTGTTTTTTCTTGAATGATCCCTAGACCATTAAAAGTATAGGCATCCAGGTACCCTTCATGCAGGAATGCTCAAAGTTGTTGATAACATGAATTCAGAATGTCTGAATTAGGAGTTCAATCTTGGCTTTGAATGGACCATTAGGGAGTGGTAACTGAAGTGATCAGTTAGATCATTTAGAACCTAGAACATCTGACACTAAAAATTTCTTTCTTCCTTCCTTTCTTTCTTTTTTGGTGAGGCAATTGGGGTTAAGTGACTTCCCCAAGGTCACACAACTAGTAAGTGTTAAGTGTCTGAGGCTGGATTTGAACTCAGGTCCTCCTAACTCCAGGGCCGGTGTTCTATCCACTGCGCCACCTAGCTGCCCCAATGGACATTTCTTTTTTCTTTTTTTTCTTCTTCTTCTTTTTTTTTTTTTTTTGCAGGGCAATGAAGGTTAAGTGATTTGCCCAGGGTCACACAGCTAGTGTCAAGTATCTGAGGCTAGATTTGAACTCAGGTACTCCTGAATTCAGGGCCAGTGCGTTATCCACTGAGCCACCTTGCTGCCCCCCCAATGGACATTTCTAATCTAGAATCTGGGGCTTTAAAAACTCTTAAAAGGCTATAAAATTCAAAATGTCATTATTGTCATATATTAGAACATATATTATTGACTTAATAGAACAGAGAAAGAGGGAGATGTGAGGCAGTGGGTAGAGCACCAGCTCTGGAGTCAGGAAGACCAGTTCAAATCCAGCCTTAGACAATTACTAGATCTCTGACCCTGGGCAAGTCACTTCACCTGGATTACCTCAAATAAGAAAAAAAGGAAGATACTGAGAGGCTGAGAATACAGTTTATTATCCCAACAGTGGGATTTTAGTAAACAGAATGTCAGGCCTGAGAGCAGCCATAGAGAAAAGAAAGAGAAGTAGGAACACTTGGAAGAAGCTAGATCAGAGCAAGGAGAGCTCTTGGAACATAAAATATTAGACCTGAAGTGTCCTAAAAACTTCACATACGAAACATGGTGGAGGGGGGTGTCCTGAGAAGAGAAATCATGAAGGGGGTTTAGAATGGGAAATAGCATTAATTTCAGGATTGACAATCACATTTACTCTTGGCTAAAATACTGACCAAACTGAAGGAAATTAAGAAACAAGGCAATTTTACATTTTTCATAGGAGATCAGTCTTTTATTCCTGATTAAATGTGCATTATGCTTAAAAGAAAATCTCATATCTTTAAACACAATGCAAAATTGTATCATGAAAGTACTATCTTTTTTTTTTACTAGCTTCCTTACCCTCCCCAAACCCTCCCCAAACCTAAAAGCTTGCACATCAAAACAAATGCAGTTCCATGTCCTTCCTTCTTTGGAAAATACTGCTACTGATATTCCTATTCATTCTAATGAACTTAGGGACTTTTTCAACAAGAAGAAAAAAAAAGGTGGGATATAATAAGCAAAATAAGAATATTAGTATTTCTTGTGTTCACTGTAATACTCAAGATATCAATTAAAAAAACAAAACCTTAGAGAACATTGGAGGGCATGGCCTTAGAACCAAAAATGTCAGGACTTTGAAGGTATTTAGAAAATTGAATTTCTGGGCTTATTGTTATATTTCAAGGAGGTATGTTGGAGGTGGCTGAGAGCTTAAATTAGAGAATGTTTTCTCTCATGGCCAGTTCCTCCTCCTGGAGGTCCTGATTTCGAATTTTGAAAAGGAAGGAAGGAAGGAAAAAGGGAAGAAAGGAAGGAAGGAAGGAAAAAGGGAAGAAAGGAAGAAGGAAAAAAAAGAAAGAAGGAAGGAAGGAAGGAAGGAAGGAAGGAAGGAAGGAAGGAAGGAAGGAAGGAAGGAAGGAAGGAAGGAAGGAAGGAAGGAAGGAAAGAAAGAAAGAAAGAAAGAAAGAAAGAAAGAAAGAAAGAAAGAAAGAAAGAAAGAAAGAAAGAAAGAAAGAAAAAAGGGAGGAAGGGAGGGAGGAAGGGAGGAAGGAAGGAAGGAAGGAAGGAAGGAAGGAAGGAAAGAAAAAAAGAAAGAAAGAAAGAAAGAAAGAAAGAAAGAAAGAAAGAAAGAAAGAAAGAAAGAAAGAAAGAAAGAAAGAAAGAAAGAAAGAAAGAAAGAAAGAAAGAAAGAAAGAAAGAAAAAAGGAAGGAAGGGAGGGAGGAAGGAAGGAAGGAAGGAAGGAAGGAAGGAAGGAAGGAAGGAAGGAAGGAAGGAAGGAAGGAAGGAAGGAAGGAAAGAAAGAAAGAAAGAAAGAAGGAAAGAAGAAAGAAAGAAAAGCCAAAGAATTAGATTGGGGACAACACATAGAACTTAGAATGTCTGAGCTAGAGTAACATATTCAATCCAGAATCCAAAGTAGGTGAGGTGTAGAAGCTGGAAAGTGGGTTTGGGGGCTTGGTAGAACAGAGAGAGGAGTTGTTCTGAGGCTGATAAGGGAAATAGTCAGAAGTCAGGATTTGACCACACAGAATGGTAGGACTTGGAATAGCCATGGAAAAGAGAAATGGAGAGGGAGAACAATGAGAAGGAGGGATACTAGAAAGGGAGGAAATCTCTTAGAACAGCAAAGG
Source organism: Dromiciops gliroides (assembly GCF_019393635.1). Lineage (NCBI taxonomy): Eukaryota > Metazoa > Chordata > Mammalia > Microbiotheria > Microbiotheriidae > Dromiciops > Dromiciops gliroides. Next base: position 29,898,142 of record NC_057867.1, on the reverse strand, counting down.
TCAGAACTTGAAATGGCCTAGAAACCAGTGCATGAGAAAGCTGGGAGGACTCTAGGAATTCATGGATTCATGAATCATCTGCTCGGGAATAGGACTTAGAATAGAAAATCTCACAAGGATTGATTTTCTTCTCTAGTCCTAGTCCATTGTACATTAAGGTGATCAAATCAGTCAATACTGAAAGAAATTAATTCAGGCCATTCACTGAAAGGCCACATTCAGAAGCTAAAACTTCAATACTTTGTCCTCATAATGAGAGAGTGGCATTGAATGGTAAAACCTCTGATATTGGGAAAGATTAAAGGCCAATGCAAAAGGAGTTGGCAGAGGAAGAGATCAACTGATAGCATCATGGAAACAATAAGCCTAACTTGGACAGACTTTGAGAGACAGTAGAACACAGAAAGGAAGTACCCAGCATGCTGTGATCCATAGGGTTACAAAGAGTTTGAAATGACAATGACTGAATAAGAAGAAATATTCTGATTGGACCCGAAAATCGGCTATTTCTCCTTAATTTACAAAAGGGGAAGGTACATTTTTCATCTGAGATCAATGATTCCATTTCAAAGTATGCATTGATGATACATTATAGAAATAAAAAGCAAAAAAAATTAAAAACAAAGACATAAATAACCCCACCCCCAAATGAAATAACCCATCAAAAAGTTTGGGTGAGACTATTGTGGATATTTTTGGCAAGCCAAAAACAAAACAAAACAAACAAAAAACCAAATCCCACAAAACGTGGACATGAGAACAAGTACACTTGCATGTGTTGATTTATTTACTAAAAACTGCTGGTCCTATTACTATTACTAAAAATGACTACTGAGAAATCTTTGACTCAAATACATAGGATTAAGTATAGAGAACTTCTTAGGGGAAAACATCTATTTTGAAACCATCATATTGGTATGACCCATGTACACAGTGAGAATAATTGAATTAATAAAAGATTAAAATGTTACTGTCTCAGTTTATCATGAGATGGCTTTAGAACCAAAAAAAGTCATACATTTGATGTTCCCTAGAACACTAAAGGTTTAGGCTTGCACGTGGGAATTTTGGAAGTAGTGAGAGCAGAGACACAGAATGCTGAAGGTGGGAGTAAAACTGCCTCTGAATATGCCAATGAGAAGTGGAAAGTGAGGCCAGAAGAGGTGATCACAGAGGGCATGGGAACCCAGACTGTGTGGACTTGAGGGAAATTTTGAATCCAGAATCCAAAGCTCAGTTCAGCTGTGGAATCTCTAATGTCATTGTTTTTGTTTGTTTGTTTTGTGTGGGGGGCATTGGGGGTTAAGTGACTTGCCCAGGGTCACACAGCTAGTAAGTGTCAAGTGTCTGAGGCCAGATTTGAACTCAGGTCCTCCTGAATCCAGGGCCAGTGCTTTATCCACTGCGCCACCTAGCTGCCTCCTCTAATGTCAATGTTTAGAGGAACTAGAAGCAGTAGAATAGTATATGTGTAGGAGGTGTGTAATTTAAGATTCTAAATGTGGATTCTAATCTGTTCCCCCAGTTTTGGGGGAAACTGACTAAAATCACTGATAAAACAAGTTTAGGTTTTTAAGGGTTTATTGAAAAATAGAAAGAAAAAGATTGAGAACAGAATTCCAACAGCCTGGCATTCCTATCTTTCCTCAAATTTCCTTTTAAGTCCTCTGCTGCCACCACCACCATCAAGTCAGGAACCCAAAAGAGAGAGAGCTCTCCGCGCAGGCCCTCTTTCCTCCTTCCTGTCTCCTCCCAGAAAATAGGAGGCTCCTCAAGCTGATTGGTTGGTAGCCTTGATAGACAGCACCCATGAGCAAACGTCACTTCCTGACGCCAAGGAAAAGCCACATGGCCTTGCCCTCTGAGGCATTCTACTCATGGTGGAGCTTTCCTATAGTAAGTCTCCAGTAGGTGGCGTCATTCCAATCATTACAGAGGTGAGAATGGAAATGGTTAGAAACAGGAGGGCTTTTGCATCTAGCCTGGTGTAGCCATGGTGAAGAGGAGAGAGAAGAGCACTTTGAAGAAGAGATACAACAACAGAGAGTGTCCTGAGACTCTGAAAGGTAAATGAATATTAGAAGATCATCCAGGCATAGGCCTAGCTCACAAACCTGTGTTTGCCCCCTCTATGAACTCCCAGATGTTTTCTGTGAACTCTAGCTATAGCTTCACGTGGGAAATTGCCTGTTTTGACTGAGAGTGGGGACGTGAAGGAGGACACCCTGCTGGGATCCTGGCCAGGTAACTCCTAGGCATATCTATCTCACTGATTAACTGCCTAAGGTTCCCAGGAACTAGCCATTTCTAGGGACTATAAACAATTCCAGGGGTAGTCCTGGGGGGTTGGCTCCCCCTCTGTAGTATGTCCTGAGAAACTAAATGTTTATTCCAACTTCTCTGGCAGTGATCCTGCATGAATTCAATTGGTGTCAGACATAAAATTAGCCCATCATACAAGCGGCTATTGGTGGCTTCAAGCCACTTTTGTTTAAAGTCCTATATAAGTCAAACTAAAGCCCCATCCCCTTTGGAGTCTCACCTGTGGGGAGGACGCTCTTCCTGGGATATTCCCAATCGGGACTCTGGGAGGCTGTACCAGGACCCCCAGCCAATGGACCCAGGAGTTGGTGCTTCCCCGATTTGGTGATGTATTTTCCCTTTAAATCTCTACATAGTGGTCACTTTTTCTTTAATAGTTACATTGCTAGGCTGCTTACTTTATTGCTGCTGCAAAACTAATATCTCTTTTCCTGTACTATAATGTTCATTAAATCTAATTTTCTTCACCTGGTGTTGGAGTGTCATTTTTTTTTTTAGGAGTGAATCTGAACATTATTCTTAGTGATACAGACTCCAAAGGGGTTCTTGGAATGTGCTGAAAACCACCACATTTGATTGCAAGTCATTCTCTGAGAACATAAATGATTAACTCTTAATAGCCCTTGGAAAGGTACATATAATAAATGGCAAGCATCTATTCTCAGATATATTTGTAGTTGGCCCAGATATTGAACTGTTGTAGGTCATTAAAAAAATACATGAAGGTGATTTTTTTTCTTATGAGATCAAACCTAAATCCCAATTGAATGTTTGTTTGTTTGTTTTGTGGGGCAATGAGGGTTAAGTGACTTGCCCAGGGTCACACAGCTAGTAAGTGTCAAGTGTCTGAGGCTGGATTTGAACTCAGGTCCTCCTGAATCCAGGGCTGGTGCTCTATCCACTGCGCCACCTAGCTGACCCCCAATTGAATGTTTAGTATGCATTGGTGATAGAAATTTTTTTTTTTAAATCTGACATCCTAAACCTTAGAGCCTTAAGAGTAAGGTGAGAATACTAACACCATATTCCCCAAATATTTGTACAGGGGAAAAAAGCCAGTTCAATCCTCTGCAGTTCCCTTCACTGATAAAGATAGCTATTGATAGAAATATCTGTGATAACGAATAATCAGTATTTGGAGTCATTATGCGATGAAGTTATGCATAAAGGGAAAAGACTTCTGTTTGGAAATCAGTATTTGGGTAAGAATCCAGTATGTTGTTAAAATACAATACAGCTAGGTGGTGCAGTGGATAAAGCACCAGCCCTGGATTCAGGAGGACTTGAGTTTAAATCCAGCCTCAGACACTTGATGTTAACTAGCTGTGTGATCCTGGGCAAGTCACTTAACCCTCATTGCCCAGCCAAAAAAAATTAAAAATACAATAATAAAATAAGTGTAGGAAAATAAGTACACACAGATCTCAGAAGGGTGTTCCTTTAGATAGGAGAATATCATATATGTGTAGGTCCTTATAAAAATGATCATATGTGCCTCCAGATATGATTAAAGTGAGCAAATTGAGTGTGGGGGAGAGCTCAGAAGACAGAATTTCCCCGCATGATAGTAAGTCCCATATCTGAGTGGAACAACCAGAAATTTATTGTGAAGCCAGATTTCTTGAATAGTTCTTCCAGTGGGAACCTAGAATATCTGACCTTGATGTATATATAAAATCTAGAATCCTGGACTGGATGAAGAGGTAGAAACAGCAGTGTCAGGTAGGGGAATGATTTAGGGGGAAAGGGGGAGGAGACAGAAAGAGAGAGAGAGAGAGAGAGAGAGAGAGAGAGAGAGAGAGAGAGAGAGCGCAAGACAGAGAGACACAGAAACAGATACACAGAGAGATAGAGGCACACAAGAGACAGAGACAGAGAGAGGTGAACATGTTCAGAGGCTGATGAGGGAAAATGCTGAAATGGGATTTAAAAACATACAATGTTCCTGGGAGGAAACTTGGAGAAGAGAATAAAGAGCTTGGGGGGGGGGCTTTAGAAGAAGGGATATCTGATCCAGGAGAGAACACCAAAGGTCAGCACTGGAGTGCCTCCAAATTTTCCATATGCCACAGCTGTGAGGGATCAGAAAACCTAAAATTTACTAGAAATCCATTAAGAAACTTTAAAAATCAACTTTATAAATCATAGGATGGCATTTCCTTGGAACCAAAAATATCTTATCTTGGAATGTCCTTAGCACTCTGAACGCCTGGGCTGTCAGTTTTCTTTCAAGGGCAACTGAGAGTTAGCATACTGAATTTCCCAGCTAGGCATAAGCCCCAACTCTAAATGTCCCAGTTTGGAGTGGGGATATGAGAGCAAACAAGACCTTAGAACACAAAACGGCAGGCCTTTACATGGGCTATAAACGTCCTCTGTGTGATAGCTGGAAAACTTCAGAGTACATGAATCAGAATCTGCTCTGCTAAGGGGCCTTAGAATGAAAAATAAAGGGGAAAGATTTATTTGCCCATGTATTCTGTTTGCCAAAATATGTTCCCTTTCTAGGGAATTTCAAAAAAGCAGGGAAGTTTTGTCCAGGCAATCAAGCCTTTCTCCCATTTAATTTTTATGCTGCCATATGGATGTTTTAAAACAAATCACCCATTTACAACCACACACATACAGAGTGAGGTGAAAATACTATGTTTTACCAAGCCAAAAAAACAAATAAGCCCCCAAATTGAAATCACTTCAATGCAAACTGAAATGTAATTGCCTGTATATCCTACTTTGTTTAAGACTGTTATGCATATCACCATTAAGAAAAATGAATGGATAGTGTGTTTCTGCAACAACAAGAATGTGTAGCCTGCTAAGGACTTAGAAGACATGGGTTAGTTTGGGAAATTTGTGTATAGGCAAGATGCATGTGCATTGTAGTAAGTATCTGATAAAAATGTAAAGAAAATTCTTGTAGATCACAGGAAGTTATAGCCTTAGAATTAAAAGTATCAGGGCCCTTGGAAAACTGAATTTCGGGGTTTCCCAGGTCCTTTGAAGGATATACGTTGAAGGGGTCCTGGAGATGAGAATACAGAATTTCCAAATTGGGAGATAAATCCAGTCTCTGAATGTCCAGATTTTAAGTGAAAAGCAGAGATCCAGTATTAGATTTCAGATGGCTCATGAACATAGAATGTGCAAGCTTGAAAGGAAATTGAAATTTGGGATTATCAACTGGAGGAGACAGCATAATCTGCAAGGCCAGATTGGAGAGGGCCTAGAGAAGAGAGAAGGGGAGATGTACAAGGGCTGGGAAGGGACATTTTCAGAGAGAGGAGGATGTGAGCACACACAGTGTCAGGCCTGGGAGTTGCCATGGAGATGAAAATGAGAGCTAGCAGTGCACAAGGAAGAGGGGAGCTCATAGAAAAGAGAGCCCTTAGGGTAGCAAAGGTCAGATCTTGCAGTGCCCTGGAAAACAGAATATGCCGCAGGTGGGAGGGTTCAGAGCCAAAAACCATCTACTGGGGAAGGAGTCTTAGACTGGCAATTTCACTAATAGGAAGAATTGACTTTTATGTATTTAGAGAGAAGGAACCTGATGATTCTCCATTTTAACTAATTAAAAAAATAACAGAAGGGAGATTTTTCACAGGTGATTCATTTATTCTAATAAAATTTTTATTGGGCATCAGAGATGGATAAGAAATACAAACAAAAAAGACAAAAATTAAAAAAAAAACAACCCCAAAACTATTCTTTTCAACCACATTACCAAAAGGATTTATTGAGATTACTGTTGAATGGGGGACAGCTAGGTGGCACAGTGGATAAAGCACTGGCCCTGGATTCAGGAGGACCTGAGTTCAAATCCAGCCTCAGATACTTGATACTTACTAGCTGTGTGACCCTGGGCAAGTCACTAACCATCACTGCCCCACCAAAAACCAAAAACAACAAAAAAGAGATTAATGTTGATTTTTGTATTAGCTAAAAAATACACTAAAACACCAGGACACCAAACAAATGAAGCTGAATGCATATCTTTCCTTAGTAATGACAGATTAATATAACACCATTATTAAAATGATTATTGAACAATTTTGGAGAAAAAAATCCACAGGGTTTTCAGAATAAAGAGTTTCTTAGGAAGAAGACTTCTATGTCAAATCCATCATATTGGTAAGAATAATGTAGACTGGGGCAGCTAGGTGGTACAGTGGATAAAGCACCGGCCCTGGATTCAGGAAGACCTGAGTTCAAATCCGGCCTCAGACCCTTGACACTTACTAGCTGTGTGAACCTGGGCAAGTCACTTAACCCCAATTGCCCCGCAAAACAAAACAAAACAAAAAAACAAAAAAAAAAGAATAATGTAGACTGTAAGAATAATCCAATTAATAAAATTAAAAATACTACCTTGATACAAGTTCTTATGTCATGGCTTTAGCACCAAAAAGGTCATCTCTTTCTTCAATGGTCCCTAGAATATCAAAGGTTTATGCTTCCAGATACCTTCTCGTGGTAATGGAGGAAGCAACTGAGAGCACAGAGGTCCATAATGTCTAAGCCAGGAGTTAAATCCGGCCTCTGAATGTGCCAGTGTGCAGCAGAAAGGGAAGTCGGGATAAGAGCTTGTGGAGGGCACTTAGAATGAAGACTGAGTGGGTTTGCTGGAAACTGAGAATCCAGAATGCTGAGCTTTTGGGGATTTATAACCTATAATAACAATTTAAGGAGGTAGTAGAAGATGAAGAATGCTTGATTTTTAGGGGCTAACAATGGAAAGGCTCAGAAACAGGAGGGTGCTTTTTAGCACATGGCCTGGTGTAGCCATGGGGAAGAGAAAGAAGGAGGTAAGGCAGCACTTTAAAGAAGAGATATCAGAGCAGAGAGTGCCCTGAGATTCCAAAGGATCTTGTAACATCCTGAAAATCACCACATTTAATTGCTAGGCAATGTTTGAGAACAAAAATAATCAACTCTGAATGGTCTGATGATTAGAAAATGACAGAAATGGCATATACACACGTATGTATGTATGTATATGTATATACACATAGGCAAAATGTTATATTTAAGTTTTATATACGCAGGTGTGTGTGTGTGTGCATGGACACACACACACATATGTAAAAGTTGGCCCAAATAGTAACCTGTAGTAAGTAATTTATAAAACATATCAAAGGTAGATTTTTCTCATGTGATCAAACAAATTCAAATTCAAATTTTAGTATGCATTGGTGATGTAAAAACAAAACAAAAGAAAACCCGCATCATTTCAGAATTAGTAGGATTTCAGCACACAGAGTCTAAGGCCTAGCACTTGCCATGGAGACAAAAATGAGAGAACCAGCAGTGCCCACAGAAGAGGGGAAATGAGAACAAACAAACCTCTTAGGGAAGAAAAGGTCAGATCTTTCAGGTTCCAGGAAAACAGGATATGCTACAGGTGGGAGGGCTGTGAGTACAGAAATCATCTGCTGGACAAGGGGCCTCCCAGTGGAAAATCTCACATTTCACAGGGCATTTCTTTTCATATCTATACTATGTTGACACCCATATTATCCATTTTTTATGAATTTAAAACATAAGACAGATTTTAATAGGAGGTCATTCACTTATTCCAATATAATTTTATAGGGCATCTGTGATGGATAAGAAAAACAAAAAACATTCCCAAAGCCCTTCTATCCTCAACCAGAATGTTCATAGAATTTGGTGAGATAACTGTCAGTTTTTTGGCTAGCTGCCCCCTCCCCTCAAAAGCACAACCCCTGCACAATTAAACAAATGCGGTTGCATGTATTTCTTTCTTTAATAAAGAATGTTTTTTTCTATTCCTATTAATAAAAATGACTATTAAGAATTTTTGACAGGAAAACAGCAAGTGAAGTATAAAGAGCTTATAAGAAAGGTAATTTTTATTTCAAAATAATTAAACTGGTAAGAGCCATGTACAATGCATTCATCATCAGATCAATCAGCAACAAAAGGAATGTGTTCACTCAATTTAGCATGAGTTGGCTTTAGAAATCAACCGGTCATGTCTCTAATGGTCCCTAGAACACTAAAGGCTGAGGCTTCCAGGTACCCTTCATGGGAGAATGTTGGAAGTTGTTGATAATATGAATCAAGAATGCCTGAGCTAGTTCAATCCTGCCTCTGAATGTACCAACAGGGAGTGTAAACTGAAACCAGAATATGGAATCAGGGAGGGTTCTTAGAATCTAGAACATCTTGCTAAAAGTTACCATAGATAATGAAGTAATATCAATACTAAACATGTATGCACCAAGTAGTATAGCATCCAAATTCTTAGAGGAGAAATTAAATGAGCTACAAGAGGAAAGGGACAGCACAACTATACTAGTGGGGAATCTGAATCTTCCCCTCTCAGAATTAGATAAATCTAGCCACAAAATAAATAAGAAAGAAGTTAAAGAGGTGAATAGAATGTTAGGAAAAGTTAGATATGATAGATGTCTGGAGAAAATTGGATGGGGATAGAAAAGAATATACCTTTCTCTCAGCAGTACATGGCACATATTCAAAAATTGACCATGTATTAGGGCACAAAAAACTCATGGGCAAATGTAGAAAGCCAGAAATAGTAAATGCACAATTCTCAGATCATGATGAAACAAAAAATACATATAATAAAGAGCCATGGAAAGGTAGACTAAAATTAATTGGAAACTAAATCATCTAATTCTAAAGAATGAGTGAGTCAAGCAACAAGTCATAGAAACAATCAATAACTTCATGCACAAGAATGACAGTAAGGAGACAACATACCAAAACTTATGGGATGCAGTCAAAGCAGTACTTAGGGGAAATTTTATATATCTAAATGCTTACGTGAAAAAAGAAAAAGAGGAGATCAATGAATTGGTCATGCAAATTAAAAAAGCTAGAAAAATAACAAATTAAAAATCCACAACTAAATACTAAATTGGAAATCCTGAAAATCAAAGGAGAAATTAATAAAATTGAAATCAAGAAAACTATAGAATTAATCAATAAATCTAAGAGCTGGTTTTATAAAAAAAAACCAATAAAATAGATAAACTTTTGCTTAATTTGATTTAAAAAAGAAGAAAACCAAATTACCAGTATCAAAAATGAAAGGGGTGATTTCACCACCAATGAAGTGGAAATTAAAGCAATAATTAGGAACTATTTTGCCCAAGTGTATATAAATAAATTCGACAATCTAAATGAAGTGGATCAATATTTACAAAAACACAAACTGCCCAGGCTAACTGAAGAGGAAACAAAATCCTTAAATAAGCCCATATTAGAAAAAGAAATTGAACAAGCCATTAATGAACTCCCTAAGAAAAAATCTCCAGGGCCAGAAGGGTTTACAGGTGAATTCTACCAAACATTTAAATAACAATTCCAATATAATACAAATTATTTGGCAAAATAGGTGAAGAAGGAGTTCTACCAAATTCCTTTTATGACACAAATATGGTGTTGATACCAAAAGCAGGCAGAACCAAAACAGAGAAAAAAAATTATAGACCAATTTCCCTAATGAATATTGATGGAAAAAACCTTAAATATGATATTAGCAAGGAGATTGCAGCAAGTGATCACCAGGATAATACACTATGACCAGGTAGGATTTATACTAGTAATGCAGGGGTGGTTCAACATTAGGAAAGCTATCAACATAATCAACCACATCAATTAGATAACTAACCAAAATCATATAATTATCTCAATAGATGCAGAGAAAGCTTTTGACAAAATACAGCACCCATTCCTAATAAAAACACTAGAGAGCTTAGGAATAGGTGGAGCTTTCCTTAAAATAATAAGTAGTATCTATCTAAAACCATCAGGAAACATTATATATAATGGAGATAAGTTAGAGGCCTTCCCAATAAGATCAGGGGTGAAACAGGCATGTCCATTATCACCTCTATTATTTAATATTGTCCTAGAAATGTCAGCTTTAGCAATAAGAGAAGAAAAAGGAATTAAAGGAATTAGAATAGGCAAGGAGGAAACAAAACTATCACTCTTTGCAGATGATATGATGGTATACTTAGAGAATCCTAAAAAATCAACTAGGGGCAGCTAGATGGCGCAGTGGATAGAGCACCAGCCCTGGATTCAGGAGGACCTGAGTTCAAATGCGGCCCCAGACACTTAACACTTACTAGCTGTGTGACCCTGGGCAAGTCACTTAACCCCAATTGCCTCACCAAAAAAAAAAAATGAACATACCACACACAAAAAAAGAATCAACTAAAAAAAACTGCTCAAAACAATTAACAACTTTAGCAAAGTAGCAGGATACAAAATAAACCCACATAAATCATCAGCATTTCTATACATGACCAACAAATTCCAAGAGCAAGAGGGAGAAAGAGAAATTCCATTTAAAGTAATGGTTGATAATATAAAATACTTGGGAGTCTACTTGCCAAGACAAACCCAGAAACTCTATGAACATAATTACAAAACACTTTATACACAAATCAAATCAGATCTAAATAATTAGAAGAATATCAATTTTTCATGGATAGGCTGAGCTAATATAATAAAAATGACAATTCTACCTAAATTAATTTACTTATTCAGTGCCATACCAATCAGACTACCTAAAAATTATTTTGTAGAGTCAGAAAAAATAATAACAAAATTCATCTGGAAAAACAAAAAGTCAAGATTATCAAGGGAACTAATAAAAAAAATGCACAGGAAGGTGGGCTAGCTGTACCAAATCTGAAGCTTTGCTATAAAGCAGCAGTCATCAAAACTATTTGGTACTGGTTAAGAAATAGAGCGGAGGATCAATGGAATAGGCCAGGTACAGGAGACACAGTAGCAAATGACTTTAGTAATGTACTGTTTCATAAACCCAAAGACTCTAGCTTCTGGGATAGGAACTCAGTATTTAACAAAAACTGCTGGGAAAACTGGAAGAGAGTATGGCAGAAACTAGGCATAGACCAACATCTTACACCTTATACTAAAATAAGGTCAAAGTGGGTACATGATTTAGACATAAAAGGTGATACAATAGGTAAATTAGGAGAGGAAGAAATGGTTTACCTCTCAGATTTATGGAAAGAAGAACAGTTTATGACCAAACAAGAGATATTATGAAATGCAAAATGGATGTTTTGATTATATTAAATTAAAAAGGTTTTGTACAAACAGAAGCAGTACAGCCAAAGTTAGAATGGAGGCAGAAAGCTGGGAAACAAGTTTTATAGCCAGTATTTCTGACAAAGGCCTCATTTCTAAAATATATTGGGAACTAAATCAAATTTATAAGAATCCAAGTCATTCCCCAATTGAGAAGTGGTCAAAGGATATGAGCAGGCAGTTTTCTGATGAAGAAATCAAAGCTATCTTTTGTCATGTGAAAAAATGCTCTAAATCACTATTGATTAGAGAAATGCAAATTAAAACATCTCTAAGGTACCACCTGACACCTGTCAGATTGGCTAATATGACAAAAAAGTAAAATAATAATTGCTGGAGAAGCTGTGGAAAAACTGGATCGCTAATGCATTGTTGGTGGAGCTGTGAACTGATCCAACCATTCTGGAGAGCAATTTGGAACTATTCCCAAAGGGCTATAAAGCTGTGAATACCCTTTGGCCCAGCAATACCACTTTTGGGTCTTTTTCCCCAAAGAGATCATAAAAAGGGAAAAGGACCCATATGTACAAAAATATTTATAGCTGCTCTTTATGTGGTGGCAAAGAACTGGAAATTGAGGGGATGCCCATCAATTGACAAATGGCTGAATAAGTTGTGGTATATGAATGTATTCGAATAATATTGTGCTCTAAGAAACAATGAGCAGGTGGATTTTAGAGAAACCTTGAAGGACTTACAGGAACTGATGCTGTGTGAAGGGAGCAGAACCAGAACATTGTACACAGTATCAACAACATTGTGTGTTGATCAACTGTGATAGACTTGACTCTTCTTAGCAAAATAATGGTCCATGATAGTTCCAAAGGACTCATGATGGAAAATGCTCTCCAAATCCAGAAAAAAAGAACTATGGAATCTAGATGCAGATTGAACCATACTATCTCTATTTTTTGTTTTTCTTTTCCTTTTTGCTCTGATTCTTCTTGCACAGCATGACTAATTCAGAAATATGTTTCATGTTATTGTATATATATATATATATACAATAACATGAAACATATTTCTGAATATATATGTATATATATTGATATATATATATATATCAATCCAATGTGTGTGTATATATATATATATAAACCTATATTGGATTGCTAGTTGTCTTGGGGAGGGGGGGAGGGAGGGAGGAAAAAAGGAAACTAGAAATCTTATAAAAACAAATGTTGCAAATTATCTCTACATGTAACTGAAAAATAATAAAATACTTTTATGGGGAAAAAAAGAACCTAGAACATCTGACTCTAATAGACATCTCTGAATCAGAATCTGGGGCTTTTTTAGTTTGGAAAATTTGGAATGGCAGTATGGCAGTATGGCGAGACACTAGAATACAGAAAGTGTGAGATGTAAATAAAGCATTATGTTGGTGCAGTGGATACAGCACCAGCCTTGGTGTCAGGAGGACCCAAGTTCAAATGCAGCCTCAAACACTTTCAAGCTGTGGAATGCTGGGCAAGTCACAACAGATTTCCTAAGAAAAAGTGGGAGATGTTCAGAGCCTGAGAATATAATTTAACAAACAGGTGGATATTCACGCACAGAGTAGCCAGGGAGGAGAGAATGAGAGAGCACTTCAGAAAACAGAAGAGATTTATTAGAATAAAAAAGTCATACCTGGATTATATTAAAACCTTCCCTACAGGAACCATGGATGTGTCTTGGGAACATAAATCATGTGATCTAGAAGGGGCCTTGTAAAGGAAAATAGCACTATAGAGTGGAAATTTATTTTGATTTGGGGACCCTACCTTTAGGCTGAGATTAGAAAGCCTTAGGCCCTCAGGGTCTCTCCCCCTCCTCCTCAGCTTCAGCTGAGTGAAAAAGCCCCGTGGGCTATACAAGATGCCAGGTCAGATAGCTGGGGGGGGAAAAAAGCCCCCAGCTCCCTCTGACCTGAGGGGAGCTATCTGAAGGATAGCCTGTGCTGAGGCATGAGGCTCGAGAGCACACCGCGCCCCCCCCCACCAGCTGCAGCTCTGGCTGGCGGATTAGTTTGGTCTGTGGGGGCGAAGGAAACCCCGAGATTTGAGTGGAGAGAAGAAAAGGTATATATAGACCTGGGAGTTAGACTAGAGAGGAGACGGACTAGATAAAGAAGGAGGGGGACGGACTAGGAGAGAGGCTGACGAGAGTTCGGGAGAGAGGGGTCTGACAAGGTTACAGGCCTTAATACGAACCAGGGAAAGTGTAACGTGCCCTGAGGCCTGAGGCAGCTAAGGCTCTTATTATATTCAAGAAGTTCTTGCAGCAGGTGGGAAAGAGATGCAGTGGAAAGAGACTCCAGGAAAGCAGTCAGGTTGTACATTTTATTTCCCTGTATTCTTAATTTTAAATAGTATCTCATAAATAAACTCTGCTTTGATTATTTAGTTAAGAGGCCTCTTAATCTTTAGTCTATCAGTTTGGGAGCAATGTGGTGGAACTTTACAAACGGCCCACATTAAATTAAAGAAGTCAGATAGCCAAATAGTCAAATGTCCCCAGATTAGTCCTCCAGTCAGATTAGCCCCCCAAATTAGGCTAGTCAATTCAAAAATATTTTCACATTTGAATGACGACTGTGGCAGGACTTACGGCCCAATTATAATTTCTCTAAACTTATCATTTTTCATATAATTATAATTTTTCATAAGTACAGTTATATAATTTTCCAGGTTAGTTATAGTTATGAATAATTAATTTTTGTACAATATCAATATTTATGATCATAAATACTCTTCACTAAAATATAGGGCAGTTTGAAGGAATGTAAGAAATAAGACAATTTTAGATTTTTCATAGGAGATCAGTCTTTTACTCAGATTGAATTTATAATATGCTTTTAAAAAATATCACGTCTTTAAGCACAATGCAAAAGGATATCATGAAAGTACTGTCTAGTCTTTGACTAGTCCCATCCCTCAAAACCCTGAACAACCTTAAAAACCTGCAAAGCAAAAGAAATGATTCCATGCCCTTCCTTCTTTGGGAAAGACTGGTATTGGTATAACTATTCATTCCAATGAATATAGGGTCTTTTCCCACAAAAAAGTCCAATAAAATGAGGATTGATGAGGGTCAAGACTTATGGTCCAAAATCAGACTATTAGTAATAATCCTGTGAAGAGTAACAATGGTATCAATTAAAAAAAAACCTTAGAGATCATTGGAGGGTGTGGCCTTAGAACCCAAAATGTCAGGACTTGGAAAGTCCTTAGAACACTGAATATCTGGGCTTCCACTTAAATTTCAGGGACATGTGCTGCAGGTGTCTGAGACCTTAGATTGTAGAATGGTCTCTCTCAGGGTCAATCCCTCCTTCTGGAGGACCTGGTTTTGAATGGAGAGCGAAGCCAAAGGATTAGGTCAAGAAGACAAACATTACCTAGAATATCAGAGCTGGAAGGAAATATTGACTCCAGAACCCTGAATCAGATGATATTTAGAAGTCAGAAAGTCAGAATTGCTACACACAATAACAAAGAGAGGAGTTGTTCAGGGGCTCATAAAGGAAACGGACAGAAGCAATGGGATTTGACCAGACAGAATGAAAGGATTTGGAGATGTCTTGAAGAAGAGAATGAGGGAGGTAGGAGAAAACTGAGAAGGAGGGATATTAGATCAAGAGGAGAACTCAAACACCAAGTGTCAGAACGGAGAGTGTCCTAGAAACCCCTGTAGGTGAATTGGGAAGGCTCTAAGAACATCAATCATCTGCTCTGGAATGAGTCTTAGAATGGAAAATCGCACCCATGACAAGGATGGATTTTCATCCCTATTCTTAGTCCATTGGACGGCAACAATATCAAAGAAATTAATTCTGTCTATTCATTGGAACACCAAATCCTGAAACTGAAGCTTCAATACTTTGGGGACTGTATGAGAAGGCAGGACTCATTGGAAAAATCCTTGATATTGGGAAAGATTGAAGACCAAAGCAAAAGAAGATGGCAGAAGAAGAGATACTGAAAATTATATGGAAGCAAAAACATAAGTTGGACAGACTTTGAGGGAGATTGGAGGATAGAACGGATGGGCCTGGAATGATATGGTCCATGGAGTCATGAAGATTCTGACATGCCTGAATAACTGAACAGCAACAAATATTATCAGTGGGCCCAAATATTGGTCATCTCTAATTAATTTAAATAAGGTAGCTTTTTCATTTGAGATCTTTCATTTATTCACATATAAATAGATTTATTCATCTGAGATGCATAATAGAAAGAAAAAGTGAAAAACAAAAACAAAAATCCCCCCACACATTGAAATAAACTGCCAAAAGTTTGGAATAGATTAGTGTATTTTTTTCATTATCCAAAAAACTCCTGAAAATTCCACAAACCGTGGACACTAGGAAAATGCAGTTTCATGTATTCTCACCCCCCATTTTGAGCAAAGATTACTGTTTCTATTAGTACCAATAAAAATGGATCTTCAGGAATTTTGCACAATACAAGCAGATGTTCAGTATAGAGAGATTTTTAGGAAGAAGACTGTAATTTGGAAGTCATCATATCTGTAAATCCACTGTACTTTATAATAATAAGCAAATGAATAAATGTAAGATAATAACTTGACACAAATTCTCCTGATATAGCTTTAGAAACAAAAATGCCACATCCTTGCCGTTCCCTAAAACACTCAAGTTGTAGGGGCCAAATTTATTATGGGGAGAGTTAATTTGGTGGCTCACTGTAACATTGGGGTTCAAAAAATAATGAGAGACCTCTAGGTTCAAAGTTTCCTCCTTTACAAACTGCCTTTTTTAGTTATTTTTCCCAGGCTAATAAGAAAGGAGATTAACAGCCTCTTTTCTGCAAACCAACCAGGTTTTATTAGGGAATAAAATTTACAACAAAGGCAAAGTTAATAAAGCCAGGGACAAGGAAATAGGGGAAGAGAAAAACAGATAAGGTCCCTAGCTCTAGAAAAGACTGACTCAAACCCTAAAATTGCTTTCAGTTCAGCTAGCTCGAAGAGCTGGCCGCGCTTCTAATAACTCACCACCTGGGGTCCCTAGTTTCAATGGGAGTCAGCTGTGCAGTCCCTCTCTGGTACGCTCCCAAAGCTCACCAAAAGGAAATAGAGCTTTTTAGACCCAGCATTCTCCTTTCTACTTTCTCTCCCCCCCCCCACCTGCCCCCGCCCCAAAGGGAAGGTCCTTCAAGGAGGATTGGCTGAGAGTGGTCCCCTGCTGATGTCAGTAGTACACCAACATGTCACTCAGGGCCAGCCAGGTGTGGCAACAATCTAATCATCCCCAAGTAGGTACTTAGTTTCTCATTCTCACCCAATTCAAACAATACTAAATCAATCAGATGGGACCCCTGGGTGGCTGCTAGATTCCATTATTTTATCACAAAATGTTTAGGCTTCCAAATACCTTTCTTGTGGGAATGTTGCAAGTAGTTGAGAGACAATGTATAGATTTAATCTGTTGTGACTGCTTCATTGATGGAGACACCTCTTGATACTTACTATGTAGCAATTTGAGCCATTTAAACAAGGACTTATGTAACATCGACTTGAAACATGAGAATACAACTTTTTGTGAATCAGTCTATGGGTATAACTCAAGTGTCTTGTTCACGTAAAAATATGAAGAAAAAAAAAACCTTACATGAAACCCCTCAAATAGTTATTGGGAGGATGTTCCTCTAGATATGAAAATTTCCTCTCTCTGAAGGTCCTTAGAAAATTGATTGTCTGGGTTTCTATGTATCGTGAAAGTAGGTAAGTTTGTGGAAGGCTAGAGCTTAGAACACAACATTCCCAAGCATGAAAGTGGGCCCCACCTTGAAATAGAATAATGAGGAATGGATTTTAAAGTCAGAATCCTTGAACAGATCTTTGACTTGGAAGCTAGCATATCTGAGCTTGAGGGAAATATACAATTCTGAATAGATCCTGACTATAATCTTGGACTGGACAATCCTGCAATCCTGAGCTAGATGAGTCAAAAGGTCAATTTTGTTCTATATCGTATCTTGGTGCCAATAGAATGCCTGTTGGGCATCAGTGCTATCTAAGATAAAACAAAGAAAGTCAAAACCAAACCAGGATAAGTCCTGAGAGGATGGAAGATGTTCAGAAGCTAAACAGGAAAATTCTCTGAAGAAATGGGATTGGAGAATGGACACTTCAGGTCTGGGAAGGGCCACACAGAGGAAAAGAATGGATTGAAGAGAGCCTGTAGAAGAAGGGATACAGTTATCAAAGACAGAACACCAAAGGTCAGAATTGGAGTGGCCTCCAATTTTCCATATGCCTTAGCTCTGAAGGCTCTGAGAATGTTAATGATCTATTGTGGAATGGGCCTTCATTTGCTAAGTGTCCTAAAATACAAGGATTACTTTAAATATATATTTAGTGGTAAATAATGTGTAAAATCCTAGGGATTTCAAAGAGACACTGGTTAGTTTTAAAAGTTTAAATGTGGTAAGATTCATGTTCATTGTAACAATTCTCAGATACAAAAACAGAAAGAAAAAGAAAAATCCTTCTGGATCATAGGAGTGTCTGGGCCTAAAATACCCCACAATCAGTCCCTTAGTACATTGACATTTGGGGGCTTCCTGGGACCTTTCAAGGATCTATGTTGCTTGGATTGTGGAGCTGAGAATACTGAATTTCCTAGCTAGGGGATAAGTCCTGCCTCTGACCGTCCAGATTTTGATTGAAAAAACCCAGAGAATCTTTGATATGTTGGATGGCTCATGACACACTTAGTAAGAATCGAAGTAAATTTAACATTGAGGATCTTAACCTGGATTTGGCTGTAGAATTTGTAAGGCCAGAATTGTGAGCTCCTACAGAAGAGAGATTATTGGCCAATCAGTGAGAGCTGTCAATTTTAAGTCTACACAATCCACCTCAACCAAAATCTACAGCACATAGCTAAAGAAATGTAATTCCATATATTTATTTATTCATTCAGGGAAGACTGTTGTTTCTATTACTATTAATAAAAATGACTATGGAGAAATTTTTCATGAGAAAACTGTGTAAAGTATTTAAAGAATGTATAAGAGAGATGACTTCTATTTTGATATCATGATATCAAAAGACCCATGTGCATTATAATTATAATTGAAATAATAAAAAAATAAAATTATACCTTGACCCAATTTAGCATGATATGGCTTCAGAACCAAAAATGGCATATCTTGGATGGTTCCTAGAACACTCAATGCTGAGACTGCCAGTTAGCCTTTATGGGGGAATGTTGGAACCTGAAGATCACATACGTACAGTATGTCAGAATTAGGAATATATGCACTAATTGGGAGTGGGAAGTGAAGCCAGAATATGGGATCAGGGAGGATTCTTAGAACCTAGAACATCAGATGCAGGTGGACAGTTCTAATCCAGAATCTGGTTTTGTTTTTTTAGCATGTAAAAATTTTAATGCCAATATGGAAAGTCAGTAGAACAGAGAAAGTGGGCGATATGGGGCAATGGATACAGCAATGGCCCTGCAGTCTGGAGGACTTGAATTCAATATGGCCTCAGATACTAGCTGTGAGACCATGGGCAAGCAAATTCAATCTGCCTCCAAGAACACCAATCATGTGTTCTGAAATGGGTCTCTGAGTAGAAAATATCACCCACATCAAAGATCTGGTGACAAGGAAGATAGAGGGACATCCTCCAAAGAGGATAGCAACATCAGGGCTCCTACATACAAAGCTTCCAAGAAAAATATGAATTGGTGTCAGGGCTTAGAGGCACTCAAAAAGGAATTTGAAGATAATGTAAGAGAGATAGAGGAAAAAATGGAAAGAGAAATGAGAGTGATGCAGGAGAATTATGAAAAAAAAAGTCAACAGATTGAAAAGCCAAATGGACAAGGAGATATAAAAGCTCTCTGAAGAAAATAACTGCCTAAGAATTAGGATTGAACAAATGGGAGCTAGTGACTTTATGAGAAACCAAGCCACAATAAAGCAAATCCAAATGAATAAAAAAATAGAGGACAGTGTGAAAAATCTTCTTGGAAAAACTGCTGACCTAGAAAATAGATCCAGGAAAGATAATTTGAAAATTATTGGACTACCTAAAAACCATGATCAGAATAAGAGCTTAGACATTATCTTCCAAGAGATTGTCAGGGAAAATTGCCCTGATAATCTAGAAGCAGAAGGTAAAATAGAAATTGAAAGAATCCACAAATCTTCTCCTGAAAAATATCCCAAAATGAAAATTTCCAGGAATATTTAGCCAAATTCCAGAGCTCTCAGGTCAAGGAGAAAATATTTCTAGGAGCCAGAAAGAAACAATTCAAATACTCTGGAGCCACAGTAAGGATAGCAAAGGATCTAGCAGCTTCTACATTAAAGGACTGGAGGGCATGAAATTTGATATTCCAGAGGGCAAAGGAATTAGGTTTACAACCAAAAATCACCTACCCAGGGAAACTGATTATAATATTTCAGGGGAAAATGGGACTTCAATGAAAAAGAGGACTTTTAGGCATTTGTGATGAAAAGACCTGAACTGAATAGAAAAAATGACTTTCAAATGCAAGACCCTAAAGAAGCATAAAAAGGTAAACAGGAAAAAGAAATCATGATAGATGTTAAAAGGTTAAACTGACTGCATTCCTACAGGGGAAGGTGATTTGCATAAATCCTAAGAGCTTTCTGAGTATTAGGGCAGATGAGAGGAATAAATTTAGACAAAGGGCACAGGTGGGAATTGATTATGAAGGAATAATACCTGTAAAGCATTTATTTTTTGTTTATCTTTTGGGGGCAATTGGGGTTGGTGAGTGTCTTCTGTCTGAGGATAGATTTGGGCTCAGGTCCTCCTGGGTCCAGGTAGAGGTAGAATGGGATGGAATCTCACATGAAATTAGCAGGAAAGGGCTTATGGAGTGGGAGATAGATGGGGGAGCAGTGGGGAACTGAATGAGCCTTACATTCATCAGAATTAGCTCAAGGAGGGAATAACATACACACTCAATTGGGTAGAGTAATCTATCTAATGCTGTAGGAAAGTAGGAGGGGGAGGGGAAAGGAGGGAGGGGTAAAAGAAGGGAGGGCAGAGCAGGGGAGGGGGAAGTCAGAAGCAAAACACTTTTTGAGGAGGGATAGGGTAAAAGAAGATAGAAAAAAGGGTAAATTTCATAGGAAGGGAATAGGATGGAGGAAAACAGTTAACAGTAATTGTGGAAAATTTTTTGAAGCAGAGGCAAGAGTAATATAAGATGATGATGGTGGTGGTGGTGGTGGTGGTGGTGGCGAAATGTATAGTACTTACTTTGCTGGTCTATTGTGAAGAACATTCTTGTCAAGTTTAAGGTATTATATAAAAGTTATCTACTACCATTGTTGCAACAATCAACCTCATGTATTTATTGTAAGGAAATCTCTCTTTAAATACTATATAAATTTAGTTTACTATAAAAAATTATGAACAAGATACAATCAGAAAGACCTGGAGGGACCTGCATGAACTGATGAAAAGTGAACTATACTATATACAAAATAACAGTAATATTGTGAGATGATATGCTGTGAATAAGTTGGTTATTTTCAGCAATGCAATGATCCAAGACAACTGAAGGTCTTATGAAAAACGTAATCGATCTACAGAGAAGGAACTGATGGTATCTGAATACAGATTGAAACATATTTTTTGTCAGTTACTTTATCAGAAACAAAAAAATGATGAGCAGGATGCTATCAGAAAAATTTGGAGGGACCTATATGAACTGATGCAGAGTGAAATATACTATATGCAAAATAACAGAAATATTGTAAGATGATCTGCTGTGAATGACTTGGTTATTTTCAGCAATGCAATGATCCAAGATAACTCTGGAGGAATTATGAAAATTGCAGTCCATCTACAGAGAAAGAACTGATGGTATCTAAAAACAGATTGAAGCATAATTTTTTGATAGCTCCTTAATCTGAAATTTTATTTTTGTTTGTTTTCTTTCACAACCTGGCTAATGTGGAGATATTTTGCATGACTACTCATATATCACTTATTTTGAATTGCTTGAGTTCTTGGGGGGAGTGGGGAGGGAAGGAGAAAGAAAAAGTGGAACACAATATTTTTTTAATTGATGTCAAAATTTGTTTTTACATGTAATTTGGACAATAAAATTCTAAATAAATTTTTTAAAAAATTAATTTGTGATCCTTTATAACTAGAGCAATTAGCTGCTGAACAAAATAACATACCTGCATTCAGACATGTGGAAAATAGTCTTTAAGTCATAGAGAGCTTGAATTTTTCTCTACTGCCTGTCAGTGCTTTGAATTCATGCTACATGCTTTGACTTATTCCAGTGAATTGAAAATGCCCAGAAATGTCTAAGGGTTCAGTTGGAGGGAAGCTGCCTGTAAAGGTAGCCTCTGTATGGGGAAGATACTGACACTTATCCGTATTGCACACAAATTATTTTTAAACTAAGATTTTCATTTTTTTACCATTGAAAATAAGATATGTTTCAAAGTTCCATTTCAGCTTTCCCCCTTTCTGATCAATGATGTCAAACTATAAATGTGTCTCATTTACAACTGCTCTTTGTTGAATAATAAATAATTTAGAGTCCCCAAAAAAGATTGATTGTCATCTCTAATCTTCATCCATTAGACAACAAGGAGATCAAATCTCTCCATACTGAAAGAAATTAATTCAGACTATTCACTTGAAGGCTACAGAGCTGAAGCTTCAATACTTTGGCCACATAAGGAGAAGATGGGACCCATTGGTAAAGACCCTGCTTTGGGAAAGATTGAAGGCAAAATAAAAAGCAGATGGCAAAAGAAGAGATTAATGGATTGTGTCATGGAAACAACGAACAGGACTTGGACAGACTATGTGGGACAATGGAGGATAGAAGGAAATGGCTGGTCTGCTGTGGTCCATTGGGTCATGAAGAGTTGGACAGGACTGAACAACTGAGCAACAAAAAATATTCTTAGTACCCTGAATATTGGCATTCCATAATTAATTTAGAACATAGGCAGAAGGTAGATTTTTCATGGAAGCAAAAAGCAAAAAAAAAAATACAGAAAACATCACAGATATTGAAATAAACTGGGCAAAGTTTTTGGTAAGATTACTGTGCATTTTTGGCTCTGAAAAAAGCCTAAATACCACTGAATCTGAACACAAGAACAAGTGCTGTTGCATGTGTGCCTTACTTTGGTAAAGACTGCTGTTTCCATTATTATTTTTTGTTTTGTTTTGTTTCCATTACTATTAAGAAAAATGGATCTGGGGCAGCTAGATGAAACAGTGGATAGAGCACCAGCCCTGGAGTCAGGAGTACCTGAGTTCAAATCTGACCTCAGACACTTAACACTTACTAGCTGTGTGACCCTGGGCAAGTCACTTAACCCCCAATGCCTCACTAAAAAAAAAAAAATGGATCCTCAGCAATTTTGGAGACAGAAAGAAGATGTTCAGTACAGACAACATTTTATGAAGAAGACATCTCTTTGGAAGTCATCATACTGGTAAACCAATGTACACTGTAATAATAATCCAATTAGGGGGCAGCTAGGTGGCACAGTGGATAGAGCACCGGCCCTGGAGTCAGGAGTACCTGAGTTCAAATCCGGCCTTAGACACTTAACACTTACTAGCTGTGTGACCCTGGGCAAGTCACTTAACCCTTGTTGCCCCACAAAAAATAAAAATAAAAAAAATAATAATCCAATTAATAAAAAGAATGATAAGTTCTCATGATATGACTTTAAAATGTAAATTTTCATGTCTTAGATGTTCCCTAGTACAGGAAAGGTTTAGGCTGCTAGGAACTTTTCATGTGGGAATGCTGGAAACAGTTAAGAGGAGAGAGAGAGAGAGAGAGAGAGAGAGAGAGAGAGAGAGAGAGAGAGAGAGAGAGAATATCAGAGTTAGGAGTTTAAAAATGGCCTCTGAATGTCCAAATAGGGAGAGGAAAGTGAAGCCAGAGTAGGTGATCATGGAGGGAAATGGAACCTAGACTATATGGTCTTCATGGTAACTGGCAATGGAGAATTCTGAGTCTGATTTGGCCATGGACTCCAAAATGGCATGGTTCAAGTGGGAGAGTAGGAGATGTTCAGGAGCTGAGAATCACCATTGTCAGAAACAACAGGGTTTTAGCCCATAGCCTGGGGTAGCCATGGAAAAGAGAAGGAAGGAGGTAGGAGAGCACTTTGAAGAATGGATATCAGAGCAAAAAGTGCCCTGAGGCTCCAAAGGGCAGGTCTTAGAATGTCCTGAAACAGAAGCCATTTGCTCTAAATAGCCCACAGCAAAGAAAATAATTTGTAAGGATGTATTCTCAGATAGATTCTTTTTTTTTTTTGCAGGGCAATGGGGGTTAAGTGACTTGCCCAAGATCACACAGCCAGTAAGTAGTAGGTGTCTGAGGTCATATTTGAACTCAGGTCCTCCTGAATTCAAGGCTGGTGCTTTATCCACTGCTCCACCTAGCTGCCCCTTCTCAGATTCTTATTCCAAATATTGAGCTGTTTTAGGTGGTTTTAAAAAGAAAAAGAATTCCTCTTATAAGATCAAACCTAAAATCTAATTAAATTTCAGGGATTCTTGGGAGATGCAAAATTAAATTTAAACATCCTTAACCACAGAATCTTAAGATTTCAGTGAAAACACTATCAATTTGATATTCCATGAAAAAATACTTTAAATCCCAAATATCTGTATATGAAATCCAATGCAAACCTCTACAATTGCTTGATTGATAAAGATAGCTCTCAATAGTGGTAATTATGATAATTAATATTCAGTATTTTGGGGCATTAAAATTTGGTGATATGAATTAAAGACTTATAAGGGGAGAGGATTTCTGTTTTACAATCAGTATAAGGGTAAGACTCCAGTGATTTTTTAAAAATATGATAATAAAATAAACTTAAGCAAAAAATAAAACAAACAAACAAACAAAAAAGCTCACCCAGATCTTAGGAGGCTGTTTCTTTATCCTGAGAATGTCCTATCTGTGATGGTCCACACAAAACTGAATGTCTGCACTTTGAGGAACCATAAGAGCAGGCAAGTTTGTGGTAGGTTCATGCTTAGAAGATGGAATTTCCTCCCATAGCAGTAAATTCCACCTCTGAGTGGAACAATCAATAATTGACTAATGCAGAAATATGTTTAATGTTTTTATATATATATATATATATATATATATATATATATATATATATATATATATATATTTTACACATACATACACACACACACACACACACACATATATATATATATATAACCTATATCAGATTACCTACTGTCTGGGGGGGGAGAGGGAGGGAAGGGAAGGAGAAAAATTTGAAATTGGAAATCTTATCTGAACAAATGTTGAAAACTAAAATATATATATATATATATATATATATATATATATATTAAATTGGTTGTGAAGCCAGAATTCTTGAAAAAGTATTCAACTTGGAAAAAAAAAGAAAAAGTATACAACTTGGCACCTACAATATCTGAGCATATTGTAAATATGCAATCTATATTCCTAGCTGAGTGAGGCTGTAGAAACAGGAAAAACAGGAATGTCAGGTAGGGGACTGACTAGAGAGAGAGAGAGAGGAAGGGAGGGAGGAAGGGAGAGGGAGGGAGGGAGGAAGAAAGAGAAAGGTAAAGAGAGATACAGACAGACACACACACATATTTACATGTTCAGTGGCTAAAGAGGAAAACTGAAGAAATGTGATGTAAAAATCCAAAAAGTCAAGTCTCTGAGGAGCCTTAGTGAAGAGAATGAGCGAATGAAGGAAGCCTTTAGGAGACCAGATAGATATCTGATCTTGGAGAAAATAGAAATGTCAGGACTGGAGTGTCTGCCAATGTTCACTATACCCTAGCAGTGAGGGCTCTGAGAACCTACATGATCTGCTGTGCAATTGATGTTCAAGTGCAAAATGTCCCCAGTTTCAAGCATTACATTAAGAATATTCTTTGTGGGGAAAAAGATTTCCAGTCCTAGGTAAATTATGAAAAGAGAAGAATTTAGAATTTCTGGATGATATCAATAATTTCTTTCAATTTACTATATATTGTACACTTGGGAGACTAAAAAAAATCACATCTTCCACCTCACATCCAAAACTGATGATAACTTTCTGGCTGAGAAATTCCCACACAATGTACAATACGAGTAAATTAAACAAATGTAATTCTATGAAGATCCTTCTTTGATATAGACTGCCATTGATATGATTACTACAAATGATGAATATAGTATAGTTTTGACAAAAAAAAACAGGTTTTAATTACTCATTAGACACAGAACTAATATTTCTAGATCATGGTATTTGTAAGTCCTTAAGTTCAATTTAATAAAAAATCCAGTAAAAACGTTTTTAAAATCAACTTGCTAAAACATAGGCTGGCATTTCTTTGGAACCAAAACTGTCATGTCTGAGAATGTCCTTAGCACTCTGAAGGCCTGGGCTGTCAGTTCCCTTTAAAGGTCAACTGAGAATTAGCATGCTGACCTTCCCAGTGTAAAGAATTAATTGTTATTTGAGGTTTTTATGCCTCACGTCCACTGGCCTGGGGCTCCGCAAACCTGGGGCACGATGCTCCACCCACTGGTTGTAGCTGTTGCCAGGGCTCTGGCACCTCAAGTCATCACCACTCGCCCAACGCCTACATGGGCCTGGCAAAATTATAATGATTAGAAGCCTAGTGAGGGCAGTCATGTGACTGTCAGAGCGGCCATCCCATTGGCTGGGGCTGTGTGGGTTGTTTCTAGTTTGGGGGGAGGAGAATTGGGCATTCTAGCTGGACGCTGGAAATCGACAGGCGTTCTGCTGCGTATTTTCAGCTGATTCCTGGGCGGTGGTATTTCTTCAGGTATTATAATTTCCCTTTCCCCATTTTATTTCCTTTCCCTTGATCCTACTGATCCTATTTATGTGGTTTTTTTTTTAAGTTCATTCTTGTTAAAATAAATCTTGTTCTGTTTTGAAGGAGGCTGCCGGTCTCCTTCCTTGCCCCAATATTGCGGCGAGCCACTTAGCTAGCACTCCCCAATTAAAAATTGATCCCCACACCAGGTAGGCATAAGTCCCAAATCCGAATGTCCCTGTTTTGAGTGGCAATATGAGAACACACCAAACGTTAGGACACAAAAAAAATCAGACCTTTGAATGGGCTACAAACCACCCTATGTGATAGATGGAAACCATCTGAGAGCATGAATCAGAATCAACTCTGAGAGGGGCCTTAGAATGCAGAATGTTGAAAATGGCAAAGAGTTCTTCTCATACATTCAAAGTGATCCCAAATATGGTCCCTTTCTAGTGACTTTCAAAAGCAAGGAAGGAGATGGTTAGTAGAAAATGAATTCTTTTGCCAATTTAATTTATATTCCACCATAGCTATGATTTTTTAAAATTTAATTTAATTTGATTTTTACATATAAGGTATTTTATTTTTTCCGTTACATGTAAAGATAGTTCTCAACTTTTGTTTATACAAGCTTTACAATTTCAGATTTTTCTCCCTCCCTCCCCTCCCTCCCCCCCTCCCCTAGACAGCAGGTAATCTGATATAGGTTATATCTATATATCTATATCATAGCTATGATTTTAAAGAAATCACCCTTCCACAACTACATGGCCAAAAGAGTGAGTTGAAAGTAGCCTCTAATTTTTGGCAAGCCAAAAAAAAAACCCCACCCTGAAACTGAAATCACTTCAACACCAGAGCAAATGCAACTGCCTACTACTGGTCCTGATTTGTTCATGTCTGTTATGGTTATTTCTATGAAGTAAAATGAATGGAGATTATATTTGTGATGTGAAAGTGTAGCATAAAAGACATGAGGAAGAGCCATAGGTCAGTTTAGAAATGTGCATATCAGTAAGATGCATGTGCCTTCTAATAAGTATTAAATGAAAATAGAAAGAAAAATCCTTAAAGATGATTCCTATCATCATTTAAGGTTATGGCCTTAAAAGCAAAACCATATAGTTGTCATAGTACCTGGGTAAACTGAATATTGGGACTTCCCAGGTCCTTTCAGGGATATATGTTGGAGGGGTCCTGGAATTGTGAATACAAAATTTCTGAACTGGTAGATAAGCCCTACCTCTGAATGCCCAGATTTTAAGTGTCAAGCTGAGAACCAATATAAAATGGGGGTTAGATCATGGAACATAGAATGTATGAGTGTGAAAGAAATTTGGAATTCAGGACCAGGAACTGGATGAGACAGCAGAATCTACAAAGGCCAGAATTGTTAAGGCCAAGAGAAGAGAGAGGGGGAGATGTACGGGATCTGGGAAGGGACAGTTTCAGAAACAGGAGGATGTGAGAACACAGAATGTCAGGTCTGGGAGTTGCCATGAAGAAGAAAATGAGAGAGCTAGCAGTGTCCATAGCAGAGGGGCCCAGAGAAAAGATAACACCCTTAGGCTAAAAAAAGACCAGATCTTATGGCGCAGTGCAAGCCACTGCATGCTATAGTTTGGAGGGTTCAGAGAACAAAAATCAACTAGTGGAGAAGGGATCTAAGGAAGGATTTATTGTTAAGTAAATAGTGAGTGGGCCAGTTGATTGTCCATTTTTAGCTAATTTAAAATATAAGAGAAAGGCAGAATTTTCGTTGATTATGCATTTATCCTGATTTTTAAAAAAAATTTTTGGCAGGAAAATGGGGGTTAAGTGACTTGCCCAGGGTAACACAGCTAGCAAGCGTCAAGTGTCTGAGTCCGGATTTGAACTCAGGTCCTCCTGAATCCAAGGCCGGTGTTTTATCCACTGTGCCACCTAGCTGCCCCATCCTGATTTATTTTTATTGGACATCAGACCTCTAGAAGAAAAACAAAGAAACAGAAAAGACAAACTTCCAGGCTCTGTTCTGCTGCCCAAATTGGTGGTGAGATTTCTGTCAATTTTTGTGCTAGCAAAATCCAACAACAACAAAAAGAAAAACAAAAGAGAAAACCACAATATCTGCACACCAAAAAAAAAAAAACTAAATTGAATGTATTTATTTTCTGAGTAAAGATTGCTTTTTTATTGCTATTAGAAAAATGAATTTTGAACAATTTTGTAGCCAAAAGCCAGATGTTCAGAACAGAGAGCTTTTTGGGGAGACTTCTATTTGAAGTCAGAATATCAGTAAGACCAGTGTACATTGTAGTTAAAATTCATTTTATAAAATTAAAAGTAAAGGCCTGACCCAAGTTATCAGGATATGGCTTTATGATCAAAAATGTCATATCTTGCATGGTCACTGAAAACAATAAAGGTTTAGGCTCCCAGGGTCCCTTCATGCATGAATGTCAGAAGTAACTGCGGGC
Source organism: Dromiciops gliroides (assembly GCF_019393635.1). Lineage (NCBI taxonomy): Eukaryota > Metazoa > Chordata > Mammalia > Microbiotheria > Microbiotheriidae > Dromiciops > Dromiciops gliroides. The sequence goes on along the minus strand of NC_057867.1, from coordinate 29,869,406 downwards.
AGAGGTTCAGAATGTCTGAGATAGCAAGCGAATCCTGCCTCTGAATGTACTAATGAAGAGTGGAAATTGAAGCTTGAATGGGTGACCAGAGAAGGCCTTGAAACCCAAACTGTAGGGGTTTTACTGAAATTCTGAGTCCAGAATCCTGAGCTTGATTTAGATGTGGAATTTCTCATGTCATGGTTCAGAGGGATGGGAAATGTTCAAGAGCTGAGAATGGAAATTGTCAGCAAGAGGAGGGTTTTCAGCCCATGGCTTAGTGTAGCCATGGGGAAGAGAAGGAAGCAGGTAGGAAAAGAAGGGATATCAGAGCAGAGAGTACCCTGAGATTCCAAAGGGAAGATCTTGACATGTCCTGAAAATCACCATGTTTGATTCCTAGATGATCTTTCAGAACACAAATGATCACCTCTGGATAGGCTGATTTGAAAATGCCAAAACTGGCATTTCTCATTTATAATTTGACTCTAGTAGGTCATTTATGAAACACATCAAAGGAAGATTTTTCTTAAGTAATCAAACCTAAATTCCAATTCAATTTTTAGTATGCATTGGTGATTTATAAGAAAAGGGAAAAAAAGTCAATCATTAGAGAAACGGGTGAATTTAAGCACACAGTGTCTCAGACCTGGCCCATGCCATGGAAACAAAAATGAGAGAGCCAGGGGAAGCTAGGTGGCAGAGTGGATAAAGCACTGACCCTGGATTCAGTAGGACCTGAGTTCAAATCCGGCCTCAAACACTTGACACTTACTAGCTGTGTGACCCTGGGCAAGTCACTTAACCCCAATTGCCTCACAAAAAATGAGAGAGCCAGCAGTTCCCTTAGAGGAGGGGAAATCATAATAAACAAAGCTCTTAGGGAAAAAAGGTCAGAATTTGCAGGGTCCTGGTTTAAAACAGGATAAGCTACAGGTGAGAGAGGGCTCTGAGAACAGAAACCATCTGCTTGCAAAGGGGCTTCCCAGTGGAAAATCTCACAACTCTCGAGGATTCCTTTTCATATCTTTACTGCCTTGACCCCCATATCATCCATTTTTTACTAATTTAAAACATAAGTCAGATTTTTCATGGGGGATCATTCACTTATTCCAATCTAATATTATAGGGCATCTGTGATGGTTATGAAAAAACAAAGCAACTGAAACAAACAAATTAAAAAAAATCTCCAAAGCCCTTCAAGCAGAATTGTCAAAGAATTTGGTGAGATAACTGTCAGTTTTTGGAATAGCCAAACCTCCCCTCAAAAGCATTCTCCTGATCAGCTAAACAAATGCAGTTGCAAGTATTTATTTCTGTACTAAAAAGTGTTGTTTCTATCACTATTTTTTTTTAGTGAGGCAATTGGGGTTAAGTGACTTGCCCAGGGTCACACAGCTAGTAAGTGTTAAGTTTCTGAGGCTGGATTTGAACTCAGGTACTCCTGACTCCAGGGCCATTGCTCTAGCCACTGCGCCACCTAGCTGCCCTGTTTCTATCACTATTAATAAAAATGACAATTCAGAAATTTTTACAGGAAAACATAATGGACTTATAAAGAGCTTATAAGGAAGGTCATTTTTATTTCAAAATCATCATTTTGGTAAGACCTATGTACACTTCATTCATCATCCAATTAGTCAACAATAAAAGTAATACCTTGAAAAATTTATCATGAGATACCTTTAGAACTCAAAGGGTCGTGACAGAATGAAAGGATTTGGAGATGCCATGAAGAAGAAAATGAGAGCGAGGGCAGCTAGGTAGCACTGCAGTTGATAAAACACCAGCCGTGGATTCAGAAGAACCTGAGTTCAAAACTGGCCTCAGACACTTGACACTTACTAGCTCCGTGACTCCAGGCAAGTCACTTAACTCTCATTGCCCTGTAAAAGAGAGAGAGAGAGAGAGAGAGAGAGAGAGAGAGAGAGAGAGAGAGAGAGAGAGAGAGAGAGAGAGAATGAATGAGGGAATAGGAGAACATTGAGAATGAGGGATATTAGAGAGAGAGGAGAACTCTAAGAACAACAAGCATCAGAACTTAGAGTGTCCTAGAAAATCCCTGTGTGTGAGTTAGGAGCACTCTAAGAAGATCAATCATCTGCTCTGGAATGAGTTTTAGAAAGGAAAAACCTACCCATGCTAAAGATTGATTTTCATCTCTATTCTTAGTCCATTTGGACAGCAACAATATCAAAGAAATTAATTCCATCTATTCACTGGAACACCAAATCCTGAAACTAAAGCTTCAATACTTTGGGGACAATATGAGAAGACAGGACTCATTGGAGAAAAAAAAACACCTTGATATTGGGAAAGACTGAAGAAAAAAGGAAAAACAGATGGCAAAAGAAGATATAGACAGATAATGATATGGAAGAAAAAAAAAAAGTTGGCCAGACTTTGAGGGAGATTGGAGGATAGAAGGGATAGGCTGGGCATGATATGGTCCATGGGTCATGAAGAGTCTGGTGTGCCTGAATAACAGAATAACAACAAATATTCTCAGTGGCCCAAATATTAGTCATCTCCAATTAAATAAAAAAAGAATATGGACTTTTCATCTGAGATCATTTGTTTATATATAGATAGTATTTTTCATCTGAGATGCTTAATAGAAACAAAAAGTGAAAAACAAACAAAAATTCTCCCACACATTGAAATAAACTGCCCAAAGTTTGGGTGAGATTACTATATTTTTTTCATTAGCCAAAAATTCCCTACAAATTCCAGAAAACATGGAAACTTGGACAAATGTAGTTTTATGTATTCTTCCTTTTTGCTAGCAGACTACTGCTTCTATTAGTATTATTTTTCGGTGGGGCAATTAGGGTTAAGTGACTTGCCCAGGGTCACAAATCTAGTAACTGTCAAGTGTCTGAGGGTGGATTTGAACTCAGGTCCTCCTGAATCCAGGGCCTGTGCTTATCCACTGTGCCACCTACCTGCTCCCCTGCTTCTATTACTATTGATAAAAATGATCTTCAGCAATTTTGCACATTTCAAGCAGATATTCAATACAGAGAGGTTTTTAGGGAGAAAACTGCAATATGGAAGTCACCATATCTATAGAGCCACAGTACTTTGTAATAATAAGCAAATGAATAAATATAAGATAATAACTTGACATAAGTTCTCCTTCATGTGGCTTTAGGAACAAAAATGCCATGTCCTTGCTATTTCCTAGAATATTAGAGGTTTAGGGTTACAAAGACCTTTCTTGTGGAAATTTTGCAAGTAGTTGAGAGACAATGTATAGATTTAATCTATTGTGGCTGCTCCATTGATGGAGATACCTCTTGATATATACTATGTAGCAGTTTGGCCCATTTAAACAAGGACTTATGTAAAATCGACTTGAGAAAATGGGAAGACAACTTTTTTGCAAATGAGTCTATGGGTTCAACTCAAGTGTACTGTTCACATAAAACTAAGAAAAAACATACACAAAACCCCTCAAATAGTTATTAGGAGAATCTCCTCTCTCTGAAAGTTCTTAAAAATCTGATTGTCTGGGCTTCTATGTATCCTGAAGATGGAAGGCTAGAGCTTAGAACACAGTATTTCCAAGCATGGAAGTAGGCCCCACCCCTGAACAGAACAATGAGGAATGGATTGTAAAGTCAGAATCTTTGAACAGGTCTTTGACTTGGAAGCTAGCATATATGAGCTTGAGGGAAATATAAAATTCTGAACAGATCCTGACTATAATCTTGGACTAGACGATCCTGCAATCCTGAGCTAGAGGAGTCAGAAGCTTGAGGTTGTTCTAAATCATTTCTTGGTGCCAATCAAATGCCTATTGAGCATTAGTGCTAAGAAAAGCAAAGACAATCAAAACTCAACTAGGACAACTCTTGAGACAATGGAAGATGTTCAGAAGATAAAGGGGAAAATTCTCTGAAGAAATGGGATTGGAGAGGGGACACTTTCAGATCTTGGAGGAGCCATGGGGAAGAAATGAAGGGATTGAGGAGAACCTCTAGAAGAAGTCATGGAGAAATCAATGAGGGAACACCAAAGGTCAGGGCTGGACTATCCTCCAATTTTCCATATGCCCTACCTGTGAGGGCTCTGACAACCTTTATTATTTCCTCCTATCGAATGGGCCTTCAAATGCGAAATGTCCTAAAAGCCAAAGGTTACTTCAAATATATACTTAGTGGGGAAAACCCTATTCAATTGCATGTAAATAACATGTAGAATGCTAGAGACCTAGAAGAGACACTGGTTATTTTTTAAAGTTTGGATGTAGTAAGATTCATGTTCATTGTAAGAGTACTCTAATATAAAAAGAAAAAGAAAAATCCTTTCTGATCTAACTTCAGAATCTAAAATACCTGCCCCTTGGAACATTGACTCTTTGGGGTTTCCTGAGACCTTTCAAGGATCGATGTTATTGGTTCTTGGGCACGGAGAACACTGAATTTTCTAGCTGGGGGACACGTCCTACCTCTAAAGTTTGCTATGTGGGCTGGCTCATGAACCATTGTTAGTACCAATTTGAAAGAAATTTAACATTCAGGGTCTTAAGCTGAATTTGGCTTTAGAGTATACAAGGCCAGAATTGTGAGGGCATAGAGAACAAAAGGGGAGACGTATGGGGACTGGGAAGGGACATTTCTAGAAACAGGAGGATTTCAGTAATCACAGAAGGTCAGATCTCAGAGTTGCCAAGGAGTTGAAAATGAGAGAGCCAACAGGACTCATAGAAGAGGGCCTTCAGATTAAAGAGGGCCTTCAAGGGAGCAAAGGTCAGATGTTACAGTGTCCTGGAAACAAGATGTACTATAGGTGGGATGGTTCAGACAACAGAAATCATCTTCTGGGAAAAGGGACCTGAGAAGGGGAAAATTCAAATATCACAAGGATTTATTTTCATGTGTATATATGTGTGTGTGTGTGTGTGTGTGTGTGTGTATGTGTGTGTGTGTGTGTGTATATATTTTCAGTAAAGGCAGTGATTTGGTTTTGTTAAGACCCAGAAAAAAAAATTAGTCTCTAACCATTGGGTTACATAGTCCTAAGAATGACTTTCCAACAATTTCTTCAGTTTCTAACTAATAAGGTTAGACAATCGTCTACTTAATCCTCTGTAGCAATCTTTTAGGATAAATTTCTAGGAAGACATTAAATCTAATGTTACATAAGGATTAGATATGGGAAAATATTGGTTATTGGTTAATGTGCTTATTATATGGAAGAATAAATATCTCCATGTGCCATCCAAATTGAGAATTATTTAACTCCTGTGAAAAGGGCCACACACTTGTCAGCATTTAGCCAGATTCTTTACCTGCATGCCAAAAAAGGCTTGGAACCTAAGAAAGCCTTCCCATTTTAGCTTAAACCTTGTTATCTGATCAGTTTCAAAGGTAGGGGCTGAGGTCCAAGCTCCTTAGAGCAAAGGAGGTAAGAAATCATTACACAGCAGGGAAATTGTCACTACCTGCCTTTCACAAAGGTATTACATGAATTTTTGGATGATAATATTTGTCACACAGTACTAGGCCATAGAAATTAAAATGTTACCAACATTTTCCAAAATAGATGTCATATATATAAAATATACACATTCATACACACACACCTTTATTCATGGGATATCCAAAAATGTTGAAAAAATGTAGACATTTATTAAGATATCATAACAAAGACTGGACAGAGTTTTGGTCATTCTAGAAAGATGAAATTCAGTAATAATAACACGACCCTAGAAACCAAGCAGAGCTTGTATCCATATCTTTCTCCTAAACAGTCTGCAATTCTTGCATTCAACCTTGGCGAAAAAATGATTTTCAAAAACATAAGGGAGGAAGTCAGATATAGGAAGGAGACCTTGCTCATTTTTCCTAATGAAATAAGAGAAGAATGTTCCCATAAAAATGCACAAACTTTTTATTTTTTTTAAACAATAGTGCTACAATGAACAATGTGCATTTTGTCCTCAAATTTTTGGTTTCTTTGTTGGGTTTTCTGTTTTTCTTTTATTTTTTACATTTTGGAAACTATGAGGTAAACTTTTGTCAGTGTACTTTTCTGTCATTACATATCAATGTCTGCAGTCCAAAAGAAATGGAAAAGTTCAGACTCTGCTCAAAATAGAGAAAAACAATGACAAATTTAGTTGTAAGGCAGGAACTCAAAAGGTGAGTATTGTGCTGAGACAGCCATAGCCCAAGAAAAGGGAAGTCTTTAGAAGGCGTGCTGAGCAGGGTTGTAGTTGACAGATGAGGGCATATGAGGCCTTCCTTCAAATTTATCATATTCCAGAAGGAACTCTTTAGCTACTTTCCTCCAGCTAAGACAGTCAAAGAAGTAATATGTTCCCCTCTCATATGTACTGGTTTTCACTGTTGGCTCTATGCCTGGGACCCTGGTGATCCATACTCGTTCTTCTTTGTGATATCTCCAATTTCGGTCAAAAAGCTCTACTGCTACTAAAAGCTGTAACATGTCTCCTCCATTTGTGTAATAGAGATAGAAGAGTAGATCTTCTCCATATAGGCCCAGGTTTATTGCAGCCAGCTTATCTTTAATGTGAATGTTCATTAAGTACTCAGATGGAACATGGAAGTCTATGTCTTGAGGTTGACAAGGTGAAGATGCCCAGGGTGATGCAAATATGGGATAGAGATTTTCAGGAGAGGTGAGATTGAGGCCTAGTGTTGTAAAGTCACTTCCTAATGCATGATGTTCCATTCCTGGGTTTGTCTTTGCTTCTCTAATGAATGCCAACAAGCCAGTCATCCCAAATTGGTCCTTCACCATCCCTTGAGGAATGTTAGTAACCAGACCATCAGGTAACACCTGAATCCCTTTTTCCTGCTGGTTGTAGTTTTGTGTTGTTGAACTTTTGTCTCCAGGGGATTTAGGTCCATCTGGACTTGAAGATGTCTTCCCAGGTGTATTCAAATTAGATTTACTGTCCTCATTACTCTCTGTTGGATCTTTAAAGCTGGAGCCTGGCAATGCAGGAAAATCCTTCTTGTGTATTGAAAACTCCTGAGATTGCTCCCTTACTGGTATTTTTTCATTTCTAATATAAGGAGCTCTCCCAGCTAAGGGACTTACAAATGGAGCTCTATTACCACTTCCTTCCATTCTGTTGTGATTGGCTAGTGGTGGGAAATCAGAAAATTCCAATCCTGCCACACTTTCACTTCTATCTTTTGCATTAAAAATGTCACTCAACAGAGAGTTCTTCATTCCAAATGCCTGATTCCTGTTCATTTGAAACCCAGACACGGTGTTGACAGGAAAAGCTTGTCTGGAGGGTGGCTGCCCTGGCATAGAGATCATGCTTGGTGAGCCTCTGTAAGGGCTACCCAACCCTGAGCTGCTCATGCTATTTGACCTGCTGGCCATTCCAGTGCCCTGGCCCACCTGAGAGAGGTTCCTCCTATTCCTGAGATTCACAGGTAATATGCCCCTGCTGGGAGGTGGAGGCCACTGGAGCAACCCTCTTGGGACCCCTGCTGTTGGGGAGAGGTGGCTTGGTAACCCAGTGCCTTGGGATGAGCTGCGATTTAACTGATGGGTACTGCTGCCCCTTCCCCTGCCTGGAAGCCCTACTGTCCTATGTGGCCCCCATAAGCTCGCCCCAAAGGCAGACAGATGCACTGGCCTGGATGGGGATGCCAGCACGCCTTCTCCTGGCCCCTGAGCAAAGAGCCCAGGCTGGCTGTAGGACCTCTTCTCCTCAGGGTTGTCCCTGTTGACCCCCTCTACGGACTTGCTTCTGGAGGCACCAAACATGCTGCTGGTCACCTCTGTCACTTCTGTCCCCACACGCAGATCTGGACACTGGGAAGGGCACGCGTGGGAGTGTCTTGGCTCAGACAAGGTCTGTCCATCAGTACTCACCGCAGAGGCGGGTCCTTTCCTCTCAGTACTGGAGGCGATTCAACAGAACTGTCACTCGAGGGGCGTGTCACCGGAAGCTCCTCCCACCAAGTGCTCCCCAGCAAGAGTTTTCTTGTTAAGGGAACCAAGATGGCGCTGTATCAACCGAGGAGGCTGCTGGGAGCAGGACCTTTACCATTTGACCTCCGCCCTGGCCCCGGCCACCTCTCAGGCTCAGTTTAGAGGGGGCAGCGAATGGCCAGAACTGCTGAGCTGCGGGTCTAGTGCTCTGGGATGGTAGGGAGAGGGGTCTGGGGGCATGGAGTCGAATGTCTCACGTGCCGTGGTGTGGTCACGTATGTATGGGCACATTAATGTGTGGGAAGGGAGTAGCATCATCCCACGCATGCGCATACATCACTCCTTGCCTAGGTCTCTGCCTCTTGCTCTGGCCTTCCTGGGCAGCTGCAGCCTCTTCCTCCACAGCTGGTTCCTCTGCTGCTTGCCCCTGGCCTCTACAACAAGCATTGAGGAGGAGTAAGGGGTTGGTGGGGGGGCCGCTACAGCCCTGGGAAAACAAATGTTTAAAGAGCTCTCAAGGGGGTGCCTTCTATTTTGATATCGTGATATAGAAAGACCCCTGCATATTATCTTTATAACTGAAATAATAAGAAATAAAAATTATACATTGACCCAATTTGTCGTGATTGTCTTTAGAACCCAAAATGGCAAGTCTCTGATGGTCCCTAGAACATTCAAGGCTGAGGTTGCCAGTCACCCTTCCTGGGACAATGTTAGAACCTGCAGATCACACTCTATGTCAGGGCTAGGACTTCATCCTGTGTGTAAATGTCCTGATGGGGAGTGGAAACTGAGGCCAGAGTATGGGATCAGGGAGGGTCATTAGAACCTAAAACATCAGAACCTGAGGGGCATTTATCATCCAAACTCTGGGGCTTTCTAGTTTTGAAAAATTAAATAGTTTTCATACCCATCCTCTTATAAGATAATAACCAGGTCAGAGACATCAGTAATATCTCCTTCAATGTGTTCACCCAGATCAGAGAAGGCTATTTCTGCCTCTCCTACCAGAAGTAAGTAACTCACAGAAACCAGATCAGAGAATGGCTAGGAAAAACATCATAACCATTTATTTTGTCCCAAGAAGAAAGAACCATGATCGTGTGGAGACCCTTCCGAAAAGGGCTCAAAGATTCCACCTTTCTGAGGGTATGTAAGGGTTTTTTTGTCCATGGGTAACAGTGTTGTCAGTTTCCATAGTATGATATAAGCAAAGGCAGTTTAACAATTTCAGTTATAAAAAGTATGGAGGGAATCCCAAACCATCATGATAAGATTACAGGATTCCAAAAGAGGGTTTGGCAAATATGAGGTTTCCCATATATCCCTATGAGACAGGGACTTACTATCCTGAGGAAAGAAGTCACCATGTAGAGACTTTTATCAGCTAGCTATCTGGCTTCAGTTTGGACTTTAGTTGAAGGACAATTTGCTCCTATTAACCTAGGGTTTCATGAAAAAAATTCTTTTGGATAATAAGGAACCTCCATCCAATCCAAATGATCCATACATTCATATTAACATTAACTTGTAAGATTTGGAATGCCAGTATGGAGAGACACAAGAAAAGAGAAAGTGGGATATATAGGGGAGTGGACAGAGCACTGGTCCTGGAGTCAGTCGGACGTGACTGCATCATGGCGTCAGACACAAGCTGTGTGACCCTGGGCAAGTCAACTAACTCTGATTGCCTTAAAAGGGACAGTATATTTAGAGGCTGAGAAGGCAATTTATCAAAGCTATTGGATTTTAGCAAAGAGAATGATGGATTCGGTGTTTGATATTTCCCTGGACACAGGGACAATATCCAGGTAGCAACTCACACAACCCTACTTCTCATGGGACAGGGAGGCAGGATGCTGAAGGATTCCCCTCTGAGATGCAAACTGAACAATTAGGCTTAATTCAACCTTACAAACACTGCCTGGCAGTACTATCAGTTGGAATTCCAAGAATTATGGCCATTAAGTAGGAACCTAAATCATAACATGATTTTGCATTTGGACTTACCCTGCAGGCACAAGGAAAATTCAAAGAGATCCCCTACACACTAGCTTTGTTGGCCTTAAGTTTGAACTCAGACTTGAGGGAACCATGCAGAAGGAAAAAAAAGCCTCTCCCCTTCAGAGGATTCCTTCTATTATCGGAAGCCTAGCCTGTGGGACTGGCTGGAAGGAAATTCCATCTCTCCTCACTCCTTTTTCTCCTCCTCCCAGGGCTCTCTCACACACTCTCACCCAGGGCTCTAGTAAGGTAGACAGGAAAAAAATAACCTAAACATTGAGGGTGCTGTCTCACAGGTGTTTGTCTGTCTGTGTGTTTTATTGTGTTCTGTGTATGGCAAGCATTGTACTTGTCTCTCTGGAAGGAAAGTCTCTTTTCTTTTTCCTTTTAACTGATAAAGCTCATTCTAAGATCATTTTGCCTCCCGTGGTCTAGCCAAGCTGGGAAGGTCAGAATTTTACTGCAGGATATTTTCACATTGTGAACTACTCAGAGTCTGAGTTTGGCATTAGAATGTGATTGCTTTTCTATGTTGTAAATTAACCCTTCTAATCCTAAAAGGTTAATAACTGGAAGACAATGAGAAGGGTAAGTATTCCTTAATTTCCAGAACTGTTCAGTAAGCAATCAGGGAGTTCCTATGTAACACCTGATTAATGAAGAAAATCCCCTGGGTCTAACTTTGGGGAAAATAGGGTTTTTAGTAAAATATTGGCGAAACTGCCATTTTGCTACTTTCAGATTATTTAGGCATGTTGAGAAGGGGTGAGTAAGTTGATTTTGTTTTAAATAAAAAGGGGGAATGGGTGGGTTAACAAGATGTTTACTGACCAACATGGTCTGAAGTAATGTGATTAAGAATTAAGTAGTGATGTAAACAGTTTAACCTTATTGAGTAACTTTTTCCCCCTGTATACCTTTTTAAACTTCTCTTGAGGTTAAACTGTTTACATTCCTACACAGGAAAATAATACTTATAACTCTTGAGAACTGTATATATATTTGGGCAGACAGAAGGATTATACACAGAGGGTATAAACTCTCTTTGATGTCATGATATAAAGAAAATTAAGGGGTTAAAAAGGGAGTTTATGGGGAGAAGAGGAAAGAGGAGGTGGAATGGGGTGAATTACATCATATGAAGATGTGAAAAAAACCTATTACAATAGAGGGAAAGAAGGGAGGGGTGAACATTGTTTCAACCCTACTCTCACTAGATTTGATTCAAAGAGGGAAAAACATATACACTCATTTGGATAAAGAAACTTAGCTTATTCTTTAGGGCAGTAAAAGGGTAAGGGGAATGGGGTGGGGGGGATTGATAGAAGAGAGGGTAAAAGCAAGGGAAAAAAGGGTAAAGGAAAGGGAGGGGGTGGTAAAAAGGGAGGGTTGGTGGAGGCAGGGGTAAGAAGTAAAACTTTGGTGAGGAGGAATAGGGTGGAATAAGGGGGTGGAGTACAAAGGGGGTAAATAGAATGGAGGAGAATAGACAGTAATAATAACTGTGAATGTGAATGGGATGAACTCTGCCATAAAACGGAAACGAATTGCAGAGTGGATTAAAAACCAGAATCTTACAATATGCTGTTTACAAGAAACACATTTGAAGCAGAGAGATACACACAGAGTAAAGGTAAAAGGCTGGAGCAGAATATATTATGCCTCAGCTAAAGTAAAAAAGGCAGGGGTAGCAATCCTTATCTCAGACAAAGTGCAGGCAAAAATAGATCTCATTAAAAGAGATAAGGAAGGAAATTACATCTTACTTAAAGGTACTATAGATAATGAAGTAATATCAATATTAAATATGTATGCGCCAAGTGGTATAGCATCCAAGTTCTTAGAGGAGAAGTTAAATGAGTTACAAGAGGAATTAGATAGTAATACTATGCTAGTGGGGGATCTGAATCTCCCCCTCTCAGAATTAGATAAATCTAGCCAAAAAATAAATAAGAAAGAAGTGAAAGAGGTGAATAGATTACTAGAAAAGTTAGACATGATAGATGTCTGGAGAAAATTGAATGGGGATAGAAAGGAATATACCTTTTTCTCAGCAGTACATGGCACATTTTCAAAAACTGACCATGTATTAGGGCACAAAAACATCATAGTCAAATGTAGAAAGGCAGAAATAGTAAATGCATCCTTCTCAGATCATGATGCAATAAAAATTACATGTAAGAAAGAGCCAGGGAAAAGTAGAATGAAAATCAATTGGAAACTAAATAATTTCATTCTAAAGAATGAATGGGCCAAACAAGAAATCATAGAAACAATCAATAACTTTATCCAAGAGAATGACAATAATGAGACAACATACCAAAATCTATGGGATGCAGCCAAAGCAGTGCTTAGGGGAAAATTTATAGCTCTAAATGCTTACATGAATAAAAAAGAGAAAGAGGAGATTAATGAATTGGGCATGCAACTTAAAAAGCTAGAAAAAGAACAAATTAGAAATCCCCAATTAGACACTAAATTAGAGATCCTGAAAATTAAAGGAGAAATTAATAAGATTGAAAGCAAAAAAAACTATAGAATTAATCAATAAAACTAAGAGCTGGTTTTATGAAAAAACCAATAAAATAGATAAAATATTGGTTAATTTGATTAAAAAAAAGAAAGAAGAAAACCAAATTACCAGTATCAAAAATGAAAAGGGTGATGTTACCACCAATGAAGTGGAAATTAAATCAATAATTAGGAATTATTTTGCCCAACTGTATGCCAATAAATTTGACAATCTAATTGAAATGGATGAATATTTACAAAAATACAAACTGCCCAGGTTAACTGAAGAGGAAATAAAATCCTTAAATAAACCCATATTAGAAAAAGAAATTGAACAAGCTATTAATGAACTCCCTAAGAAAAAATCCCCAGGGCCAGATGGGTTTACGGGTGAATTTTACCAAACATTTAAAGAACAATTAATTCCAATATTATACAAATTATTTGGAAAAATAGGTGAAGAAGGAGTTCTACCAAATTAGTTTTATGACACAAATATGGTGGTGATACCAAAACCAGGCAAAGCAAAAACAGAGAAAGAAAATTATAGACCAATTTCCCTAATGGATATTGATGCTAAAATCTTAAATAAGATATTAGCAAGGAGATTACAGCAAGTGATCACCAGGATAATACACTATGACCAGGTAGGATTTATACCAGGAATGCAGGGCTGGTTCAACATTAGGAAAACTATTAACATAATCAACCACATTAATAAGAAAACCAACCAAAATCATATAATTATCTCAATAGATGCAGAGAAAGCTTTTGACAAAGTACAGCACCCATTCCTAATAAAAACACTAGAGAGTTTAGGAATAGGAGGAGCTTTCCTTAGAATAATAAATAGTATCTACCTAAAGCCATCAGCAAGTATTATATGCAATGGAGATAAATTAGAGGCCTTCCCAATAAGATCAGGGGTGAAACAGGGATGTCCATTATCACCCCTATTATTTAATATTGTTCTAGAAATGTTAGCTTTAGCAATCAGAGAAGAGAAAGGAATTAAAGGAATTAGAATAGGCAAGGAGGAAACAAAACTATCACTCTTTGCAGATGATATGATGGTATACTTAAGGAATCCTCGAGAATCAAGTCAAAAATTACTTGAAACAATTAACAACTTTAGCAAAGTAGCAGGATATAAAATAAATCCACATAAATCATCAGCATTTCTATACATGACCAACAAAGTCCAGCAGCAAGAGATAGAAAGAGAAATCCATTTAAAGTAACGGCAGATAATATAAAATACTTGGGAGTCTACTTGCCAAGACAAACCCAGGAACTCTATGAACACAACTACCAAACACTCTTCACACAAATCAAATCAGATCTAAATAATTGGAAAGATATCAATTGCTCATGGATAGGCAGAGCTAATATAGTAAAAATGACAATTCTACCTAAATTAATTTACTTATTCAGTGCCATACCAATCAGACTACCTAAAAATTATTTTATACAGCTAGAAAAAATAATAACAAAATTCATCTGGAAAAACAAAAAATCAAGAATATCCAGGGAAATAATGAAAAAAAATTCACAGGAAGGTGGGTTAGCGGTACCAAACCTGGAGCTTTACTATAAAGCGGCAGTCATCAAAACTATCTGGTACTGGCTAAAAAATAGAGTGGTAGATCAATGGAATAGGCTAGGCTCAGGAAATGCAGTAGTAAATGACACTAGTAATGTAGTGTTTGATAAACCCAAAGACTCCAGCTTCTGGGATAGGAACTCAGTATTTGACAAAAACTGCTGGGAAAACTGGAAGATAGTATGGCAGAAATTAGGCATAGACCAACATCTTACACCTTATACTAAAATAAGGTCAAAATGGATACATGATTTAGACATAAGAGGTGATACCATAGGTAAATTAGGAGAGAAAGGAATAGTGTACCTATCAGATCTTTGGAAAGGAAAACAGTTTTTGACCAAACAAGAGATAGAGTATATTATAAAATGCAAAATGGATGATTTTGATTATATTAAATTAAAAAATTTTTGTACAAACAGAAGCAATGCATCCAAAATTGGAAGGGAGGCAGAAAGCTGGGAAACAATTTTTGAGGCCAGTGCTTCTGATAAAGGCCTCATCTCTAAAATAGATAGGGAATTAAATCAAATTTATAAGAATCCAAGTCATTCTCCAATTGAGAAATGGTCAAAGGATATGAACAGGCAGTTTTCTGATGAAGAAACCAAAGCTATCTATTCCCATATGAAAAAATGCTCTAAATCTCTAATGATTAGAGAGATGCAAATTAAAACAACTCTGAGGTACCACCTGACACCTATCAGATTGGCTAAAATGACAAAAAAGGAAGATAATAAATGTTGGAGAGGCTGTGGGAAAATTGGAACACTAATGCATTGTTGGTGGAGCTGTGAGCTGATCCAACCATTCTGGAGAGCAATCTGGAATTATGCCCAAAGGGTGATAAAGCTGTGCATACCCTTTGACCCAGCAATCCCACTTTTAGGTCTTTTGCCCAAAGAAATCATGGAAGGGGGAAAGGGTCCCACATGTACAAAAATATTTATAGCTGCTCTTTACGTGGTAGCAAGGAATTGGAAGTTGAGGGGGTGCCCATCAATTGGGGAATGGCTGGACAAGTTGTGGTATATGAATACAATGGAATACTATTGTGCTGTAAGAAATGATGAGCAGGAAGAGTTCAGAGAAACCTGGAGGGTCTTACGTGAGCTGATGATGAGTGAGATGAGCAGAACCAGAAGAACATTGTACACAGTATCATCAACATTGAGTGTTGACCTACTGTGATGGACTATATTCTTCTCACCAATGCAATGGTACAGAAGAGTTCCAGGGAACTCATGATAGAAGAGGATCTCCAAATCCAAGAAAAAAAAAGAAAGAAAGAACTGTGGAGTATAGATGCTGATTGAACCATATTATTTCTTTTGTTTTGGGTGCTGTTGTTTTTTTTTTTCTATTTTGAGGTTTTGCATCACTGCTCTGATTCTTTCTCTTGCAACAGGATTAATGCAGAAATAAGATTAATGTTATTATGTGTATATATATGTGTGTGTGTATAAATATATATCTATATGTATATGTATAGAGATATATAGATATAACCTATATCAGATTACCTGCTGTCTAGGGGAGGGGGGAGGGAGGGGAGGGAGGGAGAAAAATCTGAAATTGTAAAGCATGTATAAACAAAAGTTGAGAACTATCTTTACATGTAACGGAAAAAATAAAATACCTCATACATTAAAAAAAAGAGATAAGGAAGGAAACTACATCTTGCTAAAAGGTACTACAGATAATGAAGTAATATCAATATTAAACATGTATGTGCCAAGTGGTATAGCATCCAAATTCTTGGAGAAGTTAAATGAGTTACAAGAGGAAACAGACAGTAATACTATACTAGTGGGGGATCTGAATCTTCCCCTCTCAGAATTATATAAATCTGACCACAAAATAAATAAGAAAGAAGTGAAAGAGTTGAATATAATACTAGAAAAATTAGACCATGATAGATGTTTGGAGAAAATTGAATGGGGATAGAAAGGAATATACTTTTTTCTCAGCAGTACATGGCACATTTTCAAAAATTGACCATGAATTAGGGCACAAAAACATCATAGTCAAATGTAGAAAGGCAGAAGTAGTAAATGCATCCTTCTCAGATCATTATGCAATAAAAATTACATGTAATAAAGAGTCATGGAAAGGTAGACTGAAAATCAATTGGAAACTAAATAATTTCATTATAAAGAATGAGTGTGTCAAAGAACAAATCATAGAAACAATAACTTCATCCAAGAGAAGGACAATAATGAGACAACATACCACAATCCATGGGATGCAGCCAAAGTAGTGCTTAGAACAAATTTTATCGTTCTAACTGCTTACATGAATAAAAAAGAGAAAGAGGAGATCAATGAATTGGGCATGCAACTTAAAAAGCTAGAAAAAAAAAACAAATTAGAAATTCCCAATTAAATATTAAATTAGAAATCCTGAAAATTAAAGGAGAAATTAATAAAAGTGAAAGCAAGCAAACTATAGAATTAATCAATAAAACTAAGAGCTGGTTTTATGAAAAACAATAAAAGAGACAAACTATTTGGTTAATTTGATTAAAAAACAGAAAGAAGAAAAACAAATTACCAGTATCAAAAATGAAAGGGGTGAGTTTACCACCAATGAAGGGTAAATTAAAGCAATAATTAGGAACTATTTTGACCAACTGTATGCCAATAAATTTGACAATCTAAATGAAATGGATAAATATTTACAAAATTACAAACTGCCTAGGTTAACTGAAGAGGAAATAAAATCTTTAAATAAGCCCATATTAGAAAAAGAAATGGCACAAGCCATTAATGAACTCCCTAAGAAAAAATCCCCAGGGCCAGATGGGTTTACAGGTGAATTCTACCAAATATTTAAAGAACAATTAATTCCAATATTATACAAATTATTTGGAAAAATAGGTGAAGAAGGAGTTCTACCAAATTCGTTTTATGACACAAATATGGTGCTGATACCAAAACTAGGCAGAACAAAAACAGAAAAAGAAAATTATAGACTAATTTCCCTAATGAATATTGATGAAAAAACCTTAAATAAGATATTAACAAGGGGATTACAGCAAGTAATCACCAGGATAATTCACTATTACCAGGTGGGATGTATACCAGGAATTAAGGGTTGGTTCAACATTAGGAAAATGATTAACATAATCAACCACATTGGTAAGAAAACTAACCAAAATCATATGATTATCTCAATAGATGCAGAGAAAGCTTTTGACAAAATACAGCACCCATTCCTAATAAAAACACTAGAGAGCTTAGGAATAGGTGCAGCTTTCCTTAAAATAATAAGCAGTATCTACCTAAAACCAGCAGCAAGCATTATATGTTTTGGAGATAAATTAGAGGCCTTCCCAATAAAATCAGGGGTGAAACAGGGATGTTCATTATCACCTCTTTTATTTAATATTGTACTAGAAATGTTAGCTTTAGCAATAAGAGAAGAAAAAGGAATTAGAATAGGCAAGGAGGAAAGAAAACTATCACTCTTTGCAGATTATATGATGGTATACTTGGAGAATCCTAGAGAATCAACACAAAAATTACTTGAAACAATTAACAACTTTCGCAAAGTAGCAGGATATAAAATAAATCCTCATAAATCATCAGCATTTCTATACATGACCAACAAAGTCCAGCAGCAAGAGATAGAAAGAGAAATTTCACTTAAAGTAACGGTAGATAATACAAAATACTTGGGAGTCTACTTGCCAAGACAAACCCAGGAACTTTATGAACACAGTTACAAAACACTTTTCCCACAAATCAAATCAGATCTAAATAATTGGAAAGTTATCCAATGCTCATGGATAGGCTGAGCTAATATAATAAGAAAATGACAATTCTGCCTAAATTAATGTACTTATTCAGTGCCATACCAATCAAATTACCTAAAATTATTTTATAGAGCTAGAAAAAATGATAACAAAATTCATCTGGGAAAAAAAAGTCAAGAATATCAAGGGAAATAATGAAAAAAAAATGCACAGGAAGGTGGGTTCGCTGTACCAAATCTGAAGTTTTACTATAAAGCAGCAGTCATCAAAACTATCTGGTACTGGCTAAGAAATAGAGTGGAGGATCAATGGAATATGCTAGGCACAGGAGGCAGGAGTAAGTGACATTAGTAATGTACTGTTTGATAAACCCAAAGGCTCCCGCTTCTGGGATAGGAATTCAGTATTTGACAAAAACTACTGGGAAAACTGTAAGATAGGATGGCAGAAATTAGGCATATACCAACATATGACACCTTATACTAAAATAAGGTCAAAAATGGGTACATGATTTGATGCCATAGGTAAATTAGTAGAGGAAGGAATAGTCTTTGGAAAGGAGAACAGTTTATGACCAAACAAGAGATAGAGAATATTATGGAATGCAAAGTGGATGATTTTGATTACATTAAATTAAAAAGGTTTTGTAAAAACAGGAGCAATGCATCCAAAATTAGAAGGGAGGCAGAAAGCTGGGAAACAATTTTTATGGCCAGTACTTCTGATAAAGGCTTCATTTCTAAAATATATTGGGAACTAAATCAAATTTATAAGAATCCAAGTCATTCCCCAATTGAGAAACGGTCAAAGGATATGAACAGGCAGTTTTCTGATGAAGAAATCAAAGCTATCTACTGTCATATGAAAAAAAATGCTCTAATTCACCACTGATTAGAGAGATGCAAATTTAAACAACTCTGAGGTAACACCTGACACCTATCAGATTGGCTAATATGACAAAAAAGGAAAGTCACAAATGTTGGAGGAGCTGTGGGAAAATTGGAACACTAATGCTTTGTTGGTGGAGCTGTGAACTGATCCAAACATTCTAGAAAGCAATTTGGAATTATGCCCAAAGGGCTATAAAGCTGTACATACCCTTTGACCCAGCAGGACAACTTTTGGGTCTTTTCCCATAAGAGATCATAAAAGAAGGGAAAAGGACGCACATGTACAAAAATATTTAAAACCGCTCTTTTTGTGGTGGCAAGGAATTCGAAATTGAGAGGCTGTCCATCAATTGGACAAGGGCTGAACAAGTTTTGGTATATGAATATAATGGAATTCTATTATAATGTAAGAAACAATGAGCAGGAGGAGTTCAGAGAAACCTGGAAGGACTTGCATGAAGTTACGATGAGTGAGATGAGCTTAACCAGGAGTACATTATACACAGTATCATCGACATTATGTGTTGATCAACTGTGATAGATTAGATTCTTCTCACAAATACAACAGTACAAGAAAGTTCCAAAGGACTCATGATGGACAAAGCTCTCCAAATGCAGGAAAAAAGAACTGTGGTATATTGATGCTGATTGGAACATACTATTTCTTTTGCTTTTGGTGGATGTTAGTTTTCTTTTTTTAGATTATTTTCCTTTCTTGCTCTGATTCTGCTCTTATGACTAATGCAGAAATAGGTTTAATGTTAAATAGAT
Organism: Dromiciops gliroides; assembly: GCF_019393635.1. Classification (NCBI taxonomy): domain Eukaryota; kingdom Metazoa; phylum Chordata; class Mammalia; order Microbiotheria; family Microbiotheriidae; genus Dromiciops; species Dromiciops gliroides. Next base: position 29,849,965 of record NC_057867.1, on the reverse strand, counting down.
AGATAGATAGATAGATAGATAGATAGATAGATAGATAGATAGATAGATAGATAGATAACCTATATCAGATTACCTGCTGTCTTAGGGGAGAGGGGCAGGGAGGGGAGGGAGGGAGAAAAATTTGAAATTGGAAATCTTACATAAACAAATGTTTAAAACTATCTCTACATGTAACTGGAAAATAATAAAATACTTTTATCAGGAAAAAAAGAGTTAAGTAGTTAAGAAAGTTAAGCAAGTAGAAAGAAAGTTTAAGTATGTAGGAAGGAGAGGAGTGAAGGGCAAAAAAAGAATGTTGTGCCCTGTTTGCATTGACAGAGTGAACAGATATATGAGAGTAAACAGATAAAACAGACATGTCCAGGAAACCCAGAAAGCTGGGGGCCTTGAATTTACAGCATGAGCTTAGTTGGGAGCCAGTTGTGTTTGCTACATGATTAGCAACCAGAGAGTGACAATAGCCGCAAGTCAGAAATGTGGAATTTTTATTACACATAAATCCAAATATATTTTCCAAATAGATGAAACTTTTCAGTCCTAAGTCTCTCTTCCCCTTCGCACTCTCCCTCCCTTCTCTCCTCTAAAAAATTGTCATCTTATCCTTTGTTCAGGGAGTTGAAGTTTAGAACTTTTTCTCCCAGCCATACCTCTCTGTGGTGACTCATTAAGGAACATGCCATAAACCTGTTCCTCCCCAGGAGTTGAAGTCTAGGCTTTTTCTCCTGGCCATAGTTCTGTATGCCAAATAATAAAGACTTTTTCTTAAATTTTGATTGGATCGTGTGGGTGAGAAATTCTTTGAAAGAAGAATATTTTCAGAACCAATCTAGGGGTAACAGATATTGGGAGAATATGTTATGATTACTATGGAAAGTGAATATTGTTTATTTTTGAACAAAACCTCAGCTTTTAATTACTGTAGCCCCAATAGACACAGAAAAAAAATTTGCTGATCATGGTATATGGAACTCATTAGTTAGAGTTTAATAAAAATCCATTTAAAAAACTTTAAAATCCAATGCAGCCAAAATTAGGAGGGAAGCAGAAAGCTGGAAAATCATTTTTAAAGCCAGTGATTCTGATAAAGGCCTCATTTCTAAAATATATAGGGAACTAAATCAAATTTATAAGAATTCAAGTCATACTTCAATTGAGAAATGGTCAATGGATATGAAAAGGCAGTTTTCAGATGAAGAAATCAAAGCTATCTATTGCCATATGAAAAATGGTCTAAATCAGTACTGATTAGAGAAATGCAAATTAAAACAACTCTATGGTACCACCTCACCCCCATCAGGTTAGCTAATATGACAAAAAAGGAAAATAATAAATGTTGGAGAAGCTGTGGGAAAATTGGAACACTAATGCATTGTTGGTGGAGCTGTGAACTGATCCACCCATTCTGGGGAGCAATTTGGGACTATGCCCAAAGGAGTATGGGACTGTGCATACCCTTCAACCCAGAATACCACTACTCAGTCTGTATCCCAAAAAGATCATAGAAAAGGGAAAAGGACACACATGTATAAAATATTTTTAGCAGCTCTCTTTGTGGTAGCAAAGAAATAGAAATCTAGAGAATGCCTTTCAATTGGGGAATGGCTGAACAAGTTGTGGTATATGAATGTAATGGAATACTATTTGGCTGTAATAATGAGCAGGCAGATTTCAGAAAAACCTGGAAAGACTTATATGGACTAATGCTGAGTGAAATGAGCAGAACCAGGAGAACACTATACACAGTGAAGCAACAATATCTGATGATCAACTGTTATAAATTCGGCTCTTGTCAGCAGTGCAATGATCCAAGACATTCCAAAGAAGTCATGATGGAAAATGTTCTCCACATCCAGAAAAAAGAACTGTGGATTCTGAATTTAGATGTAACCATACTGTTTCTACTTTTTGTTGGTTTTTAAAAATCTTTTTCAAGGTTTTCCCTTTCTGTTCTGATTCTTCTTTCAAAACATGACTAATGCAGAAATATGTTTGATGTGATTGTACATAGATAACTGTGAGTGTACAAACATATAAAGAGAATATGTACACATAATGTGATTTCACATATATATGTATATATATGTGTGTATGTGTGTGTGTGTATATATATATATATATATATATATATATATATATATATATATGTAAGGTCAATTTATTGGAATAATTGAAAGGAGTTGTTTGATATAGTGCTAACTTTTTTTAATCTTAAAAGCAATTTTAAAAAAATTTCCAGTTATATGTAAGGATTTTTCAACATTTGTTTTTTTAAAAGAAAAATATATGCAAAACACCATGTATATTGCAATAAAGTACCAAATTTTTGTGAAAAACTGCCCCAAACAGGTCAAATCCCAAAAGAGCAGGACACCAGAACAAAAGAAGCTGCACATTCACCCTACTTTAGTAAAGACTGCTGTTTCCAGTAATATTAAAAATGGATCTCCCACAATTTTGGAGAAAAAAAGCAGGTGTTCAGCAGAGAGAGCTTTGTAAGAAGAAGACTTCATTTTGGAAGCCATCATATCAGGAAGACCAATGTACATGGCAATAATGATTCCATTAATTAAATGAATGACAAGAACTTGACACAAGTTCTCATGATATGATTTTAGAATGAAAACTGTCATGTCTTAGATGTTCCCTAGAACAGGAAAGGTTTAGGCTGCTAGGAATCTTTCATGTGGAAATGCTGGAAGGAGTTGAGAGCAGAGAGAGAGACAGAGACAGACAGAGACAGACAGAGATAGACAGAGAGACAGAATGAATATCAGATTTGGGAGTTAAAAACTCTCCTGGAATGTCGAAGGAGTAAGGAAAGTGAAGTCAGAGTAGGTGATCATGGAGGACACTGGAACTCAGAGTATGAGGGCTGGATGGTAACTTTCAATGGAGAATCCTGAGCTGGATTAGTCCTTGGAATCTCTAATGTCATGGTTCAGAGGGATTAGAAGTGGGAGAGTCGAGATGTTCAGGAGCTGAGAATGGACCTTGTAAGAAACAGGAGAGTTTTAGCACACAGCCTGGTGTAGCCATGGGGAAGAGAAGGAAGGAGGTAGGAGAGGACTCGGAAGAAGAGAAATCATAGCCAAGAGTGCCCTGAGACTCCAAAGGGCAGACCTTGGAATGTCCTGAAACAGAAATTACTGGCTCTAAATGGACCATAGAAGTAAAAATGACATAATTGGCAAGGATGTATTCTCAGATAGCTTCTTACTTGGCAGAAATATTGACCCCTTTTAGATCATCTGAAAAAACAAAAAGAAAATAGATTTCTCTTAAGAGATCAAACCTAAATTCTAATATAATTTTTTAGGATGCACTGGAAATGCAAAGGAAAAAAAAAAGCTGACATCCTTAACCAGAGAGCCTTTAGATATCAGTGAAAACACTATAAATTATTTGTCCACTGAAAAAAAATACCTTACAAACCCCCAATAATCTTATGTGAAATCCAATATAAACATCTGTAATTGCTTCATTGATAAAGATAGTACTTCAAGGAAATATTTAAGATAATGAATATTCAGTATTTAGGGGCATTACAACTGGGTGACTTATAAGTGGAGAAGACTTCTATTTGGAATTCAGCATATGGGTATGACATCAGTTATTTCTTGAAATACAGTAACAAATTAAATTTACATAAAAAATCCACACCAAATCTTAGGAGGTTGCTCCTATATATATGAAAGGAGAGAATAAAGAGAGCCTTTAGAAGAAGGAATATCCGACCCTGGAGAGCATACTAACGTTGAGAACTGGACTGTCCTCCAATTTTCAATATACCATAGCTGTGAGGGCTCTGAGAACCTCCATGACCTGCTGTGGAATGGGTCTTCAAATACAAAATGTCACCAATTTCAAGCATTACTTTAAATACATTCTTGGTGGGGGAAAATATTTTCCAGTCCTAGATAAATGATGAAAAGAGGATTTAGAATTTCTGGATGATATCAATCATTTCTTTCAATTTACTTTGTGCACTGGACTGTATACATTTTTTAGTTTGTTAAGGATACAAGAGACAAATGCCCTCATTTGATCCAAAGAAGTGATAATGTGAGTGAAATTTCCCCTCTTCCTTACCCTTCTAAGTGATTTTAGACTTTAGTAGCTGACAATGCTTTGAATGGTACACAAAAGAAAGATGTAAATGTAGATTTTGGGTCAACTTGTTCTCTAATATATCTTTCCATGCATGTAACCTACAGTTTATTGTCAGATTAGTCATTCCTTATTGATATATGTGATTTAAGAGCATTTTTTCAACAAAAATTTATTTTATTTTTTCCAGTTACATGTAAGTGTAGTTTTCAACATTTATTTTCATAAGATTTAGAGTTACAAATTTTTCTCCCTCCCTCCCTCCCTTTCTTCCACCCTCCTCAAGACAGCAACCAGGTTATATATGTACAATCCACAAGTGCTCTTTTTATCACTTCTTTCTAAGGTTGTGGATAGTATGCTTTATCATCAGTCCCTTGGGATTGTCTTGGATCAGTAAGGAATGACAAGTTTAAAAATCAGTTTTGTATCCCGAGTTCAAATTTGGCTTCAGACACTTGACACTTACTAGGTGTGTGACCCTGGGCAAGTCACTTACCCCTCACTGCCCTGTCCGTCCCCCCCCCAAAAAAAAATCTGCCATAAATCTGGACTTGATTTATAAAGCACCGGCCCTGGATTCAGGAAGACCTGAGTTCAAATCTGACCTTAGACCCTTGGCACTTACTAGCTGTGTGACTTGGGGAAAGTCACTTAACCCTCACTGCCCCACAAAATTTTTTAAATCAGCTTTGTAAATCATAGGCTGACATTTCTTTGGAAACAAGAATGTCATGTATTAGAATGTCCTTAGCACTCTAAAAGCCAGGTATGTCAGTTCCCCTTGAAAGTCAATTGTGAGGTAGCATAGGGAACTTTCCAGGTAGGTATAAGTCCCTACTGTGAATGTCCCAGGTTGGAATAGGGATAACAGAACAAACCAAACCACAGAACACACAAGACAGACCTTAGAATGGGCTACAAACTACCATATGTAATGGATGGAAGCCCTCTGGGAACATGATTGAGAATCAGTCCTGAAAGGAGTCTTAGAATGTAAAATAGTATGAATGGTAAAGAGTTCTTTTAATATATATTCTATGTGACCCCAAATATAATCCATTTCTAGTGACTTTCAAAGACAAGGAAGATTTTAAATAGACAATGAATTCTTTCTGTCAATTCATATTCTGCCATAGCTATGATTTCAAACAAATCATACTTAGGTAAAAGTATGAATTTAATAATTGAGAAATGATCGATGGATATGAACAGCCAGTTTTCAGATGAAGAAATTAAAGCTATTTACAGCCATATGAAAAAATGTCCTAAATCATTACTGATTAGAGAAATGCAAATTAAAACTATTCCAACGTACAAGCTCACACCTATCCAATTGGCTAATATGACAAAAAAGGAAAATGATAAATGTTGGAGAAAAATGTGAGAAAATTGGAACACTAATGAATTGTTGGTGGAAATGTAAACTGATCCATCCACTCTGGAAAGCAATTTGGAACCATGCCCAAAAGGACATAAAACTGTGCATAAACCTTTTACCCAGTCATACCACTACTAGGCCTATATCACAAGGAGATCATAAAAAGAGAAAGGACCCACGTGTCCAAGAATATTTATAGCTGTTCTTTTTGTGGTGGCAAAGAATTGGAAATTGAGGGGTACCCATCAATTGGGGAATGGCTCAACAAACTGTGGTATATGAACATAATGGAATACTATTGTGATATAAGAAATGATAAGCAGACGGATTTCAGAAAAACCTGGAAAGACTTACATGAATTGATTGTGAGTGAAAGGAGCAGAACCAAGAGAACTTTATGCACACTATCTACACTACTGAGTGAGGCTTAATCAGCTATGATACTTAACTTTTCAATGATCGAGGACAATGGCAAAAGATTCATTGTAGAAAATGCTCTCAACAGTTAGAAAAAGGACTATGGAATCTGAATATAGATTGAAGCATATTATTTTCACTTTTGTTGTTGCTTTTTTGTTGTTGATATTTATTCTTTTTTGTGTTTTTTCCTCTTTGTTCTGATTCTTCTCTTAATGCTAATATGAAAATATGTTTAACATGATTAATGTATAATGTGTATCAGGTTACTTGCTGATTGCTGGAGGGGGAGAGAAGGAAGGGTGGGAGAAAAATTTGTAAGTCAAGAAAAACTTTACATGTAATTAGAAAAAAAATTTAAATTAAATTTAAAAAATAAAAATAAGAGAGTGAGGGTTAAAGTACTATCCACTTTTGGCAAGCTAAAAAATAAAAATAAAAACAAAGCAAAACACCATCAAAGTGAAAAAAACTTGGACACCAAAACAAAGGCAGCTGCCAATTGGTCCTACTTTGTTCATGACTATTATGGATATTTCTATGAAGGAAAATCAAGGAGAGTATATTTGCACAACAACTTGGAGAGGTAGTATAATATCAACTTAGAAGAAACAGGAGTAAGTTTTAGAAATCTGCATGTCAGTAAGATGAATGTGAATTTTAATAATTATTCAATAAAAATATAAAGAAAAATCTTTAAAGATGATTGGAGTTTATGGCCTTAGAAGTCAAAATATATGGCCTAAATAGGTCCTTAGCAAACGGAATATGTGGGGTTCCCGGGTTCTTTCACAGATATATGTGGGAGGGGTTCAGGAGTTTAGGATATATAATTTCCTAACTAGGGGATAAGTCCTGCCTCTAAATGTGTGGATCTTAAGTGTAAAGCTGAGAGCCAGTACTAATGGGAGTGGATCATGGAACATGGAATGCATGAGTATGACAGAAATTTGCAATTCAGGACCAGGAACTGGATGACACGGCAGAATCTACAAGGCCAGAATGGTGAGGGCCCAGAGAAGAGAGAGGGCAAGATGTATGGAGACTGGAAAGGGACATTTTTTCAGGATCGGGAGGATATGATCACACAGAGTATCAGGTCTGGGAGTTGCCATAGAGACAAAAATGAGAGAGCTAGCGGTGCCCATAGAAGAGGGGACCAGAGAAAAGATGGCCCTTAGGTAAAACAGACCAGATCTTATGGTGCAGTGCAGGCCACTGTAGGCTACAGTTTGGAGGGTTCAGAGAACAAAAATCAACTAGTGGAGAAGGAGTCTAAGGAAGGATTTATTTTTATGTAAATGCCGAGTGGGTCAGTTGATTGTCCGTTTTTACCTAATTGTAAAATATAAGAGAAAGGCTGAATTTTCATAGATAATGCTTTTATTCAAATGTATTTTTATCGGTAATCAGTCCTCTAGAAGAAAAACAAAGAAACAGAAAAGACAAACCTCCAAGCTCCATTCCACTGCCAAATTGGTGGTGAGATTTCTGTCAATTTTTCTGCTAGCAAAAACCAACAACAAAAAGAAAAACAAAACAGAAAACCACAATACCTCCACAACAACAACTAAAAAACTATATTGCGTGTTTTTTTTCTTTTCTTAGTAAAGATTGCTTTTTTATTGCTATTAAGAAAAATGAATATTGATCAGTTTTCTAGCAAAAAGCCTAATGCTCAGAACAGAGAGCTTTTTAGGGAGACTTCTATTTGAAGTCAAAGTATCAGTAAGACCAGCATACATTGTACTTATAATTCAATTTATTAAAGGAAAACAATAGCCAGACAAGAGACCAGGCTATGGCTTCAGAACCAAAAATGTTATGTCTTTTGGTGCTGAAATAAATAAAGGTTTAGCGTTCTGGATACCCTTCATGTGCCAGTGTTGGAAGCAGTTGATATTAGAGAAACATAATTTTTGAGATAAAAATTGAATCCTGCCTCTGAATGTCCTAATGAGGAGTGGCAAGTGTAGCTAGAATAGGTGACAATGAAGAGCACTGGAAGCCAGACTGTAGGGGCTTAACTGAAATTTTGTTCCCAGAATCCTGACCTTGATTTGGCTGTGGAGTCTCTCGTGTCATTGTTCAGAGGGACTAGAAGGGGGAGAGTGGGAGATCTTCAGCAGCTGAGCATGGAAATTGTCAGCAACAGGTGGGTTTTAGCCCGTGGGCTGCTGTAGCCATGGGGAAGAGAGGGAAGATGGTAGGAGAAGAAGGGATATCAGAGCAGTGGGTGCCTGAGACTCCAAAGGGCAGATCTTGGCATTTACTGAAAATTACCCTGTTTGATTCCTAGGGAATCTTTGAGAATAGAAATGATCACTTCTGAATGGGCTCATGACTGGAAAATTCGAGAAATGGCAAAAATTGATTTTCATTTATAAGTTGTCCCAAATAGGAATTGGTAGGTACTTAATAAAACTACCTTTGTTGTAGGTAATTTATAAAACATGTGGAAGGTACATTTTCCTATGAGATCAAAATTAAATTGAAATTGAAATTTTAGCATGCATAAGTGATGTTAAAAAAAGAAAAAAAGAAAAAAATCTCATTCCAGAAACAGTAGGATGTGAACACACAGAGCCTCAGGACTGGTAGTTGCCATGGAGATGAAAATAAGAGAACCAGCAGTGCCCATAGACCAGAGGAAATGAGAACAAACAAACCTCTTAGGGAAGAAAAGGTCAGATCTTTCAGGTTCCAGGAAAACAGGATATGCTACAGGTGGGAGGCTGTGAGTACAGAAATCATCTGCTGGACAAGGGGCCTCCCAGTGGAAAATCTCACAACTCACAAGGATTTCTTTTCATATACATATATGTATACATATACATATATATACATATATATACATATATATACATATACATATACATATACATATACATATACATATACATATACATATACATATACATATACATATATATATATATATATACACTGGGTAAATCCACATTTTTTTCCCATTTTTAAAATCTAATTTAAATCATAAGACAACGTTTTCATAGGAGATCATTGATTTATTCCAATATATTTTAGGGCTTTTGTGATGGATAAGAAAAACCAACCAACCAAACCAAACAAACAAGAAATCCCCAAAGTCCTTCTATTTCCTTTATTGATTGGTTCATTAATTTTCAGGTTTACATTTCAGGTATCTTTCGGGGATTTGAATATTCTGTGTCCAGCCAGCCACCATTTTTCACCTCTAGGCTCTCAGTGCCAGCCCAAATATTTTGAGATCCAGTCTAGACTCAAAATTTGGAGGCCTGGCCTGGTAAAGATCTCTCAAATTCAGAACTTACATTCTTTTCACTTGAGTTCCAAAAAGCTCTTTGATCAGGGGTCTGGCTATGCCCATGGATGACTTGGTAACTTTTGTCCATTCTGACAGGTTGCCCCAAAATGGGGATGGCTGCAGTTTGCATTTATGGACCATATGTGGCCCCTCCAACAGGTCCCAAAAGGGGACAGCTGCCTGGTTCTATTTTCAAATCATGTACTACAAGATTGCAAGTATTTGGAAAATTAGCAGAATTTGAGTTGTTAATATGAATGTATGGATCACTTGAATTTGATGGAGGTGCCTTATTATCCAAAAGAATTTTTATGAAACCCTGGGTTAACAGGAGCAAAATATCCTTCAACTGAACTCCAAACTGAACCCAGATTCCTAGCAGATAAACGTCCCTACCTGGTGACTTCTTTCCTCAGGACAGTAAGTCCCTGTCTAATGGGGACATCTGGGCCTTCTCATCTTTACCAAACCTACTTTTGGAATCCTGTAATCTTATCATGATGCTTCGGTATTTTCTCCATACTTGTTATAACTGAAATTGTTCAACTGCTTTTTGCTTCTGGGTTGATAATGTATCATACTATTGAAACTGATCACATGTTGTAACCAGTGTACAAAAAAACCAAACCACACCAAACCAAACAGAAACCAAAAGAAACCTTATATACCCTCAAAAAGAAGCAGTTCCTAAGCTCCCTTCTCTAGGAGGGAGTCTCCACATGATCATGTTTCTTTTTTCTAGGGACAAATAAATTGGTATTAGGTTTGCTTTCTGTCTATGATCTCTTTTTTCCTGTAGGAGAGATATTCTTTTCTCTTATCTATTTTGTTCATAAATGGACAGACATGGAAACAAATTGTAGGAGATACTATAAAATTGATTTATCTGATCTGTATATTGTTATTTTTGTAGGATACACCAGATAGAATCAATATTTAATTTTCAATAGAAAAAGATGGTGCTGTGACTCAGATTTGATTGGAAATTGGAAATGGAATTCATCCTGGAAGACAGATTTGTGGCAAACACCTGGAGCAGGTTTTCTCCTGAATAAGCTATAGACTCTGACTTGCAAGGTATAAATTCCTTTCCAGTTTTCAACTCAAACATCTAGCTCTTAGTGAGTCCTTGTCTCATGAAGATGCTCTGGAGTGCTTAATAGAAGAGAGCCATCAGAAGCTATTCCTCAGGTTGGGGCATATAAATTTCAAATGATCTAATTTGCCTAAGTCCCATTATAGATCTGTTGCACTGCAAATGGTTAAGAAAATATATTGTGATGTGTACAAATATTGTTAAAATTACTGAAACTGACTAAAGATAATGAAAATCTAAATTGGCCTATTTATTGGAGCTCCTCTGACCTGTATAAATTATGCTAAATCAGGTTATCTTATAGAAAGGCTGTTCTTGGCCTGGGACCCCAGAGGATGCAGTCACGTTGCCCTACCCTGTTCCCTGGTTCTAGAACAATTCCTGAAACAGCAGAAAATACAAAAAGAGAGGGTGAGATGATTTTCCAGCCAAAGGTGGTTTGGAAGGTCAGCAGAAAGGGTCTGCAGTGCCAAGGTGGGAGTGGAGCAAAGACCCTTGGTCGTCCTGACACAGATTGAGACCCAAGGAAATAGAAACTCTTTGGAACTGTATTACGTGTATCTATGTATCTGACTGTGTCTCATGGTCTCTTACGTGTGGTCAAGTTTCTGTTGAAAATGTAATTTTTTTTCTATTTTGAGGTTTTTCATCATTGCTCTGATTTTTCTCTTATAACATGACTAATGCAGAAATATGTTTAATGTTATTGTGTGTATGTATATATATATATATATAAAACCTATATCAGATTACCTGCTGTCTAGGGGAGGGGGGAGGGAGGGAGAAAAATCTGAAATTGGAAAGCTTGTATAAACAAAAGTTGAGAACTATCTTTACATGTAATGGGAAAAAATAAAATACTTTATTAATAAAAAAGATAATAAAAAAAGAAAATGTAATTTTTTGGGGGGGGCAGCTAGATGGCTCAGTAGATAAAGCACTGGCCATGGATTCATGAGGTCCTGAGTTCAAATCCAGACTCAGACACTTTACACTTACTAGCTTTGTGACCCTGGGTAAATCACTTAATCCTCATTGCCCCGTCAAAAAAAATAATAATAATTTTGTGCTTGGAATTTAGAAGAAAGTTTGTTTTAATTGTTTGATTAAACATCCTCCAAACTGCCTTGTTACGAAAATAAGGGGAAGGGCAGAAAGAAATTTGCTTCTCTAACAGTATCTTGCAAACTAATTAGAAAACTGAATGTGGCATTAAAATACTACTTTAAATTTTGTTTAGAACTAGAAAAAAGGCAATTTCAGTGACTGTAGGAAAGTAGTTTTGCTACAAAAAGTTCTCTGGCTTGTTTTTTAAAGCTGACAGGCTCACCAAAAAGGGAACAGTTTTGTGCCATCAAGAAATCATCCAAAAGTTCAGTGTATTTGATTGGACCATCAAGTTAAGAAATTTGGGGATTCATAGAAACTAAAGTTAAATAAAATATGTTATATACTGCCACTTTGTAACAGATTAAAAGAAAACAGGAAAATATGAAGTGCTTAGAATAAATGTTTCTTGGGTGAAATAATAGTAAAATAAAATTATCATTTGAGGTTCTCTATATTATATAATTTATAAAATAGATCCCAGTATAATTTAATCAATTCTGGTCTCAGTTTAAGTGAAATTTATGACTATGATGCTCTATCAGGAAATTTGTATAGTTTTAAGGCGTTACTTCACTTATGTGATTTCTAATATGGAAAAGAAAAGGGCTATATTAGAGATATTGTCAGAATTTGGATTCTTTGTTTTTTTACTTATGAATTTAATTGACTGTAATAATATTTTTCTGTGAAGTGGGCATAGTAAGAAACTTTTAGAATATCTTCAGCTACATTTTAAGGCTTTAAGACTTAGACACATGCTCAGTAAAGGGAATGACTTTCAAACTGTCCAGTTTCCAACTAGTAAGATTGTCTACTTAAGCATGTCTAGCAACATTTTAGGATAAATTTCTAGGAAGATTTTAAATCTAATGTTACACAAGGATTGGATATGGTAAAAATAATGGTTATTGGTTAATATGCTTATTACATGGAGAATAAGTAGCTCCTTGAGCCATCCAAATTGAGAATTATTTAACTCCTGTGAAATGGGTCACACCCTTGTCAGCATTTAGCCAGATTATTTACCTGTAGGCAATAAAAGTCCAGGGACAAAAGGAAGGCCCTGTAACAGGAAAGAAAAAAGACTTCATATTTTTGTCCATGAGTAACAGAGTGTTATCAGTTTCTATAGTATGATATAGGCAAACGCAGTTTAACAATTTGTTATTGGAAAGGGGAAAGGGACCCACATGTACAAAAATATTTATAGCTGCTCTTTACGTGGTGGCAAGGAATTGGAAGTTGAGAGGGTGCCCATCAATTGGGGAATGGCTGGACAAGTTGTGGTATATGAATGCAATGGAATACTATTGTGCTGTAAGAAACTATGAGCAGGAGGAGTTCAGAGAAACCTGGAGGGTCTTGCATGGGCTGATGATGAGTGAGATGAGCAGAACCAGAAGAACATTGTACACAGTATCATCAACATTGAGTGTTGATCTACTGTGATGAACTATATTCTTCTGACCAATACAATGGCACAGAAGAGTTCCAGGGAACTTGTGATGGAAGAGGATCTCCAAATCCAAGAAAAAAAAAAAAAAGAACTGCGGAGTACAGATGCTGAATGAACCATACTATTTCTTTTGTTTTTGATGCTGTTGTTTTTTTCTATTTTGAGGTTTTTCATCATTGCTCTGATTTTTTCTCTTATAACATGACTAATGCAGAAATATGTTTAATGTTATTATGTGTATATATATATAACCTATATCAGATTACCTGCTGTCTAGGGGAGGGGGAGGGAGGGAGAAAAATCTGAAATTGTAAAGCTTGTATAAACAAAAGTTGAGAACTATCTTTACATGTAACGAAAAAAAAATAAAATACTTTATTAATTTAAAACAAAACAATTTGTTATAAAAAGGATGGAAGAAATAATGAAGCATCATAATAAGATTACAGGATTCCAAAAGAGGGTTTGGCAAGAATGAATACACCCCCATGTCCCCATAAGATAGGGACTTCCTCACCTGAGGAAAGAAGTCACCAAGTAGGACTTTTATAAGCTACCTATCTGGGTTCAGTTTGGTGTTCAGTTGAAGGGCAATTTGCTCCTATTAACCTAGGGTTTCATAAAAAATACTTTTGGATAATAAGGTACCTCTATCCAATCCAGGTACCTCTGTATGCCAAATATATATATATATATATATATATATATATATATATATATATATATATATATATATATATATATATTTGGTGAGGCAATTGGGGTTAAGTGACTTGCCCAGGGTCACACAGCTAGTAAGTGTTAAGTGTCTAAAGCCAGATTTGAACTATGGTCCTTCTGACTCCAGGGCTGGTGCTCTATCCACTGCGCCACCTAGCTGCCCCCCCATACATTCTTATTAGCATTAGATTGTAAGATTTGGAACACCAGTATGGAGAGACACTAGAACAGAGAAAGTGGGACACATGGGGCAGTGCACAGAGCACTGACCCTGGAGTCAAGAGGACTTCACTTCAATATGGCCTCAGACACTAGCTGTGCGACTCTGGGCAAGTCAACTAACTCAGACTGGCTCAAAAAGAAGAATATATTCAGAGGCTGAGAAGGCAATTTTTCAAAGCTATGGGATTTTAGCAAAGAAAAGGTTAGGCTGGACAATAGCCATAGAGGAGGGAAGAAGAGAAACAGGAACTGGCTGATGATTGGAAAATGCCAGAAATGGCAAAAATTGATTTTCACATGTTCGTTGGCCCAAATAAGAATTGGTAGGTAATTAATAAAATTACCTTCGATTTAGGTTATTTATAAAACACACAGAACGTTCATTTTTCCTACATGATCAAACATAAATTCAAATTCAAATGTTAGCATGCGTAGGTGATGTAAAAAAAATAAAATCTCATTTCAGAAACATTAGGATGTGAGCACACGGAGTCTCAGGCCTGGTAGTTGCCATAGAGATGAAAATGAGAGAACCAGCAGTGCCCATAGAAGAGGGGAAATGAGAACAAACAAACCTCTTAGGGAAGAAAAGGTCAGATCTTTCAGGTTCCAGGAAAACAGGATATGCTACAGGTGGGAGGGCTGTGAGTACAGAAATCATCTCCTGGGCCACGGGCCTCCCAGTGGAAAATCTCACAACTCACAAGGATTTCTTTTCATATACATATACATATACATATACATACACATACACATACACATACACATACACATACACATACACATATACATATACATATACATATACATATACTGGGTAAATCCACATTTTTTCCATTTTAAAAATCTAATTTAAATCATAAAACCGTTTCTTCATAGGAGATCATTCATTTATTCCAATATATTTTAGGGCTTTCGTGATGGATAAGAAAAACCAACCAATCAAACAAAACAAACAAAAAATCCCAAAACTCCTTCTATCTTCAAGCAGAATCTTCATAGAATTTGATGAGATAACTGTCCATTTTCTGGCTAGCCAACCAACCCCTCAAAACCACAGCTAAACAAATGCAGTTGCATGTATTTCTGTAATAAAGATGGTTGTTTCTATTACTATTAATAAAATGTCTACTAATACATTTTTCACAGTAAAGCACCATGTGAAGTATAAAGAGCTTAGAAGATAGGTCATTTTTATTTCAAAAATCATCATATCAGTAAGATCCAGGTATACTGTATTCATAATCAAATTAATCAAGAATAAAAAGAATACCTTGACCCAATTTTGCATGAGATGGCTTTAGAACTCAAAGGGTCATGTCTCTGCTGGTCCTTAGAACACTGAAGTTTGAGGCTTCTGGGTACCCTTCACGGGGGAATGTTGGAAGTTGTTGATAACATGGATCCAGAATGTTAGGAGTTAGGAGTTCTTTCCTGCCTCTGAATGTACCAATAGGGAGTGGATATTGAAACCAGAATATGGGATCAGGGAGGGTTCTTCGAACCTAGAACAGGTGAGCATGATAGACATTTCTACATCAGAATCTGGGGCTTTTTCAGTCTGCAAAATTGGGAATGTCAGGACTGAGAGACAGAAGAATAGAGAGAGTGGGAGATATAAAGCATTAACTTGGTGGAGTGGGTAGAGTACCAGCCTTAGAGTCAGGAGGACCTGGGTTCAAATCAAGACTCAGACACAAGGTTTGGTAAGCTGGGCAAGGCACTTAACCCTGATTGCATACAAAAAAACAAAACAAACAAACAAAAAAACATGGGACTGTAATTTTCTTTCTCTGTTTTGGCTCTGCCTTGTTTGGGCATGAACACCATATTTGTGTCATAAAAGGTATCTGGTAGAACTACTTCACCTATTTTTCAAAATAATTTGTATAGTATTGAAATTAATTGCTCTTTAAAAGTTTGGTAGAGTTCACTTGCAAACCCATCTGGCACTGGAGATTTTTTCTTAGGGCATTAAATGAGGGCTTGTTCAATTTCTTTTTCTAAAATAGGCTTATTTAAGGATTTTATTTCCACTTCAGTTAACCTAGGCAATTAGTATTTTTGGACATATTTATTAATTTCATTAAGATTGTCAAATTTATTTGCATACAGTTGAGCAAAATAGCTCCTAAATATTGCTTTAATTTCTACTTCATGGGTGGTGAATTCACCCATATTATTTTTGATACTAGGAATTTGGTTTTATTCTTTCTTTTTTAAATCAAATTAAGCAAAGTTTTGTGTATTTTATTGATTTTTTTCATGAAGACAGCTCTTAGTTTTATTGGTTAATTCTATAGTTTTCTTGCTTTCAATTTAATTAATTTCTCCTTTGATTTTCAGGATTTCTAATTTAGTATTTAATTGGGGATTTTTAATTTGTTCATTTTCTAGCCTTTTAATTTGCATGAACAACAAAGCTCAGCAGCAAGAGATAGAAAGAGAAATTCCATTTAAAGTAACTGTAGACAATATAAAATACTTGGGATTCTACCTGCTAAGATCAGTATTTTATATTGTCTACAGTTACTTTAGGAAACTATAGAATGAATCAGTGAAACTAAGAGCTTGTTTTATGAAAAAAATCAATACAGTCGATAAACCTTTGGTTTATTTGATTTTAAAAAAAAGAAAGAATAAAACCAAATTCCCAGTATCAAAAATAATATGGGTGAATTCACCACCCATGAAGTAGACTGGGAAAAGATCAGTTGCTCATCGATAGTCCAAGCTAAAATAATAAAATGACAATTCTACCTAAATTAATTTACTTATTCAGTCCCATATGAATCAGACTATCTAAAAATTATTTTATAGTGTTAGAAAAATAATTTAAAAAGTCATCTGGAAGAACAAAAAATCAAGAATATCAAGGGAACTAATGAAAAAAAAAAGTGCGCAGGAAGGTAGGCTAGCTGTACCAAATCTGAAGCTATACTATAAAGCAGCAGTCATCAAAACTATTTGGTACATAGAGTGGTGGAGGATCAATGGAACAGGTTAGGCACAGGAGATACATGACTATAGTAATCTACTGTTTGTAAAACCCAAAGACTCCAGCTTCTGGGATAGGAACTCAGTATTTGACAAAAACTGCTGGGAAAAATGGAAGATATAGTATGGAAGAAACGAGGCATAGACCAACATCTTTTTTTTTTTTTTTTTTAGTGAGGCAATTGGGGTTGTGACTTGCCCAGAGTCACACAGCTAGTAAGTGTTAAGTGTCTGAGGCCGGATTTGAACTCAGGTACTCCTGACTCCAGGGCCGGTGCTCTATCCACTGCGCCACCTAGCTGCCCCATAGACCAACATCTTATATTGTATACCAAAATAAGGTCAAAATAGGTACATGATTTAAACAAAAAGGGTGATACCATAGGGAAATGAGTAGAGGAAGGAGTAGTTTACCTCTTACATCTATGGATAGGAAAACAATTTATGTTCAAACAAGAGATAGAGAATATTATGAAATGCAAGATGCATGACTCTGATTACGTTAAATTAATTTTTTTTGTATAAACAGAAGCAAAGCAGCCAAAATAAGAAGGGAGGCAGAAAACTGGGAAACAATTTTTAGAGCCAGTGTTCCTGATAAAGGGAACTAAATCAAATTTATAGAAATGCAAGTCATTCCCCAATTGATAAATGGTCAAAGGATATGAAGAGGCAGTTTTCAGATGAAGAAATCAAAGCTATCTATTGCCATATGAAAAAATGCTCTAAATCACTACTGCTTAGAAGAACACAAATTGAAAAAAATTTGAGGTGCCACCTTACAACTATCAAGTTGGCTAATATGACAAAAAAGGAAAATAATACATGTTGGAGAAGCTGTGGAAAAAATGGAACACTAATGCATTATTGGTGGACCTGTGAACTTATCCAACAATTCTGGAGAGCAATTTGGAACTATGTCCAAAGGGCTATGGGACTGTGCATACCCATCAACAAAGAGATCATAGAAGAGGGAAAAGGATCCCCATATACAAAAAAAATCTACAGCCACTCTCTTTGTGGTGGCAAAGAAGTGGAAATTGAGGGAATGCCCATCAACTGGGGAATGGCTAATCAAGTTGTCATATATGAATGTAAGGGAATACTTCTGTGCTGTAAGAAATGATGAGCAGGAGTAGTTCAGAAAAACTTGGAAGGACTTACATGAACTGATGTTGAGTGAGAGGAGCAGAACCAGGAAAACATTGTACACAGTAACAGCAACACTGTGATTATCAACTGTTATAGACTTGGATCTTCTTGGCAGTGCAATGATCCAAAACAATTTCAAAGAACTCATGATACAAAATGTTCTCAACATCCAGAAAAAGAACTATGGATTCTGAATGCAGATTGAACCATACTTTTTCTACTTTTCTGCTATTCTTTTTTCCCCTTCTTTTTTGAGGTTTTCCCCTTGTGCTCTGATTCTTCTTTCAAAATATGACTAATGCAAAAATATGTTTAATGTGATTGTACATATATAACCTATATCGGGTTGCTTTCCATCTTGTCGAGAGGGGAGGAAAAGTAGGGTAGGAGAAAAATGTGAAACCAAAAATCCTATGAAAAAATGTTGAAAATTATCCTTACATGTAAGTGGAAAATAATAAGATATTTTATTTAAAAGAACATGGGAGTTGCTCATAGGCTGAGATTGAAATTTATCAAAATATTGGGATTTTCCTGCAACATTCTGTGCAGGAAAAATGAAGTTATGTAACATGGATTTGGAAAATGAGAAGAAAACTTTTTATAAATCAATCTATGGGTAAAATTCAAGTTTGTTCATCCCATTAAACTGTAAAAAAAAATTGAAGCAAAAACCAGAAATAGTTACTAGGAGAATGTTCCCCTAGATATGAGAATCTCCTCTTTGTGAAGGGCCTTAGAAAAGTCCACGTCTGGGCTTCTATGTATCATGGTAGTGACTAAGTTGGTGGTGGCCTAGAGCTTAGAACACAGTGTTTCCAAGCAAGAAAGTAGGCCCAACCTATGTACTGAACAAAGATGTGGTGTTTTTTAAATTAATTACCTTGATATGTTTTACCTCTTGTTTTTCCACCTCCAGGGAGATCCCTTCCGTTTCGATGCCATGATATTGAAAGACCCATGTGCATTATAATTAAAATTAAAAGAATAAAAAAATAAAAAGTATATCTTGACCCAATTTAGCATGATATGGCTTTACTACCCAAAAGGGCATGGCTTGAATGGTTGTCGAGGCTGAGGCTCCCAGTTAACCTTCATGGAGGAAAGGTGCAAGCTGATGATCACATACAGACAGCATTTCAGAGCTAGGAATTAATCTTGTCTCTAAATGTACTAATAGGGACTGGAAACGGAAGCCAGGAAGAACATCTGACACTGATGGACATTTCTGATCCAGACTCTGGGGCTTTCTAGACTGGCAAATTTGGAATGCCAGTATGGTGAGATTTTAGAACAGATAAAATGGGAGATATGGGTCAGTGCATACAGCACTGGCCCTGCAGTCAGGAGGACTTGATTTCAATATGGCCTCAGACACTAGCTCTTTGTCCCTGGGCAAGTCAATGAATTCTGATTTCCTCCTCCAAAAAGGGAAAAGATATTCAGAGGTTGAGAAGGCAATTTATCAAAACTATGAGATTTTAGCAAAGAGAATGACAGACTTGAGAGTAGCCATGGAGAAGAGAAGGAGAGAAGTAGGAGCACTTGGAAGAAGCTAGAACAGAGGGAGGAGATCTCTTAGAACATAAAAGGTCAGACCTAGACTGTCCTACAAACTGACATAAGCCATATGTGGGAGTGCTCTGAGAACATAAATCTTATGGTCTGGAAAGGGCCTTAGAGAAAAAAATGATAATTTACATGCTTTATGGTCATATATACCCTTGGCTTAAAAACTGGACAGCTTGAAGGAAATAAGGAAACAAGTCAATTTTAGATTCTTCATAGAAGATCAGTCTTTTAATCTAATTAAAGTTATGTTATAAGAAAACCTCAAGTCTTTAAACATGAGGAAAAGGGGCAGCTAGGTGGCGCAGTGGATAGAGCACCGGCCCTGGAGTCAGGGGTACCTGAGTTCAAATCCGGCCTCAGACACTTAACACTTACTAGCTGTGTGACCCTGGGCAAGTCACTTAACCCCAATTGCCTCACTTAAAAAAAAATTAAACATGAGGAAAAAGGACATCATGAAAGTATTGTCTAGTTTTTGAGTAATCATGTCTACTCAAAAATACCTGAAAACCCCCAAAAATCTGCACATCAAAACCAATGCAATTCCATACAATTCCTTCTTTGGTAAAGACTGCTACTGATATTCCTACTCATGCTAATAAATGGCAGGTCTTTATGCAAAAAATAAATGAAAAAACAGAGCAAAATAAAACAAAGTATGATATAATGAGGAATGATATGGGTAAAGACCTATGTTTCAAAATCCAGATATTAGCAATGCTCCTGTTGACTTTAATAGTAATGGTATTCACTTTAAATACTTTAAAAAACCTTATAGATCATTGAATCTATGGGCTAAGAAGCCAAAATGTCAGGACTTGGATGGTCCTTAAAACACTGAATAGCTAGGCTTCCACTTAAATTTCAAAGAAGTATGCTGGAGGTGGCTAAGAGCTTAGAATCTAGAATCTTCTCTCTCTTGGTCAATTCCTCCTCAAGATCCCAATTTCGAATGGCAAGTGAAGGCAAAGGATTAGACTGGGGAAGACACATAGAAATTAACTAATTAAAGGCTAGGAAATAATTCAGGCCAAAGATGGCCTAGTTTGCCTTCTTAAAAAAATCAGTTTGGGAAGCCATGATCATCAGGGTTTCTGGGCAGAATAGAAATAATTTCTATTTACACTCAGTCTGAGCCCATCAACCCCGCAAAAATCTGTACATCAAATCAAATGGAATTACATGCTCTTCGTTCTTTGGTAAAACACTGTTATTCATATTCCTATTCATGCTAATGAATGGAGAGGGTCTTTTTCCAAAGGAAAAAAATTAAAAAACCAAAAAAACAAGGTGTGGTATAATGAGGTCTGATAAGGGTCAAAACTTAGGTTTCAAAATCCAGATATTAGTAATGCTCCCATGTACTGTAAAAATGATAGTATCAATTTTAAGAAATATAAACTTTGTAGATCACTGAAGCATGAGGTCTGAGAATCCCAACTGTCATGACTTGGAAAGTCCTTAAAATCTTGAATATCTGGGCTTTCACTCAAATTTCAAGGAAGTATGCAGAAGGTGGATGAGAGCTTAGACATGAGAATGTCCTCTTTCCTTGTCAATAATTCCTTCTCAAAGCCGCAATTAGGACTGGAAAGTGAAGCCCAAACATTAGACTGTGGAAGACACATAGAATTTAGAATGTCTGAGCTGGAAGGAAATATTGACCCCAGAATCCTCAAGCAGATGAGGTATAGAAGCCAGAAAGTCAGTGTTGGTACTTACAGAGAGAGAGAAGGACTTGTTCTTGGTTTGATAAAGGAAATGGTCAGAACCCATGGGATCTGAGCACACAGAATAATGGGATCTGCAGGAGCCATAGAAAAGAGAATGAGAGATGTAGGAGAACACTGAGAAGAAGTGGTATTAGAGGGAGAAGAGATCTCTTAGAAGACAAAGGTCAGAACCTTCCCAGAGAAACTACTGTAGGGGATAGCTGAGAGGGTTCTAAGGACACCAATCTTCTACTCTTGAACGGGTCTCAGAGTACAAAATATCACCCACATCAAAGATTGCTTGCCATCCCTAGTCTTAGTCCATTGCACAGCAAGAAGGTCAAATCACTCAATACTAAAGGAAATTAATTAATACTGTTTACTGGAGGGCCACATACTGAAACTGAAGCTTCCATACTTTAGCCACCTAATGAGAAGATTAGAATCTTTGGTAAAGACCCTGCTTTGGGAACTATTGAAGGCAAAAGGAAAAGCAGATGGCAGAGGAAGAGATGAATTGTAATGGAAACAAATTGGACCAAGTATGTGGAACAATGGAAGATAAAAGGAACGGGCCTGGTCTTCTATCATCCATGGGGTCATGAAGAGTTAGACAGGACTGAACAACTCAGCAACAACATTTATTCTTAGTACCCCCAATATTGGCATTCACTGTTTAATTGACAACATAGGGAAGATGGAGGAGGAAAGGCAGTGAGCTCCCAAACTCATGACCTGATCGCTCCAAAAAACATCCAAATAAGGTCATAGGAAAATGCCCAGAGCAGCAAAACTCACCAAAGAATGTGCTGAAATCATCTTCTAACCAAGAATGGCTTGGAAGGTCAGAAGGAGGGAGCTGCTGTGCTGATACAGGAGTCGGGCCCAACCCCATAGTCACCCTGACACAGATCCAGTCTAAGGAAGTCCTCACCAGAGAGGGAGCGTCCCAGAGCCTCTGAATCAGCTGCAGTGCCACTATCGTCTGGAACTAAGCTCACAGTCTGGTGAGTGGGCTGAGCCCTGGGCAGGGGAGAGACTACAGGGGTCTATATTGGTGCTAAGGCAGAACTGGGATTTTACACCCCTACTGAGAACCGGATGGTAGGCTCGAGTAGAAGTGGCCCAGGTGGGGGAGGGGCACATTCTCATCAAAGCTAACAACCACAACACACAAAGGTGGTTGATTGGCAAGTTGGTCCCGGGTCATCTAGGACCAGGAAACAGGCTGGGCGAGTGAAGAACCTGATTCTCCTTAAATCATACCACCTGGGACTTCTTAAGCTTGGGATACTGCAGCCTGGAAACAGTGTCCCAGTTTAAGGAGCTAAAAGTCTAGTAAAAAAAAGGCAAGATGAGCCGACAGAGAAAGGTGAGGACCATAGAAAGTTTCTTCAGTAACAAGGAAGACCAAGGGGCACCCTCAGAGGAAGATGTCAACATCAGGGCCCCTATATCTAAAGCTTCCAAGAAAAATACCAATTGGTCTCAGGCCATAGAGGTGCTCAAAAAGGACTTTGAAGATAAAATTAGAGAGGTAGAGGAAAAAATGGAAAGAGAAATGAGGGTGATGCAGGAAAGACATGAGAAAAAAGTCAACAGCTTGAAAAGTCAAATTGGCCAAATGAAAAAGGAGGCACAAAAGCTCTCTGTTGAAAATAATTGCCTAAGAATTAGGATTGAACAAATGGAAGGCAGTGACTTTATGAGAAACCAAGACACAATAAAGCAAATCCAAATGAATAAAAAAATAGAGGACAATGTGAAATATCTTCTGGGGAAAACTGCTGACCTGGAAAATAGGTCCAGGAGAGATAATTTGAAAATTATTGGTCTACCTGAAAACCATGATCAAGAAAAGAGCTTAGACACCATCTTCCAAGATATTCTCAGGGAAAATTGCCCTGAAATTCTAGAAGAAGAAGAAGCTAAAATAGAAATTGAAAGAATCCACCCATCACCTCCAGAAAGAGATCCCAAAAAGAAAACTCCTAGGAATATTATAGCCAAATTCCAGAGCTCTCAGGTCAAGGAGACAATATTGCAAGCTGCCAAAAAGAAAGAATTCAAGTACTGTGGAGCCCCAGTCAGGATAGCACAAGATCTAGCAGCTTCTACATTAAAGGACCGGAGGGCATGGAATATGATATTCCAGAGGGCAAAGGAAATGGGATTACAACCAAGAATCACCTATCCAGTAAAACTCAGCATTATCTTTCAGCGGAAAAAATGGGACTTTAATGAAAAAGAAGACTTTCAGATATTTGTGATGAAAAGACCTGAACTGAATGGCAAATTTGGCTTTCAAATACAAGACCCTAGAGAACCATAAAAAATAATTGGAGCTGGGGAACATACCTGGGGTCATACAGTGGGTGACTGTCTTGTGTCTGAGGCCAGGTTTTGGCTGGGATCCCCCTGGGTCCAGGGGTGATAATTTGTCCACTGTGTCACTTAGCTAGATGATAACATCTTTAGGGTTAAATTGAGGGGTGAAGGGAATTCATTGGGTGAGGGGGAAGGGCAGAAGTGAAATCCTACATGAAAGTAACAGGAAAAGGCTTATAGAGTAGGGGAAGAGATGGGAGAGGAGCAGGGCAATAAATGAATTTTACACTAATCAGAAAAGGCTCAAAGACCTTAAACTCATCAGAGCTGCCTCAAGGAGGGACTAATAGACACATCCAACTGGGTGGAGTAATCTATTTAATCTGGGCAGTAAATGAGCCTAACACTCATCAAAATTGGCTCAAAGATCTCAATCTCATTAGAACTGGCTTAGTACACACTCAATTGGGTGGAGTATTCTCTCTAACCCTGCAGGAAAATAGGAGGGGAAAGGGATAAAGAGAGAGGGGCAGGGGGCGGCTAGGTGGTGCAGTGGTTAAAGCCCAGGATTCAGGAGTACCTGAGTTCAAATCCAGCCTCAGACACTTGACACTTGCCAGCTGTGTGACCCTGGGCAAGTCACTTAACCCCCATTGCCCTGCAAAAAAAAGAGAGAGAGAGAGAGAGAGAGAGAGGGGGGCAAAAGAAGGAAGGGCAGAGTGGGGGAGGGGACAGACAGAAGCAAATCCCAAGAGTGATAAGATGAAAGAAGATGGATAATAGAATAAATATCATGGGGAAGGGAATAGGATGGAAGGGAAACAGTTAACAATAGTAATCATGAAAAAGAGAAAAGGGGGGGAAATTGTACAAAAAATATTTATAGCAACTCTTGGTGGAGGCTAAGAATTGAGAATCAAGGGAATGTCCATCAACTGAGGAATGATGGACAAAGCTGTGTTATATGATTGTAGTGGAATGGACTTGTGCTACAGGAAATGACAAACAGGATGATCCCCGAAAAACCTGGAAAGACTCATGAAACATCAATGTATAGTGAAGTGAGCAGAGCTGAGAGGACATTGTGCGTAGTGACAGCAGTATTGTTCAATGAGTAATTGTGAATGACTTAACTACTCTCAGCAGTGCAATGATCCAAGACAATCCCAAGGAACTAATGAAGAAGCTTACTATGCATCCCTATAGAAAGACCTGATAAAAAGAACACTTGTGGATTGTACATATATAACCTGATTGCGATCTTGTGGAGGGGGGAGGAAAGGGAGGGAGGGAGGGAGGGAGAAAAATTTAGAACTCTAAATCTTATGAAAATGAATGTTGAAAACTACCCTTACGTGTAAATGGAAAATAAAATAAATGTTTGAACTAAAAAAAAAAAAAAGACAACATAGGAAGAAAGATTTTTCATGGCAGCAAAAAGAAAAAACAACAACAAAAAAACACCAGACATTTTAAATAAATTACCAAAATTTTAGCAAAGATTAGTGTGTAAGTTTTGGCAAGGCAAAAAAAAGAGCCTAAATGCTCAAAAATGTGAACACCAGAACAAGTGGAATTGCATCTGTACCTTATTACTAAAGACTGCTCTTTCCATTACTATTAAGAAAACTGAATCTTCAGCAATTTTGGACACAAAAGGTAAATGTTCAGTACAGAGAGTCTTTTAGAAAGAAAACTTCAGTTTGGAAGCCACTATATCTGTAAAACCAATTTACATGGTAAAAATGATCCCATTAATTAAATGAATAATGAGAACTTGACACAAGTTCTCCTGATGTGACTTTAGAATGAAAACTGTCATGTCTTAGATGTTGCCTAGAACAAGAATGGTTTAGGCATCTAGGAACCTTTCAAGTGGGAATACTTGAAGGAGTTGAGAGGAGAGAGAGAGAGAGAGAGAGAGAGAGAGAGAGAGAGAGAGAGAGAGAGAGAGAGAGAGAGAAAGAGAATGAGAATATATGTAGGAGTTAATAGCTGCCACTAAATTTCCAAAAGAGAAGGGAAAGTGAAGCCAGAGTAGGGGATCATGGTGGGTACTCAAACTCAGAATATGTGGGCTGGATGGTAACTTTCAAAGTAGAATCCTGAGCCTGATTCATCCATGGAATCTCTAATGCCATGTGACAGAGGGACTAGACATGGGAGAGGGGGAGAGGTTTAGGAGCTGAGAACGGACACTGAGAAATAGGAGGGTTTTTGCACATAGGCTGGTGTATCCATGGTGAAGAGAAGGTAGGAAGTAGGAGAGCAGTCTGCAAAAGGGACATCAGAGCAAAGAATGCCCTGAGACTCCAAAGGGCAGATCTTGGAATATCCTGCAACAGAAATGACAGGCTCTGAATTGGCCATGGAAAAGAAAATGGGGCGAGGGGGTGGAGCCAAGATGGTAGAGAGAAGCCATTGAGTTGCCTGAGCTCTCCTTCTGTTCCCTCAAAAAGAACATTAAATCAAGCCTCTGGATGCACTCTGAAACTATAGAACCTGCAAAGTGACAGACAGACAGTCTTCCAACCATAGATAATTTAGAAGACTTCAAGAAAGGTCCGTCTCACTCAGGCAAAAGGGAGGTGCAGCGCACTGCAGCGCAAAGGAGAGGGGGTCCGGGTAAGTAAGCAGGAAGCTTTGGGCCACAGCCGAGCAACTGAGGCCCTTGGATCCTGGCTCAACAAGCTGGTAGCTTAGCAGGACATTGGCAAAACCCACCTTTACCAGCCAATAGGGCAGGTTGCCAGGCACAACCAGGCCTACCAATCCCAGCACTCGCCACCAGCAAGCCTAGGGTAGTAAGAAATCCACAAGCCATAGAGGCCTCAGTGTAGAAAGCCAGTGACACAGCCCCTACCTATATCCCAGCACAAGAAGCGTAAAACACGGACCCTGGTGCCCACAGAGCAGACTTCAACTTAAAAAAAAATAAGCTGCAATATGAGTAAGAAACACAAAAAGAGCTCTTACCATTGAGAGCTTGTATATCTACAGAGAAGAGACAAACACAAAATTAGTTGAGGACAATACTCTCAAATTGCCTACATGTGAAGCCTCAAGAGTGAAGATGAATTGGTCTCAAGAACAAAAAGCCTTCTTGGAAGAGTTCAAAAAGGATTTTAAAAATAAATTGAGAGAGGTAGAAGAAAAAATGGGAAGAGAGTTCAAAAAGGATTTTCAATGTCAATTGAGAGAGGTAGAAGAAAAAATGGGAAGAGAGTTCAAAAAGGATTTTCAATGTCAATTGAGAGAGGTAGAAGAAAAAATGGGGAGTGAAATGAAAGCAACACAAGAAAATTATGAAAAAAGAATCAGCAGCTTGGGAAAGGAAGCACAAAGATTGACTGAAGAAAACAATTCCTTAAAAAATTCATCTGGCCAAATGGAAAAAAAAGAGGTACATAATCTCACTGAAGAAAACAATACCTTAAAAATTAAAATTGGACAGTTGGAAGATAATGTCTCCATGAGACACCAAGAATCAGTCAAACAGAATGAAAAAAAATGAAAAAATAGAAGAAAACGTGAAATATCTCATTGGAAAGCCAAGTGACCTGGAAAACAGATCCAGGAGAGATGATTTGAGAATTATTGGACTGCCTAAAAACCATGATCAGAAAAAGAGTCTAGACACCATATTCCAGGAAATTATAAAGGAGAACTGCCCTGATATTATAGAATCAGAAGATAAAATTGTCATTGAAATAATCCACCGATCATCTCCTGAAAGAGACCCCAAACGGAAAACTCCAAGGAATATTGGAGCCAAATTCCAGAATTATCAGATGAAGGAGAAAATACTCCAAGCATCCAGGAAAAAGCAAATTAAATATCATGGAGCCACAGTCAGGATTGCTTGGCAACTGGCAGCTTCAACATTAAAGGATCACAAGCCTTAGAATATGATATTCCAAAAGGCAAAGGAGCTTGGATTGCAGCCAAGAATCTATTACCCAGCAAAAATGTGTATTCTCTTTCGCAGGAAAAGATGGACATTCAATGAAATTGGGGACTTTCAAGGTTTCCTGATGAAAAGACCAGAACTGAAGAGAAAATTCAATATTAACATACAAGACTCAAGACAAGTTTAAAAAGGTAACCAGGGGGAAAAAAGTTACTCAAATAAGTTAAACTGTTTATATCCCTACATGGGAAAATAATACTTATAACTCTTGAGAACTGTATATGTTCTTGGGCAGACAGAAGGATTATACACAGAGGATATAAATATAAATTGTCTTTGATGTTATGATATCAAGAAAATTAAGGGGTTAAAAAGGGAGTTTATGGGGATAAGAGGAAAGGGGAGGTGGAATGGGGTGAATTACATCATATGAGGAGGTGAAAAAAAACTATTACAATAGAGGGAAAGGGGGGAGGGGTGAACACTGTTTCAACTCTACTTTCTTTTTTTTTTTTGGTGAGGTAATTGGGGTTAAGTGACTTGCCCAGGTTCACACAGCTAGTAATTGTTAAGTGTCTGAGGCCCGATTTGAACTCAGGTCCCCCTGACTCCAGGGCTGGTGCTCTATCCACTGTGCCACCTAGCTACCCCCAACTCTACTCTCACTAGTTTTGATTCAAAGAGGGAATAACATATACATTCATTTGGATACAGAAACTTAGCTTATTCTTTAGGGAAATAAAAGGGTAAGGGGAAAGGGGGGACTTATAGAAGGGAGGACAGAATTAAGGGAGAAAAGGGTAAAGAACAGGGGGGGGTGATAAAAAGGGAGGGTAGATTGGGGAAGGCAGGGGTAAGAAGCAAAACGTTGGTGAGGAGGAATAGGGTGAAAGAAGGAGGGAAAGTTCCAAGGGAGGTAAATAGGTAAATAGGTAAAGAGGGAATAGACAGTAATAATAACTGTGAATGTGAATGGGATGAACTCTGCCATAAAACAGAAGCAAATAGCAGAGTGGATTAAAAGCCAGAATCTTACAATATGCTGTTTATAAGAAACATATTTGAAGCAGAGAGAGACACACAGAGTAAAGGTAAAAGGCTAGAGCAGAATATATTAGGCTTCAGCTAAAGTAAAAAAAGCAGGGGGAGCAATCCTTATCTCAGACAAAGCAAAAGGCAAAAATAGATCTAATTAAAAGAGATAAGGAAGGAAACTACATCTTGCTAAAGGTACTATAGATAATGAAGTAATATCAATATTAAACATGTATGCACCAAATTCTTAGAGAAGTTAAATGAGCTACAAGAGGAAATAGACAATAATACTATACTAGTGGGGGATCTGAATCTCCCTCTATCAGAAATATTTAAATCTAGTCACAACATAAATAAGAAGGAAGTTAAAGAGGTGAACAGAATGTTAGAAAAGTTAGACATGATAGATGTCTAAAGAAAATTGAATGGGGATAAAAATGAATATACCTTTTTCTCAGCAGTACATGGCACATTTTCAAAAACTGACAATGTATGAAGGCACAAAAACCTTATAGTCAAATATAGAAAGGCAGAAATAGTAAATGCATCCTCCTCAGAATATGATGCAATAAAATAACATGTAATAAAAAGTCATGGAGAGATAGACTGAAAATCAATTGGAAACTAAATAATTTCATCCTAAAGAATGAGTGGGTCAAAGAACAAATCATAGAAACAATCAATAACTTCATCCAAGAGAATGATAATAATGAGACAACATACCAGAATCTATGGGATGCAGCCAAAGCACTGCTTAGGGGAAATTTTATAGCTCTAACTGCTTACATGAAAACAAAGAGAGGAGATCAATGAATTGGGTATGCAACTTAAAAAGCTAGTAAAAGAACAAATTAGACATCCCCAATTAAATACTAAATTAGAAATCCTGAAAATGAAAGGAGAAATTAATAAAATTGAAATCAAGAAAACTATAGAATTAATCAATAAAAGGAAGAGCTGGTTTTATGAAAAAACCAATAAAATAGATAAACCATTGGTTAATTTGATTTTAAAAAAGAAAGGAGAAAACCAAATTACCAGTATCAAAAATGAAAGGGCTGATTTCACCACAAATTAAGTGGAAATTAAAGCAATAATTAGGAATTATTTTGCCCGACTGTATGCCAATACATTTGACAATCTAAATGAAATGGATAAATATTTACAAAAATATAAACTGCCCAGGTTAACTGAAGAGGAAATAAAATCTTTAAATAAGCGCATATTAGAAAAATAAATTGAACAAGCCACTAATGAACTCTCTAAGAAAAAATCCCCAGGGCCAGATTGGTTTACAGGTGAATTCTACCAAACATTTAAAGAACAATTAATTCCAATATTATACAAATTATTTGGAAAAATAGGTGAAGAAGGAGTTCAACCTAATTCGTTTTATGACACAAATATGATGGTGATTCCAAAACCAGGCAGAGCAAAAACAGAGAAAGAAAATTATAGACCAATTTCCCTAATGAATATTGATGCAAAAATCTTAAATAAGATATTAGCAAGGAGATTACAGCAAGTAATCACCAGGATAATTCACTATGACCAGGTGGGATGTATACCAGGAATTCAGGGCTGGTTCAACATGAGGAAAACTATTAACATAATCAACCACATCAGTAAGAAAACTAACCAAAATCATATGATTATCTCAATAGATGCAGAGAAAGCTTTTGACAAAATATAGCACCCATTCCTAATAAAAAACACTAGAGAGCTTAGGAATAGGTGCAGCTTTCCTTAAAATAATAAGCAGTATCTACCTAAAACCATCAGCAAACATTATATGTGATGGAGATAAGTTAGAGGCCTTCCCAATAAAATCAGGGGTGAAACAGGGATGTCCATTATCACCTCTATTATTTAATACTGTACTAGAAATGTTAGCTTTATCAATCAGAGAAGAAAAAGGAATTATAATAGGCAAGGAGGAAAGAAAACTATCACTCTTTGCAGATGATATAATGGTATACTTAGAGAATCATCTCAAAAATTACTTGAAACAATTAACAACTTTAGCAAAGTAGCAGGATATAAAATAAATCCATATAAATCATCAGCATTTCTATACATGACCAACAAAGTCCAGCAGCAAGATATAGAAAGAGAAATTCCATTTAAAGTGATGGTAGATAATATAAAATACTTGGGAATCTACTTGCCAAGACAAACCCAGGAACTCTATGAACATAATTACAAAACACTTTTTACACAAATCAAATCAGATCTAAAAAATTGGAAAGATATCAATTGCTCATGGATAGGCAGATCTAATATAATAAAAATGACAATTCTAAATAAATTAATGTACTTATTCAGTGCCATACCAATCAGACTACCTAAAAATTATTCTATAGCGCTAGAAAAAATAATAACAAAATTCATCTGGATAAACAAAAAGTCAAGAATATCAAGAGAAATAATGAAAAAAATGTGCACAGGAAGGTGGGTTAGCTGTACCAAATCTGGAGCTCTACTGTAAAGCGGCAGTCAGCAAAACTAGCTGGTACTGGCTAAGCAATAGAGAGGAGGATCAGTGGAATAGGTTATGCACAGGAGATGCAGTAGTAAATGAATTTAGTAATGTACTGTTTGATAAACCCAAAGCCTCCAGCTTCTGGGGTAGGAAATCAGTATCTGACAAAAACTGCTGGAAAAACTGGAAGACAGTATAGCAGAAACTAGGCATAGACCAACATCTTCTACCTTATACTAAAATAAGGTCAAAATGGTGGTTATATGATTTAGACATAAAAGGTGATACCATAGGTAAATTAGGAGAGGAAGGAATAGTTTACCTCTCAGAACTTTGGAAAGGGAACAGTTTATGACCAAACGAGATAGAGAATATTATGAAATGCAAAATGGATGATTTTGATTACATTAAATTAAAAAGGTTTTGTACAAACAGAAGCAATGCATCCAAAATTAGAAGGAAGGAAGAAAGCTGGGTAACAATTATGGCCAGTACTTCTGATAAAGGCTTCATTTCTAAAATATATTGGGAACTAAATCAAATTTATAAGAATCCAAGTCATTCCCCAATTGAGAAACGGTCAAAGGATATGAACAGGCAGTTTTCTGATGAAGAAATCAAAGCTATCTATTGTCATATGAAAAAATGCTCTAAATCACTACTGATTAGAGAGATGCAAATTCAAACAACTCTGAGGTAACACCTGACACAAATGTTGGAGAAGCTGTGGGAAAATTGGAACACTAATGCATTGTTGGTGGAGCTCTGAACTGATCCAAACATTCTAGAGAGCAATTTGGAATTATGCCCAAAGGGCTATAAAGCTGTGCATACCCTTTGACCCAGCAATACAACTTTTAGGTCTTTTCCCATAAGAGATCATAAAAGAAGGGAAAAGGACCCACATGTACAAAAATATTTATAGCTGCTCTTTTTGTGGTGGCAAGGAATTCGAAATTGAGAGGCTGTCCATCAACTGGGGGAATGGCTGAACAAGTTTTGGTATATGAATGTAATGGAATTCTATTATGCTCTAAGAAACAGTGAGCAGGAGGAGTTCAGAGAAACCTGGAAGGACTTGCATGAAGTTATGATGAGTAAGATGAGCAGAACCAGAAGAAGATTATACACAGTATCAACAACATTATGTGCTGATCAACTCTGATAGACTAGTTTCTTCTCACCAATCCAATGGTACAAGAAACTTCCAAAGGAATCATGATGGAAAAGGCTCTCCAAATCCAGGAAAATAAAGAAACTGTGGAATATCGATGCTGATTGAACCAAACTATTTCTTTTGGTTTTGGTGCTGTTGATTTTCTGTTTTGAGGTTTTTCCTCTTTGCTCTGATTCTTCTAACATAACTAATGCAGAAATATGTTTAATGTTATTATGTATATATAACCTATATCCGATTGCCTGCTGTCTAGTGGTGGAGGGGGATGGGGAGGGAGGGGAGGGAGGGAGAAAAATTTAAAATTGGAAATCTTATATAAACAAATGTTGAAAACTATTTCTACATGTAACTGGAAAATAATAAAATACTTTTATTCAAAATTTAAGAAAAACAAAAAAGAGAAAATGACACATTTGTCAAAGAGGCATTCTCAGATAGATTCTTACTTGGCCCAAATATTCAACTATTTAGATCATTTGAAAAAGAAAAAAGGAGGCAGAGTCCTCTTATGACATCAAACTTAAATTCAACAAACATTTATTTTATTTTTCCAGTTACATATAAGGGTAGTTTTCAAACATTCTTTTTCATAAGATTTAGAGTTCCAAATCTTTCTCCCTCCCTCCCTCCCTTTCCTCCCCCCTCCACAAGACAGCAACAAGGTTATATATGTACAATCCACAAGTGCTCTTTTTATCAGTTCTTTCTATGGGGGTGGATAGTCAGCTTCATCATTAGTCTCTTGGGATTGCCTTGGATCATTGCATTGCTGAGAGTAAAAGTCATTCACAATTGCTCATTGAACACTACTGCTGTCACTAAGCACAATGTCCTTCCAGCTCTGCTCACTTCACTATACAGCAGTTCATGAGTCTTTCCAGGTTTTTATGGGATCATCCTGTTGGTCATTTCCTATAGCACAAGACCATTCCACCATAATCATATACTGCAGCTTCTTCAATTGATGGACATCCCCTTGATTCTCAATTCTTAGCCACCACAAAGAATTGCTATAAATATTTTTTGTGCAATTTTCAAACCTAAATTCTAATTTAATTTTTAGAATGCACTGGATTCACAAAAATTAAAAAAAAATCCGATATTCTTATTCACAGAGCCTTAAGATTTCAATGAAAACACTATCAATTTTATGTGCCCCTCAAGTATCTTACAAACCCCAAATATCTATGAAATCCAATGCAAACCTCTACAATTGGTTTATTGATAAAGATAACTCTTGATAGTAGTATTTGTGAAGATGAATATTTAGTGTTTGGGGACATTAACATTTTGGTGATATGAATTGAGGACTTATAAAGAGAGAAGACTTCTCTTTGGAAACCAACATTCAGGGAACACGCCAGTGATTCCTTAAAATAAAATAATAAATTAAACTTAAGCAAAAAAAAGACAAAACCAAACCAAACCAAACCAGATTTAGGAGGTGGCTCCTTTTGAAAGGAGAGTATCCTATGTGTGACAGTCTGTAGAAAACTGAAAGTCTGGCCTTTCAGATACCATGAGAGCAAGCCAGCTTGTGGTAGCCTAAAGCTTAGAAGACAAACTTTCCCCCCATAATAGCCAAGTCCACTTTTGGAATCCTGTCATCTTACCATGAAGCTTCCGTATTTCCCCCATACTTGTTATAACTGAAATTGTTAAACTGCTTTTGCTTCTGGGTTGATTCTGTATCATACTATTGAAGTGATGACACTCTATAACCAGTGGACAAAATAAAACAAAACACTGTTATATACCCTCAGAAAGAGGGTACCTTCTTAGGAGGGAGTCTCCATATGATCATGTTTCTTTCTTCTTGGGACAAAATAAATTGGTATTAAGTTTTGTTTTTTTGTTTTTGTAGTGAGGCAATTGGGGTTAAGTGACTTGCCCAGGGTCACACAGCTAGTGTGTTAAGTGTCTGAGGCCAGATTTGAACTCGGGAACTTCTGAATCCAGGGCCAGTGCTCTATCCACTGCGCCATCTAGCTGCCCCTGGTATTAAGTTTTTATTCTCTATGATTTGGTTTTTCATAAAGGAGAGACATTATGTTCTCTGATCTGTTGTATTCATAAGAGGACAGGTATGGAAACACATTGTAGGAGATATAAAACTGATTTCTAAACCAGGCAGTGAAAAACAGAGAAAGAAAATTATACACCAATTTCCCTAATGAATATTGATGCAAACATTTTAAATAAGATATTACCAAGGAGATTACAGCAAGTAATCACCAGGATAATACACTATGACCAGGTGGGATTTATACCAAGAATGCAGGGCTGGTTCAAAATGAGGAAAAGCATCAACATAATCAACCACATCAATAAGAAAATTAACCAAAATCATATAATTATCTCAATAGATGCAGAGAAAGCTTTTGACAAAATACAGCACCCATTCCTAATAAAAACCCTAGAGGTCTTAGGAATAGGTGGAGCTTTCTTTAAAATAATAAGCAGTATCTACCTAAAACCAGCAGCAAGTATTATATGTAATGGAGATAAGTTAGAGGCCTTCCCAATAAGATGAGAGGTGAAACAGGGATGTCCATTATCGCCTCTATTATTTAATATTGTACAAGAAATGTTAACTTTAGCAATAAGAGAAGAAAGAGGAATGAAAGGAATTAGAATAGGCAAGGAGGAAAGAAAACTATCACTTAGGGGCAGCTAGGTGGCACAGTGGATAGAGCACCAGCCCTGGAGTCAGGAGTACCTGAGTTCAAATCCGGCCTCAGACACTTAATACTTACTAACTGTGTGACCCTGGGCAAGTCACTTAACGCCAAATACCTCACTAAAAAAAAAGAAAAGAAAAGAAAACTATCACTCTATGCAGATGATATGATGGTATACTTAGAGAATCCTAGATAATCAACTCAAAAATTACTTGAAACAATTAACAACTTTAGCAAAGTAGCAGGATATATAATAAATCCACATAAATCATCAGCATTTCTATAAATGACCAACAAAGTCCAGCAGCAAGAGAGAAAGAGAAATTCCATTTAAAGTAACAGTAGATAATATAAAATACTTGGGAGTATACTTGCCAAGACAAACCCATGAATTCTATGAACACAATTAGCACACACTTTTCACGCAAATCAAATAAGATCTAAATAACTGGAAAATTATCAATTGCTCATGGACAGGCCAAGCTAATATAATAAAAATGACAATTCTGCCTAAATTAATTGACTTATTCAGTGCCATACCAGTCAGACTACCTAAAAATTATTTTATAGAGCTAGAAAAAATAATAACAAAATTCAACTGGAAAAACAAAAAGTCAAGAATATCAGGGGAAATAATGAAAAAAATGCACAATAAGGTGGGTTAGCTGTACCAAATGTGAAACTTTACTATAAAGCAGCAGTCATCAAAACTCAAAGACTCCAGCTTCTGTGATAGGAATTCAGTATTTGACAAAAACTACTGAGAAAACTGGAAGATAGTATGGCAGAAATTAGGCATAGACCAACATCTTACACTTTATACTAAAATAAGGTCAAAAATGGGTACATGATTTAGACATAAGAGGTGATACCATAGGTAAATTAGGAGAGGAAGGAATAGTCTATGTTTTAGATCTTTGGAAAGGACAGCAGTTTATGACCAAACAAGAGATAGAAAATATTATGAAATGCAAAATGAATGATTTTGATTACATTAAATTAAAAAGGTTTTGTAAAAACAGGAGCAATGCATCCAAAATTAGAAGGAAGGAAGAAAGCTGGGAAACAATTGTTGTGGCCAGTACTTCTGATAAAGGCCTCATCTCTAAAATATATCAGGAACTAAATCAAATTTATAAGAATCCAAGTCATTCCCCAATTGAGAAATGGTCAAAGGATATGAACAGGCAGTTTTCTGATGAAGAAATCAAAGCTATCTATTGCCATATGAAAAAATGCTCTAAATCACTATTGATTAGAGACATGCAAATTAAAACAACTCTGAGGTACCACCTCACACCTATCAGATTGGCTAATGTGACAAAAAAGGAAAATAATAAATGTTGGAGAAGCTGTAGAAAAATTGGAACACTAATGTTGGTGGAGCTGTGAACTGATCCAACCATCCTGGAGAGCAATTTGGAGTTATGCCCAAAGGGATATAAAGCTATGCATACCCTTTGACCCAGCAATACCACTTTTGGGTCTTTTTCCCAAAGAGATCATAAAAAAGGGAAAAGTAGCCACATGTACAAAAATAGGTATAGCTACTCTTTTTGTGGTGGCAAGGAATTGGAAATTATGGGGATGCCCATCAACTGGGGAATGGCTGAACAAGTTGTGGTATATTAATACAATGGAATACTATTGTGCTGCAAGAAAACGATGAGCAGGAGTTCAAAGAAACCTGGAAGGACTTGCATGAACTGATGATGAGTGAGATGAGCAGAACCAGAAGAACATTATACACAGTATCAACAACATTATGTGTTGATCAACTGTGATAGATTAGATTCTTCTCACTAATCCAATGGTACAAGAAAGTTCCAAAGGACTCTTGATGAAAAAGGCTCTCCAAATCTAGAAAAAAAGGAACTGTGCAATATGGATACTTATTGGACCATACTATTTCTTTTGGTTTTGGTGCCATTGTTTTTCTTTTTTGAGGTTGTTCCTTTTTGCTCTGATTCTTCTCTTATAACATGACTAATGTGGAAATATGTTTAATGTTATTTTGTATATATAACCTATATCATTTTACATGCTGTCTAGGG
This sequence comes from Dromiciops gliroides, assembly GCF_019393635.1. Taxonomy (NCBI): domain Eukaryota; kingdom Metazoa; phylum Chordata; class Mammalia; order Microbiotheria; family Microbiotheriidae; genus Dromiciops; species Dromiciops gliroides. Next base: position 29,813,052 of record NC_057867.1, on the reverse strand, counting down.
GAGGGTGTGAGGGAGGGAGAAAAATTTGAAATTGGAAATCTTATATAAACAAATATTGAAAACTATTTCTACATGTAACATGAAAATAATAAAATACTTTTATTCAAAAAATAAATAAATAAAATTGATTTCTTTGATTTGTTTATTTTTGTAGGATTCATCCAGACAAAACTATATTTAATTTTTAACAGTAAAATATGGTGCTGTGACTGGGGTTTGATTGGAAATTAGAAATGCAATTCACCCTGGAACACAGATTCCTGCCAGGTTCCTGGAGGAGGTCTTTTCACAAATAAGCTATGGATTCTGACTTGCAAGGTGAAAATTCCTTTCCAGTTTTCAACTCCAACATGTAGCTGTTAGTGAGTCCTTGTCTGATGAAGAAGCTCTGGAGTGCTTAATACAGGATAGCCATCACAAGCTATTCCTCAGGTTGGGGCATATAAATTTCAAATTATCCAATTTGCCTAAGCCCCCTTATAGATCTCTTGCATTGCAAATGGTTAAGAAACATATTTCATGTGCACAAATATTGTTAAAAATGATGAGAATTGACTAAAGATAATGACAAACTAAATTGGCCTGTTTATTGAAGATCTTTGACCTGTCTAAATTAGGTGAAATCAGGTTATCCTAAAGAAAAGCTGTTCTTGTCCTGGTAACCCAGAGGATGCTGCCAGCTGGCCCTGTCCTGCTCTCTAGCTCTAGGAAAAGTCCTGGAGCAGCAGAACACACAAAAGTAGAGGGTGAGATGATTTTCCAGCCAAAGGTGGCTTGGGAGGTCAGCAGAAGGGGTCTGCAGTGCCAGGGTGGAGTGGAGCCCAGCCCCGTAGTTGCGCCAAAATAGATCCAGACCCAAGTAAATAGATATTGTTTGTAATTGTGTTATGTGTGTCCATATATTTTATTGTGTCTCTTTGTCTCTTACATGTATTCAAGTTTCTATTAAAAATCTAATTTTGTGCATGGAATTTAGAAGGAAATTTTGTTTAACTGTTTGATAAAACTAACCCCAAACTGCTTTCTTAAAAAAATAGGATAAGGACAGAAAGAAACTTGCTTCTCTAACAGTATCTTGCAAACTAATTAGAAAACTGAATGTGGCATTAAAATACTAAGTTAAAATTCTTACAAACTAGACAAAACAAGGCCATTTCAGTGACAACAGGAAAGCAGTTTTGCTATAAAAGGTTCTCTGGCTTGTTTTTGTAAAGCTGACAGGCTCCACAATAAAGTAAAAGTTTTCTGTCAGCAAGAAATTATAAAACAGGTTAGTATATTGGATTGGGCCACCTAGTTAAGGAATTTAGGAATTCATAGAAATTAAAGTTAAGTAAAATCTGTTATATACTGAAACTTTTTAATAGATTAAAATAAACACAGGAAAATAGGAAATGCTTGGAATCAATGGGTTTGGGGTAAAATAATAGTAAAATGAAATTATCAATTGAGGTTCTCTATATGATATCATTTGGAAAATAGATCCAGGTGTAGTTGAATCAACTGTGGTCCCATTTTTATTGAAATTTATTACTATGATGCTCTATCAGGAAATTTTTACAGGTTTAAAGCTGTTCCCTCACTTCTGTGATTTGTAATAGGTAAAAGAAAAGGGCTATATTAGAGATATTGTCAGAACGTGGATTCTTTAAATTCTTTTCAGTTATGAATGTAATTGACTGTAATAATGGTTTTATGTGAAGTGGGCATAGTAAGAACCTTTTAGAATATCTTCATCTGTATTTTAAGGCTTTAATATCTAGACACATGCTCAGTAAAGGCAGTGATTTTGTTTTGTTGAGAACCACAAAAAAATAAGTTTCTAAACACTGGGTCACACTCTCCTAAGAATGACTTTCAAAGTCTTTCTTCAGTTTTCAACGAGTAAGGTTAGACAATTGTCTACTTATTCGTGTCTAGCAACCTTTTAAGATCAATTTCTAGGAAGACATTGAATATAATGTTACATAAGGATTGGATATGGTAAAAATATTTTTAATGTGCTTATTATATGGAAGAATAAATATCTCCTTGTGCCTTCCAAATTGACAATTATGTAACTCCTGTGAAAAGGTCCATACCCTTGTCAGTATTTAGCCAGATTCTTTACCTACAAGCCAGAAAAGGCTTGGGACCTAAGGGCTGTTTAAAATTTACCCTACAACTACTTCTCCCAAATTGATAAGCAAATGCCTCTCTTTTTTTTTTTTTTTTTAGTGAGGCAATTGGGGTTAAGTGACTTGCCCAGGGTCACACAGCTATAAGTGTTAAGTGTCTGAGGCTGGATTTGAACTCAGGTACTCCTGACTCCAGGGCCGGTGCACTATCCACTGTGCCACCTAGCTGGCTCCATGCCTCTTTTAATTAAATAATTAAAGCAGGTTTATTTATAAAAATAAATGTAAGAGATAAGGGTAAAGAAATGCAAAGATATGTGACCTGACTGCTTTTAATATAATAAGGACAGTTGCTGCCTCTGGCCTGAGAGTATGCTGGCCGCTGGCACTGTGGCCTGGAGCCACGCCTCTCTCAGACTGGTTTGCCTTCAGTCCTTTCCAAAGTTCTCAGTTTTGCACTTTCTCCTTCCATTGTGTCTTTCACTACCTTCCCTCACTCTCACTCTTCCTCTAACTCTTTTTCTCTTTCATTCCAGCTCCCCTGTCTCGATTTCACTGCTCTACTCGTCTCTTCTAATTCCAAGCCCCCTTTGCTTTGTCAACCCCCCTGAAAAACCCCTTAGTGTCCCCCTTCCTCTGGCGTTTCTCTACCTTCTCTCTAGCTCTTTCTCCAACCCCTCTCTGGACCGTAGTGACGACGACCCCCTGAAAAGCCCCTAAATTCTGTACTGTTGTGAACCCCCAGCATCTCTGCCTCCCAGCCTATATATCCCTTCTCTCCCCTCAAATCTCAGGCTCCCTGTACCCCAACCCACGCCAAACTAATTCGCTGGATATGCTAGCACTGCGGCCAGGGTGCTCGAGTGAGCCGTGCATACCACACTCAGGGATCGAGGGGCCCATGCCCCCTGCTGCACACTGCAAACCTCCACATGGGCCGTGCAGTGCCACCCCTGGGGCTAGCCTGGGATCTCCTGGGTATCTCCTCTCTGGGTGGAGGGAGCTGGGGCTTTCCCCAGCCGTCCAGCCTGGCCAGCCCCCCTCCCCCAAGGCTCCAAGGCCCACAGGGCTTTTCAGCTCAGGCTGCTGAAGCTGAGGGGGAGGAACACCAGCCCCTCTTACACAGAGAAAAACCCTGATGGCCTAAGGATTTTTAATCTCAGCCCAAAGGCAGAGTCCCCAAATCACAATAAATTCCCATATTACACAGCACAGAAATTGTCACTACCTGCGTTTCACAAAGGTATTACATGAATATTTGAAGGATAATATTTTTCTCAGAGTTCTAGCACATAAAAATTAAAATGTTACTGACATTTTCCAAAATAGATGTCAAATATATAACACATACACATTCGTACACACATATGTTTATTCATGTGATGTCCAAAAATCTTGAAAAAAGAAGACATTTATTATGATATCATAACAAAGAGTGGACAGTGTTTAATTCATTCTGGAAAGATGAAGTTCAGTAATAATAACACAAACCTAGAAACCATCCTGATGTTGGGGATATATCTTTCTCCTAAACAGTTTGCAATTCTTGCATTTAAACTTGGTGAAAAACTGCCTTTTACAACAGAAGGAAGACAAAAGGAAGGAGAACTTGCTCATGCTTGCTAATGAAATACAAGAAGAATCTTCATATACCAATACACAAACTTTTTTTTTATAATAGTGCTACAATGAACAATGCAAATATTTTTTTGTAAACAGAGCAATGAAGGTTAAGTGACTAGCCCAGGGTCACACAGCTAGTAAACATCAAGTGCCTGAGGTTGGATTTGAACTCAGATCCTCCTGAATCCAGGGCCAGTGCTTTATCCACTATGCTACCTAGCTGCCCCAACAATGCAAATTTTGTTGCCTAATTTTTGTTTGTTTTTTGGGTTTTTTTCTGTTTGTTTGTGGGGTTTTTTTTTTGCATTTTGGAAACTATGGGATAAACTTTTTTCAGTCTACTTTTCTGTCATTACATACAAATGTCTGCTGTCCAGAAGAAGTGGAAACATTCAGACCCTGCTCAAAATAAAGAAAAACAATGGCAAATTTAGTTGTAAGGAAGGACCACAAAAGGTGAGCCTTTGCATTAGCCAATTGCTAGATCCTCAAGGAATGAAAACCAGGGGACCTGAGCCCCATCAATTCTGCAGTTCTGTTGAGTATTGTGCTGAGACAACCACAGCCCAAGAAAAGGGAAGTCTTTAGAAGGAGTGCTGAGCAGGGTTGTACTTGACAGATGAGGGCATATGAGGCCTTCCTTCAAATTTATCATATTCCAGAAGGAACTCCTTAGCTACTTTGCTCCAGTTAAGACAGTCAAAGAAGTAATATGTTCCCCTCTCAGATGAACCGGTTTTCACTGTTGGCTCCATGCCTGGGACCCTGGTGATCCATACTCGTTCTTCCTTGTGATATCTCCAACCTCGGTCAAAAAGTTCTACTGCTGCTAAAAGCTGTAACATGTCTCCTCCATTTGTGTAATAGAGATAGAAGAGTAGATCTTCTCCATATAGGCCCAGGTTTACTGCAGGCAGCTTATCTTTAATGTGAATGTTCGTTAAGTACTCAGATGGAACATGGAAGTCTATGTCTTGAGGCTGACAAGGTGAAGATGCCCAGGGTGATGCAAATGTGGGATAGAGATTTTCAGGAGAGGTGAGATTGAGGCCTAGTGTTGTAAAGTCACTTCCTAATGCATGATGTTCCATTCCTGGGTTTGTCTTTGCTTCTCTAATAAATGCCAACAAGCCAGTCATCCCAAATTGGTCCTTCACCATCCCTTGAGGAATGTTAGTAACCAGACCATCAGGTAACACCTGGATCCCTTTTTCCTGCTGGTTGTAGCTTTGTGCTGTTGAAATTTCATCTCCAGGGGATTTAGGTCCATCTGGACTTGAAAATGTCTTCCCAGGTGTATACAAATTAGATTCACTGTCCTCATTACTCTCTGTTGGATCTTTAAAGCTGGAGCCTGGCAATGCAGGAAAATCCTCTTTGTGTAATGAAATGTCCTGAGATTGCTCGCTTGCTGGTTTTTTTACCTTTCTAACATGAGGAGCTCCTGCAGCTAAGGGGCTTACAAATGGAGTTGGGTTACCACTTCCTTCCTTTCTGTTTGGATTGGTGAGTGGTGGGAAATCTGAAAGGTCCAATCCTGTAACATTTTCACTTCTAGCTTTGGCATTAAAAATGTCACTTAACAGAGAGTTCTTCATTCCAAATGCCTTATTCCTGTTCATTCGAAACCCAGACTTGGTTTTCACAGGAAAAGCTTGTCTGGAGGGTGGCTGCCCTGGCATGGAGATCATGCTTGGTGAGCCTCTGTAAGGGCTACCCAACCCTGAGCTGCTCATGCTATTTGACCTGCTGGCCATTCCAGTGCCCTGGCCCACCTGGGACTGGTTCTTCCTATTCCTTGGATTCACAGGTAATATGCCCCTGCTGGGAGGTGGAGGCCACTGGAGCAACCCTCTTGGGACCCCTGCTGTTGGGGAGAGGTGACTTGGTAACCCAGTGCCTTGGGATGAGCTGCGATTTAACTGATGGGTACTGCTGCCCCTTCCCCTGCCCGCAAGGCCTACTGTCCTATGCGGCCCGTATAAGCTCGCCCCAAAGGTAGACAGATGCACTGGCCTGGATGGGGATGCCAGCACGCCTTCTCCTGGCCCCTGAGCAAAGAGCCCAGGCTGGCTGTAGGACCTCTTCTCCTCAGGGTTGTCCCTGTTGACCCCCTCTACGGACTTGCTTCTGGAGGCACCAAACATGCTGCTGGTCACCTCTGTCACTTCTGTCCCCACACGCAGATCTGGACACTGGGAAGGGCACGCGTGGGAGTGTCTTGGCTCAGACAAGGTCTGTCCATCAGTACTCACCGCAGAGGCGGGTCCTTTCCTCTCAGTACTGGAGGAGATTCAATAGAACTGTCACTCGAGGGGCGTGTCACCGGAAGCTCCTCCCACCAAGTGCTCCCCAGCAAGAGTTTTCTTGTTAAGGGAACCAAGATGGCGCTGTATCAACCGAGGAGGCTGCTGGGAGCAGGACCTTTACCATTTGACCTCCGCCCTGGCCCCGGCCCCCTCTCAGGCTCAGTTCAGAGGGGGCAGCGAATGGCCAGAACTGCTGAGCTGCGGGTCTAGTGCTCTGGGATGGTAGGGAGAGGGGTCTGGGGGCGTGGAGTTGTAAGCCTCACGTGCCGTGGTGTGGTCACGTATGTGTGGGCACGTGAGTGTGTGGGGAGGGGAAGGGAGTGTCATCATCCCGCGCATGCTCACAAACCACCACTGCCTAGCCCTCTACCTCTTGTTCTTGCCTGCCTGGCAGCCTCTGCCTCCACGGCTGGTGCCTCTGCTGCTTTCCCCTGGCCTCTACAGCAAGCAGAACAAATGTTTAAAGAGCTCTCAAGGGAGATGCCTTCTATGGTGATATCGTGAGATGGAAAGACCCCTGAGCATTATATATAACTGAAATAATAAGAAATAAAAATTATACCTTGGCCCAATTTGTCGTGATTGCCTTTAGAACCCAAAATGGCATAGCTCAGATGGTTCCTAGAACACTCAAGGCTGAGGCTGCCAGTCACGCTTCTTGATGCAATGTTGGAACCTGCAGATCACAGGCATACTCTATATCAGAACTAGGAGTTCATCCTGTGTGTAAATGTCCTGATGGGGAGTGGAAACTGAGGCCAGAATATGGGATCAGAGAGCATCCTTAGAATCTAGTACATCAGAACCTGAGGGGCATTTATCATCCAAACTCTGGGGCTTCTAGTGTTGAAAAATGAAATACAGTTTTCATACCCATCCTCCTATAAGATAATAACCAGGTCAGAGACATCAGTAATATCTCCTACCCAGATCAGAGAAGGCTATTTCTGCCTCTCCTACCAGAAGTAAGTACCTCACAGAAACCAGATCAGAGAATGACTAGGAAAAACATCACAACCATTTATTTTGTCCCAAGAAGAAAGAACCACGATTATGTGGAGACCCTTCCCAGAAGGGCTCAAAGATTCCACCTTTCTGACTGTATATAAGGGGTTTTTTGTCCATGGGTAACAGAGTGTTGTCAGTTTCCATAGTATGATATAGGCAAAGGCAGTTTAACAATTTCAGTTATAACAAGTATGGAGGAAATCCCAAACCATCTTGATAAGATTACAGGATTCCAAAAGAGGGTTTGGCAAGGATGAGGTCACCCATATATCCCAATAAGACAGGGATTTACTATCTTGAGGAAAGAACTCACCAGGTAGGGACTTTTATCAGCTACTTATCTGGCTTAAGTTTGGAGTTCAGTTGAAGGGAAATTTGCTCATATTAACCTAGGGTTTCATGAAAAAAAATTCTTTTGGATAATAAGGTACTTCCATCCAATCCAGGTGATCCATACATTCATATTCAAATTAGCTGGTAAGATTTGGAATGCCAGTATGGAGAGACACTAGAAAAGAGAAAGTGGGACATATGGGGCTGAGCACTGGCCCTGGAGTCAGGAGGACCTGACTTCAATATGGCCTCAGACACAAGCTGTGTGACCCTGGGCAAGTCAACTAACTCTGATTGCCTCAAAAAGGAGAGTATATTCAGAACCTGAGAAAGCAATTTATCAAAGATATGGGAGTTTAACAAAGAAAATGACGGACTTGGTTCTTTATATTTCCCTGGACACAGGGACAATATCCAGGTAGCAAGTCACACAACCCTACTTCTCATGGGACAGGGAGGCAGGATGCTGAAGGATTCCCCTCTGAGATGCAAATTGAACAATTAGGCTTAATTCAACCTTACAAACACTGCCTGGCAGTACTATCAGTTGGAATTCCAAGAATCATGGCCATTAAGTAGGAACCTAAATCATAATATGATTTTGCATTTGGACTTACCCTGCAGGCACAAGGAAAATTCAAAGAGATCCCCTACACACTAGCTTTGTTGGCCTTAAGTTTGAACTCAGACTTGAGGGAACCATGCAGAAGGAGAAAAAACCTTCTCCCCTTCAGAGGATTCCTTCTGGTATCTGGAAGCCTAGGCCTGTGGGCCTGGCTGGAAGGAAATTCCATCTCTCCTCACTACCTCTTCTACTCCCAGGCCTGCCCCCCCCTCCCCCCGCCTCTCTCTCTGTCTCTGTCTGTCTGTCTGTCTGTCTGTCTGTCTGTCTGTCTGTCTGTCTCTCTCTCTCTCACACACACACACACACACACACACACACACACACACACACACACCCCAGGGCTCTAGTAAGGTACACAGGAAAAAAACACCCTAAACATTGAGGGTGCTGTCTCGCAGGTGTTTGTCTGTTTGTGTGTTTTATTGTGTTCTGTGTATGGCAAGCATTGTACTTGTCTCTCTGGAAGGAAAGTCTCTTTTCTTTTTCCGTTTAACTGATAAATCTCATTCTAAGATCATTTTGCCTCCCATGGTCTAGCCAAGCTAGAAAGGTCAGAATTTGACTGCAGGATATTTTTACATTGTGAACTATTCAGAGTCTGAGTTTGGCATTAGACTGTGATTGCTTGTCTATGCTGTAAATTAACCCTTCTAATCCTATAAGGTTAATAATTGCAAGATAATGAGAAGGGTATGTATATGATTCCTTAATTTCCAGAACTGTTCAGTAAGCAATCATGGAGTTCCTAGGTAACATCTGAATTTTGTAATAACCAGATTAATGAAGAAAATCCCCTGGGTCTAACTTTGGGAAAAATAGGGTTTTTAGTAAAATATTGGTGAAACTGCCATTCTGCTACTTTCAGATTATTTAGGCATGTTGAGAAGGGGTGAGTAAGTTGATTTTCTTTTAAATAAAAAGGGGGAATGAGTGGGTTAACAGGCTGTTCGCTGACCAATATGGTCTGAAGTACTATGATTAAGAGGTAAGTAGTTAAGAAAGTAGAAAGTTTAAGTATGTAGGAAGGAGAAGAGTCAAGGGTGGAAAACAATGTTGTGCCCTGTTTGCATTGACAGAGTGAACAGATATATGAGAGTAAATAGAGAAAATTTGGAGAGAAAAAAAGGGGGGAATATACTGTGGCTTAAAAAAAAAACCTGGCTGTAACAACACTTAACCCTTTCTTGGCTCACAAAAAAAGAAAAGAAAAAAGAAAAAAAGAGAAGATTTGTGTGAATCTGAAAATAGTTGAATTTGAGTGGGAGATCTATTTGCTTATGGAATTTTGCAAAGTATAAGGTAAGTACCTTTTAAATTAGTGTATGTGTTAAAATTGGAAATAACTGTAAATCATATGAGATTCCTACCTGTTTTTGTTAATAAACTATATTAATTGATTGTGGACATAAATGGGAAAACTGGTAAATCATTGTATGAAAAGAAGAAAAAAAGCACAGAAAAAGACCTTCTAGATTCCCCTTAATTTTTGACTTTGCCAGAGAAGAGCTTGTGAAATTCCTTGATAAGGGATGATCTTACTGAGAAGTTATAAAGTTGGTTATTATATAGAAGTAATCTTTAATTATTGATCTTTGCACCAGAATAAGTTTAAAAATGATAAAATATTTTGGAACTGTAACTACCAAAATGGTTACAAGGGTCTAAAATCAAATGGAGGACACCATGTGTCCTAAAGCACCCCTCCCCTTTATCCACCTGGCAGTTTCTGCTATGGGGTGGTGGGGAGGAGAGCCATCTGATAAGCATCTAGTGCCTAATATTTTGATCTGTGTTACATATAGATAGATAGATAGATAGATAGATAGATAGATAGATAGATACTCTTACAATATTTTCTAGTAAAATAGTTTAAAATTAGGAATTATTTGTAACGTGTAAAAGTTTCAAAGAAAAATGTTTTTTAAAACCCACTAACCATTGAACCACACTACCTCAGAATAGCATTTGGCTTTGAATTAAGTAATTTTGGTAAAGCAGGGCATGCCCTAGCTGTATTAAGACTTGCAGGCCATAAAAGCCTGAGAGAACTGCTGGGGACAACAAAATGCGGGTACACTTTAACTCAATTCCTTATCTGAAAAGTTTCTAAGGTATGGGCAGAAGCCTCTGCTCTTTAGAGAAATGGAATATATTCTGAAGAAAACAGAAAAAAGATATACGTGTGTGTGTGTGTGTGAATATGTATATATATATATACATATACACATGTGTATATATATACATATATATATATCCTAATGTAGTTTTATGGTATTACGTTTCTAAATTTTCTTAAAAAGTATAAATTGGTGAATAATTGTATCAGCTATGGAGAAAGTTCTGATGTGAAACCTCTTACATGTGTGTCTCCTGTTAAATTTGTATTTCTTATTACACCTAGAAGATATGAGCAGAAGGTAAGTATGTAAGATTTTACTATTTTCAGTGTAATTGTGTCATTACTCAATATGCAAAGTGACTAGGTACATTACTGCTCTGGTTTGTCATCTGCCAGCTAATGCTTACGTGGTCATGTTATTAGTACTTTACTTCTAGTAATATGTTTTAGAAAAAAAGAGAGATATTTAGCATTTTAAAAGTATTTTATCTCATGAAGGTTTGGTTAATATTCCTGTTAACATCAGGATAAATTTTAAGCTGTCTCTTTAAAAAATATTTTCAGGATATAATATATACATGTTTGATGAACACTTGTGTGATTTCAAAGGCCTGCTATCTCATTTGTAAGATAATTTGTTGCAATGACAATTTGCTATTGATAACAATCATGTCCAAACCTACTGTGAGTTGTGAGTCTTTATTAATTGATGGAAAAAAGCTTTCCTGAATATTTGAGTATTTGAGTTTCATTCTTAGGTTTGGTGTGTCCTACTTATAACTCTCATGACATATTTCTACTATAAGAGTAGACAAAGTGGAAGTTTGTTTTTGCAATATTGAATCAATTGGTTATTAAATTAATACTAGAGCATCTAAGTTACTGTAATAAACTGTGATGAAGGTCTTGCTGTTTTGACCTGAATTTATTGGTCTTGTAAGGGGCTAAAATTCTAGCTAGTCTGTCTAAAATATCTAATGAGTGGTCACCAATAAATTATAAGATTTAGTAAGAGTATTTAATTGTTTAAGTATTTATTAAAGAGCATTAGGATCAGAGAAAAAGGTAAAAATCTAACTATTTCTAAGAGACCCTATCATCTGACTTGCCATGGTGAGGTCAGGAACAAAAAGGACTCAATGCCTCCTGTGAAGCTGGGAACATTCCCACCCCACCCCCAACATACACACATACACACACACACACATACACACACACACACACACAAACACACACACACAGCTACAAGCTAATTGGCTGGCAGCTTTGATAGACAGCACCCACGAGCAAACATCACTTCCTGACATCAAGGACCTGACCACATGGCTTGCCCTCAGATGCCTTCTCATGGCGGAGCTTTCCTACATTAGCTCTCCAACAGGTAGTGTCATTCCAATCGTTACAGTCTTAAGCAATAATTAAATTGGTTCCTGAACTTGTCACGTGCATAAGATATGTTAGTGAATAATAGTAATTTATGAGCCATCTTATATTACCTTAATGGGGAATCTGAGTTTATATATGTTTATATATATCTGAGTTTAGATATATGGAACATGTGTAGAAACACATGCAAGCTAGTTGTCACTTCAAAGATGTTCCCATTGTTTAAAGGAATTCTGAGGGCAGTAGCCTATGTTTAAGCTTACATGACTAATACCTGAACATGTTTTACTATATACTATAGTGTGAAACATTTTCTAGTCTGTTCTCTTTATGCAATTTTGGATTAATTACAGTTACTCCAATTCTTGTTGTTTGTTATTAAGCATCTTAAAGCAAATCCATTTGTTTAGTGTTAACTTAGGGATGACAAGCATCTATTTAACTTAAGTACAAGTATAGCTAATGCTTGCTCTCTAGGATATGAGATCCTTGAGTTCATTCACTTGCAGTACTAATTATTGAAATTTGCTATTTAAGACGTTATGTAATTATTTATTACTATTCTGAGTTTGACTCCAGTTATGACCATCAAGGAGTGTTGAACCATATGACTCATGATGCCAGCAACCCAATGGGGTTGTTGCATGTGTGCACTGCAGGTGGAGTTCTCTAGGGGAAGGCTGGGAGACTGACTTTTTGGCAAAAACTGAGGTAGGTGTCTTCTGACTCTGTTTCCCCAAATATTACACATGGAATCTAAACTCTCCTACCTGGCTTATGTTAAGCCTGGCACACTGCATTTGCTGTCTATATAACTTCTGCCTGGAATGGACATGAAGTTAGAAAGCATTATTCCCTCAGAACTTTGTACCTCTTCTTTTATGGCAAATTCCTATAATCATGTCATGTGATGAGCATGAACACAATATTGGATCTTCATCCCTTAGGTTAGCATTAATATCTCGGGGAGATGTAGCTATAAGATTCAAACTATTTAACCTAGAAGTTCTAGTCCTTTTTATGTTTTAAAACAACTGGCATGTCTTAGCATCTGATTTTGTCATCTGTCTGTTATTAGTTATGCATTTGAAAACTGAATCAGAAACATCTGAAGTTAGTTTTGAAGAATTTTAATGCAACCAGTTTTCTTAGAGGAGAGTAATTTAAAGAATGTTTTGTTACACCTATGGAAAGGTCAACTTTAAAGTTTATTATGTAATATGGAAATAACATCTGTCTGTAAAGCATGTCCTGTACTACTAAACATGGTTTATTATGGACTACTTATTTGACATGTACTGTTTTGAAATTAATTAAGTGTCATCCTAAGTAATTTACTACAATTGAAGTTAATTTGGTAACTTTCGCGTAAGTTCATTTGAGGTGATCTCACAAAAATTATCTGTAAGCTATGTAGTATGTGAGGATTAGATCATAAGAAATTGAGTATAAAAATTTTTGGAGAAAAATTAAAGTCAAGTGTATATACATGTATTTGGGAAAGGTTTATGAGTTCTGCTTTCTATAGTATTATGAAATATTTAGCTTATATGTCTTATGTGTATCCCTTTGGCGTGATATTAACAATATGTCAGATACAGTGTTAGATAAAGCTTTGAACAGCATGGGGCATTCGTGACATCTCTCATTGGATGAAGGAGTTTTGTGAACAGCTTTTCACCAGGATCCTGGGGTTCCTAGATTATCTCTCTTGGTTTTCCCCCTTTCTCCCTATAGTAATATTGGTTCTTGTCCTTTTAATCTTTGGCTTTTATCTCTTTGACCTCTCAGTAGTTTGTTTCATCTAGGCTCAAGGCTTTCAACCTTATGCAAAAATTCCGTCCTATACACTTCTTCACCCTCTAGACCAGGCCTGCATGTATTTTTACTCCTTCCACTAAGACCTAGGGACAGTTCTACAACCCTTTTCAGCTTGAAGCAGCTACAGAAGATCTTTGAACTCTTTTCCCTTAGGTATTAAAAGAAAAAGTGGGGGAATGTAGTAGCAGCCTGGTAGGCCTGGGTCCCGTTAGGGATGTTCTGCCCCTGAGGGGGAAACTCGGACAATGGAGAAATAAGGTTGATCAGCTTGCTGGGGTCAGTTAGAGATGACTCTTTCCTTGGAGAAACAAAGTAATTAATTAACCAGGTAGTGGTTACACAAAGAGATAAATAAAGCAAACATGTCCAGGAAACCCAATAAGCTGGGGGCCTTGAGTTTACAGTATGAGCTCAGTTGGGAGCCAGTTGTGTTTGTTACATTATTAGCACCAGAGAGTGACAATAATCTCAAGTTAGAAATGTGGAATTTGTATTATTCATATAAACAAATAGCTAACACCATTTTCCAAATAGCTGTAACTTTTCGATCCTAAGTCTCTCTTCCCCATCCCACTCTCACTCATTTCTCTCCTCTAAAAAATTGTCATCTTATCCTTTGTTCAGGGAGTTGAAGTTCAGCACTTTTTTTCTCCCAGGCATACCTCTCTGTGGTGACTCATTACGGAACATGCCATAAACCTGTTCCTCCCCAAGAGTTGAAGTCTAGGGTTCTTCTCCTGGCAATACCTCAGGATGCCAAATAATAAAAACTTTTTTCTTAAATTTTGATTGGATCATGTGGGTGAGAAATTCTTTGAAAGAGGAATATTTTCAGAACCAATCTAGGGGTAACAGATATCAGCAAAATATGATATGATTACTATGGGAAGTGAATATAGTGTATTTTTGAACAAAAAACTCAGCTTTTAATTACTGTAGCTACAATAGATACAGAAAAATATTTGCAGATCATGGTATATGTAATTCATTAGGTAGAGTTTACTAAAAATCCATTAAAAAAACTTTAAAATCCAGTGCAGCCAAAATTAGGAGGGAAGCAGAAAGCTGGGAAATCATTTTTAAAGCCAGTGATTCTGATAAAGGCCTCATTTCTAAAATATATAGGTAACTAAATCAAATTTATAAGAATTCAAGTCATACTCCAATTGAGAAATGTCAATGGATATGAACAGGCAGTTTCCAGATGAAGAAATCAAAGCTATTTATTGCTGTATGAAAAATGGTCTAAATCAGTACTGATTCGAGAAATGCAAATTGAAACAACTCTGAGGTACCACCTCACACCTATCAGGTTGGCTAATATGAAAAAAAGGAAAATAATAAATGTTGGAGAAGCTGTGGAAAAATTGTAACATTTATACATTGTTGGTGGAGCTGTGAACTGATCCACCCATTCTAGGGAGCAATTTGGGACTATGCCCAAAGTGCTATGGGACTGTGCATACCCTTCAAGCCAGTAATACAACTACTAGGTCTGTTATCCCAAAAAGATCATAGAAAAGAGGAAAGGAAACACATATATAAAAATATTTCTAGCAGCTCTCTTTGTGGTGGCAAAACATTAGAAATTGCGGGAATACCCTTCAATTGGGGAATGGCTGAACAAGTTGTGGTATATGATGTAATGGAATACTATTTTGCTGTAAATAATGATGAGCAGGCAGGTTTCAGAAAAACCTGGAAAGACTTATATGGACTGATGCTGAGTGAAATGAGCTGAACCAGGAGAACATTGTACACAGTGATAGCAACAATGTCTGAAGATCAACTGTTATAAATGTGGCTCTTGTCAGCACTGCAATGATCCAAGACATTCCAAAGAAGTCATGATGGAAAATGTTCTCCACATCTAGAAAAAAGAACTGTGGATTCTGAATGTAGATTGAACCATTCTGTTTCTACTTTTTGTTGGTTTTTTATAATTTTTGAGGTTTTTCCCTTGTGTTTTGATTCTTCTTTCACAACATGACTAATGCAGAAATATGTTTGATGTGATTGTACATATATAACTGTGATTATACACATAAATATATAGATATATGTACACATAATGTGATTGTATATATATGTAAAAGGTCAATTTATTGGAATAATTAAAAGGAGTTATGTGATATAGTGCTAACTTTTTTATTCTTAAAAGCGGTTTTTTTTTAAATTTTCCAGTTATGTAAGGATTTTTCAACATTTTTTTGAAAAGTAAAATATATGCAAAACACAATGCACATTGCAACAAACTGCCAAAATTTGTGTTAAAAACTGCCCCAAACAGGTCAAATCCCCCCAAAATTGGGACACCAAAACAAAGGAAGCTGCATATTCACCTTACATTACTCAATACTGATGTTTCCAGTATTATTAAAAAAAATGGATCTCCCACAATTTTGGACACACAAAGCAGATTTTCAGTACAGAGAGCTTTGTAGGAAGACGACATCATTTTGGAAGCCATCATATTAGTAAAACTAATGTACATGGCAATAATGATCCCATTAATTAAATGATAAGAACTTGACATAAGTTCTCATGATATGATTTTAGAATGAAAATTGTCATGGCTTAGATGTTCCCTAGAACAGGAAACATTTAGTTTTCTAGGAACTTTTCATGTAGAAATGCTGGAAGGAGGTGAGAGGGGAGAGAGAGAGAGACATGGCTTCCTTTTGGCACTCATGCTTAGGGGTTCCTGTCCTTTTCTGAATATATTTCAGGGAAGACGCAGTAGAATCCAATGTGTGCACCATGCTGTGAATGACTAACCCAAGGATGGATCATTTGTTAGAGATTTCTCCTCATCAACAGCTGGTTAATTCTTTAATGGAAAAAACAAACATTGAAAGTTATTGGATAAGCTTCATTCAAAAAAGTTGCAGGCAGAGCAAAAACAGAAAATTATAAACCAATTTCCCTAATGAATATTGATGCAAAAATTTTAATTAAGATATTAGCAAGGAGATTACAGGAAGTAATCACCAGGATAGTACACTATGATCAGGTGGGATTTATACCAGGAATGCAGGGCTGGTTCAACAATAGAATAACTATTAACATAATCAAAGACATCAGTAAGAAAACTAACCACAATCATATGATTATCTCAATAGATGCAGAGAATGCTTTCGAAAAAAATACAGCACCCATTCCTAATAAAAACACTAGAGAGCTTAGGAATAGGTGGAGCTTTCCTTAAAATAATAAGCAGTATTGGGGGCAGCTAGGTGGCGCAGTGGATAAAGCACTGGCCTTGGATTCAGGAGGACCTGAGTTCAAATCCAGCCTCAGACACTTGAAACGTAACTAGCTGTGTGACCCTGGGCAAGTCACTTAACCCTCATTGCCCTGCAAAAAAAAAAAATAATTAAAAAAAAATAATAAGCAGTATCTACCTAAAACCATCAGCAAGCATTATATAGAATGGAGATAAGTCAGAGGCCTTCCCAATAAAATCAGGGGTGAAACAGGGATGTCCATTATCACCTCTATTATTTAGTACTGTTAGCTTTAGCAATCAGAGAAGAAAAAGGAATTAAAGGAATTAGAACAGGCAAGGAGGAAAGAAAACTATCACTCTTTGCAGATGATATGATGGTATACTTGGAGAATCCTAGAGAATCAACTAAAATTTACTTGAAAAAATTAACAACTTTAGTAAAGTAGCAGTATATAAAATAAATACACATAAATCATCAGGATTTCTATACATGATCAACAAAGTACAGCACAAAGAGATAGAAAGAGAAATTCCATTTAAAGTAACGGTAGACAAGGGCAGCTAGGTGGTGCAGTGAATAAAAAGCACTGGCCCTGGCTTCAGGAGGACCTGAGTTCAAATCCGGTCTCAGAAACTTGACAATTACTAGCTGTGTGATGCTAGGCAAGTTACTCAACCCTCATTGCCCCTCAAAAAAAAAAGGAAAGTAACAGTAGACAACATAAAATACTTGGGAGTCTACCTGCCAAGACAAACCCAGGATCTCTATGAACCCGATTACAAAGGACTTTTCACACAAATCAAATCAGATCTAAATAATTGGAAAAATATCAATTGCTCATGGATAGGCTGAGCTAATATAATAAAAATGACAATTCTACCTAAATTAATTTACATATTCAGTGCCATACCAATCAGACTACCTAAAAAGTTATTTTATAGAGCTAGAAAAAATAACAAAATGTCAAGAATATTAAGGGAACTAATGAAAAAATGCACAGGAAGGGGGGGGGCGGAGCCAAGATGGCAGAGAAGAAGCAGCAAGCTGCCTGAGCTCTCCTTCTGTTCCCTCAAAACGAACATTAAATCAAGCCTCTGGACGGATTCTGAAACTACAGAACCTGCAAAGAGACAGAGAGACACAGTCCTCCAACCAGGGATAATTTAGAAGACTTCAGGAAAAGGTCGGTCTGACTCGGGCAAAAGGGAGGCCCAGCGCAGGGCAGCAACCCAGCGCCGAGGGGGTCGGGACAAGTCAGCAGGAGCTGCGGGCCACAGCCGAACAACTGAGGCTCCCGGAACCTGGTTCAAAAATCTGGTGGCCAAGAAGGACAGTGGAAAAACTTACCTGCACCGGCCGAGAGGGCCACGAACGGCGGGATCAGACGCCGGGGTCTGGCGCCTGGCTGGCCAAGCACAATCATACAGGAAGTGCAGGGCGGGGCATCTCCACACACCATAAAGGCCTCAGAGTAAAAGCCCGGTCACACAGCACCTATACACCTGCACAAGAAGCCCAAAACAGGGACCCTGGTGCCCCCAGAGCAGACCTCAACTTAAAGAATAAATAAAGAAAGAATAAATAAATAAAGAATAAATAAATAAAGAATAAATAAATAAAGAATAATGAGTAAGAAGCAAAAAAGAGCCCTCTCCATTGAGAGCTTCTGTATCAATAGGGAAGAAGCCAACACAAACTCAGATGAGGACAATAGCCTCAAATTGTCTACATCTGAAGCCTCACAAGGGAAGGTGAATTGGTCACAAGAACAAAAAGCCTTCCTGGAAGAGCTCAAAAAGGATTTTAAAAATCAATTGCAAGAGGTAGAAGAAAAAATGGGGAGAGAAATGAAAGAAAAACAAAAAAACTATGAAAAAAGAATCAGCAGCTTGGAAAAGGAAGCTGAAGAAAACAAAGCCTTAAAAAATTCATTTGGCCACATGGAAAAAAAGCTGCATAATCTCACTGAAGAAAACAATACCTTAAAAAATTCACTTAGCCAAATGGAAAAAAAGGTGCATAATCTCACTGAAGAAAACAATGCCTTAAAAATTAAAGTGGGACAGTTGGAAGAAAAGGAATCCATGAGACACCAGGAATCACTCAAGCAGAATAAAAAAAATGAAAAAATAGAAGAAAATGTGAAATACCTCATTGGAAAGACAACTGATCTGGAAAACAGATCGAGGAGAGACAATTTGAGAATCATTGGACTGCCTGAAAGCCATGACCAGAAAAAGAATCTAGATACCATATTCCAGGAAATTATTAAGGAGAACTGCCCTGATATCATAGAATCAGAGGATAAAATCATCATTGAAAGAATTCATCGATCACCTCCTGAAAGAGACCCCAAAAGGAAAACTCCAAGGAATATTGTAGCCAAATTCCAGAATTATCAGGTGAAGGAGAAAATACTCCAAGCAGCCAGAAAGAAGCAATTTAAATATCATGGAGCCACAGTCAGGATTGCTCAGGACCTGGCAGCTTCAACATTAAAGGACCGCAAGGCTTGGAATATGATATTCCGGAAGGCAAAGGAGATTGGATTGCAGCCTAGAATCTATTACCCAGCAAAAATGTGCATTTTCTTTCAGGGGAAAAGATGGACATTTAATGACATTGGGGACTTTCAATCTTTCCTGGTGAAAAGACCAGAACTGAATAGAAAATTTGATCTCAACATACAAGACTCAAGAGAAGTTTAAAAAGGTAAACAGAGGGGGGAAAAAAAGTTACCCTATTAGGTTAAACTGTTTATATCCCTACACAGGAAGATAATACTCATAACTCTTAAGAACTGTAAATGTATTTGGGCAGAGAGAAGGACTTTATATAGAGGGTATAAATATAAATTGTCTTTGATGTGATGATACAAAAGAATTAAGGGGATAAAAAGGGAGTCTATGGGGAAGAGAGGAAAGGGGAGGTGGAATGGGATGAATTATATCATATGAAGAGGTGGAAAAAAACCTATTATAATAGAGGGAAAGAAAGGAGGGGGGAATATGGTTTCAACCCTATTCTCATTAGATTTGACTCAAAGAGGGAATAACATATACATTCATTGGGATAAAGAAACTTAACTCATTCTTTAGGGAAACAAAAGGGGAAGGGAAAGGGGGGGGACTGATAGAAGGGAGGACAAAAGCAAGGGAGAAAAGGGTAAGGAAAAGAGAGGGGGGGTGATAAAAAGGGAGGGCAGATTGGGGGAGGCCGGGGTAAGAAGTAAAACGTCGGTGAGGAGGAATAGGGTGAAAGAAGGGGGGAAAAGTACAAAGGGGGTAAATAGAATGGAGGGGAATAGACAGTCAGTAATAATAACTGTGAATGTGAATGGGATGAACTCTGCTATAAAACAGAAGCGAATTGCAGAGTGGATTAAAAACCAGAACCCTACAATATGCAAGAAACACATTTGAAGCAGAGAGATACACACAGAGTAAAGGTAAAAGGCTGGAGCAGAATATATTATGCCTCAGCTAAAGTAAAAAAGGCAGGGGTAGCAATCCTTATCTCAGACAAAGTGCAGGCAAAAATAGATCTCATTAAAAGAGATAAGGAAGGAAATTACATCTTACTTAAAGGTACTATAGATAATGAAGTAATATCAGTATTAAATATGCATGCGCCAAGTGGTATAGCATCCAAGTTCTTAGAGGAGAAGTTAAATGAGTTACAAGAGGAATTAGATAGTAATACTATACTAGTGGGGGATCTGAATCTCCCCCTCTCAGAATTAGATAAATCTAGCCAAAAAATAAATAAGAAAGAAGTGAAAGAGGTGAATAGATTACTAGAAAAGTTAGACATGATAGATGTCTGGAGAAAATTGAATGGGGATAGAAAGGAATATACCTTTTTCTCAGCAGTACATGGCACATTTTCAAAAACTGACCATGTATTAGGGCACAAAAACATCATAGTCAAATGTAGAAAGGCAGAAATAGTAAATGCATCCTTCTCAGATCATGATGCAATAAAAATTACATGTAAGAAAGAGCCAGGGAAAAGTAGAATGAAAATCAATTGGAAACTAAATAATTTCATTCTAAAGAATGAATGGGCCAAACAAGAAATCATAGAAACAATCAATAACTTTATCCAAGAGAATGACAATAATGAGACAACATACCAAAATCTATGGGATGCAGCCAAAGCAGTGCTTAGGGGAAAATTTATACCTCTAAATGCTTACATGAATAAGAAAGAGAAAGAGGAGATTAATGAATTGGGCATGCAACTTAAAAAGCTAGAAAAAGAACAAATTAGAAATCCCCAATTAGACACTAAATTAGAGATCCTGAAAATTAAAGGAGAAATTAATAAGATTGAAAGCAAAAAAACTATAGAATTAATCAATAAAACTAAGAGCTGGTTTTATGAAAAAACCAATAAAATAGATAAAATACTGGTTAATTTGATTAAAAAAAAGAAAGAAGAAAACCAAATTACCAGTATCAAAAATGAAAAGGGTGATGTTACCACCAATGAAGTGGAAATTAAAGCAATAATTAGGAAATATTTTGCCCAACTGTATGCCAATAAATTTGACAATCTAAATGAAATGGATGAATATTTACAAAAACACAAACTGCCCAGGTTAACTGAAGAGGAAATAAAATCCTTAAATAAACCCATATTAGAAAAAGAAATTGAACAAGCTATTAATAAACTCCCTAAGAAAAAATCCCCAGGGCCAGATGGGTTTACGGGTGAATTTTACCAAACATTTAAAGAACAATTAATTCCAATATTATACAAATTATTTGGAAAAATAGGTGAAGAAGGAGTTCTACCAAATTCGTTTTATGATACAAATATGGTGGTGATACCAAAACCAGGCAAAGCAAAAACAGAGAAAGAAAATTATAGACCAATTTCCCTAATGAATATTGATGCTAAAATCTTAAATAAGATATTAGCAAGGAGATTACAGCAAGTGATCACCAGGATAATACACTATGACCAGGTGGGATTTATACCAGGAATGCAGGGCTGGTTCAACATTAGGAAAACTATTAACATAATCAACCACATCAATAAGAAAACCAACCAAAATCATATGATTATCTCAATAGATGCAGAGAAAGCTTTTGACAAAGTACAGCACCCATTCCTAATAACACTAGAGAGTTTAGGAATAGGAGGAGCTTTCCTTAGAATAATAAACAGTATCTACCTAAAGCCATCAGCAAGTATTATATGCAATGGAGATAAATTAGAGGCCTTCCCAATAAGATCAGGGGTGAAACAGGGATGTCCATTATCACCCCTATTATTTAATATTGTTCTAGAAATGTTAGCTTTAGCAATCAGAGAAGAGAAAGGAATTAAAGGAATTAGAATAGGCAAGGAGGAAACAAAACTATCACTCTTTGCAGATGATATGATGGTATACTTAAGGAATCCTCGAGAATCAAGTCAAAAATTACTTGAAACAATTAACAACTTTAGCAAAGTAGCAGGATATAAAATAAATCCACATAAATCATCAGCATTTCTATACATGACCAACAAAGTCCAGCAGCAAGAGATAGAAAGAGAAATTCCATTTAAAGTAACGGTAGGTAATATAAAATACTTGGGAGTCTACTTGCCAAGACAAACCCAGGAACTCTATGAACACAACTACCAAACACTCTTCACACAAATCAAATCAGATCTAAATAATTGGAAAGATATCAATTGCTCATGGATAGGCAGAGCTAATATAGTAAAAATGACAATACTGCCTAAATTAATTTACTTATTCAGTGCCATACCAATCAGACTACCTAAAAATTATTTTATACAGCTAGAAAAAATAATAACAAAATTCATCTGGAAAAACAAAAAATCAAGAATATCCAGGGAAATAATGAAAAAAAATTCACAGGAAGGTGGGTTAGCGGTACCAAACCTGGAGCTTTACTATAAAGCGGCAGTCATCAAAACTATCTGGTACTGGCTAAAAAATAGAGTGGTAGATCAATGGAATAGGCTAGGCTCAGGAAATGCAGTAGTAAATGACACTAGTAATGTAGTGTTTGATAAACCCAAAGACTCCAGCTTCTGGGATAGGAACTCAGTATTTGACAAAAACTGCTGGGAAAACTGGAAGATAGTATGGCAGAAATTAGGCATAGACCAACATCTTACACCTTATACTAAAATAAGGTCAAAATGGATACATGATTTAGACATAAGAGGTGATACCATAGGTAAATTAGGAGAGAAAGGAATAGTGTACCTATCAGATCTTTGGAAAGGAGAACAGTTTTTGACCAAACATGAGATAGAGTATATTATAAAATGCAAAGTGGATGATTTTGATTATATTAAATTAAAAAAATTTTGTACAAACAGAAGCAATGCATCCAAAATTGGAAGGGAGGCAGAAAGCTGGGAAACAATTTTTGAGGCCAGTGCTTCTGATAAAGGCCTCATCTCTAAAATAGATAGGGAATTAAATCAAATTTATAAGAATCCAAGTCATTCCCCAATTGAGAAATGGTCAAAGGATATGAACAGGCAGTTTTCTGATGAAGAAACCAAAGCTATCTATTCCCATATGAAAAAATGCTCTAAATCTCTAATGATTAGAGAGATGCAAATTAAAACAACTCTGAGGTACCACCTGACACCTATCAGATTGGCTAAAATGACAAAAAAGGAAGATAATAAATGTTGGAGAGGCTGTGGGAAAATTGGAACACTAATGCATTGTTGGTGGAGCTGTGAGCTGATCCAACCATTCTGGAGAGCAATTTGGAATTATGCCCAAAGGGCGATAAAGCTGTGCATACCCTTTGACCCAGCAATCCCACTTTTAGGTCTTTTGCCCAAAGAAATCATGGAAGGGGGAAAGGGACCCACATGTACAAAAATATTTATAGCTGCTCTTTACGTGGTAGCAAGGAATTGGAAGTTGAGGGGGTGCCCATCAATTGGGGAATGGCTGGACAAGTTGTGGTATATGAATACAATGGAATACTATTGTGCTGTAAGAAATGATGAGCAGGAAGAGTTCAGAGAAACCTGGAGGGTCTTACATGAGCTGATGATGAGTGAGATGAGCAGAACCAGAAGAACATTGTACACAGTATCATCAACATTGAGTGTTGACCTACTGTGATGGACTATATTCTTCTCACCAATGCAATGGTACAGAAGAGTTCCAGGGAACTCATGATAGAAGAGGATCTCCAAATCCAAGAAAAAAAAAGAAAGAAAGAACTGTGGAGTATAGATGCTGATTGAACCATATTATTTCTTTTGTTTTGGGTGCTGTTGTTTTTTTTTTCTATTTTGAGGTTTTGCATCACTGCTCTGATTCTTTCTCTTGTAACAGGATTAATGCAGAAATAGGATTAATGTTATTATGTGTATATATATGTGTGTGTGTGTGTATATATATATATGTATAGAGATATATAGATATAACCTATATCAGATTACCTGCTGTCTAGGGGAGGGGGGAGGGATGTGAGGAGGGAGAAAAATCTGAAATTGTAAAGCATGTATAAACAAAAGTTGAGAACTATCTTTACATGTAACGGAAAAAAATAAAATATCTCATAAAGAAAAAAAAATGCACAGGAAGATGGGCTAGCTGTACCAAATCTGAAACTTCACTATAAAGTGGTAGTCATCAAAACTATTTCATACAGGTTAAGAAATAGAGTGGAAGGGGCAGCTAGGTGGCACAGTGGATAGAGTACTGGCCCTGGATTCAGGAAGACCTGAGTTCAAATTCGGCCTCAGAGGGGCGGAGCCAAGATGGCAGAGAGGAAGCAGCAAGCTGCCTGAGCTCTCCTTCTGTTCCCTCAAAACGAACATTAAATCAAGCCTCTGGACGGATTCTGAAACTACAGAACCTGCAAAGAGACAGAGAGACACAGTCCTCCAACCAGAGATAATTTAGAAGACTTCAGGAAAAGGTCGGTCTGACTCGGGCAAAAGGGAGGCCCAGCGCAGGGCAGCAACCCAGCACCGAGGGGGTCAGGGCAAGTCAGCAGGAGCTGCGGGCCACAGCCGAACAACTGAGGCCCCTGGAACCTGGTTCAAAAATCTGGTGGCCAAGAAGGACAGTGGAAAAACCTACCTGCACCAGCCGAGAGGGCCACGAATGGGTCAGGCGGTATCAGACGCCGGGGTCCGGCTCCTGGCTGGCCGAGCACAATCAGACAGGAAGTGAGGGGTGGGGGATCTCCACACACCATAAAGGCCTCAGAGTAAAAACCCGGTCACACAGCACCTATACCCCTGCACAAGAAGCCCAAAACAGGGACCCTGGTGCCCCCAGAGCAGACCTCAACTTAAAGAATAAATAAATAAGCTGCAATAATGAGTAAGAAGCAAAAAAGAGCCCTCTCCATTGAGAGCTTCTGTATCAATAGGGAAGAAGCCAACACAAACTCAGATGAGGACAATAGCCTCAAATTGTCTACATCTGAAGCCTCACAAGGGAAGGTGAATTGGTCACAAGAACAAAAAGCCTTCCTGGAAGAGCTCAAAAAGGATTTTAAAAATCAATTGCAAGAGGTAGAAGAAAAAATGGGGAGAGAAATGAAAGCAAAACAAGAAAACTATGAAAAAAAAATCAGCAGCTTGGAAAAGGAAGCACATAATTTCACTGAAGAAAACAAAGCCTTAAAAAATTCATTTGGCCAAATGGAAAAAAAGGTACATAATCTCACTGAGGAAAACAATACCTTAAAAAAATCACTTGGCCAAATGGAAAAAAAGGTGCATAATCTCACTGAAGAAAACAATGCCTTAAAAATTAAAGTGGGACAGTTGGAAGATAAGGAATCCATGAGACACCAGGAATCACTCAAGCAGAATAAAAAAAATGAAAAAATAGAAGAAAATGTGAAATACCTCATTGGAAAGACAACTGATCTGGAAAACAGATCGAGGAGAGATAATTTGAGAATCATTGGACTGCCTGAAAGCCATGACCAGAAAAAGAATCTAGACACCATATTCCAGGAAATTATTAAGGAGAACTGCCCTGATATCATAGAATCAGAGGATAAAATCATCATTGAAAGAATCCACTGATCACCTCCTGAAAGAGACCCCAAAAGGAAAACTCCAAGGAATATTGTAGCCAAATTCCAGAATTATCAGGTGAAGGAGAAAATACTCCAAGCAGCCAGAAAGAAGCAATTTAAATATCATGGAGCCACAGTCAGGATTGCTCAGGACCTGGCAGCTTCAACATTAAAGGACCGCAAGGCTTGGAATATGATATTCCGGAAGGCAAAGGAGCTTGGATTGCAGCCTAGAATCTATTACCCAGCAAAAATGTACGTTTTCTTTCAGGGGAAAAGATGGACATTTAATGACATTGGGGACTTTCAATCTTTCCTGGTGAAAAGACCAAAACTGAATAGAAAATTTGATCTCAACATACAAGACTCAAGAGAAGTTTAAAAAGGTAAACAGAGGGGGGGGGGAAAAGGTTACCCTATTAGGTTAAACTGTTTATATCCCTACACAGGAAGATAATACTCATAACTCTTAAGAACTATAAATGTATATGGGTAGAAAGAAGGACTTTATATAGAGGGTATAAATATAAATTGTCTCTGATGTGATGATACAAAAGAATTAAGGGGTTAAAAAGGGAGTCTATGGGGAAGAGAGGAAAGGGGAGGTGGAATGGGATGAATTATATCATATGAAGAGGTGGAAAAAACCTATTACAATAGAGGGAAAGAAAGGAGGGGGGAACATTGTTTCAACCCTATTCTCATTAGATTTGACTCAAAGAGGGAATAACATATACGTTCATTGGGATAAAGAAACTTAATTCATTCTTTAGGGAAACAAAAGGGCAAGGGAAAGGGGAGGACTGATAGAAGGGAGGACAAAAGCAAGGGTGAAAAGGGTAAAGAAAAGAGGGGGGGTGATAAAAAGGGAGGGCAGATTGGGGGAGGCAGGGGTAAGAAGTAAAACGTCGGTGAGGAGGAATAGGGTGAAAGAAGGGGGAAAAGTACAAAGGGGGTAAATAGAATGGAGGGGAATAGACAGTCAGTAATAATAACTGTGAATGTGAATGGGATGAACTCTGCTATAAAACGGAAGTGAATTGCAGAGTGGATTAAAAACCAGAACCCTACAATATGCTGTTTACAAGAAACACATTTGAAGCAGAGAGATACACACAGAGTAAAGGTAAAAGGCTGGAGCAGAATATATTATGCCTCAGCTAAAGTAAAAAAGGCAGGGGTAGCAATCCTTATCTCAGACAAAGCACAGGCAAAAATAGATCTCATTAAAAGAGATAAGGAAGGAAATTACATCTTACTTAAAGGTACTATAGATAATGAAGTAATATCAGTATTAAATATGTATGTGCCAAGTGGTATAGCATCCAAATTCGGCCTCAGACACTTGACATTTACTAGCTGTATGATGCTGGGAAAGTCACTTAACCCCAGTTGCCTGACCAAAAAAAAAACAAAAACCACAAACAAACAAACAAACAAAAAAAGAAATATAGCAGAGTCCAAGGGACTCATGATGCAAAAGAGTCTCCAAATCCAGAAAAAAAGAAGAAAAAAAATGAACTGTGGAATATGGATGTTGATTGTACCATACTATTTCTTTTGTTTTTGGTGCTATTGTTTTTCTTTTTTTAGGTTTTCCCGTTTTGCTCTGATTATTCTCTTATGACTAATGTTTATATATATATATATATATATATATATATATATATATATATATATATATATATATATATATATATCTCCTATATCAGATTACCTGCTGTCTAGGGGAGAGGGGAGGGAGGGGAGGGAGTGAGAAAAATTTTAAATTGGAAATCTTATATAAACAAATGTTGAAAACTATCTCTACATGTAACTGGAAAATAATAAAATACTTTTATCTTAAAAAAAGAAATAGAGTGGAGGGTCATTGGAATAGGTTAGGCACAGGAGACGTATTACTATATATGAATATAGTAATGTACTGTTTGATAAACCCAAAGACTCCAGCTTCTGGGATAAGAACTCGGTATTTGACAAAAACTGCTGGGAAACTGGAAGGATAGTATGGCAGAAACTAGGTATAGACCAACATCTTACACCTTATACTAAAATAAGGTCAAAATGGGTACATGATTTAGACATAAAAGGTGATACCATAGGTAAACTGGGAGAGGAGGGAATAGTTTACCTCTCAGATCTTTGGATAGGAGAACAGTTTATGACCAAACAAGAGAAAGAGAATATTATGAAATGCAAAATGATTGGGAAAAGCAGTGAGGTCTCAAACTCATGACAGAATCACTCCAAAAAAATCCAAATAATGCCATAGGACAATGCCTGGAGCAGCAAAACCCACAGAAGAATGTGCTGAAACCATCTTCTAAGCAAAAACAGCTTGGAAGATTGGAAGGAGGGAGCTGCTGTGCTGAAACAGGAGCAGATCCCAACCCCATAGTCACCCTGACACAGAACCAGTCCCAGGAAGGCCTCACCAGAGAAGGAGAGCCCCAGAGCCTCTGAATCAGCTGCAGTGCCACTATCGTCTGGAACTAAGCTCACAATCTGGTGAGAGGGTTGAGCCCTTGGCAGGGTGGAGACTACAAAGGTCTATGCTGGTGCTGAGGCAGAACTTGGGTTTTTCACTCCTGCTGAGAACCAGGAGGTAGGCTTGAATAGCAGTGGCCCAGGTGGGGAAAGGGCATAGACTCATTGGAGCTGACAACCACAACACACAAATCTGGTTGATTAGCAAGTTGTTCTGTGGTCATCTATGGACCAGGGAACAGGCCAGGTGAGTGAAGAACCTGATCCTCCTTAAATCATATCACCTGGGACTTCTGAAGCTTGGGATACTGCAGCCTGAAAACAGTGCCCCACTTTAAGGAGCTAAAAGTCAAGTAAAAGAAAGACAAGATGAGCAGACAGGAAAAGGTGAGGACCATAGAAAGTTTCTTCAGTAACAAGGAAGGCCAAGGGACACCCTCAGAGGAATATGTCAATGTCAGGGCTCCTATATCTAAAGCTTTCAAGAAAAATATGAATTGGTCTCAGGCCATAGAGGCGATCAAAAAGGATTTTAGAGAGGTAGAGGAAAAAATGGAAAGAGAAATGAGGGTGATGCAGGAAAGACATGAGAAAAAAGTCAACAGCTTGAAAAGTCAAATTGGCCAAATGAAAAAGGAGGTACAAATGCTCTCTGATGAAAATAATTGCCTAAGAATTGGGATTGAACAAATGGAAGCTAGTGATTTTATAAGAAACCAAGACACAATAAATCAAATCCATATGAATAAAAAATAGAGGGCAATGTGAAATATCTTCTGGAAAAAAACTGCTACCTGAAAACCATGATCAAGGAAAGAGCTTAGACACCATCTTCCAAGATATTCTCAGGGAAAATTGCCCTGAAATTCTAGAAGAAGAAGCTAAAATAGAAATTGAAAGAATCTACCAATCACCTCCAGAAAGATATCCCAAAAGGAAAACGCCTAGGACTATTATAGCCAAATTCCAGAGCTCTCAGGTCAAGGAGAAAATATTTCAAGCTGCCAAAAAGAAAGAATGTAAGTACTGTGGAGCCCCAGTCAGGATAGCACAAGATCTAGCAACTTCTATTTAAAGGACTGGAGGACATAGAATATGATATTCCAGAGGGCAAAATAATTGGGATTACAACCAAGAATCACCTACTCAGCAAAACTGATCATAATCTTTCAGAGGAAAAAATGGGACTTTAATAAAAAAGAGGACTTTCAGGTATTTGTGATGAAAAGACCTGAACTGAATGGCAAATTTGACTTTCAAATACAAGACCCTAGAGAACCATAAACAATTGGAGTTGGGGGACATACTTGGGGTCATTCAGTGGGTGACTGTCTTGTGTCTGGGGCCTGGGTTTTGGCTGGGATCCCCCTGGTTCCAGGGTGGATGCTTTGTCCAATGTGTCACCTAGCTGGTCCATGATGACATCTTTAGGGTTAAATTGAGGGGTGAGGGGAATGCACTGGAGGAGGGGGAAGGGCAGAGGTGAAATCCTACATGAAAGAAACAGGAAAAGGCTTATGGAGTGGGGGAAGAGATGGGGGAGGATCAGGGCAGTAAATGAATTTTACACTCATCAGAAAAGGTTCAAAGACCTTAAACTCATCAGAGTTGCCTCAAGGAGGCACATAATTGAGTGGAGTAATCTATTTAATCTGGGCAATAAATGAGCCTAACACTCATCAGAATTGTCTCGAAGACCTCAATCTCATCAGAATTGGCTCAAGGAGGGAATAACATACACACTCTAACCCTGTAGGAAAATAGGACGGGAAGAGGATAAAGAGAGAGGGGCAAGAGAAGGAAGGGCAGATTGGGGGAGGGGGCAGACAGAAGCAAATCCCTTTTGAAGAGGGATAGGATGAAATAACATGGATACTAGAATAAATATCATGGGGAAGGGAATAGGATGGAAGGGAAACAGTTAACAATAGTAATCATGAAAAAGAGAAAAGGGAGGAAAATTGTACAAAACATATTTATAGCAACTCTTTGTGGTGGCTAAGAATTGAGAATCAAGGGAATGTCCATCAACTGAGGAATGGCAGAAGAAGCTCTGGTATATGTGAATGTGGTGGAATGGTCTTGTGCTTTAGGAAATGACCAACAGGATGATCCCAGAAAAACCTGGAGAGACTCATGAACTTATGTATAGTGAAGTATGCAGAGCTGGAAGGACATTGTGCATAGTGACAGCAGTAGTGTTCAATGAGCAATTGTGTATGACTTAAGTATTCTCAGCAATGCAATGATCTAAGACAATCCCAAGTGACTTACTATCCACCCCCATAGAAAGAACTGATAAAAAGAGCACTTGTTAATTGTACCTGGTTGCTGTCTTATGGGGGGGGGGAGGAAAGGGAGGGAGGGAGAAAATTTTGGAACTCTAAATCATATGAAAATGAATGTTGAAAACTACCATTACATGTAACTTGAAAAATAAAATAAAAGTTTGTTGCTAAAAAAAAGAAATGCAAAATGATTTTGACTACATGAAATTAAAAACAAAATTGCACCAACAGAAGCAATATGTCCAAATATTAAAATGGAGACAGAAAGCTGGGAAACAATTTTTATAGCCAGTACTTCTGATAAAGACCTCATTTCTAAAATATATCAGGAACTAAATCAAATTTATAAAAATCCAAGTCATTCTCCAATTGAGAAATGGTCAAAGGATATGAACAGGCAGTTTTCAGATGAAGTCAAAGCTATCTATTGCCATATGAAAAAATTCTCTAAATTACTATTGACTAGAGAAATTCAAATTAAAACAACTTAGGTACCACCTGACACCTATCAGATAGGCTAATATGACAAAAAAGGAAAATAATAAATGTTGGAGAAGCTGTGGAAAAATTGGAATACTAATGCATTGTTGGTGGAGCTGTGAACTGATCCAACCATTCTGGAGAGCAATGTGGAAATATGCTCAAAGGGCTATAAAGTTCTGCATACCCTTTGACCCATGAATATTGCTATTAGGTCTTTTCCCCAAAGAGATCATAAAAAAGGGAAAAGGACCCACATGTACAAAAATATTTATAGCTGCTCTTTTTGTGGTGGCAAGAAATTGGAAATTGAGGGGTTGCCCATCAATTGGGGAATGGCTGAACAAATCGTGGTATATGAATGTAATGGAATACTACTGTGCTGTAAGAGACAATGAGAAGGCAGATTTCAGAGGAACCTGGAAGGAATTGCATGAACTGATTATGAATGAGATGAGCAGAAGCAGTAGAGCATTGTACATAGTATCAATAACATTATGTGTTTATCAACTGTGATAGACTTGACTCTTCTCAGTAATACAATGGTCCAAGATAGTTCCAAAGGACTCATGATGGAAAATTCTCTCCAAATCCAGAAAAAAAAAAGAACCATGGAATCTAGATGCAGATCAAAGCCATACTATTGCTATTGGTTTTTGTTGTTGTTGTTGTTGTTGTTGTTTTTCTTTTTTGAGGTTTTTCCTCTTTGCTCTGATTATTCTCTCATAACATGAATAATGCAGAAATTAAAAAAAAAGACTCATGTCATTTCTGTCTATAAGGTCATTTCCATCTATAACTATAACAAATACCCCTAATCAAGAAAAAAGACTACTACTGATATTCCTATTTATGTGAATAAATGGAGGGTCTTTATACAAAAAAAAATGAAAAAAAGCAGAGCAAAATAAAACAAAGTGTGATATAATGAGGAATGATATGGGTCAGGACTTACGTTTCAAAACCCGGATATTAGCAATGCTCCTGTGCACAGTAATCATAATGGTATCAATTTTAAATACTTTTTAAAAGTTCATAGATCACTAAAGAGTATGGGGTCAGAAGCCAAAATATCAGGTCTTAGAAGGTCATTAAAGAGCACTGAATATTTGGGCTTCCACTTAAATTTCAAAGAAGTATACTGGAAGTGGCTGAGAGCTTAGAATCTAGAATATTCTCTCTCTTGGCCAATTCCTCCTTGTCAAGGTCCCAATGTGGAATGCCAAGTGAAGCCAAAATATTATATTGGGGAAGACACATAGAACTTAGCATGTCTGACCTATAAGGAAACACTGACTGCAGAATGTTTAAGCAGATGAGGTCTAGAAGCCAGAAAGTCAGTGTTGGGACTTACTAGAACAGTGAGAGAAGGAGTTGTTTTTGGCTTTTTCAAGGAAATGGTCAGAATCTGTTGGATTTGATCTCACAAAATAACAGAACATGCAGGAGCAATAGAAAAGAGGATGAAAGAGGTAGGAGAACATTGAGGAGTAGGGAAATTAGAGAGACATGATCTCTTATTACTCCAAAGGTCAGAAATCTGACTTGCATAGAAACCATGGTATGGGATAGTTGGGAGGTCTAAGAACATCATCCATCTGGTCTGGAATGTGTCTCAGAGAAGAAAATTTCACCCACATCAAATATTGTCATCTCTAATCTTAAGTCCCAAAGCTTCAATACTTTGGCCACATAATGAGAATATGGGACTCATTGGTAAAAACCCTGCTTTGGGAAAGATTGAAGGCAAAAGGAAAAGAAATGAATTGTCATGGAAACAACTATGGGGAACAATGGAAGATAAAAGGCAAGGGCCTGGTTTGCTATGGTCCATGGAGTCATTAAGAGTGGGACAGGATTGAATAACTGAGCAATAACAAATATTCTAAGGACCCCCAATATTAGCATTCTCTGACTAATTTTAAACATATGAAGAAGATCTATTTCTCATGGAACCAAAAAGAAAAAATATATATAAAACACCATGCATATTGCAATACACTGCCAAAATGTTTGCTTAAAAAACTGCCCCAAACAGGTCAAATCCCCAAACCAGACACCAGAACAAAGGAAGCTGCACATTCACCCTAGTTTAGTAAAGACTGCTGTTTCCAGTACTGTTAAAAATGGCTCTCCCACAATTTTGGAGAGCAAAAAGCAGGTGTTCAGCAGAGAGAGCTTTGTAAGAAGAAGACTTCATTTTGGAAGCCATCATATCAGGAAGACCAATGTACATGGCAATAATGACCCCATTAATTAAATGAATGATAAGAACTTGACACAAGTTCTCATGATATGATTTTAGAATGAAAAATTGTCATGGCTTAGATGTTCCCTAGAACAGGAAAGGTTTAGTCTTCTAGGAACCTTTCATGTGGAAATGCTGGAAGGAGTTGAGAGGAGAGAAAGAGAGAGAGGAGAGAGAGAGAGAGAGAGAGAGAGAGAGAGAGAGAGAGAGAGAGAGAGAGAGAGAGAGAGAGAGAGAGAGAGAATATCAGAATTAGGAGTTAAAAACTCTCCTGGAATGTCCAAGGAGTAAGGAAAGTGAAGTCAGAGTAGGTGATCGTGGAAGACACTGGAATTCAGAGTATGTTGGCTGGATGGTAACTTTCAATGGAGAATCCTGAGCTGGATTAGTCCTTGGAATCTCTAATGCCATGGTTCAGAGGGATTAGACATGGGAGAGTAGGAGATGTTCAGGAGCTGAGAATGGAACTTGTAAGAAACTGGAGGTCTTTAGCACACAGCCTGGTATAGCCATGGGGAAGAGAAGGAAGGAGGTAGGAGAGGACTCGGAAGAAGAGAAATCATAGCCAAGAATGCCCTGAGACTCCAAAGGGCAGATCTTGGAATGTCCTGAAACAGAAATTACTGGTTCTAAATGGACCATAGAAGAGAAAGTGACATAATTGGCAAGGATGTATTCTCAGATAGCTTCTTACTTGGCCCAAATATTGACCCCTTTTGATCATTTGGGAAAAAAAAACAAACAAAAAGAAAATAGATGCCTCTATGAAATCAAACCTAAGTTCTAATTTAATTTTTTAGAATGCCTTGGAAATGCAAAGAAAAAAAGCTGACATCCTTAACCAGAGAGCCTTAAGATATCAGTGAAAACACTATAAATTATTTGTCGACTGAAAAAATCACTTACAAACCTCAAATAACCTTATGTGAAATCCAATATAAACATCTGGAATTGCTTCATTTGGTTTGTTTTTGTTTTGGGGTTTTTTTTTTGTTTTTTTAGTGAGGCAATTGGGGTTAAGTGACTTGCCCAGGGTCACACAGCTAGTAAGTGTTAAGTGTCTGAGGCCGGATTTGAACTCAGGTACTCCTGACTCCAGGGCCGGTGCTCTATCCACTGCGCCACCTAGCTGCCCCGAATTGCTTCATTTGTAAAGATAGTTCTTCAAGGAAGTATTTAAGATAATGAACATTCAGTATTTAGAGGCATTACAACTGGGTGACATTAATTAAAGATTTATAAGTGGTGAAGACTTCTGAGTAGAAATCAGTATATGAGTATGATACCAGTTATTTCTTGAAATACAGTAACAAATTAAATTTACATTAAAAAAACTCACACCAAATCTTAGGAGAATAAAGAGAGCCTTTAGAAGAAGGAATATCCGACCCTGGAGAGCATACTAACGTTGAGAACTGGACTGTCCTCCAATTTTCAATATACCATAGCTGTGAGGGCTCTGAGAACCTCCATGACCTGCAGTGGAATGGGTCTTCAAATACAAAATGTCACCAATTTCAAGCATCACTTTAAATACATTCTTGGTGGGGGAAAATATTTTCCAGTCCTAGGTAAATAATTAAAAGAGAAGGATTTAGAATTTCTGGATGATATCAATCATTTCTTTCAATTTACTTTGTGCACTGGACTGTATACATTTTTTAGTTTGTTAAGGATACTAGAGAGAAATGCCCTCATTTGATCCAAAGGAGGGATAACGTGAGTGAAATTTCCCCTCCTCCTTACTCTTCTAAGTGATTTTAGACTTTAGTAGCTGATAATTCTTTGAGGTTTTACACAAAAGAAAGATGTAAATGTAGATTATGGGTCAACTTGTTCTCTAATATAACTTTCCATGCATGTAACCTACAGTTTGTGGTCAGATTAGTCATTGCTTACTAATATATGTGATTTAAGGGTATTCTTTAGTAGCTTCCATTACTAAGTAATTAGTGATAAGATGCAAAAATTACTAATATTGCTCTAAGCTTATTGATCAAATTATCTTCCCTACAGGTATCATCATATGCTAGTAGCATTTTGTGGTTAGAATAGACATAGCACAGTGGATAAAGTACTGGCCCTGGATTCAGGAGGACCTGAGTTCAAATCCAGCTTCAGACACTTGACACTTACTAGCTGTGTGACCCTGGGCAAATCACTTAATCCTCATTGCCCTACAAAAAAAAAAAAATAGACCAATCAGAATAAAGGTCAGTTACCAAAAAAAGTTGGAATGAGAGTTATAAAAAGTGATACAGAAGTACCTAAAAAGTAGGATCTCATCAATGATGGTGTCTCAAGAAGTAAACCCCTACATGCTATCTTTTTTAAGATTTGAGGCATTTAGGGGCAACTAGGGGGCACAGTGGATAGAGCACCGGCCCTGGAGTCAGGAGTACCTGAGTTCAAATCTGGCCTCAGATACTTAACACTTACTAGCTGTGTGACCCTAGGCAAGTCACTTAACCCCACTTGCCCACCCCCCAAAAATGAATGAGATTCATATCACAATCATATGGGTGATTACCTTTTTTATTTAGCAACAATGGTACTTTATAACCAGTACATGAGGAGATAAGTGATCATTCTGTTATTTTATGTTGTATTTGTATAAAATACAACATATAAAATATGTTGTATTTGTATAAAATAATTTGTATAAAATAATCTTTTGGGAACCTACCTTACAAAACCAGCCTGTCTCTGCTAGTCACAGTCTTTTGGTCCCAGACTTGAGACCAATTTCATGGTGAGATCAGATCCCTCTCTCAATAAACCTTTTTTCTTTGGCTTGGAAACTTTGGGTTTTTTTTTTTTGTCTAACGCTTGTAACAAAATCCCAAAACGTTTGATTAAATGAATGATAACTCTTTGCCTCAGAAATTCCCAGACAATAAAGGCAACCATGAAAGAAAAGCAATTCTATGAAGATTCTTTTTGGATAAATGAATACAGTATATTTTAAACAAATAACCCAGGTTTTAATTACTGAAGCCTCAGTAGACACAGAACTAATATTTTTAGATCATAGTACATGTAAGTCATTAGGTACAGTTTAAGAAAAACAAATTAATTTTTTTAAAAAAATCAGCGTTGTAAATCATAGGCTGGCATTTCTTTGGAAACAAGAATGTCATGTATTAGAATGTCCTTAGCACTCCAAAAGCCAGGTATGTCAGTTCCCCTTGATGGTCAATTGAAAGGTAGCATAGGGAACTTTCCAGGTAGGTATAAGTCCCTACTCTGAATGTCCCAGTTTGGAGTAGGGATAAGAGAACAAACCAAACCACAGAACACACAAGACAGACCTTAGAATGGACTACAAACCACCATATGTGATGGATGGAAGCCCTCTGAGAATATAGAATGTAAAATAGTATGAATGGCAAAGAGTTCTTTTAATATATATTCTGTATGACCCCAAATATAATCCATTTCTAGTGACTTTCAAAGGGAAGGAAGAAGATTTTGAGTAGACAATGAATTATTTCTATCAATTTAATTTATATTCTGCCATAGCTATGATGTCAAACAAATCACCCTTTCATATCTGCACAGCTAAAAGTTAATTTAATAATTGAGAAATGGTCAAAGAATATGAATAGACAGTTTTCAAATGAAGAATTTAAAGCTATTTACAGCCATATAAAAAAAATAGTTCTAAATCACTAGTTTAGAGAAATGCAAATTAAAACTATTCCAAGGTACTACCTCACACCTATCCAATTGGTTAATATAACAAAAAAGGACAATGATAAATTTTGTAGAAAATGTGAGAAAATTAGAACCCTAATGAATTGTTGGTGGATATGTGAACTGATCCATCCATTCTGGAGAGCAATTTGGAACCATGCCCCAAAGGCTATAAAACTGTACATAACCCTTTTACCCAGTCATACCACTAACAGGCCTATATCCCAAGGAGATCATAAAATAGAGAAAGGACCCACATGTACAAGAATATTTATAGCTGTTCTTTTTGTGGTGGCAAAGAATTGGAAATTGAGGGGTGCCCATCAATTGGGAATAGTTAAACAAGTTGTGGTATATGAACATAATGGAACACTATTGTGATGTAAGAAATGATAAACTGATGGATTTCAGGAAAACCTGGAAAGACTTACATGAATTGATTCTGAGTGAAAGGAGAAGAACCAAGAGAACATTATACACATTACCTACAATACTGTGTGATGCTTAATCAGTTGCGATACTTAACTTTTCAATGATTGAGGATAATGGCAAAAGACTCATTGTGTAAAATGCTCTCCACAGTTAGAAAAACGATTTTGGAGTCTGAATACAGATTGAAACATATTATTTTCACTTTTGTTGTTGCTTTTTCTGTTGTTGATATTCATTCTTGTTTGTGGTTTCTTCATTTTTGTTCTGATTCTTCTCTTAATACTACTGTAAAAATATGTTTAACCTGATTAATGTATAATGTGTATCACATAGCTTCTGTTTTATGGAGGTGGAGAAAAATTTGGAAGTCAAAAAAATCTTTACATATAATTAGAAAAAAATTTAAATAAATTAAATTTAAAAAATAAAAATAAGACAGTGAGGTTAAAGTACTATTTAATTTTTGGAAGGTTAAAAAAACAAACAAAGCAAAAAACCATGAAACTAAAAAGAAACTTGGACACCAAAACAAAGGCAGTTGCCTATTTGTCCTACTTTGTTCATGACTATTATGGATATTTCTATGAAAGAAAATGAAGGAGAGTATATTTTCACAACAACTTGGAGGGATAGTATGATATCAACTTAGAAGAGACAGGAGTAAGTTTTAGATATCTGCATGTCAGTAAGATGAATGTGAATTTTAATAATTATTCAATAAAAATATAAAGAAAAATCCTAAAAGATGATAGGAGGTTATGGCCTTAGAGGTCAAAATATATGGATTTAATAGGCCCTAGGAAAACTGAATATCTGGGCTTCCCGGGTTCTTTCACAGATATATGTTGGAGGAGTTCAGGTATAGCCATGGGGAAGAGAAGGAAGGTGGTCGGAGAAGATGGGATATCAGAGCAGAGAGTGCCCAAGACTCCAAAGGGCAGATCTTGGCATTTCCTGAAAATCACCATGCTTGATTCCTAGGCAATCTTTGAGAACGGAAATGATCACCTCTGAATGGGCTGATAACTGGAAAATTCGAGAAATGGCAAAAATTGATTTTCATTTGTAAATTGGCCCAAATAGGAGTTGTTAGGCAAATAATAAAACTAGCTTTGTTCTAGGTAATTTATAAAACACGTGGAAGGTACATTCTTCCTATGAGATAAAAAATCAATTAATATTGAAATTTTATCATGCGTAGGTGATGTAAAAAAAAAATAAAATCTCATTTCAGAAACAGTAGGATGTGAGCACACAGTCTTAGGACTGGTAGTTGCCATGGAGATGAAAATGAGAGAACCACCAGTGCCCATAGAAGAGAGGAAATGAGAACAAACAAACCTCTTAAGGAAGAAAAGGTCAGATCTTTCAGGTTCCAGGAAAACAGGATATGCTACAGGTGGGAGGGCTGTGAGTACAGAAATCATCTGCTGGGCAAGCAGCCTCCCAGTGGAACATCTCACAACTCCCAAGGATTTCTTTTCATATATATATATAATGGGTAAACCCACATTTTATCAATTTTTTAAATCTAATTTAAATCATAAGACAGCATTTTCATAGGAGATCATTCATTTATTCCAATATATTTCAGGGCTTTTGTGATGGATAAGAAAAACCAACCAACCAAAACAAATGAATAAAAATTCCCCAACGCCCTTCTATCTTCAATGAGAATCTTCAGAGAATTTGGTGAGATGACTGTCCATTTTCTGGCTAGCCAACCAAGCCCTCAAAACCACAGCTAAACAAATGCAGTTGCATGTATTTTTTTCTGTAATAAAGATGGTTGTTTCTATTACTATTAATAAAAATGGCTACTAATAAATTTTTCACAGTAAAGCACCATGTGAAGTATAAAGTGCTTAGAAGAAAGATCATTTTTATTTCAAAAATCATCATATTGGTAAGATCCATGTACACTGTATTCATAATCAAATTAATCAAGAATAAAAAGAATACCTTGACACAATTTTGCATGAGATGGCTTTAGAACTCAAAGCGTCATGTCTCTGCTATTCCTTAGAACACTAAAGTTGGAGGCTTCCGGGTATCCTTCATGCCTGAATATTGGAAGTTGTTGATAACATGGATCCAGAATGTTGGGAGTTAGGAGTTCTTTCCTGACCCTGAATGTACCAAGAGGGAGTGGATATTGAAACCAAGAATATGGGATCAGGGATGGGTTCTTAGAACCTAGAACATGTGACCCTGATAGGCATTTCTACATCAGAATCTGGGGCTTTTTCAGTCTGCAAAATTTGGAATGTCAGGATGGAGAGGCACATGAATAGAGAAAGTGGTCAATATTTAGCACTAACTTGGTAGAGTTGACAGAGCACCAGCCTTAGAGTCAGGAGGACCTGGGTTCAAATCAAGACTCAGACACTTACAAGGCTTGGTAAGCTGGGCAAGTCACAACCCTGATTGCATACAAAAAAGCATGGGACTATAATATTCTTTCTCTGTTTTGGCTCTGCCTTGTTTAGGCATGAACACCTTATGTGTGTCATAAAAGGTATTTGGTAGAACTACTTCTTCACCTATTTTTTGAAATAATTTGTATAGTATTGAAATTAATTGTTCTTTAAATGTTTGGTAGAGTTCATTTGCATACTCCTCTGGCACTGGAGACTTTTTCTTAGGAAGTTCAATGAGGGCTTGTTAAATTGCTTTTTCTAAAATAGGCTTATTTAAGGATTTTATTTCCACTTCAGTTAACCTGGGCAATTTGGTTTTTTGGACATATTTATCAATTGCATTTAGATTGTCATATTTATTGGCATACAGTTGGGCAAAATAATTCCTAATTATTGCATTAATTTCTACTTCATTGGTGGTGAATTCACCCCTATTATTTTTGATACTGGTCATTTGGTATTATTCTTCCTTTTTTAAATCAAATTAACCAAAGTTTTATCTATTTTATTGATTTTTTTCCTAAAACCAGCTCTTACTTTTATTGATTAATTCTATAGTTTCCTGGCTTTCAATTTAATTAATTTCTCCTTTGATTTTCAGGATTTCTCATTTAGTATTTAATTGGGGATTTTTAATTTTCTCATTTTCTAGCTTTTTTATTTGCATGACCAACAAAGCTCAGCAGCAAGACCTAGAAAGAGAAATTCTATTTAAAGTAACTGTAGACAATACAAAATACTTGGGACTCTACTTGCCAAGACAAACCCATGAACTATAGGAACACAATTACAAAACACTTTTCACACAAATCAAATTGGATATAAATAATTGAAAAAATGTCAATTACTCACTGAAAGGCCAAGCTAAAATAATAAAATGACAATTCTACCTAAATTTATTTACTTAATCAGTGCCATATGAATCAGACTATCTAAAAATTAGTGTTAGAAAAACAATTTTAAAAGTCACCTGGAAAAACAAAAAGTCAAGACTACCAAGGGAACTAATGAAAAAAGTGTGCAGGAAGGTGGGCTATCTGTAATAAATCTGAAGCTAAACTATAAAGCAGCAGTCATCAAAACTATTTAGTAATGGCTAAGAGAAATAGAGTGGTGGTGGATCAATGGAATAGGTTAGGCACAGAAGACACGGTAGTATTTGGCTATAGTGATCTACTGTTTTAAAAACCCAAAGATTCCAGTTTCTGGGATTGGAACTCAGTATTTGACAAAAACTGCTGGGAAAAATGGAAGATAGTATGGCAGAAACTAGGCATAGACCA
This sequence comes from Dromiciops gliroides, assembly GCF_019393635.1. Taxonomy (NCBI): domain Eukaryota; kingdom Metazoa; phylum Chordata; class Mammalia; order Microbiotheria; family Microbiotheriidae; genus Dromiciops; species Dromiciops gliroides. Next base: position 29,772,106 of record NC_057867.1, on the reverse strand, counting down.
ACATCTTATACCGTATACCAAAGTAAGGTCAAAATAGGTACATGATTTAAACAAAAAGGGTGATACCATAGGAAAATGAGGAGAGCAAGGAGTAGTACCTCTCATATCTATGGAGAGGAAAACAGTTTATGTCCAAACAAGAGTTTGAGAATATTATGAAATACAAAGATGGATGACTTTGGTTACCTTAAATTAAAAAGTTTTTGTACAAACAGAAGCAAAGCAACCTAAATAAGAAGGGAGGCAGAAAACTGGGAAACAATTTTTAGAGCCAGTGTTCCTGATAAAGGCCTCATTTCTAAAATATATAGAACTAAATCAAATTTATAAGAAGGCAAGTCATTCCAAAATTGAGAAATGGTCAATGGATATGAAGAGGCAGTTGTCAGATGAAGAAAGCAAAGCTATCTATTGCCATATGAAAAACATGCTCTAAATGACTACTGCTTAGAGAAATGCAAATTCAAACAACTTTGAGGTGCCACCTCACACCTATCAGGTTGGCTAATATGAAAAAAAAGCAAAATAATAAATGTGGGGAAAGCTGTGGAAAAAAACAGAACACTAATGCATTGTTGGTGGAGCTATGAACTTATTCAACAATTCTGGAGAGCAATTTGGAACTATGCCCAAAGGGCTATGGGACTGTTCATACCCTTTGACCCAGTAATACCACTGCTAGGTCTGTATCCCAAAGAGATCATGAATACCTACAGCCACTCTATTTGTGGTGGCCAAGAAGTGGAAATTGAGGGAATGCCCGTCATCTGGGGAATGGCTGAACAAGTTGTGGTATATGAATGTACTGTGCTGTAAGAAATGATGAGAAGAAAAAAAAAGAAAAAAGAAAAGAAATGATGAGCAGGCAGAGTCCAGAAAAATCTGGAAGGACTTACATGAACTGGTGCTTAGCGAGAGGAGCAAAACCAGGAGAATATTGCATACAGTAACAGCGATACTGGGTGAAGATAAACTGTGATAGACTTGGCTCTTCTTGGCAGTGCAATGATCCAAAACAATTTTAAAGAACTCATGATAGAAAATGTTCTCAACATCCAGAAAAAAGAACTATGGATACTGAATGCAGATTGAACCATATTGTTTCTACTTTTCTGCCATTCTTTTTTCCCTTCTTTTTTGAGGTTTTTTTCCTTGTGCTCTGATTCTTCTTTCAAAATATAACTAATGTAGAATTATGTTTAATGTGATTGTACATATATAACCTATATCAGGTTGCTTTCCATCTTGTTGAGAGGAGAGGGAAAGTAGGGTAGGAGAAAAATTTGGAACTAAAAATCCTATTAAAACAAATGATGAAAACTATCCTTACACATAACTGGAAAATAATAAAATATTTTATTAACAAAAACCATGGGATAGGTTCATAGGCTGAGATTGAAATTTATCAAAATATTGGCATTTTCCTGTATATAATGTGCATGAAAAATTAAGTTACGTAACATTGATTTAGAAAATGAGAAGACAACTTTTTAGAAATCAATCTATGGGTAAAATTCAACTTTGTTCTTCCCATAAAACTGTGAAAAAAACTCAAGCAAAAATCCAAAGATAGTTACTAGGAGAATGTTCCTGTAGATGTGAGAATCTACTCTCTGTGAAGAGCCTTGGAAAAGTCCATGTCTGGGCTTCTATGTATCCCAAAAGTGACTAAGTGGGTGACAGCCTAGAGCTTAGAACAGTGTTTCCAAGCAAGAAAGTAGGCCCAACCTTTGTATTGAACTTTTTTTTCATTAATTACCTTGATATGTTTGATCTTTTGTTTTTTCCACCTCCTGGGAGATGCCTTCCATTTCGATGCCATGATATTGAAAGACCCATGTGCATTATAATTAAAATTGAAAGAATAAAACATAGGAAGTATACCTTGACCCAATTTAGCATGATATGGCTTTACTACCCAAAAGGGCATGGCTTGGATGGTCCCCAAGGCTGAGGCTCCCAGTTAACCTTCATGGAGGAAAGGTGCAAGCTGATGATCACATACAGACAGCATTTCAGAGCTAGGAATTAATCCTGTCTCTAAATGTACTAACAGGGACTGGAAACTGAAGCCAGGAAGAACATCTGACACTGATGGACATTTCTGATCCAGACTCTGGGGCTTTCTAGACTGGCAAATTTGGAATGCCAATATGGTGAGACCTTAGAAGAGAGAACATGGAAGATATGGGGCAGTGCATACAGCACTGGCCCTGGAGTCAGGAGGACTTGACTTCAATATGGCCTCAGACACTAGCTCTTTGTCCCTGGGCAAGTCAATGAATTCTGATTTCCTCCCCAAAAAAGGTAGAAGATATTCAGAAGTTGAGAAAGCAATTTATCAAAATTATGAGATGTTATCAAAGAGAATGACAGACTTGAGAGTAGCCATGGAGAAGAGAAGGAGAGAAGTAGGAGCACTTGGAAGAAGCTAGAACAGAGGGAGGAGAGCTCTTAGAACATAAAAGGTCAGACCTGGACTGTCCTAAAAACTGAGATAAGCCATATGTGGGAGTGCTCTGAGAACATAAATCTTATGGTCTGGAAAGGGCCTTAGAGCAAAAAAATATAATTGCCATGCTTTATGGTCATATATACCCTTGGCTTATAAACTGGACAGCTTGAAGGAAATAAAGAAACAAGTCAATTTTAGATCTCTCATAGAAGATCAGACTTTAATCTAACTAAAGTCGTGTTATGATTATAAGAAAGACTCAAGTCTTTAAAGATAAGGGAAAAGGACATCATGAAAGTACTGTCTAGTTTTTGATTAGGCACCTCCACTCAAAAAAACCCTAAAAACCTGTACATCAAAACCAATGCAATTCCATGCAATTCCTTCTTTGGTAAAGACTGCTACTAATATTCCTACTCATGCTAATAAATGGAAGGGTTTTTTTTTACAAAAAGTAAATGTTAAAAAACAGAGCAAAATAAAACAAAGTGTGATATAATGAGGAATGATATGGGTAAAGACCTATGTTTCAGAATCTGGATATTAGCAATGTTCCTGATGACTATAATAGTAATGGTATCAATGTCAAATACTTTAAAAACCCTTATAGATCATTGAAGCTATGGGGTCAGAAGCCAAAATGTCAGGACTTGGAAGGTCCTTAAAACACTGAATAGCTGGGCTTACACTTAAATTTCAAAGAAGTATGCTGGAGGTGGCTGAGAGCTTAGAATCTAGAATCTTCTCTCTCTTGGTCAATTCTCCTTCTCAAGGTTCCAATTTGGAATGGCAAGTGAAGGCAAAGGATTAGATTGGGGAAGACACATAGAATTTAGCATGTCTGAGCTAGAAGGAAATATTGACTCCAGAATCTTGAAGCAGATGAGGCATAGAAGCTAGAAAGTCAGTGTTGGGACTTACTAGAACAGAGAGAGCAGTTGTTCTTGGCTAGTTCAAAGAAATGGTCAGAATCTGTGGAATTTGACTACACAGAATAACAGGACATACAATAGCCATGGAAAAGAAAATGAGAGTAGTTGGAGAACACTGAGAAGTAGGGAAATTAGAGAGAGGTTATCCTTTATTATACCAAGTATCAGAACTTTGACTAGCCTAGAAACAACAGTTTGGGATAGTTGGTTGGTCTAAGAACATCATCCATCTGCTCTGGAACGTGTCTCAGATTAGCAAATTTCACCCCCATCAAAGATTGATTGTCATCTCTAATCTTAGTCCCAAACCTACAATACTTTGGCTACATAATGAGGAGATGGGACTCATGGGTAAAGACCCTGCTTTTGGAAATACTGAAAGCAAAAGAAAAAGCAGTTGGCAGAAGAAGAGATGAATTAGTAGTGTTACAGGAATAATACAGAGAACTCGGACAGACTATGTGGGATAGTGGAGGATATAAGGCAAGTATCTATTATGCTATGATCCAAGAGTTATAAAGAGTGGGCCAGGACTGAACAGCTGAGCAACAACAAATAATTTCAGTACTCCAAATATTGGCATTATCTAAATAGTTTACAATATAGGAAGAAGGTAGGCTTTTCATGGAAACAAAAAGCAAAAAAAAAAAAATACAGCAAACACCACAGATATGGAAGTCAACTGGCAAATATTTATGATAAGGTTAATGTGCCTTTTGTTGTTATAAAAAAGCCTAAATCCCACCAAATCTGAACACCAGAAGAAGTGCTTTGGCATGAGTACCTTACTTTAGTAAAGACTTCTTTGTCCATTACTATTAAGAAAAATGGATCTTCAGCAATTATGGACACAAAATGTGGTTGTTCAGTATAGAGAGCTTTTGAGGAAGAAGTCCTCTCTTTGAAGGTCACCATATTGGCAAAGGCAATGTACATTGCAATAATAATCCAATAAAGAAAAGAAAAGAAAAGAACTTGACACAAGTTCTCATGATGTGATTTTAGAATGAGAATTGCCATGTTTTAGATGTTCCCTAGAACGCAAGTTTAGGCTTCTAGGAACCTTTCATGTGGAAATGCTGGAAGGAGTTCATGTGGGAATGATGGAAATTGTTGATAGCATTGAGAGAGAATATCACTTAGGAGTTAAAAACTGCCTCTGAATGTCTGAATAGTGAGGGGAAAGTGAAGATTGAATAGGTGATCATGGCAGGCACTGGAACCCAGAGTATTTAGGCTGGATGGTAACTTAAAATGTAGAATCTTGAGTCTAATTTGGCCATGGAATCTCTAATGCCATGGGTCCAATGCAAAGCTCTACTATTGTTTCATTGTTAAAGATAGGTCTTGACAGTAGAATTTATGATAATAAATATTCAGTATTTGGGGGGGCATTATAATTTTGTGTTATGAATTAAGCATTGATAAGGGGAGAAGACTTGTGTTTGGAATCAATATATGGGCAGATGCCAGTGGTTTATAAAAAAGTAAGATAAAACAAACTTATGCAAAAAAGAAAAGAAATTTAAAAAAAAACTCACCCAGATTATGGGAAGTGGTTCCTCCAGATATGAGAACCTCCTATCTGTGATGGTCCACAGAAAACTGACCGCCAGAAATTTGAAGGACCATGAGATCAGGGAAGATTGTGCTAAGCTAAGGTTTAGAAGATGGAATTTATCCCCATAATATGAAGTCCCATTTCTGAGTGGAATACTCAGTAATGGATTGTGAAGCCAGAATGCTTGAACAAGTATTTGGCATGGAAGCTACAATATCTGAGCATATTGTAAACACATAATGTAGATTCCAGAGTTGAGTGAGGCTATAGAAACAGATATGTCATCTGGGGGACTGACTGAAACAGATGACAGATAGACAGAAAGACAGACGGACAGACAGACAGACAGACAGACAGACAGACAGACAGACAGACAGATAGATAGATAGATAGATAGATAGATAGAGATAGGAAGATAGAGAAACAGAGAAACATATACATACAAAGACAGATACACAGATGGATACATAGATACAAAGATACATAAATGGATGCATTGAGAAACAGACAAAGAGAGAGTGAGGTTCAAAAGCTTAAGAGGAAAACTGTCTGAAGAAATGTGATTTCAGAAGCAACAAGGTCAGGTCTCTGAGGAGCCTTACTGAAGACAATGAGAGACTAAAGGCAGACTTAAGGAAAAGGGATACCTGATGTTGGAGAGAATACCAACCATCAGGACTACAGTGTCCTCCAATGTTCAGTCAGGGCTCTGAGAACCGACATGATCTGCTGTGCAATGGACCTTCACATGCAAAATGTCACCAGTCTCAAGCATTGCTTTAAATATATTCTTTGTGGGGAAATGTTTTCCAGTCCTAGGTACATCATGAAAAGAGATGAATTTAGAATTTCTGGATGATATCAATCATGTCTTTCAATTTACTGTATATTATACACTTGGGAGACTAATGAAAAATAATCACATCTTCTACCTCATATGCAAAATGTTTGATAAAATGACTGATAACTTTTTCACATAGGAATTCCCAGACAATGAATATGGAAGCACCATGAAGGAAATTCAATTTTATGAAGATCCTTCTTTGATACACATTGCCATTGAATATCATTACTATAAATGATGAATATTGTGTATTTTTGATTTTAAAAAATCTGGTTTTAATTACTAAAATCTCATTAGACATAGAATTAAAATTTCTAGATCATGGTATTTGTAAGTCCTTATGTACAATTTAATAAAAATCCATTAAAAGCATATATATACAACCTATATCAGATTGCTTTTTGTCTTGAGGAGGGGCAAGGGAAGGGAAGGAAGGAAAGAAAAGAGGGAGGAAGAATAATTGGGAACTAAAAATCTAATGAAAACAAATATTGACAACTATCTTTACATTCAACTGGAAAAGAATAGAATACTTTTATGATTTTAAAAAAAGAAAAATGCAAATTAAAACAATGGTGAGCTTCAAGATGAAATCCATCAGATTGGCTAACATGACAGAAAAGGAAAAGGACAAATATTGGAGGAGTATCTGAAAAAAGAGGGATACTAATGCTCTATTGGTGGAGTTGTGAACTAGTCCAAACATTCTGGAGAATAACTTGGAACTACACCCATGGGGTTATAAAGCCATGCATACACTTTGACCCAGAAATACCACTACTACTTCCATATTAAACAAGTAGCAAAGAAAAGGAAATATTTGTACAAAATTTTTAAAACTTTAACTTTATAGATCATTGAAGGTTATGGCCTGAGAACCCCAACTGTTAGGACTTGGAAGGTCCTTAAAGTTTCAATGTCAGGATAGAAATATTATGCCTTTTCATTATAACAATCATGGTACTGATAAAGACAATTTACCAAGAACTGACTGATCTCTACTTACTCCCCATTCCCAGTCCAATGAATTTCCTTGGGTTAACCAATCTTTGTCAATTCCAGACTCTTGATTGACTTGTGGATCTCACCCAAACAAACTATCCCCTCCTAAGGATTGACAAGCTTAATTCCTAGACTTTAGGTTATTATGTAAAGAGGTTCATTTTCATTAAGTAGTTTCTGTCTGTGAGAAACTACCTTTTCTCCAGGGTAGTCTCCTAGCTCCCTCTGTTTTGTTGCCCCATATAAACCCTGACCTCAGTACCCATCTGTGAGTATTGCTAGCATTCTTGCTTTACGATACTCTGATTTATAGTTCACTGCCCCAATTAAAGACCTTATTTCTCCTATACTGATTGTTCCATTAATTTTCAGGTTAACATATGGGAGCTCTTTCTGGTATTTGAATATTATGTGTCCAGCCAGCCACCATTTTTGACCTCCAGGCTCTCAGCGCCAGCCACAATCTTTTGTGTTGCAGTCTGGACTCAACATTTGGAGGCCTGGCCTAGGTAAAGAACTCTCAAATTCAGAACTTGTGTCCTTTTCACTTGAGTTTCAAAAAGCTCTTTGATCAGGGGTCTGGTTATGCCCCGGATGACTTGGTAACTTTTGTCCATTCTGACAGGTCCCCCCACACAGGGATGGCTGAAGTTTGTTTTTATGAACCATGTATGGCCCCTCCAACAGGTCCCAGAAAGGGGACAGCTGCCTGGTTCTATTTTGAAAGCATGTACTACATGATTGCAAGGACTTGGAAAATAAGCAAAATTTGAGTTGTTAATATGAATGCATGGATCACTTGAATTTGATTGAGGTGCCTTATTATCCAAAAGAATTTTTTATGAAACCCTGGATTAATAGGAACAAAATATTCTTCAAATGAACTCCAAACTGAACCCAGATACCTAGCAGATAAAAGTCCCTACATGGTGACTTCTTTCCTCAGGACAATAAGTCCCTGTCTAGTGGGGACATCTGGGCATCCTCATCCTTGCCAAACCTGCTTTTGAAATTCTGTAATCTTATCATTATGCTTTGGTATTCCCTCCATACTTGTTATAACTGAAATTGTTAAACTGTTTTTTGCTTCTGAGTTGATATTGTATCATACTATTGAAACTGATAACACACTGCAACCAGTGTACAAACAAAACAAAACAAAACAAAAAGAAACCTTATATACCCTCAAAAAGAGGGAATCCCTGAGCTCCCTTTCCATGAGGGAGTCTCCACATGATCATGTTTCTTTCTTTTGGGGAGAAAATAAATTGGTATTAGGTTTTTTCTCTCTGTCTATGATATATTTTTCCTGTAGGAGAGACATTATATTCTCTGATATGTTTTGTTCATAGGTGGACAGGTATGGAAACAAATTGTAGGAGAAACTAGAAAATTGATTTCTCTGATCTGTTTATTATTATTTTTGTATGATAAAGGCAGATAAAAACTATATTTAATTTTCAACAGTAAAAGATGGTGCTGTGACTCGTATTTGATTGAAAATTGGAAATGGAATTCACCCTGGAACACAGATTTCTGGCAAGCATCTGGAGGAGGTTTTCTCCTGAATAAGCTATAGACTCTGACTTGCAAGGTAGAAATTCCTTTCCAGTTTTCAACTCAAACATCTAGCTCTTAGTGAGTCTCATGAAGAAGCTCTGCAGTGCTTAATAGAAGATCTCCATCAGAAGCTATTCCTCAGGTTGGGGCATATAAATTTCAAATTATCCAATTTGCCTAAGTCCCATTATAGATCTGTTGCACTGCAAATGGTTAAGAAACATATTGTGATGTACTGTTAAAAATTACTAAAACTAAATAAAAATAATGACAAACTAAATTGGCCTATTTATTGGAGCTCCTTTGACTTGTTTAAATTAGGTTAAATCAGGTTACCTTATAGAAAAGCTGTTAAAGCTAAAAGATGTAACAGGTCTCCTCCATTCATGTAATAGAGATAGAAGAGCAGATCTTCTCCATATAGGCCCAGGTTTACTGCAGGCAGCTTATCTTTAATGTGAATGTTCGTTAAGTACTCAGATGGAACATGGAAGTCTATGTCTTGAGGTTGACAAGGTGAAGATGCCCAGGGTGATGCAAATGTGGGATAGAGATTTTCAGGAGAGGTGAGATTGAGGCCTAGTGTTGTAAAGTCACTTCCTAATGCAAAATGTTGCATTCCTGGGTCTTTATCTGCTGCTCTGTCAACAAGCCATTCATTCCAAATTGGTCCTTCACCATCCCTTTTAGTAACCAGAACTCTGCTGCCCACCCTTGGCCTCTACAGCAAGCACAGAATTAGGTCTCTACTGCCCTGGAACCACAAATGTTTAAAGAGCTCAGAAGGGGGATGCCTTGTATTTGGTATCATGATATGGAAAGACCTCTGCACATTATCATTATAGCTGAAATAATAAGAAATAAAAATTATACCTTGACCCAATTTATGGTGATTGGCTTTAGAACCCAAAATGGCACATCTCTGATGGTCCCTAGAACACTCAAGGCTGAGGCTGACAGTCACCCTTCCTGGGGCAATGTTGGGACCTGCAAATCACATGCATAATCTATGTCAGAGCTAGGAGTTTGTCTTGTATGTAAATGTCCTGATAGGGAGTGGAAACTGAGGCCAGAATATGGGATCAGCGACAATCCTTAGAACCTAGAACATCAGAACCTGAGGGACATTTCTAATCCAAACTCTGGGGCTTTCTAGTGTTGAAAAAATAAATACAGTTTTCATACCCATTCTCCCATAAGATAATAAACAAGTCAGAGACATCAGTAATATCTCCTACAATGTGTTCACCCAGATCAGAGGCCATTTCTGACTCTCCTACCAGAAGTAGATACCTCACAGAAACCAGATCAGAAAATGGATAGGAAAAACATGATAACCATTTATTTTGTCCCAAGAAGAAAGAACCATGATCATGTGGAGACCCTTCCCAGAAAAGCTCAAAGATTCCCTCTTTCTGAGGTTATATAAGGGTTGTTGGGAGTTTTTTTGGTTTTTGTCTTTTTGTTTTGTTTTCTTTTTTGTCCATGGGTAACAGAGTGCTATCAGTTTCAATAGTATGATATAGGCAAAGGCAGCTTAACAATTTTAGTTATAAGAAGTATGCAGGAAATACCGAAGTTTCATGATAAGTTTACAGGATTCCCTATAAGATAGTGACTTCCCAACCTGAGGAAAGAAGTCAACAAGTAGGACTTTCATCAGATAGATATCTGGGTTCAGTTTGGAGTTCAGTTGAAGGACAATTTGCTCCTATTAACCTAAGGTTTTATAAAAAATAATTTTGCATAATAAAGTACCTCCCTCAAAATCAAAGTGATCCTTATATTCATATTAACATAAGCTTGTAAAATTTGGAACCCCAATATGGAGGGACAGTAGAACAGAGAAAGAGGGATTTGTGGGGCAATGGATAGAGCACTGGCCCTGGAGTCCTGACTTCAATATGGCCTCAGACACTGTCTGTGTGACCCTGGGCAAGTTAACTAACTGATTGCCTCAAAAGGGAGAATATATTCAAAGACTGAGAAGGCAATTTATTAAACCTTTGGGATTTTAGCAAAGAGAATGATAGGCCTGACAATAGCCATAGATAAGGGAAGAAGATAAAAAGGAATGGGGAGATGACTGGAAAATGCCAGAAATGGCAAAAATTGATTTTCATATATAAGTTTGCCCAAATAGGAATTGGTAGGTAATTAATGAAATTACCTTCATTGTAGGTTATTGATAAAACACACAGAATGTACATTTTTCCTACATGATCAAACAAATTTAAATTCAAATATTAGGATGCGTAGGTGATTTAAAAAAAAAAAAAGAAAGAAATCTCATTCCAGAAACAGTAGGATGTGAACACACAGAGCCTCAGGACTGGTAGTTGCCATGGAGATGAAAATAAGAGAACCAGCAGTGCCCATAGAACAGAGGAAATGAGAACAAACAAACCTCTTAGGGAAGAAAAGGTCAGATCTTTCAGGTTCCAGGAAAACAGGATATGCTACAGGTGGGAGGCTGTGAGTACAGAAATCATCTACTGGGCAAGGGGCCTCCCAATGGAAAATCTCATAACTCACAAGGATTTTTTTTCATATACATAATGAGTAAACCCACATTTTATCCATTTTAAAAATTAATATAAATGATAAGACGGCTTCTTCATAGGAGATGATTCATTCAAAAGCCCTAAAATGGGCTTTTGTGATGGATAAAAAAAATCAACCAGGGGCAGCTAGGTGGCGCAGTGGATAGAGCACCGGCCCTGGAGTCAGGAGTACCTGAGTTCAAATCCGGCCTCAGACACTTAACACTTACTAGCTGTGTGACCCTGGGCAAGTCACTTAACCCCAATTGCCTCACTAAAAAAAAAAAAATCAACCAACCAAATCAAATGAACAAAAAATCCCCAAAGCCCTTCTATCTTCAACCCAAATCTTCATAGAGTTTTTCTGGCTAGCCAACCAAGCCCTCAAAACCACAGCTAAACAAATGTGGTTGCGTGTATTTCTTTCTGTAATAAAGACAGTTTTTTCTATTACTATTAATAAAAATGGCTACTAATAAATTTTTGACAGGAAAACACCACGTAAAATATAAAGAAAGGTCATTTTTATTTTTAAAATCATCATATTGGTTAGATCCATGTACACTGTATTTATAATCAAATGAATCAAGAAGAAAAAGAATACCTTGACTCAGTTTAGCATGAGATGGGTTTAGAACTCAAAGGGTCATGTCTCTGATGGTCCCTAGAACACTAAAGGTTCTGGCTTCCAGGTACCCTTCATGGGAGAATGCTTAAAGTTGTGGATATCATGAATCCAGAATGTCTAACCTAGGAGTTCAATCCTGCTTCTGAATGTACAAATAGGGAGTGGAAACTGAAACCAGAATATGGGATCAGGGAAAGTTCTTAGAACCTAGAACATCTGACCTAGTTGGACATTGCTAAATCAGATTCTGGGGCTTTTTTATTTTGTAACACTTGGAATGTCAGTATGGAGAGTGACTAGAACACAGAAAGTGGAAGGTGTAAAGCATTCACTTGGTGCAGTGGGTAGAGCACTAGCCTTGGGTTCAGGAACACCTGAGTTCAAATGCAACTTCAGATAATTACAAGCTGTAGGATGTTGGGCAAGTCATTTAACCCTGATTGTATACTAAAACATGGGAGATGTTCAGAGACTGAAAATGTAATTTTTCCAAACAGTGGGGTCTTCATACACAGAGCAGCCACGGAGAAGAGAATGAGAGAAATAAGAGAGAGCACTTCAAAGAAGGGAGGAGAGTTATTAGAACACAAAAAGTCAAAGCTAGAATGCCCTAAAACCTTCCCTATGCCGACCATGAGTGGGTCCTGAGAACATAAATCATGTGATCTGGAAGAGGCCTTGGAAAGAAAATAGCACTGTGCCAGTATTTATGATCATAGATACTCTGTGAAAATATTGGGCAGTTTGAAGGAAAGTAAGTAGTAAGGCAATTTCAGATTTTTCATAGGAGATCTGTCTTTCACCCTGATTGCATTTATATTATGCTTTAAAAAACTCATATCTTTAGGGGCAGCTAGGTGGTGCAATGGATAGAGCACCGGCCCTGGAGTCAGGAGTACCTGCGTTCAAATCCGGCCTTAGACACTTAACATTTACTAGCTGTGTGACCCTGGGCAAGTCACTTAACCCCAATTGCCTCACTTAAAAAAATTTTTTTAAAACCTCTTATCTTTAAGCACAATTCAATAGGATATCACAAAAGTAGTCTAGTGTTTGACTAGTCACATCCCCCCAAAACCCTGAACAACCATAAAACCTGTAAATCAAAACAAATGCAATTCCATGCCCTTCCTTCTTTGGTAAAGACTGGTATTGGTATTGCTATTCATTTCAATGAATATAGGGTCGTTTTTCCACAAAAATGTTCTGGTATAATGGTGATTGGTAAGGCTCAAGACTTATGTTCCAAAATCAGTATATTACTAATGCTCCTGTGCATTGTAACAATAATAATACCAATTTGAAAAAGAAACTTAGAGATCATTGGAGGGTGTAACCTTAGAATGCAAAATGTCAGGATTTGCCACGTCCTTAGAACACTGAGTATCTGGGCTTCCACTTAAATTTCAAGGAGGTATGTTGGAGGTGTCTGAGAGCTTAGACTGTGGAATGTTCCCACTCAGGGTCAATTCTTCCTTCTGGAGGTTTTAGTTTGGAATCGAGAGTGAATCCAAATTATTTGATTGGGAAGACACATAGGACTTAGCATATCTGAGTTACAAAGAAATGTGGACTCCAGAATCCTGAAGCAGAGGAGGTGGAGAAGCCAGAAAGTTGGTCTTGGTTCTTAAAATATCAAAGGGAGAAGGAGTTGTTCTGGGGATAATAAAGTAAATAGACACCAAGTGTCAGAACTTAGAGCGTCCTAGAAACCCTTGTGAGTTTGGAGGGCTCTAAGAACATCAATCATCTGCTCTGGAATGACTCTTAGAATGGAAAATCCCACCCATGCCAAGGATGATTTTCATTTCCATTCTTAGTCCATTGGAGAGCAGCAATATCAAAGAAATTAATTCAGTCTATTCACTGGAACACCAAATCCTGAAACTTAAGCTTCAGTACTTTGGGGACAATATGGGAAGACAAAACTCATTGGAAAAAACCTTGATACTGGGAAAGATTGAAGACAAAAAGAAAAGCAGATGGCAGAAAAGAGGTAGACGGATAATGATAGGGAAGAAAAAAAATCAGTAGTTGTACAGACTTTGAGGGAGATTGGATGATAGAAAGGATGGGTCTGTCATGATATGGTCCATGGGATCATGAAGAGTCTGACATGCCTGACTAACTGAACAGTGTTATCACTGTTTTTATATTTATTTATATATTCTCATATTTATATATTTATATATTCTCAGTGGGCCCAAATATTGGTCATCTCCAATTAAATTAAAAAAGAAGGCAGACTTTTCATGTGAGATCATTTACTTAGAGTAATACTATTTTTATCTTTTTTTTTTACTATTTTACTATTTTATATTTTTACTATTATTATAGAAATAGTATTTTTCATCCGAGATGCTTAATAGAGTCAAAAAGTGAAAAACAAAAACAAAAATCCCACACACACACACACACATTGAAATAAATTTCACAAAGTTTGGGTGGGATTAATATATTTTTTCATTAGCCAAAACTGCCCCGCAAATTCCACAGAACATGTGTTAAGGGCTAAAATTCTAGCTAGTGAGGTCTAGCTTTCCTCTTTGTGGTCAGCCATCTGTCAAGGGCTAAAATTCTAGCTAGTCTGTCTAAAATATCTAATGAGTGGTCGCCAATAAATTATAAGCTTTAGCAAGAGTTAGACTTTTAGGCATTTATTAAGGAGAATAAGAATTTGGTAAAGAGAGAGAAAGGCCTACATTCATCTATCTATTAAAGGGAGAGCATGTTTCTAGCTCCACTCTCCACCAGAGTCCAAAGGGAAGAGAGCAACACAGAGCGCTAGTCTCTTCCTTCTTCCTCCCACTAGCCAACGTCACTTCCTGACGCCAAAGAAAAGACTCCTGGTCTTGCCCTCAAAGACCTTCGCTTCATGGGCGGAACTCTTCTACAGTAAGTCTCCAGCAGGTGGCGTCATTCCAATCGTTACACATGGATACTTGGACAAAGGTAGTTTTGTGTATTACCCTCTTTTTTTTTTTAACAGACTACTGCTTCTATTAGTATTTTTTGTGGGCTAATGAAGGTTAAGTGACTTGCCCAACATCACACAGCTAATAAGTGCCAAGTGTCTGAAGCTGGATTTGAACTCAGGTCCTCCTGAATCCAGGCCTGTGCTTTATCCACTGCACCACCTAGCTGCCACCCAGCTCCTATTAGCATTTATCAAAATAATCTTCAGCAGTTTTGCACAATTCAAGCAGATATTCAATATAGAGAACTTTTAAGGAAGAAGACTGCAATTTGGAAGTCACCATATCTGTAAAGCCAAAGTAATTTGTAATAATAAGCAAATGAATAAATATAAGATAATAACTTGACACAAGTTCTCCTGATATGGCTTTAGAAAGAAAAATGCCACGTCCTTGCTGTTCCCTAGAACACTAAAGGTTTAGGCTTCCAAAGACCTTTCTAGTGGGAATATTGCAAGTAGTTGAGAGATATGTATAGATCTAATCTGTTGTGGCTGCTCCGTTGAAGGAGACACCTCTCTATATTTACCATGTAGCAATTTAGGACATTTAAACAAGGATTTATGTAACATAGACTTGAAAAGTAATAAGACAACTTCTTGCAAATAAGTCTATGAGTAAAACTCAAGTATCTTGTTCACATAATACTATAAAAAAATTTATCGAGCAAACCAAGAATAGTTATTGAGAGGATGTTAGTCTAGATATGAGAATCTCCTCTCTCTGAAGGTCCTTAGAAAACATTATCTAGGATTCTATGTATCCTGAAGGTGGGTAAGTTGGTGGAAGGCTAGAGCTTAGAACACGGTATTTCCAAGCACGGAAGTAGGCCCCACCTTTGAATAGAACAATGAGGAATGGGTTGTAAAGTCAGAATCTTTGAAGAGGTCTTTGACTTGGAAGCTAGCATATCTGAGCTTGAGGGAAATATGCAATTCTGAATAGATCCTGACTATAATCTTGGACTAGACAATCCAGCAATCCTGAGCTAGAGGAGTCAGAAGGTCGAGTTTGTTCTACATCATTTCTTGGTGCCAATCAAATGCCAATTGGGCATCAGTGCTATCTAAGAAAAACAAAGACAATCAAAACTCAACTAGGACAACTCTTTTTTTTTTTTTTTTTTTTTTTTTTTTTTTAGTGAGGCAATTGGGGTTAAGTGACTTGCCCAGAGTCACACAGCTAGTAAGTGTTAAGTGTCTGAGGCCGGATTCGAACCCAGGTACTCCTGACTCCAGGGCCGGTGCTCTATCCACTGCGCCACCTAGCTGCCCCATAGGACAACTCTTGAGACAAAGGAAGATATTCAGAAGATAAAGGGGAAAATTCTCTGAAGAAATGGGATTGCAGAATGGACACTTTCAGGTCTTGGAGGAGCCATGGGGAAGAAATGAAGGGATTGAGGAGCACCTCTAGAAGAAGTCATGGAGAAATCAATGAGAGAACACCAAAAGTCAGGGCTGGACTATCCTCCAATTTCCCATATGCCCTAGCTGTGAGGGCTCTGACAACCTTCATTATCTTCTATGGAATGGGCCTTCAAATGTGAAATGTCCCAAATGCCAAAGGTTACTTCAACTATATACTTAGTGGGGAAAAACCCTATTCAATTGCATGTAAATAACATGTAGAATGCTAGGGACCTAGAAGAGACACTCGTTATTTTATTTTTGGAGGACAGGGCAATGAGGGTTAAGTGACTTGCCCAGAGTCACATAGCTAGTAAGTGTCAAGTGTCTGAGACTGGATTTGAACTCAGGTCCTCTCGAATCCAGGGCCAGTGCTTTATCCACTGTGCCACTTAGCTGCCCCCCCTCCCGACACTGGTAATTTTTTAAAGTTAGGATGTAGTAAGATTCATGTTCATTGCAATATTACTCTAATATAAAAAGAAAAAGAAAAATCCTTTCTGATCTGACTTCAGAATCTAAAATACCTGGCCCTTGGAACACTGACTCTTTGGGGGTTCCTGAGACCATTCAAGGATTGATGTTACTTGGTTCTTGGGCATGGAGAACAGTGAATTTCTTAGCTGGGGGACACGTCCTCCCTCTGAAGTTCCATATTCTGATTAAAAGTCTTAGAGAATGTTTGCTATGTGGGCTGGCTCATGGCCCACTGTTATTACCAGTCTGAAAGAAATTTAACCTTCAGGATCTTAAAACGGATTTGGCTGTAGAATGTACAAGGTCAGAATTGTGAGGGCCTAGAGAACAAAAGGGGAGATGCATGGGGATTGGGAAGGGACATTTTTAGAAACAGGAGAAATTCAGTAATCACAGAGAGTCAGATCTCAAAGTTGCCGTGAAATTGAATATGAGAGAACTAGCAGTACCCATAGAAGAGGGCCTTCAGATTAAAGAGGGCCTTCAGGGTTAGCAAAGGTCAGATGTTACAGTGTCCTGGAGAACAGGATATGCTCTACGTGGGAGGATTCAGACAACAGAAATCATCTTCTGGGCAAATGAACCTGAGAAGGGGAAAACTCAAATATCACAAGGATTTATTTTCGTGTATATATAAATACTTATATTTTCTTGAAATAATTTTGTATACAGAAACACATTTTCTGGGCCCAAATTTTGGACAGTTTTGACTAATCAAAAAAATAAGCAGGTACATTTTTCAGAAGACATCATTCCTTATCCCAACACAAATGTTACTGGGCATCAGACAGGGACAAGAAAAAAAAATAAAGACACTAAAAGAAAAAAAAGCAAAAGACCCTTAGGTCTCCAACTAGACTTTTAAAGAATTTAGTGAGATTGTTGGGGTTCATCCATCCTTGTAGAAGAGGACCAGTGATTTCAGGAGGGTGATATCTTGACATGCAAGTGAATTGGATTTGAGTGAGGTAGAACTATGCAGTCACCAGCCTCACTCTCTCCTCCAGGCTCATGGGAGTCCAGTGGCAAGACAGGGATTAGGACAACTGGAAATGGCCCCAGATGCAGGGGGAGCCCATGGCCTTTCTAAGCTCACGTCTTTACCAGGTCTTAGCAAGGCAACACCCTTGCTCTGAGAAGATAAATAATATGGTCTTGAAGGGGCCTTAGAACACAAAATATCAGAAATTCCATGCTTTATGCTCATATACACCCTTGGCTTAAATAAAGGACAGTTTGAATGAAAGAAAGGAATTTGAGATTTTTCATGGGAAATCAGTCTTTTGATTCAATTAAAATTATATTATGATTAAAAGAAAATCTGAGGTCTTTGAACATAATGCAAAAGGATATCATGAAAGTACTTCCTACTTTTTTAATAGCTCTTTCTCCTAAAAAAACCCTCAGCAGCCCTAAAAATCTGCACATCAAAATAAATGAAATTACATGCTCTTATTTCTTTGGGAAACACTATTATTGATATTCCTATTCATGTTAATGAATGGAGGGTCTTTCTCCAAAGGAAAAACAAACAAACAAACAAAAAACAAGGTGGGATATAATGAGAACTGATAAGGGTCAAGACTTATGCTTCAAAATCTGGGTATTAGAGGGCAGCTAGGTGGCGCAGTGGATAGAGCACCAGCCCTGGATTCAGGACTCCCTGAGTTCAAATCCGGCCTCAGACACTTAACACTTACTAGCTGTGTGACCCTGGGCAAGTCACTTAACCCCAATTGCCTCACTAAAAAAAAAAAAAAAATCTGGGTATTAGTTAGGCTGTTGTGCATTGAAATAATGATGGTATCAATTTTAAAAACTGAAACTTTATAGATCATTGAAGGGTAAGGCCTGAGAATCCCAACTCTTAGGACTTAGAAGGTCCTTATGTTCCAACATCAGGATATAAGTAATACTCATTTTTATTATAACAATCATGGTATTGATGAAGACAATTTACTGAGAAATGACTGATCTCCACCTACTCCCTATTCCCCAGGCCAATGAATTTCTGGGGCTAACCAGTCTTTGTCAATTCCAGACTCCTGGATCTCCCCCAAACAAACTGTCCACTCCCAGTAATTCACAAGCTTAATTCCTGGACTTCAGGTTATTATGTAAAAAGGTTCAATTACATTAAGTAGTTTCTATCTGTGAGAAACTTCCCTTTCCCAAGAACAGTCTCATAGCTCCCTCTGTTCTGTTAGCCCATATAAACCCTGTCCTTAGTCACCATCTTTGAGTATTCCTAGCATTCTTCCTTTGTGATACTCTGAGTTATAGATCCTCTGACCCAATAAAAGATGTTATTTCTCCTATATTGATTGTTTCATTAATTTTCAGGTTAACATATGGTGGTTATTTCAGGAATTTAAAGACTCTGTGTCCAGCCAGCCACCATTTTTGACTCCCAGATGCTCAGCACCAGTCGAAATCTTCTGTGTTCCAGTCTGGACTCCAAATTCAGAGCCCTGGCTTGGGTAAAGGACTCTCAAATTCAGAACTCATGTCCTTTATGCTTGAGTTCCTAAAGGCTCTTTGAATGGGGGTCTGGTTATCATCATGGATGACTTGGTAACTTTTGTCCATTCTTAGAGGTCCCCACAATACAGGGATATCTGCAGTTCGTTTTAATGGACCATGTGTATCTACTCCCAAAAGGGGACAGCTGCCGGGTTCTGTTTTCAAATCACCTACTACATGATTGCAAGTACTTGGAAAATTAGGAGAATTTGGGTTGTTAATATGAATGTATGGATGACCTAGATTTGATGGAGGTGCCTTATCCAAAGTCTTTTTTTTATGAAACCCTGGGTTAATAGGAGCGAAATGTCCTTCAACTGAACTCCAAATTCACACTAGGCCTTCCCACTAGGTAGGTAGCTGATAAAAGTCCCTAACAGGTGATTTCTTTCCCCAGGAAAGTAAATCCCTCTCTTTTGGTGACTTCTGGGCATCCTCATCCTTGCCAAATCCTCTTTTGGAATTCTGTAATCTTACCATGATGCTTTGGTATTTCCTCCATACGTGTTATAACTGAAATTGTTAAACTGCTTTTGCTTCTGTGTTGATTTTGTATCATACAATTGAAACTGAAAACACTCTGTAACCAGTGGACAAAACAAAATAAAACAAAACAAAACAAAACAACACCATTAAGTACCCTCAGAAAGAGGGAGTCCTTGAGCTGCCTTCTTAGGAAGGAGTCTCCACATGATCATCTTTCTTTATTCTTGGGACAAAATAAATTGGTATTAAGTTTTTTGTCTCTATGATCTGGTTTCCCTATAGGAGAGACGCTATGTTCTCTGATCTGTTTTGTTCATAAGAGGACAGGTACAGAAACAAATTGTAGGAGATATTATAAAACTGATTTCTTTGATCTGTTGTTTTTTTTTCTGGATTCAGCCAGATAAAAACTATATTTAATTTTCAACAGTAAAAGATGTTGCTGGGATTAGGGTTTGATTGGAAATTAGAAATGGAATTCACCCTGGAATACAGATTCCTGGCAGGCACCTGGAAGAGGTCTATTCCCAAATAAGCTATGGACTCTGACTTGCAAGGTGAAAATTCCTTTCCAGTTTTCAACTCCAACATGTAGCTGTTAGTGAGTCCTTGTCTGATGAAGAAGCTCTGGAGTGCTTAATACAGGATAGCCATCACAAGCTATTCCTCAGGTTGGGGCATATAAATTTCAAATTATCCAATTTGCCTAAGCCCCCTTATAGATCTCTTGCATTGAAAATGCAGTTGCATGTATTTCCTTCTGTAATAAAGATAGATGTGTGGTAAAATAATGGAAATGTTTAGTAATGAATTTTTGACAATAAAGCACCATGTGAAATACAAAGTACTTAGAAGAAAGATCATTTTTATTTCAAAAATTATCATATTGGTAAGATGCATGTACATTGTATTCATAATTAAATTAATCAAGAATAATAAGAATATCTTGACACAATTTTGCATGAGATGGCTTTAGCACTCAAAGCATCATGTCTCTGCTGTTCCTTAGAACACTAAAGTATCCGGGTATCCTTCATGCCTGAATGTTGGAAGTTGTTGATAACATGGATCCAGAATGTTAGGAGTTCTTTCCTGACTCTGAATGTGCCAATAGGGAGTGGATATTGAAGCCAGAATATGGGATCAGGGAGGGTTCTTAGAACCTAGAACAGGTGAGCATGATAGACATTTCTACATCAGAATCTGGGGCTTTTTCAGTCTGCAAAATTGGGAATGTCAGGATGGAGAGACAGAATGATAGAGAAAGTGGGAAATATGAAGCATTAACTTGGTGGAGTGGATAGAGCACCAGCCTTAGAGTCAGGAGGACCTGGGTTCAAATTAAGACTCAGACACTTATAAGGTTTGGTAAGCTGGGCAAGGCACTTAACCCTAATTGCATACAAAAAAAAAATGGGACTGTAATTTTCTTTCTCTGTTTTGGCTCTGCCTTGATCAGGTATAAACCCCATATTTGTGTCATAAAAGGTATTTGGTAGAACTAGTTCTTCACCTATTTTTAAAAATAATTTGTGTAGTATTGAAATTAATTGTTCTCTAAAAGTTTGGTAGAGTTCACTTGCAAACCCATATGGCACTGCAAATTTTTTTTTCTTAGGGAATTAAATGAGGGCTTGTTCAATTTATTTTTCTAAAATAGGCTTATTTAAGAATTTCATTTCCACTTCAGTTAACCTAGGAAATTTGTATTTTCAGACATTTATCCATTGCATTAAGATTGTCAAATTTATTTGCATATAGTTGAACAAAATAGCTCCTAAATATTGCTTTAATTTCTACTTCATGGGGGGTGAATTCACCCATATTATTTTTGATACTAGGAATTTGGTTTTATTCTTTCTTTTTTTAAATCAAATTAACCAAAGTTTTGTGTATTTTATTGATTTTTTTCATGAAGACACCTCTTAGTTTTATTGGTTAATTCTATAGTTTTCTTGCTTTCAATTTTATTAATTTCTCCTTTGATTTTCAGGATTTCTGATTTAGTATTTATTTTTGGAGATTTTTAATTTGTTCATTTTCTAGCTTTTTAATTTGCGTGAACAACAAAGCTCAGCAGCTAGAGATAGAAAGAGAAATTTCATTTAAAGTAACTGTACGGGGCAGCCAGGTGGCGCAGTGGATAGAGCACTGTCCCTGGAGTCAGGAGCACCTGAGTTCAAATCCGACCTCAGACACTTAACACTTACTAGCTGTGTGACCCTGGGTAAGTCACTTAACCCCAATTGCCTCAGTAAAAAAAAATAATAATAATAATAATTGTAGACAATATAAAATAGTTGGGAGTCTACCTGGCAAGACAAATCCATAAACTGTAGGAACACACTTACAAAACACTTTTCACACAAATAAAATCAGATGTAAATAATTGGGAAAATATCAGTTGCTCGTCGATAGTCCAAGATAAAATAATAAAAATGACAATTCTACCTAAATTTATTTACTTATTCAGTGCTATATGAATCAGATTATCTAAAAATCATTTTATAGCATTAGAAAAATAATTTTAAAAGTCATCTGGAAGAACAAAAAGTCAAGACTATCAAGGGAACTAATGAAAAAAAAATGTGTGCAGGAAGGTGGGCTAGTTGTACCAAATCTGAAGTTATACTATAAAGCAGCAGTCATCAAAACTATTTGGTACTGGCTAAGAAATAGAGTGGTGGTGGATCAATGGAATAGGTTAGGCACAGGAGACACAGTAGTATAGTAATCTACTGTTTGAAAAACCCAGATATTCCAACTTCTGGGACAGGAACTCAGTATTTGACAAAAACTGCTGTGAAAAATGGAAGATATTATGGCAGAAACTAGGCATAGACCAACATGTTATACTGTATACCAAAATAAGGTCAAAATATGTACATGATTTAGACATAAAGGGTGATACCATAGGTAAATGAGGAGAGGAAGGAGTAGTTTACCTCTCAGACCTATGGAGAAGAAAACAATTTATGTCCAAACAAGAGATAGAAAATATTATGAAATGCAAGATGGATGACTTTGATTACTTTAAATAATTTTTTTACAAACAGAAGCAATGCAGCCAAAATAAGAAGGGAGGCAGAAAACTGGAGAACAATTTTTAGAGCCAGTGTTCCTGATAAAGACCTCATTTCTAAAATATATAGGGAACTAAATCAAATTGAAAAGAATGCAAGTCATTCCCCAACTGAGAAATGGTCGATGAATATGAAGAGGAAGATGGCAGATGAAGAAATCAAAGCTATGTATTGCCATATTAAAAAAATGCTCTAAATCACTACTGCTTAGAGAAACACAAATTAAAACAACTTTGAGGTGCCACCTCACACCTATCAGGTTGGCTAATATGAAAAAAATAAATGTTTGAAAAGCTATGGAAAAAATGGAACACTAATGCATTGTTGGTGGAGCTCTGAACTTATCCAACAATTCTGGAGAGCAATTTGGAACTATGCCCAAAGGGCTATGGGACTGTTCATACCCTTTGACCCAGTAATACAACTACTAGGTCTGTATCCCAAAGAGATAATAGAAGAGGGAAAAGGACATCCATATACAAAAATATCTATAGCCACTCTCTTTCTGGGGGCAAAGAAGAGGAAATCAAGGGAATGCCCATCAACTGGGGAATGGCTAACAAAGTTGTGGCATATGAATGTAAGGGAATACTACTGTGCTCTAAGAAATTATGAGCAGGAGGAGTTCAGAAAAACCTGGAAGGACTTACATGAACTGATACTGAGTGAAAGGAGCAGAACCAGGAAAACATTGTACACAGTAACAGCAAAACTGTGTGATGACCAACTGTGATAGACTTGGCTCTATTCAGCAGTGCAATGATCCAAAACAATTTCAAAGAACACATGATAAAAAATGTTCTCAACATTCAGAAAAAAGAAGTATGGATTCTGAACGCAGATTGAACCATACTATTTCTATTTTTCTGTTAATCTTTTTTCCCCTTCTTTTTTGAGGTTTTTCCCTTGTGCTCTGATTCTTCTTTCAAAATATAACTAATGTAGAATTATGTTTAATGTGATTGTACATATATAACCTATATTGGGTTGCTTTCCATCTTGTCGAGAGGGGAGGGAAAGTAGGGTAGGAGAAAAATGTGAAACTAAAAATCCTATGAAAAAAATGTTGAAAACTATCCTTACATGTGACTGGAAAACAATAGAATATTTTATTAAAAAACATGGGAGATGTTCATAGGCTGAGATTGAAATTTATCAAAATATTGGGATTTTCCTGCAGAGAATATGCATGAAAAATGAAATTATGTAACATGGCTTTGGAAAATGAGAAGACACCTTTTTAGAAATCAAAGTATGGGTAAAATTCAAGTTTGTTCTTCCCATAAAACTGTGGAAAAAATTCAAACAAAAAAAGAAATAGTTACTAAGAGAATGTTCCCCTAGATATGAGAATCTCCTCTCTGTGAAGGGCCTTAGAAAAGTACATGTCTGGGCTTCTATGTATCCTGAAAGTGACTAAGTCGGTGATAGCCTAGAGCTTAGAACACAGTGTTTCCAAGCAAGAAAGTAGGCCTGACCTTTGTATTGAACTTTTTTTTTCATTAATTACCTTGATATTGTCATGTTTAAAATCTAAATTGTGGTCGCCTTAAATTAGAAGCTTCAGCACCAGTCTTTGGGCATTAAACATTTATTAAAGCATACAGGAATTAACATGGAGTTGAGAAAGTTAAGAAAAGGTCTATCTAGCCTAGAGTTCCAGGCTGGTTGGGTTCTTCCTCAAGTCCCCCTCCACGAGCCTGCTTTAATCAGGAACTCCCTAGCAAGCTGATTGTGGAAGCTTTTTATAGGTCTGGAACAGAGGCAGTCCTTACACACTGCTTCAAGCTGACTGGTTGGCATCATCCAAATCCATTGGTTTTGAAGGTGTTCTCAAGTTGAGTTCACAGTCTAGCTTCTGAGAACAATACCTTCTTAAGGGATAGTCAGGTGTGATTACAATCCAATTAACTTGAAGTAGGCTAATCAGCAGTTAATCATTCTCACTTGATTCAATCAGTCTAGATTAATCCCCAGGTGGGTCTTTGAGTATCTGCTAAATCCCATTATTTCATCACAATATGTTTGACCTTTTGTTTTTCCACCTCCTGGGAGATGCCTTCCATTTTGATGCCATGATATTGAAAGACCCATGTGCATTATAATTGAAATTAAAAGAATAAAAAAATAAAAAGTATACCTTGACCCAATTTAGCATGATATGGCTTTACTACCCAAAAGGGCATGGCTTGGATGGTTCCCAAGGCTGAGGCTCCCAGTTAACCTTCATGGAGGAAAGGTGCAAGCTGCTGATCACATACAGACAGCATTTCAGAGCTAGGAATTAATCCTGTCTCTAAATGTACTAATAGGGACAGGAAACGGAAGCCAGGAAGAACATCTGACACATCTCCACAGAGAACATGGGAGATATGGGGCAGTGCATACAGCACTGGCCCTGGAGTCAGGAGGACTTGACTTCAGTATGGCCTCAGACACTAGCTCTTTGTCCCTGGGCAAGTCAATGAATTCTAATTTCCTCCTCAAAAAAGGGAGAAGATAGTCAGAGGTTAGGAGGGCAATTTATCAAAATTATGAGATTTTAGCAAAAAGCATGAAAGATTTGAGAGTAGCCATGGAGAAGAGAAGGAGAGAAGTAGGAGCACTTGGAAGAAGCTAGAACAGAGGGAGGAGAGCTCTTAGAACATAAAAGATCCAGACCTGGACTGTCCTAAAAACTGAGATAAGCCATATGTGGGAGTGCTCTGAGAACATAAATCTTATGGTCTGGGAAGGGCCTTAGAGCAAAATAAATATGATAATTTCCATGATTTATACTCATATATAGACTTGGTTTAAAAACTGGACAGCTTGGGGCAGCTAGGTGGCGCCGTGGATAAAGCACCGGCCCTGAATTCAGGAGTACCTGAGTTCAAATCTGGCCTCAGACACTTGACACTTACTAGCTGTGTGACCCTGGGCAAGTCACTTAACCCCAATTGCCTCACTAAAAAAAAAAGAAAGAAAAGAAAAAAAAAAAAGAATGATATGGGTAAAGACCAATGTTTCAAAATATGCATATTAGCAATGCTCCTGTTCACTGTAATAGTAATGGTATCAATTTTAAATACTTTTAAAACCCTTATAGATCATTGAAGCTATGGGGTCAGAAGCCAAAATGTCAGGACTTGGAAGGTCCTTAAAACACTGAATAGCTGGGCTTACACTTAAATTTCAAAGAAGTATGCTGGAGGTGGCTGAGAGCTTAGAATCTAGAATCTTCTCTCTCTTGGTCAATTCTCCTTCTCAAGGTTCCAATTTGGAATGGCAAGTGAAGGCAAAGGATTAGATTGGGGAAGACACATAGAACTTAGCATGTCTGAGCTAGAAGGAAATATTGACTCCAGAATCTTGAAGCAGATGAGGCATAGAAGCTAGAAAGTCAGTGTTGGGACTTACTAGAACAGAGAGAGCAGTTGTTCTTGGCTAGTTCAAAGAAATGGTCAGAATCTGTGGAATTTGACTACACAGAATAACAGGACATGCAATAGCCATGGAAAAGAGAATGAGAGTAGTTGGAGAACACTGAGAAGTAGGGAAATTGGAGAGAAGTTATCCTTTATTATACCAAGTGTCAAAACTTTGACTAGCCTAGAAACAACAGTTTGGGATATCTGGTTGGTCTAAGAACATCATCCATCTGCTCTGGAACGTGTCTCAGATTAGCAAATTTCACCCACATCAAAGATTGATTGTCATCCCTAATCTTAGTCCCAAACCTACAATACTTTGGCTACATAATGAGGAGATGGGACTCATGGGTAAAGACCCTGCTTTTGGAAATACTGAAAGCAAAAGAAAAAGCAGTTGGCAGAAGAAGAGATGAATTAGTAGTGTTACAGGAACTTGGACAGACTGTGTGGGGCAGTGGAGAATATAAGGCAAGTACCTAATATGCTATGGTCCAAGAGTTATAAAGAGTGGGCCAGGACTGAACAGCTGTGCAACAACAAATAATCATAGTACCCCAAATATTGGCATTATCTACATAGTTTACAATATAGGAAGAAGGTAGGTTTTCATGGAAACAAAAAGCAAAAAAAAATACAGCAAACACCACAGATATTGAAGTAAACTGCCAAATATTTATGGTAAGGTTACTGTGCCTTTTTTGGTTACAAAAAAGCTTAAATCCCACTAAATCTGAACACCAGAAGAAGTGCTTTGGCATGAGTACCTTACTTTAGTAAAGACTTCTTTGTCCATTACTATTAAGAAAAATGGATCTTCAGCAATTATGGACACAAAATGTGGTCGTTCAGTATAGAGAGCTTTTGAGAAAGAAGTCTTCTCTTTGAAGGTCACCATATTGGCAAAAGCAATGTACATTGCAATAATAATCCAATTAATAAAAAAAAAAGAAAAGAACTTGACACAAGTTCTCATGATGTGATTTTAGAATGAGAATTGCCATGTTTTAGATGTTCCCTAGAAGAAGAAAGGTTTAGACTTCTAGGAACCTTTCATGTGGAAATGCTGGAAGGAGTTCATGTGGGAATGATGGAAATTGTTGATAGCATTGAGAGAGAATATCACTTAGGAGTTAAAAACTGCCTCTGAATGTCTGAATAGTGAGGGGAAAGTGAAGATTGAGTAGGTGATCATGACAGGCACTGGAACCCTGGCTATTTGGGCTGGATGGTAACTTAAAATGTAGAATCTTGAGTCTAATTCAGCCATGGAATCTCTAATGTCATGTGTCCAATGCAAAGCTCTACTATTGCTTCATTGATAAAGACAGGTCTCGACAGTAGAATTTGTGATAATAAATATTCAGTATTTGGGGGGGCATTATAATTTTGTGTTATGAATTAAGCATTGATAAGGGGAGAAGACTTGTGTTTGGAATCAATATATGGGCAGATGCCAGTGGTTTATAAAAAAGTAAGATAAAACAAACTTATGCAAAAAAGAAAAGAAATTTTTTAAAAAACCCACCCAGATTATGGGAAGTGGTTCCTCCAGATATGAGAACCTCCTATCTGTGATGGTCCACAGAAAACTGACCGCCAGAAATTTGAGGGACCATGAGATCAGGGAAGATTGTGCTAAGCTAAGGCTTAGAAGATGGAATTTATCCCCATAATATGAAGTCCCATTTCTGAATGGAATACTCAGTAATTGATTGTGAAGCCAGAATGCTTGAACAAGTATTTGACATGGAAGCTACAATATCTGAGCATATTGTAAACACATAATGTAGATTCCAGAGTTGAGTGAGGCTATAGAATCAGATATGTCATCTGGGGGACTGACTGAAACAGATGACAGATAGACAGAAAGACAGACGGACAGACAGACAGACAGACAGATAGACAGATAGATAGATAGAGATAGGAAGATAGAGAAACAGAGAAACATATACATACAAAGACAGATACACAGATGGATACATAGATACAAAGATACATAAATGGATGCATTGAGAAACAGACAAAGAGAGAGTGAGGTTCAAAAGCTTAAGAGGAAAACTGTCTGAAGAAATGTGATTTCAGAAGCAACAAGGTCAGGTCTCTGAGGAGCCTTAGTGAAGACAATGAGAGACTAAAGGCAGACTTAAGGGAAAGGGATACCTGATGTTGGAGAGAATACCAACCATCAGGACTACAGTGTCCTCCAATGTTCAGTCAGGGCTCTGAGAACCGACATGATCTGCTGTGCAATGGACCTTCACATGCAAAATGTCACCAGTCTCAAGCATTAAATATATTCTTTGTGGGGAAATGTTTTCCAGTCTCAGGTAAATCATGAAAAGAGAAGAATTTAGAATTTCTGGATGATGTCAATCATGTCTTTCAATTTACTATAAATTATAGACTTGGGAGACTAATAAAAAATAATCACACCTTCCACCTCACATACAAAATGTTTGATCAAATGACTGATAACTTTTTGACATAGTTTTGGGGCATATAAATTTCAAATTATCCAATTTGCCCAAGTCCCATTATAAATATGTTGTACTGCAAATGGTTAAGAAATGTATTTTGATGAGCACAAATATTGTTAATATTAGTATAACTGACTAAAGATGATGACAAACAAAATTGGCCTATTTATTGGAGCTCCACTGACCTGTGTAAATTAGGTTAAATCAGGTTATCTTAAAAGCTGTTCTTGGCCTGGGACCCGAGAGAATGCAGCCACATTGCCCTGCCATGCTCCCTGGCTCTAGAAAAATACCTGAAGCAGCAGAAAACACAAAAAGAGAGAGTATGATGATTTTCCATCCAAAGATGGCTTAGGAGGTTGGCAGAAGGGGTCTGTAGTGCCAAGGTGGGAGTGGAGCATAGCCCCATGGTTGTGCTGACACATTCAGACCCAAGGAAATAGAAACTCTTGAGAACAGTGTTATATTTGTCTATGTGTCTGATTGTGTCTCATGGTCTCTTATCTGAGATCAAGTTTCTGTTGAAAATGCCATTTTATGGGGGCAGCTAGGTGTCTCAATGGATAAAGCACTGGCCATGGCTTCATGAGGACCTGAGTTCAAATCCAGCCTCAGACTTACTAGCTGTGTGACTCTGGGCAAATCACTTAACACTCATTGCCTGGCCAAAAAAAAAAAATGCGATGTTGTGCTTTTAATTTAGAAAAAAAAAGTTTGTTTAACTGTTTCATAAAACATCCCCCAAAGAGCCTTCTTAAGAAAATAGGGGAAGGGCAGAAAGAAACTTGATTCTCTAACAGGATCTTACAAACTAATTAGAAAAGTGAATGTGGCATTAAAATACTATTTTAAAAAATTTTACAACTAGAAAAAGGCCATTTAAGTGACTGTAAGAAAGTAGTTTTGGTACAAAAAGTTGTCTGGCTTGTTTTGTAAAACTGACAGGCTCACCAAAAAAGGAAAAATCAGCAAGAAATCATCAAAAAGTTCAGGGAATTTGACTGGGCCATCAAGTTAAAAAATTTTGGGATTCATAGAAATTAAAGTTAAGTAAAATGTGTTATATACTGCTTCTTTTTAATAGATTAAAAGAAAACACAGGAAAATACGAAGTGCTTAGAATAAATGTTTCTTGGGTGAAATAATAGTAAAATGAAATTATCAATTGAGGTTCCCTGTATAATATCATTTGGAAAATAGATCCTGGTTCAAGTGAATCAATTCTGGTCTCATTTTAAGTGAAATTTATTACTATAATGCTCTATCAGGAAATTTGTATAGTTTTAAGCCGTTACCTCACTTATGTGATTTGTAATATGGAAAAGAAAAGGTCTATATTAGAGATATTGTCAGAATTTGGATTCTTTAATTTTTTGTCTTATGAATTTCTTCTTTCTTTTTTTTTTTTTCAGTGAGGCAATTGGGGTTAAGTGACTTGCCCAGGGTCACACAGCTAGTAAGTATTAAGTGTCTGAGGCCGGATTTGAACTCAGGTACTCCTGACTCCAGGGCCGGTGCTCTATCCACTGCGCCACCTAGCCGCCCCTTGTCTTATGAATTTAACTGACTGTAATAACAGTTTTCTGTGAAGTGGGCATAGTAAGAAACTTTTAGAATATCTTCAGTTGTATTTTTTTCCTCAATCAACAAGCATTTATTAGGTATATAATTACATGCTAGGCACTGTTGAGGATGCTGGTGATACAAATACAACAAATGAAGTGATCCCAGCTCACCAAGAGTTTACAGTCTAATGGGCAGGGGATATTTGTCTTGATAACTACAAATTTACTGAGCACTGACTGATCCCTACCCAGGCAGGTGAATTGTCTGGGGCTAACCAATCTTTGTTAACTCCATCTCCCCCGAACAAACTATCCCCTCCCAAAGATTCTCCAGCTTATCCCCTGGACTTTATTATGTAAAAGGACCATCTACATTAAGTGGATTCTACTTAGAGTTCAGTAGCTTCAGTTGTATTTTAAGGCTTTAAGACCTAGACACATGCTCAGTAAAGGGAATGATTTTCAAACTCTGTCTTCAGTTTCCAACTAGTAAGGTTAGATAATTGTCTACCTAAGCATGTCTAGCAACATTTTAGGATAAATTTCTAGGAAGATATTAAATCTAATGTTATATAAGGATTGGATATGGTAAAAATATTGGTTATTGGTTAATGTGCTTATTATGTGAAAGAATAAATCGCTCCTTATGCCATCCAAATTGAGAATTATTTCACTCCTGAGACATGGGTCGTGCCCTTGTCAGCATTTACCCAGATTCTTTATCTGTAGGCCATAAAAGTCTTGGGACCAAAGAAAATCCCTGTAACAGGAAGGAAAAAAAGCCTTCCCATTTTAACTCACACCTTGTTATCTGATCAGTTTCAAAGTTAGGGGCTGAGATCCATGCTCCTTAGAGAAAAGGACGTAACAAATCTTTACACAGCAGGGAAATTGTCACTATGATGTGCCTTTCAAAAAGGTACTACATGAATTTTTGAATGATAATATTTTTTGCAGAGTTCTAGGCCATAGAAACTAAAATGTTACCAAGATTTTCCAAAACAGATGTCATATATATAATATACACACATTTGTACATACATACCTTTATTCATGAGATGACCAAAAATTTTGAAAAAAAATGTAGACATTTATTACAGAATCATAACAAAGACAGGAAAGTGTTTTGCTCAGTAATAATAACACAACCCTAGGAACCACTGAGAGGTTATATCCATATCTTTCCTCTAAACAGTCTACAATTCTTACATTTAAGCTTGGAGAAAATATGATTTTCAAAAACAGGAGGAAGTCAAATGAAGGAAGGAGACCTTGCTCCTCTTTCCTCATGAAATAGGAGAAGAATCTTCACATAAAAATGCACAAACATTTTTTTTAATTTCCAATAATGCTACAATGATCAATGCTAATTTTTTCTCTGATTTGGGGGATTTTTTATGTTTTTTTGTTTATTTTTCTGTTTTTTTTTCTTTTTTATATTTTGGAAACTATGTGGTAAACTTTTATCAGTGTACTTTTTGGTCATTCCATATCAATATCTGCTGTCTCAAAATAGAGAAAAACAATGAGAAATTCAGTTGTAAGGCAGGACCTCAAAAGGTGACCCTTTGCATGAGCCAATTGCCAGATACTCAAGGAATGAAAACCAGGGGGCCTGAGCCCCATCAGTTCTGCAGTTCTGTTGAGTATTGTGCTGAGACAGCCATAGCCCAAGAAAAGGGAAGCCTTTAGAAGGCATGCTGGGCAGGGTTGTAGTTGATGGATGACGGCATATGAGGCCTTCCCTCTAATTTATCATATTCCAGAAGGAACTCCTTGGCTACTTTTCTCCAGTTAAGACAGTCAAAGAAGTAATATGTTCCCCTCTCATATGTACTGGTTTTCACTGCTGGCTCCAGGCCTGGGATCCTAGTAATCCATACTCGTTCTTCTTTGTGATATCTCCAATCTCGGTCAAAAAGCTCTACTGCTACTAAAAACTGTAACATGTCTCCTCCATTCGTGTAATAGAGATAGAAGAGCAGATCTTCTCCATATAGGCCCAGGTTTACTGCAGCCAGCTTATCTTTAATGTGAATGTTCGTTAAGTACTCAGATGGAACATGGAAGTCTATGTCTTGAGGTTGACAAGGTGAAGATGCCCAGGGTGATGCAAATGTGGGATAGAGATTTTCAGGAGAGGTGAGATTGAGGCCTAGTGTTGTAAAGTCACTTCCTAATGCAAGATGCTCCATTCCTGGGTCTCTCTTTGCTGCTCTAATAAATGTCAACAAGCCATTCATTCCAAATTGGTCCTTCAACATCCCTTGAGGAACGTTAGTAACCAGATCATCAGGTAACACCTGGATCCCTTTTTCCTGCTGGTTGTAGTTTTGTGCTGTTGAACTTTTGTCTCCAGGGAATTTAGGTCCATCTGGACTTGAAGATGTCTTCCCAAGTGTGTAGAAACTAGATTTACTATCCTCCTTACCCTTTGTTGGATTTTTATACCTGGCGCTTGGCAATGCAGGAAAATCCTCTGTGTGTACTGAAAACTCCTGAGATTGCTCCCTTGCTGGTTTTTTTACCATTCTAATATAAGGAGCTCTTGGGATTAAGGGGCTTACAAATGGAGTTGGGTTACCACTTCCTTCCCTTCTGTTTGGATGTGCTAGTGGTGGGAAATCAGAAAGTTCCAATCCTGCCACACTTTCACTTCTATCTTTTGCATTAAACATGTCACTTGACAGAGAGTTCTTCATTCCAAATGCCTGATTCCTGTTCATTCGAAACCCAGACATGGTGTTCACAGGAAAAGGTTGTCTGGAGGGTGGCTGCCCTGGCATAGAGATCATGCTTGGTGAGCCTCTGTAAGGGCTACCCAACCCTGAGCTGCTCATGCTATTTGTCCTGCTGGCCATTCCAATGCCCTGGCCCACCTGAGAGAGGTTCCTCCTATTCCTTGTATTCACAGGTAATATGCCCCTGCTGGGAGGTGGAGGCCTGTGGAGTGACCCTCTTGGGACCCCTGATGTTGGGGGGACGTGGCTTGGTAACCAAGTGCCTTGGGATGAGCTGCGATTTAACTCTGGGGTACTGCTGCCCCTTCCCCTGCCTCGAAAGCCTAGTGTCCTCTGTGGCCGGTAAAACCTCCCTCCAAAAGGAGACAGATGCCCTGGCCTGGATGGGGATGCCAGCACGCCTTCTCCTGGCCCGTGCACAAAGGTCCCAGGCTGGCTATAGGACCTGTTCTCTTCAGGGTCGTCCCTGTCGACCCCCTCTATAGACTTGCTTGCCGAGGCACCAAACATGCTGCTGGTCACCTCTGTCACTTCTTTTCCCACGTGCAGATCTGGACACTGGAAAGAGCACACCTGGGAGTGTATTTGCTCACACAAGGTCTGTCCATCAGTCCTCACCACAGAGGTGGGTCCTTTCTTCACAGTACTGGAGGCAATCAAACAGAACTGTCATTCAAACGGAATGTTACAAGAATCACCACCCACCAAGTTCTCCCTAAAAAGAATTTTCTTGTCAATGAATTCAAGATGGCCCTGTATTAACCAGGGAGTCTGCTGAGAGCAGGACTTTTACCATTTGACCTCTGCCCTGACCCCCCCTGCCACCTCTCAGGCTCAGTTCAGAAGGGGCGGACAGTGGCCAGATCTGTGGGTCTAGTGCTCTGGCATGGTAGGGAGCAGGGTCTGGGGGGTCAGGTTATATGCCTCACATGCTGTGCTGGGGTCAGGTATGTGCAGGCACATGATTGTGTAGGGAAGGGGAGGAGGTGGCATCATCCTGCCCATGCGCACACACCACCCCATGCCTAGTCCTCTGCCTCTTGCTCCTCCCTTCCTGGGCACCTGCAGCTGCTGCCTCCACTGCTGCTACCTCTGCTGCCCTCACATGGCCTCTACAGCAAGAACAGCAGTGGGTCTCTGCCACCCTGGAAAAACAAATGTCTAAAGAGCTTCTATTTTGATATCGTGATATGGAAAGACCCCTACGCATTATCATTATAGCTGAAATAATAAGAAATAAAAATTATACTTTGCCCAATTTATTGTGTTTGGCTTTAGAACCCAAAATGGCACATCTCTGATGGTCTCTAGATCACTCAAGGCTGAGGCTGACAGTCACCTTCCTGGGGCAGTGTTGGAACCTGCAAATCACAGGCATAATCTATGTCAGAGCTAGGAGTTCATCCTGTGTGTAAATGTCCTCATAAGGAGTGGAAACTGAGGCCAGAATATGGGATCAGGGAGGATCCTTAGAACCTAAAACATCAGAACCTGAGGGGCATTTATCATCCAAACTCTGGGGCTTTCTAGTGTTGAAAAATGAAATACAGTTTTCATACCCATTCTCCGATAAGATAATAAACAGGTCAGAGACATTAGTAATATCTCCTACAATGTGTTCACCCAGATCAGACAAGGCTATTTCTGCTTCTCCTACCTGAAGTAGGTATCTCACAGAAACCAGATCAGAGAATGTACAGGAAAATCATAATAACCATTTATTTTGTCCCATGAAGAAAGAACCATGATCATGTGGAGACACTTCCCAAAAGGACTCAAAGATTCCCTCTTTCTGAGGGTATATAAGGGTTAGGTTTTTTGGGTTTTGTTTTGTTTTTTTGTCCACGGATAACAGAGTGCTATCAGTTTCAGTAGTATGATAAAGGCAAAGGCAGTTTAACAATTTCAGTTATAACAAGGATGGAGGGAATACCAAAGCATCATGATAAGATTATAGAATTTTAAAAGAGGGTTTGGCAAGGATGAGGACACCCAAATGTCCCCATAAGATAGGGCCTTCCTAACCTGAGGAAAGAAGTCACCAAGTAGGACTTTTATCAGCTAGCTATCTGGGTTCAGTTTGGAGTTCAGTTGAAGGGGAATTTGCTTCTATTAACCTAGGGTTTCACAAAAAATACTTTTGGATAATAAGGTACCTCCATCAAATCAAAGTTATCCTTATACTCATATAAACATTAGTTTTTAAGATTTAGAATGCCAGTATGGAGAGACACTAGAACAGAGAAAGAGGGAGTTGTGGGGCAATGGATAGAGCACTGGCCCTGGAGTCCTGACTTCAATATGACCTCAGACACTGTCTGTGTTACCCTGTGTAAGTCAGCTAACTGATTGCCTCAAAAAGGAGAATATATTCAGAGGCTGAGAAGGCAATTTTTCAAAGCTATGGGATTTTAGCAAAGAGAAGGATAGGCTTTACAATAGCCATAGAGGAGGGAAGAAAATAAATAGGAATGGGCTGATGATTGGAAAATGCCAGAAATGGCAAAAATTGATTTTTATATATAAGTTGGCCCAAGTAGGACTTGGTAGGTAATTAATAAAACTACCTTCGTTGTAGCTTATTGATAAAACACATGGAATGTACATTTTTCCTACATGATCAAACATAAATTCAAATTTTAGCATGTGTAGGTGATGTAAAAAAAAAAGAAAAAAAATCTCATTTCAGAAACAGCAGGATGTGAGCACAAAGAGTCTCAGGACTGGTAGTTGCTATGGAGATGAAAATGAGAGAATCAGTAGTGCCCATAGAAGAGGAGAAATGAGAACAAACAAACCTCTTAGGGAAGAAAAGGTCAGATCTTTCAGGTTCCAGGAAAACAGGATATGCTACAGGTGGGAGGGCTATGAATACAGAAATCATCTGCTGGGCCAGGGGCCTCCCATTGGGAAATCTCACAACTCCCAAGGATTTATTTTCATATATATACTGGATAAACCCACACTTTATCCACTTTTAAATTAATTTAAATTTTAAGACAGCTTTTTCATAGGAAATAGTTCATTCCAATATATTTTAGGACTTTTGTGATGATAAGAAAAACAAACCAAACAAACCAAACAAAGAATTCCAAAAGTCCTTCTATCTTCACCCTGAATCTTCTTAGAATTTGGTGAGATAACTGTCCATTTTCTGGCTAGCCAACCAACCCCTCAAAATCACAGCTAAACAAATTCAGTTGCATGTATTTTTTTCTATAATAAAGACGGTTGTTTCTATTACTATTAATAAAAATGATTACTAATAAATTTTGACAGGAAAACAGCATGTGAAATATAAAGAGCTTAGAAGAAAGGTCATTTTTATTTCAAAAATCATCATATTGGTAAGATCCATGTATACTGTATTCATAATCAAATTAATCAAGAATAAAAAAGAATACTTCGACCCAATTTAGCATGAGATGGTTTTAGGACTCAAAGGGTCACATCTATAATGGTCCATAGAACACTAAAGTTTGTGGCTTCCAGGTATCCTTCCTCAGAGAATATTGGAAGTTGTTGATAATATGGATCGAGAATGTCTGAGCTAGGAGTTCAATCCTGCCTCTGAATGTACTAATAGGGATTGGAAACTGAAACCAAAATATGAGATCAGGGAGCACTAGCCTTGGAGTCAGGAGGACCTGAGTTCAAATGAATACCCAGGGGGCAGAGCCAAGATGGCTGAGGAAACACATTAAAGCACAGAGCTCTTGACACAATTACTCCCAAAACAGCAATAAAACAAGCCCTGGATGAGCAAAACACACAAAAGGATGGGCCGAGATTATTTTCCAGCCAAAGACAGATTAAAGGGGGCT
This sequence comes from Dromiciops gliroides, assembly GCF_019393635.1. Taxonomy (NCBI): domain Eukaryota; kingdom Metazoa; phylum Chordata; class Mammalia; order Microbiotheria; family Microbiotheriidae; genus Dromiciops; species Dromiciops gliroides. The sequence goes on along the minus strand of NC_057867.1, from coordinate 29,735,608 downwards.
GTACTGGGCTGTGAACAGAGTCAAACCCCATGATCGCACCAACACAGACCCCAGACAAGTTGTGCAAGAGGAACTTACCCCCAAGCCTCCAAATCAGCTGCAGCACCAGCATCTTCTGGAACTAAGCTTATGGTCTGGTGAGAGTGCTGAATAGCTGGCTGGGGGGGGGGGATAAATGGGTGTCTGTGGGAACTAAGGAGGAATTCAGCTATCCCACACCAGCAGGGAACCAGGAAGAAATCTTGAGTGGCAGGATGCCCAGGTGGGGGAGTAGGGCAGGCTTGCCAAAGATAAGAACCACAGTACACAAAGTTCTTCTGGCTGGTTAATTAGCAAGTTGGCTTGAGGTTATCTTTGGACCAGAGAACAAGCCAAGTGAGAGAAAAACCTGTACTACCTCAAACCAAAATACCTGGGATCCTCTGAATCTTGGGACAGTATAGCTTGGAAGCAGGACCCGACTGTAAGAAGAAACAAGAAAAAAGCTTATGGAGGGGAGGGGAAGAGGGGGAAGGAGTGGGGAAGTGAGTGAACCTTACTATCATCAGAACTGGCTCAAAGAGGGAATACTATACATACTCAAGTTGGTATAGTGATATATTTTTGCCATGAGGGAAAGTGCAAGGGGAAGGAGATTGGGGGGTGGGGGGAGAAGAGGGGAAGGAGGTAAGGGCAGATTGGGGGAGGGAGCATTAAAAACAAAACACTTTCAAACAAGGTGAAGATGTTCTGCATAACTGCACATGTATGGCTCATGTTGAACTGCTTGATTTCATAGCAAGGGTTGAGGAGGGAGGGAGGGAGAAAACTTTAGAATGCAGAATTAGCTCAAAGACATTAATCTCATCAGAATGGGCACAAGGAGGAAATAACATACACATCCAATTGGGAGGAGTAATCTATTGAACCTTCCAGGAAAATAAGAGGGGAAGAGGATAAGGAGGGAAGGGTGAAAGGAAAGAAGGCAGAGAGGGGAAAGGGGCAGACCTAGACTGTCCTAAAAACCTAGATTAGCCATATGTGGGAGTGTTCTGAGAACATCAATCATATGGTCTGATAAGGGCCTCAGAGCAAAAAAAAATTATGATAATTTCCATGCTTCATGGTCATATATACTCTTGGTTCAATATCAGACAGCTTGAAGCAAATAAAGAAACAAGTAAATTTTAGTTTTTTCATAGGAGATCAGTCTTTTAATCCGATTAAAATTATATTATGATTAAAAGAAAATCTCAAGTCTTTAAAAATAAGGAAAAAGGACATCATGAAAGTACTGTCTGGTTTTTGACTAGTCACTTCCACCCAAAAAAACCCCTCAAAACCCCTAAAAACCTGCACATCAATTCCATGCGATTCTTTCATGGTAAAGACTGATGCTGATATTCCTATTCATGCTAATAAATGGAAGGTCTTTCTCCAAAATACAAACAAAATAAAATAGAACAAAAACAAAGTGTGATATAATGAGGAACGATAAGGGTCAAGACTGATGTTTCAAAAATCCGGATATTAGTAATGCTCCTATTCACTGTAATCATGATGGTATCAATTTTAAAGACTTTAAAAAACCTTATAGATCATTGAAAAGTATGGGGCAAGCAGCCAAAAGGTTAGGACTTGGAAAGTCCTTAAAACACTGACTATCTGGGCTTTCACTCACATTTCAAAGAAGTATGCGGGAGGTAGCTGAGCGCTTGGAAAGGCGAATGTCCTCGTTCCAGGTCAATAATTTCTTCTCAAGGCCTCAATTTGGACTGCCAAGTGAAGGCAAAGGATTAGATTGGGAAGACACATAGAACTTTGTATGTCTGAGCTAGAAGGAAATATTGACCGCAGAAACCTCAAGCAGATGAAGTGGAGAAGCCAGAAAGTCAGTGTTGGGACTTACTAGAACAGAGAGAGAAGGACTTGTTCTTGGCTTGATCAAGGAAATGGTCAATCTGTGGGATGTGACCACACAGAATAACAGGACATGCAGTAGCCATGGAAAAGAGAATCAGAGTGGTTGGAGAACACTGAGAAGTAGAGAAATTAAAGAGAAGTGGTCTCTTCTTACACCAAAGGTCATAACTTTGACTGGCCTAGAAAGCACTGTATGGGATAGCTTGGAGGTCTAAGAACATCATCCATCTACTCTGGAATGTGCCTCAGAGTAGAAAATGTCACCCACATCAAAGATTGATTGTCATCTCTAATCTCAGTCCCAAACCTTTAATACTTTGGCCACATAGTGAGCAGATGGGACTCAATGGTAAAGACCCTGCTTTGAGAAATATTGAAGGCAAAAGAAAAAGCAGAAGGCAGAAGAAGAGATGAATTGATAGTGCTTTAGAAACAATGAACAGAACTTGGAAAGACTATGTGGGGGAATGGACCCACAGAGTCAAAAATATTTATACTTGCTCTCTTTGTGGTGGCAAGGATCTTGTATGCTATTGGCCAAGAATAGCAAAGATTGGGCTGAAACTGAACAGCTGAGCAGCAACAAATAATTGTTTGTTCTTTTTTCCTCCTAGAGCAATGAGGGTTAAATGACTTGCCCAGGGTCACACAGCTAGTAAGTGTCAAGTGTCTGAGGCCGGATCTGAACTCAGTTCTTCCTGAATCCAGGGCTGGTGCTTCATCTACTGCACCACCTAGCTTCCCCCAACAAATAATCTTAGTACCCCAAATATTGGCATTATCTAAACAATTTACAACATAGGAAAATGGTAGATTTTTCATGGATGAAAAAAGCAAAAAAATAAATACAGAAAAACAACAGATATTGAAATAAACTGGTAAAAGTTTTTGGTAAGGTTACTATGCCTTTTTTGGTTATAAAAAAAAACAAACCACAACCTAAATCCCACCAAATCTGAACACCAGAACAAGTGTTGTTGCATGTGTCCCTCACTTTAGTAAAGACTGCTGTTTTCATTACTACTAAAAAAAATGGATCTTCAGCAATTATTGACAGAAAAAGTAGATGTGAACATATACAGAGGAGTTTTTAGAAAGAAGACCTTTCTGAAGGTCATCATATTGGCAAAACCAATGTACATTGCAATAATAATCCAATTAATAAAGTAAAAGATAAGAACTTGACACAAGTTCTCATGATATGACTTTAGAATGACAACTGTCATGTCTTAGATGTTCCCTAGAACAGGAAAGGGTTAGGCTGCTAGGAACCTTTTATGTGGCAATGCTGGAAATAGTTGAGAGCAGGGAGAAAGAATGCCAGTTAGGAGTTAAAAACTGCCTCTGAATGTCTAAATAGGGAGGGGAAAGTGAAGCCAGGGTAAGTAATTGTGGAGGGCACTGGAACCCAGATTATTCGGGCTGGATGGGAACTTACAATGTAGAATCCTGAGCCTGATTCAGCCATGGAATCGCTAATATCATGGGTCCAATGCAATCCGTCAATATTGCTTCATTGACAAAGATAGCTCTTGATAATAGCATATATGATAATGAATATTCAGTATTTGGGGGCATTACAATTTGGTGATATGAATTAAGCTTTGATAAGGGGAGAAGACTTCTGTTTGGCAATCAATATATGGGTAAAATGCCAGTGATTTTTAAAGAATAAGATAATAAATTAAACTTAAGCAAAAAAAGAAAACAATTTTTTAAAAACTCACCCAGATCATTGGAGGCTGTTCCTTCAGATATGAGAACCTACTATCTCTGATGGTCCACAGAAAACTGACCATCTGGAATTTGGGGGACCATGAGATCAGGTAAGACTGTGGTAAGCTAAGGTTTAAAAGATGGAATTTACCCCCACAATACTAAATCCCACTTCTGAGGGAATATTCAGTCATTGATTGTGAAGCCAGAATGCTTGAACAAGTATTTGACTTGGAAGCTACAATATCTGAGTATATTGTAAATACAAATTGTAGATTCCAGAGCTGAGTGAGGCTATAGAAACAGGAATGTCACCTGGGGGGCTGACTAAAACAGATAGATAGATAGATAGACAGACAGACAGACAGACAGACAGACAGACATAGACAGATACAAAGTTACACAGAAACAGACAGAGAGAAAGAGGGAGAGACAGAGGGAGGGAGGGAGGGAGGGGTTATAAAGCTAAAAAGGAAAACTATCTGAAGAAATGTGATTTCAGAAGCAAGAAGGTCAAGTCTCTGAGAAGCTTTAGTGAAGAGAATGAGAGAATAAAGGCAGACTTTAGAAGAAGGGACACCTGATATTGGAGAGAAAACCTGAACATCAGGACTGGAGTATCCTCCCACATTCACTATACCATAGCAGTCAGGGCTCTGAGAACCTACATGATCTGCTGTGCAATGGACCTTCACATGCAAATTGTCACCAGTTTCAAGCATTCAATATATTCTTTGTGGGGAAAATGTTTTCCAGTCTCAGGTAAATCATGAAAAGAGAAGAATTAAGAATTTCTGGATGATATTAATCATGTCTTTCAATTTACTATATATTACAGACTTGGGAAACTAATAAAAATAATCATATCTTCCAACTCACATGCAAAATGTTTGATCAAAAGACTGATAATTTTTTGATGGAGAAATATCCAGACAATGAATATGTAAGTACCTTGAAGGAAATACAAATCTCTGAAGATCCTTCTTTGATACAGACTGTCTTTGATATTATTACTCTCAGGGGCAGCTAGGTGGTGAAGTAGATAGAGTACCAGTCCTGGATTCAGGAATAACTGAGTTCAAATCTGGCCTCAGACACCTGACACCTGCTTACTTACTTGACACTGGGCAAATCACTTAACCCACAGGAATGTAACATATCATTACCATCCAGGATGAATAAAGTATATTTCTGGAAAAAAAAACTGGTTTTAATTACTAAAGCATCATTATACACAGAGATAATATTTCCAGATCATGGCATTTTTCAGTACTTACATACAATTTAATAAAAATCCACTAAAAACATACACATAGAACCTAGATCAGAGTCCTTTCTGTCTTGGGGAGGGGAAAATTTCGGAACTAAATATCTGATTATAACAAATGTTACAAACAATCATTACATGTAAATGGTAAATAATAAAATACTTTTATGGTAAAAAAAGAAAGAAAAATACAAATTAAAATAATGTTGAGGTACCAGATGAAATCTAACAAATTTCCTAACATTACAGAGAGGGAAAAAGACAAATTTTGGAGGCGTATATGAAAAAATAGGAAAAATAATGCACTACTGGGTGAGTTGTGAACTAGTCCAACCATTATGGAGAACAATTTGGAACTAGAACCACAGGCTGATAAAGCTCTAAATTTATAAAGCCCTCTGACCCAGAAATACCACTACAACTTCTTTATGCCACAAATAGCAAAGAAAAGCAAAAAGGACCCATTTCTACAAAAATATTTATATCGGCTCTTTTTTGTGATGGCAAACAATTGGAAAGTGAGGTGTGCCCATCACAGGGGGAATGGTTGAACAAGTTGTAGTACATGATTGTCATAGAATATTATAGCCCCATAAAAAATGACGAGCAGTATAGTTTCAGAGAATCCTAGCAAGTCTTATATAAATTATGTAAAGTGAAGAAGGCAGAACTAGGAGAACATTGTACACAGTAACAGCAATATTGTAATGATGATCAACTGTTAAAGACTTAGTTACTTTGATCTAGAAAATCATAAATGATAATTCCAAAGAACCCATGATGAAAAAGGTATTCACCTCCAGAAAAAGAACTATTGAACTCTGAGTGCAGATTGCAGCATACAATTTGTACTTTCTTTCTTTATTATTTTTTGTATGTGTTTTCTTTTGCAACATGACTAATTTGGAAATATGTTCTGCATGACTTTATATGTATAATCAATATCATAGTGTTTTGCCTTCTCAAGGGGTAGGGGAAAGAAAAAAAGGAGGGAAAGAATTTGGAATTCAACATTTTACAAAATGGATGTTACATATTTTAATGGAATTGGGAAATATTTAATGGAATAAATAAAATATATTATAAAAATAAAATAAATTATAATAAATTAAAAATAATTTTATATGCACATACACATACACACACTGTGTAGGCCCAAGTTTTAGACAGATGTTACTAATCTAAAAAATAAGCAGATACATTTTTTAAAAGGACATCATTCCTTATTCCAACACAATTTCTACTAGGCATGAGACATGGATAAGAAAAACAAATAAAGACACCAAAAGGAAAAACAAAAACAACAAAAAGCCCTTGTATCTCCAAGCAGACTTTTTAAAGAATTTAGTGAAATTGTTGGGGTTCATCCTTCCTTCTAGAAGAGGACCAGTGACTTTAGGAAGGTGATGTCTTGACATGCAAGTGAATTGGATTTGAGTGAGGTAGAGGTATACAGTCATCAGCCTCACTCCCTCCTCCAGGCGAATGGGAGTCCAGTGGCAAAACATAGATCAGGACAACTGGAAATGGCCCAAGATACAGGGGGAGCCCTTGGCCTTTTTAAGCTAAAGTCTTTACCAGTTCTTAGCAAGGCAACACCCTTTCAGTAATTAAAGGCTAGGAAAGAATTCAGGCAAAAGATGGCCTAGTTTGCCTTCTAAAAAGAATCGGTTTGGGAGTCCAAGATCCTCAGGGGTTCTGGCCAGAATAGAAAAAATTTATATTTATACTCATTCTGAGACTATCAACCCCGCCCCCCAAAATCTGTACATCAAATCAAATGAAATTACATGCTCTTCTTTCTTTGGTAAACTCTGTTATTCATATTCCTATTCATGCTAAAAACGGAGGGTCATTTTCCAAAGGAAAAAAACAAAACACAACAAAACAAAAAACAAGGAGTAGTATAATGAGGTCTGATAAGGGTCAAGACTTATGTTTCAAAATCCGGATATTAGTAATGCTCCTGTGTATTGTAAGATGGTATCAATTTTAAGGCATATAAACTTTGTAGATCACTGAAGGGTGAGGCCCGAGAAGCCCAACTGTCAGGACTCGGAAGGTCCTTAAAACCTTGAATATCTGGGCTTTCATTCAAATTTCAAGGAAGTACGCACCAGGTGGCTGAGAGCTTAGACATGAGAATGTCCTCTTTCCGGGCCAATAACTCCTTCTCAAGGCCTCCATTAGGAATGGGAAGTGGAACCAAAACATTAGACTGTGGAAGACACATAGAATTTAGAATGTCTGAGCTAGAAGGAAATATTGACCCCCGAATCCTCAAGCAGATGAGGTACAAAAGCCAGAAAGTCAGTGTTGGGACTTACTAGAACAGAGAGAGAAGGACTTGTTCTTGGCTTGATCAAGGAAATGGTCAGAACCCCCATGGGATCTGAGCACACAGAATAATGGGATTTTCTGGAGCCATAGAAAAGAGAATGAGAGATGTAGGAGAACACTGAGAAGTAGTGGTATTAGAAGGAGAAGAGATCTCTTAGAAGACAAAGGTCAGAACTTTGACTGGCCTAGAAACTACTATAGGGGATAGCTGGGAGGGTTCTGAAGGACATCAATTATCTACTCTCGAATGGGTCTTAGAGTACAAAATATCACCCACATCAAAGATTGACTGCCATCTCTAGTCTTAGTCCATTGGACAGCAAGAAGGTCAAATCACCTAAAAGAAATTAATTAATACTGTTTATTGGAAGGCCACATACTGAAACTGAAGCTTCCATACTTTAGCCACCTAATGAGAAGATTAGAATCTTTGGTAAAGACTCTGCTTTGGGAAAGGTTGAAGGCAAAATCAAAAACAGATGGCAGAGGAAGAGATGAATTGTCATGGCAACAACTTGGACAGAGTGTGTGGAACAATGGGAGATAAAAGGCAAGGGCCTGGTCTGCTATGGTCCATGAGGTCATGAAGAGTTAGACAGGACTGAACAACTCAGAAACAACAAATATCCTTAGTAGCCCAAATAATTGGCATTTGCTGATTAATTTACAACATAGGAAGAAAGGTTTTTCATGGCAGAAAAAAGCAAAAAGAAAACGCCAGGCATTTGAAATAAATTACCAAAATTTTAGCTAAGATTATTGTGCTAGTTTTGGCAAGTCAAAAAAGCCTAAATCCCAAATATGTGAACAGCAGAACAAGTAGAGTTGCATCTGTACCTTATTACTAAAGACGTCTCTTTCCATTACTATTTTTTGTTTGTTTGTTTGTTTTTTTCGGGGCAATGGGGGTTAAGTGACTTGCCCAGGGTCACACAGCTAGTAAGTGTCAAGTGTCTCAGGCCAGATTTGAACTCAGGTACTCCTGAATCCAGGGCTGGTGCTTTATCCACTGTGCCACCTAGCTGCCCCTCCATTACTATTAAGAAAACTGAATCTTCAGCAATTTTGGACACAAAGATCAGTACAGAGAGTCTTTTAGAAAGAAAACCACTTTGGAAGTCATCATATCCGTAAAACCAATGTACATGGCAATAATGATCCGATTAATTAAATGAACAATGAGAACTTGACAGAAGTTCTCCTGATATGACTTTAGAATGAAAACTGTCATGTCTTAGATATTGCCTTCAACAAGATTGGTTTAGGCATCTAGGAAGCTTTCAAGTGAGAATACTGGAAGGAGTTGAGAGGAGACAGATGGAGACAGAGAGAGACAGAGACAGAGACAGAGAGACAGAGAGAGAGAGAATAGAGAGAATACACACACACACACACACACACACACACACATATACATATATATAGTAGTAGTAGGCTTCTGCCAGTCGTGAACGACCATGGATCAGCGCCTTGAAGAGCCACAGGCCACAGTGTGGCTGTACAGTCCCATATAGGAACCACAGCTCCTGCCGCAACGAGGGCATCGGAAAACTGCGCTCTCTGTTGCCCATCGGTTCCTGTGTCTCATTCGTTTTTCTTCCTCCAGAGCTTGGAGGCCCATCTCAGCTGCACACAAGCTGCTCCTGAGTACTGAACTCCATCGAGCGCGGTCCTTGGCCATCTCCTCCCAGCTGCCGATGTCTATTTCCAGAGCCCTCAAATCTTGCTTGCATACATCTCTGTAGCAGAGCTGGGGGTGTTCAGCAGGGCTTTGGCCTGAGGCTAACACGCCATAGAGTAGGTCTTTAGGAATGCACCCATCTTGCATGCAGTGCACATGACTGAGCCAGCGCAGCCATCTTTGTTTCAGTAGCATGTAGATGCTCAGAAGTTGCTAGTGTTGGAGCACTTCTGTGTTGGTGATCCTATCTGACCAAGATATGCCAAGGACATATACATATCTGTGTGTGTGTGTGTGTGTGTGTGTGTGTGTGTGTGTGTGTGTGTGTATGTAGGAGTTAATAGCTGCCACTAAATGTCCAAAAGAGAAGGGAAAGTGAAGCCAGAGTAGGGGATCATGGTGGGCACTCAAACTCATAGTTTGTGGGCTGGATGGTAACTTTCAACGTAGAATCCTGAGCCTGATTCATCCATGGAATCTCTAATGCTGTGAGTCAGAGGGACTAGACATGGGATAGGGGGAGAGGTTCAGGAGCTGAGAATGGACACTGAGAAATAGGAGGGTTTTAGCACATAGGCTGGTGTAGCCATGGTGAAGAGAAGGTAGGAAGTCGGAGAGTAGTCTGCAAAAGGGACATCAGAGCAGAGAAAGCCCTGAGACCCCAAAGGGCAGATCTTGGAATGTCCTGGAACAGAAATGACTGGCATTGTATGGGCCATGGAAGAGAAAGTGACACATTTGTTAAGGAGGAATTCTCAGATAGATTCTTACTTGGCCCAAATATTGAACTATTTAGATCATTTGAAAAAGAAAAAAGGAGTCAGAGTCCTATTATGACATCAAACCTAAATTCTAATTTAATTTTCAGGATGCATTGGAGACACAAAAAGAAAAAAAGAAAACATCTGACATCCTTATCCACAGAGCCTTAAGATTTCAATGAAAACATTCAATGAAAAATTTTACGTGCCCCTCAAATATCTTACAAACCCCAAAAATCTATGAAATCCAATGCAAACCTCTACAATTGGTTTATTGATAAAGATAGCTCTTGATAGTAGTATTTGTGAAGATGAATATTCAGTGTTTGGGGACATTAACATTTTGGTGATATGAATTGAGGACTTATAAAGAGAGAAGACTTCTCTTTGGAAATCAGCATTCAGGGAACACGCCAGTGATTCCTTAAAATAAAATAATAAATTAAAATTAAGCAAAAACAAGATGAAACAAAACAAAACCAGATTTAGGAGGTGGCTCCTTTCAAAAGGAGAATATCCTATGTGTGATACTCTGTAGAAAACTGGAAGTCTGGCCTGTCAGATACCATGAGAGCAAGCCAGCTTGTGGTAGCCTAAAGCTTAGAAGACAGACTTTCCCTCCATGATAGAATTCCCAGCTCTGAGTGGTACAACCAGGAATTGATTGTGAAGCCAGAATTCTGGAACAAATATTCTACTTGGAAACTGGAATATCTGAGCATGTTGTAAATAGACAATTTAGATTCCTAAACCCAGTGGGGCAATAGAAACAGGAGTGTCAGTTGGGTGACTGACTAGAACACACAATAAGAGGGAGAGAGAAACCTTCAGAAGCCAAAGAGGAAAATAGTGTGAAGAAATGGTATTTCAGTACCAAAAAGATCAATCTCTGAGGAGCCTTAGAGAACACATTAAGACAATGAAGATAGCTTTTAGAAGAAAGGATATCTGATGACAGAGCGAATACCCAATGTCAGGACTGGAGTGTCCTCCAGTTTTCAATATAACACAGTTGTGAGGGCTCTGAGAATCGGCCTTATCTTTTGTGGAATGGGTCTTCAAATGCAAAATGTCACAAATTCCAAGCATTACTTTAAATATATTCTTTGTGGGAAAAATATTTTCCTATCCTAGGTAAATAATGAAAAGAGAAGAATTTAGAATTTCTGGATGATATCAATCATTTCTTTCAATTTACTTTATAGGATATACTTGGGAAACAAAAAAATATCACATCTTCCACCTAACATCGAAAAATTTTTGATGAAATGACTGAAAAATTTTTGGTTGAAAAAATCCCAGACATTGAAATATACAATAACCATGAAATAAATGCAACAGGATGAAGATCCTTGTTTGGTAATCATTGATAAGATTACTATTGAAAGTGAATATATCAACATTGAGTGTTGATCTACTGTGATGGACTATATTCTTCTCACCAATGCAATGGTACAGAAGAGTTTCAGGGAACTCATGATAGAAGAGGATCTCCAAATCCAGGAAAAAAAAAAGAACTGTGGAGTAGATGCTGAATGAACCATATTATTTCTTTTGTTTTTGGTGCTGTTGTTTTTTCTATTTTGAGGTTTTTCATCATTGCTCTGATTCTTCTCTTATAACATGACTAATGCAGAAATAGGATTAATGTTATTATATGTATATATATATATATAAAACCTATATCAGATTACCTGCTGTCTAGGGGAGGGAGGAGGGAGGGGAGGGAGGGAGAAAAATCTGAAATTGGAAAGCCTGTATAAACAAAAGTTGAGAACTATCTTTACATGTAACGGGAAAAAAAATACTTTATTAATTAAAAAAAAAGAAAGTGAATATAGTATATTTTTGAACAAAAAAATCTCAGCTTTCAATAACTGAAGCCACATTAGACACAGAAAAACTATACCCAGATCAAAGTAACCTGATAGGTACAGTTTAATAAAAATCCATTGAAAACAATTTAAGGGGCAGCTAGGTGGCACAGTGGATAGAGCACTGGCTCTGTATTCAGGAGGACCTGAGGTCAAATCCAGCCTCAGACACTTGACACTTACTAGCTGTGTGACCCTGGGCAAGTCACTTAACCCCAATTGCCTCACCAAAAAAAAAATTAAAATCAAATTTACAAATCATAGGCAGGCATCTCTTTGGAACCAAAAGTATCATGTCTTAGAATGTCCTTAGCTCTCTGAATGCCTGGGCTGTCAGTTCCCTTTAAAGGTCAATTGAGAGGTAGCATACTGAACGAAGGTAGGCATAAGTCCCAATTCTGAATGTCCCCTTCTGGAATGGGGATATGAGTGCAAACCAAACCTGAGAGCACAAAGGATCAGACCTTTGAATGGGATACAAACCACCCTGTGTGGTACCTGGAATCCCTCTGAAAACATGAATCAGAATCAGCTCTGAAAGAAGCCTTAGAATGCAAAAAATTTAATAGCAAAAAGTCCTTTTCATATACATTATAAGTAACCTCAATTATGGCACATTTCTAGTGACTTTCAAAAACAAAGAACATTTTGAGGAGACAATCAATTCTTTCTGCCAATTTCATTTCTATTCGGCCATAGCGATGCTTGTATACAGATCACCCTTTCACAACAACACAGCCAAAACACTGAGTTGAAAGTACTCTCTACTTTTTGGAAAGCCAGAAAACCTGCCCTGAAATTGAGCTCACTTGGACACCAAAACAAAGGCAGTTGCCTATCAGTCCTGCTTTGTTCAAGCCTGTTATGGATATTTCCATGAATTCAATGAACGAAGAGCCTATTTCCTCAACCATATGAAAGTGTAGCCTTTCAGACACTAAGAAGAGACACAGGTCAGGTTTAGAAATGTGCCTTTCAGTAAGATGCACGGGCATTCTAATGATTATCAAATGAAAATAGAAAGAAAAATGCTTTAAAATGATAGGAGTTTATGGCCTTAAAAAACAAAACTTATGGTCGTCATCGCGCCTTGGAAAACTGAAGTTGGGGCTTCCCAGGTCCTTTCAAGTATATATGTTGGAGGGGTCCTGGAAACGAGAAGACAGAATTTCCTAACTGGGGGATAAGTTCTGCCTCTAAATGCCCAGATTTTAATTGTAAAACTGAGAACCAGTAATAGATGGGGGATGGCTCATGGAACATACAATGTATAAGTCATTAAGGAAATTTGGGATTCAGGATCAGGAACTGGATGACATGGCAGAATCTACAATGCCAGAATGGTGAGGGCATAGAGAAGAGAGAGGGGGAGATGTACGGGGGCTGGGAAGGGACATTTTCAGACACAGGAGGATTTCAGTAATCACAGAGGGTCAGATCTCAAAGTTGCCATGGAATTGAATATGAGAGAACTAGCAGTACCCATTAAAGAGGGCCTTCAGATTAAAGAGGGCCTTCAGAGTAGCAAAGGTCAGATGTTACAGTGTCCTGGAGAACAGGATATGCTCTGCGTGGGAGGATTCAGACAACAGAAATCATCTTCTGGGCAAATGGACCTGAGTAGGAGAAAACTCAAATATCACAAGGATTTATTTTCCTATACATATACATTTTTTCATATATATTCATATCAATACTTATATTTTCATAAAATAATTTTGTATACACAAATACATTGTGTGGGCCCAAATTGTGGACAGTTTTTACTAATCAAAAAAATAAGCAGGTACATTTTTCAGAAGACATCATTCCTTATTCCAACACAAATGTTACTGGGCATCAGACAGGGACAAGAAAAAAAAATAAAGACACTAAAAGAAAAAAAAGCAAAAGACCCTTAGGTCTCCAACTAGACTTTTAAAGAACTCAGTGAGATTGTTGGGGTTCATCCTTCCTTGTAGAAGAGGACCAGTGACTTCAGGAGGGTGATGTCTTAACATGCAAGTGAATTGAATTTGAGTGAGGTAGAGCTATGCAGTCACCAGCCTCACTCTCTCCTCCAGGCTCATGGGAGTCCAGTGGCAAGACAGGGATAAAGACAACTGGAAATAGCCCCAGATGCAGGGGGAGACATTGGCCTTTCTAAGCTAAGGTCTTTACCATGTCTAAGCAAGGCAACAAACTTTCAGTAATGAAAGGCTAGGTAAAATTCAGGCAAAAGATTGCTTAGTTTGCCTTCTTAAAAGAATCAGTTTGGGAGGCCAAGATCCGCAGGGTCTCTGGCCAGAATAGAAACACCTGCAATATACATTCATTCTGAGCCCATCCACCACCCGAATATGTGCAAGAGGACTGGCTTGAGATCTACTATTGGCCAATCAGTGAGAACTGGCCATTTTAAGGCCATGCAAGCCCTCAACCCCAAACAAGACACATGCACAGTTAAACAAATGCAATTCCAAGTAATTCTTTATTCAGCGAAGACTGTTGTTCCTATTGTTATTAATAAACATGACTATCAAGAATTTTTTCATAAAAAACATAAATATTTAAAGAGATTATAAGGGAGAAGACTTCAATTTTGATTCCATGCCATTGAAGGAGCTATGTACATTATAATTATAAGAGAAATAATAATAAAAAAAATTATACGTTGAACCCAATGTAGCATGATTGGCTTCAGATCCCCAAATCGCATGTCTTGGATGGTAGCTAGAACACTCGACCCAGAGGCTGTCAGTTACCCTTCATGGGGCAATGTTGGAACCTGAAGATCACATGCATGTTGTATATCAGAGCTAGGAGTTAATCCTGTTTCTAAATGTACTAATAGGGTGTGGAACCTGAGGCCAGGATATAGGAACAGGGAGAGTTATTAAAACCTAAAACACCTGACACAGACAGGCATTTCTAATGCAGACTCTGGGGCTTTTTAGACTGTAAAAGCTGGAATGCCAGTACAGAAAGATGCTAGAACAGGGAAAGTGGGAGACATGGGCAGCAGATACAACACTGGCCCTGGAGTAAAGAGTCAGGAGAACCTGACCTCAATATGGCCTCAGACACTAGCAATATGATCCTGGACAAGTCAGTTAACTATCTCAAAAAAAGAAGAAGACACCGGGACGATAAGAAAACAATTTATGAATACGAGGGGATTTTAGCAAAGAGAATGACAGGCTTGAGAATAACCATGGAGAAGGGAAGGAATGAAGGAGACACACTTGGAAGGAGCTGGATCAGAGTTAGGAGAGCTCTAAGAACATAAAAGGGCAGCCCTGGACTCTCCTTTTTTCAAAATTTTTGTTGGGCAAGGGGGATAAGTGACTTGCCCAGGGTCACACAGCTAGTAAGTGTCAAGTGTCTGAGGCCACATTTGAATTCAGGTCCTCCTGAATCCAGGGCCAGTGCTCTATCCACTGGACCACCCAGCTGCCCCCTGGACTCTCCTAAACACTGAGATAAGCCATATATGGGAGTGCTCTGAGAACATAAATCATATGGTCTGGAAGGGGCCTTAGAACACAAAATATCAGAAATTCCATGCTTTATGGTCATATACATTTTTGGCTTAAATAAAGGACAATTTGACAGAATGAAAAAAAGTAATTTGAGATTTTTCATGGGAGATCAGTCTTTTGATTCAATTAAAATTATATTATGATTAAAAGAAAGGGGCAGCTAGGTGGTGCAGTGGATAAAGCACTGGCCCTGGATTCAGGAGTGCCTGAGTTCACATCCAGCCTCAGACACTTGACACTAGCTGTGTGACCCTGGGCAAGTCACTTAACCCCCATTGCCCCGCAAAAAAAAAGAAAGAAAATCTGAGGGGGCAGCTAGGTGGTACAGTGGATAAATCACTGGCCCTGGAGTCAGGAGGACCTGAGTACAAATCCGGCCTCAGACACTTAACATTTACTAGCTGTGTGACCCTGGGCAAGTCAGTTAACCCCAATTGCCTCACCAAAAAAAAAAATAAATAAATCTGAAGTCTTTGAAAATAACGCAAAAGGATATCATGAAAGTACTTTCTACTTTTTGACTTAGCTCTCTCTCCTAAAATACCCCTCAAAAACCCTAAAAAATCTGCACATCAAGACAAATGAAATTACATGCTCTTCTTTCTTGGGTAAAGACTATTATTGTTATTCCTATTCATGCTAATGAAAGGAGGGTCTTTTTCCAAAGGGAAAAAAAAAAAAACATTACAAAAAATGACAAAAAACAAAAACAAGGTGTGGTATAATGAGAACTGATAAGGGTCAAGACTTATGTTTCAAAATCTGGATATTAGTAAGGCTGTTGTGTATTGAAATAATGATGGTATCAATTTTAAAAACTGAAACTTTATAGATCATTGAAGGGTGTGGCCTGAGAACCCCAACTGTTAGGACTTGGATGGTCCTTATGTTCCAACATCAGGATTTAAGTAATACTCGTTTTCATTATAACAATCATGGTATTGATGAAGACAATTTACTGAGAAATGACTGATCTCCACCTACTCCCCATTCCCAGGCCAATGAATTTCTGGGGCTAACCAGTCTTTGTCAATTCCAGACTCCTGATTGACTTATGGATCTCCCCCAAACAAACTATCCACTCCCAGTGATACACAAGCTTAATTCCTGGACTCTAGGTTATTATGTAAAAAGTTTCAATTACATTAAGTAGTTTCTGTCTGTGAGAAACTTCCCTTTCCCAAGGGCAGTCTCATAGCTCCCTCTGTTCTGTTAACCCATATAAACCCTGTCCTTAGTCACCATCTTTGAGTATTCCTAGCATTCTTCCTTTGTGATACTCTGAGTTATAGATCCTCTGCCCCAATAAAAGATGTTATTTCTCCTATATTGATTGTTTCATTAATTTTCAGGTTAACATATGGTGGTTATTTCAGGGATTTGAAGACTCTGTGTCCAGTCATCCACCATTTTTTTTTTTTTGCAGGGCAATGAGGGTTAAGTGACTTGCCTAGAGTCACACAGCTAGTAAGTGTCAAGTGTCTGAGGCTGGATTTGAACTCAGGTACTCCTGAATCCAGGTCTGGTGCTTCACCACTGTGCCATCTAGCTGCCCCCAGCCACCATTTTTGACCTCCAAATGCTCGTCGCCACCCAAAATCTTTTGTGTTCCAGTCTGGACTCCAAATTTGGAGGCCTGACCTGGGTAAAGGATTCTCAAATTCAGAACTCACATCATTTACAGTTGAGTTCCTAAAAGCTCTTTGAATGGCGGTCTAGTTATCTCCATGAATGACTTGGTAACTTTTGTCCATTCTTAGAGGTCCCCACAATACAGGGATATCTGCAGTTCGTTTTAATGGACCATGTGTATCTACTCCCAAAAGGGGACAGCTGCCGGGTTCTGTTTTCAAATCACCTACTACATGATTGCAAGTACTTGGAAAATTAGGAGAATTTGGGTTGTTAATATGAATGTATGGATGACCTAGATTTGATGGAGGTGCCTTATCCAAAGTCTTTTTTTTATGAAACCCTGGGTTAATAGGAGCGAAATGTCCTTCAACTGAACTCCAAATTCACACTAGGCCTTCCCACTAGGTAGGTAGCTGATAAAAGTCCCTAACAGGTGATTTCTTTCCCCAGGAAAGTAAATCCCTCTCTTTTGGTGACTTCTGGGCATCCTCATCCTTGCCAAATCCTCTTTTGGAATTCTGTAATCTTACCATGATGCTTTGGTATTTCCTCCATACGTGTTATAACTGAAATTGTTAAACTGCTTTTGCTTCTGTGTTGATTTTGTATCATACAATTGAAACTGAAAACACTCTGTAACCAGTGGACAAAACAAAATAAAACAAAACAAAACAACACCATTAAGTACCCTCAGAAAGAGGGAGTCCTTGAGTTGCCTTCTTAGGAAGGAGTCTCCACATGATCATCTTTCTTTATTCTTGGGACAAAATAAATTGGTATTAAGTTTTTTGTCTCTATGATCTGGTTTCCCTATAGGAGAGACATTATGTTCTCTGATCTGTTTTGTTCATAAGAGGACAGGTAGAGAAACAAATTGTAGGAGATATTATAAAACTGATTTCTTTGATCTGTTGTTTTTTTTTCTGGATTCAGCCAGATAAAAACTATATTTAATTTTCAACAGTAAAAGATGTTGCTGGGATTAGGGTTTGATTGGAAATTAGAAATGGAATTCACCCTGGAATACAGATTCCTGGCAGGCACCTGGAAGAGGTCTATTCCCAAATAAGCTATGGACTCTGACTTGCAAGGTGAAAATTCCTTTCCAGTTTTCAACTCCAACATGTAGCTGTTAGTGAGTCCTTGTCTGATGAAGAAGCTCTGGAGTGCTTAATACAGGATAGCCATCACAAGCTATTCCTCAGGTTGGGGCATATAAATTTCAAATTATCCAATTTGCCTAAGCCCCCTTATAGATCTCTTGCATTGCAAATGGTTAAGAAACATATTTCATGTGCACAAATATTGTTAAAAATGATGCGAATTGACTAAAGGTAATGACAAACCAAATTGGCCTGTTTATTGGAGATCCTTGGCTTGTCTAAATTAGGTGAAATCAGGTTATCCTAAAGAAAAGCTGTTCTTGTCCTGGTAACCCAGAGGATGCTGCCAGCTGGCCCTTGTCCTGCTCTCTAGCTCTAAGAAAAGTCCTGGAGCAGCAGAACACACAAAAGTAGAGGGTGAGATGATTTTCCAGCCAAAGGTGGCTTGGGAGGTCAGCAGAAGGGGTCTGCAGTGCCAGGGTGGAGTGGAGCCCAGCCCTATACTTTTGCCAAAATAGATCCAGACCCAAGTAAATAGAAATTGTTTGGAATTGTGTTGTGTGTGTCCATGTATTTGATTGTGTCTCCTTGTCTCTTACGTGTGTCCAAGTTTCTGTTAAAAATCTAATTTTGTGCATGGAATTTAGAAGGAAATTTTGTTTAACTGTTTGATAAAACTAACCCCAAACTGCTTTCTTAAGAAAATAGGATAAGGACAGAAAGAAACTTGCTTCTCTAACAGTATCTTGCAAACTAATTAGAAAACTGAATGTGGCATTAAAATACTAAGTTAAAATTCTTACAAACTAGACAAAACAAGGTCATTTCAGTGACTATAGGAAAGCAGTTTTGCTATAAAAGGTTCTCTGGATTGTTTTTGTAAAGCTGACAGGCTCCACAATAAAGGAAAAGTTTTGTCTCAGCATGAAATCATCAAATAGGTCAGAGTATTTGATTGGACCATCTAGTTAAGAAATTTGGGGATTCATATAAACTAAAGTTATATAAAATGTGTTATATTCTGACACTTTTTAATAGATTAAAATAAACAGGAAAATATGAAATGCTTGGAATAAATGGGTTTTGGTTTTAATAATAGTAAAATTAAATTATCAGGGGCAGCTAGGTAGCACAGTGGATAAAGCACTGGCCCTAGATTCAGGAGGACCTGAGTTCAAATCTGACCTCAGACACTTGACAATTACTAGCTGTGTGACCCTGGGCAAATCACTTAACCCCAATATTCTCAACTACCCCCCCAAATCAAATTATCAATTGAGGTTCTCTATATGATATCATTTGGAAAATAGAACAAGGTGTAATTGAATCAATAGTGGTCTCATTTTTATTGAAATTTATTACTATAATGCTCTATCAGGAAATTTATATAGGTTTAATCTCTTACCTCACTTTTGTGATTCGTGATAGGTAAAAGAAAAGGGCTATATTAGAAATATTGTCTGAATGTAGATTCTTTAAATTCTTTTCAGTTATGAATTTAATTGACTGGTATAATGATTTTCTGTGAAGTGGGCATAGTAAGAACCTTTTAGAATATCTTCAACTGTATTTTAAGGCTTTAATATCTAGACACATGCTGAGTAAAGGCAGTGATTTGGTTTTGTTGAGAGCCAGAAAAAAATCAGTCTCTAACCAATGGATTATACTAAGAATGACTTTCAAATACTTTCTTCAGTTTCAAACTAGTAAGGTTAGATAATCGTCTACTTATTCGTGTCTAGTAATCTTTTAAGATAAATTTCTAGGAAGACATTAAATCTAATATTACATAAGGATTGGATAAGGGAAAATATTGGTTATTGGTTAATGTGCTTATTATATGCAAGAATAAATATCTCCTTGTGCCATCCAATTTGAGAATTATTTAACTCCTGTGAAAAGAGCCACACCCTTGTCAACATTTAGCCAGATTCTTGCAAAGCTACAAAAGGCTTAAGACCTAAGAAAGCTTTCCCATTTTAACTTAAAGCTTGTTATGTGATCAGTTTTAAAGGTAGGGGCTGAGGTCTCAGCTCCTTAGAGAAAAGGAGGTAAGAAATCTTTACACAGCAGGGAAATTGTCAATAGGTAACTTTCACAAAGGTATTACATGAATTTTTTAATGATAATATTTTTTGCAGAGTACTAGCACATAAAAATTAAAATGTTACCGACATTTTCCAAAATAGATGTCAGATATATAACACATACACATTCATACATACATACCTTCATTCATGTGATGTCCGAAAATTTTGGAAAAAAAATGTAGACATTTATCACAAAATCATAACAAAGACTGGACAGTGTTTTCTTAATTCTGGAAAGATGAAACTCAGTAATAATAACACAACCCCAGAAACCATCCAGAGCTTGTGGCTATATCTTCGAAAGAGTCTGCAATTCTTGCATTTAAGCGTGGTGAAAAAATGATTTTCAAAAACAGAATGGAGGAAGTCAAATGAAGGAAGGAGACCTTGCTCACCTTTCCTAATGAAATGCAAGAAGAATCTTCACATAAAAATGCACAAACTTATTTTTTTTTACCAATAGTGCTACAATGAACAATGCACATTTTGTTCTCTAATTGTTGTTTCTTTTGTTGGATTTTCTGTTTTTTTTTTCTTTTTTGCCTTTTGGAAACTATGTGGTAAACTTTTATCAGTGTACTTTTTTGTCATTGCATATCAATGTCCGCTGTCCAAGCGAAGTGGAAACATTCAGATCCTGCTCAAAATAGAGAAAAACAATGACAAATTAAGTTGTAAGGCAGGACCACAAAGGGTGACCCTTTGCATAAGCCAATTGCCAGATCCTCAAGGAACAAAAACCAGGGTGCCTGAGCCCCATCAATTCTGCAGTTCTGTTGAGTATTGTGTTGAGACAGCTATAGCCCAAGAAAAGGGAAGTCTTTAGAAGGAGTGCTGAGCAGGGTTGTACTTGACAGATGAAGGCATATGAGGCCTTCCTTCTAATTTATCATATTCCAGAAGGAACTCCTTACCTACTTTGCTCCAGTTAAAACAGTCATAGAAGTAATATGTTCCCCTCTCATATGTACTGGTTTTCACTGCTGGCTCCAGGCCTGGGACCCTGGTGATCCATATTTGTTCTTTTTTGCGTTATCTCAAATCTCAGTCAAAAAGGTCTACTGCTGCTAAAGCTGTAACGGGTCTCCCTCCATTCGTGTAATAGAGATAGAAGAGTAGATCTTCTCCATATAGGCCCAGGTTTACTGCAGGCAGCTTATCTTTAATGTGAATGTTCGTTAAGTACTCAGATGGAACATGGAAGTCTATGTCTTGAGGCTGACAAGGTGAAGATGCCCAGGGTGATGCAAACATGGGATACAGATTTTCAGGAGAGGTGAGATTGAGGCCTAGTGTTGTAAAGTCACTTCCTAATGCATGATGTTCCATTCCTGGGTTTGTCTTTGCTTCTCTAATGAATGCCAACAAGCCAGTCATCCCAAATTGGTCCTTCACCATCCCTTGAGGAATGTTAGTAACCAGACCATCAGGTAACACCTGGATCCCTTTTTCCTGCTGGTTGTAGCTTTGTGCTGTTGAAATTTCATCTCCAGGGGATTTAGGTCCATCTGGACTTGAAGATGTCTTCCCAGGTGTATACAAATTAGATTCACTGTCCTCATTACTCTCTGTTGGATCTTTAAAGCTGGAGCCTGGCAATGCAGGAAAATCCTCTTTGTGTACTGAAAAGTCTTGAGATTGCTCCCTTTCTGGTATTTTTACATTTCTAACATAAGGATCTCTTTCAGCTAAGAGGCTTACAAATGGAGTTGGATTACCACTTCCTGTCCTTCTGTTTGGATGTGCTAGTGCTGGGTAATCTAAAAGGGCCAATCCTGCCACATTTTCACTTCTAGCTTTGGCATTTAAAATGTCATTTAACAGAGAATTCACCTTTTAGTGATTGGGAACCTACTGCCTTCCAAAGTATTCCATTTTGTCTTTCTTTACAACAGCTAGATCTGCTCGCCAAAATTTGGCCCAATTGCTTCTAGTTCTGTACTGCTGCTTCTCACCTAATTTTTTTTTTACTTTAAATAAAAATATTTATTTTAAAAAAACATGACTAATGCAGAAATTTGTTTAATGTGATCGTACATATGTAACTTATATCAGATGGCTTTCTGTCTTGGGGAGGTTGGGGGGAAGGGAACTAAAAATCTTATGAAAAAATGTTGAAAATTATCTTTACATGTAATTAGAAAATAAAATATTTTTATGATTAAAAACAAAAAAACAGGGGGCAGCTTGGTGGCGCAGTGGATAGAGCACCGGCCCTGGATTCAGGAGGACCTGAGTTCAAAAACAGCCTCAGACCCTTGACACTTACTAGCTGTGTGACCCTGGGCAAGTCACTTAACCCTCACTGCCTGTCAAAAAAAAAATCAACCAACCAAACAAACAAAAACAAAAAACAAAACAAAACAAAAAAAAAGCACTTTAAAATCAACTTTACAAATCATAGACTGGCATTTCTTCGGAACCAAAAGTGTCATGTCTTAGAATGTCCTTGGTACTCTGAATGCTGGGGCTGTCAGTTTCCTTTAAGTGTCAATTGAGAAGCACCATACTGAACTGAAGGTAGACATAAGTCCCGACTCTGAATGTGCCTGTTTGGAATGGGGATATGAGAGCAAACGAAACCATAAAACACAAAAGTCAGACCTTTGAATGGCCTACAAACCACCCTGTGTGGTAGCTGAAAAACCTCTGAGAGCATGAATCAGAATCAGCTCTAATAAAAGCCTTAGAACGCAAAAAATTATAAATGGCAAAGAATTCTTTTCATATATTTTCTAACTGACCCCAAATATGGTACATTTCTAGTGACTAATGATAACTACAAATTTACTTAGAACTGACTGATCCCCACCCACTCTCCATTCCCATGTCACTGAATTGCCTGGGGCTAACCAAACTTTGTCAATTCCAGACTCTTGAGTGCCTTATGGATCTCCCCCAAGTAAACTATCCCCTCCCAATGATTCCCCACCTTACTCCTTAGACTTTATGTTATTATGTAAGAGGGTCCACCTATATTAAAGAGTTTCTGCTTAGAGTTAAGTAGAGTCAGGAGCAGTTCTATAGTATCTTTTGTCAAAGGTTCATTTACATTAAGTAGTTGCATGTAACTCTGGAGCAGTCTTTTGGTTCCCTTTTTTTTTTTTTTTTTTTGCAGGGCAATGAGGGTTAAGTGACTTGCCCAGAGTCACAGAGCTAGTAAGTGTCAAGTGTCTGAGGCCACATTTGAACTCAGGTCCTCCTGAATCCAGGGTCGATACTTTATCCACTGCGCCACCTAGCTGCCCCCTTTGTGGTTCCCTTTTATTCTGTTACCCCATAAAAACCTTGTCCTTGGTTCCCATCTTTGGGTATTCCTAGCTTCTTGTTTTGCAATACCAGGAGCTATAGTCCCTCTGCCCCGATTAAAGACCTTATTTCTCTTGTATTGATTGTTTCATTAATTTACAGGTTAACACTTTCAAAAACAAGGAAGATTTTGAGGAGACAATGAATTCTTTCTGCCATAGTGATGCCAGTAAACAAATCACCCTTTCACAACAACACAGCCAAAAGACTGAGTTGAAAGTACTGTCTATTTTTTTGGCAAGCCAAAAACACCTGCCCTGAAATTGAAATCACTTGGACACCAAAACAAAGGCAATTGCTTCTTAGTCCTGCTTTGTTCATGACTTTTATGGATATTTCTATGAATTCAATGAATGGCAAGCATATCTGCACAACAATGTGAAGGTGTAGCATAATAGACACTTCGAGGAGCCACAGGTAAGGTTTAGAAATGTGCTTATCAGTAAGATGCATGTGCATTCTAATAATTACCAAATGAAAGTAGAAAGAAAAATCCTTAAAGATGATAGGATGTTATGGCCTTAAAAGCCAAAACTTATGGTCTTCATAGTCCCTTGGAAAACTGAAGCCTTGGGCTTCCCAGGTTCTTTCACAGGTATATGTTGGAGGGGTCCTGGAGCTGAGAATACATAATTTCCTAACTGGGAGATAAATCCTGCCTCCGAATGCCCAGATTTTAAGTAGAAATCTGAGGACCAGTACTAGATGGGGGACGGCTCATGGAACAT
Organism: Dromiciops gliroides; assembly: GCF_019393635.1. Classification (NCBI taxonomy): domain Eukaryota; kingdom Metazoa; phylum Chordata; class Mammalia; order Microbiotheria; family Microbiotheriidae; genus Dromiciops; species Dromiciops gliroides. Next base: position 29,711,681 of record NC_057867.1, on the reverse strand, counting down.
ACAATGTATGAGTGTGAAGGAAATGTGGAATTCAGGACCAGGAACGGGATAACACTGCAGAATCTGCAAGGCCAGAATGGTGAGGGCCTAGAGAAGAGAGAAGTACAGGGGCTGGGGAGGGACATTTTCAGAACAAGGAAGATTTGAGCACATAGAGTGTCAGGTCTGGGATTTGCCATAGAGATGAAAATGAGAGAGTGAGCAGTGCCCATAGAGGAAGGGATCAGACAAAAGATGGTCCTTAGGGTAAAAAAAAGGCCAAATCTTATGGTGTAGTCTAAACCACTGTATGCTATAGTTTGGAGGGTTCAGGGGGAAAAAATCAAGTAGTGGTAAAGGGGCCTATGGAAGGATTTATTTTTATGTATATCCTGAATGGGCCAGTTGAAGATCCATTTTTAACTAATTTATACAAATAAGAGAAAAGTAGAACTTTCATAGATAATGCTCTATTCTAACAGAATTTTTATTGGGCATCAGTCCTCCATAAGAAAAACAAAGAAACAGAAAAGAAAACCACGAGGCTCCACTCCTCTGACAAGTGTTTGGTGAAATGAGTGCCTATTTCAGTACTAGCTAACCCCCCCCCTCAAAACCACAATATCTGCACACCAAACCATATCAAACTGAATGTAATTCTTTTTTTAGTAAAGATTGCTTTTTTATTGCTAGTAGGAAAAATGAATATTGAACAATTTTTTTAAAATAAACAAAAGTATTTTATTATTTTCTAGTTACATATAAGGATAGTTTTCAACATTTGTTTTCACAGGATATTTATTCCAAATTTTTCTCCCACTGTCCTTTCCCTCGCTCCTCCCCAAGACAGAAAGCACATTAAATCACATTAAACATATCACTGCATCAGTCATCTTGTGAAAGAAGAATCAGAACATAAGGGAAAAACCTCAAAAAAGAAGGGAAAAAAACAGTCCAAAAGTAGAAACAGTATGGTTCAATCTGCATTCATAATCCACAGTTCCTTTTTCTGCATGTTGAGAACATTTTCTATCATGAGTTCTTTGAAACTGTTTTGGATCATTGCACTGCTGAGATGAGCCAAGTCTATCACCACTGTTCATCACACAAAGCTGCTGTTACTGTGTACAATGTTCTCCTAGTTCTACTCCTCTCAGTCAGCATCAGCTCATGTAAGTCCTTCCAGGTTTTTCTGAACTCCTCCTGCTCATCATTTCTTACAGCACAATGGTATTCCATTACATTCATATGCCACAACTTGTTTAGCCATTCCCCAATTGATGGGACATTCCCTTAATTTCAAATTCTTTGCCATCACAAAGAGAGCTGATATAATTTTTTTTTGTACATGTGGGTCCTTTTCCCTCTTCTATGGTCTCTTTGGGATACAGACCTAGCAGTCGTACCAGTGGGTCAAAGGGTATGCAATTTTCTAGGAAAAAGTCAGATGTTCAGAATAGAGAGTTTTTTAGGGAGACTTCTATTTGAAGTCAGATTATCAGTAATACCAGTGTATATTTTAATCATAATTCAATTTAAAAAATGAAAAATAATAGCCTGACACAAGTTATCAGTTATGGCTTCAGAACCAAAAAATGTTATGTCTTGCATGGTGCTGAAATCAATAAAGCTTTAGAGTTCAGGATAACCTTCATGTACCAATGTTGGAACCAGTTAGTAGCAGAGAAACAGAACTTCTGAGATAAAAATTGAATCCTGCCTCTGAATGTCCTAATGAGGAGTGGCAAGTGTAGTTAGAATAAGTGACAATGAAGAGCATTGGAACCCAGACTGTAGGGGCTTAACTGAAATTATGTACCCAGAATCCTGAGCTCGATTTAGCTGTGGAGTCTCTCAGGTCATTGTTCAGAGGGACTAGAAGTGATAGAGTGGAAGAACTTCAGGAGTGGAACGTAAAAATTTTCAGGAACAGGAGGGTTTTATCCCATGGCCTGGTGTAGCTATGGGGAAGAGAAGGAAGGTGGTAGGAGAAGAAGGGATATCAGAGCACTATGTGTCTGAGATTCCAAAGGGCAAATCTTGGCATATCCTAAAAATCACCATGTTTGATTCCTAGGCAATCTTTGAGAACAGAAATGGTCAGCTCTGAATGGGCTGATAAGATTGGAAAATGCCAGAAATGGCAAAAATTTATTCTCACATATAAGTTGGCCCAAATATGAATTGGTAGGTAATTAATAAAACTACCTTTGTTGTAGGTAATTTATAAAACACGTGGAAGGGGGGCAGCTTAGGTGGCGCAGTGGATAGAGCACCGGCCCTGAAGTCAGGGGTACCTGAGTTCAAATCCGGCCTCAGACACTTAATGCTTACTAGCTGTGTGACCCTGGGCAAGTCACTTAACCCCAATTGCCTCACTAAAAAAATTTAAAAAAAAACACGTGGAAGGTACATTTTTCCTATGAGATCAAAAATAAATTAAAACTGAAATTTTAGCATGCGTAGGTGATGTAAAAAAAGAAAAAAAGAAAGAAATCTCATTTCAGAAACATTAGGATGTGAGCACACAGAGTCTCAGGACTGGTAGCTGCCATGGAGATGAAAATGAGAGAACCAGCAGTGCCCATACAAGAGGGGAAATGAGAACAAACAAATCTCTTAGGGAAGAAAAGGTCAGATCATTCAGGTTCCAGGAAAACAGGATATGCTACAGGTGGGAGGGCTGTGAGTACTGAAATCATGTGCTGGGCAAGGGGCCTCCCAGTGGAAAATCTCACAACTCCCAAGGATTTCTTTTCAAAAACCCATTTTTTACTCAATAAGTCATAAGACAGCTTTTTAATAGGAGATCATTCAATTATTCCGAAATATGTTTAGGGCTTTTGTGATGGATAAGAAAAACCAAACAAACCAACCAAACAAAAAATCCCAAAATCCTTTCTATCCTCAACCAGAATCTTCATAGAATTTGGTGAGGTAACTGTTCATTTTCTGGCTAGCCAACCAACCCCTGAAAACCACAGCTAAACAAATGCTGCTGGGCAGGTAGGTGGCAGAGTGGATAAAGCACCAGTCCTGGATTCAGGAGGACCTGAGTTCAAATCGGGCCTTAGACACTTGACACCTACTAGCTGTGTGACCCTGGGCAAGTCACTTATCGCCAATTGCCTCACCAAAAAAAAAAAAAGATGAAAACAAATGCTGTTGCATGTATTTCTTTCTGTAATAAAGTCTGTTGTTTCTATTACTATTAATAATAATGAGTATTAAGAAATTTTTGACAGGAAAATACCATGTGAAGTATAAAGAGCTTAGAAGAAAGCTGATTTTTATTTCAAAATCATCATATTGGTAAGATCCATGTACACTGTATTTATAATCAAATTAATCAAGGACAAAAAGAATACCTTGACCCAATCTTGCATGAGATGGCTTGAGAACTCAAAGGGACATGTCTCTGATGCTCTGATGGTCCCTAGCACACTAAAGTTTTAGGCTTCCAGGTATCATTCATGGGAGAATGTTGTAAGTTTTTGATGATATGGATCCAGAATGTCTGAGCTAGGATTTCAAACCTGCGTATGAATGTTCCAATAGTGAGTGGAAACTGAAAACAGAATATAAGATCAGGGAGTGTTCTTAGAATCTAGAACATGTGACCCTGATAGACATTTCTACATCAGAATCTGGTGCTTTTTAGTCTGCAAAATTTGGAATGTCGGTATGGAGTGACACTAGGATAGAGAAAGTGGGAGATGGAAAGCATTCCCTTGGTGAAATGGATAGAGCACCAGCCTCGGATTCAGGAGGACTTGAGTTCAAATACAGCCTCAGACACTTACAAGGTGTGGGATGCTGGGTAAGTCATTTTAAGCCTAATTGCATATAAAAAAATGGGAGATGTTCATAGGCTGAGATTGCAATTTAAGAAAATATTGGGATTTGCCTGTACAGAATGTGCATGAAACATGAGATTATATAACATGGATTTCCAAAATGAGAAAACAATTATTTAGAAATCAATCTATGGGTAAAAAAAGTCAAGTGTGTTATTCCCATTAAAAAAAAAACCTCAAACTAAAAAACACAAATAGTTATTAGGAGGGTGTTTCTCTAGATATGAGAATCTCCTCTCTCTGAAGGTCTTTAGAAAACTTAATGTCTGGATCATGAAAGTGCCTAAGTTGGTGGTAGCCTAGAGCTTAGAACACAGTGTTTCCAGGCAAGAAAGTAGGCCCCACTTTTCAATAGAACCATGAGGTATTATTCATTAATTACCTTGAACTTTTTGAACTTTTGCTTTTCCATCTCCAGGGAGATGCCTTCTGTTTTGATAACATGATATTGAAAGACCCATGTGCATTATAATTATAATTGAAAGAATAAAAAATAAAAAGTATACTTCGACTCAATTTAGCATGATATGGCTTTACCACTCAAAACGGCATGTGTTGGATGGTCCCTAGAACACTCAAGGCTGAGGCTCACAGTTACCCTTCACAGGGGTTAGCTGGAAGCTGCTGATCACATACAGATAGCATGTCAGAGCTAGGAATTAATCCCGTCTCTAAATGTACTAATAGGGACTGGGAAATGAAGCCAGGGAGAACATCTGACAATGACGGACATTTCTAATCCAGACTCTGGGAAAATTTGGAATGCCAGTCTGGTGAGACTTTAGAACAGAGAAATTGGGAGATGTGGGCCAGTGGATAGAGCATTAGCCCTGTAGAAAGGAAGACTTGACTTCAATATGCCCTCATACACTAGCTGCTTATCCTTGGGCAAGTCAATGAACTCTGACTGACTCCCAAAAAGGTAGAAGATATTCAGAGGCTGAGAAGGCAATTTATCAAAACTATGAGATTTTAGCAAAGAGAATGACAGACTTGAGAGTAGCTAAGGAGAAGGGAAGGAGAGAAGTAGGGGCACATGGAAGAAGCTAGATCAGAGAGAGGAGAGCTCTTAGAAAATAAAAGGTCAGATCTGGATTGTCCTAAAAACTTTGATAAGTTATATATGGGAGTGCACTGAGATCATAATTCTTATGGTCTAGAAAGGCCCTTAGAGAAAAAAAAAATTTCCAGGATTTATTTTCATATATAAATACACACACACACACACATACACACACACACACACACACACACCCTTGGCTTAAAAACTGGATAGCTTGAAGAAATAAAGAAACAAGTCAATTTTGATTTTTCATAGAAGATCAGTCTTTTAATCTAATTAAAGTTATGTTACAATTATAAGAAAGTCTCAAATATTTAATTAAAAGGAAAAAGGATATCATGAAAGTACTGTCTAGTTTTTGAGTAATCACCTCCACTCAAAAAACCCTCAAGGGGCAACTAGGTGACGCAGTGGATAGAGCACCGGCCCTGGAGTCAGGAGTACCTGAGTTCAAATCCAGCCTCAGACACTTAACACTTACTAGCTGCGTGACCTTGGGCAAGTCACTTACCCCCAATTGCCTTACTTAAAAATAATAATAATAAAAATAAATAAATCAAAAACAAAAGCAAAAACCCCTCAAAACCCCTACAAACCTGCATATCAAAACCAATGCAATTCCGTGCAATTTCTTCTTTGGTAAAGAATGATACTGATATTCCTACTCATGCGAATAAATGGAAGGTCTTTTTACAAAAAATAAATGAAAAAAAACAGAGCAAAATAAAACAAAATGTGATATAATGAGGAATGATATGGGTAAAGTCCTATGTTTCAAAATCCAGATATTAGCAATGTTCACTATACCATAGCAGTCAGGGCTCTGAGAACCGACATGATCTGCTGTGCAATGGACCTTCACATGCAAAACGTCATCAGTCTCAAGCATTGCTTTAAATATATTCTTTGTGGGGAAAATGTTTTCCAGTCCGAGGGAAATCATGAAAAGAGAAGAAGTTAGAATTTCTGGATGATATCAATCATGTCTTTTAATTTACTGTATGTTATACATTTGGGAGACTAATAAAAAATAATCACATCTTCCACCTCACATGCAAAATGTTTGATCAAATGACTGATAACTTTTTGACATAGGAATTCCCAGACAATGAATATGGAAGCACCATGAAGGAAATGCAATTTTATGAAGATCCTTCTTTGATATAGACTGCCATTGATATCATTACTATCGATGATGAATGTAGTGTATTTTTTCATTTTTTAAAAATCTGGTTTTAATTACTAAAACCTCATTAGACATAGTACAATTTAATAAAAATCCATTAAAAACATACATATATAACCTATATCAGATTGCTTTCTGTCTTGGGAAGGGGGGGTAGGGAAAGGGGGAAAGGAAGCAAGAGATGGAGGAAGAAAAATTTGGAACTAAAAATCTGATGAAAACAAATAATGACAACTATCTTTTCATGCAACTGGAAAATAATAGAATACTTTTATGATTAAAAAAAAGAAAAATGCAAATTAAAACAATGCTGAAGTTCCAGATGAAATCTATCAGATTGGCTAACATGACAGAAAAGGAAAAGGACAAATATTCGAGGGATATATGAAAAAAGAGGGATATTAATGCACTACTGGTGGAGTTGTAAACTACTCCAACCATTCTGGAGAATAACTTGGAACTACACCCATGGGGTTATAAAGCCATGCATACACTGTGACCCAGAAATACCACTACTACTTCCATATTAAACAAGAAGCAAAGAAAAGTAAAAAGGAAATATTTGTACAAAATTTTAATAACTAAAACTTTATAGATCACTGATGGTTGTGGCCTGAGAACCCCAACTGATAGGACTTGGAAGGTCCATGAGTTCCAACATCAAGATAGAAGTAATACTCCTTTTCATTATAACAATCACGGTATTGATAAAGACATTTTACTGAGAACTGACTAATCTCCACCTACTCCCCATTCCCAGGCCAATGAATTGTTTGGGCTAACCAATCTTTGTCAATTCCAAACTGTCCCCTCCCAAAGATTCACAAACTTAATTACTGGACTTTAGGTTATTATGTTAAAAGTTCCATTTACATTAAGTAGTTTCTGACTGTGAGAAACTTCCCTTTCCCAAGGGCAGCCTCATAGCTCCCTCTGTTCTGTTGCCCCATATAAACCCTGTCCTCAGTCCCCACCTTTGAGTTTTCCTAGCATTCCAGCTTTACAATACTCTGAGTTTTAGTTCCTCTGCTCTAATTAAAAACCCTATTTCTCCTGTACTGATTGGTTCATTGATTTTCAGGTTAACATTTGGGGGCTATTCTGGAATTTGAATATCCTGTGTCCAGCCATTCACCATTTTTGACCTCCAGGCTCTCAGTGCCAGCCCAAAACTTTTGTGTTCCAGTCTGGACTCAAAATTTGGAGGCCTGGCCTGGTAAAGGTCTCTCAAATTCAGAACTCACATCCTTTTCACTTGAGTTCCAAAAAGCTCTTTGATCAGGGGTCTGGCTATACCCATGGATGACTTGGTAACTTTTGTCCATTCTGACAGGTCACTCCAAAATGAGGATAGCTGTAGTTTGTGTTTATGGACCATACGTGGCCCCTCCAACAGGTCCCAAAAGGGGACAGCTACCTGGTTCTATTTTCAAATCATGTTCTACAAAATTGCAAGTATTTGGAAAATTAGCAGAATTTGAGTTGTTAATATGAATGTATGGATCACTTGAATTTGATGGAGGTGCCTTATTATCCAAAAGAATTTTTATGAAATCCTTGGTTAAAAAGAAGAAAATTTCCTTCAAATGAACTCCAAACTGAACCCAGATTCCTATCAGATAAAAGTACCTACCAGGTGACTTCTTTCCTCAGGACAGTAAGTCCCCTAATGGGGACATCTGGGACTCCTCATCCTTGTCAAACCTGCTTTTGGAATCCTGTAATCTTATCATGATGCTTCTGTTTTGCCTCCACAGTTTTTATAACTGAAATTGTTAAACTGCTTTTTGCTTCTGAGTTGATATTGTATCATACTATTGAAACTGATAACATGGCAGCTAGGTGGTGCAGTGGATAGAGCACCGGCCCTGGATTCAGAAGGACCTGAGTTCAAATCCACCCTCAGACACTTAACACTTACTAGCTGTGTGACCCTGGGCAAGTCACTTAACCTCAATTGCCTCACTTAAAAAAAATTTTTTTAAATAAAAAAAACAAAAAAAAAAAGAAAAACAAACCTTATATGCCCACGAAAAGAGGGTGTCCCTGAGCTCCCTTCTCTAGGAGGGAGTCTCCACATGATCATGTTTCTTTCTTCTTCGCACAAAATAAATTGGTATTTGTTTTTTTCTCTCTATGATCTAGTTTTTCCTGTAGGAGAGAAATTTTGTTCTCTGATCTGCTTTGTTCTTAGGTGGACCGGCATGGAAACAAATTGTAGGAGATACTATAAAATTGATTTATCTGATCTGTATATTATTATTTTTGTAGGATACACCAGATAAAATCTATATTTAATTTTCAATAGGAAAAGATGGTGCTGTGACTCAGATTTGATTGGAAATTGGAAATGGAATTCACCCTGGAACACAGATTTCTGGCAAACACCTGGAACAGGTTTTCTCCTGAATAAGCTATAGACTCTGACTTGCAAGGTATAAATTCCTTTCCAGTTTTCAACTCAAACATCTAGCTCTTAGTGAGTCCTTGTCTCATGAAGATGCTCTGGAGTGCTTAATAGAAGAGAGCCATCAGAAGCTACTCCTCAGGTTGGGGCATATAAATTTCAAATTATCTAATTTGCCTAAGTCCCATTATAGATTTGTTTCACTACAAATGGTTAAGAAACATATTTTGATGTGCACAAATATTGTTAAAAATTACTAAAACTTACTAAAGATAAGTACAATCTAAATTGGCCTATTTATTGGAGCTCCTTTGACCTGTTTAAATTAGGTTAAATCAGGTTATCTTATAGAAAAGCTGTTCTTGGCCTGGGACTACAGAGGATGCAGCCAAGTGGCCCCACCCTGCTCCCTGGCTCTAGAACAATTCCTGAAGCAGCAGAAAACACAAAAAGAGAGGGTGAGAAAATTTTCCAGCCAAAGATGGCTTGGAAGGTCAGCAGAAGGGGTCTGCAGTGCCAAGGTGGGAGTTGAGCAAAGACCCTTGGTCGTGCTGACACAGATCCAGACCCAAGGAAATAGAAACTCTTTGGAACAATGTTATATGTATCTATGTATCTGCTTGTGTCTCATGGTCTCTCACATGTGATCAAGTTTCTGTTGAAAATGTAATTTTGCTGGGGGCAGCTAGGTTTTGCTACAAAAAGTTCTCTGGCCTGTTTGTTTGTGGGGCAATGAGGGTTAAGTGATTTGCTTAGGGCCACACAGCTAGTAAGTATTGAGTGTCTGAGGCCAGATTTGAACTCAGGTCCTCATGAATCCAGGGCTGGTGCTTTATCCACTGCACCACCTAGCTGCCCCATCTGGCTTGTTTTTTAAAGCAGACAGGCTCACCAAAAAAAGGAAAAGTTTTGTGTCAGCAAGAAATCATCAAAAAGTTCAGTGTATTTGATTGGGCCATCAAATTAAGAAATTTTGGGATTCATAGAAACTAAAGTAAAATGTGTTATATACTGCCACTTTTTAATAGATTAAAAGAAAACATAGGGAAATTTGAAGTGCTTAGAATAAATATTTCTTGGGTGAAATAATAGTAAAATGAAATTATCAACTGAGGTTCTCTATATGATATCATTTGGAAAATAGATCCTGGCATAATTGAATCAATTCTGGTCTTATTTTAAGTGAAATTTATTACTATGATGCTCTATCAGGAAATTTGTATAGTTTTAAGCTGTTACCTCACTTATGTGATTTGTGATATGGAAAAGGTCTATATTAGAGATATAGTCAGAATTTGGATTCTTTAATTTTTTTGACTTATGAATTTAATGGACTGTGAAGTGGGCATAGTAAGAAACTTTTAGAATATCTTCAGCTGTATTTTAAGGCTTTAAAATCTAGACACATGATCAGTTAAGGGAATGACTTTCAAACTCTCTATTGTAATGACTGGAATGACGCCACTATTCTGAAGATATTAGGAAGATGATGCAAAAAGTGATAAAAAAAGATAATTTTTAAAAAAAAATAATATCGCAGTAAATGTCTTCTCAATTTACCCTTCACAAGAGGGGACTGTAGTAATATCTAATTTTAGAGAATGTTTCAATTTTTGTTTTATTATATGTTTCTTGTATAACAACTAAGATTCTGAATTCCCTTAGACATGTTTTTAAGAACTTTCATTATTTGATCATTGACAATGCTATGCAAAGGATTAGTAAAAATCCAGCAGTTCAACAGCTAATGAAGTGGGTCCAGCGACAACCAGAGTCCAGACCAGAGTCCAGTTTTTCCTGATGACCACTCCAAGAAGACAAGATCTCAAAGACTTTATTTTGTGTGTGTGTGACGCAATTGGGGTTAAGTGACTTGCCCAGGGTCAAACAGCTAGTAAGTGTCAAATGTCTGAGGCTGGATTTGAACCCAGGTATTCCTGACTCCAGGGCCAGTGCTCTACCCACTGTGCCACTTAGCTGCCCCCTCAAAGACTTTAAATGAACAGTTTTGTTTTGTTGTTTTTCTTTTTTCCCTTCTGTTATTATATACACCATTTGTAACATGTATTCTCTCCAGAGGCCCTCCCTCTGCAGGCCAGTGTCAAAGCACTGGTTCATGAGTGACTGCTCCTCTGGACAAACTTCCCCTTTCATGCTTTTCTATGGTGTTATTAACATATTGTTTGTTAGCATAGGGTATTATATTCTGTTATTTTTTACTGTTTCATCAAGAAAACACCCTGCGTTTTTTGAAGAAACAAAGGGGGACTTTAATGATTGGAATGACACCATCTGCTGGAGACTTACTGTAGGAAAGCTCCACCATGAGGAGAAGGCATCTGAGGGCAAGCCATGTGGCTTTTCTTTGGCATCAGAAAGTGACGTCTGCTTGTGGGAGGAAGAGGGGGCAAAGCTGGTTCTCTCACTCTCTTTCGTCAGGACTCTGGTGGAGAGTGGAGCTAAAAATGTGCTCTCCCTTTGATAGTTAGATGAATCTAGGCTTTTCTCTCTCTCTTCACCGAATTTTTATCATCCTTAATAAATGCTTAAAAGTCTAAACTCTTGCTAAAGCTTATAATTTATTGGCGACCACTCATTAGATATTTTAGACAGTATAGCTAGAATTTTAGCCCCTTACAGTATTCAGTTCCCAACTAGTAAGGTTAGATAATTGTCAACTTAAGCATGTCTAGCAACCTTTTAGGATACATTTCTAGGAAGACATTAAACTTAATGTTATATAAGGATTGGATATGGTAAAAATATTGGTTATTGGTTAATGTGCTTATTATATGAAAGAATAAATAACTCCTTGTACCATCCAAATTAAGATTTATTTAACTCCTATGAAAGGGGTCATGCCCTGGTCAGCATTTAGCCAGATTCTTTACTTGCAGGCCATGAAAGTCTAGGGACCAAAGAAAGGCCCTGTAACAGGAAGAAAAAAAAAACCTTCTCATTTAAAATTAAATCTTGTTATCTGATCAGTTCCAAAGGTAGGGGCTGAGGTCCAAGCTCCTTAGAGAAAAGGAGGTAACAAATCTTTACAGAGCAGGGAAATTGTCACTATGTGTCTTTCCCAAAGGTATTACATGAATTTTTGAACAATAATATTTTTCGCAGAGTTCAAGCCCATAGAAACTAAAGTTACCAAGATTTTCCAAAACAGATGTCATATATATATATATATATATATATATATATATATATATATATATATACACCACACACACATTCACACATATATACCCTCATTCATGTGATGTCCAAATATTTTTTAATGTACACATTTATTACAGAATCATAACAAATATTGGACAGAGTTTTGCTCATTCTGGAAAGATCAAGCTCACTAAAAAATCAACCCTAGAAACCATCGATAGATTATATCCATATCTTTATTCTAAACAGTCTGCAATTCTTGCATTTAAGCTTGGCAAAAGAATGATTTTGAAAAACAGAAGTGAGGAAGTCAAATGAAGGAAGGAGACCTTGCTTCTCTTTCCTCATGAAATAGGAGAAGAATCTTCACAGAAAAATGTACAAACTTTTTTTTATTACCAATAGTTCTACAATGATCAATGCATATTTTTTTCTCTAATTTGGGGGGGGTAGGGGTTTTTTGTTTTTTTTTTTACTTTTTTATATTTTAGAAACTATGTGGTAAACTTTTTTAGTGTACTTTTCTGTCATTTCATATCAATGTCAGCTATCCAAAAGAAGTAGAAAAATTCAGACCCTGCTCAAATAGAGAAAAACAATGAAAAATTTAGTTGTAAGGCAGGACCTCAAAAGGTGACCCTTTGCATAAGCCAATTGCCAGAAGCTCAATAACAAAAACCAATGGGCCTGAGCCCCATCAGTTCTGCAGTTCTGTTGAGTATCGTGTTGAGACAGCTATAGCCCAAGAAAAGGGAAGCCTTTAGAAGGCATGCTGAGCAGGGTTGTAGTTGATGGACGATGGCATATGAGGCCTTCCTTCTAATTTATCATATTCCAGAAGGAACTCCTTAGCTACTTTTCTCCAGCTAAGACAGTCAAAGAAGCAATATGTTCCCCTCTCATATGTACTGGTTTTCACTGTTGGCTCCAGGCCTGGGACCCTGGTGATCCATACTCGTTCTTCTTTGTGATATCTCCAATCTCGGTCAAAAAGCTCTGCTGCTGCTAAAAGCTGTAACAGCTCTCCTCCATTTGTGTAATAGAGATAGAAGAGTAGATCTTCTCCATATAGGCCCAGGTTTACTGCAGCCAGCTTATCTCTAATGTGAATGTTTGTTAAGTACTCGGGTGGAACATGGAAGTCTATGTCTTGAGGTTGACAAGGTGAAGATGCCCAGGGTGATGCAAATGTGGGATAGAGATATTCAGGAGAGGTGAGATTGAGGCCTAGTGTTGAGAAGTCATTTCCTAATGCATGATGTTCCATTCTTGGGTCTGTCTTTGCTGTTCTAATAAATGTCAACAAGCCAGCCATTCCAAATTGGTCCTTCACCATCCCTTGAGGAATGTTAGTAACCAGACCATCAGGTAACACCTGGATCCCTTTTTCCTGCTGGTTGTAGTTTTGTGCTGTTGAACTTTTGTCTGCAGGGGATTTAGGTCCATCTGGACTTGAAGATGTCTTCCCAGGTGTATTCAAATTAGATTTACTGTCCTCATTACACTTTGTTGGATCATTATAGCTGGAGCTTGGCAACGCAGGAAAATCTTCTTTGTGTATTGAAAAGTCCGGGGATTGCTCGCTTGCTGGTTTTTTTACCTTTCTATCATAAGGATCTCTTGCTGCTAAGGGGCTCATAAGTGGAGTTGGATTATCACTTCCTTCCTTTCTGTTTGGATTGGCTAGTGGTGGGAAATCTGAAATGTCCAATCCTGTAACATTTTCACCTCTATCTTTTGCATTAAAAATGTCACTTAACATAGAGTTCTTCATTCCAAATGCCTGATTCCTGTTCATTCGAAACCTAGACATGGTGTTCACAGGAAAAGGTTGTCTGGAGGGTGGCTGCCCTGGCACAGAGATCATGCTTGGCAAGCCTCTGTAAGGGCTACCCAACCCTGAGCTGCTCATGCTATTTGACCTGCTGGCCATTCCAATGCCCTGCCCCACCTGGGAGATGTTCCTCCTATTCCTGGGATTCACAGGTAATATGCCTCTGCTGGGAGGTGGATGCCTGTGGGGTGACCCTCTTGGGAACCCAGCTGTTGGGGGGAAGTGCCTTGGTAACTGAGTGCCTTGGGATGAGCTGCGATTTAACTGAGGGGTAAAGCTGCCCATTCCCCTGCCTGGAAAGCCTAGTGTCCTCTGTGGCCGGTAAAACCTCCCTCCAAAAGGAGACAGATGCACTGGCATGGATGGAGATGCCAGCACGCCTTCTCCTGGACCCTGTGGAAAGGGCCCAGGCTGGCTGTAGGACTTCTTCTCTTCAGGGTCGTCCCTGTCGACCCCCTCTACAGACTTGTTTCTGGAGGCACCAAACATGCTGCTGGTCACCTCTGTCACTTCTGTCCCCACGTGCAGATCTGGACACTGGGAAGAGCACACCTGGGAGTGTCTTGGCTCAATCCTCACCACAGAGACGAGTCCTTTCTTCACAGTACTGGAGGCAATCAAACAGAACTGTCACTTAAATGGAATGTCACAAGAATCACCACCCACCAAGTTCTCCCTAGCAAGAATTTTCTTCTCAAGGGATCCAAGATGCCGCTGTGTCAACCAGCGAGACTCCTGGGAGCAGGCCGTTTAGCATTTTTACTCCGCCCTGACCCCCTGCCACCTCTCAGGCTCAGTTCAGAGGGGGTGGCAAGTGGCTGGAGCTGCATGCCTAGTGCTCTGGCATGGTAGGGAGAGGGGTCTGGGGGCAGAGAGTTGTAAGCCTCACTTGCCCTGCTGGGGTCAGCTATGTGAGGGCAAGTGAGTGTGTGGGGAGGGTGTGGCATCCTGCTGCACATGTGCACACACCACCCTCTGCCTAGGCCTCTGCCTTTTGCTTCTCCCTTCTTGGGCAGATGCAGCCTCTGTCTCCAGTGTTGCTGCCTGCCCATGGCCTCTACAGCAAGCATAGCATTAAATCTCTACTGCCCTGGGACCACAAGTGTTTAAAGAGCTCACAAGGGGGATGCCTTCTATTTTGATATCATGATATGGAAAGACCCCTGTACATTATCATTATAGCTGAAATAAGAAGAAATAAAAATTATACCTTGACCCAATTTATGGTGATTGGCTTTAGAACCCCAAATGGCACGTCTCTGATGGTCCCTAGAACATTCAAGGCTGAGGCTGCCAGTCACCCTTCCTGGGGCAATGTTGGAACCTGCAAATCACATGCATAATCTATGTCAGAGCTAGGAGTTTGTCTTGTGTGGTAAATGTCCTGATAGGGAGTGGAAACTGAGGCCAGAATACGGGATCAGCGACAATCCTTAGAACCTAGAACATCAGAACCTGAGGGACAATTCTAATCCAAACTCTGGGGCTTTCTAGTGTTGAAAAATTAAATACAGTTTTCATACCCATCCTCCTATAAGAAAATAAACAGGTCAGAGACCTCAGTAATATCTCCTACAATGTGTTCACCCAGATCAGAGAAGGCTATTTCTGCCTCTCCTACCAGAAGTAAGCACTTCACAGAAACCAGATCAGAGAATAGATAGGAAAAACAAGATAACCATTTATTATGTCCCAAGAAGAATGAACCATGATCAAATGGAGACCCTTCCCCAAAGGGCTCAAAGATTCCCTCTTTCTGAGGGTATATAAGGGTTGGGGTTTTTTTGTTTTTTTTTTCTTTTTGTTTTGTTTTCTTTTTTGTCCATGGGTAACAGAGTGTTGTCAGTTTCCGTAGTATGATATAGGCAAAGGCAGTTCAACAATTTCAGTTATAACAAGGATAGAGGAAATCCCAAACCATCATGATAAGATTACAGGATTCTAAAAGAGGGTTTGGCAAGGATGAGGTCACCCAGATATCCCTATGAGATAGAGACTTACTATCCTGAGGAAAGAAGTCACCAGGTAGGGACTTTTGTCAGCTAGCAATCTGGGTACAGTTTGGAGTTCAATTGAAGGACAATTGGCTCCTATTAACCTAGGGTTTCATAAAAAATACATTTGGATGATAAGGTACCTCCATGTAATCCAGGTGATTCATACATTCATATTCACATTAGCTGGTAAGATTTGGAACCCCAATATGGAGAGACACTAGAAGAGATAAAGTGGGAGATATGGGGCAGTGGACTGAGCACTGGCCCTGGAGTCAGGAGGACCTGACTTCAATATGGCCTCAGACAAAAGCTGTGTGACCCTGGGCAAGTCACCTAACTCTGACTGCCTCAAAAAAGAGAGTATATTCAGAACCTGAGAAGGCAATTTATCAAAGATATGGGAGTTTAGCAAAGAGAATGATGGATTCAGTTTTTGATATTTCCCTGGACACAGGGACAATATCCAGGTAGCAACTCACACAACCCTACTTCTCATGGGACAGGGAGACAGTATGCTGAAGGATTCCCCTCTGAGATGCAAACTGAACAATTAGGCTTAATTCAACCTTACAAACACTGCCTGGAAGTACTATCAGTTAGAATTCCAAGAATCATGGCTATTAAGTAGGAACCTAAATCATAACACGATTTTGTATTTGGACTTACCCTGCAGGCACAATGAAAATTCAAAGAGATCCCCTATATGCTATCTTTGTTGACCTTAAATTTGAACTCAGACTTGAGGGAACCATGCAGAAGGAAAAAAAAAAGCCTCTCCCCTTCAGAAGTTTCCTTCTGTTATCAGGAAGCCTAGCCTGTGAGCCTGGCTGTCAGTAAATTCCATGTCTCCTCACTACCTCTTCTCCTCCTCCCAGGGATCTCTCTCACACCCAGGGCTCTAGTAAGGTAGACAGGAAAAAATAACCTAAACATTGAGAGTGCTGTCTCACAGGTGTTTGTCTGTTTGTGTGTTTTATTGTGTTCTGTGTATGGCAAGCATTGTACTTGTCTCTCTGGAAAGAAAGTCTCCTTTCTTTTTCCTTTCAACTGATAAAGCTCATTCTAAGATCCTTTTGCCTCCCATGCTATAGACAAGCTGGGAAGGTCAGAATCTGACTGCAGGATGTTTTTACATTGTGATCTATTCAGAGTCTGAATTGGGCATTAGAATGTGATTGCTTTTCTATGCTTTACATTAACCCTTCTAATCCTACAAGGTTAATAGCTGGAAGACATTGAAAAGGCTGAGTATATGATGCCTTAATTTCTAAAACTGTTCAGTAAGCAATCATGGAGTTCCTAGGTAGCAGATGAATTTTGTAATAGCCAGATTAATGAAGAGCATCCCCTGGGTCTAACTTTGGAAAAAAATAGGGTTTTTAGTAAAATATTGGCTTTACTTTCATTTTGCTAATTTCAGATGATGTAGGCACGTGGAGAATGTGTGAGGAAGTTGATTCTGTTTTAAATAAAAAGGGGGAATGGGTGGTTTAACAAGCTGTTTGCTGACCAACATGGTCTGAAGTAATGTGATTAAGAGTTAAGTAGTTAAGAAAGCTAAGAAAGTAGAAAGAAAGTTTAAGTATGTAGGAAGGAGAGGAGTGAAGGGTAGAAAAGAATGTTGGGCCCTGTTTGCATTGACAAAGTGAACAGATATGAGAATTGGAAACTTTTGAGACAAAAAAAGGGGTGGGATATACTGTGGCTTTTAAAAAACTGGCAGTAACAACACTTAAAACTTCCTTGGCTCACAAAAAAAAAAAGAAGAAGAAGAAGAAGAAAGAAAAGAAAAGAAAAAAAAAGAGAAGGTTTGTGTGAGTCTGAAAATAGTTGAGTTTGAGTGGGAGACCTATTTGTTTATGGAATCTTGCAAAGTATAAGGTAAGTAACTTTTAAATTAGTGTATGTGTTAAAATTCTAAATAAGTGTAAATCATATGAGATTCCTACACGTTTTTGTTAATAGACTATGGCAACTGATTGTGGACATAAAGGGGAAAACTGGTAAATCACTGTTTGAAAAGAAGAAAAATAAATCACAGAAAAAGGCCTTCTAGCGTCCCCTTAATTTGTGAATTTGCCAGAGAAGAGCTTGTGAAATTCTTACATAAGGAATGGTTTTACTGAGAATTTATAAAGTTGGTTATTATATAGAAGTAATCTTTAATGATTGATCTGTGAACCAGAATAAGTTTTAAAATGATAAAATATTTTGGAACTGTAACTACCAAAATGGTTACAAGGGTCTAAAATCAAATCGAAGACACCATATGGCCTAAAGCCCCCTCCTCCTTTTCCGTTTCTGCTATGGGGGCGGGGAGAGCCATCTGATAAGAATCTAGTGCCTAAAATTTTTATCTGTTTTATATATAGATATAGATATAGCTACTCTTAAAATCTTTTCTAGTTGAATAGTTTAAAATCAGGAATTATTTGTAATGTGTAAAAGTTTCAAAGAAAAATATGTGTTTTTTTAAAAGTCACTAACCATTTAACTTCACTGCCTCAGGATAGCCTTTGGCTTTGAATTAAGTAATTCTGGTGAAGCAGGCCATGCCCCATATGCATTAAGACTTGGATGCCACAAAAGCCTGGAAGCCCTGCTGGGGACTGAAAAAGCATGTACACTTTAACTCAATTCTTTACCTGAGAAGTTTCTAAGGTATGGGCAGAAGCCTCTGCTCTTTGGAGAAATGGAGTATAATCTGAAGAAAAAAGAAAAAAAGATATATGTGTGTTGTGTTTGTGTTTGTGTGTGTATATATAATATAATTTTCCTAATGTTGTTTTAAGGTATTATATTTCTAAATTTTCTTAAAAAGTATAAATTGGTAACAATTGTATCAGTTATGGAGAGAGTTCTTATGTGAAACCTCTTACGTGTGTGTCTCCTGTTAAACTTGTATTTCTTATTATACCTAGAAGATATGATCAGAAGGCAAGTGTGTAAGATTTTACTGATTTTTAATTGAGTCATTACTCAATATGCAAAATGACTAGGCACATTAATGCTCAGGTTTCTCATCTGCCTGCTAATGCTTACATGGTCATGTTATTATTTTACTTCTAGTAATATGTTTTAGAAAAAAAACAAGAGAGATATCTAGCATTTTAAAAGTATTTTATCTCATGAAGGTTTGGTTAATATTGCAGTTAACCTCAGGGTATATTTTAAGCTGTCTCTTAAAAATATATTGTCAGGATATAAAGTGTACATGTTCGATGAACACTTGTGTGATTTCGAAGGGCTGCTATCTCATTTGTAAGCAAGTTTGTTGCAATGATAATTTGATATTGGTAACAATCATGTCCAAACCTACTGTGACTTGTGAGACTTGATTAATTGATGGAAAAAAACTTACCTGAATGTTTGAGCATTTGAGTTTCATTCTCAGGTTTGGTATGTCCTACTTATAACTCATGTCATATTTCTATTATAAGAGTAAACAAAGTGGAAGTTTGTTATTGGATTATTGAATCAATTAGTTATTAAATTAATACTAGAACATCTACATTACTATGATAAACTGTGAGGAAGGTCTTGCTGTTTTGGTCTGAATTTATTGTTCTTAAACAATAGTTAAATTGGTTCTTGAACTTTTCATGTGTATAAGATATGTTAGTGAATAATAGTAACTTATATCACCTTAATGGGGAATCTGAGTTTACATATGTTTTTATTTAATCGGAATTGGAACAAGTATAGAAACACATGCAAACTAGTTGTCACTTCAAAGATGTTCCCCTTGTTTGAAGGAATTCTGAGGGCAGTAGCCTATGTTTATGCTTACATGGTTAAAACCTGACTCCGTTTTACTATATACTATTGTGGGAAACATTTTTCAGTCTGTTCTCTGTATGCAATTTGGGATTCATTACAATTATTCCAACTCTTGTTTGCTATTAAGCATCTTAAAGCAAATCCATTTGTTTACTTTTAACTTAGAGATGAAAAGCATCGATTTTTACAATTATACGTAATGCCTGCTCTCTACGATATGTGATCCTTGAGAAGTGAGGTCACTTGCAGTACTAATTATTGGAACGTGTTATTTAAGACATTGTGTAACTATTAACTATTTTTATTCTGAGTCTAACTCCAGATATGACCATCAAGGAGTGTTAAACCATATGACCCATGATGACAGCAATCCTATGGGGTTGTTACATGTATGCACAGCAGGTGAAATTCTCTTGGGGAAGCCTGGGAGACCAACTTTTTGGCAAATGCTGAGGTAGGTGTCTTCTGACTCTGTTTCCCCAAATATTACACATGGAATCTAAACTCTCCTACCTGGTTTATGTTAAGCCTGGCACACTGCATTTACTATCTATATAACTTCTGCCTAGAATGGACATGAAGTTGGGAAGCATTATTTCCTCAGAACTTTGTACCTCTTCTTTTATGGCAAATTCCTATAATCATGTCATGTGATCAGCACGAACACAATATTGGATCTTCATCCCTTAGGCTAACATTAAAATCTCGGGGAGATGCAGCTGTAAGATTCAAACTATTTAACCTAGAAGTTTTAGTCCTTTTTATGTTTTAAAACAACTGGCTGGGGCAGCTAGGTGGCGCAGTGTATAAAGCACCGGCCCTGGATTCAGGAGTACCTGAGTTCAAATCTGGCCTCAGACACTTGACACTTACTAGCTGTGTGACCCTAGGCAAGTCACTTAACCCTAACTGCCTCACCAAAAAAAAAAAAGACTGGTGTGTCTAAGCATCTGATCTTGTCATCTGTCTGTTGTTATTTATGCATTTTAAAACTGAATGAGAAACATTTGAAGTTGGTTTTGAAGAATGTTAATGCAACCAGTTTTCTTAGAGGAGAGTAATTTATACAATGTTTTGTTACATCTAGAGAAAGGTCAGTTTTAAAGTTTATTATGTAATATGGAAATAACATCTGTCTGTAAAGCATATCCTATAATACTAAACATGGTTTATTATGGACAACTTGTTTGACATGCACTGTTTTGAAACTATTTAAGTGTCATCCTGAGTCCTTTACTACAATTGAAGTTAACTTGGTAACTTTTACGTAAGTTCATTTAGGGTCATTTTACAAAAATAATCTGTAACCTAAGTTTTATTGGAGGACTATATTGTAAACAATTGAGTATAAATTTTTTTGGAGAAAAATTAAGGTCAAGTGGATATACATGTAATTGGGAAAGGCTTAAGAGTTCTGCTTTCCATGGTATTTTGAAATATTTAGCTTATATGTCTTATGTGTATCTCTTTGGCATGATATTAACAATGTGTCAGATATAGTGTTGGATAAAGCTTTGAACAGCGTGGGGTATTTGTGCCATCTCTCATTGGATGAAGGACATTTGTGAACAGCTTTTCACTCCTGATGCAGGATCCTGGGCTTCCTGGATTCTCTCTCTTGGTTTTCCTCCTTTCTCCCTATAGTAATATTGTTTCTTGTCCTTTTGATCTTTGGCTTTTCTCTCTTTGACCTCTCAGTAGTTTCTTTCATCTAGGCTGAAGGCTTTCAAACTTATGATAGCAACAATTCTGTCCTCTACACGTCTTCCCCTCTGAACCACGCCTGCAAATATTTCTACTCCTTCCACTAAGACCTAGGGGCAGCTCTGCAACCCTATTCAGCTTGAAGCAGTTACAGAAGAGATGATCTTAGCCCTCATTTCCCTAAAAGTGGGGACACGTAGTAGCAGTCTGGTAGGTGTGGGTCCAGTTAGGGAAGCTCTGGCCCTGAGGGGGATCTCTGACAATGGATAAGTAAGGTTGATCATCTTCCTGGGGTCAGTTATAGATGACTCTTTCCTTGGAGAATCAAAGTAGTTAATTAACCAGGTAGTTGTTAGGCAAACAGATAGTAAAGCAGACATGTCCAGGAACCCCAGAAAGCTGGGGGCCTTGAGTTTACAGCATGAGCTTAGTTGTGTTTGCTTTGTGGTTAGGAACAGAGAGTGACAATAATCTCAAATTGGAAATGTGGAATTTTTATTATTCATATATCCAAATAGATAACATGATTTTCCAGATAGCTGTAACTTTTCAGTTGTAAGTCTCTCCTCCCCTCCTCACCCTCACTCCCTTCTCTCCTCTAGAAAATTGTGATGTTGGGGCAGCTAGGTGGCACAGTGGATAAAGCACTGGCCATGGATTCAGGAGGACCTGAGTTCAAATCCGATCCCAGACACTTAACAATTATTAGCTGTGTGACCCTGGGCAAGTCACTTAACCCCAATTGCCTCACTGAGAAAAAAAAATTATTATCTTATCCTTTGTTCAGGGAATTGAAGTTTAGAACCTTTTCTCCCAGCCATATCTCTCTGTGTTGACTTATTAAGAAACATGCCATAAACCTGTTCCTCCCCAAGAGTAGAAGTCTAGGGTCCTTCTCCTGGCAATACTTTTGTACGGCAAATAATAAAAAATTTTTCTTAAATTTTGATTGGATCATGTGGGTGAGAAATTCTTTGAAAGAGGAATATTTTCAGAACCAATCTAGGGGTAACAGATATTGGGAAAATATGATATGATTCCTGTGGAAAGTGAATATACTATATTTTTGAACAAAAATAGCTTAGCTTTTAATTATTGTAGCCAAATAGACACAGAAAAAATATTTGCAGATCATGGTATATGTAACTCATTAGGTAGAATTTACTAAAAATCCATTAAAAACACTTTAAAATCCAATGTAGCCAAAATTAGGAGAGAAGCAAAAAGCTGGGAAACAATTTTTAAAGCCAGTGTTTCTGATAAAGGCCTCATTTCTAAAATTTATAGGAAACTAAATCAAATTCATAAGAATTCAAGTCATCCTCCCATTGAGAAATGGTCAATGGATATGAACAGGCAGTTTTTAGATGAAGAAATCAAAGCTATCTATTGCCGTATGAAAAATGCACTAAATCAGTACCGATTAAAGAAATGCAAATTAAAACAACTCTGAGGTACCACCTCACACCTATCAGGTTGGCTAATTTGACAAAAAAGGTAAAGAACAAATGTTGGAGAAACTGTGGAAAAATTGGAACATTTATACATTGTTGGTGGAGCTGTGAACTTATCTACCCATTCTGGAGAGCAATTTGAAACTATGCCCAAAGGGCTATGGGACTGTGCATACCCTTCAACCCAGTAATAGCACTACTAGGTCCAAATCCCAAAATGATCATAGAAAAGGGAAAAGGACACAAATGTATAAAAATATTTCTAGCAGCTCTCTTTGTGGTGGCAAAGAATTACAAATTGAGGGAGTTCCCTTCATTTGAGGAATGGCTAAACAAGTTGTGGTATGTGAATGTAATCAAATAGTATTTTGCTGTAAGTAATGATGAGCAAGCAGATTTCAGAAAAACCTGGAAAGACATAAATGGACTGATGCTGAGTGAAATGTGAAGAACCAGAGGAATATTGCACACAGTGATAGCAACAATGTGTGATGATCAACTTTTATAAATTTGGCTCTTCTCAGCAGTTCAATGATCCAAGACATTCCAAAGAACTCATGATGGAAAATGTTCTCCACACCCAGAAAACAGAACTGTGGATTCTCAATGTAGACTGAACCATTCTGTTTCTACTTTTTGTTGGGTTTTTTATATTTTTGAGGTTTTTCCCTTGTGCTTTGATTCTTCTTTCATAACATGACTAAAGAAGAAATATGTTTGATGTGATTGTACATAGATAACTGTGATTGTACACATAATGTGATTTTACTTATATATAAAGTCAATTTATTGGAATAATTGAAAGGAGTTGCATGATATAGTGCTAACTTTTTTTTAATCTTACAAGCAATTTTTTAAAAGATTTACCAGTTATATGTAATGATTTTTCAACATTTGTTTTTTGAAAAGAAAAATATATGCAAAACACCATGCATATTGCAATACACTGCCAAAATTTTTGTTAAAAAAACTGCCCCAAACAGGTCAAATCCCAAAAAAGCAGGACACCAGGACAAAGGAAGCTGCATATTCACCTTACTTTAGTAAGAACGACGTTTCCTATATTATTTTTAAAAATGGATCTCCCTCAAATGTGGACAGAAAAAGCAGATGTTCAGTACAGAGAGCTTTGTAGGAAGAAGACTTCATTTTGGAAGCCATCATATCAGGATGACCAATGTACAGGCAATAATGATCCCATTAATTAAATAAATAATAAGAACTTGACATAAGTTCTCATGATATGATTTTAGAATGAAAATTGTCATGGCTTAGATGTTCCCTAGAACAGGAAACGTTTAGGCTGCTAGGAAACTTGTATGTAGAAATGCTGGAAGGAGTTGAGAGGAGAGAGAGGAGAGAGAGAAAGAGAGAGAGAGAGAGAGAGAGAGAGAGAGAGAGAGAGAGAGAGAGAGAGAGAGAGAGAGAGGAGAGAGAGAGGGGAGAGAGAGGGGAGAGAGGGGAGAGAGGGGAGAGAGGGGAGAGAGAGGGAAGAGAAGGGGGAGAGAGGTGGGGAAGGGGGGGTGAGAGAGAGAGAGAGAGAGAGAGAGAGAGAGAGAGAGAGAGAGAGAGAGAGAGAGAGAATGAGAATATGAATATCAGAGTTAGGAGTTAAAAACTGCCCCGGAATGTCCAAGAGAGTAAGGAAAGTGAAGACAGAGTACTAATCATGGAGGACACTGGACCGCAGAGTATGTGGGCCGGATGGTAACTTTCAACGGAGAATCCTGATCTGGATTAGTCCTTGGAATCTCTAATGTCATGGTTCAGAGGGATTAGAAGTGTGAGAGCAGATGTTCAGGAGCTGAGAATGGACATTGTAAGAAACAGGAAGGTTTTAGCACACAGCCTGGTATAGCCATGGGGAAGAGAAGGAAGGAGGTAGGAGAGGACTTGGAAAAAGAGAAATCCCAGCTAAGAGTGCCCTGAAACTCCAGCGGGCAGATCTTGGAATGTCCTGAAACAGACATTACTGGATCTAAATGAGTTGGGGGACATAACTGGGGTCGTGCAGGGGGATCCCAGCCCAAATCCTTCCTCAGACACAAGACAGTCACCCACTGCACGACCCCAGTTATGTCCCCCAACTCATTTTTATGGTTCCCTAGGGTCTTGTATTTGAAAGTCAAATTTGCCATTCAGTTCAGGTCTTTTCATCACAAATACCTGAAAGCCCTCTTTTTCATTAAAGTCCCATTTTTTTCTCTGAAGGATTATGATCAGTTTTGCTGGGTGGGTGATTCTTGGTTGTAATCCTAATTCCTTTGCTCTCTGGAATATCATATTCCATGCCCTCTGGTCCTTTAATGTAGAAGCTGCTAGCTCTTGTGCTATCCTGACTGGGGCTCCACAGTACTTACATTCTTTCTTTTCGGCAGATCATATGGTACAGTGCAAGCCACTGTATGCTATAGTTTGGAGGGTTCAGAAAACAAAAATCAACCAGTGGAGAAGGGGTCTAAAGAAGGATTTATTTTTATTTAAATACCGATTGGGTCAATGGATTATACATTTTTAGTTAATTTTAAAATATAAGAGAAAAGCAGAATTTTCATAGAAAATGCATTTATTCTAATATATTTTTATTGGACATCATTCCTCTAGAAGTAAAACAAAGAAACAGAAAAGAAAAACCTCCAAACTCCACTTCACTGCCAAAATTGGTGGCAAGATTTCTGTCAATTTTTGTGTTAGCAAAATCCAAGAACAACAAAAAGAAAAACAAAACAGAAAACCACAATACCTCCACACCAAAAAAAAAAAAAAGCCAAAAAAACAAAAAACTATATTGCATGTATTTCTTTCCTTAGTAAAGATTGTTTTTTATTGCTATTAGGAAAAATGAATATTGAACAATTTTCTAGCAAACAGCCAAATGTTCTAAACAAAGAGCTTTTTAGGGAGACTTCTACTTGAAGTCAAAATATCAGTAAGACCAATGAACATTGTACTTATAATTCAATTTATTAAAGAAAAGCAATAGCCAGACACAAGTGATCAGGCTACAGTTTCAGAATCAAAAATGTCCTGACTTATGGTCCTGAAATCAATAAAGTTCAAAGGTTAAGGATACCCTTCATGTGCCAATGTTGGAAGCAGTTAATAACAGAGAAACAGAATTTCTGAGATAAAAACTGAATCCTGCCTCTGAATGTCCTAATGAGAAGTGGCAAGTGAAGCCAGAATAGGTGACAATGAAGAGCACTGGAACCCAGACTGTTGGGTCTTAACTGAAATTCCATACCCAGAATCCTGAGCTTGATTTGGCTGTGGAGTCTCTCATATCATTGTTCAGAGGGACTAGAAGTGGGAGAATGGGAAATCTTCAGAAGCTGAGCATGGAAATTGTCAGGAACAGGAAGGTTTTAGCCCATGGCCTGGTATAGCCATGGGGAAGAGAAGGAAGGTGGTAGGAGAAGGGATATCAGAACATTGGGTGCCTGAGACTCCAAAGGGCAGATCTTCGCATTTCCTGAAAATCACCATGTTTGATTCCTAGGCAATCTATGAGAACTGAAATGATCACCTCTGAATGGGCAGATGACTGGAAAATTTGAAAAATGGTAAAAATTGATTTTTATATATAAGTTGTCCCAAACAGGAATTGGTAGGTAATGAATAAAATTAACTTTGTTGTAGGTCATTTATAAAACATGTGAAAGGTACATTTTCCTATGAGATTAAAATTAAATTAAAATTAAAATTTTAGCATGCGTAGGTGATGTAAAAAAAAAAGAAAAAAGAAAAAAATCTCATTCCAGAAAACTGTAGGATGTGAGCACACAGAGTCTCAGGCCTGGTAGTTGCCATGGAGATGAAAATTAGAAAACCAGCAGTGCCCATAAAAGAGGGGAAATGAGAACAAACAAATCTCTTAGGGAAGAAAAGGTCAGATCTTTCAGGTTCCAGGAAAACAGGATATGCTACAGGTGGGAGGGCTGTGAGTACAGAAATCATCTCCTGGGCAAGGGGCCTCCCAGTGGAAAATCACACAACTCAAAAGGATTTAATTGCATATATATACTGGGTAAACCCACATTTTATCCATTTTTTTTTTACTAATTTAAGTCATAAGACAGATTTTTCATAGGACATCATTTATTTATTCCAATATATTTTAGGGCTTTTGTGATGGATAAGAAAAACCAACCAAACCAAAAGACCTTCTATCTTCAACCAGAATCTTCATAGAATTTGGTGAGATGACTGTCCATTTTCTGGCTAGCCAACCAACTCCTCAAAACAACAACTAGACAAATGCAGTTGCATGTATTTCTTTCTGTAATAAACATGGTTGTTTCTATCACTATTAATAAAAATGACTACTAATAATTTTTGTTGTTGTTGTTTTTTGGTGAGGCAATTGGGGTTGAGTGACTTGCCCAGGCTCACACAGCTAGTAAGTGTTAATTGTCTGAAGCTGGATTTGAACTCAGGTTCTCCTGAATCCAGGGCCAGTGCTTTATCCACTGTGCCACCTAGCTGCTCCTACTCATGAATTTTTGACAGTACAACTCCAGGTGAAGTATAAAGAGCTTAGAAGAAAAATCATTATTATTTTTAAAATCATCCTATTGGTAAGATCCATGTACACTGTATTCATAATCCAATAAATCAAGAATAAAAAGAATACCATTACCCAATTTTGCATGAGACATAACGCTATGGTTATGTCTCTGATGGTCCCTAGAAGACTAAAAGTTGAGGCTTCCAGGCTTCATGGGGGGAACATTGGAAGTTATTGATAATATGGATTCAGAATGTATGAGATGGGAGTTCAATTCTACCTCTGTATCCCAATAGGGGATAGAAACTGAAACCAGAATATGGGATCAGGGAAGGTTCTTAAAACCTAGAACATGTGACCCTGATGGACATTTCTACATCAGAATCTGTGGCTTTCTTAGTCTGCAAAATTTGGAATGTCAGTATGGAGAGACACTAGAATAGAGAAAGTAGGAGATATAAAGCATTAACGTGGTACAGTGGATAGAGCCTTGGAGTCAGGAGCACCTGAGTTCAAATGAATATACTGATACTTACAAGGTGTGGAATGTGGGGCAAGTCACTTAACCCAATTGCATACAAAAAAGATGGGAATATAATTTTCTTTCTCTGTATTGGCTCTACCTGGTTTAGGTATCAACACTGTATTTGTGTCATAAAAGAAATTTGGTAGAACTCCTACTTCACCTCTTTTTCCAAATCATCTATATAGTATTGGAATTAATTGTCTTTAAATGTTTGGTAGGATTCACTTGTAAACCCATCTGTCCCTGGAGATTTTTTCTTAGGGAGTTCATTGGGGGCTTGTTCAATTTCCTTTTCTAAAATAGGCATATTTAAGGATTTTATTTCCTCTTCAGGGAACCTTAGCAATTTGTATTTTTGGACATATTTATCCATTTCATTTAGATTGTCAAATTTATTGGCATACAGTTGGGAAAAATAGCTCCTAATTATTCCTTTAATTTCTACTTCATTGGTGGTAAATTCAGCCCTACCTTTTTTTTCATGACAGTGTTTTATTATTTTCTGATTACATGTAGAAATAGTTTTCAACATTTGTTTTTATAATATTTCCAGTATCAAAGTTTTCTCCCTTCCTTCCCTCCCTCTACCCTCCCAAAGACAACAAGCAATCTAATATAGGTTATATGTGTGCAATCACATTAATTGTATTTCTGCATTAGTCATGGTGTGTAAGAAGAATCAGAGCAAAAAGGAAAAACAAAAAAAAAGAAAAACAAAAAAAAAATAGAAATAGTATGGCTCAATTTGCATCTAGATTCCATAGTTATTTTTTCTGGATTTGGAGAGCATTTTCCATCATGAGTCCTTTGGAAGTATCTTGGAATATTGTATTGCTGAGAAAAGTCAAGTTTATCACAGTTGAACAACATACAATGTTATTGATACTGTGTACAATGTTCTCCTGGTTCTGCTCATCTCAATCAGCATCAGTTCATGTAAGTCCTTCCGGGTTTCCCTGAAATCTGCATGCTCAATTTTCTTACAGCACAATAGTATTCCATTACATTCTATACCACAACTTGTTTAGCCATTCCCCAATTGATGGTCAACCCTTCAATTTCCAATCCCTTCCCACCACAAAAAGAGTAGCTATAAATATTTTTGTACATGTACCCCTGTCATTTTTGATACTGGTAATTTGGTTTTATTCTTTCTTTTTAATAAAATTAACCAAAGGTTTATCTATATTATTGATTTTTTCATAAAACCAGCTCTTAATTTTATTGATTAATTCTATAGTTTTCTGGCTTTCAATTTTATTAATTTCTCCTTTAAATTTCAGGATTCCTAATTTAGTATCTAATAGGGGACTTTTAATTTGTTCATTTTCTAGCTTTTTTATTTGCATAACCAACAAAGCTCAGCAGCAATTAGTAGAAAGAGAAATTCCATTTAAAGTAACTGTAGACAATATAAAATAGAAACCCAGGAACTCTATGAACACAATTACAAAACACTTTTCACACAAATAAAATCAGATCTATGTAATTGGAAAAATACCAATTGCTCATGGATAGCCTGAGCTATAATATAATAAACATGACAATTCTACCTAAATTAATTTACTTATTCAGTGCCATATGAATCAGACTATCTAAAAATTATTTTGTAGAGTTAGAAAATATAATTTAAAAAGTCACCTGGAAGAAGAAAAAGTCAAGAATATCAAGGGAACTAATGAAAAAAAATACACAGGAAGATGGCTAGCTGTACCAAATCTGAAGCTATACTATAAAGCAGCAGTCATCAAAACGTTTTGGTACTCACTAAGAAATAGAATGGTGGATCAATGGAATAGGTCAGGCACAGGAAACACAGTTGTACATGACTATAGTGATCTACTCTTTGAAAAACCCAAAGATTCCAGCTTCTGGGATTGGAACTCAGTATTTGACCAAAACTTCTGGGGAAAATGGAAGATAGTATGGCAGAAACTAAGCACAGACCAACATCTTACACTGTATACCAAAATAAGGTCAAAATAGGTGCATGACTTAGACATAAAGGGTGATACCATAGGTAATTTAGGAGAGGAAGGAGTAGTTTACCTCTCAGATCTATAGAGAAGAAAACAATTTATGTCCAAACAAGAGATGGAGAATATTATGAAATGCAAGTGGATGACTTTGGTTACCTTAAATTAAAAAGGTTTTGTACAAACAGAAGCAATGCAGCCAAAATAAGAAGGGAGTCAGAAAACTGGGGGAAAATTCTATAACCAGTGTAGAAACACTCTCATTTCTAAAATATATAAGCAATGAAATCAAGTTTATAAGAATACAAGTCATTCCCCAATTGAAAAATGGGCAATGGATATTAAAAGGCAGTTGTCATATGAAGAAATCAATGCTATCTATTGCCATATGAAAAAATGCTCTAAATCATTACTGCTTAGAGAAACGCAAATTAAAACAACTTTGAGATACCATCTCACACCTATTATTTTGGCTAATATGACAAAAAAGCAAAATAATAAATGTTAGAGAATCTGTGGAAAAATTGGAACACTAATTCCTTGTTGGTGGAGCTGTGAACTTATCCAACCATTCTAGAGAGCAATTTGAAACAGTACCCAAAGGGCTATGGGACTGTTCATATACTTTGACCCACAAATACCACTACTAGGTCTGTATCCCGAAGTGATCATAAAAGAGGAAAAACAACCCACATGTACAAAAATATCTATAGCCACTCTCTTTGTGGTGGCAAAGAATTGGAAATCGAGGGAATGCCCATCAACTGGGGAATGGCTAATCAAGTTGTCATATATGAATGTAAGGGAATACTATTGTGCTGGTAGAAATGATGAGCAGGAGTTCAGAAAAACCTAGAAGGACTTACTTGAACAGATGCTGACTCAGAGGAGCATAAAGAGGAGAACATTGTACACAGTAATAGTAACACTGTGTGAAGATCGCCTGTGATATACTTGGCTCTTCTCAGCAGTGCAATGATCCAAAACAACTTCAAAGAACTCATGACAGAAAATGTTCTCAACATTCTAGAAAAAAAACTGTTGATTCTGAATGCAAATTAAACAATACTGTTTCTACTTTTCTGCTGTTCTTTTTTCCTTCTTTTTTGAGGTTTTTCCCTTGTGCTCTGATTATTCTTTCAAAATACAACTAATGCAGAAATATATTTAATGTGATTGTACATATATAACCTATACTTGATTGCTTTCCATCTTGTGGAGAGGAAAGGGAAAGTACTGTAGGAGAAAAATTAGGGACTAAAAGTCCTGTGAAAACAAATGTTGAAAACTATCCTTACATGTAACTGGAAAATATTAAAATATTTTATTAAAAAAAAAAACCATGGGAGATGTTCATAGGCTGAGATTGAAATTTACCAAAGTATTGGGATTTTCCTACACAGAATTGCATAAAAAATGAAGTTATGTGACATGGATTTGGAAAATGAGAAGACGACATTTTATAAACCAATCTATGGGTAAAATTCATGTTTGTTCTTCCATAAAACTGAAAAAAACTCAAGCAAAAAACCAGAAATAGTTACTACGAGGATGTTCCCCTAGATGAGAATTTCCTCTCTGTGAACGTCCTTAGAAAAAAACATCACGTCTGGGCTTCTGTGTATCCTGAACGTGAGTAAGATGGTGGTAGCCTAGAAAGTAGGTATTTCTAAGCAAGAAAGTAGGCCCGACCTCTGTATTGAACAAAGAGGTATTTTTTCATTAATTACCTTGACATGTTTGACCTTTTGTTTTTTCCATCTCTA
Organism: Dromiciops gliroides; assembly: GCF_019393635.1. NCBI lineage: Eukaryota > Metazoa > Chordata > Mammalia > Microbiotheria > Microbiotheriidae > Dromiciops > Dromiciops gliroides. Next base: position 29,680,483 of record NC_057867.1, on the reverse strand, counting down.
GGCAGATGCCTTCTGTTTTGATGCCATGATATTGAACGTGTATCAGATTAGCAAATTTCACCCACATCAAAGATTGATTGTCATCTCTAATCTTAGTCCCAAAGCTTCAATATTTTGGCCACATAATGAGAAGATGGGACTCATTGGTAAAGACCCTGCTTTTGGAAAGACTGAAAGCAAAAGAATAAGCAGATGGCAGAAGAAGAGAATTGATAGTGTTATGGAAATAATGAACAGAACTTGAACAGACTATGTGGACAATGGAAGATATAAGGCAAGTACCTAATATGCTATGATCCAAGAGCTATAAAGAGTGGGCCAGGACTGAACAGCTGAGCAACAACACATAATTCTCAGTACCACAAATGTTGGCATTATCTAAATAGTTTACAATATAGAAAGAAGCTAGATTTTTATGGAAGCAAAAAGCAAAAAATATACACAAAACACCATAGATATTGAAATAAACTGGCAAACATTTATGGTAAGGTTACTGTGATTTTTTTTTTGGTTATACAAAAATAGCCTAAATCCCACTGAATATGAATACCAGAAAAAGTGCTGTTGCATGTGTATCTTACTTTAGTAAAGATTGTCGTTTCCATTACTATTAAGAAAAATGTATCTTTAGCAATTTTGGAAACAAAAATTAGATGTTCAGTACAGAAAGCTTTTTAGGAAGAAGGCTTCTCAGTGAAGGTCACCATATTGGCAAAACCAATGCACATTGCAATAATAATCCAATTAAGAAAAGAAAAGAGCTTGATACAAGTTCTCATGATATGATTTTAGAATGAGAATGGTCATGTGTCAGATGTTCCCTAGAACAAGAAATTTTAGGCTTCTAGCAACCTTTCATGGGGAAATGCTGGAAGGAGTTCATGTGGGAATGATGGAAATAGTTGAGAGCATTGATAGAGACTATCACTTAGAGTTAAAAACTGCCTTTGAATGTCTGAATAGTGAGGGGAAAGTAAAGCCTGAGTAGGTGATCATGGAAGGCACTGGAACCCAGACTATTTGGGCTGGATGGTAACTTTCAATGTAGAATCTTGAGTCTGATTTGGCCATGGAATCTCTAATGCCATGGGTCCAATGCCAAGCTCTACTATTGCTTTATTGAAAAAAATAGGTCATGACAGTAGTATTTATGATAATGAATATTCAGTATTTGGGGGCATTACAATTTGGCTATATTAATTAAGCATTGATCAGGGGAGGAGATTTATGTTTGGAATCAATGTATGGGAAAGATGCCAGTGATTTTTAAAAAATAAGATAAATCAAATTTAAGCAAAAAAAGAAAACAAATGAAAAAAAAAACTCACCCAGATTATTGGAAGCAGTTGCCTCAGATATGAGAACCTCTTATCTGTGATATTCCACAGAAAACTGACTGTCTGGAATTTGAGGAAGCATGAAATCAGGCAAGATTGTTCTAAACTAAGGCTTATAAGATGGAATTTGCCTCCATAATATGAAGTCCCAACTCTGAGTAGAATACTCAGTAATTGATTGTGAAGCCAGAATGCTTGAACAAGTATTTGACAAGGAAGCTACGTGGATAGAGCACGGGCCCTGGAGTCAGGAGTACCTGAGTTCAAATCCAGCCTCAGACACTTAACACTTACTAGCTGTGTGACCCTGGGCAAGTCACTTAACCCCAATTGCCTCACTAAAAAAAACAAAACAAACAAACAAAAAAAAGACAAGGAAGCTACAATATCTGAGCATATTGTAAATAAACACTATAGATTCCAGAATTGAGTGAGCCTATAGAAACAGGAATGTCAGCTGGTGGGACTGACTGAAGCAGAGAGACAGACAGACAGACAGACAGACAGACAGAGATACAGATACAGATACAGATATATAGATTTAGATAAGTATATAGACAGATACATAGATGGATACATAGATACATAGATAGATACATATATACAAAGATAGATACCGTAAGCTGCTAAAATTATCCTCAGGTGCCCTGAAGGGGCCGCCCCTCCCCCAGCATGACTGCTCTCCTGGAAACGGCCCCAAGCACATAAGCCTCGCATGGCCACGCCCTTCTCTGCAGGAATGTGCATGGAGGCCTTGGTGCCCAGCTCAGCAGGGATATGCACAGCTTCCTCTACCCAGCACCTGGCTCCAGGGCACCCAGCACAGAGTCTCAGTGCCCCAAGCGGGCCTTAACCCTGGCCTGGGGCTGCCAACCAATTAGCTTGGTGTGTGTGTGGGCTTGGCCCTGGATTCCCAATGAGAGAGGCCTTTTATATACCAGGGAAGTTAGAAGGTGAGGGGGATGCTATGGAGAGTGGAGGTGGCTTACAGTGAGAGAGGAAGAGTGAAAGGAGTGGAGAAGGCAACGTGGCCGCTATAGGGCAAGCAGCTACAGAGTGAGAGACAGCTAGAGTGAAGGAAGGGGCGCAGCTGATAGTGGGAAGTAGTGAAGAGGAGTGGTGGTCAGTAGAAGGACTGAGAAAGGAGATGCAGGGGGACGCTACAGAGAAAGGGAGCAGTGAAAGGAGGACTGAGAAAGGAGGTAGTGAAGAGGACATAGTGAAGATGTAGAAAAAGGAGTCTTAAGAGAAGCAGTACAGGGGAGTGGAGAAGGAAAGAGGCTGCTGATGAGAAAAGAAGGGGTTTCCAGTGAGTTGAATGAGGGCAGCTTTCAACTAAAAGGGGAGTGGTAGTGAGTGCAAGGCAAGTAGCCGTACAGAGACGGAGTTCAGGGGTGTAAGCGCTGGTGGCACTGGCAGTGGCCAGTCAAACCCACAACCCAAAGACATGGGAGGAGATTTCACATTGGCAGGGAGAAAGTTAAAACGCAGTCAGGTCATATTATCCTACTTCTTTTCTATTCTTATTTCTAAGGTTATTCACCTCAGTGAACCCTGGTATTTGCTTAAATTGAAAAGAAGCTTCCTGATCTTTTCCTAATCAGGCTGGGAGAGGCAGTGGGAGAGGGGGAGCCTCCCAATTGGTTCTTCCCATATTAAATTAAAAGCTTACAGATAGCTTATAGTTAAATTTTTTCAGATTAGCAGCAGTTTATATTTTTTTACAATATATAGACAGCGAGACAGACAGACCAAGAGAGAAGTTTAAAAGCTAAAGAGGAAAACTGAAGAAATATGATTTCAGAAGCAACAAGGTCAAGTCTCTGAGGAATTGTAGTCAAGAGAATGAAAGAATAAAGGCAGCCCTGGGGGCAGCTAGATGGCGCAGTAGATAGAGCACCGGCCCTGGAGTCAGGAGTACCTGGGTTCAAATCTGGCCTCAGACACTTAACACTTACTAGCTGTGTGACCCTGGGCAAGTCACTTAACCCTAATTGCCTCACTAAAAAAAAAAAAAAAAGAATAAAGGCAGCCCTTAGGAGAATGGACACCTGATATTGGAGAGAACACCAACCATCAGGACTGGAGTGCCCTCCCAAGTTCACTATATCATAGCAGTTAGGGCTCTGAGAACCTACATGATCTGCAGTGGAATGGACCTTCACATGCAAAATGTCACCTGTTTCAAGCATTGCTTTAAATATATTCTTTGTGGAGAAAATGTTTTCCAGTCTGAGGCAAATCATGAAGAGAGAAGAATTTAGAACTTCTGGATGATATGAATCATGTCTTTCAATTTACTGTATATTATACACTTGGGAGACTAATAAAAAAAATAATCACATCTTCCACCTCACATGCAAAATGTTTGATCAAATGACTGATAACTCTTTGATGTAGGAATTCTCAGACAATGAATATGGAAGCACCATGAAGGAAATGCAATTTTATGAAGATCCTTCTTTGATACAGACTGCCATTGATATCATTACTATCGATGATGAATATAGTGTATTTTTAACAAAAAAAAAATATGGTTTTAATTACTAAAACCTTATTAGACACAGAATATTTGCAGATCATGGTATTTGTAAGTGCTTATGGACAATTTAATAAAATCCATTAAAATCATACATATATAACCTATATCAGATTGCTTTCTGTCTTGGGGAAGGGGTAGGGAAGGGAGGGAAGAAAGGAAGAGAGGGAGGAAGAAAAATTTGGAACTGAAAATCTAATGAAAACAAATATTGATAACTATCTTTATATGCAACTGGAAAATAATAAAATACTTTTATGATTAAAAAGGAAAGAAAGAAAAATGCAAACTAAAACAATGCTGAGGTTCCAGATGAAATCTGTCAGTTTGGCTAACATGATAGAAAAGGAAAGGGACAAACATTGGAGGGGTATATGAAAAAACAGGGATACTAATGCACTACTGGTGGAGTTGAACTAGTCCAATCATTCTGGAAAATAATTTGGAAGTACAACCACAGGGTTATAAAGCCATGCATACCCTTTGACCCAGAAATATCACTACTACTTCCATATCCCAAAAGCAGCAAAAAAAAAAAAAAAAGCAAAAAGGACTATTTTTACAAAAATATTTATATCAGTTCTTTTTTGTGGTGGCAAAGAATTGGAAGGTGATGTTTGCCTATTACTTGGGGAATGGTTGAACAAGCTGTGGTATGTGATTGTGATAGAATACTATAGCTGCATAAGAAATGATGAGCAGAATAGTTTCAGAAAATCCTAGGAAGTCTTATATAAATTATGTAAAATGAAGATGGCAGAACTAGGAGAACACTGTACACAGTAACAGCAATATTGTAATGATGAATAACTCTAGAAGACTTACTTACTTTGATCTAGAAAATGATAAATGATAACTCCAAAGAACCCATGATGAGAAAGGCTCATCTCCAGAAAGAAAACTTTTGAACTCTGTGTGCATATTGAAATATATTATTTGTATTTTATTTTTTGTATGTGTTTTCTTTTACAACATGACTAATATGGAAATATGTTTTGTATGACTTCACATGTATAATCAATATCATATTGCTTTACCTTCTCAAGAGGGAGGGAAGGGGCAAAAAGGAGGGAGAGAATTTGGAATTCAACATTTTAAAAAGTGGATATTAAATCTTTTTAATGGAATTGGGAAATAATTAATAGAATAAAGTATATATATATATTTTGCAGGGCAATGAGGGTTACCCAGGGTCACACAGCTAATAAGTGTCAAGTGTCTGAGGTCGGATTTGAACTCAGATCCTCCTGAATCCAGGGTCAGTGCTTTATCCACTACGCCACCTACCTACACCAATAACATATATTTTAAACACAAAACAACCAAAAAAAATTTAAATAATTTCACATATACACACACACTGCATGGGCCCCAATTTTGAACAGATATTATTAATTTTAAAAATTATCAGGTACATTTCTTAAACGGACATCATTCCTTATTTCAACACAGCATCAGACATGGATAAGAAAAAAAATAAAGACACTTAAAGGGAAAGAAAAGCAAAAAGCCCTTGTATCGCCATCCAGACTTTTTGAAGAATTCAGTGAGATTGTTGGGGTTCATCCTTCTTTCTAGAAGAAGACAAGTGACTTAAGGAGGGTGATGTCTTGACATGCAAGTGAATTGGATTTGGGTGAGGTAGAACTATGCAGTCACCAGCCTCACTCTCTCCTCCAGGCTCACGGGAGTCCAGTGGCAAGACGCAGATCAGGAGAACTGGAAATGGCCCCAGATGCAGGGGGAGCCCTTGGTCTTTCTAAGCTCAGGTCTTTACCAGGTCTTAGAAAGGCAATACCCCTTCAGTAATGAAAGGCTAGGTAAAATTCAGGCAAAAGATGGCCTAGCTTGCCTTCTTAAAAGAATCAGTTTGGGATGGCAAGATCCTCAGGGTCTCTGGCCAGAATAGAAACGTTTGCTATTTACACTCATTCTGAGCCCATCAAACCCCCAAAAATTGTGCAAGAGGATTGGGTTGGGATCTTGTATTGCCCAATCAGTGAGAACTGGCAATATTAAGGCTACACAATCCCCCAACCCAAAACTACAACACGTGCACAGCTAAACAAATGCAATTTCATGTAATTCTTTATTCAGTGAAGACTGTTGTACTATTGCTATTAATAAAAATGACTATCAAGAAATTTTTCATAGGAAAACACAAATATTTAAAGAGCTTATAAGCGAAAAGACTTCAATTTTGACCCAGGTGATTATAACTGAAATTATAAAAAATAAAAATTGTACCTTGACATAATTTAGAATGATATTGCTTTAGAAGCAAAAGGGCATGTCTTGGACGGTCTCTAGAGCACTCAACCCTGAAGATGGTTGGAAACTGAAGATCACGCGCATACTCTATGTCAGAAGTAGGAATCAATCTTGTCTTTATATGTACTAATAGGGAGTGGATACTGAAACCAGAATATGGGATCAAGAAGGGTTCTTAGATCCCAGAACATCTGACACAAATGACCATTTCTAATGCAGACCCTGGGGCATTTTTAGCCTGTAAAATTTGGAATGTCAATATATAAAGACACTAGAACACAGAGAGAAGAGAAGAGAAGAGAAGAGAAGAGAAGAGAAGAGAAGAGAAGAGAAGAGAAGAGAAGAGAAGAGAAGAGAAGAGAAGAGAAGAGAAGAGAAGAGAATCTCAGATCCTTGAACATAATGCAAAAGGATATCATGAAAGCACATTCTAGTTTTTGACTAGCCATCTTTCCTAAAAAAAAACAAAAAAGTCAACAACCCTAAAAAATATGCACATCAATAAAAATGAAATTACATAGTCTTCTTTCTTAGATAAAAAACTGCTAAAAATAAAATTTTAAAAACTTTTATTGATATTCCTAAGCATGCTAATGAATAGAGGGTCTTCTTCCAAAGGGAAAAAACAAAACAAAACAAAAAAACAAGGTGTGATATAATGAAGACTGATAAGGGTCAAGACTTACATTTCAAAATCCAGATATTACTAATGTTCCTGTGTATTGTGAAACTGATGGTATCAATTTTAAGAAATATAAACTTTGTAGATCATTGAAGGGTGAGGTCTGAGAAGCCCAACTGTCAGGACTTGGAAGGTCCTTAAAACCTTGAATATCTGGGCTTTCACTCAAATTTCAAGGAAGTATGCACCAGGTGGATGAGAGCTTAGATATGAGAATGTCCTCTTTCCTGGTCAATAATTCCTTCTCAGGGCCTCAATTTGTAATGGCAAATGGAGCCCAAACATTAGACTGTGTAACACACATAGAATTTAGAATGTCTGAGCTAGAAGGAAATATTGACCCCAGAATACTCAAGTAGATGAGGTATAGAAGCCAGAAAGTCAGTGTTGGGTCTTACTAGAACAGAGAGAGAAGGACTTGTTCTTGGCTTGATCAAAGAAATGGTCAGAACCCATGGGATCTGAGCACACAGAATAATGGGATTTGCAGTAGCCATATAAAAGAGATGAAGGAGAATACTGAGAAGTAGTGGTATTAGAGGGAGAAGAAATCTCTTAGAAGACAAAGGTCAGAACTTTGAATGTCACATAAACTACTGTAGGGGATAGCTGAGAGGGCTCTAAGGGCACCAATTATCTACTCTTGAATGGGTCTCAGAGTACAAAATATTACCCACATCAAAGACCGATTGTCATCTCTAGTCTTAGTCCATTGGACAGCAGAAAGATCAAATCACTCAATACGAAAAGAGATTAATTCATACTGTTCACTAGAAGGCCATATACCAAAGCTGAACCTTCCATACTTTAGCCACATAATGAGAAGATTGGACTCATTGGTAAAGACTCTGCTTTGAGAAAGATTGAAAGCAAAAGGAAAAGCAGATGGCAGAGGAAGAGATGAATTGTCATGGCAATAACTTGGACAGAGTATGTGGAACAATGGGAGATAAAAGGCAAGGACCTGGTCTGCTATGGTCCATGGGGTTATAAAGAGTTAAACAGGACTGAACAACTCAGCAATAACAAATATTCTTAGTACCCCAAATATTGGCATTCACTGATTAATTTACAACATATGAAGAAAGATTTTTCATTGCAGCAAAAAGCAAAAATAAAACAAAACAAAGCACTAGGCATTTTAAATAAATTACCAAAATTTTAGCTAAGATTGTTGTGCAAGTTTTAGCAAGGCAAAAAGCCTCAATCCCCCAAAATGTGAACACCAGAACAAGTGGAGTTGCATTTGTACCTTATTACTAAAGGCTGCTCTTTCCATTACTATTAAGAAATCTGAATCTTCAGCAATTTTGGACACAAAAGGTATATGTTCATTACAGAGAGTCTTTTAGAAAGAAAACTTCAGTTTGGAAGCCACTATATCTGTAAAACCAATTTACATGGTAAAAATGATCCCATTAATTAAATGAAGAATGAGAACTTGACACAAGTTCTCCTGATGTGACTTTAGAATGAAAACTGTCATGTCTTAGATGTTGCCTAGAAAAAGAATGGTTTAGGCATCTAGGAACCTTTCAAGTGGGAATACTGGAAGGAGTTGGGAGGAGAGAGACAGAGAGAGGGAGAGAAGGAGAGGGAGAGAGGGAGAGAAGGATAGAGGGAGAGAGGGAGAGAGGGAGAGAGGGAGATTGGGAGAGAGAGAGAGAGAGAATAATAGATAGATAGATAGATAGATAGATAGATAGATAGATAGATAGATAGATAGATAGATAGATAGATAGATAGATAGATAGATATTTATATATATATATCAGATGTAGGAGTTAATAGCTGCCACTAAATGTCCAAAGGAGAAGGGAAAGTGAAGTCAGAGTAGGTGATCATGGTGGGCACTCAAACTCAGAGTATGTGGGCTGGATGGTAACTTTCAATGTAGAATCCTGAGCCTGATTCATCCATGGAATCTCTAATGCCATTTGTCAGAGGGACTAGACATGGGATAGGGGGAGAGGTTCAGGAGCTGAGAATGGACACTGAGAAATAGGAGGGTTTTAGCACATAGGCTGGTGTAGCCATGGTAAAGAGAAGGTAGGAGGTAGGAGAACACTCTGCAGAAGGGACATCAGAGCAGAGAATGCCCTGAGACTCCAAAAGGCAGATCTTGGAATGTCCTGCAACAGAAATGACTGGCTCTTAATGGGCCATGGAAGAGAAAATGACACATTTGTCAAGGAGGCATTCTCAGATAGATTCTTACTTGGTCCAAATATTGAACTATTTAGATCATTTGAAAAAGAGAAAAAGGAGTCAGAGTCCTCTTACGACATCAAACCTAAATCCTAATTTAATTTTTAGAATGCATTGGAGACGCAAAAAGAAAAAAGAAAACATCTGACATCCTTATCCACAGAGCCTTAAAATTTCAATGAAAGCACTATCAATTTTATGTGCCCCTCAAATATCTTACAAAGCCCAAATATCTGTCTATGAAATCCAATGCAAACCTCTACAATTGCTTTATTGATAAAGATAGCTCTTGATAGTATTATTTGAGGACATTAACATTTTGGTGATATGAATTAATGACTTCTAAAGACAGAAGACTTCTGTTGTGATTGCTCTGAGAATCGACATTATATTTTGTGGAATGCATCTTCAAATGCAAAATGTCACCAATTTCAAGCATTACTTTAAATATATTCTTTGTGGGGAAAATATTTTCCTATCCTAGGTAAATAAGGAAAAGAGAAGAATTTAGAATTTCTGAATGATATCAATCATTTCTTTCAATTTACTTTATAAGATACATTTGGGAAACAAAAAAAAAATCACATCTTCCACCTCACATCCAAAAATTTTTGATGAAATGACTGAAAAATTTTTGGTTGAAAAAATCCCAGGCATTGAAATATACAATCGCCATGAAATAAATGCCATACATACTATCCTTCTCTGATAACCATTGATATGATTACTACTGAAAATGAACATCATACATTTTTTGAACAAAAAAGCTCGGCTTTCAATTACTGAAGCTACATTAGACAAAGAAAAAATATTTCCAGATCAATGTAAACTGATACATACAGTTTAATAAATGTCCAATAAAAACATTTTAAAATCAACTTTACAAATCATAGGCTGGCATTTTTTGGAACCAAAATGTCATGTGGTAGAATGTCCTTAGCACTCTGAATGCCTGGTATGACAGTTCCCCTTAAGGTCAATTGAGCATTAGTAGATTGAACTTTAGGTAGGCATAAGTCCAACTCTGAATGTCCCTGTTTAGAATGGGGCTATGAGAGTAAACCAAACTTGAGGACACAAAACTTCTGACCTTTGAATGAATCAGGTCTGAGAGGAGCCTTAGAATGCAAAATATTATAAATGGCAAAGAGACCTTTTTATATACATTCTAAGTAACCTCAATTATGGCACATTTCTAGTGACTTTCAAAAACAAAGAACATTTTGAGGAGACAATCAATTCTTTCTGCCAATTTCATTTCTATTCGGCCATAGCGATGCTTGTATACAGATCACCCTTTCACAACAACACAGCCAAAACACTTAGTTGAAAGCACTCTCTACTTTTTGGAAAGCCAGAAAACCTGCCCTGAAATTGAGCTCACTTGGACACCAAAACAAAGGCAACTGCCTATCAGTCCTGCTTTGTTCATGCCTATTATGGATATTTTTATGAATTCAATGAATGGAGAGCCTATTTCCTCAACAATATGAAGGTGTAGCCCTTCAGATACTAAAAAGAGCCACAGGTCAGGTTTAGAAATGTGCCTTTCAGGGGCAGCTAGATGTCGCAGTGCATAGAGCACTAGTCTTGGATGCAGGAGGACCTGAGTTCAAATCTGGCCTCAGACATGCCACTTGACACTTACTAGCTGTGTGACTCTGGGTAGGGCACTTAACCCCAATTGCCTCACCAAAAAAAAAAAAAATAATAATAATAATAATAATAATAGAAATGTACCTTTCATTAAGATGCATGGGCATTCTAATAATTATCAAATGAAAATAGAAAGAAAAATGCTCTGAAGTTTTGGGGGTTTTTTGACTGTTTTCTCTCACAACTAGCAAATATGGGAAATTTTCCATGACTACTCATGTATAATTTATTTTTAATTGCTTGAGTTCTTGTGGGTGGGAGTGGAAATTGAGGGGGGAAGAGAAGTAGGAACACAAAGTTTTAAAAAAATTGATGTTGAAAATTTGTTTTGACATATATTTTGGAAAATAAAATTCTATTAAAAATGAAAATAGAAAGAAAAATGCTTAAAGATGATAGGAGGGGCAGCTAGGTGGTGCAGTGGATAGAGCACCGGCCCTAGATTCAGGAGGACCTGAGTTCAAATCCGGCCTCAGACACTTAACACTTACTAGCTGTGTGACCCTGGGTAAGTCACTTCTTAACCCCACTGGCCTCACCAAAAAAAAAAAAAAAAAAAAAAGATGATAGGAGGCTATGGTCTTAAAAACCAAAGCTTATGGTCGTCATCGTGCCTTGGAAAACTGAAGCTGGGGCTTCCCAGGTCCTTTCAAGTATATATGCTGGAGGGGTCCTGGAAATGAGAAGACAGAATTTCCTAACTGGGGGATAAGTCCTGCCTCTGAATGCCCAGATTTTAATTGTAAAGCTGAGAACCAGTAATAGATGGGGGACGGCTCATGGAACATACAATGTATGAGTGTGAAGGAAATTTTTAATTCAGGATCAGAAACGGGATGACATGGCAGAATCTGCAAGGCCAGAATGGTCAGGGCATAGAGAAGAGAGCGGGGGAGATGTACAGGGGCTGGGAAGGGACATTTTCAGAGACAGGAGGATGTGAGCACACAGAGTGTCAGGTCGGGGAGTTGCCATGGAGATGAAAATGAGAGAGCTAGTAATGCCCACTGTAACGATTGGAATGATGCCACCTGCTGGAGACTTACTGTAGAAAAGCTCCGCCATGAGGAGAGGGCCTCTGAGGGCAGGACCATGCAGCTTTCTTTGGTGTCAGGAAGTGAAGTTGGCTTGTGGGAGGAGGAAGGGGGAGGCTGGAGCACTGGCTCACTCTCTTTCCTGAAGATTCTGGTGGAGAAGGCGGCTAGAAATGTGCTCTCCCTTTAATAGATAGATGAAACTAGGCCTTTCTCTCTCTCTTTACCAATTTCTTATTCTCCTCAATAAATGCTTAAAAGTCTAACTCTTGCTAAAGCTTATAATTTATTGGCAACCACTCATTAGATATTTTAGACAGTATAGCTAGAATTTTAGCCCTTACACCATAGAGAAGGGGATCAGACAAAAGATGCCCCTTAAGGTAAAAAAAGAAAAAAAAAAAGGCCAGATCTTATGGTGCGGTCCAAGTCACTGTATAATATACTTTGGAGGGTTCAGAGAACAAAAACCATCTACCAGGGAAGGGGGTCTTAGGAAGAATTTCTTTCTAAGTATACTCTGAGTGGGCCAATTGATTGTCCATTTAATTTACAAAAAATAAGACAAAGGTAGAATTTTCTACATTTGCATTTATTCTCTTTTTATAGGTTAATAGAATTTATATATTTTATAATTCTATTGCATTTATTCTACCTATGCATTAATTCTAAAGACCTTTCTTGTGGGAATGTTCTAAGTAGTTGAGAGACAGTGTATAGATTTAATCTGTTGTGGCTGCTCCATTGATGGAGACACCTCTCCATATTTACCATGTAGCAGTTTAGACTATTTAAACAAGGAGTTATGTAACATAGAATTGAAAAATGAGAAGATAACTCTTTGCAAATCAGTCTATGAGTAAAACTCAAGTGTCTTGTTCACATAAAAATATGAAAAAAACTTACCCACCAAACCAAGAATAGTTACTAAGAGGATGTTAGTCTAGATATGAGAATCTCCTCTCTCTGAAGGTCCTTAGAAAACATTATCTGGGATTCTATGTATCCTGAAGGTGGGTAAGTTGATGGAAGGCTAGAGCTTAGAACACGGTATTTCCAAGCACGGAAGTAGGCCCCACCTTTGAATAAAACAATGAGGAATGGATTGTAAAGTCAGAATCTTTGAACAGGTCTTTGACTTGGAAGCTAGCATATCTGATCTTGAGGGAAATATACAATTTTGAATAGATCCTGACTATAATCTTGGACCAGATAATCCCGCAATCCTGAGCTAGAAGAGTCAGAAGGTCGAGTTTGTTCTACATCATTTCTTGGTGCCAATCAAATGCCTATTGGGCATCAGTGCTATCTAAGAAAAACAAAGAAACTAAAAACTCAACTAGGACAACTCTTGAGACAATAGAAGATGTTCAGAAGATAAAGGGGATAATTCTTTGAAGAAATGGGCTTGGAAAATGGACACTTTCAGGTCTTGGAGAAGCCATGGAGAAGAAATGAAGGGTTTGAGGAAAACCTCTAGAAGAAATCATAGATATATCAATGAGAGAACACCAAAGGTCAGGGCTGGACTATCCTCCAGTTTCCCATATGCCCTAGTTGTGAGGGCTCTGACAACCTTTATTATATACTATGGAATGGGCCTTCAGATGCGAAATGTCACAAAAGCCAAAAGTTACTTCAAATATATACTTAGTGGGGAAAAACACTATTCAATTACATGTAAATAACATGTAGAATGCTAGGGACCTAGAAGAGACACTGGTTATTTTTTAAAGTTTGGATGTAATAAGATTCATGTTCATTGTAATAGCCCTCTAATATAAAAAGAAAATGAAAAATCCTTTCTGATCTGACTTCAGAATCTCAAATACCTGCCCCTTGGAACACTGACTCTTTGGGGTTTCCTGAGACCTTTCAAGGATCGATGTTACTTGGTGGCACGGAGAACACTGAATTTCCTAGCTGGGGGACACGTCCTCCCTCTGAAGTTCCATATTCTGATTAAAAACCTTAGAGAGAAGTTCAGAGAAGCCTGGAAGGACTTGCATGAAGTGATGATGAGTGAGAAGACCAGAACCAGAAGAACATTATACACAGTATCATCAACATTATGTGTTGATCAACTGTAATAGATTGAATTCTTCTCACTAATACAATGGTACAATAAAGTTCCAGGGGACCCATGATGGAAAAGGCTCTCCAAATCCAGAAAAAAAAAAAAAAAAGAACTATGGAATATGGATGCTGATTGAACCATACTATTTCTTTTGGTTTTGGTGCTGCTGGTTTTCTATTTTGAGGTTTTTCTTTACTGTGCTGATTCTTCTCTTATAGCATGACTGATGCAGAAATATGTTTAATATTATGTATGTGTATATGCACATATATATGTATACATGTTTAAATGTGTATATGTATGTATATACATACACATACACATATACATATATATGTGCGTATATATATGTGTGTATATATATATATGTGTGTGTGTGTGTGTGTGTGTGTATATATATATATATATATATATATATATATATATATATATATATATATATATAAAAATAACCTATATCAGTATCAGACTGCCTGCTGTCTGGGGGAGAGGGGGAGAGGGGGAGGAAAATTTGAAAATCGGAAATCTTATGTAAACAAATGCTGAAGGCTATCTCTACATGTAGCTGGAAAATAATAAAATACTTTTATTTTTAAAAAATTAAAAAGAAATTAAGAATTTTATCTCTTGTAGAAAACAACAACAACAACAAAAACCTTAGAGAATGTTTGCTATGTGGAATGGCCCATTGTTAGTACCAGTTTGAACAAAATTTAACATTCAGGAGCTTAAGCTCGATTTGGCTGTAGAATGTACAAGGCCAGAATTGTGAGGGCCTAGAGAACAAAAGGGGAGAGATGTATGGGGACTGGGAAGGGACATTTTTAGAAACAGGAGGATTTTCAGTAATCACAGAGAGTCAGATCTCAGAGTTGCCATGGAGTTGAATATGAGAGAACTAGCAGTACCCATAGAAGAGGGCCTTCAGGGTTAGCAAAGGTCAGATGTTACAGTGTCCTAGAGAACAGGATATGCTCTACGTGGGAGGATTCAGACAACAGAAATCATCTTCTGGGCAAATGGACCTGAGAAGGGGAAAACTCAAATATCACATTTTCATATATATATATATATATATATATATATATATATATATATATATATATATATATATACACACATACATATATATACATATACATACACATATACTTTCATACATATTTTCATATTAATACTTATAATTTCATAAAATAATTTTTATACACAAACACATTGTGTGGGCCCAAATTGTGGACAGTTTTTACTAATCAAAAAAATAAGCAGGTACATTTTTCAGAAGACATCATTCCTTATTCCAACACAAATGTTACTGGGCATCAGACAAGGACAAGTACAAAAATAAAGACACTAAAAGAAAAAAAAAGCAAAAGACCCTTATGTCTCCAACTAGACTTTTTAAAGAACTCAGTGAGATTGTTGGGGTTCATCCTTCCTTCTAGAAGAGGACCAGTGACTTCAAGAGGGTGATGTCTTGACATGCAAGTGAATTGGATTTGAGTGAGGTAGAACTATGCAGTCACTAGCATCACTCTCTCCTCCAGGCTCATGGGAATCCAGTGGCAAGACATTGATCAGTACAACTGGAAATGGCTCGAGATGCAGGGGGAGACCTTGGCCTTTCTAAGCTTAGGTCTTTACCAGGTCTTAGCAAGGAAATGCCCTTTCAGTTATTAAAGGGTACAAATAATTCCAGAAAAAGATGGCCTAGTTTCCCTTCTTAAAAGAATCTGTATGAGGAAGCTAGGTGACACAGTGGATAAAGCACCAGCACTGGATTAGGAGGACCTGAGTTCAAATTTGGCTCCAGATGCTTGACACTTACTAGCTGTGTGACCCTGGGAAAGTCAATTAACCCTCATTGCCCTGTACAAAAAAAAAACAAAAACAAAAACAAAAGCAAACAAACAAACAAAAAGAACCAGTCTGGGAGGGTATGATCTTCAGGGTCTCTGTCCAGAATTGAAACACTTACTCATTCTGAGCCCATCCACTCACCCAAAATGTGCAAGAGGATTGGGTTGGGATCTACTATTGGCCAATTAGTGAGAACTGGCCATTTTAAGGCCATGCAAGCCCCCAACCCCAAACTACAACACATGCGTAAACAAATGCAATTTCAAGTAATTCTTTATTGAGTGGAAACTGTTGTTCCTATTGTTATTAATAAAAATTACTATTGAGAAATTTTTCATAAAAACATAAATATTGAAAGAGATAAGTGAGATGACTTTAATTTTGATTCCATGACATTGAAAGAGCTATGTGCATTATAATTATAACTGAAATAATAAAAATAAAAATTATACCTTGAACCCAATTTAGCAAGATTGGCTTCAGAACCCAAAATCGCATATCTTGGATAGTCCCTAGCACACTCAAGGCTGAGTCTGTCAATTACCTTTCATGGGGCAATGTTGGAACCTGCAAATCACATTCACCTTGTATATCAGAGCTAGGAGTTAATCCTGTCTCTAAATGTACTAATAGTGTGTGGAACCTGAGGCCAGAATATAGGATCAGGGAGAGTTATTAAAACCTAAAACATCTAACACAGACAGACATTTATAATGCAGACTCTGGGGCTTTTTAGACTGAAAATTTGGAATGACAGTATGGAAAGACACTAGAACAGAGAAAATGGGAGACACGGGGCCTTCAGATTAAAAAGGGCCTTCAAGGTAGCAAAGGTCAGATGTTACAGTGTCCTGGAAAACAAGATATGCTATAGGTGGGAGGGTTCAGACAACAGAAATCATTTTCTGGAACAAGGGACCTGAGAAGGGGAAAACTCAGTTTCCAACTAGTAAAGTTAGATAATAATCTATTTAATCATGTCTACCAACCTTTTAGAATAAATTTCTAGGAAGACAATAAATCTAATGTTACATAAGGATTGGATATGATAAAAATATTGGATATTGGTTAATGTGCTAATAATATGGAAGAATACATATCTCCTTGTGCCAACCAAACTGAGAATTATTTAAATCCTGTGAAAAGAGCCACACCCTTGTCAGCATTTAGCCAGATTCTTTACCTGCAAGCAACAAAAGGCTTGGGACCTAAGAAAGGCTTCCCATTTTAACTTAAACCTTGTTATCTGATCAGTTTCAAAGGTAGGGGCTGAGGTCCTAGCTCTATAGAGAAAAGGAGGTAACAAATCTTTACACAGCAGGGAAACTGTGAATAGGTGTCTTTCACAAAGGTATTACATGAATTTTTTAATGATAAGATTTTTTGCAGAATACTAGGCCATAGAAATTAAAATGTTACCAACATTTTCCAAAACAGATGTTATATATATATATGACAACATATACACATTTGTACACACATACCTTAATTCATGTGATGTCCAAAAATTTTGAAAAAAAATGTAGACATTTATTAGAATATCATAACAAAGACTGGACAGTGTTTTCCTCATTAGGGAAAGGTGAAGCTCAGTAATAATTACACACCCAATGAAACCATCCTGAGATTTTGGCCATATCTTTCTTGTAAACAGTTTGCACTACTTGCATTTAACCTTGGTGAAAAACTACATTTTAAAAACAAATGGGAGTCAAAAGGAAGGAAGGAGACATTGCTCATGTTTCATAATGAAATACAAGAAGAATCTTCACATAACAATGCACAAACTCTTGAAAACTACTAATAGTGCTACAATGAACAATACAAATGTTGTTGTCAAATTTTTGTTTGGTTTTGTTCTGTGTGTTTTTTCTTTTTTTTTTTTGTTCTTTTTTGCATTTTGGAAACTATGTGGTAAACTTTTATCAGTGTACTTTTTTTTTATCATTACATATCAATGTCTGCTGTCCAAAAGAAGTGGAAACATTCAGACCCTGCTCAAATAGAGAAAAACAATGACAAATTTAGTTGTAAGACAGGACCTCAAAAGGTGACCTTTCGCATAAGCCAATTGCCAGAAGCTCAAGGAATGAGCCCCATCAGTTCTGCAGTTCTGTTGAGTATTGTGCTGAGACAGCCACAGCCCAAGAAAAGGGAAGTCTTTAGAAGGCGTGCTGAGCAGGGTTGTACTTGACAGATGAGGGCATATGAGGCCTTCCTTCAAATTTATCATATTCCAGAAGAAACTCCTTAGCTACTTTGCTCCAGCTAAGGCAGTCAAAGAAGTAATATGTTCCCCTCTCGGACGTACTGGTTTTCACTGTTGGCTCCATGCCTGGGACCCTGGTGATCCATACTCGTTCTTCTTTGTGATATCTCCAACCTCGGTCAAAAAGTTCTACTGCTGCTAAAAGCTGTAACATGTCTCCTCCATTCGTGTAATAGAGATAGAAGAGCAGATCTTCTCCATATAGGCCCAGGTTTACTGCAGGCAGCTTATCTTTAATGTGAATGTTCGTTAAGTACTCAGATGGAACATGGAAGTCTATGTCTTGAGGCTGACAAGGTGAAGATGCCCAGGGTGATGCAAATGTGGGATAAAGATTTTCAGGAGAGGTGAGATTGAGGCCTAGTGTTGTAAAGTCACTTCCTAATGCATGATGTTCCATTCCTGGGTTTGTCTTTGCTTCTCTAATGAATGCCAACAAGCCAGTCATCCCAAATTGGTCCTTCACCATCCCTTGAGGAATGTTAGTAACCAGACCATCAGGTAACACCTGGATCCCTTTTTCCTGCTGGTTGTAGCTTTGTGCTGTTGAAATTTCATCTCCAGGGGATTTAGGTCCATCTGGACTTGAAAATGTCTTCCCAGGTGTATACAAATTAGATTCACTGTCCTCATTACTCTCTGTTGGATCTTTAAAGCTGGAGCCTGGCAATGCAGGAAAATCCTCTTTGTGTAATGAAATGTCCTGAGATTGCTCGCTTGCTGGTTTTTTTACCTTTCTAACATGAGGAGCTCCTGCAGCTAAGGGGCTTACAAATGGAGTTGGGTTACCACTTCCTTCCTTTCTGTTTGGATTGGTCAGTGGTGGGAAATCTGAAAGGTCCAATCCTGCAACATTTTCACTTCTAGCTTTGGCATTAAAAATGTCACTTAACAGAGAGTTCTTCATTCCAAATGCCTTATTCCTGTTCATTCGAAACCCAGACTTGGTTTTCACAGGAAAAGCTTGTCTGGAGGGTGGCTGCCCTGGCATGGAGATCATGCTTGGTGAGCCTCTGTAAGGGCTACCCAACCCTGAGCTGCTCATGCTATTTGACCTGCTGGCCATTCCAGTGCCCTGGCCCACCTGGGACTGGTTCTTCCTATTCCTGAGATTCACAGGTAATATGCCCCTGCTGGGAGGTGGAGGCCACTGGAGCAACCCTCTTGGGACCCCTGCTGTTGGGGAGAGGTGGCTTGGTAACCCAGTGCCTTGGGATGAGCTGCGATTTAACTGATGGGTACTGCTGCCCCTTCCCCTGCCCGCAAGGCCTACTGTCCTATGCGGCCCGTATAAGCTCGCCCCAAAGGTAGACAGATGCACTGGCCTGGATGGGGATGCCAGCACGCCTTCTCCTGGCCCCTGAGCAAAGAGCCCAGGCTGGCTGTAGGACCTCTTCTCCTCAGGGTTGTCCCTGTTGACCCCCTCTACGGACTTGCTTCTGGAGGCACCAAACATGCTGCTGGTCACCTCTGTCACTTCTGTCCCCACACGCAGATCTGGACACTGGGAAGGGCACGCGTGGGAGTGTCTTGGCTCAGACAAGGTCTGTCCATCAGTACTCACCGCAGAGGCGGGTCCTTTCCTCTCAGTACTGGAGGCGATTCAACAGAACTGTCACTCGAGGGGCGTGTCACCGGAAGCTCCTCCCACCAAGTGCTCCCCAGCAAGAGTTTTCTTGTTAAGGCATCCAAGATGGCGCTGTATCAACCGAGGAGGCTGCTGGGAGCAGGACCTTTACCATTTGACCTCCGCCCTGGCCCCGGCCCCCTCTCAGGCTCAGTTCAGAGGGGGCAGCGAATGGCCAGAACTGCTGAGCTGCGGGTCTAGTGCTCTGGGATGGTAGGGAGAGGGGTCTGGGGGCGTGGAGTTGTAAGCCTCACGTGCCGTGGTGTGGTCACGTATGTGTGGGCACGTGAGTGTGTGCGGAGGGGAAGAGGGTGGCATCATCCCGCGCATGCGCACACACCACCCACTGCCTAAGCCTCTGCCTCTTGCTCCTGCCTTCCTGGGCAGCCTCTGTCTCCAGTGCTGCTGCCTCTGCTGCCCGCCCATGGCCTCTACAGCAAGGACAGAGGTGGGGTCTCTATCACCCTGGGAAAACAAATGTGTAAAGAGCTCTCAAGGGGTCCACCTTCTATTTTGATATCGTGATATGAAAGACCTCGAGCCTTATATATGACTGAAATAATAAGAAATAAAAATTATACCTTGACCCAATTTATGGTGATTGTCATTAGAACCCAAAATGGCACGGCTCAGATGGTTATTAGTACACTCAAGGCTGAGGCTGCCAGTTACCTTTCCTGGTTATGTTGGAACCTGCAGATCACATGCATACTCTATTATCAGAGCTGGGAGGTCATCCTTTGTGTAAATGTCCTAATAGGGAATGGAAACTGAGGCCAGAATATGGGATCAGAGAGGGTCCTTAGAACCTAGAACATCAGAACCTGAGGGGCGTTTCTAATCCAAACTCTGGGGCTTTCTAGTGTTGAAAAATGAAATACAGTTTTCATACCCATCTTCCTATAAGATAATAAACAGGTCAGAGACATCAGTAATATCTCCTATCCAGATCAGAGAAGGCTATTTCTGCCTCTCCTACCAGAAGTAAGTACCTCACATAAACCAGATCAGAGAATGGAGAGGAAAAACATAATAACCATTTATTTTGTCCCAAGAAGAAAGAACCATGATCATGTGGAGACCCTTCCCAAAAGGGCTCAAAGATTCCCTCTTCCTGAGGGTATATGAGGTGGTTTTTTTTCCATGGGTAACAGAGTGTTATCAGTTTCCATAGTATGATACAGGCAAAGGCAGTTTAACAATTTTGGTTTTAACAAGTATGGGGGGAATATGGAAGCATCATTATAAGATTTCAGGATTCCAAAAAATGGTTTGGAAAGGATGAGGTCGCTCAGATATCCCCATAAGATGGGGACTTACTATCCTGAGTAAAGAAGTCATCAAGTAGGACTTTTATCAGCTACCTATCTGGATTCAGTTTGGAGTTCAGACGAAGGGCATTTTATTATTAACCTAATTGCTATTAACCTAGGGTTTCATAAAAAAATACTTTTGGATAATAAGGTACCTCCATTCAATCTAGGTGATGCCTACGTTCATATTAACATTAGCTGATAAGATTTGGAACAGCAGTATGGAAAAACACTAGAACAGAGAAAGTGGAACATATGGGGTAGTGGACAGAGCACAGGCCCTGGAGTCAGGAGGACCTGACTTCAAAACGGCCTTAGACACTAGCTGTGTGACCCTGGGCAAGTCAACTAACCATGATTGCCTCAAAAAGTAGAAAATATTCAGAACCTGAGAAGGCAATTTATCAAAGATATGGGAGTTTATCAAAGAGAATGATGGATTCAGTTTTTGATATTTCCCTGGACACAGGGACAATATCCAGGTAGCAACTCACACAACCCTACTTCTCTTGGGACAGGGAGGCAGTATGCTGAAGGATTCCCCTCTGAGACGCAAATTGAACAATTAGGCTTAATTCAACCTTACAAACACTGCCTAGCAGTACTATCAGTTGGAATTCCAAGAATTATGGCCATTAAATAGAAACCTAAATTATAACAAGATTTTGCATTAGGAATTACCCTGCAGGCACAATGAAAATTCAAAGAGATCCCCTATATGTTATCTTTGTTGACCTTAAATTTGAACTCTGACTTGAAGGAACCATGCAGAAGGAAAAAAAAAAGCCTCTCCCCTTCAGAAGTTTCCTTCTGTTATAAGGAAGCCTAGCCTGTGAGCCTGGCTGTCAGTAAATTCCATGTCTCCTCACTACCTCTTCTCCTCCTCCCAGGGATCTCTCTCACACCCAGGGCTCTAGTAAGGTAGACAGGAAAAAATAACCTAAACATTGAGAGTGCTGTCTCACAGGTGTTTGTCTGTTTGTGTGTTTTATTGTGTTCTGTGTATGGCAAGCATTGTACTTGTCTCTCTGGAAAGAAAGTCTCCTTTCTTTTTCCTTTCAACTGATAAAGCTCATTCTAAGATCCTTTTGCCTCCCATGCTATAGACAAGCTGGGAAGGTCAGAATCTGACTGCAGGATGTTTTTACATTGTGATCTATTCAGAGTCTGAATTGGGCATTAGAATGTGATTGCTTTTCTATGCTTTACATTAACCCTTCTAATCCTACAAGGTTAATAGCTGGAAGACATTGAAAAGGCTGAGTATATGATGCCTTAATTTCTAAAACTGTTCAGTAAGCAATCATGGAGTTCCTAGGTAGCAGATGAATTTTGTAATAGCCAGATTAATGAAGAGCATCCCCTGGGTCTAACTTTGGAAAAAAATAGGGTTTTTAGTAAAATATTGGCTTTACTTTCATTTTGCTAATTTCAGATGATGTAGGCACGTGGAGAATGTGTGAGGAAGTTGATTCTGTTTTAAATAAAAAGGGGGAATGGGTGGTTTAACAAGCTGTTTGCTGACCAACATGGTCTGAAGTAATGTGATTAAGAGTTAAGTAGTTAAGAAAGTTAAGAAAGTAGAAAGAAAGTTTAAGTATGTAGGAAGGAAAAGAGTAAAGGGCAGAAAAGAATGGTGTGCCCGGGTTTGCACTGACAGAGTGAACAGATAAATGAGAGTAAACATTTGGAAACTTTTGAGAGAAAAAAAAAGGGGGGGGGATATATTGTGGCTTTAAAAAACCTGGCAGTAACAACACTTAACACTTCCTTGGCTCACAACAAAAAAAAGAAAAAGAAAAGAAAAAAAGAGGTTTGTGTGAGTCTGAAAATAGTTGAGGTTGATTGGGAGATTTATTTGCTTATGGAATCTTGCAAAGTATAAGGTAAGTAACTTTGGGGGGGTGGTAAGCCAATTGGGGTTAAGTGACTTGAAGTGTCTGAAGCCGGATTTGAACTCGGGTCTGACTGACTCCAGGGCTGGTGCTCTATCCCACTGTGCCACCTAGCTGCCCCAGGTAAGTAACTTTTAAATTAGTGTATGTGTTAAAATTGGAAATAACTGTAAATCATATGAGATTCCTACCCATTTTTGTTAATAGACTATGTTAATTGATTGTGGACATAAAGGGGAAAACTGGTAAATCATTGTTTGAAACAAAGAAAAAAATAAGAGAAAAAGACCTTCTAGAGTCCCCTTAATTTGTAAATTTGCCAGGAAGAGCTTGTGAAATTCCTAAATAAGAATGTTCTTACTGAGAATTTATAAAGTTAGTTATTATATGGAAGTAATCTTTAATGATTGATCTTTGCACCAGAATAATTTTTAAAATGATAAAATATGTTGGAACTGTAACAGCCAAAATGGTTACAGGGGTCTAAAATCAAATGGAGGTCACCATATGTGCTAAAGCCCCCCTCTACATTTTCTTCTTGGCAGTTTCTGCTATGGGGGGCAGGGGGAAGGAGAGCCATCTGATAAGCATTTAGTGCCTAAGATTTTGATATTATATATATATATATATATATATATATATATATATATATATATATATATATATTGCTACTCTTAAAACATTTTCTAGTAGAATAGTTTAAAATCAAGAATTATTTGTAATGTGTAAAAGTTTCAAAGAAAAATATGTGGTTTTTTTTAAAGTCACTAACCATTTAACTTCACTGCCTCAGGATAGCCTTTGGCTTTGAATTAAGTACTTCTGGTAAAGCAGGCCATGCCTATCTGCATTAAGGCTTGCAGGCCACAAAAGCCTGGGAGACCTGCTGGGGACAACAAAAAGCATGTACACTTTAACTCAATTCATTATCTGATTGGTTTCTAAGGTATGGGCAGAAGCCTCTGCTCTTTGGAGAAATGGAGTATATTCTGAAGAAAAAAGAAAAATGTGTGTGTGTGTGTATGTATGTGTGTGTGTGTGTGTGTGTGTGTGTGTGTGTGTGTGTATAAAATTTTTTTCCTAATGTTGTTTTATGGTATTATGTTTCTAAATTTTCTTAAAAAGTATAAATTGGTGAACAATTGTATCAGCTATGGAGAAAGTCCTTATGTGAAACCTCATGTGTGTGTCTCCTGTTAAATTTTTATTTCTTATTATAACCTAGAAGATATGAGAAGGCAAGTATGTAATATTTTACTGTTTTCAGTCTAATTATGTCATTACTCAATATGCAAAATGACCAGGTACATTAATGCTCAGGTTTGTCACCTGCCTGCTAATTCTTATGTTGTCATGCTATTATTATTTTACTTCTAGTGATATGTTTTGGAAAAAAAGAGAGAGATTTAGCATTTAAAAGGTATTTTATCTCATGAAGTTTTGGTTAATATTCCTGTTAACATCAAGATAAATTTCAAGCTGGCTCTTAAAAAATATTTTCAAGATATAATGTGCACATGTTCAAGGAACACTTGTGTGATTTAGAAGGCCTGCTAACTCATTTGTAAGCTAATTTGTTGCAATGACAATTTGATATTGATAATAGTTATGTCCAAACCTACTGTGATTTGTGAGACTTTATTAATTGATGGAAAAAAGCTTTCCTGGGATCCTGAATATTTGAGTTTCATTTTCAGGTTTGATGTATCCTACTTATAAGTCTCATGGCATATTTCTATTATATGAGTAGACAAAGTATAAGTTGGTTATTGCAATACTGAATTAATTGGTTATTAAATTAATACTAGAGCATCTAAATTACTGTAACAAACTGTAAGGAAGATCTTGCTGTTTTGATCTGAATTTACTGATGTTTTGATCTGAATTTATTGATGTTTTGATCTGAATTTATTGATCTTAAACAACAGTTATATTGGTGCTTGAACTTGTCATGTGCATAAGATATGTTAGTGAATAATAGTGACTTATGAGCTATCTTATATCACCTTAATGGGGAATCTGAGTTTACAGATGTTTTATTTAATTGGAATTGGAACATGTGTAGAAACACATGCAAACTAGTTTTCACTTCAAAGATGTTCCCCTTGTTTAAAGGAATTCTAAGGGCAGTAGCCTATGTTTATGCTTACATGGTTAATACCTGACCCTGTTTTTACTATATACTATTGTGTGAAACATTTTCTAGTCTGTTCTCTGTATGCAATTTGGGATTCATTACAATTATTCCAACTCTTGTTGTTTGTTATTAAGCATCTTAAAGCAAATCCATTTGTTTAGTGTTAACTTAGGGATGACAAGCATCTATTTAACTTAAATACAAGTATAGCTAATGCTTGCTCTCTAGGATATGTGATCCTTGAGAAGTGAGTTCACTTGCAGTAATGATTATTGGAACTTGCTATTTAAAACATTATGTAACATTATGTAACTATAAACTATTATTCTGAGTCTGAGACCCATGATGCCAGCAACCCTATGGGGTTGTTCCATGTATGTACTGCAAGTGGAATTCTCTTGGGAAAGGCTGGGAGACCGACTTTTTGGCAAAGGCTGGTAGGTGTCAAAAGGTAGGTGTCTCCTGACTCCGTGTCCCCAAATGTTACACATGGAATATAAACTCTCCTACATGGATGATGTTAAACCTGGCACACTGCATTTTCTGTCTATATAAGTTCTGCCTGAAGTGGACATGAAGTTATGGAGCATTATTCCCTCAGAAATTTATACCTCTTCTTTTATGGCAAATTCCTATAATCATGTCATGTGATCAATATGAACACAATATTGGATCTTCAACCCTTAGGTTAACATTAATATCTGGGTGAGATTCAGGTATAAGATTCAACTATTTAACCTAGAAATTCTAGTCCTTTTTGTGTTTTAAAACGAGAGTGTATAAGCATCTGACTTTGTCATCTTTTATTAGTTATGCATTTTAAAACTGAATCAGAAACATCTGAAGTTAGTTTTGAAGAAAACAATTTCAATGCAACCAGTTTTCTTAGAGGAGAGTGACTAACAGATGGTTTTGTTACACCTATGGAAAGGTCAACTTTGAGTTTATTATGTAATATTGAAATAACATCTGTCTGTAGGACATGCTTGTCCTATAATACAAACATGGTTTATTGTGGACAACTTATTTGACATGCACTGTTTTGAAATTAATTATTTAAGTGTCCTCCTAAGTCCTTTAATACAATTGAAGTTAACTTGGTAACTTTTACATAAGTTCATCTGAGGTCATCTTCTTACAAAAATAATGTGTAACCTAAGTTTTATTGGAGAACTAGATCATAAACTATCGAGTATAAATTTTTTTTGGAGAAAAATTAAGTTCAAGTGGATATACATGTAATTGGGAAAGGTTTAAGAGTTCTTCTTTCTATAGTATTATGAAATATTTAGCTTGTATGTCTTATGTGTATTGCTTTGGCATGATATTAACAATGTGTCAGATACAGTATTAGATAAAGCTGTGAACAGCATGGGGCATTCGTGATATCTCTCATTGGATGAAGGACATTTGTGAACAGCT
Source organism: Dromiciops gliroides (assembly GCF_019393635.1). Taxonomy (NCBI): domain Eukaryota; kingdom Metazoa; phylum Chordata; class Mammalia; order Microbiotheria; family Microbiotheriidae; genus Dromiciops; species Dromiciops gliroides. Next base: position 29,654,159 of record NC_057867.1, on the reverse strand, counting down.
TTTTACTCCTGATGCAGGATCCTGGGGTTCCTGGATTCTCTCTCTTGGTGTTCCCCCTTTCTCCCTATAGTAATATTGGTTCTTGTCCTTTCAGTCTTTGGCTTTTCTTTCTTTGACCTCTCAGTAGTTTCATCTAGGCTCAAGGCTTTCAACCTTATGGCAGAAAAAAATTCTGTCCTATACACCTCTTCACCCTCTAGACCAGGCCTGCATGTATTTCTACTCCTTCCACTAAGACCTAGGGGCAGTTCTACAACCCTTTTCAGCTTGAAGCAGCTACAGAAGATCTTTGAACTCTTTTCCCTTAGATATTAAAAGAAAAAGTGGGGAAATGTAGTAGCAGCCTGGTAGGCCTGGGTCCATTAGGGATGTTCTGCCCCTGAAGGGGAAACTCTGACAATGGAGAAATAAGATTAATCAGCTTGCTGGGGTCAGTTATAGATGACTCTTTCCTTGGAGAAGCAAAGTAGTTAATTAAACAGGTAGTGGTTAGGCAAACAGATAATAAAGCAGACATGTCAGGGACACCCAGAAATCTGGGTGCCTTGAATTTACAGCATGAGCTTAGTTGGGAGCCAGTTGTGTTTGCTACATAATTAGGACCAGAGAGTAACAATAATCTCAAGTTAGAAATGCAGAATTTTTATTATTCATATATCCAAATAGCTAAAATCATTTTCCAAATAGCTCTAAGTTTTCAGTCCTAACTCTCCCCCCCTTACTCCCTTCTCTCCTCTAAAAAATTGTCATCTTATCCTTTGTTCAGGGAGTTGAAATTTAGAACTTTTTCTCCCAGCCATACCTCTCTGTGCTGATTGGTTAAGGAGCATGCCATAAACCTGTTCCTCTCCAAGAGTTGAAGTTTAGGCTTTTTCTCCTGGCCATACCTCTGTATGCTGCATAATAGTAACTTTTTCTTAAATTTTGATTGGATCATGTGGGTGAGAAATTCCTTGAAAGAGGAATATTTTCAGAACCAATCAAGTGGTAACAGATATGAGGAAAATACTTTCTAGTTTCTGACTAGCCACCTCCCCTAAAAAACCCTCCACAACCCTAACAATCTGCACATCAAAAACAATGCAATTCCATGCTCTTCCTTCTTTGGGAAAGACTGCTGTTGATATTCCCATTCATGCTAATGAATTGAAGATCTTTTTCAAAGGAAAAAAGGGGGAAAAAGATGTGTTATAATGAGGACTGTTATGTGTCAAGACTTATGTTTCAAAATCCAGATATTAGTAATGTTCCTATGCAAAGTAATAACAATGGTATCAATTTTAAATACTTAAAAAACCTTATAGATGATTGAAGGGTGTGAGGTAGAAGCCAAAACTTGGATGGTCTGTAAAACCCTGATTATCTGGGCTTCCACTTAAATTTCAAAGAAGTATGCTGGAGGTGGCTGAGAGCTTAGACTCTAGAATGTCCTCTCATAGTCAAGTCCTCCTTCTCAAGGTCCCAATGTGGTGGGGGGTTTTATCATAAATGCATTTTATTATTTTCTAGTTACATATAGAGATAGTTTTCAGCATTTGTTTTTATAAGATTTCTGGTTCCAAATTTTTCTCCCACAATCTGGTATAGTCACATTAAATATATTTCTGCATTAGTTATGTCATGAAAGAAGCATCAGAACAGAAGGGAAAAAACCCTCAAAAAAGGAGAAACAGTATGGTTCAATTTTGCATCTAGATTCTACAGTTCATTTTTCTAGATGTGGAGAGCATTTTCCCTCATGAATTTCAAGGTTCCAATTTGGAATCAAAGTAAAGCCAACGAATTAGATTGGCAAAAACACATAGAACTTAGCATGGTTAAACTATAAGGAAACACTGACTCCAGAATCCTGAAGCAGATGAGGTGGAGAAGCCAGAAAGTCAGTGTTGAGACTTACTAGAACAAAGAGAGGAGGAGTTATTCTTGGCTTGATTAAGGAAATGGACAGAATTCATGGAATCTGACCACACAGAATAATAGGACTTGCGGTAGGCATGGAAAACACAGTGAGAGATGTACAAGAACACTGAGATGCAGGGGAGAGGAGATCTCTTAGAACACCAAAGATCTTAAATTGACCTGGCCTAGAAGGTGTTGTAGGGAATAGCTGGAAGGGTTCTAAGAACATAAATCATCTGCTCTTGAATGGTTCTCAGAGTAGAAAAATCACCCACATCAAAGATTGATTGTTATCTCTAGTCTCAGGCCATTGGACAGCAAGGAAATCAAATCACTCCAGACTTAAAGAAATGAATTCAGATTATTCACTGGAAGGCCACATACTGAAGCTGCAGGTTCTGTACTTTGGCCACATAAAGACCCTGCTTTGGAAGAGATTGAAGGCAAAAGGAAAAAACACATGGTAGAAGAATAGATGAATTGATAGTGTCATGGAAAAAATGAACAGGACTTGGACAGACCATGTGGGACAATGGTGGATAAAAGGCAAGGGACTAGTTTGCTATGGTCCATGGGGTCATGAAGAGTTGGACAGGACTGAACAACTCAGCAACAACAAATATTCTTAGTACTCCAAATATTGGCATTCTCTGATTACTTTAAAACATAGGAAGAGAGATTTTTTCATGGCAGCAAAAAGCAAAACAAAACAAAACACCAGACATTTTTATATTCTTTTTAAAAAAAAATTTTTTTAGTGAGGCAATTAGGGTTAAGTGACTTGCCCAGGGTCACACAGCTAGTAAGTGTTAAGTGTCTGAGGCCGGATTTGAACTCAGGTACTCCTGACTCCAGGGCTGGTGCTCTATCAACTGTGCTACCTAGCTGCCCTATGCCACCTAGCTGCCCCCGGACATTTTTAAATAAAGTGCCAAAACTTTTGCCGAGATTATTGTGCATGTTTTGCCAAGGCAAAAAAACCCAGCCTAAATCCCCCAAAAACTGAACACCAGAACAAGTACAGACTTCACTTGGGAAGTCATATTGGTAAAACCAATGTATATTGCAATAATAATTCAGTTAATAAAATGAACGATAAGAACTTAACACAAGTTCTCTTGATATGACTTTAGAATGAAAATTGTCATGTCTTAGATGTCCCTAGAACAAAAATGGTTTAGGCTTCTAGGAACCTTTCATGTAGAAATGCTGGAAGTAGTTGAGAGTAGAGAGAGACAGAGAGACAGACAGAGAGAGAGACAGACAGACAGACAAAGAATATCAGAGTTAGGAGTTAAAAACTGCCCCTGAATGTCCAAAAGAGTAGGTGATCATGGAGGGCACTGGAACTCAAGAGAATGTGGGCTGGATGGTAACTTTCAATGTTGAATCCTGAGCCTGATTGGTCCATGGAATCTCCAATGTCATGTGTCAGAGGCACTAGACCTGGGAGAGTGGGAGAGGTTAGTAGCTGAGAATGGACGCTGAGAAATAGGAAAGTTTTAGCACACAGTCTGGTTTAGCTATGGTGAAGAGAAGGAAGGAGGTAGGAGAGCGCTTTGCAAAAGGGATATCAGAGCCAAGAATGACCTGAGACTCCAAAGGGCAGATCTGGGAATGTCTTGAAACAGAAATGACCGGCTCTGAATGGGTCATGGAAGAAAAAATGACACATTTGTCAAGGAGGTATTCTCAGATAGATTCTTACTTGGCCCAAATATTCAACTATTTAGATCATTTAAAAAAGAAAAAAAGAAGGCAGAGTCCTCTTATGATATCAAACCTAAATTCTAATTTAATTTTTAGGATGTATTGGAGATGCAAAAAGAAAAAAGAAAACATCCAACATCCTTATTGACAGAGCTTTAAGATTTCAGTGAAAACACTATCAATTTTATGTCCGCCTCAAATATGTTACAAATCCCAAATATCTGTATATGAAATCCAATGCAAGCCTCTACAATTGCTTTATTGATAAAGATTCCTCTTGATAGTAGTATTTGTGACAATGAGTATTCAGTATTTGGAGACATTAACATTTTGGTAATATGAATTAAGGACTTCTAAAGAGAGAAGACATTTGTTTGGAAATCAGTATATAGGGAACATGCCAGTGATTTCTTAAAATAAAATAATAAATTAAATGTAAGTAAAAACAAGACAAAAAAAATGAAGGTGGCTCCTTTAGATATGAGAATCTCCTATCTGTGATGATCCTTAGAAAACTGAACATCTTGCCTTCCAGGTACCATGAGAGCAAGTCAACTTGTGGTAGACTAAGGCTTAGAAGATGTACTTTCCCCTCATACTAAAATTCCCAACTCTGTGTGGTACAATCAGGAATTCATTGTGAAGTCAGAATTCTGGAACAAATACCTGACTTGCAAAGCTGCAATATCTGAGCATGTTGTAAATAAACAATCTAGATTCCTAAGCCCAGTGAGGCTATAGAAACAGGAGTGTCAGTCGGGTGACTGACTAGAACACACAGAGAGAGGGAGTGGGAGACATTCAGAAGCCAAAGAGGAAAACTGTGTGAAAAATTCGCATTTCAAAACCAAAACGGTCAAGTTTCTGAGGAGCCTTAGAGAACATATTAAGAGAAGGAAGACAGACTTTAGAAGAAGGGATATCTATCTGTTCCTGAAGAGATTACCAAATGTCAGGCCTGGAGTGACCTCCAGTTTTAAAAAACCATAGTTGTGAGGGCTCTGAGAATCTACATGATCTTCTGTGGAATGGGTCCTCAAATGCAAAATGTCACCAATTTCAAGCAATACTTTAAATATGTTCTTTGTGGGGGAAAATATTTTCCTATTATAGGTAAATAATGAAAAGAGAAGAATTTAGAATTTCTGGATGATATCAATCATTTCTTTCAATTTACTTTATATTACAACACTTGGGGAACTAAAAAAAAACCATTTCCCACCTTACATCAAAAATATTTTGATAAAATGACTGATAAATTTTTGGCTGAAAAATCCTAGACAATGAAATATACAAGCACTGTGAAATGAATGCAATTCTATGAAGATCCTTTTTCGCTAACCATTGATATGATTACTATGGAAAGTGAATATAGTATATTTTTAAATAAAAATAGCTCAGCTTTTAATTACTGTAGCCCCAATAGACACAGAAAAAATATTTCCAGATCATGGTATATGTAATTCATTAGGTAGAGTTTAATAAACATCCATTAAAACACTTTAAAATCCAATGCAGCCAAAATTAGAAGGGAGGCAGAAAGCTGGGAAACAATTTTTAAAGCCACTGTTTCTGATAAAGGCCTCATTTGTAAAAGATATAGGAAACTAAATCAAATTTACAATAACGCAAGTCATCCCCCAATTGAGAAATGGTCAATGGGTATGAACAGGCAGTTTTCAGATGAAGAAAGCAAAGCTATTTATTTGTTATGGGGAAAGTCCGTAGGTCCTTAGGATTCTTCTGTAAAGAATTACACTCTAGCCCATGTCCTAGTTAGGAATAAAAGAACAGTTTTATTGGATACAATAGAAACTGGCCAAGAGGAAAGTTTAAAACTCTTTCCTCCCCAACTGGACTGAGGAGCACCCTGTTATAGGGTCAAGACGGTGTGACCACCCAAGAGTAACATGTCCCTTATTGGGTGGCAGGTTTGAAACAGTCTGGTGGTGGGCAGTTGCTCTGTCCCCTCCTGGTGCAGCCACGTCTAACAGGAATACCTCATCGAGGTGGTGACAGAGACTGAAATGAAGGGTGGTGGTCCTGGAGTTATCTCAGTCCAGATCCAGTGCTGCTTATCTCTCTAGGTGTGTCTGTCCTTTGGTTTAGTTTCTAGGAGAAGGTTCCTTGATCTACAGGAAAAACTCCTGGGGTTTAGATCTCCCACTGGGCAGCTTCTCCTTCCAGGCAATATGGTCTGAAAGTTAGCTTCAGGCCTGCATCAGACCACCCGTTTAGGAAGGGAGTCATTAATTACCCTGATTAAAACCATGTTCAGGGGCAGCTAGGTGGAGCAGTGAATAAAGCACCAGCCCTGGATTCAAGAGGACCTAAGTTCAAATTCGGCCTCAGACACTTGACACTTACTATCTGTGTGACCCTGGGCAAGTCACTTAACCCTCATTGCCCCACAAAAAAAAACAAAACAAAAATAAACCAAAAAAAAAAAAAACCCCAAAACCCTGTTCACCAGGAAGGGCATTACCAAAACTGGGGGAAATTTGTCACTGCTGTTCCCTATGTGCCAAGATTAATACAGTTGGAGCCTTAAAACCTCCCCCTTTTCTGAAACCAGTCCAGCATAGTGGGGAGCTCCCTGGAGAAGACTGGCATACTGATTTCACTCATTTGCCCACCTGTCAGAGGTACAGGTCCTTCTGGTTTTTGTTGATACTTTCGTTGGCGGGTTGGAGGCCTTCCCTAGCAGATCTGAGAAAACTTCTGTCGTAGCCAAAGCCCTCCTAAGCGAAAGTATTCCCCAATTTGGTCTCCCCAAATCTCTCCAGAGTGATAATGGCACAGCCTTTACCTCTTGGGTTACCCAACTCATAACAAAGGCATTTGGCATTATTCATCACTTCCACGCTGCCTGGTACCTCAAGTCCTCAGGAAGAGTAGAATGCATGAACCAGACCCTAAAAAGAACCCTTACTAAGATCTGTACAGAAGCAAAACTAGACTGGGTCCAGGCACTCCCCATTGCTCTAACTCAAATACGGATGGCTTCTAGGACTCCAGGGCTGGTGTTCTATCCACTACGCCACCTAGCTGCCCCCAGCCGACCATTTCTTAAACTGGATCCCTTCCTTGATCCAGACACCCATGCCATCACCAGCTTTTCTAGGCAGCTGGGGTCTGTGCATAAGGCCATCCGAGAATATGCAGACCAAATACTCCCTAAACCTTTGACTCAGGATGACATGGCCCAACCCAGAGACTTAGTTTTCCTTAAAGTCTGGGACACAGGCAGGCCCTCAGACCAGTTAACGCCCCTGCTGGGAGGGCCCTTATTGAGTAATTCTGTCTACCCCTACAGCAGTAAAACTGGAGGGGAAGCATTCCTGGACACGTCTCTCTCAGATCAAACCTTTTGTCCCTATGGTACCTGATACAAAAGACACTGCTGATTATTCATGTGAGCCAGTGGAAGACCTTAAGTTTCTATTTAAGAAAAAGACTAGTCTGATACCTTTTACTAAACAGTGTACCTTTCCCTCACTATCCTTCCTTTAGTATTAATCATAATGTATCACCCTGTTCCCTCCATTATGTTACTCCCCTTACTCGTGCTCTTTGCCCTTTTTCCCTCCTACCATTCTTCACTTATTAGCCCTGGCACCTGGCAAGCTAATGCAATAGTCCAACTAGGTGATGTACTTGCCAGGGCTGGACCATCAGATTGCTGGGTGTGGAAGAGACACCCCCAGGATAGTGATGGATCCTTTCCCATAGTTCATGGTGCTAACTTCTCTATTTCTATGCTTCCTCCCTTCATCAATATTACCTACCCCAGGAAACAGCACACAGGGACAATCTTAATTAAGGGAGGGAAAGTGATCAATGGACCTCACCAGCTTTCCCGTCTCGAGGCTAGCTGGAAAGACATCTCCTTTCCATTTAACCTCACTCATGCCTTGTGCATAAATTGTACAGGATCACCTGTTACTTCCAATAATACAGGGGGTCCATTTTACTTATCCAGGTGCATGTACTGGTAAGCTGATTACACTGGCCTGACTCCAGGTGACAGTTTTTTAAAGATTATTCCACCCTTCAGCAACCCTTTCAGCCTCCAACTTCTTGGGGTATATTAAAGACCCTTAAGAACAGTCATATGTGGCCTGGCATTATACCCTCATGCAATACAACCTCAAAATGGGGCAAGGAGATTGAGACATTGCTCGGCAACACCAAGGACTCCCTGTGAGCCCCTCAGGGGTATGTCTTTATTTGTGGACACCAGAATTTGCCTATCTTAGTTACAAGCTTAACTCCTGATGAATACCCTGAGAAAGTCATGACAACTTCATGTCTCAGCCCTACACTATGGGTAATGGACAATGGAATTTTTGGACCCCAGAGTAAAGGTTTTTCACAATCCATCAACCCTTCCAGCTAATCATCTTTCAACAACTAAATGAGGCTCTTGGAATAATTTTCTCTGGTGGGTTAAGAAGGCAGTAGCTCTCACTATCCCTTTTATAGGCTATAATGAACAGGAGGCTATATTAACTAATCTTACTCTGGCAATCGAGAGACTCTCAAATGAAACAGCATCTGGGCTAGAAGATTTACAAGAATCCCTTGATACCCTAGCCAATGTAGTATTAGACAACAGAATAGCCTTAGACTATCTTCTTGCAGCTAAAGGTGGGGTGTGTATGGTTCAGAATACACCTTGTTGTGTATATATTAACAATTCAAGGAAAGTTGAGACCTGAGTATAGAATCTCCATGATATCTCTTACTGGATGAAGGATACTCGTGAACAGCTTTTCACTCCTCACTCGGGTTCCTGGGGTTCTTGGTTCTTTTCTTGGTTAACCCCCTTTATTCCAATAGTGATATTAGTCCTTGTTATTTTGATTTTTGGCTCTTGTCTTTTTAACCTCTTGGTAAAATTTGTCTCAAGCAGACTCAAGGCTTTCAACCTCATAGCGGCTACTACTCCTGCCTACATGCCTCTTCACTGCCTGGACCAGGCCCATAAAGAATTCTACTATGCCCCCAATGATCTAGGGACAGCTCTACAACCATGCTCAGCTTGAAGCAATTACAGAAGAAAGACCTTTGTCCCTTTTCCTTAGATATAGAGAAGTGGGAAATGTTATGGGAATATTATGAGCCCTGGTTACCCCAGAAGTTGTCAAAGAACCTTCTCCTTAAAACTAAGCCAAAGGACAGACACACTTAGAGAAATAAGCAGCACTGGATCTGGACTGGGATAACTGCAGGACCACCACCCTTCATTCCAGTCTCTGTCACCCCCTTGATGAGGTAATCCTATTAGACGTGACTGCACCAGGAGGGGACAGAACAACTGCCTACCACCAGACTGCTTCCAACCTACCACCCACCCAATAAGGGAAATTTCACCCTTACTTGGGTGGTCTCGTCATCTTGGCCCTATAAAAGGGTGCTTCCCAGTCTAGTCAGGGAGGAAATAGTTTTAAACTTTCCTCTTGGCCAGTTTCTCTTGTATCCAATAAAACTGTTCTTTTATTCCTAACTAGGATGTGGGGCAAGAGTGTAATTCTTTACAGAGGAATCCTAAAGACCCACATGCTTTCCCCATAACAGAAATGCAAATTAAGACAACTCTGAGGTACCACCTCACACCTATCAGGTTGGCTAATATGACAAAAAAGGTAAATAATAAATGTTGGAGAAGCTGTGGAAAAATTAGAACATTTATACATTGTTGGTGGAGCTGTGAACTGATCCACCCATTCTGGAGAGCAATTTGAAACTATGCCCAAAGGGGTATGGGACTGTGCATACTCTTCAAGCCAGTAATACCAATACTAGTTCTGTATCCCAAAGAAATCACAGAAAAGGGAAAAGGGTCCAAATGTACAAAAATATTTCTGGCAGCTCTCTTTGTGGTGGCAAAGAATTAGAAATCTAGGGAATGCCCATCAATTGGGGAATGGCTGAACAAGCTGTGGTATATAAATGTAATAGAATACTATTTTGCTGTAAATAATGATGAGCAGGCAGATTTCAGAAAAACCTGGTGATAACTATAAAATTAAATGAGAACTGATTCCCCACCCAGTCCCCCCTACCCAGGCAGGTGAATTGCCCTGGGGCTAAACCAATCTTTTGTCAATTCCAGATTCTTGATCGATTTATGGACCTTCCCCCAAGCAAAATGATCTCTGCCTTACTCCCTGGACTTTATGTTGTTATGTAAAAAGGGCCCAACTACATTAAGTAGTTTCTATTTAGAGTTAGTAGTATCTATACTTAACTCTGGAGCGGTTCGGTTCTATGGTTTCTTTTGTTAAAGGTTCATTTATATTAAGTAGTTGTACATGACTCTGGAGCAATCTTTTGGTTCCCTTCTGTTCTGTTACCCCATAAAAACCCTGTCCTCATTTCCCATCTTTATGTATTCCTAGCTTCCCGAGCTTTGCCATACCACGAGCTATAGTTCCTCTGCCCTGATTAAAGACCTTATTTCTCCTATATTGATTGTTTCCTTAATTTACAGGTTAACATATGAGGCCTCTTTCCGGGATTTGAAGACTCTGTGTCCACCCAGCCACTGTTTTTTACCTCTGGACACTCGGCGCCTGCAGGAATCTTTTGTGTTCCAGTCTAGACTCAAATTTGGAGGCCTGGCCTGGGTAAGTGTCTCTCAAATTCATAACTCGTGTCCTTTTCACTTGACTTCCATGGATGACTTTGTAATGGGTCCATTCTGACAGTTTTCCCAAAAGGGGATGGCTGTAGGTTGTTTTTATGGACCATATGTGGCCACTCCAACAGGTCCAGGAAAGAATGGCTGCGGGGTTTTGTTTTCAAATCATGTACTTCATGATTGCAATTACTTGGAAAACTAGCAGAATTCAAGTCTGACCCACAACACTGATGGCCACAGTGGGGTCTCCTTTTGTTTTTTTAGTGAGGCAATTGGGGTTAAGTGACTTGCCCAGGGTCACACAGCTAGTAAGTGTTAAGTGTCTGAGGCCGGATTTGAACTCAGGTCCTCCTGAATCCAGGGCCGGTGCTCTACCCACTGCGCCACCTAGCTGCCCCGGGGTCTCCTTTTTTAAAAATTTATTCTTGACTCTTCCAGTCTAAAAGTTGGGGTGGGACTTAGTTTTTTTTTTTCCTCTTTTTTTTTTCAATGGCATTTTGAATCAACTAAGCAAGAATCTGAATTTGAACCCTCCTCCCCTTAAAAAAAAGGTGGGGGCGGGGAGGAAATAGCATTTTTGGTAAGACATTTGGTCCCTCAGAAAAAGGTCTAATTTTTTAAGGAAAAAGAGGCCAATTGATCTGACTCAAATTAATAGGTCTTTGAGGATAGAAGAGGACCTAATTTGTGCATGCTAAATTATCTTAAGAATCTTTATCATTATTATTTTTGTGTCTGTCCTTGTAGAATGCTATTTGTGTTAAAATGTTCTATATGTCTATGTGTGTGTCCCTTGCTATACAAGCTGAGTCCTTTTTCTTGCACTTGGTTAGCAAATCCTCTTCGCAATTCAAAGTAGAATTGTCAGAAAGGTAATTTACATAGACAGGCAGATAGAGAGATTATAGCTTGATTTTTTTTTACCTGTTTTTAAGAAATTTGTTAAAACTTTAGTTGAGAATTGATCTCCAATATTAGTTCAAATCCAGGTTTTATGAACCTCAAATCAAAGCTTATTATGTTTTATTTAAATTTAGAGAACTATCTGGCTTCTCAGTCACCAGTGTTTATCACCAGGTAAAAATGAGTTTATTGATAATAATGGTCTGATATTGAAATGCTAGTAGATGGGCTTCAGATAAATTGAGAATTTTACCATATAGGAATAGTTCCAGTTGTAACTGAATTTTATTCGTTTTATTTTAAGTGAAATATGTCTTCTAATAAGGTGTGGGTTTTTAAAGTCAGTTTATTTTGAGATATTTCATTAAGACAAAGTGTTTAAAATTTTGGATCTGGAAATTTGTTAATTGCAAGTTCTTAAAGCAAGTTACTTTAGTTTATCAATCTGTAATGTGGATATTTTATAATTATAGAGTATTCTTTGGGGCTTATAAATTGTTATAGATGCAACTGTTAAAAGAATGTCAAATACTTGAAACTGTGAATTCACCAAGAAGTGACTTCAAAGTCAGGAACATCTAGGCTCAAGTTTTTCCTCTGGATACTCCCTATCTATGTTTAACGAATATATGACTCTGGGAAAATTCACTTGGCTTCTAGGTGTTAATAGCAAGAACAAATTTTAAAACGTCGGTGAGGAGGAATAGGGTGAAAGAAGGGGGGAAAAGTACAAAGGGGGTAAATAGAATGGAGGGGAATAGACAGTCAGTAATAATAACTGTGAATGTGAATGGGATGAACTCTGCTATAAAACAGAAGCGAATTGCAGAGTGGATTAAAAACCAGAACCCTACAATATGCTGTTTACAAGAAACACATTTGAAGCAGAGAGATACACACAGAGTAAAGGTAAAAGGCTGGAGCAGAATATATTATGCCTCAGCTAAAGTAAAAAAGGCAGGGGTAGCAATCCTTATCTCAGACAAAGTGCAGGCAAAAATAGATCTCATTAAAAGAGATAAGGAAGGAAATTACATCTTACTTAAAGGTACTATAGATAATGAAGTAATATCAAAATTAAATATGTATGCGCCAAGTGGTATAGCATCCAAGTTCTTAGAGGAGAAGTTAAATGAGTTACAAGAGGAATTAGATAGTAATACTATACTAGTGGGGGATCTGAATCTCCCCCTCTCAGAATTAGATAAATCTAGCCAAAAAATAAATAAGAAAGAAGTGAAAGAGGTGAATAGATTACTAGAAAAGTTAGACATGATAGATGTCTGGAGAAAATTGAATGGGGATAGAAAGGAATATACCTTTTTCTCAGCAGTACATGGCACATTTTCAAAAACTGACCATGTATTAGGGCACAATAACATCATAGTCAAATGTAGAAAGGCAGAAATAGTAAATGCATCCTTCTCAGATCATGATGCAATAAAAATTACATGTAAGAAAGAGCCAGGGAAAAGTAGAATAAAAATCAATTGGAAACTAAATAATTTCATTCTAAAGAATGAATGGGCCAAACAAGAAATCATAGAAACAATCAATAACTTTATCCAAGAGAATGACAATAATGAGACAACATACCAAAATCTATGGGATGCAGCCAAAGCAGTGCTTAGGGGAAAATTTATAGCTCTAAATGCTTACATGAATAAAAAAGAGAAAAAGGAGATTAATGAATTGGGCATGCAACTTAAAAAGCTAGAAAAAGAACAAATTAGAAATCCCCAATTAGACACTAAATTAGAGATCCTGAAAATCAAAGGAGAAATTAATAAGATTGAAAGCAGAAAAACTATAGAATTAATCAATAAAACTAAGAGCTGGTTTTATGAAAAAACCAATAAAATAGATAAAATATTGGTTAATTTGATTAAAAAAAAGAAAGAAGAAAACCAAATTACCAGTATCAAAAATGAAAAGGGTGATGTTACCACCAATGAAGTGGAAATTAAAGCAATAATTAGGAATTATTTTGCCCAACTGTATGCCAATAAATTTGACAATCTAAATGAAATGGATGAATATTTACAAAAATACAAACTGCCCAGGTTAACTGAAGAGGGAATAAAATCCTTAAATAAACCCATATTAGAAAAAGAAATTGAACAAGCTATTAATGAACTCCCTAAGAAAAAAATCCCCAGGGCCAGATGGGTTTACGGGTGAATTTTACCAAACATTTAAAGAACAATTAATTCCAATATTATACAAATTATTTGGAAAAATAGGTGAAGAAGGAGTTCTACCAAATTCGTTTTATGATACAAATATGGTGGTGATACCAAAACCAGGCAAAGCAAAAACAGAGAAAGAAAATTATAGACCAATTTCCCTAATGAATATTGATGCTAAAATCTTAAATAAGATATTAGCAAGGAGATTACAGCAAGTGATCACCAGGATAATACACTATGACCAGGTGGGATTTATACCAGGAATGCAGGGCTGGTTCAACATTAGGAAAACTATTAACATAATCAACCACATCAATAAGAAAACCAACCAAAATCATATGATTATCTCAATAGATGCAGAGAAAGCTTTTGACAAAGTACAGCACCCATTCCTAATAACACTAGAGAGTTTAGGAATAGGAGGAGCTTTCCTTAGAATAATAAACAGTATCTACCTAAAGCCATCAACAAGTATTATATGCAATGGAGATAAATTAGAGGCCTTCCCAATAAGATCAGGGGTGAAACAGGGATGTCCATTATCACCCCTATTATTTAATATTGTTCTAGAAATGTTAACTTTAGCAATCAGAGAAGAGAAAGGAATTAAAGGAATTAGAATAGGCAAGGAGGAAACAAAACTATCACTCTTTGCAGATGATATGATGGTATACTTAAGGAATCCTCGAAAATCAAGTCAAAAATTACTTGAAACAATTAACAACTTTAGCAAAGTAGCAGGATATAAAATAAATCCACATAAATCATCAGCATTTCTATACATGACCAAAAAAGTCCAGCAGCAAGAGATAGAAAGAGAAATTCCATTTAAAGTAACGGTAGGTAATATAAAATACTTGGGAGTCTACTTGCCAAGACAAACCCAGGAACTCTATGAACACAACTACCAAACACTCTTCACACAAATCAAATCAGATCTAAATAATTGGAAAGATATCAATTGCTCATGGATAGGCAGAGCTAATATAGTAAAAATGACAATACTGCCTAAATTAATTTACTTATTCAGTGCCATACCAATCAGACTACCTAAAAATTATTTTATACAGCTAGAAAAAATAATAACAAAATTCATCTGGAAAAACAAAAAATCAAGAATATCCAGGGAAATAATGAAAAAAAATTCACAGGAAGGTGGGTTAGCGGTACCAAACCTGGAGCTTTACTATAAAGCTATATAGAACTCTATTTAATTCTCTCCCCATTATGATATCTAGCTCTCCCTCTTTCTGAAAAGCTCTCTACTTTCCCCCATACCCTGACAGCTCCTGTCATCAAAACTATCTGGTACTGGCTAAAAAATAGAGTGGTAGATCAATGGAATAGGCTAGGCTCAGGAAATGCAGTAGTAAATGACACTAGTAATGTAGTGTTTGATAAACCCAAAGACTCCAGCTTCTGGGATAGGAACTCAGTATTTGACAAAAACTGCTGGGAAAACTGGAAGATAGTATGGCAGAAATTAGGCATAGACCAACATCTTACACCTTATACTAAAATAAGGTCAAAATGGATACATGATTTAGACATAAGAGGTGATACCATAGGTAAATTAGGAGAGAAAGGAATAGTGTACCTATCAGATCTTTGGAAAGGAAAACAGTTTTTGACCAAACAAGAGATAGAGTGTATTATAAAATGCAAAATGGATGATTTTGATTATATTAAATTAAAAAATTTTTGTACAAACAGAAGCAATGCATCCAAAATTGGAAGGGAGGCAGAAAGCTGGGAAACAATTTTTGAGGCCAGTGCTTCTGATAAAGGCCTCATCTCTAAAATATATAGGGAATTAAATCAAATTTATAAGAATCCAAGTCATTCCCCAATTGAGAAATGGTCAAGGGATATGAATAGGCAGTTTTCTGATGAAGAAACCAAAGCTATCTATTCCCATATGAAAAAATGCTCTAAATCTCTAATGATTAGAGAGATGCAAATTAAAACAACTCTGAGGTACCACCTGACACCTATCAGATTGGCTAAAATGACAAAAAAGGAAGATAATAAATGTTGGAGAGGCTGTGGGAAAATTGGAACACTAATGCATTGTTGGTGGAGCTGTGAGCTGATCCAACCATTCTGGAGAGCAATTTGGAATTATGCCCAAAGGGCGATAAAGCTGTGCATACCCTTTGACCCAGCAATCCCACTTTTAGGTCTTTTGCCCAAAGAAATCATGGAAGGGGGAAAGGGACCCACATGCACAAAAATATTTATAGCTGCTCTTTACGTGGTAGCAAGGAATTGGAAGTTGAGGGGGTGCCCATCAATTGGGGAATGGCTGGACAAGTTGTGGTATATGAATACAATGGAATACTATTGTGCTGTAAGAAATGATGAGCAGGAAGAGTTCAGAGAAACCTGGAGGGTCTTACGTGAGCTGATGATGAGTGAGATGAGCAGAACCAGAAGAACATTGTACACAGTATCATCAACATTGAGTGTTGACCTACTGTGATGGACTATATTCTTCTCACCAATGCAATGGTACAGAAGTTCCAGGGAACTCATGATAGAAGAGGATCTCCAAATCCAAGAAAAAAAAAAGAAAGAAAGAACTGTGGAGTATAGATGCTGATTGAACCATATTATTTCTTTTGTTTTGGGTGCTGTTGTTTTTTTTTTTCTTTCTATTTTGAGGTTTTGCATCACTGCTCTGATTCTTTCTCTTGTAACAGGATTAATGCAGAAATAGGATTAATGTTATTATGTGTATATATATGTGTGTGTATATATCTATATATATCTATATGTATATGTATGGAGATATATAGATATAACCTATATCAGATTACCTGCTGTCTAGGGGAGGGGGGGAGGGAGGGGTGGGAGGGAGAAAAATCTGAAATTGTAAAGCATGTATAAACAAAAGTTGAGAACTATCTTTACATGTAACTGAAAAAATAAAATACCTCATACATTTAAAAAAAAAAAAGATGCGCCTCCCTACCTTCTAGGCCACGACTTTCACCAGCTATATAGAACTCTATTTAATTCTCTCCCCATTATGATATCTAGCTCTCCCTCTTTCTGAAAAGCTCTCTACTTTCCCCCATACCCTGACAGCTCCTGTCTTAATCTGCTCTTCCCTACCCCTGGAAGAAGTCCCATCCTCCTATCCTTCCCCTGGAGTTTAACTATACTGACATTGGAAAGGTTCTTAGTGCCTCTCCAATCCAGATTCCCTTGGACCCTCTAAATCTCTTGAGTCTCACAGTATTTCCTTTCCAGAGGCAATTAAAGGAATTAGGTCTCTCATTAAGAAAATACCTATTGGGGGCAGCTAGGTGGCACATTGGATAAAGCATCAGCCCTGGATTCAGGAGGACCTGAGTTCATATCTGACCTCAAACACTTGACACTTACTAGCTGTGTGACCCTGGGCAAGTCACTTAACCCTCATTGCCCCGCAAAAAAAACCAAAAACCAAAACAAACAAAAAATTACCTATCCTCTGGTCTTTTAGTTCCCTGCACTAGGTTCTGATCCTTCCTCTTTGTGAGCTCATGTGACTGCTTGTCCAAGACCTGAGCAGTGAATGTTCCTGTGATTCCTAGAGCATCTGTGGTCCCTAATCCCTATACTCTCCTGAATATAATTCCCCATGATTCCACTGTTTTCACTTTTGATTTCTCTGGTGCCTTTTTCAGTGGGTCCTTTGGTGTGAATTGCCAGTTTTTACTTTTTACTTTACCTTTACCTGGGAGGGCTGCAGTACACTTGGACTCTTCTGCCTCAGAAAGTCCCTCCTACTTTTCACAAATTTTAAAAGCAGACCTTTCTGACCTTAAGTTTTGTATGGGCTCCACCCTGTCCAGTACAAGGCCATCATAGGGCCATGCTAGGGGTATGAAAACTTGAAAATACCTTTGTTCCCTGGATCTCCAATTTTCAAAAGCTGACTCCATTTTTCTCACCTCATGCCATAAAGTATCTTGTTCTCAGGTTTTAAGTTTTTAGGACATCTGATATCAGCCAATAGTCTCTGTCTTGAAGGATTAGAGATCTCTACTATCCAAAACTGAGATGGAAAACCCGGATTACTCCTGGTACATTTATGGTTCCTGTCTCAAATGATGCTGGGTATGCTATCACCGCCACAGAAGAGGTTATTGACCCCTTCCTTTGGTTTCTTCAGCACAAGAGGCTGAACTTGAAGCCCTGACTCAGGCTTGTAAATTGACAAAAGGAAAGCAAGTAAAAATTTACGTGGATAGCAGGCATGTTATTGGGGTGGCACATGATTTGGGGATGTTATGGAAATATAAAGGGTTCCTGATGTCTTCTGGCAGTCCCACATATCTAGAGATTGCTTGACTCCCTTTTGTTGCTAGCAGCAGTGATTGTTAAAATGCCAGGACACTCCCATAAAGATTTTCCCCATGCCTGGGGTAATGCCCTTGCTGACCTGCATGCCAAGAAGGCTCCTCAGAAAACCCCAAACTCCACTCCCTATTAGTCTATCTTCCATTACATCCCCAGGACCTGGCCCCAAATTAACACTGACCCTAGCAGAGCTTGCTGTAGTCCAAAGGACCATGTGCAATCCCATCCAAGACAGGCCAAGACTAGAAGGGTGCAAAAAAGGATAAATTCTGGGCTCTGGTAGGAGCCAAATGGATGCCCAGTCCTTCACAACTCTTTCCATTAACCTATGATGGAATACCTTCACTCTCTGTTACTGGAGTCCTGACAAACTGCTTAGTTTAGGCCGCAAATATTGGTAGTAAAATTGAGATGAGCTGCATATGACATTTATCTACAATGTGAGATCTGTCCTAAATATAATGTAAGGAAGCCCACAAAACTTACCCCTAGGAAATTTCCTTCACCCCTTTTAAAGTCTGACAGATTGATTTTATTCAACTTCTGTCCTCTTCCAGTTATACATTTGTATTAGTTATATTCTGCATGTTCTCCCACTTAGTAGAAGCTTTCCCTTTCAGGAAAGCTATTGCAACAGCAGTAGCCAAGTGCTTATCAGAAAAATAATTTCCCACCTGGGGAATTCTAATGAAGTTCACACTGACAGAGGTACTTCTTTTACTGGTTCAATTGTCTCCCAATTGTTAGCTTCCTGGCTAGTACTTCAACATTTACACTTGTGCTTACCACCCCCAATCCTCAGGTTTGATAGAACATATAAATGGGATCATTAAAGTTAATCCTGGCAAGTTTATGGAAGGTCTGCCATAGCCAAAAGCCTAGTTCTTCTGAACCTTAGGGTACCCTTTTGGTAAATATTCTCTTTCACCTTTTGAAATCATCACTGGGCTTCCTAGGCCTCTCTCTTTCCTCCCTCAAGTGACTCCCTCTCTATTAAGGCCTCCCTTCTGTCCTATTGTAAAAGACTCACCCAAACTCTTCATCACCTTAATCATCTTGTCTCTCAGTCATTTTCTAGAGGCTCAACTTTAATTCAGTCTAACCTACAGCTGGAATCTGGAGACTGGGTCTATTGGAAAAGGATTCCCTACCAAGTGCTGCTGACCAACCCTTCTGGTGTGAAACAAAGGAATTGACAGCTGGATCCACTTATTACATCCGAAGAAGGCTGAAACCCCTGAAAGCATGGCCAGACACACTACAAGGGACACGAAGCTTCCTCTGACCAGGAAAAAGTAGTGGATGGCAGCAGGGTAGACAGCTTTGCTTTCCCAATATGCCTGGTCGTGGCCTGAGAATCCAGTTTCATGCTCCAACACTATTTTTTGGTCATCAACAAATCAATAGACAAATATTAGAATGGGTCTTGACCAAGAGGAGGGAATGATAACAACAAAATTTACTGAGAACTAATTCCCCACCCAGTCCCCCCTACCCAGGCAGGTGAATTGCCCTGGGGCTAACCAATCTTTTGTCAATTCCAGATTCTTGATCGATTTATGGACCTTCCCCCAAGCAAAATGATTCCTGCCTTACTCCCTGGACTTTATGTTGTTATGTAAAAAGGGCCCAACTACATTAAGTAGTTTCTATTTAGAGTTAGTAGTATCTATACTTAACTCAGCTGCAGTTCTATGGTTTCTTTTGCTAAAGGTTCATTTACATTAAGTAGTTGTACATGACTCTGGAACAATCTTTTGGTTCCCTTCTGTTCTGTTACCCCATAAAAACCCTGTCCTCATTTCCCATCTTTATGTATCCCTAGCTTCCCGAGCTTTGCCATACCACCAGCTATAGTTCCTCTGCCCTGATTAAAGACCTTATTTCTCCTATACTGATTGTTTCCTTAATTTACAGGTTAACACTAGAAAGACTTAAATGTACTGATATTGAGTGAAATGAGCAAAACCGGGAGAACATTGTACACAGTGACAGCAACAATGTGTGATGATCAACTGTGATAAATTTGGCTCTTCTCAGCAATGCAATGATCCAAACATTCCAAAGAACTCATGATAGAAAATGTTGTCCACATCCAGAAAAAAGAACTGTGGATTCTGAATGTAGATTCAACCATACTGTTTCTACTTTTTGTTGTTTTTTCATCTTTTTTGAGGTTTTTCCTTTGTGTTCTGATTCTTCTTTCACAATATGACTAATGCAGTAATATGCTTGTTCTGATTGTACATATATAACTGTGATTGTACACACATATACATATATATGCACACAATTTGACTGTAAATATATATGTGTGTGTGTGTGTGTGTGTGTGGTCAATTTATTGACATAATTGAAAGGAGTTGTATGATATAGTGCTAACTTTTTTTAATCTTAAAAGCATTTTTTTTTATTTTCCAGTTATATGTGTTGAGGGTGCAGAGCACCCCAGAAGTTCTCTGGGGCACATCGAGGAATCTTCTCCTTGAGAAGCTAAACTAGAGGACAGATACGCCTAGAGAGATAAGCAGAACCAGATCTGACCTAGCTAGCTTCGGGACCTCCACCCTTCATTCTGATCTCCCTTACCCCGGGGTAGATAAGTTTGGGTGTGGCTGTGGCCTTTGTGTCCTGAAGAGAGAGAAAAGGCTTGAGAGATCTGTAGCCACCCCTCTAGCCACCACCAGTGGGGGATGGTCCTCCCTCACTAAAGGAACTTTCCACAGGCAGATGGTCACACCCCCATCAGTCCCCTATAAAACGTACCTCAGAGCCATGTGCTTTGTTCCATACCTATCTCCCCATGAGAAGTCCAAGGATTTCTTTCATGGTTTCCCTCCCCCCACCCTTCCCTTCCCTTGCCCCTAAATAAACTACCACCTTATTCTAACTGCTTTTGTGTGCAAGAGGGTATAATTCTTTAAAGAGGAATTCCTAAGAACCCCTATCCCTACCCCAAACCCCGCACCCCATTTCCCCCCATGACCTATGTAAGGATTTTTCAACATTTGTTTTTAGGAGACTTTCAGTTCCAAATTTTTCTCCCTCCCTTCCTTCCCCCTTCCCTAAGATGGGGGACAATTTGATACGGGTTGTATATGTACAATCATATGAAAGAGATTTCTCCATTGGTCATGTTGTGGAAGAGGAAGCAGAACAAAAGGGGAAAAAATGAAAAATGAAAAAAATAAATAAAAATAGAAAACAGTATGGTTCAATCTGCATTCAGATTCCACAATGCTTTTTTTCTGGATGTGGAGAGCATTTTCCATCATGAGTCTTTTGGAATTGTCTTGGATCATTGTATTGCTGGGAAGAGCTAAGTCTATCTCAGTTGATCATCACACAATGTTGGTGTGCAATGTTCTGATTCTGCTCACTTCCCTCAGTATCAGTCCACTTAAGTCCAGGTTTTTCTGAAATCTGCTTGCTCATCGTTTCTTATAGCACAATAGTGTTCCATTGCATTCCCTAGTTGATGGGCATTCCCTCAATTTCTAGTTCTTTGCCACCACAAAGAGAGCTGCTATGAATATTTTTTGTACATGTGGGTCCTTTTCCCTTTTCTATGATCTCTTTGGGATACAGATCTAGTGGTGGTGTTGCTGGGTCAAAGGGTATGCTCAGCCCCATGGCCCTTTGGGCACAGTTCCAAATTGCTCTCCAGGATGATTGAATCAGTTTAGTGATAACATTTTAATGGGGATAGGGGGAGGAGGAAACTTATAGGTAGGCCTTTAGAACATTAATGTCTTCAGAGGATGTTGGGGGGGGGTGGATTAGTTCTAGTCTTAGGGTTTGAAGAGTGATACGACCAAGGGTGGGTAAAAAAATGTAGTAGAAAGGAAAGGTGAACCTTTTTATTTCTCATAATTGAGGTACATGAGAAGTGTATATAAATAGACAAAGGAGATTGATCATTGATGTAAAAAAGTTTTGGTGTAGAAGTATATAAAACAAAGGTTAATGAAAATGTGATTTCTCAAACTCAAATGGGAACAGGGATCACTTCATGAAGAAGGTAAAAATACTGGGGAGGTAAGTGTCATAAGAAAAACTTGTCCCTATCCTAAAGTGGGGATTAAAAGTTAAGTAGTACCTAAGGTCTTTTAGATAGCCTCTTATATAATTGGGAAAATGGTTCAACAAATGGTTATATATGAATGAAATAGAATATTATTTCATTATAGGAAGTGATGAGAGGTGATTTCATAGAATTGTGGGTAGTATGAACTGATTGATGCAAAGTAAAATAAGCAGAGTGAGAAAAATTTAAACCAGTATAAGGACAACATAAAGAGAAAATAATTTTGAAACCAATGAATACAAAGAAGCAAGTCTCCAGGAGACCTGGAAATACTGTAAACATGTTACCCTTTTTCAGACAGAAGGGATGTACACCAGATTGAAAGGGGAGCATTTTTTGATGTGGCCACAGTGTAGATTAACCTCTCCTCCCCCATTTGTGTTTTTAAGTTGGGAGGAAGAAAGGAAGGTTAATGGGAGGTGTAGGTAGTAATAATGTAATACTAATGTCTTAAGGGGTCATTGTAATATTTCAAATTCACTCAAGGGAAGATCAAATAGCATGACATGCAGAACTTTAAAAATAAAAGTATAGTATTATATACTTAGAGCAACTGGTATGAGAGAATTCACAATTTCATATACAGTCCTATTTTTTGCATGTTTTGATTTATGGATGGAAATTCTCTATGCTTTTGAAAAGCGGCATTAAATTTAAAAACCCAAACAAGTTATAATTGAGCTTTTTTGGAAGACCTTTAGCGATTGGGAAACTACTGCTTTCCAAAGCATCCCATTTTGTCATGTCAATATGATGTATGTTTTTTTCTTTACACCAACTTATCCGCTCTACAAAATTTGGACCCATTGTTTCTAGTTCTGTACTGCTGCTTCTCACCTAAGGTTTTTTTTTTTAATTTTAAATAAAAATATTTACTTAAAAAACATAACTAATGCAGAAAAATGTTTAATGTTATTATACATATATAACATATCAGATGGCTTTGTCTTGGGGAGGAGGGAGGGAAGGGAGAGGGAGAAAAATTTGGAACTAAAAATCTTATAAAATGTTGAAAATTATCTTTACATGTAATTGGAAAATAATAAAATACTTTTATGATTAAAAAAAACAAAAACAAAAAAGCACTTTAAAATCATAGACTGGCATTTCTTTGGAACCAAAAGTATCATGTCTTTGAATGTCCTTAGCACTCTAAATGCCTGAGCTGTCAGTTGCCTTTAAAGGTCAATTGAGGGGGCAGCTAGGTGGTGCTGTGGATAAAGCACCTGCCCTGGATTTAGGAGGACCTGAGTTCAAATCCAACCTCAGACACTTGACACTTAGTAGCTGTGGGACCTTGGGCAAGTCACTTAACCCTCATTGCCCCACCAAAAAAAAAAAAAATTTAAAAAAAAAATCTCTGGGGCAGCTAGGTGGCGCAGTGGATAAAGCACCAGCCCTGGATTCAGGAGTTCCTGAGTTCAAATCCGGCCTCAGACACTTGACACTTACTAGCTGTGTGACCTTGGGCAAGTCACTTAACCCCCACTGCCCTGCAAAACAAAAACAAAAACAAAAACAAAAACAAAAACAAAAACAAAAACAAAAACAAAAAAAGGTCAATTGAGAGGGGGCAGCTAGATGGCGCAGTGGTTAAAGCCCAGGATTCAGGAGTACCTGAGTTCAAATCCAGCCTCAGACACTTGACACTTACTAGCTGTGTGACCATGGGCAAGTCACTTAACCCCCATTGCCTAAAAAAAATAAAATAAAAAAAGGTCAATTGAGAGGTAGCATACTGAACTGAAGGTAGACATAAGTCCCAACACTGAATGTGACTGTTTGGAATGGGGATATGAGAGCAAACCAAACCATAGAACACTAAAGTCAGACCTTGGAATGGCCTACAAACCACCCTTTGAAGCTGGAAGCCTTCTGAGAACAGGAATCAGAATCAGCTGTAGTAGAAGCCTTAGAATGCAAAAAATTATAAATGTCAAAGAGTCCTTTTCATATATATTCTAAGTGACCACAAATGTGGTATATTTCTAGTGACTAATGATAACTACAAATTTACTGGGAACTGACTGATCCCCACCCACTCTCCATTCCCAGGCCAATTCCCAGGTTAGTCTGGGGCTAACCAAACTTTGTCAATTCCAGACTGTTGAGTGACTTATGGATCTCCCCCCAAAAAACTATCCCCTCCCAATGATTCCCCACCTTACTCCCTTGGACTTTATGTTATTATGTAAAAAGGTCCACCTACATTAAATAGTTTCTATTTAGGGTTAAGTAGTTTATACTTACTGCAGGAACAGTTCTATAGTGTCTTTTGCAAAAGGTTCATTTACATTAAGCAGTTGTATGTGACTCTGGAGTAGTTTTTTAGTTCCCTTTTATTCTGTTACCCCATGAAAACTCTGTCCTTGGTTCCCATCTTTGGGTATTCCTTCTCGCTTTGCAATAACAGGAACTATAAGTTCCTCTGCCTCTATTAAAGACCTTATTTCTCCCATATTGAATGTTTCATTGATTTACAGGTTAACACTTTTAAAAACAAGGAAAATTTGGAGGATACAATGAATTCTTTCTGCCAATGTCATTTATATTCTGCCACAGCAATGCTTGTAAACAAATCACCCTTTCACAACAACACAGCCAAAAGACTGAGTTGAGAGCATTGTCTACTTTTTGACAAGTGAAAAAAAAAATCCTGCCCTGGAACTGAAATCACTTGGACACCAAAACAAAGGTAATTGCTTCTTAGTCCTGCTTTGTTCATGCCTTTTATGGATATTTCTATGAATTCAATGAATGGTGAGCATATTTGCATAACAATGTGAAGGTGTAGCATAATAGACACTTTGAGGAGCCACGGGTCAGGTTTAGAAATGTGCATATCAGTAAAATGCATGGGCATTCTAATAATTATCAAATTAAAATAGAAAGAAAAATCCTTAAAGATGATAGGATGTTATGGCCTTAAAAGCCAAAACTTAAGGTCTTCATAGTCCCTTGGAAAACTGAAGCCTTGGGCTTCCCAGGTTCTTTCACAGGTATATGTTGGAGGAGTCCTGGAGCTGAGAATACATAATTTCCTAACTGGGGGATAAATCCTGCCTCCGAATGCCCAGATTTTAAGTAGAAATCTGAGGACCAGTACTAGATGGGGGACGGCTCATGGAACATACAATGTATGAGTGTGAAGGAAATGTGGAATTCAGGCCCTTGAGCTGGATGAGACAGCAGAATCTGCAAGGCCAGAATGGTGAGGGCCTAGAGAAGAGAGAAGTACAGGGGCTGGGGAGGGACATTTTCAGAACAAGGAAGATTTGAGCACATAGAGTGTCAGGTCTGGGATTTGCCATAGAGATGAAAATGAGAGAGTGAGCAGTGCCCATAGAGGAAGGGATCAGACAAAAGATGGTCCTTAGGGTAAAAAAAAGGGCCAAATCTTATGGTGTAGTCTAAACCACTGTATGCTATAGTTTGGAGGGTTCAGGGGGAAAAAATCAAGTAGTGGCAAAGGGGTCTAAGGAAGGATTTATTTTTATGTATATCCTGAATGGGCCAGTTGAAGATCCATTTTTAACTAATTTATACAAATAAGAGAAAAGTAGAACTTTCATAGATAATGCTCTATTCTAACAGAATTTTTATTGGACATCAGTCCTCCATAAGAAAAACAAAGAAACAGAAAAGAAAACCACGAGGCTCCACTCCTCTGACAAGTGTCTGGTGAAATGAGTGCCAATTTCAGTACTAGCTAACCCCCCCCCTCAAAACCACAATATCTGCACACCAAACCATATCAAACTGAATGTAATTCTTTTCTTAGTAATGATTGCTTTTTTATTGCTATTAGGAAAAATGAATATTGAACAATTTTCTAGCAAAAAGTTAGATGTTAAGAATAGAGAGCTTTCTAGGGAGACTTATTTGAAGTCAGATTATCAGTAAGAACAAAGCACATTATAATCATAATTCAATTTATAAAATGAAAAATGATAGCCAGACACAAGTTATCAGATATGGCTTTGGAACCAAAGATGTCATGTCTTGAATGGTCCTGAAATCAATAAAGCTTAAGAGGTTAGGATAATTGTTTCAAGTAATTTTTTAGTTGATTCTCTAGGATTCTACTGATGGACATTTCTAATGCAGATTATGGAGCTTTTTAGAATGTAAAATTTGCAATGCCAGTATGGTGAGACATTGGAACAGAGAAAATGGGAGATGTGGGGCAGTGGCTAAGAGCACTAGCACTGGAGTCAGGAGGACTTGACTTCAATATGGCCTCAGAAACTTGCTGTTTGACCTTGAGCAAGTTAATGAACTCTGATTGACTCCCATAAAAGGTAGAAGATATTCAGAGACTGGGAAGGCAATTCACCAAAACTATAGGATTTTAGCAAAGACAATGGCAGACTTGAGCATAGCCATGGGGAAGGGAAGGAGAGAAGTAGGAGCACTTGGAAGAAGCCAGATCAGAGAGAGGAGAGCTCTTAGAAGATAAAAGGGCAGACCTGGACTGTCCTAAAAACCTAGATTAGCCGTATATGGGAGTGTTCTGAGAATATAAATCATATGGTCTGGAAAGGGCCTCAGAGCAATATATATATATATATATATATATATATATATATATATATAATTTCCATGCATTATGGTCATATATATTCATGGTTCAATATTGGACAACTTGAAGGAAAAAAACAAGTAAATTTTATATTTTTCATAGGAGATCAGTCTTTTAATTCAATTAAAATTATATTATGATTAAAAGAAAATCTCAAATCTTTAAACATAAGGAAAAAGGATATCATGAAAGTACTGTGTACTTGATGACTAGTAACCTCTACTAAAAAAAAAACACTTCAAAATCTCGAAAAACTTGCACATCAAAACTAATGCAATTCCATGAAATTCCTTCTTTGGTAAAGACTGCTACTGATATTCTTATTAATGCTAATAAATGGAGGGTCTTTCTCCAAAAACCAAACAAAATAACAAAACAAAACCAAAGTGTGATATAATGAGGAATGAAAAGGGTCAAGACTTATGTTTCAAAATCCAGATATTAGCAATGCTCCTGTGCACTGTAATAATATTGTTATCAATTTTAAATACTTTTAAAAAACCCTTACAGATCATAGAATAGTATGGAGTCAGAAGCCAAAATGTCAGGACTTGGAAGGTCCTTAGAACACTGAATATGTGGGCTTTCACTCACATTTCAAGGAAGTATGTGGGAGGTGGCTGAGAGCTTAGAGATGAGAATGTTGTCTTTCCATGTCAATAATTCCTTCTTAAGGCATCAATTTGGAATGGCAAGTGAAGGCAAAGGATTAGATTGGGGAAGACACATAGAATTTAGAATGTCTGAGCTAGAAGGAAATATTGACCCCAGAATCCTCAAGCAGAAGCGGTGAGGAAGCCAGAAAGTCAGTGCTGGGACTTACTAGAACAGATAGAGAAGGAGTTGTTCTTGGATTGTTCAAGGAAATGGTCAGCATCTGTGGGATTTGACCACATAGAATAATGGGACTTGCAATACCCATGGAAAAGAGAATGAAAGAGGTAGAACACTGAGAAGTAGGGAAAATAGAGAGAGGCAATCTCTTTTTACACCAAAGGTCAGAACTTTGACTGGCTTAGAAACCACTGTACGGGATAGCTAGGATGTCTAAGAACATCATCCATCTGCTCTGGAATGTGTTTCAGAGTATAAAATATCACCCACATCAAAGATTGATTGGCATCCCTAATCTTAATCCCAAAGCTTTAATACTTGGACCACATAGTGAGCAGATGGGACTCACTGGTAAAGACCCTGCTTTGGGAAAGATTGAAGGCAAAAGAAAAAGCAGATGGCAGAAGAAGAGATGAATTGATGGTGTTATGTAAATAATGAACAGAACTTGAAAAGACTATGTGGGGGAATGGACCCACACAGACAAAAATATTCAAAGTTGCTTTCTTTGTGGTGGCAAGGACTTTGTATGCTATGGTCCAAGAGGAACAAAGATTGAGCTGAGAAAAATGAATATTGGACAATTTTCTAGCAAAAGGCCAAATGCTCAGAACAGAGAGCTTTTTAGGAAGAATTCTATTTGAAGTCAAAATATCAGTAAGACCAGTGTACATTGTACTTATAATTCAATTTATTGAAGGAAAAACAATAGCCAGACACAAGTGATCAGGCTATGGCTTCAGAACCAAAAACATCATGTCTTATGGTCCTGAAATCAATAAAAGTTTAGGGTTCAGGTTACCCTTCACGTGCCAATGTTGAAAGCAGTTAATAGCAGAGAAAAAGAATTTCTGAGATAAAAATTGAATCCTGCCTCTGAATGTCCTAATGAGGAGTGGCAAGTGAAGCCAGAATAAGTGACAATGAAGAGCACTGGAACACAGACTTTAGGGGCTTAATTGAAATTTTGTTCCCAGAATCCTGAGCTTGATTTAGCAGTAGAGTCTCTCAGGTCACTGTTCCTAGGAACTAGTAGTGGGAGAGTGGGAAATCTTCAGGAGCAGAGCATGGAAATTGTCAGGAACAGGTGGGTTTTAGCCCATGTCCTGGTATAGCCATAGGGAAGAGAAGGAAGGTGGTAGGAGAAGAAGGGATATTAGAGCAGAGGGTGCCTGAGACTCCAAAGGGCAGATCTTGGCATTTCCTGAAAATCACCCTGTTTGATTCCTAGGCAATCTTTGAGAACAGAAATGATTACCTCTGAATGGGCTGATGACTGGAAAATTCCAGAAATGGCAAAAATTGATTTTCATTTATAAGTTGTCCCAAATAGGAATTGGTAGGTAATTAATAAAATTACCTTAATTTACTTATTCAGTGCTGTATGAATCAGACTATCTAAAAATTATTTTGTAGAATTAGAAAAATTAATTTGAAAAGTCATATGTAAGAGCAAAAAGTCAAGAATATCAAGGGAAATAATGGAAAAAATGCACAGGAAGGTGAGCTAGCTATACCAAATCTGAAGTTATACTATAAAGCAGCAGTCATCAAAACCTTTTGGTAATGGCTAAGAAATAGAGTGGTGGATCAATGGAATAAGTTAGGCACAGGAGATACAGTAGTACATGACTATAGTAATCTACTGTTTGAAAAACCTAAAGATTTCAGCTTCTGGGATAGGAATTCAGTATTTGAGAAAAACTGCTGGGAAAACTGGAAGACAGTATGGAAGAAACTAGGCATGGACCAACATCTTACAACTGTATACCAAAATAACATCAAAATACATACATGATTTAGACATAAAGTGTGATACCATAGGTAAATGAGGAGAGGAAGGAGTACTTTACCTCTCAGATCTATGGAGAGGAAAACAATTTATGTCCAAAGAAGAGATAGAGAATATTATGAAATGCAAGATGGATGACTTTGATTACATTAAATTAAAAAGTTTGCCTTTTTTTCTTTACAAACAGAAGCAATGTAACCAAAATAAGAATGGAGGCAGAAAACTGGGAAACAATTTTTACAGCAAGTGTTTCTGATAAAGGCCTTATTTCTAAAATATATGGGGAACGAAATAAAATTTATAAGAATTCAAGTCATTCCCCAATTGATAAATTGTCAAAGGATATGAATAGGCAGTTTTCAGATGAAGAAATCAAAGCTATTTACTGCCATATGAAAAATGGTCTAAATCAGTACTGATTAGAGAAATGCAAATTAAAACAACTTTGAGGTACCACCTCACACCTATCAGGTTGGCTAATATAACAAAAAAGGAAAATAATAAATGTTGGAGAAGCTGTGGAAAAATGGAACACTAATGCATTGTTGGTGGAGCTGTGAACTTATCCAACCATTCTGGAGAGTGATTGGAAACTATGCCCAAAGGGCTATGGGACTGTTCATACCCTTTGACCCACAAATACCACTACTAGGTCTGTATCCCAAAGAGATCATAGAAGAGGGAAATGGACCCACACGTACAAAGATATCTACAGCCACTCTGTGGTTACAAAGAAATGGAAATAGAGGGAATGTCCATCAATTGGGGAATGATTAAACATGTTGTGGTATATGAATATAATGGAATACTATTGTGCTGTAAGAAATGATGAGCAGGCAGATTTCAGAAAAACCTGGAAGGATTAACATGAACTGATGCGGAGTGAGAAGAGCAGAACCAAGAGAACATTGTACATAGTAACAGCAACATTGTGTGATGATCAGCTGTGATAGCCTTGGCTCTTCTCTGCAATGCAATGATCCAAATCATTGTCAAAGAACTCATGATAGAAAATGTTCTCAACATCCAGAAAAAAACTGTAGATTCTGAATGCAGATTGAACCATACTGTTTCTACTTTTTGGCTGTTCTTTTTTTTTCGTTTTTTGAGGTTTTTCTCTTGTGCTCTGATTCTTCTTTCACAATATGACTAATGGAGAAATATATTTAATGTGATTGCACATATATAATCTATCAGATTGCTTTCAGTCCTGTGGAAGGGGGAGGGAAAGTCAGTTGGATGAAAAATTTGGAACTAAATATCCTATGGAAAAAAAATGTTTAAAACTATCCTTAAATGTAACTGGCGGAGGCAGCTAAGTGGTGCAGTGGTAAAGCACCGGCCCTGGACTCAGGAGTACCTGAGTTCAAATCCGGCCTCAGACACTTGACACTTACTAGCTGTGTGACCCTGGGCAAGTCACTTAACCCCCATTGCCCCACCCAAAAAAAAAAAAAAAGAAAAAATGTAACTGGCAAATAATAAAATATTTTATTAAAAGAACATGGGGGGGGGGGGGCGGAGCCAAGATGGTGGAGAGAAGCCAGCGAGTTGCTTGAGCTCTCCTTCTGCTCTCTCAAAAAGAACATTAAATCAAGCTTCTGGATGCATGAGGAAACTACAGAACCTGCAAAGAGACAGACAGACACAGTCATCCAACCAGAGATAATTTAGAAGACTTCAGGAAAGGTCAGTCTCACTTGGGCAAAAGGGAGGTAGAGCACACAGCAGCACAGCGTGGAGAGGGTCAGGACAAGTCAGCAGGAAGCTGTGGGCCACAGCTGAGCAACTGAGGCCCCTGGATCCTGGCTCAACAAGCTGGTGGTGCAGCAGGATTGTGGTGAAACCCACCTGCACCAGCAGAGAGGGCAAGTTGCCAGCTGGAGGGCCAACCACAGGACAGGCGCGACCAGGCCTACCAATCCCAGTGAGCAGCCAACAAGCCCAGGGTGGTGAGAAATCCAAAAGCCACAGAAGCCTCAGTGTAGAAAGCCAGTGACCACAGCCCCTATAACCCAGCACAAGAAGCTTGAAACAGGGACCCTGGTGCCCCCAGAGCAGACCTCAACCTTAAAAAAAAAAATAAGCTGCAGTATGAGTAAGAAACAAAAAAAGAGCTCTCACCATTGAGAGCTTCTGTATGTACAGGGAAGAGGCAAATACAAACTCAGATGAGGAAAATACTCCCAAATTGCCTACATGTGAAGTCTCAAGAGGGAAGATGAATTGGTCTCAAGAACAAAAAGCCTTCTAAAAAGAGCTCAAAAAGGATTTTAAAAATCAGCTGAGGGACATCTAGGTGGCGCAGTGGATAGAGCACCGGCCCTGGAGTCAGGAGGACCTGAGTTCAAATCCGGCCTCAGACACTTAACACTTACTAGCTGTGTGACTCTGGGCAAGTCACTTAACCCCAATTGCCTCAAAAAAAAAAAATCAGTTGAGAGAAATGGGGAGAGAAATGAAAGCAATACAAGAAAATTACAAAAAAAGAATCAGCAACTTGGAAAAGGAAGCACAGGGGCAGCTAGGTGGCACAGTGGATAGAGCACAGGCCCTGGATTCAGGAGGACCTGAGTTCAAATCTGGCCTCAGACCCTTGATACTTACTAGCTGTGTGATCCTTGGCAAGTCACTTAACCCCAATTGCCTCACCAAAAAAAAAAAAAAAAGAATGGAAAAGGAAGCACAAAGATTGACTGAAGAAAACAATTCCTTAAAAAATTCATTTGGCCAAATGGAAAAAAGTGCATAATCCCACTGAAGAAAACAATGCCTTAAAAATTAAAATTGGACAGCTGGAAGATAATGACTCAATTAGACACCAGGAATCAGTCAAGCAGGATCAAAAGAATGAAAAAATAGAAGAAAATGTGAAAAACCTCATTGGAAAGACAACTAACCTGGAAAACAGATCCAGGAGAGACAATTTGAGAATCATTGGCCTGTCTGAAAGCCATGATCAGAAAAAGAGTCTAGACATCATATTTCAGGAAATTATTAAGGAGAACTTCCCTCATATTATAGAATAAGAGGATAAAATTGTCATTGAAAGAATTCGCCAATCACCTCCTGAAAGAGACCCCAAAAAGAAAATGCCAAGGAATATTGTAGCCAAATTCCAGAATTATCAGGTGAAGGAAAAAATACTCAAGGCATCCAGAAAGAAGCAATTTAAATATCATGGAGCCACAGTCAGGATTTCTCAGAACCTGGCAGCTTCAACATTAAAGGATCACGAGGCTTGAAATATGATATTCCGGAAGGCAAAGGAGCTTGGATTGCAGCCAAGAATCTTTTACCCAGCAAAACTGATCATTCTCTTTTAGGGAAAAAGATGGACATTCAATGAAATTGGAGACTTTCAAGGTTTAATGATGAAAACACCAGAAGTGAATAGAAAATTCAATCTTAACATACAAGACTTAAGAGAAGTTTAAAAAGGTAAACAGGGGGAAAAACTTACTCAATAAGGTTAAATGGTTTACATCCCTACACAGGAAGATAATACTTATAAGTCTTGGGAACTGTATATGTATTTGGGCAGAGAGAAGGATTATACACAGAGGGTATAAATATAAACTGTCTTTTATATGATGATATAAAGAAAATTAAGGGGTAAAAAAGGGAGTTTATGGGGAGAAGAGGAAAGGGGAAGTGGAATGGGGTGAATTACATCATATGAAGAGGTGGAAAAAAACCTATTACAATAGAGGGAAAGAAGGGAGGGATGAGCATTTTTTCAACCCTACTCTCACTATATTTGATTCAAAGAGGGAATAACATATACGTTCATTTGGATAAAGAAACTTAGCTTATTCTTTAGGGAAGTAACAGGGTAAGGGTAAAGGGGGAGGGGACTGATAGAAGGGAGGGCAAATGCAAGGGAAAAAAGGGTAAAGAAAACGGAGGGAGTGATAAAAAGGGAGGGCAGATTGGGGGAGGCAGGGATAAGAAGCAAAACGTTGTTAAGAAGGAATAGGGTGAAAGAAGGTGGGGAAAGTACAAAGGGAGTAAATAGAATGGAGGGGAATAGACAGTAGTAACAATTGTGAATGTGAATTGGATGAACTCTCCCATAAAACAGAAGCAAACAGCAAAGTGGATTAAAAACCAGAATCATACAATATGCTGTTTACAAGAAACATATTGAAGCAGAGAGAGACACAAAGAGTAAAGGTAAAAGGCTGGAGCAGAATATATTAGGCTTCAGCTAAAGTCAAAAAAGCAGGGGTAGCAATCCTTATCTCAGACAAAGAAAAGGCAAAAATAGATCTAATTAAAAGAGATAAGAAAGGAAATTATATCTTGCTAAAAGGTACTATAGATAATGAAGTAATATCAATATTAAACATGTATGCCCCAAGTGGCATAGCATCCAAATTCTTAGAGAAGTTAAATGAGTTACAAGAGGAAATAGACAGTAATACTATATTAGTGGGGGTTCTGAATCTTCCCCTCTCAGAATTAGATAAATCTAACCAAAAAATAAATAAGAAAGAAGTGAAAGAGGTGAATAGAATACTAGAAAAGTTAGACATGATAGATATCTGGAGAAAACTGATTGGGTATAGAAAGGAATATACCAGGAACTCTATGAACACAATTACAAAACACTTTTCACACAAATCAAATCAGATCTAAATAATTGGAAAAATATCAATTGCTCGTTGATAGGCCAAGCTAATATAATAAAAATGACAATTCCACCTAAATTAATTTACTTATCCAGTGCCATACCAATCAGATTACCTAAAAATTATTGTATAGAACTAGAAAAAATAGTAACAAAATTCATCTGGAAAAACAAAAAGTCAAGAATATTAAGGGAAATAATGAAAAACAATGCACAGGAAGGTGGATTAGCTGTACCAAACCCGAAGCTCTACTATAAAACAGCAGTCATCAAAACTATCTGGTACTGGCTAAGAAATAGAGTGGAGAATCAATGGAATGGGCTAGGCACAGGAGACACAGTAGTAAATGACATTACTAATGTACTGTTTGATAAACCCAAAGACTCCAGTTTCTGGGATAGGAATTCAGTATTTGACAAAAACTGCCAGGAAAAGTGGAAAATAGTATGGCAGAAATTAAGCATAGACCAACATCTTACACCTTATACTAAAATATGGTCAAAATGGGTACATGATTTAGACATAAGAGGTGATACCATAGGTTAATTAGGAGAGGAAGGAATAGTCTACCTTTCAGATCTTTGAAAAGGAGAACAGTTTATGACCAAACAAGAGATAGAGAATGTCATGAAATACAAAATGGATGATTTTGATTACATTAAATTAAAAAGGGTTTGAACAAACAGAATGCATCCAGAATTAGAAGGGATGCAGAGCACTGGGAAACAATTTTTATGGTCAGTACTTCTGATAAAGGCGCCATTTCTAAAATATATCAGGAACTAAATCAAATTTGTAAGAATCCAAGTCATTCCCCAATTGAGAAATGGTCAAAGGATATGAACAGGCAGTTTTCTGAAGAAGAAATCAAAGCTATCTATTGCCATATGAAAAAAAAATGCTCTAAATAACTATTGATGAGAGAGATGCAAATTTAAACAACTACCACCTGACACCTGTCAGATTGGCTAATATGACAAAAAAGGAAAATAATAAATGTTGGAGAAGCTGTGGGAAAATTGGAACACTAATGCATTGTTGGTGGAGCTCTGAACTGATCCAACCATTCTGGAAAGCAATTTGGAATTATGCCCAAAAGGCTATAAAGTTGACCCAGCAATACCACTTTTGGGTCTTTTTCCAAAGAGATCATTAAAAAGGAAAAAGGACCCACATGTACAAAAATATTTATAGCTGTTCTTTTTGTGGTGGCAAGGAATTGGAAATTGAGAGGTCACCCATCAATTGGGGAATGGTTGAACAAGTTGTGGTATATGAATTTAATGGAATTCTATTGTGCTTTAAGAAACAATGAGCAGGACTTCAGGGAAACCTGGAAGGACTTGCGTGAACTGATTATGAGTGAGATGAGCAGAACCAAAAAAACATTATATACAGTATCATCAACATTATGTGTTGATCAACTGTGAAAGATTAGATTCCTCTCACCATTGCAATGGTACAAGAAAGTTCCAAAGGACTCATGATGGAAAAGGCTCTCCAAATCCAGGGGAAAAAAGAACTGTGGAATATGGATGCTGATTGAACTATACGATTTCTTTTGTTTTTTGTGCTGTTTTTCTTTTTTGAGGTTTTTACTTTTTTTGCTCTGATTCTTCTCATATTACATGACAAATGCAGAAATATTTTAATGTTATTATATATATAAAACCTATATCAGATTATCTGCTTGTCTAGGGGAGGGAGGGGAGAGAGGGAGAAAAATTTGAAATTGGAAATCTTATATAAATAAATGTTGAAAACTATCTCTACATGTAACTGAAAAATAATAAAATACTTTTATCAGGAAAAAAAGAACATGGGACATGTTCATAGGCTGAGATTGAAATTTATCAAAACATTGTGATTTTCCTGTACAGAATGTGCATGAAACATGAAGTTATGTAACATGGATTTAGAAAATGGGAAGAAAACTTTTCAGAAATCAATCTATGGGTAAAATTCAAGTTTGTTCTTCACATAAAACTGTGGGGAAAAAACCTCAAGCAAAAAAACAGAAATAGTTACTAGGAAGACGTTCCTCTAGATATGAGGATCTCCTCTCTGTGAAGGTCCTCAGAAAACTTCATGTCTGGGCTTCGATGTATCCTGAAAGTAGCTATGTTGGTGGTAGCCTAGAGCTTGGAACACAGTGTTTCCAAGCAAAAAAAGTAGGCTCAACCTTTGTATTGAACAATGAGGTATTTTTTCATTAATTCCTTCGATATGTTTGACCTTTTATTTTTCCACATCCTGGGAGATGCCTTTAGTTTTGAAACCATGATATTGAAAGATCCATGTGCATTATAATTATAATTGAAAGAATAAAAAACAAAAAGTATACCTTGACCCAATTTAGTATGATATGGCTTTAGAACCCAAAATGGCATGTCCCTAGAACACAGAAGGCTGAGGGTCCCTAGAACACAGAAGGCTGAGGGTGCCAATTACCCTACATTAGGCAATGTTGGAACCTGCAGATCACATGTATCTTCTATGTCAGAGCTAAGAGTTAATCCTATCTGAAAATGTACTCATAGGGAGTGGAAAATGAAGCCAGAATAAGGTTTCAGGGAGGGTTCTTAGAACCTAAAACACCTGACAGAGACATACATTTCTAATGCAGACTCTGGGGCTTTTTAGACTGTAAAATTTGGAATGCCAGTAAGGAAAGACAGTAGAACAGAGAAAATGTGAGACCTGGAGCAGTGAATACAGCACTGGCCCTGGAGTTATAAGAACTTTACTTCAATATGGCCTCAGACACTAGCTATGTGATCTTGGACAAGTCAATTAACTCTGACTCAAAAACAAGAGAAAATATTCAGAGACTAAGAAGGGAATTTATCAAAGCTAAGAGATGTTAGCAAAGAGAATGGCAGGCTTGATCATAGCCATGGAGAAGGGAAGGAATAAAATAGAAGCATTTGGAAGCAGCTAGATCGGAGGGAAGAGAACTCTCAGAACATAAAAGGTCAGCCCCAGACTCTCTTAAATACTTAGATAAGGCATATATGGGAGTGCTCTGAGAACATAAATCATATGGCCTGGAAGGGGCTTTAGAACAAAAAATGTCATGAATTTCATACTTTATGGTCATATATATCCTCGGCTTAAATAAAGGACAGTTTGAGAGAAAGAAAGAAATTTGAGATTCTTCCTAGATCAGTCTTTTGATTCAGTTAATATTATATTATGATAAAAAGATAATCTAACATCTTTGAGCATAATGCAAAAAGATATCATGAAAGTACTTTCTACTTTTTGACTAGCTCTCTCCCCTAAAAAAAACCTCTCAACAATCCTAAAAAATCTGCACATCAAGACAAATGAAATTACACACTCTTCTTTTTTGGGTAAAGACTGCTACTGATATTCCTGTTACTGCTAAAAAAAACAAACAGAACCAAAAAAATAACAAAATAAACAAACAAACAAAACCAAGGTGTGATATAATGAGGATTTTTTTTTTGGACTGGGCAATGAGGGTTAAGTGACTTGTCCAGGGTCACACAGCTAGTAAGTGTCAAGGGTCTGAGGCTGGATTTGAACTCAGGTCCTCCTGAATCCATGGCCAGTGCTTTATCCACTGAGCCACCTAGCAGCCCCCAACAAAATTAAAATTTCAACAGAAACCTGAACACAAGTAAGAGACAATGAGACCCAATGAGACACCTAGACACACACAACACAGTTCCAAACAATTTCTATTTCTTTGGGTCTCAATCTGTGTCAGCACGACCATGGGGCTTTGCTCCACTCCCCCCTTGGCACTGCAGACCCCTTCTGCCGACCTCCTAAGCTATCTTTGGGAGGAAAATAATCTCACCCTTTCTTTTTGTGATTTCTGCTGCTTCAGGAATTGTTCTAGAGACAGAGAGCTGGGTGGGGCACTGCTCTCGTTAATTGGGGAAGAAGAGCTATAACTCAGAGTATTGCCCCACCCCCAAAAATGTAATCTTGTGCTTGGAATTTAGTTTGGTTTTTTTGTGTGTGTGAGGCAATTGGGGTTAAGTGACTTGCCCAGGGTCACACAGCTAGTAAGTGTTAAGTGTCTGAGGCCGAATTTGAACTCAGGTCCTCCTGGCTCCAGGGCCGGTGCTCTATCCACTGCGCCACCTAGCTGCCCCCCATTGTGCTTGGAATTTAGAAGAAAGTTTGTTTAATTGTTTGATAAAACATCCCCTGAAAGGCCTTGTTAAGGAAATAGGGAAAGGGCAGAAAAAACTTGCTTCTCTAACAGTATCTTGCAAACTAATTAGAAAACTGAATGTGGCATTAAGATAATACTTTAAAATTTTTTGAACTAGGAAAAAAGGCCATTTCAGTGAATGTAGGAAAGTAGTTTTGCCACAAAAAGTTCTCTGGCTTGTTTTTTTAAAGCTGACAGGCTCACCCAAAAAGGAAAAGTTTTGTGTCAGCAAGAAATCATTAAAAAGTTCAGTATATTTGATTGTACCATCAAGTTAAGAAATTTGGGGATTCATAGAAACTAAAATTAAGTAAAATGTGTTATAAACTGCCACTTTTTAATAGATTAAAATAAACACAGGAAAATATGAAATGCTTGGAATAAATGTTCCTTGGGTGAAATAATAGTAAAATGCGCCACTTCAATTGAGGTCCTCTATATGATATTTGAAAAATATATCCCAGTGTAATTGAATCAATTCTGGTCTCATTTTAAGTAAAATTTATTACTATTCTCCTCTATCAGGAAATTTGTATAGTTTTAAGCTGTTACCTCACTTATGTGATTTGTAATATGTAAAAGAAAAAGGCTATGTTAGAGATATTCTCAGAATGTGGATTCTGTAATTTTTTTGAGTTATGAATTTAATTGACTGTAATAATATTTTTCTGTGAAGTGGGCATAGTAAGAACCTTTCAGAATATCTTCAGCTGTATTTTTTTGGTGAGGCAATTGGGATTAAGTGACTTGCCCAGGGTCATACAGCTAGTAAGTGTTAAGTGTCTGAGGCTGGATTTGAACTCAGGTCCTCCTGACATTCAGGGCCAGTGCTCAGCTTTATTTTGAGGCTTTAAGATCTAGACACATGCTCAGTAAAGGACAGTGATTGATTATTTTTTGGCTCTTAATAAAATCAAGTCTCCAACCATTGGGTCATACTGCCCTAAGAATCACTTTCAAACTCTGTCTTCAGCTTCCAACTAGTAAAGTTAGATAATCATCTACTTAATCATGTCTAGCAACCTTTTAGGATAAATTTCTAGGAAGACATTAAATCTAATGTTACATAATGATTGTATACGGTAAAAATATTAGTTATTGGCTAATGTTGTTCACATATGGAAGAATAAATATCACCTTGTGCCACCCAAATTGAGAATTACTTAACTCCTGTGAAATGGGCCACGACCTTGTCAGCAATTAGGCAAATTCTTTACCTGCAAGCCACAAAAGTCTTGGGACCTAAGAAAGGCCCTGTAACAAGAAAGAAAAAAAAAGTCTTCCCATTTTAACTTAAACATTGATTTCTGATAAGTTTCAAAGGTAGGGGCTGAGGTCTTAGCTCCTTAGAGAAAAGGAGGTAACAAATTTTTACACAGCAGGGAAATGGTCACTATGTGCCTATCACAAAAGTATTACATGAATTTTTTTAATGATAATATTTTTCACAGAGTACTAGCCCATATAAACTGTTACCAAGATTTTCCAAAATAGATGTCACATGTATATATATATATACACATATATATACACACACATATATATACATATATAAAAGATATACACATTCATACACACATAACTTTATTCATGTGATGTTCAAAAATTAAAAACAAAAAGTGAACATTTATTTCAGAATCATAACAACGACTGGGCAGTGTTTTGCTCACTCTGGAAAGATGAAGCTCAGGATTAATAACACAACCCCAGAAACCATCCAGAGCTTGTGGCTATATCTTCGAAAGAGTCTGCAATTATTGCATTTAAGCTTGGTGAAAAATTGATTTTCAAAAACAAAAGGGAGGAAGTCAAATGCAGGAAGCAGTCCCTGCTCATCTTTCCTCATGAAATAGAAGAAGGATATTCACATAAAAATGCACGAACGTTTTTTTATTACCAATAGTGATACAATGAACAATGCATATTTTCTTGTCTAATTTTTGTTTGTTTTTTAGGTTTTTCTTCTTCTTTTTTATATTTTGGAAACTATGTGGTAAACTTTTATCAGTGTACTTCTCTGTCATTACATATCAATGTCTGCTGTCCACAAGAAATGGAAACATTCAGACCCTGCTCAAAACAGAGAAAAACAATGACAAATTCAGTTGTAAGGCAGGACCTCAAAAGGTGACCCTTTGCATGAGCCAATTACCAGATACTCAAGGAATGACAACCAGGGGGCCTGAGCACCATCAGTTCTGCAGTTCTGTTGAGTATTGTGCTGAGACAGCCACAGCCCAAGAAAAGGGAAGTCTTTAGAAGGCGTGCTGAGCAGGGTTGTACTTGACAGATGAGGGCATATGAGGCCTTCCTTCAAATTTATCATATTCCAGAAGGAACTCTTTAGCTACTTTGCTCCAGTTAAGACAGTCAAAGAAGTAATATGTTCCCCACTCGGACGTACTGGTTTTCACTGTTGGCTCCATGCCTGGGACCCTGGTAATCCATACTCGTTCTTCTTTGTGGTATCTCCAACCTCGGTCAAAAAGCTCTACTGCTGCTAAAAGCTGTAACATGTCTCCTCCATTCGTGTAATAGAGATAGAAGAGCAGATCTTCTCCATATAGGCCCAGGTTTACTGCAGGCAGCTTATCTTTAATGTGAATGTTCGTTAAGTACTCAGATGGAACATGGAAGTCTATGTCTTGAGGCTGACAAGGTGAAGATGCCCAGGGTGATGCAAATGTGGGATAAAGATTTTCAGGAGAGGTGAGATTGAGGCCTAGTGTTGTAAAGTCACTTCCTAATGCATGATGTTCCATTCCTGGGTTTGTCTTTGCTTCTCTAATGAATGCCAACAAGCCAGTCATCCCAAATTGGTCCTTCACCATCCCTTGAGGAATGTTAGTAACCAGACCATCAGGTAACACCTGGATCCCTTTTTCCTGCTGGTTGTAGCTTTGTGCTGTTGAAATTTCATCTCCAGGGGATTTAGGTCCATCTGGACTTGAAAATGTCTTCCCAGGTGTATACAAATTAGATTCACTGTCCTCATTACTCTCTGTTGGATCTTTAAAGCTGGAGCCTGGCAATGCAGGAAAATCCTCTTTGTGTAATGAAATGTCCTGAGATTGCTCGCTTGCTGGTTTTTTTACCTTTCTAACATGAGGAGCTCCTGCAGCTAAGGGGCTTACAAATGGAGTTGGGTTACCACTTCCTTCCTTTCTGTTTGGATTGGTCAGTGGTGGGAAATCTGAAAGGTCCAATCCTGCAACATTTTCACTTCTAGCTTTGGCATTAAAAATGTCACTTAACAGAGAGTTCTTCATTCCAAATGCCTTATTCCTGTTCATTCGAAACCCAGACTTGGTTTTCACAGGAAAAGCTTGTCTGGAGGGTGGCTGCCCTGGCATGGAGATCATGCTTGGTGAGCCTCTGTAAGGGCTACCCAACCCTGAGCTGCTCATGCTATTTGACCTGCTGGCCATTCCAGTGCCCTGGCCCACCTGGGACTGGTTCTTCCTATTCCTGAGATTCACAGGTAATATGCCCCTGCTGGGAGGTGGAGGCCACTGGAGCAACCCTCTTGGGACCCCTGCTGTTGGGGAGAGGTGGCTTGGTAACCCAGTGCCTTGGGATGAGCTGCGATTTAACTGATGGGTACTGCTGCCCCTTCCCCTGCCCGCAAGGCCTACTGTCCTATGCGGCCCGTATAAGCTCGCCCCAAAGGTAGACAGATGCACTGGCCTGGATGGGGATGCCAGCACGCCTTCTCCTGGCCCCTGAGCAAAGAGCCCAGGCTGGCTGTAGGACCTCTTCTCCTCAGGGTTGTCCCTGTTGACCCCCTCTACGGACTTGCTTCTGGAGGCACCAAACATGCTGCTGGTCACCTCTGTCACTTCTGTCCCCACACGCAGATCTGGACACTGGGAAGGGCACGCGTGGGAGTGTCTTGGCTCAGACAAGGTCTGTCCATCAGTACTCACCGCAGAGGCGGGTCCTTTCCTCTCAGTACTGGAGGCGATTCAATAGAACTGTCACTCGAGGGGCGTGTCACCGGAAGCTCCTCCCACCAAGTGCTCCCCAGCAAGAGTTTTCTTGTTAAGGGAACCAAGATGGCGCTGTATCAACCGAGGAGGCTGCTGGGAGCAGGACCTTTACCATTTGACCTCCGCCCTGGCCCCAGCCCCCTCTCAGGTTCAGTTCAGAGGGGGCAGCGAATGGCCAGAACTGCTGAGCTGCGGGTCTAGTGCTCTGGGATGGTAGGGAGAGGGGTCTGGGGGCGTGGAGTTGTAAGCCTCACGTGCCGTGGTGTGGTCACGTATGTGTGGGCACGTGAGTGTGTGCGGAGGGGAAGAGGGTGGCATCATCCCGCGCATGCGCACACACCACCCACTGCCTAAGCCTCTGCCTCTTGCTCCTGCCTTCCTGGGCAGCCTCTGTCTCCAGTGCTGCTGCCTCTGCTGCCCGCCCATGGCCTCTACAGCAAGGACAGAGGTGGGGTCTCTATCACCCTGGGAAAACAAATGTGTAAAGAGCTTTCAAGGGGTCCACCTTCTATTTTGATATCGTGATATGAAAGACCTCGAGCCTTATATATAACTGAAATAATAAGAAATAAAAATTATACCTTGACCCAATTTATGGTGATTGTCTTTAGAACCCAAAATGGCACGGCTCAGATGGTTATTAGTACACTCAAGGCTGAGGCTGCCAGTTACCCTTCCTGGTTATGTTGGAACCTGCAGATCACATGCATACTCTATTATCAGAGCTGGGAGGTCATCCTGTGTGTAAATGTCCTAATAGGGAATGGAAACTGAGGCCAGAATATGGGATCAGAGAGGGTCCTTAGAACCTAGAACATCAGAACCTGAGGGGCGTTTCTAATCCAAACTCTGGGGCTTTCTAGTGTTGAAAAATGAAATACAGTTTTCATACCCATCCTCCTATAAGATAATAAACAGGTCAGAGACATCAGTAATATCTCCTACAATGTGTTCGCCCAGATCAGAGAAGGCTATTTCTGCCTCTCCTACCAGAAGTAAGTACCTCACATAAACCAGATCAGAGAATGGAGAGGAAAAACATAATAACCATTTATTTTGTCCCAAGAAGAAAGAACCATGATCATGTGGAGACCCTTCCCAAAAGGGCTCAAAGATTCCCTCTTCCTGAGGGTATATGAGGTGGTTTTTTTTCCATGGGTAACAGAGTGTTATCAGTTTCCATAGTATGATACAGGCAAAGGCAGTTTAACAATTTTGGTTTTAACAAGTATGGGGGGAATATGGAAGCATCATTATAAGATTTCAGGATTCCAAAAAATGGTTTGGAAAGGATGAGGTCGCTCAGATATCCCCATAAGATGGGGACTTACTATCCTGAGTAAAGAAGTCACCAAGTAGGACTTTTATCAGCTACCTATTTGAGTTCAGTTGGCGTTCAGTTGAAGGGCAATTTGCTCCTATTAACCTAGGGTTTCATAAAAATACTTTTGGATAATAAGGTATCTCCATCAAAATCAAAGTGTTCCTTATACTCATATTAACATTAGCTGGTAAGATTTGGAACCCCAATATGGAGAGACACTAGAACAGAGAAAGCGGGAGATGTGGGTCAATGGACAGAGCACTGGCCCTGAAGTCAGAACTTGACTTCAATATGGCCTCAGACACTAGCTGTGTGACCATGGGCAAGTCAATTGACTCTGATTTCCTCAAAAAGATGAATATATTCAGAGGCTGAGAAGGCAATTTTCAAAGCTATGGGATTTTATCAAAGAGAAGGATAGGCTTTACAATAGCCATAGAGGAGGGAAGAAGAGAAAAAGGAATGGGATGATGATTGGAAAATGCCAGAAATGTCAAAAATTGATTTTCACATATAAGTTTGCCCAAGTAGGAATCGGTAGGTAATTAATAAAATTACCTTTGTCAGAGGGAATTTATAAAACACATGGAACATACATTTTTCCTTCATGATCAAATATAAATTCAAATTTTATTATGCTTAGGTGATGTAAAAAAAAAAAGAAAGAAAATCTCATTTCACAAACAGTAGTATGTAAGCACACAGAGTCTCAGGACTGGTAGTAGCCATGGAGATGAAAATGAGAGAACCAGCAGTGCCCATAGAAGAGGGGAAATGAGAACAA
This sequence comes from Dromiciops gliroides, assembly GCF_019393635.1. NCBI lineage: Eukaryota > Metazoa > Chordata > Mammalia > Microbiotheria > Microbiotheriidae > Dromiciops > Dromiciops gliroides. The sequence goes on along the minus strand of NC_057867.1, from coordinate 29,610,244 downwards.
AAAACCTTTTAGGGAAGAAAAGGTCAGACCTTTCAGGTTCCAGGAAAACAGGATATGCTAAAGGTGGGAGGGCTGTGAGCAGAGAAATTATCTGCTGGGCAAGGGGCCTCCCAGTGGAATATCTCACAATTCACAAGGATTTTTTTTCATACATACATACATACATATATATATATATATATATACACACACACACACTCACATATATATATATATACACGTGTGTGTGTGTGTGTATAATGGGTAGACCCACATTTTATTCATTTTTTTTTTTACTAATTTAAGTCATAAGACAGATTTTTCATTGGAGATCATTCGTTTATTCCTATTTATTTTATGGCTTTTGTGATGGATAAGAAAAACCAGCCAACCAAACCAAACAAACAAAAAGTCTCCAAAGCCCTTCTATCTTCAATGAGAATCTTCATAGAATTTGGTGAGATAACTGTCCATTTTCTGGCTAGCCAACCAACCCCTCAAAACCACAGCTAAACAAATGCAGTTGCATGTATTTCTTTCTGGAATAAGGACTGTTTTTTCTATTACTTTTTTTTGTTTGGTTGGTTTTGGTTTTGGTTTTTTTTGTAGGGCAATGAGGGTTAAGTGACTTGCCCAGGGTCACACAGCTAGTAAGTGTCAAGTGTCTGAGGCCAAATTTGAACTCTGGTCCTCCTGAATCCAGGACTGGCGCTTTATCCACTGAGCCACTCAGCTGCCCCCTTTTCTATTACTTATAACAAAAATGACGACTTATAAATTTTTGACAGGAAAACACCATGTGAAATATAAAGAGCTATTGGTAAGATCCATGTACGCTGTATTCATAATCATATTAATCAAGAATAAAAAGAATACCTTGACCCAATCTTGCATGAGATGGCATTAGAACTCAAAGAGTCATGTCTCTGATGGTCCCTAGAAGAGTAAGTTTGAGGCTTACAGGTACCCTTCATGGGGGAAAGGTGGAGGTTGTTGATAATATGGATTCAGAATGTCTGAGCTAGGATTTCAAACCTGCCTCTGAATGTACCAATAGGGAGCGGATATTGAAACCAAAATATGGGATCAGGGAGGTTTCTTAGAACCTAGAACATGTGACTCTGATGGATATATCTAAATCTGAATCTGGGTCATTTTTAGTCTTCAAAATTTGGAATGGCAGTATGGAGAGACACCAGAATAGAGAAAGTGGGAGGTGGAAAGCATTAACTTGGTGAAGTGGATAGAGCACCAGCCTTGGGGTCAGGAGGACCCGAGTTCAAATGAAGACTCAGACACCTACAAGGTGTGGGATGCTGGGAAAATCACTTAACCCTGATTGAATACAAAAAACATGAGAGATGTTCATAGGCTCAGATTGCAATTTATCAACATATTGGGATTTTCATGTGCTGAATGTGCAATTAACATGACGTTATGTAACATGGATCAGGACAATGAGAAAATAACTTTTTAGAAATGAATCTATGGGTAAAACTCAAGTGTGTTCTTCCCATAAAACTATGAAAAAAACTCAAGCAAAAACCAAAAATAGTTACTAGGAGAATGTTCCCCTAGATATGAGGATCTCTTCTCTATGAAGGTCCTTTGAAAACTTAATATCTGGGCTTCAATTTATCCTGAAAGTGGCTAAGTTGGTGGTAGCCTAGAGCTTCGAACACAGTGTTTCCAAACAAGAAAGTAGGCCCTACCTTTGAATAGAACAATAAGGTATTTTTCATTAATTTCCTTGATCTTTTTGAACTTATCTTTTTCCATTTCCTTGGAGATGCCTTCTGTTTTGATACCATTATACTGAAAGACCCATGTGAATTATATTTATAATTGAAAGAATAAAAAATAAAAAGTATGCCTTGACCCAACTTAGCATGATATGGTTTTACCATCCAAAATGGCATGTCTTGGATAGTCCATAGAACACTCAAGGCTGAGGCTGCCATCTTTCATGGGGGAAAGTTGGAAATTGCTGATCACATACAGACAGCATGTCAAAGTTAGGAATTAATCCTGTCTTTAAATGTACCAATAGGGCCTGGAAACTGATGCCAGGTAGAACATCTGACACTCATGGGCATTTCTAATGCAGGCTCTTGGGCTTTTTTAGACTGGAAAATTTGGAATGCCAGTATGGTGAGACATTAAAATGGAGAAAATGGGAGATATGGGGCAGTGCATACAGCACTGGACCTGGAGTCAGGAGGACTTGATTTCAATATGGCCTCAGACACTAGCTCTTTGTCCCTGGGCAAGTCAATGAATTCTGATTTCCTCCTCCAAAAAGGTAGAAGATATTCAGAAGTTGAGAAAGCAATTTATCAAAATTATGAGATGTTATCAAAGAGAATGACAGACTTGAGAGTAGCCTTGGAGAAGAGAAGGAGAGAAGTAGGAGCACTTGGAAGAAGGTAGAACAGAGGGAGGAGAGCTCTTAGAACATAAAAGATCAGACCTGGACTGTCCTAAAAACTGACATAAGCCATATGTAGGATTCCTCTGAGAACAAAATCTTATGGTCTGTAAAGGGCCTTAGAGCAAAACAATTGATAATTTACATGCTTTATGGTCATATATACCCTTGGCTTAAAAACTGGACAGCTTGAAGGAAATAAAAAAACACGTCAATTTTAGATTTTTCATTGAAGATCAGTCTTTTAATCTAATTAAAGTTATGTTATGATTATAAGAAATCTCAAGTTTTTAATTTTATTTTTTTATTATTTATTTATTTATTTATTTTTGGTGGGGCAATGGGGGTTAAGTGACTTGCCCAGGGTCACACAGCTAGTAAGTGTCAAGTGTCTGAGGCCGGATTTGAACTCAGGAACTTCTGAATCCAGGGCCAGTGCTTTATCCACTGTGCCACCTACCCACCCCCATCTCAAGTCTTTAAACAGAAGGAAAAAGGATATCATGAAAGTACTGTCTAGTTTTTGACTAGTCACCTCTACTCAAAAAACCCTCAAAACCCCTAAAAACCTGCACATCAACACCAATGCAAGTCCATGCAATTCCTTCTTTGGTGAAGACTGCTACTGATATTTCTATTCATGCTTAATAAATGAAGATTCTTTTTTTTTTTTTTACAAAAAACAAAACAAGATAAAACAAAAACAAAGTGTGATATGAGGACTGATAAGAATCAAGACTTATGTTTATTAGTAATGCTCCTGTGCAATGTAATAATAATGATATCAATTTTAAATACTTTAAAAAAACTCATAGATCATTGAAGAGTATGGGCTCAGAAGCCAAAATATCAGGACTTAAAAGTTCCTTAGAATATTTAATATCTGGGATTCAAATTAAATTTCAAAGAATTATGCTGGAGGTGGCTGAGGGCTAAGAATCTAGAATATTCTCTCTCACTGTCAATTCCTCCTTCTCAAGGTCACAATTTGGAATGGAAAGTGAAGCCAAGGATTAGACTGGGGGGAGACATAGAATTTAGCACGTTTGAGCTAGAAGGAAATATTGTCTCCAGAATCCTGAAGCAGAGAAGCCAGAAAGCCAGTGTTATGACTTACTAGAACAGAGAAGGAATTGTTCTTAGGTGGATAAAGGAAATGGTCAGAATCTGTGTGATTTGACCACATAAAATAATAGGACTTCCAGTAGTCCTGGAAAAGAGAATGAGAGCAGTAGGAGAATACTGAGAATTAGGGATATTAACAGAAGAGGTGATCTCTTACTACACCAAAGTTAAGAACTTCGACTGGCCTAGAAACCACTGTGAGGAATAGCTGGGATGTCTGAGAACATCATCCATCTGCTCTGGAATGTGTCTCAGAGTAGAAAATGTCACCCACATCAAAGATTGATTGTCATCTCTAATCTTAGTCCCAAAGCTTCAATACTTTGGCCACATAATGAGCAGATGGGACTCACTGGTAAAGACTCTGTTTTGGGAAAGACTGAAAGTAAAAGGAAAAGTAGATGGAAGAAGAGATGAATTGATAGTGTCATGGAAACAATCAACACAGCTTTGACAGATTATGTGGGAGAATAGAGGATAACAGGCAAGGACCTGATATGCTATGGTTCAAGAGCAATAAAGAGTGGGCCATGGGGCGGCTAGGTGGCACAGTGGATAGAGCACCGGCCCTGGAGTCAGGAGGACCTGAGTTCAAATCTGGCCTCAGACACTTAACACTTACTAGCTGTGTGACCCTGGGCAAGTCACTTAACCCCAATCGCCTCACCCCCCCCCAAAAAAAAAGTGTGGACCAGGACTAAACAGCTGAGGAACAACAAATACTCTTAGTATCCCTAATATTGACACTCTCTAATTAACTAACAACATAGGAAGAAGGTACATTTTTTCATGGAAGGAAAAAACAAAAAAAAAGTACATATAACACCACAGATATCAAAATAAACTGAAAAAGGGTTTTGGTAACATTATTGTGCATTTTTTGGTTATACAAAAAAAAGAAGCCTAAATCCCACAAAATCCTAACACCAGAACAAGTGAAATTGCCTGTGTACCTTACTTTCATAAAGACTGCTGTTTCCATTATTATTTTTTTTTTTTGCGGGGCAATGAGGGTTAAGTGGCTTGCCCAGGGTCACACAGCTAGTAAGTGTCAAGTGTCTGAGGCCGGATTTGAACTCAGGTCCTCCTGAATCCAGGGCCAGTGCTCTATCCACTGCGCCACCTAGCTGCCCCCGTTTCCGTTACTATTAAGAAAAATGAATCTTCAGCAATTTTGTATACAAAAAGCAGATGTTCAGTACAGAGAGCTTTTCAGGAAGAAGGCTTCTCTTTGAAGGTCATCATATTGTCAAAACCAATGTACATTGCAGTAAAAATGGAAACATTTAAAAGATAAGAAATTGACACAAGTTCTCATGCTATGACTTTAGAATGGAAATTGTCATGGTGTAGATGTTCCCTAGGACAGGAAAGGTTTAGACTTCTAGGAACCTTTCATGTGAGAATGCTAGAAATAGTTGAGAGCAGAGGGAGAAAATATCACTTAGGATTTAAAAACTGACTCTGAATGTCCATTTGGGGAGATGAAAGTGAAGCCAGAGTAGGTTATCATGGAGGACACTGGAATCAAGACTATTTGGGCTATATGGTAAATTTCAATGTAGAATCCTGAGCCCAATTCGGCCATGGAATCTGTAATGTCATAGGTCCAATGCAAACCTCTACAATTGCTTCATTGATCAAGACAGCTCTTGATAGTAGTATTTATGATAATGAATGTTCAATATTTTGGGACATGACAATTTGATGATATGAATTAAGGTTAAGAGTTGAAGATTTCTGTTTGGCAATCAGCATATGGGTAAGATGCCGGTGATTTTTTTAAAAATAAGATAATAAATGAAACTTAAGCAAAACAACAACAAAACCAAACCAAGAACATTGGAGGCTGTTCCTTCAGATATGAGAACCTCCTATCTGTGATGGTCCACAGAAAACTGATCATCTGGAATTCGAGTAACCATGATAGCAGGCAATATCGTGGTAAGTTAAGGCTTAGAAGATGGAATTTACCCTCATAATACTAAGTCCCACTTCTGAGTGGAATAATCAGTAATTGATTGTGAAGCCAGAATGCTTGAATAAGTATTCAACTTGGAACCTACAATAACTAAGCATATTGTAAATACACAATGTAGATGTCACAACTGAGTGAGGCTATAGAAACAAGAATATCAGCTGGGGGACTGACTAAAACAGATAGACAGACATACAGACAGATACATACATAGACTGATACACAGAAGGATGCACAGACGGATGCACAGATACATAGATTCATAGACGGATGCATAGACAGATACATTTTTTCCAGTTACATGTAAGGGTAGTTTTCAACATTCATTTGCATAAGATTTAGAGTTACAAATTTTCTCTCTCCCTTTCCTCCCCCCTCCACAAGACATCAACCAGGTTATATATGTACAATCCGCAAGTGCTCTTTTTATCAGTTCTTTCTATGGGGTTGGATAATATGCTTCATCATTAGTCCCTTGGGATTGTCTTGGATCATTGTATTGCTGAAAGTAGTTAAGTCATTCACAATTGCTCATTGAACAATACTGCTGTCACTATGCACAATATCTTCTCAGTTCTGCTCACTTCACTATACATCAGTTCATATGAGTCTTTCCATGTTTTTCTGGTATCATCCTGTTTGTCATTTCCTATAGCACAAGACCATTCCACTACAATCATATACCACAGCTTCTTCAGTCATTCCTCAATTGATGGATATTCCCTTGATTCCCAATTCTTAGCCACCACAAAGAGTTGCTATAAATATTTTTTGTACAATTTCCCCCCTTTTTTCTTTTTCATGATTACTATTGTTAACTGTTTCCCTCCATCCTATTCCCTTACCCATGATATTTACTCTATTATCTATCTTCTTTCACCCTATCCCTCTTCAAAAGGGATCTGCTTCTGTCTGTCCCCTCCCCCAATCTGCCCTCCCTTCTTTTGCCCCTCTCTCTTTAGACTAATAAATTTTTGATAGAAAAATTCCCAGACTATATATATATATATATATATATATATATATATATATATATATATATATGCCAGAACCATGAAGGAAATGCAATTCTATGAATATCCTACTTTGATACAGACCCTTTCACAACTACACAGACAAATGAGTAAGTTTATAAATCACAGGACGGCATTTTTTTTGGAACCCAAAATGTCATGTCTTAGAATGTCCTAAGCACTCTTAAGGTCATGGCTGTGAGTTCCCATTCAAGGGCAATTGAGGTTTAGCATGCTTAATTTCCCAGCTAGGCATAAGTCCCATCTATGAATGTCCCTGTTTGGAGTGGGGATAAACCAAACCTTAGGACACAAAAGGTCACACCCTTGAATGGGCTACAAACCACCCTATATGGAAGCCCTCTGTGAACATGAATCAGAATCACCTCTGGTAGGAACCTTAGAAAGCAAAATACTATAAATGAAGAAGATTTATTTTTATATGTATTCAAAGTGACCCCAGATATAATATGTTTCTAAAAATTTCAAAAACAAAGGAGATTTTTGCCTAGACAATCAATTCTTTCTCCCAATTTAATTTCTATTCCACCATAGTGATGCTCTGAAACAAATCGCTCTTTCACAACTCTGCAGCTAAAAGAATGAGGTTAAAGTAGTATTTTGGCAAGCCAAAAAAGTGCTGAAACTGAAAACCCTTGGACACAAGAACAAATGTGAATGCCTGTAGGTCCTACTTTGTTCAATACTGCTTACTATGAACAAAAGTGAATGCAGAGTATATTCGTGCAATAACGTGAAGGCGCAGCATGCCAAAGACTTAGAAGAGACGTGAGTTCTTTTGGGAAATTTTTATATAGGTAAGATGTGTGTCCATTGTCTAATTATCCAATAAAAAGATAAAGAAAAATCCTTATAGATCATAGGTGGTTATGGGCTTTGAATCCAAAATATATTATCTTCATAGTCCCTTGGAAAATTGAACATTGGGGTTTTCCAGATCTTTCCAAGGCTATATGTTGGAGGGTTCCTACAGCTGAGAATACTGAATTTCTTAATAAAGGGACAAGTACTGCCTCTTTAGGTCCAGAATTGGAGCGAAAAGCTTAGAGAAACTAGGGCATCTGTGATGACTCATGGCACTTAGAAACTTAAAGGAACTTTGGAGTTCAGGATCATCAGCTGGATGAGACTATAGAATCTAAAAGATCAGAATTGTGAGGGCCTAGAGAAGAGAGAAGGGAGATGTAGGGCATTTGGGAAAGGACAATTTCAGAAATAGGAGGATTTGAGCACACAAAAGTCAGGCTTTAAAGTTGGTGTGGAGATGAATATGAGAGATCTAGCAGTGTTCATAGAAGAGGGGACTCCAAAGCAAAGAGAGCCCATAGGGCAGAAAAGCTCAGCTCTTGCAGTGTCCTGGAAGCCAAGAGATGCTATAGGTGAGGGGGTTCAGAGAATAGAACTCATCTACTGGGGAAGGGGCCTCTCAGTGGAAAATCTCACAACTCACAAGGATTTCTTTTCATATACATACATATATTCATAGCAAATATTTGGGACCATATAGATGTATGTGTGTTTGTGTATGTGTATCTCCATCCCTGTATATATGTGTGCATACAGAGTCCCAAATATTGGCAATTTTTTAACTAATTTAAAAAAATAAGAAGTTAGATTTTTCATAGGACACAATTTACTTTTTCTTATATAATTTTTATTACTCTCTGGTGACAGATAAGAAAAACAAATAGAGACTAAAACAAAATAAGTTCAAAAAGCCCTTCTATCTTAAACCAAACTTTTTAAGAATTTAATGAAAGTACTGTTGATTTTTGGCTATCCAAACTACTTCCCTAAACCAAAACACCTGCACATCTCAATGAATTTAGTGCCATGTATTTCTTTCTTTAATAAAGGCCATTATTTCTATGTTTCTATTCATGAAAATGACTATTGAGAACTTTTTGACAAGAAAACTTCATGTGAAGTACAAAAATCATATAAGGCAGATGAGTTCTATTTCAAAATCATCATATTGGTAAGACACATGTACGCTTTAATCATAGTTCAATTGAGAAGAAAATTAAAAATACCTAGATGCAATTGAGCATGATACTGCTCTAGAATCCAAAATGTTATGTCTTGTATGATGCTAAGAAGACGAAAGGTTGAGGCTTCCAGCTATCCATTATATGGGAATGTTGGAAGTTGTTGATGATATGGATCCAGAACATCTGAGCTAGGAGTTCAATCCTGCCTCTGAATGTACCAATAGGAATAGGAACCGAAGCCAGAACATGTGATCATAGAAGGCACTCAGAACCTAGAACAACTGACACTGATGGATGTTTCTAATCCAGAATCTGGGGCTTTTTTAGGCTGTAAAATTTAGAATGTCAGTAATGAGAGATCATAGAACAAAGAAAGTGGGAAATGTGGGGCACCTTGCTGCCATAGTGGATGGAACACCATCCCTTGAGTTAGCAAGACCTGAGTTCAAATGTAGCTTCAGATATTAGCTGTGGCAAGTCACTTACCCTTGATTGTCCCCCTCCAAAAAAAGAATATTCACCTTGATTAGGTTATGGAATCTCTAATGTTCAGAGGGACTAGAAATGGAAGAGTGGGAGATATTCAGGAGCTGAGAATGGACACTCAGGAGCTGGGGAGTTTTAGCACATGGCCTGGTGTAGCCAGGGGGAAGAGAAGGAGGGAGGTAGGAGAACACTTTGAAGAAGGGATATCAGAGCAGAGAGTGCCCTGAGATTCCAAAGGGCAGATCTTGGAATATCCTGAAAATTACCACGTTTGATTGTTGGACAATCTCTGAGAACATAAATGGTTGGCTCTGAATGGCCCTTAGAATAGAAAATGTCATAAATGTCAAAATGTCTCAGATAGATTCTTAGTTGTGCCAAATATCAACCTGCCGTAGGACATTTTATTTTATTTTTTCTTTTGTGGGGCAGTGAGGGTTAAGTGACTTGCCCAGGGTCACACAGTGTCAAGTGACTGAGGCTGAATTTGAATTCAGGTCCTCCTGACTCCAGGGCCGGTGCTCTATCCACTGTACCACCTAGCTGCCCCCTGTAGGTCATTTTAAAAACAAACAAAAAGAAGGCAGATTATTCTGATAAGACAAAAGAGAACATTTTAGTTTAATTTTGTGGATACATTGGTGTTGCCAAAATAAATAGATTTAACAAGCTTAACCACAGATCCTCAAGGAGATGATGAAGGCACTATGTATTTTATCACTGCCAAAAAATACCCCACAAATCCCAATGACCTGAATTCAATGATATCCTCTGCAATTCCTTCATTGATAAAGAAGACTATTGATATTACTATTACTAAAAATGGATATTTCCTATTTTAGCCATTAAAATGGCATTATGAAATAATGTAACTTATACAGGGAGACAATTTAGTTTGGAGTCATTTTATAACTGAGACTGACGCGCAGTGGATAAAGCACCGGCCCTGGATTCAGGAAGACCTGAGTTCAAATCCAACCTCAGACACTTGACACTTACTAGCTGTGTGACCCTGGGCAAGTCACTTAACCCTCATTGCCTGGAAAAACAAACAAAAAAATAACTAAGACTGATGTACACTGATAAAAGAAAAAAATAAAATAATGTGAAGCAGGAAAAGCCACAGACCCTTAGAGATTTTAGAGGTTCTTTTAGAGATGAGAATCTCCTTTATATGAAAGCCCTTAGAAAACTTAATATATGTATCATAGGTATTATTAGAGTGGGTAAGTTAGTCTTAGGCTAGAGCATAGAATAAAGAAGTTCCAAGCATAACATTGAGTCCCTCTGAATGGAACAATTAGGAATAGACTGTGAAGCCAGAATTCTTGAACAGATCTACTTGAAACCTGGACTATGTTAGCTTGGTGAGAGAATAAAAACCCCAGTATATTCTGAATATACAAAGTGTAAAATCCTGAGGAGCATGAGATAGTAGAAAAAGGAATGTCAGCTTGGAGAATGACTAGAAGAGAGAGACAGGGGGGAGATGTTCAGAAGCCCATTGAGTGAAATTGTCTAGAGAAATGGGATTTTAGAAGAGAAATTTCAATCTGGGAAGAACCATGGAAAAGTCAAGAAGAGATTGAGGAGAGCCTTTAGAAGGGATATCTGATGGAGGTCAGGACTTGAATGTCCTCCAATTTTCCATATGCCATCGGTGTGGGGGCTCTGAGACCCTATAGGGTCTGCTATGGAATGAGCCTTCAAATGCTAAATGTTGTTGGTTCTAAGGATTACTTTATTTTATTTTTTGAGGGGCAATGAGAATTAAGGGATTTATCCAAGGTCACACCACTAGTAAGTGTCAAGTGATTGAGGCCGGATTTGAACTCAGGTCCTCCTGAATCCAGGCCTGGTGCTTTATCCACTGTGCCACCTAGCTACCCCCTAGAATTATGTTTAAAGTAATCTTTGGAGGGGGGGCAGCTAGGTGGCACAGTGGATAAAACACCAGGCCTGGATTCAGGAAGACCTGAGTTCAAATCCAACTTTAGACACTTGACACGTACTAGCTGTGTGACCCTGGGCAAGTCACTTAACCCTCATTATCCTACAAAAAAACAAACCAAACCCTAATTCTTATTGGGAAAAATATTTTTTCCAGATGCAGGTAAATAATGTATAGCATGCTAAGGAATTAGAAGGGAGAGTGATTTTGAAAATTTGTAAGTGGTAAGATTTAAGTGCACATTAATAATGACCTAATAGCAAAAGAAAAAGTAAAATTCTTTTGAAACATTTGAAGTTACTGCCTTAAAATCCAAAATATCAGCTCCTGGTAGCAACTTGGAAGACAGAACATCACAGCTTCCCAGGACCTTGCAAGGAACTATGTTTCTGGGGTCCTGGAGCTGAGAGTAGAGAAGGCTCAACCAAGCCTCTGAAAATCGAGATTTTGAATGAAAATCTATGGGATGCAAGATGACTCATGGCAGATGAGGCGCTGGAACTTGAACTAAATTTGGAATTCAGGATCATCAGGTGGATTTGAGTGTTGAATCTGCCATTTCAGAACTGGGAGGGCCTAGAGAAGAGAGAGGGGTCATGTACAGGGGCTGGGAAGGGACATTTTCAGAAACAGGAGGATGGGAACACACAGAGTGACAGGCCTGGGCATTGCCATGGAGATGAAAGTGAGAGAGCCTGCAGCACCTAAAGAAGAGGGGACCTCAGAGCAAAGATAGCCCTTAGGGAGCAAAGGTCAGATCTTGCACTGTCCTGGACAACAGTAGATATAGTATATAGGGCAGTCCAGAAAACAGAAATCATCTGCTGAGCAAGGGTCCTCCCAGTGGAAAATCTCAGTACTCACAAGGAACTTATTTTCATATAAATAATGTGTGGGACCAAATATTGGTCATTTTTATTCATTTAAAAAAGAAGGGAGATTTTTTCATAGGAGATTATTTACTTATTCCAAGATTGTTTTTCTTATAAATCACAGATGCCCTATAAAATTAAGAAAAAAACTAAGATAAAACAAGACCCAAAAAAGTCCTTCTGTCTTCAACCTGACTTTTCAAAGAATTTAGTGAGATTTTTGTCAATTTTTTGCCTAGCACCGCTCCCGAAAACCACAACCCCTGCACAGCTAGACAAATGCAGTTTCATGTATATCTTTCTTTAGTAAAAACGGTTGTTTCTATTCCTATCAATTAAAATTATTTTCTAGAAAATTTTTGACAGTAAAAACCATGTGAAATATAAAGAGCTGATAAGAAAATTTCTATTTCAAAATCATCATACTGATAAGACATATATACATACATTGCAATCGTAATCAAATTATAAGAAGATAAAAAGAGTACCTTGATTCGATATAGCATAATGTGGCTTTAGAACCCCAAATATCATATCTTGGATGGTCTTTTCTACAATAAAGGTAGGGGCTTCCAGGTACCCTTCATGGGGCACCATGACATTATAGATAACAGAACTGAATGTAGCCCTTGGGAAGAGAAGGAAGGGGGTAGGAGAGAACTTTGACATGGATGGATCCACAATGTCTGAGCTGGTAGTTAAATCCTGCCTCTGAATATGGGATATGGAGTGAAAATTGAAGCCAGAATATGTGATCAGGGAGGGCACTTAGAACCTAGAATATCTGACACTGTTGGACTTTTCTAATCCAGAATCTGGGGCTTTTGGAGGCTTTAAAATTTAGAACGATAGTGTTGAGAGACACCAGAGTAGAGAAAGTGGGAGATGTGGGGCAGGTCAGTGGCACAGTAAATAGAGCACCAGCCCTGGAGTCAGGAAGATCTGATTTCAAATCCAAACTTAAATTCCTTCTCCTGAAGGTCCTGATTTTGATGGCAAGTGAAGCCAAAGGGTTAGATCAGGGAAGACACACAGAACTCAAAATGTATAAGCTAGAAGGAAATATTGACTGTGAAGGTCCCTAGAAAATGGAATGTATGGCTTCTGGGTATCTGAAAAGCAGAAGAGGCTTAGAAGCCAGAAAGTCGGTCTTGGTTCTTACTACAATAGAGAGAGAAGGAATTGTTATGAGGCTGATAAAGGAAATGGTCAAAAGTAGTGGGATTTGACAACACAGAAGGTCAGGTCTTGGGAGGAGCCATGGAGAAGAGTATGAGAGAGGTAGGAGAACATTAAGAAGGAGGGATATTAAAGAGATAGGATATTTCTTTTTTTTTATTATTTAGTGAGGCAATTGGGGTTAAGTGACTTGCCCAGGGTCACACAGCTAGTAAGTGTTAAGTGTCTGAGGCCAGATTTGAACTGAGGTACTCCTGATTCCAGGGCCAGTGCTCTATCCACTGCGCAACCAGCTGCCCCTAGGATATTTCTTTGAACACCAAAGGTCAGAACTTGAGGTGTCTTAGAAACCACTATATGGGATGGCTGGGAGGGCTCTAATTCTCAAACTGAATATTGGGGCTTCCTGGAACTTTGCAAAGATAAATGCTGCTAGGGTCCTAGAACTGAGAATATCGATTTTTCTAGCTAAGGGATTATATTTTGAACATAATTTGGACAGAGAAAGAGAGAGAGAGCAAGTAAGCGCTGATGATAGAAGGGAAAGGCCTGAAATAATATGGTCCATGGGGACATGAAGAGTTGGATACATATTGAAATAAACTGCCAAAAAGTTTTTGGTGAGATTACTGTGTATTTATTGACTTGCCAAACACAAAATAATCAAATCCCACAAAACTTAAACACCAGAACAAGTACAATTGCATGTATCCCTTTCTTTAGCAAAGACTGCTGTTTGCATTACTATTAAGAAAAATGGGGGGCAGCTAGGTGGCACAGGGGATAGAGCATTGTCCCTGGATTTAGGAGGACCTGAGTTCAAATCCAGCCTCAGACCCTTGACACTTACTAACTGTATGACCCTGGGCAAGTCACTTAACCCCAATTGCCTCACCAAAAGAAAAAGAAAGAAAGAAAGAAAGAAAGAAAGAAAGAAAGAAAGAAAGAAAGAAAGAAAGAAAGAAAGAAAGAAAGAAAGAAAGAAAGAAAGAAAGAAAGAAAGAAAGAAAGAAAGAAAGAAAAGAAAAGAAAAAAATGGACCTTCAGGAATTTTGGACAAAAAAAGGAGATGTTCCATATAGAGAGCTTTTTATTCTGTCATCATATCTGTAAAACCAATGTATTTTGTAATAATAATCAAATTCATACAACTAAAAATAAGAACTTCAAGCAAGATAGGATGATATGGCTCTAGAACCAAAAATGTCTCTTGTCTCCTATGTTCCCTAGAACACTAAAGGTTTAAGATTTCAGGTACCTTTCATGTAGGAATGTCAGAAATAGTGGAGAACAGAGACAGAATTTCCAAGGTAGGAAGTAAAAACTGCTTCTGAAAGAATGTACTAATGGGGAGTGGAAATTAAAGCCAAAGGAGGTGATTATAGATGGCTCTGGAACCCAGAACGTATGGGCTTGACAGAAATTTTAAATCCAGAATCTTGAGCTTCATTCAGTTTTGTTATCTATAATGTCATTGGTAGGAAGGTCTAAAAATGGGAGAGTAGAGATATTCAGGGCCAGAGAATGGAGATTGTCAGAAAGAGGAGAGTTTTAGCACATAGTCTGGTGTAGCCCTAGGGAAGAGAAGGAAGGAGGTAGGAGAGAAATTTGAAGAAGAGTTATGAGAGCAGAGAATGCCCTGAGATGCCAAAGGGCAGTCTCTGAGAACAGAAATTATTAGCTCTGATGGGTCTTAGAAATATCATAAATGCCAAAGAGATATATCCTCACTTTGTCCAAATATTGATCTCTTGTGGGTTATTTTTTTTTAAATCATGGAGACTATTCTTTTTTATGTGAGGCAATTGGGGTTAAGTGACTTGCCCAGGGTCACACAGCTAGTAAGTGTCAAGTGTCTGAGGCCGGATTTGAACTCAGGTCCTCCTGACTCCAGGGCCGGTGCTTTATCCACTGCGCCACCTAGCTGCCCCTCATGGAGACTATTCTTATGAGATCAAACATAAATTTAAGACTAGGACAGTGTTTCCTTTAGATATGAGAATGTCTTATGTGTGAAGGTCCTTAGAAAACTGAATATCTGGGTTTCCAGGTAACCTGAAATCAGACGAGTTGGTGACCAGCTAGACCTTAGAACACAATATTTCCCAGCATGGAAGTAAGTCTGACTTTCAAATAGATATGTATTGAAAAACATATATTTTTGGTGATATTACTATGTATTTTTTGCCAAAAGAAAACCCCTCAAATCCAACAGAACCTGGAAGCCAGGAAAAGTGTTATTTTATGCATTCCTTCATTTCGAAAAGACTGCTGTTTCTACGACCATTAATGAAAATAGATGTTCAGATATTTTGAACAAAAAAATCAGAACTTCAATATAGAGAGCTTTTTAGGAAGAAGAATTCTATTCGGAAGTCCTGATATTGGTAAAAACCAAAGTACATTATAATAATAATCCAATTAGTAATAGTAAAAATTAGAAATTGATAAAATTCATCATGATATGACACTTTAGAACCCAAAACGTCGTGTTTTCTATGTTCCCTAGAACACTAAAAGTTTAGGATTCTAGGTACCTTTCCTACGGAAATGTTGGAAGTAGTTGAGAGATACAGAATAATGAGCAAGGAGTCAAAAGCTGCCTCTGAACATCCCAATAAGGATTGAAAAGTGAAGCCAGAATAGGTGATCATGGACAGCACTGGAACACAGGCTGTGTGGCCTCGAGGGAGATGTTGAATCCACAACCTGAGCTTGATTCAGCTGTTGAATCTCTCATGTCCTTTTTAGAGGGACTGGAAGTGGCAGAGTTTGGGATGTTCGGAAGCTGAGAATGGAAAATGTCAGAAACATGAGGGTGGTAGCACATAGCCTGGTACAGCCATAGTGAAGAGAAGGAAGGAGGTAGAAGAACACTTTGAAGTAGAGAGTGCCCTGAGATTCCCAAGGGCAGATTTTGGAATGTCCTGAAAAACCAGTGTTTGAATGCTGGGTGATGTCTGAGAATAGAAATGACTGGGTCGGAACGGGCGTTAGAATGGAAAATGTCTTCAACGGTTGGCTCAAATATTGACCTGTTGTAGGGCATTCAGAAAACAAGAATATGGTGGATTTTTCTGATGAGATCAAACACAATTTTGAAGATGAATTGGTGATGCCCAAAATAAACAGATCTAACCTCCTTAACCACACAGCCTGAAAGTTATTCTTATTTTCTAGCCACCCAAAAGAACCCAGAAACCCCAAACATTTGTAGAAGAAAAACAAGTGCAATCCTCTGCAATTGCATCATTGGGGAAAATAGCTATTGGTACTAGTATTTTTTGTTTGGTTTGGTTTGGTTTGGTTTTTTTGCAGGGCAATGAGGGTTAAGTGACTTGCCCAGAGTCACACAGCCAGTAAGTATCAAGTGTCTGAGACTGGATTTGAACTCAGGTCCTCCTGAATCCAGGGCCAGTGCTTTATCCACTGTGCCACCTAGCTGCCCCTGGTACTAGTATTAATGATATTGGCTAGTCGGTGTTTTGGGTCATTAAAACATAACGTTATGTAACATGGACTTAGAAAAGGAGAAGCCTACTCTTTGGAAATCAGTCTATGGGTAAGATTCAAATTTGTCGTTCAAATAAAACACTAAAAGCACTTAAACCAAAGAAAAAAACCCCAGACAAATCTTAGTGGGGTGTTTCTTTAAATATGAGAATCTCCTATCTGTGAAGGTCCTTGGAAAACAGAATGTCTGGGCTTCTAGGTATCTTGTGATAGGTGAGAGCTTAGAACACAATTATTTCTTATCATGGAAGTAAGTCCCACCTTCGAATAGAACAGTTAGGAATGGATTGTGAAGCCAGAATTCTTGCACACTCTAACATAGAATATCTGAGGTTGATGAGAATATACTTGACATTTAAAATGTTCAATAGACATAGTTTCTGGATATTTTATCATTTTATTAATAAGGATATCCCGTTATTAATAAAATAGATCCATGACACTCTCAAATGCCAAAGAAACCTCCTGGCAGTTGGCTCACAGTTTATATGCCTTTGGAAGAGCAGGTATTCCTGATCTGGCAATCAACCATCATTGGTTAACAAATAATGAGAGAGGGGCAGCTAGGCGGTGCAGTGGATAAAGCACCAGCCCTGGATTCAGGAGAACCTGAGTTCAAATCTGACCTCAGATGCTTGACACTTACTAGCTGTGTGGCCCTGGGCAAGTCACTTAACCCCAATTGCCTCACCCAAAACAAAACAAAACAAACAAATAATGAGAGAATAAATATAACAATGAGACTCTGGTTATATTACATTAAGAATCTTGAGATCCATGACACTGACTACCCAAAGCTGGTCAAAGAGACATCAATTTCCATGTCACCTGTCTGAAAACGTAAGAATCCCCATTTTGTCTGAATAAACACAATGAGCAGGAATCTACTCCTTAGTCTACTCTTAGAATTTATTTTACTGTCTTTGATTAGGTCTTGGCCAACCTGGCCAGATAAGTCTTCAAGAAAGATTTCTCATACTGGTTGATTTCTGGATGAAGAAGTAGAAATGGGGGAAAATGTTGGTGCTAAATAATAGTTATTAATAAAAGAGAAATTTCTCTCATCGAATATCCTGATGGGATCATGACTATACTCCTGAACTACACAATCCAGAAATGGTGAGTTGGATGAGTCAGCAGGGTGATGTTTTGAACACCCTTTCTTGATCCCAGTAGAATACATATTGGGCATCAGTGCTATCAAAGAAAACCAAACTAGGCCTGGTCCTGAGCAAATAGAAGATATTTAGTGGTAAAGAGGAAAATCGTGCGAAGGAATGGGATCTGAGAACAGACAAATTCAGGTCTGGGAGGAGTCATGGGAAAGAGAGGAGAGCTTGAGGGAAAGTTCTAGAAGAAGGGATATATATATTGAGGAGAGAACAGCGAAGGTAAGGCCTGGAGTGTCCTCCAATTTCCCATATGCCCTAGCTGTGAGGGCTCTGAGAACCTACAGAATCTGCTGTGGAACGGACCTTCAAATGCTAAATGTCCTACAATTCAAGGGTTACTTCAAATATATTCTGATCAGAAAAAAATTCCAGTTACAGGTAAATAATGTATGGCAAGTTAAGGACTTTGAAGAGACACTGGTTAGTTTTTAAAACTTTGTAAGTGATAATATTTATGTGCATTGTAACAATGATCCAATAAGAAAAGAGAAAAATACTTATGGATCATAGGAGGGTCCAGACTTAGAATCAAAAATATCAGCTTCTTGGAACTAGGATTATTGGGGCTTCCTGGGACCCTTCAAGGATTTTTTTGTTGCTGGGGCTTTGGAGCTGAGAATACAGAGTTTCCTAGCTAGAGGATCAGTCCTACCTCTGATGGTCTAGATTTTGAATGAAAAGCTGAGAGACTATGAGAAGTGGGATGGCTCATGGCACATAGAAAGTAGGAGACTGAACGAAATTTGGAATTCAGCATCATGAGCTGGATGAAACTGACGAATCTGCAAGGCCAGAATTGAGGACCTAGAGAAGAGATAGAGGGAGATGTACAGGGTCTGGGAAGGGACAATTTTAGGAAAAGGAGGATATGAGCACACAGAGAGTCAGGCCTGTGAGTTGCCATGGAGATGAAAATGACAGAGCTAGCAGCACCCACAGAAGAGAGGACCTGAGAGCAAAGACAGCTCTTTAGGTTTTCACAATATGTGGACCCAAATATCAGCTATTTTTTTACTTATTTAAAAATAAGGATGTAGATTTTTAGGAGGGTATTCACTTACTCCAATATCAATTTTATTGAGCATCAGAAAAGGATAAGAAAAAACCCAAAGAAACTAAAATAAAATAAAACCAAAAACGTCTTCTATTTTTAACTAGACTTTTCAAATAATCTGATGAAATTACTGCCATTTTTTTGTCTAGCTAAGGTCCCCCACCCCAAACCCCAACCCTTGCATATCTAAACAAAGGCAGGTCCATGTATTTCTTTCTTTACTAACCACGGTTTTTTCGATGGCTGTTAATAACAAATACTATTGAGAATTTTTTCACAGGAAAATATTGTGTGAAGCATAAAAAGCTCATAAGGGTGACAGATTCTATTTTGAAATCATCATATTGAGGAAACCCAGATACATTTTAATCACAATTGAATTAAGAAAAATTAAAAAGAATAGCTTGAATCAAAGGAATGTCCAACAATTGGGGATTGACTGAACAAGCTGTGTTATATGATTGTAATGGAATATTATTGTGCTATAAGAAATGACAAGCAGAATGATTTCAGAAAAACCTGGGAAGACTCATATTAACTGAGGTATAGTGAAGTGAGCAGAACCAGGAGGATGTTGTGCAGTGACTGTAGTATTGTTCTATGAGCAATTGTGAATGACTTAACTACTCTCAGCAATACAATGATCCAAGACAATCCCAAAGGGCTAATGATGAAGTATACTATCTACCTCCAAAGGAAGAACTGATATTGATTGGACACAGACTAAAAAAATGAGTACTTGTGGATTGTACATATTTAACCTACATCAGATTGGTTGTTGTCTTGTGGAGGGGGAAGGAAAGGGAGGGAGGGAGAAAAATTTGGAACTCAAAATCTTACAAAAGTGAATGTTGATGGGGCAGCTAGGTGGCGCAGTGGATAAAGCACCAGCCCTGGATTCAGAAGGACCTGAGTTCAAATCTGACCTCAGACACTTGACACTTAATAGTTGTGTGACCTTGGGCAAGTCACTTAACTCTCATTTCCCTGCAAAAAAACTACCTTTACATGCAACTAGAAAAAAATTAAATAAAATAGCTTGATTCATTTTGGTATAATATTCCTTTAGAGCCCAAAATGTCATTGTCTTGGATGATCCTGAGAATACCAAAGGTCCTGTGGCTTCTAGGTCTCCTTCATGTGGGAATGTTGGAAATTGTTGATAACATGGATACAGAATGTCTGAGCTAGGAATTCAATCCTGCCTCTTTATGTAGCAATAGGGAGTGGAAGCTGAAGTTGGAATATGAGATCAAGGAAGGCACTCAGAACCTAGAACTTCTGACATTGATGGACATTTATCATCTAGAATCTAGTATTTTTTAGGCTGTAAAATTTGGAATGTCAGTATTGAGAGACTCTAGAATAGAAAAAGTGGGAGATGTGGCCAAGTAGATACTGGCCCTGGAGTTAGCAGGACTTGAGTTGACATCTGGGCTTAGACACTTACTAGCTATGGGAACTTGTGGCAAGTCACTTTACCTAGAGTGGCTCAAAAATAAAAAAAAGGAAGATATAGAATGCAGTTTATAAAAAACAGTAGGAAGGGCTAGGTGGCACAGTGGATAAAGCACTGGCCCTGGATTCTGAATTAAAATTCGGCCTCAGACACTTGACACTTACTAGCTATGTGATGCTGGGCAAGCCACTTAAGCCTCATTGCCCCACCAAAAAAAAAAAAGTAGGAGAGTAATCATGGAGTAGAAAGTGAGAAGGGCAGCTAGGTGGTGCAGTGGATAAAGCACCAGCCCTGGATTCAGGAGGACCTGAGTTTAAATCCAGCCTCAGACACTTGTCACTTACTAGCTGTGTGACCCTGGGCAAGTCACTTAGCCCTCACTGCCCTGCAAAAAAAAAAAAAAAAAAAAAAAAAAAAGAATAAAGGATATCTGATCCAGGAGAGAACACCAAAGGTCATGACTCAATTCCTCCAATTTTCCATAAGCCATAGCTGTGAGGGCTCTGAAAACCTATATGATCTGCTGTGGAAGGAGCCTTTAAATGCTAAAGGTGCTGAAATTCAAGGCTGACTTTAAATATATTTACTAGGAAAAATATTTTCCAGCTCAAGGTACATAAAGGAGAAGAATTTAGAATTTCTAGATGAGATCAGTCATTGATTTCAATTAACTTTTTTTTTTTTCAGGGCAATGAGGGTTAAGGGACTTGCCCAGAGTCACACAGCTAGTAAGTGTCAAGTGTCTGAATCCTGATTTGAACTCAGGTCCTCCTGAATCAAGGGCAGGTGCTTTATCCACTGTGCCACCTAGCTGCCCCCTTCCAAGATAGTTCCAAGGGACTCATGATGGAAAATGCTTTCCAAATCCAGAAAAAAAGAACTGTGGAATCTAGATGCAGATTGAACCATATTATTTCTACTTTTTTTGTTTGTCTTTTTTGAGGTTTTTCCCTTTTGCTCTGATTCTTCCTTCACAGAATGACTAATGCAGAAATATGTTTAATGTGATTGTACATATATAACCTATATCAGATTGCTTGCTGGTTTAGGGAGGGGGAGGGAGGGAGAAAAATTCGAAACTAGAAATCTCATAAAAACAAATGTTGCAAACTATCTCTGCATGTAACTAGAAAATAATGAAATACTTTTATGATAAAAAAGAAAATACTGTCTGGTTTTTTGGAAAATAAAAACAAAATGTTCCCAAACTGAAAACTTTAGACCGCAAAACAAATGTAATTCCCTGTAGGTCCTCCTTTGTCCAAGAATGCAATTAATGTTTCGATAAATGAAAATGAATGAAGAGTGAGTGTGGGCAAAAAATGAAGGGCTAGCATGCTAAGGACTTAGAAGAGACACAGTTTACTTTGGAATATTGTATTTAGGTAAGATTCATGTTTGTCATAATAATTATACCATAAAAAGAAAAATCCTTAGAGATGATAGGAGGACGTAGACTTAGAATCCAAAATATCACTTTTGGGGAACCCCTTGGAACACTAAATATTTGGGCTTGCCAAGATCTTTCAAGGGTATATGTTGGATTGGTCTTGGAGTTTAGAATACAGAATTTCCAAGTCAGGGGATAACTCCTGTACTCTAAATGTCTGGACTGTATGAGACAATCATAGTGAGACTATGAGATGCGAGACAGCTCAGGAAACACAGAATGTATAAGGTAGAAAAAACATTTGGAATTCGGGATCATCAGCGGGATGAGACTGCAGATTTTGCAAGGCCAGATTTGTGAGGGCCTAGAGAAGAGGGAGGAGGAGATGTACGGGGTCTAAGAAGGGACATTTTCAGAAACAGGTGGATTTGAGCACACGCAGTGACAGGCCTGGGAGTTACATGGAAATGAACATGAGAGAGCTTGCAGTGCCCATAGAAAAGGAGACCTCAGAACAAAGAGAGCCCTTAGGGAACCAAAGGTCAGATCTTGCAGTGTCCTGGAAAATACTAGATGCTATAGGAAGTAGGGTTCAGTGAACAGAAATCATCTGTGGGGAAAAGTCCTCCCTGTGGAAAATCTCACAAATGTGTCAAGCGTCTGAGGCCGGATTTGAACTCAGGTACTTCTGAATCCAGGACTGGTATTTTATCCATTGCACCACCTAGCTGCCCAAGCCTGGTTATTTTTGTTTTTGTTTTTGTTTTTTTTAAAGTGAGGCAATTGGGGTTAAGTGACTTGCCTAGGGTCACACAGCTAGTAAGTGTCAAGTGTCTGAGGCCAGATTTGAACTCAGGTACTCCTGAATCCAGGACTGGTATTTTATCTACTGCACCACCTAGCTGCCCAACCCTGGTTATTTTTGTTTTTGTTTTTTTTTAAAGTGAGGCAATTGGGGTTAAGTGACTTGCCTAGGGTCACACAGCTAGTAAGTGTCAAGTGTCTGAGGCTGGATTTGAACTCAGGTCCTCCTGAATCCAGGGCCGGTGCTTTAACCACTGCGCCATCTAGCTGCCCCAACCCTGGTTATTTTTAAAACTTTGTTGGTGGTAAGATTCATGTGCCTTGTAATAATGATCCAATAAAAAGAGAAAAAGAAAAATCTTTATGCATCCTAGGAGAGTCCTTGGAACATTGATTCTTGGCACTTCCCAGGCCTTTTATATGTTGCTGGGGTCCTAGAGCTGAGAATGCAGAGTTTCCTAGGTAGGGGACAAGTCCGGCCTCCAGAACTGGAGTGGAATATAGAAAGTAGGAACTTGAGAGAAATTTGGAATTCAGCATCATGAGCTGGGTGAAACTGACGAATCTGCTAGGCCAGAATCGTGAGGACCTAGAGAAGGGGATATGTACAGGAGCTTAGAAGGGACATTTTCAAAGACAGGAAGATGTGAGCACAAAGAGTGTCAGGCCTGGGAGTTGCCATGGAGATGAAAGTGAGAGCTAGCAGAGCCCAAGGAGGAGGGGGGCCTTAGAACAATAGATCATAGGGCAGAATATATCAGATCTTGAAGTGTTCTGGAAAACAGCAGATGGTATAGATGTGTATGGGGGTGGAGAGAACAAAAATGATTTGTTAGGCAAAGGGCCTCCCAGTGGAAAACGTCCAAACTACCAAGGATTTCTTTTCATATATGTACTGTTTGGGCTCAAATATTGGCCAGTTTTTACTCATTTAAAAAATAAGAAGGTAGATTTTTTTTTTTTTTTGGTGAGGCAATTGGGGTTAAGTGACTTGCCCAGGGTCACACAGCTAGTACGTGTTAAGTGTTTGAGGTCGGATTTGAACTCAGGTCCTCCTGAATCCAGGGCCGGTGCTTTATCCACTTTGCCATCTAGCTGTCCCAGAAGGCAGATTTTTCATAGGGGATCATTCATTTTTTCCAATATAATTTTTACTGGATAACAGGTATGAATAAGAAGTAAAGAAACTAAAACCAAACCAAAGAAAAAGGCCTTCTGTCTTCAACATGACTTTTCAAAGGAAGTAGTGAGATTACTGCCAATTTGGGGGGTAGACAACCCTTTCCCAAAAAAGGAAAAACCCAAACACCCCTGCATATCTAAACAAATGCAGTTCCATGTATTTTTTTCATTATTGAAGACCGTTGTTTCTATGATTGTTGATAATAATGAATATTGAGAATTTTTTGACAGAAAATCATCTGAAGTAAAAAAAAAAAAGTTTATAAAGAAGATGACTTCTATTTGAAAATCATCATATCAGTAAGACCCAGATACATTTTAAGCATAGTTGAATTAAGAAAAAAAATTAAAACCCTGATTCAGTTTAACATACAATGGCTTTAGAAATCAAAATGTCATAGTTTGCATTTTAATGCTTTGGTTCTTTGCTGTTTCTATTAACCCATAGCATTATTTTAATGAGTGTTATAATACCAACCTACTAGAACTCAAAATGTCATGTCTTAGATGCTTCCTAGAACACTAGAGGCTGAGGCCTCCAGATACTTTCATGGGGGAACGCCAGAATTTGTGGATACACAGATACAGAATGTCTGAGCTAGGAGTGCAATCCTGCTTCTAAATGTACCAATAGGGAATGGAAACTGAAACCAGAATATGGGATGAGGGAGGGTTCTTAGAACCCAGAACATGTGACCCTGATGGGCATTTCTCATCCATAATCTAAGGCTTTTGGGGCTATAAAATTTGGAATGTCAGTATGGAGACACACTAGTACAGAGAAAATAGGGAATGTGGGGCAGTTTGATGGCCCAGTAGATGAAACATCACACCTGGAGTAAGCAGGATCTGAGTTCAAATGCAGGCTCAGACACTTACTAGCTATGTGACCCTGGGCAAGTCACTGATCCCTGATTGCCTAAAAATAAATGAATGAATGGATAGATAGATAGATAGATAGATAGATAGATAGACAGACAGACAGACAGACAGACAGACAGACAGACAGACAGAAGATATTCAGAGGGTGAAAATGCAATTCATCAAAACAGTGGGGTTTAATGCACAAAATGTCAGGCTTTAGAGTAGCCATGGAGAAGAGAAGGAGAGATGTAGGAACACTTGGAAGTAGCAAGATCAGAGGGAGGAGAGCTCTTAGAACATAAAAGGTCACATCTGGAAATGTCCCCAAACATCCATAGATGTAACATGGGAGGGTACAGAAAAAATGTACTCTGGAATGGGCCTTAGAATGGAGAATATTAGTAATTCCAGGATTGATGATCATATATACTCTTGGCTAAAATATTGGCCAGTTTGAAGGTAATTGAAAAACAAAACAATTTTAGATTTTCATAGGAGATGAGACTTTTATTCTTTTAAAAATTATATTGTGATTAAAAGAAAATTTCACATATTTAAAAATAATGCAAAAGGATATCATGAAAGCACTGTCCTTTTTTTGCAGGGCAATGAGGGTTAAATGACTTGCCCAGGGTCACACAGCTAGTAACTGTCAAGTGTCTGAGGCCGAATTTGAAGTCAGGTCCTCCTGAATCCAGGGCCAGTGCTTTATTCACTGTGCCACCTAGCTGCCCCTAGCACTGTCCATTTTTAAACTACTCCTCTTCCCCCTCCAAAAAAAGACAAACCATCAACAACCCCAAAAAATCTTCTCATCAAAACAAATGCAATTTCATGCCCTTCCTTCTTTGATGAAGAATGCTATTGCTATTTCTAACAAGTATAGGGTATTTTTAAATATGAAAAGGTGTGACATAATAAGAATTAATAAGGGATAAAACTTATGTTTCTAAATCAGGATATTCATTATGCTCCTGTGCATTGTGATAATCATAATGTTATGCCAGATCTTGGCATATTCTGAATATCGCTATGTTTGATGGCTGGGCCATCTCTGAAAATAGAAATGATTAGTACTGAATGGACCTTAGAATAGAAAATTTCATGAATGTCAAATATACATACATACATATATATATATATATATATATATATTCTTACTTGGCTCAAGTATTGACCTGTTATAACTCATTTCAACAATAAAAAGAAGAAAATAAATTATTCTGATGAGATCAAACATAAATTCAAGTTTCATCTTCAGCATGATATCAAAAATAAGTGGATCTGGGGGCAGCTAGGTGGTGAAGTGGATAGAGCACCGGTCCTGGAGTCAGGAGGAAGTGAGTTCAAATCCGATCTCAGACACTTAACATCTACTAGCTGTGTGATCCTGGGCAAGTCACTTAACCCCAATTGCCTCACCAAAAAAATAAATAAATAAATAAATAAGCGCATCTGAAATCCTTAACCAAGAGGTCTCAATCTCTACTTTATAGCCACCCCAGAAATATCCCATAAAACCCTAACATCTATATACTAAAAGCCTTGCAATCCACTGGAATTCCTTCATTACTAAAGAGAACTATGGACAGTAATTTTAGTGATAATGAATACTCCATATTTTTTACTATTGAAAATGACAATGTGATAACGTGACTTTTGATGGGAGACAATTTATGTCCGAAGTCATTATATAGCTAAGACTTGAGTACACTGGTAAAAATAAAAGAATAAAATAGACTGACACAGAAAAATCCTCAAATCATTGGAGATCTTAGAGGGTGCTCTTTTCCACACGAGAATCTCATATCTGTGAAGGTCCTTGGAAAACAATGTCTGGGGCAGCTAGGTGGCACAGTGGATAAACCTTCTCGATTCAGGAGCACTTGAGTTCAAATCCAGCCTCAGACACTTGACACTTACTAGCTGTGTGATCCAGGGCAAGTCACTTAACCCCAATTGCCTCACCAAAAGAAAAAAAAAACCCTTAATGTCTGGACTATCAGGTAAATTGGTCATAGGCTTGAGTTGAGAATAAAGAATTTCTAAGCACAGGATTAAGCACTCCTGAATAAACAATTAGGAATGGACTGTAAAGCCAGAATTTTTGAACAAGTCTTCCACTTGGAACCTAGAATATCTAAACTTCATGGAAGTATGTAATCCTCAATATAATCCTAAAATACACAAACCTAGAATCCTAAGCAGGACAAGGCTCTAGAAACAAGAATGTCAGTTTCGGGGAAAAACTAGAACAGAGAGTGAGAGATGTTCAGAGGCTGATGAGGGCAATTGTCTGAACAATTGGGATTTTAGAACAGTGTCCATCTGGGAGGAATCAAGGAGAAAGGATAGGGAGATAGAGGAAGGACTTTAGAAGAAGGAATATCAGATCTAGGAGTGAACATTGAAGGTCAGGACTGGAGTGTCCTCCAATGTTCCATAAGCTCTGAGAACCCACATGACCTGCTGTGGAGATGGGCCATCAAAAGAAAAATGTTAACTGTTTCAAGGCTTACTTTAAATATATGCTGAGTGCATAAAAATATTTTGGAGTTGCAGGTAAATAATGTGTAGCATGCTAAGGACTTATAAGAGACTGCGATTAGGTTTTTAAATTTCTATGTGGACCCATGTGCATAGTAATAATGATCAAAGAACAAAATAAAAAGTAACATCCTTTTGGAACATATGAAGGTCACTGCCTTAGGATACAAAATGTCAGTACCCTTGGAGTAAAGAATATCACAGCTTTTCCGGACCTTGCAAGGATCTATGTTGGATGTTACCTGGATCTTAGAATATAGAACTTTCTGGTTGGGAGATAAGTAAAGCCTCTGAAGGCCCAGATTTTGAATGAAAAGTTTAGAGAGAATATTAATTACGGGATAGGTCATGGAACATAGAATGTATTAGTGTGAAGTAAATGTGGAATTCAGGATCATGAGCTGGATGAGACAGCAGAATTTGCAAGGCCAGAATTGTGAGGGCCTAGAGAAAAGAGAAGGGGAGATGTACGGAATCTGGAAAGGGACATTATCAGAAACAGGAGGATGGGAGCACACACAGGGTATCAGGCCTGGGAGTTGCCATGGAGACAAAAATGAGAGAGCTCACAGTGCTCACAGAAGAAGGGGTCTCAGAACAAAGAGAGCCTTTAGGGTAGCAAAAGTCATACCTTGCGGTGTCCTATAAAAAAGGATATGCTAGAGGTAGGAGGGTTCAGAGAATAGAAATCATCTTCTGGAAAAGCAGCCTCCCAATATAAAATCTCAAAAATTACAAGGATTTATTTATATATAACTACTGTGTGGGCCCAAATATTGGCAATTTTATAATAATTTTTTTTAAAAAAAGGTAGATTTTTTCATAGATCATTCCCTTATTCCAATACATTTTTATTGGGCATATGTGATATATAACAAAAATAAAAAACAAAAAACTCAAGAGAAAACAAAACTAAAAAGCCTTCTGCCTTTAACCTGACTTTTCAAGACTTCAGAGATATTACTGTCACTTTTTCCCAACTTCCCCCTCTCTAAAATTCAACCCCTACACAGATAAAGAAATGCAGTTTCCATGATGGAAAATGTTCTCCACATCCAGAAAAAAGAACTGTGGATTCTGAATGAAGATTGAACCATACTGTTTCTACATTTTTTGTTTGTTTTTTTCTTTTTTGAGGTTTTTCCCTTTTGTTCTGATTCTTCTTTCACGAAATGACTAATACAGAAATATGTTCAATGTGATTGTACATATGTGTGTGTGTGTGTGTGTGTGTGTGTGTGTGTGTGTATAAACCTATATCAGATTGCTTTCTGTCTTGGGGAGGGGGGAGAGAAAGGAGTGACAGAGAAAAATTTGGAACTAAAAATCTTATGAAAACAAATGTTGAAAACTACTTTACATGTAACTGGAAAACAATAAAATACTTTTATGATTAAAAGTAAAAGAAGAAATACAGTTTCATATATTCTTTCTTTACTTAAAACTGTTGTTTCTATTTGTAGTAATTAAAATGAGTATAAAGAAATTTTTGACAGGAAAAAATTGTGAAGTACAAAAAACCTATAAGAAAGATGACTTCAATATAAAAATCATCATATTGGGGGGCAGCTAGATGGCAGAATGGATAGAGCACCGGCCCTGGAGTCAGGAGTACCTGAGTTCAAATCCGGCCTCAGACACTTAACACTTACTATCTGTGTGACCTTGGGCAAGTCACTTAACCCCAACTGCCTCACTAAAAAAAAAATCATCATCATATTGGTAAAATGCACGTACCTTGGGAATTATATTCAAATTATAATAAAATAAAAATACCTTGACCAAGTTAACCAAAATATGGCCTTAGGACCAAAAGTCTTGGATGATCGCTTTACCACTAAAGTTTGAGGCTTCCGGGTATCTTTTATGTCACAAAGTTTATTTATAAAACATATACAGAATGTCTGATCTATGAGTTAAATCCTGCCTCTGAATATTCCCCAAAGGAGTGGAAACCAAACCCAGAACATGTGAGGTCATTTCGAACCTAGAACATCTGACATTGATGGACTTTTGTTGTTGTTGTTGCTGGCAGGAGGGATTATTGGTATATGCCACCAAGTTCGGCAATCACATCAGTTGTACTTTTAAAAATAATATTTCATTTTTAAATCCAATTTTACTTTATTCTCTCACTCTCACCTCAATAAGAAAACGACATGTTACCAATATGTACTGTCAAGAAAAAAGAGGTTTCTATAATGGCCACGCCCAAAGCAAATATGACTCATTCAGCATTGAATCCATCAAGTCCCCATCTGAACACGAAGGGCACGTTTTATCGTTAGTCCTCTGGAATTGAATCACATAGATTTCTAAAAGTTAAGTCTCTAGTATTGGAATAACAACCTCTAACAAAGAGATGATTGTTTCCAGCCTGTTTTTAAAACAAATTTACAGATTGAAACATATAAACTTATTTCATTATTCTCCTCCCTCTCCCTCCTAAGAAATAAAGACTATTAGTGCAATCCCAAATTACTAAATATCAACCAAGGGCAGGGACCATGAAAAAATGAAGAAACCCAAACAATAACCACTACTCCCCACCAGACCACACCGCCCCCCAAGCCTGTGAGAACCACAACCTGAGAACTAATATCAGGATCCTCTGGTTTTTGAAGGCCTGGACAAGAAGGGAAATGACTCCACTTGCCAAGCCAGTCAAAAGGTGAGCCCAATACAGTATCCATACATTCTAGGCCTCAAGCACCAGGTTGAAGCCAACAACAAAATGCACTGCGCAGAGCATCAGAGTAAGCTTCCTTCTATCCCTGTCTACCAGCCAGCCACATAGAGCGTCTCCTAGAGCAGCCCGGAGAGTCACAATGGACCTGAACCAGGAGACCTTGTCATTGTTCAGTTGGAGGGGCCACAGGCTCAGGATGGCCAGAGAGCTGTAATTTTTTTAAAGCTGTAAAATTCGGAATGTCAGTATTGTGAATCACTAGAACAGAGAAAGTAGGAGATGTGTGGCAGCTAGGTGGTACAGTAGATAGAGCATCAGCCCTCAAAAGTCAGAAGAACCCGAGTTCAAATCCAAACTCAAAGTCCTCTCTCTGTAGGTCCCTATTTTGAAAGGAAAATTAAGGCAAAGGAAGAGATCAGGGAAGATACCTAGAACTTGGAATATCTGAGCTACAAGGAAATGTTGACTCCAGGATCCTGAAGCAGATGAGATATAGAAGCTGGAAACACGGAGTTGGGACTTACTAGGACAGAGAAAGGAGTTGTTCTGGTGGTGATAAAGGAAATGCCCAGAAGCAGAAGGACTTGACCACACAGAATGACAGGACTGGGAGTAGCCATGGAGAAGAGAATGAGAAAGATAGAAGAACACTGAGAATTAGTAACAGAGAGAAAAGAGAGCTCTAAGAACTCCAAAGGTCAGAATTTGGAGTGTCCTAGAAACCACTGAATGGTATATCTGGGAGAGCTCTATGAACATTAGTCATCTGCCTTATGAAGGGCCTTAGAGTAGAAAATGTCACCCATGCCAAGGACTGATTTTCATCTTTAGTGTTAGTCCATTGAGCAGCAATGAGATCAAAACAGTCAATTCTTTTTTTTTTCTTTTCTTTTCTTTTTTTTTTTTTTGGTGAGGCATTTGGGGTTAAGTGACTTGCCTGGGGTTACACAGCTAAGTAAGTGTTAAGTGTTTGAGGCCGGATTTGAACTCAGGTCCTCCTGAATCCAGGGCCAGTGCTCTATCCATTGCGCCACCTAGCTGCCCCCAAAATTAAATCAGGCTATTCACTCACTGGAAGGCCAAATACTAAATATAAAACTTTAATACTTTGGAAACATAATGAGAAAATGGGATTCATTAGTAAAGACCCTGATACTGGGAAAGATTGGAGGCAAAAGCAAAAGCAGATGGTAGAGGAAAAGATGTATAGATAGTGTCATGGAAACTAGGAACAGAACTTGGATAGACTTTGAGGAATAGTGGAGGATAGAAGGGAAGGGCCCCCTGCATGCTATGGTCGCTGGGGCCATGAAGAGTCAGACATGACTGAAAGAGTGAACAACAAGTATTCTCAGTATTCCCAAATATTGGCATCTTATCATTAATTTTGAAAATAATAAGAAGGTAGATTTTTCAGGTGACACCATTCATTTAATCCTATATATTATATTATGCTTCATTGATGCATAATAAAAACAAAAAGTTTAAAAAAATGTATGTGGTAGCATTCATGTGCATAGTACTAATGATATCATAACAACTTAAGTAAAATCCTGTTGGAACATATGAAGGTACTGCCCTAGAATCCAAACTATCGGTTGCTGGTAGCTCCTAAGAACATTGACTATGAGGGCTTTGCAGGCCCTTGAAAGGATTTATGTTGCTGGGGTCTTGGATCTAAGAATACAGAATTTTTCCTATCTTGGAGATCCGTCTTGTCTCCAAAGGTCTAGATTTTGAACAAAAAACTTAGAGAAGCTCTGGGATATGGGATGACTCAGGCCACATCAGGAGCAAGAACTTTAAGGAAATTTGGAATTCAGAACCATGAGCTGGATGAGATTGTAGAATCTGCCATTTCAAAATTGGGAATAGCTAGAGAAGAGAGACTTGGTGATGTACGGGATCTGGGAAGGGACATTTTCAGAAACAGGAGGATGTGAGCACACAAAGAGTGGCGGACATCAGAGTTGCCATGGAAACTAGAATGAGAGAGCTCTCAGTGCCCATAGAAGAGGGGACTTCAGAACAAAGAGAGCCCTTAGGGTAGCAAAGGTCAGATCTTGCAGGATCCTAGAAAACAGGATATGCTACAGGTGGGAGGGTTCAGAGAACAGAAATCATCTGCTGGGGCAGGGGCTTCCCAGTGCAAAATCTCACAAATCACAAGAATTTTTTTCATATACACACACACACACACACACACATACATGTGTGTATATCTATGTATATGCATGTGTCTAACTATCTATACCTAGATACATAAACATATATGCACATATATATGTATGTATACATATGTGTGTCTACAGTGTGAACCCAAATATTGATCATTTTTACTAATTTTTAAAAAATTAAATTTTTCATAGTTGTCATTCACTTATTCCAATATAAATTTATTAGACATCTCTGATGTATAAGAAAAATTGTTGTTTGTTCTTCGATCTCCAAGAGGACCATGACATCTACAGGTGATGTCCTGACTTGCAGTGAATTGGATTTAAGTGAAGGAGGGCTGTGTGAAATCGCTACAGCTCACTCTCTCCTCCAGAGCCATCTAGGTCCAGTGGCAAGATATACATCAGGACAACTGGAGATGGCCCCTGGATTAGTTACTAGTTGTGTAACTAGTCACACAACTAGTAATTAACTGAAGTGAGATTTGAACTCAGGTCCTCCCAACTTCAGGTAAGTCTATTTACTGTACCACCTAGCTGTCCCATAAGGAAAATAAACAAAAAGAAAAGAAAAGAAGAAACAAAATCCTTTTAACTTCAACCTGACCTTTCAAAGAATCTAGTGAGATTATTGTCAGTTTTTTGGCTAGTCTAACCCCCTTCCAAAAAACACAATCCCTTTGTAGCTAGACAAATACAGTTTCATTTCTTTCTGATAGTATAAAGTGTTATTTCTATTACTATTAATTAAAATGACTATTGAGAAACTTTTGATAGGAAAACATCACATAAAGTATAAAGAACCTATAAGAAAGACAACTATTTAGAAATTGTCATTTTGGTAAGACACGTACACTGTGATCAGAATGGAGTTATAATGAAATAAAAAGAATACCTTGATCCAATTTAGCATAATATGATTTTAGAACCGAAAATGTCATGTCTTGGATGGTCACTTCAACAATAAAGGTTGAGGCTTTCAGGTACTCTTCATGTCACAATGTTTACTGATAACATGGATCCAGAATTCATGTCACAATGTTTACTGATAACATGGATCCAGAATGTCTGATCTAGGAGTTCAATCCTGACTCTGAATATACAAATAGGGAGTGGAAAGTGAAGCCAGAATATGAGATTAGGGAGGGCACTTAGAAACTAGAAGATCTAACACTGCTGCCCTTTTCTAATGCAGAATCTGGGGACATCCTGAAGCAGGTGAGGAGCCAATTCTTATTATTTAAAAAAAAATGAGAGGGTAGGTTTTTCAACTGAAATCATTTACTGCAATATAAATTATATTATGCATTGGTGATGATTTTTTTTTAATTTAAAAAATCTTAAACAATAAACTATACAGGTAGAAATAAATTGCCAAAAGGTTTTGGTGAAACTACTTTGTATCTTTTCGTAGGCAAAAAAAAACCAAACCCAAAACCTCTCAAATCCAACAGAATCTAGACACAGAAAAAGTACAGTTGTATGTGTTCCTTCATTTTATAAAGTATGCTTTTTCTATGACTTTTTTTTTGCTTAGGCAATTGGGATTAAGTGACTTGCCCAGGGTCACACAGCTAGTAAGTGTTAAGTGTCTGAGGCTGGATTTGATTTTAGGTCCTCCTTACTCCAGGGCCAGTACTCTATCCACTGCTCCACCTAGCTGCCCCTTTCTATGACTTTTAATAAAAATACATCTTCGGGAGTTTGAGACAAAAAAAAAAAAAGGAGATTTGCAAAATAGAGAGCTTTTTAAAAAGAACGACTATTTAGGAGTCATACTGGTAAAACCAATATACCCTAGTGATAATCCAATTAATAAAATGAAAAATAAGAATTAAATACAAGTTATTATGATATGGCTTTAAAATCAAAAGTTTCATTTCTTCAGTGTCCCCCGAGAATACTAAAGGTTTTGGTTTTCACATACATTTCACGTGGGAAGGTTGGGCATAGCTGAGAGTACAGATCTAGAACAGCAGAGTTAGAGCTAATTCCTGCCTTTGAACGTACTGATGGGGAGTGGAAACCAGAATAGCTTGTTATGGAGGGCACTGGAACCTAGTCAGTGTGGGTTTGAGGAAAACCCTGAATCCAGAATCCTGAGCTTAACTGGGCTGTGGAATTTCTAATTTCTAATTTCATGGTTAAGAGGGACCAGAAGTAGGAGAGTGGGGAATATTCTGGAGCTGAGAATGGAAATTGTGAGAAACAGGAGGGAATTAGCACAGTGTAAGGTGTAACCATATTGAAGATAAGGAAGAAGGTAGGAGGGAACTTTGAAGAAGGGTTATCAGAGCAGAGAGTGCCCTGAGATTCCAAAGGGCAGATCTTGGCATGTCCTGATAATCACCATATTTGATTTCTAGGCAATCTTTGAGAAAAGAAATGATTCTCTACAAATGAGCCTTAGAAAGGAAAATGTCATAAGTGCCAAACATGAATTTTCAGATATATTCTTACCTGGTCCAAATATTGACCTCTTGTAGTTCAGTTAAAGCGCAAGAACAAGGTAGATTATTCTGATTAGATCAAAGATAAATCAGAGTTTTGTTTTAAGGATGCATTGGCGATGGGGAAAATTGACAGATCTGAACTCCTTAACAACAGAGCTTCAAGGATAATGGGAAAATACTCTTTATGTTATAGCTACCCAAAAGAGCACACAAAATATGCAAAACCTAAATGTCTATATATGAAAAACCAGTGAAATCCTGTGCAATTGCTTTGTTGAAAAAGCTATATCTTGGCAGTAGTTTGTTTGTTTTGTTTTTTGGTGTTGGTGGTGGGGTTTTTTGTTTGTTTTTTGTTTTTGTATTTTGTTTGCAGGGCAATGAGGGTTAAGTGACTTGCCCAGGGTCATGCAGCTAATAAGTCTCAAGGGTCTGAGGCCAGATTTGAACTCAGGCCCCCCTGAATCCAGGATCTGTGCTTCATCCACTGAAGCAGACCTAGCTGCCCCCCAGCAGTAGTTTTAATGATATTAACTATTCAATAGTTTGGACCATTCAAACATGGAGTTATGTAACATGCACTTGCTAAAGGAGAAGACTACTGTTTGGAAATCAATCTGTGGGCAAAAATCAAGTGCATTTTCCAAATAAAACAGTAAAAGAAAATTAGGCCAAAAAAAACCCAATCAGGTCTTAAGAGGGTGTTCTTTTAGATACCATAATTTCCTCTGTGTGAAAATCTTTAGAATACTGAATGGCTGGGTTTCCAGGTATACTGAAAGTGGGCAAGTTGGTGGTCAGCTAGAGCTTAGAACACAATATTTCACAGCAAAGAAGAAAATCCCACCTTGAAGAGAACAATCAGGAGTGGATTGTGAAGCCAGAATTCTTGAACAGGTCTTTGACCCAAGTCAACCTAGAACATCGGAGCTTGATGGAAATACACAATTATGAATAGATTGTGACTATGATTCTGCACTAGACAATCTTAGAATCCTGACCTGGATGAGTCAGAAGGTCAATTTTTTGTCCATCATCTTTTGATTCCAATAAAATGCCTACTGGGCATCAGTGGTATCTAAGAAAAACAAATAAAGAAATTAAAATAAATGTAGGAGGAGTAAGAGAATAAGAGATGTTCAGAGGCTAAATAGGAAAATTCTTTGAATAAATGGGATTGGAGAATAGACACTTTCAGGTCTGGGAAGAGCCATGGAGAAGAGAATGTGAGAATAAAGAAAGCCTTTAGAAGGGATATTTGATCCCGGAGAGAACGCTAAAGGTCAGGACTGGAGTGTCCTCCAATTTTGAACATGACATAGCTGTGAGGACTCTGAGAATCTACATGACCCTGTATGAAGTGGGTCTTCAAATGCTAAATGACCTATATTGCAAGGCTTATTTTAATATATTCTGAGAGGGGGGCAGTTGGGTGGTACAGTGGATAAAGCACTGGCCCTGGATTCAGGAGGACCTGAGTTCAAATCTGCCCTCAGACACTTGACACTTGCTAGCTGTGTGACCCTGGGCAAGTCACTTAACCCCCATTGCCCCCCATATATATATATATATATAAACACACACATACATATACATATATATGTATATATATATATATGTGTGTGTATATATACCCTCATATATATATGTATGTATGTATTCTGAGAGGGCAAAAATATTTTCCAGTGGCAGATAAATAATGTGTAGCATGCTAACAACTTAGAAGAAACACTACTTAGCTTTAATACTTTCTATATCATGAGACTGATGTGTACTATAATAACTGTTAAATAAAAAAAGAAAATTCCTAGGTTTATAATCCAGATTTTGAATGAAAAACTTATATAAAGTATTAGAGGAAGGCTCCTGAAATATGAAAAGTATGAAGTTGAAGGAAATTTAGAATCTGAGACCATGATCTGGATGAAACTGACGAATCTGTCATTTCAGAATTGTGAGGGCATAGGGAGGAGAGAGGAAGAGATGTATGGGGTCTTAGAAGGGACATTTTCAGGAACAGAAGGATTTGAGCACACAGAGTGTCAGGCCTGGGAGTTGCCATAGAAACAAAAACGAGAGAGTTAGCAGTGTTCATAAAAGACGGGACCTCAGAGCAAAGAGAGCCCTTTGGGCAGAAAAGGTCAGATCTTACAGTGTCCTGGAAAACAGTAGATGCTATAGGTGGGGAGCCGGGGCTTCAGAGAACAAAAATCATTGGCTGGGCAAGGAGCCTCCCAGTGGAAATTCTCAGCACTCAAAAGGACTTGTTTTTATAGAAATGTATGGTGTGGGTCAAAGTATTGGCCATTTTTTCAGAATTTACAAAAAATAAGAAGGTAAATTTTTTCATAGGAGATCACTTATTCCAATGTGACTTTTTTACTGGGCAATAAGGAATAGATTAAAAACACCCCCAAGAGGCCAGCTAGGTGGCACAGTGGATAAAGCACTGGCCTTGGATTCAGGAGGACCTGAGTTCAAATGCAGCCTTAGACATATAGTAGGTGTGTGATACTGGCCAAGTCCCTTCACCCTGATTGCCTTAAAAAGGAAGATATACAGAGGCTTAGAATGTAATTTATTGAAAGAATGCTAAAATATTGACCAGTTGTAGGTCATTCAAAAAACAAAAGAGGCAGATGATTCTTATAAGACAAAACATAAATTCCAATAAAATCCAATTTGCTTTGGTGAAGGAAAAATATTTTAAAATATCACGTTCTACACCACAGAACCACAAAGGTATGATAAAAATATTACTCTGCTTGGGTACCATCCTCTTTCCCTTTTTTACATGTTATCTTCCACCATTAGAATGTGATCTCCTTGGGGCAGCTAGGTGGTGCAGTGGATAAAGCACTGGCCCTGGATTCAGGAGGACCTGAGTTCAAAGCTGGCCTCAGACACTTAACGCTTACCAGCTGTGTGACCCTTGGCAAGTCACTTAACCCCAATTGCCTCACAAAAAAAAAAAAAAAAGAATGTGATCTCCTTGAGGGTAGGGATTATCTTTCTTTATGCTTGTATTTGAATTCCTAGCATTTAGCATAAAGCCTGGCATGTGGCAAATATTCAATAAATGCTTATTGACTTGACTCTCCATTCACATGGTCATTACCTTAGTTGAAGTACTTGCCACATTTCATCCAGACTATTGCAACAGTTTCCTAATTGTTCTTCCTGCTTTCTGTCTCTAATCCTCCATTCTCTCCATCCTCCAACTATCGATCTTCCACATCCCACAAGTCACTCCATCTTCTAGGCATGTTCACTGGCCTCTATCTACTGCGCCACCCAGCTGCTCCACACACAGATATGTCGTCAGAAACGGAAGGAGTATTTTAAGAGGCAAATAACATCTTAGAATTATTATGAAAATAGTTTTGACCTCTTAGATCCCCTAAAATGGTTTCACAGACCCTCTGGGACCTGGGGAGCCACACTTTAAGAAGCACTGGGAAAAACAAAACAAAACAAACAACAACAACAAAAAACTCCTGGCCAAAACTATGAGAGATTAAATAATGGCTAGGTTCCCGGAGATAGTATGCGTGGGTATGCCTGAATACAAACTTTAAAGCACTGTATAAATATCAGGTTTCACTGTTGTTCTCTTGCTTTAATCATCAAGAATGCTCAGTGCATATGTAGATTCTTCTCATGTTCATGAACTCTGAACTCTATCTAATCACAATGTTGTCCTTCCTTTTCTCCTTCTGCCTAGTGACTCCAAACCCTGTTCTTCCTCCTCATAGAGGAGTCCAGGTTATCCTCTCCCCAGTCTTGTATCTCTAAATGCCTCTATCTCTTATATCTCTAAGAAGCATCTGATTTTATGGCCATCCAAAAACATACTGCAAACCCCAAAGCACTGTACACTAAAACCAATGCAATTCTGTCATTGATAAAGACAACCATTGATAGTATTAGTGATAATGGATATTCTGGGGTTAGGGGACATTAAAATTGCTCTATGGGGGCAGCTAGGTGGCGCAGTGGATAGAGCACTGACCCTGGAGTCAGGAGTACCTGAGTTCAAATCCGACCTCAGATGCTTGACACTTAACAGCTGTGTGACCCTGGGAAAGTCACTTAACCCCAATTGCCTCACCAAAAAAAAAAAACAAAACCAAAAAACCCAACAACAAAAATTGCTTTATGTAATAAGGAATCATAAGGGGACATAACTTCTGTTTGAAAATCAGTTTTCCAACTTTATGTTTGGAATTCATTGAAAATTATGTTTGGAATTCACTCAAAAGGGTTTCACCTACCTATGCACACAACAAAAACCAAGGGAATGAAACATTCCTATTGTCTAGACTACGACATGCTGTTGAATGGAACCCTTGTCTTCAAGTAGCTTATATACTATATATCTAAGACTCAATATATTGGTAAATTAAAGGAAAAAAATAAACTGAACAATGGCCCTGGATGCAGTGAATGACCTTGGTTTATTTGATGTCTAATCAGAAAAGTTGGTCATAGGATAGAGCTTACAATAAAGAATTTCCCAGCATGGCATTAAATCCCTCTGAATGGAATAATTATGAATGGATGGTAAAGCCAGAATTCTTGAATGGGTCTTATACTAGGAAGCTGGAATGTCTGAGCTTGATGGAAGCAGAGAATCTTGAATACATTTTCAATATAAATAGGAAATACACAGTTGTAGAAAACTGAAAAGGATAAGGTTGTAGAACTAGGAATGTCATTTTGGGAAGGACTAAAAGAGAGAGAGTGGGAGATGTCCAAAGTCTGATGAGAGAAATTCTCTGAAGAAATGGGATTTTAGAACAGACAATGTCAGCCTGGGGGTAGCCATGGAGAAAAGAATAAGAGATTGAGGAAAGGCTTTAGAAGAAGGGATATCTGATGTAGGAGAGGAACACCAAAAGTCAGCACTGGAGTGTCCTCCAATGTTCCACCAGCCATATCTATGAGGGTTCTGAGAACCTACATGATCTGATGTGGAATGGGCCTTCAACTGCAAAATGTCATTAATTCCAATGATTACTTTATTTTGTTTTTGTTTTTGTTTTTGCGGGGCAATGGGGGTTAAGTGACTTGCCCAAGGTCACAAAGCTAGTAAGTGTCAAGTGTCTGAGGTCATATTTGAACTCAGGTCCTCCTGAATCTAGGGCCCGTACTTTATCCACTGCGCCACCTAGCTGCCCCCCCTACGAATTACTTTAAATAAATTCTTATTGGGAAAAAATGTTTTCTAGTTGCAGGTAAATAATGTGTAACGTGCTAAGGATTTAGAAGAAAAAGTTATTAGTTTGGAAAATGTGGATGTGTTAAGATTCATGTGCATTGTAATAATGACCCAGTAACAAAATTTAAAAAATATGTAATTTTGAACCATATTAAGGTATTGCCTTAAAATCCAAAATATCAGCTCTTGGTAACCCCTTGGAACACTGAATATCAGGGCTTTCCAGCACCTTGCAAGGATCTGTTTTGTGTGGGTCCTGGAGCAAAGAATACATTTTCTAGATAGGGAATAAGCTCTACCTTGCTATGTCCAACTTTTAAGTGAAAAGCTCAGATCCATTATTTGATGGGGCATGGATCATTGAACATAGAAAGTATGAATCTGAAGGAAATTTGGAATTCAGGATCATGAGCTGCATGAGACAACAGAATCTGCAAGGGCGGAATTGTGAAGACCTAGAGAAAAGAGAGGGGGAGAAGTACGGGGTCTGGGAAGGGACATTTCCTGAAACTGGAGGATTTGAGCAGACACAGAGTGGCAAGCCTGGGAGTTGCCATGGAGACAAGTGAGAGAGCTAGCAGTTCCTATAGAAGAGGGGGCCTTAGGGGGCAGCTAGGTGGTGCAGTGGATAGAGCACCGGCCCTGGATTCAGGAGGACCTGAGTTCGAATCCGGCCTCAGACCCTTGACACTTACTAGCTGTGTGACCCTGGGCAAGTCACTTAACCCCAACTGTCTAACCAAAAGAAGAAAAAAGAAGAAGAGGGGGCCTTAAAGCAAAGAGTGCCCTTTGGGCAGAAAAGGTCAGATTTTGCAGTGTCCTGGAAAACAATAGATGCTATGGGTGGCTGGGGAAGGGACTTCTCAGTGGAAAAATCTCACAACTCACAAGGATTTCTTTTCTTATACATGATGTGTGGGCCCAAATACTGGCCACTATTTTACTCATTTAAAAAAGAAAAAAAGGGGGAATTTTTGTAGGGGATATTTCATTTATTGAAATTGAATTTTTATTGGGCATCGATGATGGAGTAAAAACAACAAATAAAGAATCTAAAAGAAAACTAAATTAAAAAGCCTTTCTATCTATCTAAAAGTAGACTTCTCCCAAGCTACCAATTTTTTGGCTAGCCAAATCCCTTGTCCTCCAAAAAACCCACAACCCCGGCAGAGTGAAACAAATGAGGTTCCGTTAATTTCTTTAGCAAGAACCGTTGTTTCCATGACCGATGTACATCGTAATCGTAATTGAATTAATAAAAAAGAAAAACAACAACCCCATTTAGCATGATACAGCTTTAGAATGCAAAATGTCAACACTTTGAAGGTTCTGAGAACACTGAATGCATGGCCTCCCACTTATATTTCCAGGAGGTATGTCAGAGGTGGCTGAGAGCTTGGACTCTACATTTTTCTTGGTCAGGGTCCATGTGTCCTTGTGGAGGTCCTGATTTTGAAAGGAAAGTGAAAGCAAAGACATGACTGGGGAAAACAGATAGAACTTAAATTGTCTGAACTACAAAGAAATATTGACTCCAGAATCCTGACACAGATTGGGCGTAGAAGTTAGACAGTCAGGGCTCAGACTTACTAGAAAAGAGAGAGATGGAGTTGTTCTGGGGCTGATACAGGAAATGGTCAGAAGTGTGCTATTTCACCACACAGAATGACAAGACATGGAGAAGAGAATGAGAGAAGTAGGAGAGCAATGAAAGGGACAGACAAATGTTTTAGAACACCAAATGTCAAAAACTGGAGAGTCCTAAAACCACTGTATGTTATAATTGGCAGGGCTTTAAGAACATCAATCATCTTCTCTAAAATTATTGTGGGTAGTTGTAGTGGGTAGAGGACCATGACATCAGGGTGATGTCATGACTTGCAAGGAATTGGATTTAGGTGAGGGAGGGCTGTGCAAAGTTACCAACTTCACTCTGCAAAGAATTCATTGTTATTTGAGGTTTTTATGACCCCATCTTTTGGCTAGAATTTTTTTTTAAAAAACCTCAGCCCGCACACTGGCCTCTGGGGCTCCCCAAATGGCACGGTGCTCCACCCACTGGTTGTAGCTGTCGCCATAGCGCTGGCACCTCACAGCATCACCATTCGCCGACACCTACGTAGGCCTGGCAAAATTATAATGATTGGAAGCCTAGTGAGGGCAGTCATGTCACTGTCAGAGCAACCAGCCAATTGGCTGGGGGCTGTCTGGGGTCAGCTGGGAAGAAGGGGGGAGGAGATTCGACATTCTAGATGGAAGCTGGAAGGCGACAGAATGCTGCTGTGTATTCTCAGCTGATCCCTGGGCAGTGGTGTTATTCAGGTTGTATAATTTCCCTTTCCCCATTTTATTTCCTTTCCCTTGATCCTACTGATCCTGTTTGTGTGTGTGTGTGTTTTTTTAAGTTCATTCTTGTTAAATAAATCCTGCGCTGTTTTGAGGGAGGCTGCTGGTCTCCTTCTTTTCCCCAATATTGTGGTGAGCCACTTAGCTAACACTCCCCAATTAAAAATTAGTCCCCACAACTCTTTCCTCCAGAGCTGAGTCCAGTGGCAAAATATTTATCAGGATGACTAGAGATGGCCGAGGATGTTAAATCAATTGGGGTTAAGCGACTTGCGCAGAGTCACACAGCTAGTAAATGTCTGAGGTGAGATTTGAATTCACGTCCTCCTGACTTCAGGACCAGTGCTTTATCCACTATACCACACAGCTGCCATATTACATTAGACAGCAAGGAGTTCAAATTAGTCAATACTGAAAAAAAATGATTTGAGGCTATTCCCCAGAAGGATAAATACTGAAGCTCAAATTTCAATACTTTGACCACATAATTAAAAGATGAGACTCATTGGTAAAGTCACTGATAATGAGAAAATTGAAGGAGAAACAAAATCAGATGGCAGAGGAAGAGTCAGATAGATATTTTCATGGATACAACAAACATAACTTGGACAGACTTTGAGGGAGAGTAGATGATGGGCAGGAATGGCCCAACATGATATGGCCCACGGAGTCAGAAAAAGGTGGACACAACTGAACCACTGAATAACAAGAAATATTCTTAGTGGGCCCAAATACTGACCATCCATATAAATTTTTTTTAAAACCAAGAAGGTAGATTTTTCAATTGAAATAATTCATCTGTTCCAATGTAATACATTGTTGATATAATATAGAAACAAAAAGCAAAAATAAATAAATAAATAAATAGAAATAAACATATAAACAAACCCCACACACATAATTAAACTGCCAAAAAGTTTTGGTGAGATTATTGCATATTTTTGGAAAGCCAAAAAATTGAAATTACACAAAAACTGGACTTGAGAATAACTGCTGTTGCAGGTATTCATTTCTTTAGTCGAGATTGCTATTTCTATTACCATTAATAGATAACTATTGAGAAATTTTTACAAGGTATT
Organism: Dromiciops gliroides; assembly: GCF_019393635.1. Classification (NCBI taxonomy): domain Eukaryota; kingdom Metazoa; phylum Chordata; class Mammalia; order Microbiotheria; family Microbiotheriidae; genus Dromiciops; species Dromiciops gliroides. The sequence goes on along the minus strand of NC_057867.1, from coordinate 29,567,274 downwards.
CAGTACCTTGAGAGCTTATTAAGGGGAAAATGTATTGGTATGACCCATGTACTTTGCAACAATAATTGAATTAATAAAAATTAAAATAATAATGCCCCAATTTATCATGATAGGGCTTTAGAACAAAAATGTCTTATCATCAGTGTTTAGGCTTCCAAGTATCTTTCTTTCTTTTCTTTTTTTGGCAGGGCAATGAGGGTCAAGTGACTTGCTCAGGATCACACAGCTAGTGTCAGGTGTCTGATGACAGATTTGAACTCAGTTCCTTCTGAATCCAGGGCCGGTGCTTTATCCACTGTGCCACCTAGCTGCCCCCAAGTATCTTACATGGTGGATTGCTGGAAGTAGTGAAGAGCAGAGATACAGAATGTCTGAGCTAGCAGTTAAAACCTCCATCTGAATGTACTAATGGGGAGTGGAAGGTGAAGCCAGAATATGTGATTATGGAGGGTACCTGGACCCAAGATGTTGTGTACTTGAAGGAAACTTTGAATCCAGAATCCTGATCTTGATTCAGCTGTGGAATCTATGATGTTAGCATTGAGATGTATTAGAAGTGGCAGAATGGGAGATGTTCAAGAGCTGAGGATGGAAATTGTCAGAAACAGGAGGGGTTTAGTTCATTGTCTGGTGTACACACTGGGAAGGGAAAGAACAAGTTAGGAAAGCACTTCAAAGTCCTGAAAATCAACATGTTTCATCTCAGAACATAAATGATTAGCTCTTAATGGGCCACTGGGATAGAAAATAACATAAGGGGCAAGGATGCATTCTCAGATACTTTTGTAGTTGGCCCAAATATGGAAATGTTGTAGGTCATTTAAAAGACACAAAGAAGGTAGATTCTTCTTATGAGATCAAACCTAAATTCCAATTTAATGTTTTGTATGCATTGGTGATAGAAAAAGAAAAAAAAAATCTGACATCATAAACCTCAGAGAGTTATGGGTAGAGTGAAAATACTTTCAATTTTATGGCCACCCAGATTAACACTACAATCCCCAAATATCTGTACAGGAAAACCAGTAAAATCCTCTGACATTTTTTTCATTGTTAAAGACATCTACTGATAGTAGTATGTGTGACAATGAATAATCAGTATTTGGGGTCATTATAACATGGAATTATTTATAAATGGAAAAGATTTCTCTTTGAAAATCAGTACATGGATAATACTCCATTATTAAAATAAAATAAAATAAATGAATATGCACAAATAAGCCCAAATAGATCATAGAAGGGTCTTCCTTTAGATATGAGAATGCCATATCTACAAAGGTCCTTAGAAAAATGAATATCTGTACTTCCAGATACAATTAAAGTAGGCAAATTTGCCATGGGAGTATTCAGAGAAAAGAAATCATCTGCAGGGCCAGGGTCCTCCTAGTGGAAAATCTCACAACCAGGAAGGATTCATTTTTATGTATATACTGAGTGGGTCAGTTGGTTGTCCATTTTTACCTAATTTAAAAAACAAGAGAAAGGTAGATTTTTCATACATCATTCATTTATTCTAATTTTTTTTTGGTTTTGTGTTGTGTCATTTTGGGTTTCTTTTGAACATCAGTGATATAAAAGAAACACAAATAAAGGAACAAACCAAGGGGGCAGCTAGGTGGCACAGTGGATAAAGCACCTGCCCTGGATTCAAGAGGACCTGAGTCCAAATACAGCCTCAGACACTTGACACTTGCTAGCTGTGTGACCCTGGGCAAGTCACTTAACCCCCATTTCCCCACAACAAAACAAAACAAAAAAACAAAAAAACAAACCAAAAAAAGTCCTATCTTCAATCATGCTACAAAAAAATTTCGGTGAGATTACTGTCAATTTTTGCGCAAGCAAAATAAATCTCTACAAAGCCACAACACCTGCATACCCCCAAATATGAAATTGCAGGTATTTCTTTCCTTAATAAAGACTTATTTTTCTATCACTATTAATAAAAATGAATGTTGAACAATCTGGGGCAATAAATATATAAATAAATATAATAAATAAATAAAAATGAATGTTTAACCCCCATTGCCCCGCAAAAAAAAAAAAAAAAAAAAAAAGAATGTTGAACAATCTGGGGCAAAAGAAATGATGTGGGATGGATTTAGGGTCAAATTGATCCTGAGTCATCCCAAAATATTTTATCTTGAATAGCAAAACTTTACTCTCATGAAGTTTCAATGAGCAAAAAAGTTGACCAGAACACACACACACACACACACACACACACACACACACACACACACACGTTGCTTGGTTTATCATTAGAAATTACTCCTATATAATAAGCAACCTTATAAATCCTTAGTAAAACTATTCCTTGTAACAAGGTCTTTTCTGGCAAGTTTCCAACTTAAAAAAAGTCTAAGAGGTCTTTTTCTGCACAATGATTTACCAGCTTAATACCAGTGCTTTGCTCTGTATCTTAGAGGAAACAACAACTGTACTTGTTTTTGTTAAGGCCATCAATTGCTTTGTTTCCTCTCATTTTAACACACATACACGCACAAATTGAAAAGTAACTCTAAAACTTTAACAGTATTGCAACAATATTTTAGTTTTCCAAGCAAACTCAATTACTCTTTGGTTTCTTCCAGAAGTCACAGACCTTGAAATTGCATGGGAGCACTTAAAGTGACCTTGCACCTAAATTGTGACAAGCTCTTAAACTGCCGGTACATTTCCCCCAGTTTCCCAACAAAAGGAATAGTGAGAAATAAAGAACAGTGAGCTTTTTAGGAAGAAGATTTCGATTTAGAAGTTATCATATTGGTAAAACTAATCTAGATTGTAAGAATAATCCTATTGATAAAATTAACAATTATAACTTGATACAAGTTATCATGGCTTTAGAATCAAAAAATGTCATGTCCTTGTGGTCCCTACAACATTAAAGGTTTAGGTTGGTTTCTGGGTACCTTTCATGTGGGAATGCTGGAAGTAGTGGAGAACACAGGGAAAGACTATCCTAGTTGGGAGTTAAATCCTGCTTCTCCATGTACCAATGGGGAGTGGGAAATGGAGCCATGAGGTGATCATGGAGGGCGTCTGGATCCTACAGAGTGTGGCCTTGATGGAAACTTTGCATCCGCAATTCTGAGCTTTTCAGATTTAGCATCTATGATATCAATGTGGGGTGGAGTAGAAGAAAAAGAATAGGATATGTTCAGGGGCTAAGAAAGGAAATGGCCAGAAACAAGACACGCAGCCTGGTGTAGCCATGGGGAAGGAAGGAGGAGATCAGAGAGCACTTTGAAGGAAAGATATCAGAGCAGAGAGTTCCTGGATACTCCAAAGGGCAGATCTTGTCATGTCCTGAAAATTACCACATTTGATTGGTAGGCTATCCATGAAAACAGAAATAATCAGCTCTGAATGGGCCTTAGAATGGAAAATGTCATAAATGGAAAGGATTTATTCTCATATACAAGTTGGCCCAAATATTGACCTCTTGTAGGTAATGTATAAAACAAGTCAAAAGTAGATTTTTCTAATGGGATCCAACATAAATTCAAATATTAGCATGCATTGGTAACTGAAAGAAAACAATCTCATATCCTTTACCTCAGATCCTTAAAAGTATGGGGAAAATAATATCTTTTTTATTGCCACCCCAAAATATCTTACAACCCCCCAAAATCTATAGAATAAAACCAATGCAATCCTTTGCAGGTCCTTCATTGGTAAAGGTTACTACTGATAATAGTGTGAGTGATAATGTATTTTTGGACATTCTGTATTTTTTGGATATTAAAATAACATGTAATAAAGACTTAGAAGAAGAGACAACTTATGTTTGGAAATAAGCATATAGCTAAGATTCGAGTACATTGGTAAAATAAAAGAATAAAAGAAACTGAAGCAGAAAAAGCCCCCCAAACCTTGGATATCTTCGGAGTTGTTCATTTAGACATGAGACGCTCATGCCTGTGAAGTCCCTTAGAAGACAATATTGGGGGGGGCAGCTAGGTGGTGCAGTGGATAAAGCACTGGCCCTGGATTCAGGAGGACCTGAGTTCAAGTCCGACCTCAGACACTTGACACTAACCAGCTGTGTGACTATAGGCAAGTCACTTAACCCTCATTGCCCTGCAAAAAAGAAAGAAAGAAAGAAAACAATATTGGGACTGCAAGACACCGTTAAAGTGGGCAAGTTGGTCACAGGCTGGAGCTTAGAATAAAGAAAGTCCAAGAATAGCAGTAAGTGCCTCTAAATGGAACATTAGGAATGGATTGTGAAGGCAGAGCTCTTACGATCCACCCTTCTTAACCACAAAACTTCAAGGCTATGGTGAAAATTCTCTCTATTTTACAGACACCCAAAAGAACCCGCAAAACCTAAATATCTATAGAGTAAAAACATGTGCAATCCTCTGCAATTGCTTCATTGATAAAGATAGTTCTTCATAGTAGTATTAATGTTGACTATTCAGTGCTTCTGGCCATTACAAGATGATGTTATGTAACATGAATTTAGAAAAGGAAGACTACTGGTTGGAAATCAGTCTAGGAGTAAAACACCATTGTGTTGTTCAAATAAAACTATAAAAGAAATGTGAGCCAAAAAAAAGCAAACCCGAACCAATCTTAAGAGGGTGTTCCTTTAGACATGAAAATCATATTTCTCTGAAGGTCTTTTAAAAGAATTCTGGGCCTTGCAGGCATTCTGAAAGCATGAAAGTTGGTGTTAGGCTAGAGCTCAGAACACAGTATTTCCTAGCATGGAAGTAAGTCTCACCTCTGAATAGAATAATGAAGCCAGAAGTCTTTCAATAGGTCTTTGACTTGGGACCTAGGATACCTGAGCTTGATGGAAATGTACAATCCTGAATCGATTATGTTTATAATCATGGACTAGACAATTCTGGAACCCTGAGCTGGATGAATCAGAAGGTAAATTTTTTTGTACATCATTTCTTGATTCCAATAGAATGCCTATTGAGCATCAATGCAGTCTAAGAACAACAAACACAGAAACTAAATGCCAAACTAGCACGAGTCCTGAGAGAATGGCAATGTTCAATAGCTAAAGAGAAAAATTCTCTGAAGATATGGGATTAGAGAGAAGCCACTTTCATGTCTAGGAGGAGAACCTCTGGAAGAAGAGATATTTAATCCAGGATTATAATTATAATTACAATCCAGGCCACCAAAGGTCAGTACTCGAGTGTCCTCAAATTTTCCATATGCCATAGCTATGAGGTGCTCTGAGGACCTTTATAATCTGTTGTATGATAGGCTAAATACCCTAAAATTCAAGGCTTATTTTTAGGTATCCTGAATTGCCCAAAATACTTTCTAGTTTCAGGTAAAAAAATGTGTGGTATACTAAGGACGCAAAAGAGACGCTGGTTAGTTTTAAAATTTTGTATGTGGTCAAAATTCATATGCATTGCAATAATTCTCCAATAGAAAATGAAAAATAAAACTCCTTATGGATCAAAGGAGTGTCTGCCCATAAATTGCCAAATATAAGGCCCTTGGAACACTGACTCTAGGGCTATCCTTTTCAAGGATCTCTGTTACTGGAATCTCTGAGAGAATACAGAATTTCCCAGCTAGGAGATAAGGAGAATATGGGATGTGGAATGGCTTATGGAACATCAGAAGTCTAAGTTTGAAATATATTTGGAATTCAGGAATATCATCTTAATGAGACTGTAGAATCTGCCATTTCAGAATTGTGAGGGCCTAGAGAAGAAAGGGGAAAATGTATAGGGTCTGGGAAGGGACATTTTCAGAAACAGGAGGCTTTGAGCACACAGACCGTCAGGCCTGGAAGTTGCCATAGAGATGAAAATGAGAGAGCTTGCAGTACTGGTAGAAGAGGGGACCTTGGACCAAAGAGAGCCCTTAGGATAGCAAAGGTGAGATCTTACAGTATCTTGGAAAACAGGATATGCTACAGAGAACAGAAATCATCTGTTGGGGAAGAGACCTCCCAGTGGAAAATCCCACAAATTACAATGATTTCTTCTCATAAATATGCTGTGTGAGTCCAAACATTGGCCATTTTTTGCAAATTTACTAATTTACTAACTTAAAAAATAAGAAAGTAGATTTTTCATTGGAGATCATTCACTTACTCCAATATAATTTTATTGGGCTTCTGTGATGTGTAAGAAAAATCAACAAAAAATAAGCGAAAAACCAAACCCTACATCCAGACTTTTCAAAGAATTAAGTGAGATTACTCTCACTTTTTTTGGCTGGCAAACCCTCTTCCCTCTGCAAATCAAAATTCTAGCAATGTCGTTTCTAAGACTATTAATAAAAAATGACTCCTAAGAAATTTTTGACAGGAAAACAAGATGTAAAGTATAAAGATCTTATAAGAGAGATGATTTCTATTTCAAAATGATCATATTGGTAAGACCCATGCACATTGTAATCATAATCAAATACATTTTTAAAATAATGCTTTGACCCAATTTAACACGATATGGCTTAGGAACCCAAAATGTTATGTCTCAGATGGTCCCTAGAACATCTGACACAGATTGGCAACTCTCATCCAGAATCTGGGCACTTTTTAGGCTGACAAATTTGGAATGTCACTATGTGGTACTAGAAAAGAGAAAGTGGGAAATGTGGCCCAGTGGGCTGAGCATCTATCCTGGAGTCTGGAGTTCAAATGCAGCCTCAGGCATTTACAAGCTGTGTGACTCAGAGCAAGAGTGATCTTGATTGGCCCCAATAAAAAAAAGTAGAAGATGTTCAGAGGCTGAGAGTCAAAGTATCAAAACAGTAGGATTTTAGTTCACAGAATGTCAGGCCTGAGAGGAGCCGAGACAAAGAAAATGACAGAAGTAGAAGCATGTGGAAGAAGGTAGTCCAAAGTCAGGAAAGCTCTTAGAAAATAAAAGGTCAGACCTGGAGTGTCCTAAAACCTTCTATATACCTAACATGGGAGGGTCCTGAGAACAGGAATCATGTGGGCTGGAAGAGGGCTTAGAATTTAAAAAAACAATCATTAATTCAAGGATATATGATCCTCCCTCTCTCTCTCCTTCCCTCGCCCCCCTCCCTGTATACACACACACACACACACACACACACACACACACATACTCTCTTGGCTTAAATATCCAGTTTGAAGAAAATTAAGAAACAAGGAAATTAATTGGGGGGGGGATTACAGACACTTTCAGGTGGGGGGGGAGCCTTGAAGATGAGAGGAGAGCCTCTGGTAGAAAGGATACAGATATCCAGGAGAGAACAAATACCACGGGTCAGAAATGGAGTATCCTCCAATTGTCCATAAGCTATAGTTGTCAGGGCTTTGAGAACCTACATAGTCTGCTGTAGAATGGGCCTTGGAATGCTAAATTTCCTACATATCAAGGGTCACTTTTAATATATTCTGAATAGGGAAAACCAATTTTCAATCACAGGTAAATAACGTGTAGCATGTTAAGAACTCAGAAGAGACACTGGTTAGTTTTAAAGTTTTGTATGTGGTAAGATTCATGTGCATTGTAATAACGATCCAATAAAAAAGAAAAAGAAAAATCCTAGAATCCAAAATATCAGTCCCTTGGAACCTTGACTCTCTTGGGACTTCCCAGGATCTTTCCAGGATCTATGTTGCTGGGGTCCTGGAGCTGAGAAGACAGAGTTTCCTAGCTAGGGGATAAGTCTTGTTTCTAATGGTCCAGATATCCAATGAGAAGCTTAGAGAAACTACGAGAAGTGGGATGGCTCATGGCACATAGAAAGTAGGAGACTGAAGGAAATTTCGAAGTTAGGATCATCAGCTGGAGACCTTAGAATCTACAAGACTAAAATTGTGAGAACCTAGAGAAAGGAGAGTGGGAGACGTACAGGGTCTGGGAAGGGACATTTTCAGAAACGAGAGGATTTGCTCATGCAGAGTGTCAGGCCTCAGAGCTTCCATGAAGACAAAAATGAGAGAGCTTACAGTATCCATAGAAAAGGGGACCTCAAAACAAAGAGAGCCCTTAGGGTAGCAAAAGTCAGATCTTGCAGAGTCCTGAAAAACAGGATATGCTGCAGGTGGTAGATTCAGAGAGCAGAAATCATCTGTTGAGGAAGGAGCCTCACAGTGGAAAATCATATACATGAATATGTACGAGTACAGGTATACATATACACATATACACATATATACGTATACATACACATGCATATATGTGCATGTATACATATACATATATGAAAATAAATCCTTGTGAGTCGTGGCATTTTTCATATATCCATACGTGTGGATATATGTATTTGTGCATATATTGATATGTATAGGTACACATATATACACATATTTCTATGTATATATGTGTGTATATACACACATGTGTGTATATGCATATTTGTTTGTGTATATGTACATGTTTGTGGCCCCAAATATTAGCCATATTTTACTAATTAAAAAAGAAGTAGGTAGATATTTTTCATAGGATATGATTCACTGATTCTAATATAATATTTATTGAGCATCAGTGATGTAGAAGAAGGTAAAATAAAACAATAAAATCCTTCTATTTTCAAACAGGTTAGTGATATATCTGTCAATCTTTGACTAGTTTTTAAAAAATGCACACCTTAAATACAGCTTCATGTCTTTCTTTCCTTAGTAAAAACCACTGTTTCTAGTACTATGAATAAAAATTACTATATAGAGGTTTTTGAGGAAAAGAAAAGGTGTTAAAAAAAAAAAAAGGTGTTAAGGCAGCTAGGTGGTGCAGTGGTTAAAGCTCTGACCCTGGATTCAGGAGGACCTGAGGTTCAAATCCAGCCTCGGACACTTGAAACTTACTAGCTGTGTGACCCTGGACAAGTCACTTAACCCTCATTGCCCTCCAAAATTTTTTTTAAAAGAGTATTAATAGGAGAAAAACTTCTAATTTGAAATCATCATATCGATATGGCCCATGTACATTGAGAGAATAATTCAATTAATTAAAAAAACACTCTTCCCAATTTCTCATGGTATGGTTTTAGAACCAAAAAAATGTCATATCTTGGATGGTTCCAAGAGCACTAAAGGTCTAGGTTTCCAGGAACTTTCCATGTGGAAATGTGGGAATGTTGGAAGTAGAGGGTGGAGATTCAGAATGTCTGAGTTAGCAGTTAAAAACAATCTAGACCCAAGATTTTGTGCACTTAATGGAAACTTTGAACCTGGAATCCTGAGTTTGATTCTTCTGCAGAATCTATAATGTCAGTGTGGGCAGGGATTATAAGTGGGAGAATGAGAGATGTTCAGGAGTTGTCAGAAACAGGAGGGTTTTAGCACAGAGCCCAGTGTAGCCATTGACAAGAGAACGAAAGAGGTAAAAGAGCTCTTCGAAGAAGAGATATCAAAGGACAATGTTCCCATAGACTCCAAAGGGAAGATTTCATAGATACCTGAAAATGACCATGTTTGATTGCACATTGTTTCTCAGAGAACATACATCACTGGTTCTGAATGGGCCATGGAATGAAAAGGTGTCATAAGTGGCAAAGACGTATTCTCAGATATATTTTAGTTGGCTCAAATACTGACCTGTTCTATATGTCACTTAAAAAGTAAGAAAGTAGATTTTCCTTAGGAGATCAAAATTAAATTGAAATTCAATCTTTAGGATGCATTGGAAATCCCTAGGAGAAAAACATCTGACATCCTTAGCCACGGAGCCTTAATGGTATCATGAAAATACTATGATTTTAATGAATAACCCCCAAAACTTACAAAGTCCAAATATCTGTAGAAGAAAAACTAGTGCAATCTTCTGCAACCACTTCATTGTTAACAATGCCTACTGATAATAATATTCATGATAATGAATATTTGGGATTTGGGGGCATTACAATTTGGTATTAAGTATTTATAAGGGGGAAAGATGTCTGTTTGGAAATCAGTATATGGGTAAGACTCAAGTGGGTTGTTAAAATTAAAAAAATAAATAAACTTAAGAAAAAAAAGGTCTTGGGAAAGTGTTTCATTAGACATGAGAATTTTATATCTATGAAGAGCCTTAGAAAATTGAATGTCTGGAATTCCAGGTACCATTAAACCATTAATCTAACCAAGATGGTGCTAGATTAGAGCTCAGAAAATGGAAATAAACGGGCATGGCAGTAAGTCCTACCCTTAGAAGGGAAGAATTAAGGAATGGATTGTGAAGCCAAAATTCTTGAATAGATATGACTTGGAACCTCAGAATATCTGAGCTTCCTGGAAATATACAATCTAGAATCCTCAGCTGGATGAGGCTATAGAAATAGAAATATCAGTTGGGGGGCTAACTAGAACAGAGAGAATAGGAGATGTTCTGAAAATGATGAGGGAAATTGTCTCAAGAAATGGGCAGCTAGGTGGTGCAGTGGATAAAGCACTGGCCTTGGATTCAGGAGGACCTGAGTTAAAATCCGGCCTTAGACACTTGACACTTACTAGCTGTGTGACCCTGGACAAGTCACTTAACCCTCATTGCCCCACTAAAAAAAAAAGAAACGGGCTTTTAAAACAGACAATGTCAGGTCTGAGAGGAGCCCTGGAGAAGAGAATGAAAGATTGAGAAGAGCCTCTAGAATAAGGAATATCTTACCCAGCAGAGAACAAAAAAGGTCAGTATGGGAGTGTCCTCCAATTTCCCTTATGCCATGCCTATGAGGATTCTGAGTACCAACATCACCTGCTGTGGAATGGGCCTTCAAATGCAAAATGCAATCAATTTCAAGGACTGCTTTAAATATATTCTGAGTGGAAAAAAAAAGTATCTTCTAGTTCTAGGTAAATAAAGGAATATTTAGAATTTCTAGATATCAATCATTTATTTCAATTTACTTTATAATCCTCCCTTGTGAAGCTAAACAAATTCACTTCTTCCACCACACATCCAAAAAGTTTGATGAAATGAATGATAATTTTTGGCTAGTTAAGGAACACACAGAAAAGGTGCATTTCAGCAATATGAAACAAATGCAATTCCATGAAGATTCTTCTTTGAGAAAGACTGCCAGTGATATTACTATTGATAAGGAATATAGAATATTTCCTTTTTTTTTTTTTTGGTGAGGCAACTGGGGTTAAATGACTTGCCCAGGGTCACACAGCTAGTAAGTGTTAGGTGTCTGAAGCCAAATTTGAACTCAGGTCCTCCTGAATCCGGGGCCGGTGCTCTATCCACTGTGCACCTAAGCTGTCCCTAGAATATTTCTGAACAAAAAGAAACCTGTGTTAATTCCTGAAGCCTAATAAGAGACCAAACTAATAATTTATTATTATTATAATAAATAATAATTTATTATTCAATAATAAAATAAATAATTTATTATTCAATAATAAAATAAAAAGACAAATCCTTACAGACCATCAGAGAGGTATGGCCTTAGAATCCAAAATATTGGCACTAAGGGAGCCCACTGATATCCTTAATATCTGCGCTGTACATGAGACCTTTCAAAAATATGTTGGCGGGGCAGCTAGGTGGCGCAGGGGATAGAACACTGGCCCTGGAGTCAGGAGGACCTGAGTTCGGGTCCAGCCTCAAGACACTTAACACTTACTAGCTGTGTGACCCTGGGCAAGTCACTTAACCCCAATTGCCTCACCAAAAAAAAAATATGTTGGGGGACCCTGGAGCTGAGAATACACATTGTCCTATCTAGTGGATAGGCCCTGCCTCTGAATGTCCAGATTTTGAGTGAAAAAGCTGAGAACAAGTATTAGATGGTTGATGGATCATGGGATACAAAAAATAAGAGCTTGAAAGAAATTTGGAATTTAGGATCATGAACTGCATGAAACTGATGAATCTGCCATTTGAGAACTGTGAGAGCCTACAGAAGGGGTAGGAGGGAAGAGTACAGAGTCTGGGAAGGGCCCTTTTCAGAAACAGGTAGATTTGAGCACATATAGGGTGTCAGGACGGGGAGTTGCCGTGGAGACGAAAACGAGAGAGCCCCCAGTGATACAGAAATCAACAGCTAGGCAAAGGGACACACAGCACAAAAATCTCACAATGCACAAGTATTTCTTTTCATATATGTGTGTGAATATGGATGCACATATGTATGTATACTATTTATGTATATACACATGTATATTTATTAATTTTTAAAAAGGAGGCATATTTTTCATTGGAGGTCATTCATTTATTCCAATGGAATTTTTATTGGTCTGCTGCAATATATAAGAAAAATTAACAAACTAAGAGAAAAAGAAAAAAGCAAAAATCCCCTCTATCTTCAACCAGTCTCTTCAAAAAATTTAGTGAGATTTTTTGGCTGGCAAGCCCTCTTCCCCTTGCAAACCAAAATTCCCGCATGGCTGATTTATTGAAGTTTCATGTTTTTTTTCCTTAGTAAACATTTTTGTTTCTATGACTATTAATAAAAATTATTGTTGAAAATTATTTTAGAGGAAAACATCATGGGAAGTGGAAAGAACTGATAAGAAAGGAGACTTTCAATGAAATGATCACATTAATAAGACTCATATACATTGTAATCATAATCAAATAAATAAAAAATAAAACCTTGACTCAATTTAGGAAGCCAAAATGTCATGTCTCAAATGGTTCTTAGGACATGTGACACTTATTGGCAATTCTCATCCAGAATCTGGGGACTTTTTAGGCTGGCAGATTTGGAATATCAATATTTAGGGACTAGAACAGAGAAAGTGGGAGATGTGGCCCAGTAGATTGAGAATCTGCCCTGGAGTAAGGAGGACTGGAGGTCAAATGCAGTCTCGGGCATTTACTAGCTGTGTGACTGAGGGCAAGTCACTTATACCTGATTGGCCCCAATAAAAAAAAAAGTAGAAAATATTCAAAGGCTGAGATTCAATGTATTAAAAGAGTGGAATTTTAGTCCATAGAATGTCAAGCCTGAGATGAGCCATGACAAAGACAATGAGAGAAGTAGGAGCATGTGGAAGAAGCTAGTCCAAAATCAGGAAAGCTCTTAGAACATAAAAGATCAGAGGGTCCTAAAACCTTCTATGCACCTAACACGGGAGGGGGTCCTGAGAACAGGAATTATATGGTCTGGAAGAGCCCCCAGAAGTGAAAAAAAAAACACATTAATTCCAGGATTTATGATCATATTTACTCTTGGTAATATATATACACACACACATATATATGTATATATATGTATATATATACATATATATATACATATATATATATATATATTCCAATTTGAATAAAATTAAGGATTTTAGATTTTAGATTTTTTTTGAGAAGAGACACTTCAAATCTGGAAGGAGCTATGGAGAAGAGAGGTTGAGGAGAGTGTCTAAAAGAAAAAATACAGATATCCAAAAGAGAACACCAAAAATCAGGACTGGAGTGTCCTCCAATTTCCCATAAGCCATAGCTCTGAGGGCTCTGAGGACCTGCATGATGGGCTGTGGAATGGGCCTTCAAATGCCAAATGTCCTTAATTTCAAGGCTTACTTTAAATATATTCTAAGTGGGGAAAAAAAAAAAAAAAACTTTCCAGTTGCAGGTAAGTAATGAGTAGCATGCTAAGGACTTAGAAGAGACAGTGGTTAGTTTTGTAACTTTGGATGTGGTGAGATTCCTGTGCACTGAAATAATTCTCTAAGAAACAAAGAAAAAGACAAGTCTTTATGGATCCTAGAATGGTCAGGGCTGAGAAATCAAGATATCTGCCCCTTGGACCATGGACTTCTCAGGGGCTTTCTGGGGCCTTTCCAGGATCTATGCTGCTTGATTCCCAGAGCAGAGAATACAGTTTCCCAGCTAGGGGATCAGTCCTGCCTCTGAAGATTCAGATTTGGAGTGAAAAGATTAGTGAGACTGAGATGTGGGATGGCCCATAGCACCTAGAAAGTAGGAGCTTGAAAGAAATGTGGAATTCAGGATCATGAGCAGGATGAGACAGCAGAATCTGCAAGGCCTGAATTGTGAAGGCCTAGAGAAGAGGGAGGGGGAGAAGTACGGAGTCTGGGAAGGGGCATTTTCAGAAAGAGAAGGATTTGAGTAATCACAGAGTATCAGGCCTGGGTGTTGCCATGGAGACAAAAATGAGAGAGTTCTCAGTGTACAGGGAAGAGGGGCCCTCAGAGCAAAGAGAGCCTTCTGGGTAGCAGATCTTCAGTCCTGGAAAACAGCACACGCTGCAGGTGGGAGAGTTCAGAGAATAGAAATCATCTGCTGGGCAAGGGGCCTAAACATAAAAATTCCACAACAATTCAGCAGGATTTTATTTACACACATACACACATACACACACACACACACACACACACATACACACACACATACACACACACACACACACACACACACACACACACACACTGTGCAGGCCCAAATATTGGCCTTTTTTTTTTAGTAACTTTAAAAATAAGAAGGTAGATATTTTTCTCATAGGAGATGATCCATTTATTCCAATATAATGTGTATCTCATATCAGTGATGGATAAGAAAAGCAAAGAAGCTAAGACAAAACAACAACAAAACCCTTCTATTTTCAACCACACTAGCAAAAGGGATTGGTGAGATTTCTGTCAATTTTTAAGTAGGCAAAAAACAAAAGACCACAACACCTGCATACCTTAACTTTTGCAGTGCCATGTATTTCTTTAGCAGAAACTGCTGTTTCTAGTACTATTTTTTTTTCAGGGCAATACCCAGGGTCACACAGCTAGTTAAGTGTCAAATGTCTGAGACTGTATTTGAATTCAGGTCCTCCTCAATCCAGGACCAGTGCTTTATCCACTCTACCACCTAGCTGCTCCCTGTTTCTAGTACTATTAATAAAAATTATTATCAAGATAATTTTGACAAAAAAAATATCTATGTTCTTATTTGTAGAATTAGTAAAAAAAAAAATACAATATTTGGGCCCACACAGTATTTCTATGTTTTTTTGTTTGTTTGTTTTGCGAGGCAATGAGTGTTAAGTGACTTTCCCAGGGTCACACAGCTATTAAGTGTCAAGTGTCTGAGGCCAGATTTGAACTCAGGTACTCCTGAATCCAGGGTCAGTACTTTATCCACTGTGCTATGTAGCTGCCCCACACAGTATTTTATGAAAATAAAGCCTTATGAGTTGGGAGATTTTCTTCCTAGCAGTTGATTTCTTTTCTCTGAACCCTCCCACCTGTGGCATATACTGTTTTCCAGGACACTACAAGATTTGACCTTTGCTATCCTACGGGCTATTTTTGTTTCCAGGTCCCCTCTTCTATGGGCACTGCTAGCTCTATCTCTTTCATCTGAATGACAACTCCCAGACCTGACTCTCTGTGTGTTCACATTCTCGTGTTTCTGAAAAACATCCCTTTGAGAGTATATACATCACCATTCACCCATCTTCTCTAGACCCTCACAATTCTGGCCTTCTAGCAGCTCATGATCCTGAATTCCAGATTTCCTCAAGTTCCTACTTTCTGTGTTGCATAAGCCATCAACCATTTAATACTTGTTCTCATATTTGTCACTCAAAATCTGGACTTATCCACTAGATTGGATAATGTGTATTCTCTGCTCCAGGGCCCCTCCAACATATATTTTTTGAAAGGTCTCATATGCAGCCCTGATACTAAGGGTACCAATGTGCTTCCTTAGTGCTGTTATTTTGGATTATAAGGCCATACACACTGGTCTGTAAGGATTTGTCTTTTTATTTCATTATTGGATAATTATTAAAGTAGTTGTATCTCTTATTAGGCTTCAGGAAATAATACCTAGGTTTCTTTTTGTTGAATGTTTCTTTCTTTCTTTCTTCCTTTCTTCCTTCCTTCCTTTCTTCCTTCCTTCCTTCCTTTCTTTTTTTCTTTCTTTTGCAGGTAAATGAGTGTTAAGTGACTTGCCCAGGGTCACACAGCTAGTAAGAGTCAAGTGTCTGAGGCCAGATTTGAACTCAGGTACTCCTGACTCCAGGGCCGGTGCTCTATCTTCTGTGCCACCTAGCTGCCCCCAATACCCCTTTTTTCTTTACCTAGAACTGGAAAATATTTTTTCTCTCAGAATATATTTAAACAATCCTTGAAATTGATTACATTTTACATTTGAAGGGCCATTCCACAGCAGGTTATATAGGTCCTCAGTATCCTCACAGGTATGGCATAAGGAGAATTGGAGGATACTCCCATATTGACCCTCTGCTGGATCAGAGAATGACAGACAAACAACAATGATCTCAGAGAAGATAAATGCTTAGTTCTGAATGGTGCAGAGAATTGAAATTAGCATAAATGTATTCTCAGATGTATACTTCTTTGGCCCAAATTTTGACCTGTTGTAGATCATTTAAAACACAGAAATAAGGTAGATTGTGATCAAACAGAAATTCAAGTTGCATTTGGAGGATATATTGGTGATGCCCAAAATAAACAGATCTGACACCCTTAACCACAGAGACTGAAGGGTTTGGTGAAAACACTCTATTTTATAGCCACCAAAAGAATCCACAAAACCCAAATGTCTTTAGAGGAAAGACCAGTACAATCCTCTGCAATTGTTTCATTGGGAAAGAAGCTATTGGTATTAGTATTTTTTGTTTGTTTGGTTTTTGGTTTTTGGCTTTTTTGGTGAGGCAATTGGGGTTAAGTGACTTTCCCAGGGTCACACAGCTAGTAATTGTTAAGTGTCTGAGGCCGGATTTGAATTCAGGTCCTCCTGAATGCAGGGCCAGTGCTCTATCCACTGCGCCACCTAGCTGCCCGCTATATTGGTATTAGTATTAATGATACTGAATATACAGTAATTTGGGCCATTCAAACATGGTACTATGCAACGTGGACTTGGAAAAGGAGAAGATTTCTGTTTGGATTTCATTCTATGGGCAAGACTCCAGTGTGTTCATCAAATAAAACTATAAAAGAAATAAGTAAAAAATGATCTTAGGAGGGTATTCCTTCCGATATGAGAAATCTTCTCTGGGAAGTTCACTAGAATACTGAATGTCTGGGTTTCCACATATCCTGAAAGCAGGCAAGTTGGTGGTGGGCTAGAACATAGAACAAAATGTTTCCCATCATGGAAGTAAGTCCTCCCTTTGTATAGAACAGTTAGAAATGGATGGTGGAGCCAGAAGTCTTCAACTGGTTTTTACCTTGAAACCTAGAATATCTGTGTTGTATGGAAATCTAGAATCCTGAAAAGAGTATGACAATAATCCTGAACTAGACAATTCTGGAATCCTGAGCTGGATGAATCAGACAGTGAATTTTTTTGTACATTATTTCTTGATTCCAATAGAATGCCTATTGAGTGTTAAGAAAAACTAAGTGTGTGTACGTATGAATGTATGTATGTATGTATGTATGTATGTATATATGTATGTATACACTAGCAATACTAGTGAGATAATGGGAGAAGTTCACAGGCTAAAGGGGAAAATTCTTTGAAGAACTGGGATTGGAGAAGACATACTACTAGGTCCGGGAGAAGTCATGGAGAATAGAAGGAGAATCTGGAGAGAGTCTCTGTAAGAAGAGATACTGATACACAAGAGAGAAAACCTAAGGTCAGGACTGAAGTATTCTCCAGTTTTCCATATGCCCTAGGTGTGAGGGCTCTGAGAAACTACAGGATCTGCTGTGGATTAGGCCTTCACATGCAAAAAGTCCTGAAATTCAAGGCTTATTTTAATAAATTCTAAATGGGCAAAATTATTTTCTAGTTACTGGTAAATAATGTGTAGCATGGAAAGAACTTAGAGACACACTGGTTAGTTTTTAAAGGTTGGATATGGTAAGATTCATGTGCATTGTAATCATTCTCTAATACAAAAAAGAAAAAGAAAAATCCTGTTGGATCATGGAAGCATGCGACCTTAGAATCTAAAATATCAGGCCCTTGGAACTTTGACTATTGGGACTTCCTGGGACCTATCCAGTATTTATGTTGCTGGGGTCCTGGAACTGAGAATACAAAATTTCCCAGCTAGGGGATCAGTCCTGCCTCTAAAGGTCCAGATTTGGACCAAAAAGTTTAGAGACACTAGGAGATGTGGGATGGTTCATGGCAGATTGAAAGTAAGAACTTGAAAGAAATTTGAAATTCAGGATCATGTGCTGGATGGAACAGCAGAATCTGCAAGGGCCAAATAGTGAGGGCCTGGAGAAGAGAGAGGGGGAGATGTATGGTATCTGGGAAGGGACGTTTACAGAAACAGGAGGATGGGACCACACACACAGAGTGTCAGGCTTGGGAGTTGCCATGGAGACAAAAATGAGAGAGCTCTTCTTGCCCAGAGAAGAAGGGACCTCAGAACAGAGACAGCAAATGGGGCTAAAAAATCAGACCTTACAGTTTTTTCCTGGAAAACAGGATAAGCTATAGGTAGGGGTGGGAGGTGGTTCAGAGGACAGAAATCATCTGCTGGAAAGGGGCCTCCAGTGGAAAATCTCAACTCACAAGGTTTACTTTCATAGATATGCTGTGTGGGCCCAAATATTGGCTATTGTTTTTTGTTTTTTTTTTTACAAATTTCAAAACCATGAAAGCAAATTTTTTAAAAGGAGATCATTCACTTATTCCAATATAATTTTTATTAGGCATTGGTGATGTTTAAGAAAAACAAATAGACGAAATAACAAAACCAAACCAAAAAGGCCTTCAATATTCAACCAGACTTTTCATAAAATTTTACTGAGAGGTGCAGCTAGGTGGTGCAGTGGATAGAGCACTGGCCCTGGATTTGGGAGGACCTGAGTTCAAATCCAGCCTCGGACACTTGACACTTACTAGCTGTGTGACCCTGGCCAAGTTACTTAACCCCAATTCCCTCACAAAAAAAAAATTACTGAGGTTACTGTCAATTTTTTTGGCTAGCACACCCCCTCCGAAAAGCACAACTGCTGCACAGCTAAACAAATGCAGTTCCTTGTATTTCTGTTTTAGTCAAAACTGTTGTTTCTATTACTATTAATAAAATGACTATTGAAAAATTGTAAAAGGAAAACTTCATGGGAAATGTAAAGAGCTTATAAGAGAGTCGACTTCCTTTAGTAATCTTCATATTGGTAAGACCCATATGCATTAGAATAGGTAATTGGATTAATCAAAAATAAAAAGAATACCTTGACCCAGTTTAGCATTAGATGGCTTTACAACTCAAAGGGTCAAGTCTCTGATGGTCCCTAGAACACTAAAGGTTGAGGTTTCCAGGTCCCCTTCCTGGGGAAATGTTGGAAGTTCTTGTAAACGTGGATCCAGAATGACTGAATTAGGAGCTCAATCCTGCCTCTGAATGTACCCATCGAGGGGGAAACCTGAAGCCAGAATATGGGATCATGGAGGGCACTTAAAACCTAGAACATCTGACACTGATAGTAGTTCTACTCCAGAATCTAAGGTTTTTAGGCTATCAAATTTGGAATGTCAGAATGGAGAAACAGTATGAGAGAGAAAGTATGAGATGTTCTGAGGCTGAAAATGGAAATGATCCCAACAGTGAGATTTTAGTGCACAGAATGTAAGGCCTGAGAGTAGCCACAGAGAATAGAAAGAAAGAAGGAAGAGCCCATGGAAGAAGCTAAATCAGAGCAAGGAGAACTCTTAGAACATAAAACATTAAACCTGGAATGTCCTAAAAAGTTATTTACAAAAAATATAGGAGGGTGCTGAGAATATAAATCATGTTGTCTGCACAGGGGCTGAGAAAGGAAAATATCATTACTTCCAGGATTTATGATCACATATAGTCTTGGCTAAAATATTGGCCAGTGCTTTTACCGAAGTTAGAGCAAAGATGGCAGAGGAAAGGCAGTAAGAGCTCAGAGCTCCTGACGAAATCACTCCAAAAAACTCCAAGTAAAATATTGGTCAATTTGAAGAAAATTAAGATACAAGACAATCTTGGATTTTTCCTAGATTGCTCTTTTTATTCTGATGTCATTTATATTATGATTAAAGAAAATCTCCCATCTTTAAACACAATGGAAAAGGATATCATGAAAGTACCATCTAGCACAGAAATAAGTGCCACCTTTGAAAAGAACAATGAGGAACAGACTGTGAAGCCAGAATTCTTCAATAGGTCTTTGAGTAGGAACCTAGAATATTTGGCCTTGATGGGAATATCAAATCCTGAATAGATCATGTCTATGATCCTGAACAAGACAATCCTGGAATCCTGAGGTGGATGAGTCAGAAGGGTTATTTTTTTGTGTGTATGCATCATTTCTTGATTCCAATGTGTGAGCAGGCAAAATAAGCCTTGGGAGCCCTGAAGGAGTCGTGCCTCCCCCAGTGCAACTGCTCTACCCAAAACCGCCCCAGGCAAGTAAGCCTCAGGAGCCCAGGCCCTGCTCAGGGGGGAGGCACACGGGAGGCCTCAGGGACACTGGAGCTTCCTCCACCCAGCCCCCAGCTCGAAGAATGGCTAGCAAGGGGCTCTGCCTGCCTTGGGGGCTCCAACAAATTAGCTTGGCGTTTGTGGACAAGGTCACCCTGAGTTTCATCTGAGAGAGAAGGTTAATAAAAAGAGATGCAGAGAGACATAGGGGGCATTGCTATGGTGAAGTGAGGATCGCTATACAGAGAGAAGTTAGAAGAGGTGATGCTACAGAGGCAGGGGCTACAGGAATGGTATGGAGAGAGGGGTACACTACAGGAACACTACAGAGACAGTGAGAGGAAGAGTGAGATTGAAGGAGCTACAGTGAAGACTGAGAAAGGGGGCTGGCAGATGAAAATAGATGAGAGCTAGCGAGAAGGTAGAGACCTCGAGAGGTCAGTCAGTGGGAGAAGAAGCACAGGGGAGCTGGAGTGAAGGAGAAAGAGTGAAAGGGAAAGGACTGAAAGTTGTAGAGGACTGAAGGCAAACCAGTCCAAGTAAGTTGTGGCTGCAGCAGGGGCAGCAGCAGCCAGCATACCCTCAGGCGAGAGAAGAGCAGGTGACAGGAGAGAAAGTTAAATTGCAGTCAGGTTGTCTGTTTTTTGCTTTATCTTTAAATTTATTCTCAAAAATAAACCCTGTTTTGTAATAAAATTGAAAAACAGGCTTCCTAATCTTTTTCTTATCAATATGGGAGAAGCAATTGGGAATGTTTAAACAGCCCTTACAGACTGCCTTAGGCAGCTAATAGCCAACTACAGCTTTACCAGCTAATAGTCTATAGATTAGCCAGCCAGGCAGGAGTTCACAGATTAGGGCCCAGTTAAAATAAAATATTTTTACATTGAATGGAGACCACGGAAGGACTTACGTGTCAGTTATAATTTTTCATATAAGTATAGTTATAAAGTTTTTCAGATTAGCAGAGTTATTTTTTTTACAAATGGAATGTCTATTGGGATCATGAATATCTAAGAAATAGAAAAAAAAAGAAACTGAAAACCAAAGCAGGACTAGGCCGGAGAAAATGAGGGACATTTAGAGGACAAAGAGGAAATTCTCTGGAGAAATGGGATTTTTGAAGAGATGCTGTCATGTCTGGACAAGAGAAGGAGAGACTGAGTTGAAACTTTAGAAGAAGGGATATCTGGTCCAGCACAGAACCCCAAAGGTCAAAACTGGAGTGACCTCCAATTTTCCATATGCCATAGTGGTGAGCGATCTGAGAACCTACATAATCATCTGTGGACGGGGTCTTCAAATGCTAAATGTCTTAAAATCCAAGGCTTAGTTTAAATATATGCTGAGTGGGCAAAATAATGTCTAGCTGCAGGTAAATCACATGTAGCATGCTAAGGACTTCGAAGAGACACTCATTCATTTTAAAAACTTTGTATATGGTACGATTCATGTGTATGGTAATAATGATCCAATCAAAAAAAGGAAACAAAACATTCTTATGGAACATAAGATGGTCTGCCCTTAGAACCCAAAACATCAGCACCTTTAAACATTGACTATCAGTGTTGTCTAGGACATTACAACATCCTTCCCTGTTGCTAAGAGTACTGAAACTGAGATCACAGGGTTTCCTAATTAGGACTAGACCTGCCTTTGAAGTTCCAGATTTGCAGTGAAAAGCTTAGAGAGACTAATATAATAAAAGTGACAATTCTACCTAAATTTATTTACTTATTCAGTGCCATACCAATCAGACTACCTAAAAATTATTCTATAGAGCTAGAAAAGATAATAACAAGATTCATCTGGAAAAACAAAAGGTCAAGAATATCAAGGGCAATAATGAAAAAATGCACAGGAAGTTGGGTTAGCTGTACCAAATCTGAAGCTTTACTATAAAGCAGCAGTCATCAAAACTATCTGGTACTGGCTAAGAAATAGAGTGGAGGATCAATGGAATAGGCTAGGCACAGGAGACATAGTAGTAAATGACTTTAGTAATGTACTGTTTGATAAACCCAAAGACTCCAGATTCTGGGATAGGAACTCAGTATTTGACAAAAACTTCTGGAAAAACTGGAAGATAGTATGGCAGAAATTAGGCATAGACCAAAATCTTACAACTTATACTAAAATAAGGTCAAAATGGGTACATGATTTAGACAAAAAAGGTGATACCATAGGTAAACTAGGAGAGGAAGGAATAGTCTACCTTTCAGATCTTTGGAAAGGAGAACAGTTTATGACCAAACAAGAGTTAGAGAATATTATGAAACACAAAATGGATGATTTTGATTACACTAAATTAAAAAGGTTTTGTACAAACAGAAGCAATGCATCCAAAATTAGAAGGGAGGCAGAAAGCTGGGAAACAATTTTTATGGCCAGTACTTCTGATAAAGGTCTCATTTCTAAAATATATCAGGAACTAAATCAAATTTATATGAATCCAAGTCATTCCCCAATTGAGAAATGGTCAAAGGATATGAACAGGCAGTTTTCTGATGAAGAAACCAAAGCTATCTATTCCCATATGAAAAATGCTCTAAATCACTATTGATTAGAGAGATGCAAATTAAATCAACTCTGAGATACCACCTGAAACCTATCAGATTGGCTAATATGACAAAAAAGGAAAATAATAAATGTTGGAGAAGCTGTGGGAGAATTGGAACACTAATGCATTGCTGATGGAGCTGTGAACTGATCCAACCATTCTGGGGAGCAATTTAGAATTATGCCCAAAGGGCTATAAAGCAGTGCATACCCTTTACCCAGCAATACCACTATTGGTTCTTTTTTCCAGAGAGATCATAAAAAAGGGAAAAGGAGCCACATTTACAAAAATATTTATATCTGCTCTTTTTGTGGTGGCAAGGAATTGGAAATTGAGGGGATGCCCATCAATTGGGGAATGGCTGAACAAGTTGTGGTATATGAAAGTAATGGAATACTATTGTGCTGTAAGAAACGATAAGGAGGAGGAGTTCAGAGAAACCTGGAAGGACTTTCATGAAGTGATGATGAGTGAAATGAGCAGAAGCAGGAGAACACTGTACATAGTATCATCCACATTATGTGTTGATCAGCAATACAATGGTACAAGATAGTTCCAAATGACTCATGATGGAAAAGGCTCTCCAAATCCAGAAAAAAAAAGAACTGTGGAATATGGATGCAGATTGAACCATACTATTTCTTTTGGATTTGGTGTTGCTGTTTTTCTTTTTTGAGGTTTTTTTTTCCTTTTTGCTCTGATTCTTCTCTTATAACATGACTAATGCAGAAAGATGTTTAATGTTATTGTACATATATAACCTATATCAGATTACTTGCTGTCTTGGGGAGGGGAGGAGGTAGCAGAGGGAGGGAAACTAGAAATATTATAAAAACAAATGTTGAAAACTATCTCTACATGTAACTGGAAAATAATAAAATACTTTCACAACTAAAAGAAAAAAAAAGAAAAGCTTTAGAGAGACAATTAGATTTGAGATGGCTAATGAAACATTGAATTGACAAGCTTGAAAGAAATGTGGAATTCAAGATCATGAACTGCATGAGACAACAGAATCTGCAAGGCCAGAATTGTGAGAGCCTATAGAAGAGAGAGGGGAGATGTACAGGGGCTGTGAGGGACATTTTCTGACACAGGAGTATTTGGGCATGCAGAGTGTTAGGACTGGGAATTGCCATGGGGACAAAAATGAGAAAGCTAGCAGTGGCCAAAGAAGAAGGGAGCTCAGAGCAAAGAAACATTATATTTTCCTGCAAAACAGTATATTCTATTGTTGGGAGGGTTCAGAGAACAGAAATCTTCTACCTATTTTTTTTTTTTTGCAAGGCAATGAGTGTTAAGTGACTTGCCCAGAGTCACACAGCTAGTGAGTGTCAAGTGTCTGTGGCCATATTTGAACTCAGGTCCTCCTGAATCCAGGACCTGTGCTTTATCCACTGTGCCACCTAGCTGCCCCCCTACCTATTTATTGGCCATTTTTAACTCGTTTAAAAAAGTAAGGTAGAATTTCAGGTAGAATCATTCACATATTCCAACATAAGTTTATACGGCAACAGGTATGGATAAGAATAAAGAAACAAAAAACTATTATTTCCAGTTATAGGTAAAGGTAGTTTTCAACATTCATTTTCATAAGATTTAGAGCTCCAAATTTTTCTCCCTCTCTCCCTTTCCTCCCCCCTCCACAAGACATCAACCAATCTGATATAGGTTATATATGTACAATCCACAGTTACTCTTTTTTGTTAGTCTATATTCAATCAATATCAGTTCTTTTTCTGGAGGTGGAAAGGGCTTCATCATTAGCCCTTTGGGATTTTCTGGGATCATTGTATTGCTGAGAGTGGTTAAGTCATTCACAACTGCTCATAGAACAATACTGCTGTCACCGTGCACAACATCCTCCTGGTTCTGCTCACTTCACTATACATCAGTTAATATAAGTCTTTCCAGGTTTTTTTGAAATCATCCTGCTTGTCATTTCTTATATCAAAATAATATTCCATTACAATCATATAACACAGCTTGTTCAGTCAATCCCCAATTGAGGGACATTCCTTTGATTTGCAATTCTTAGCCACCAAAAAGAGTTGCTATAAATATTTTTTGTACATTTTTCCCTTTTCTCTTTTTCATAATTACTATTGTTAACTGTTTCCCTCCAGCCTATTCCCTTCCCCATGATATTTACTCTATCATCTATTTCCTTTCACCCTATCCCTCCTCAAAAGGGATTTGCTTCTGATTGTCCCCTCCCCCAATCTGCCCTCCCTTCTTTTGCCCTTCCCTCCTTATCCCCTTCCCCTCTTATTTTCCTGCAGGGTTAGATAGATTGCTCTACCCAATTGAATGTGTATGTTATTCCCTCCTTGAGCCAATTCTGATGAGTGCTAGGCTCATTTACTGCCCATCTTAAATAGATTACTACACCCTATTGGGTATATATGTTAATCCCTCCTAGAGCCAATTCTGATGAGATTAAGGTCTTTGAGCCTATTCTGATGAGCGTAAAGTTCATTTACTGCCCTGCTCCTCACCCATCTCTCCTGCCATTCCATAAGCCCTTTCCTGTTCCTTTCATGTGGGATTTCACCCCATTCTACCTCTCTCCTTCCCCCTCCCCCAGTGCATTCATCTCACCCCTCAATTTTGTCCTAAAGATGTCATCATGGGGCAGCTAGGTGACACAGTGGAAAAAGCACCCACCCTGGACCTAGGAGGACCCATTCCCAAATCTGGCTTCAGGCACAAGACACCTACCCACTGTACGACCCCAGGCTTATCACCCAACTCCAACCACCCCACAAAAAGAGATACACAAAAATAAATACTTTGCAGATACCATCACTTCATAATTCCCACCTGTGCCCTGTGTGTAAATTTATTTCTATCATCTTCCCTAATACTGAGAAAGTTCTTATGAGTTAGATGTATCATCTTCCCATGTAGGAATGTAAACAGTTTAACCTTTTAACATCCCTCTTAATTTCTTTTTCCTGTTTACCTTTTTATTTTTCTCTAGGGTCTTGTATTTGAAAGTCAAATTTTCCATTCAGTTCAGGTCTTTTCATCATGAATACCTGAAAGTCCTCTTTTTCATTGAAGTGCCATTTTTTCCTCTGAGAGATTATTTTGTTTTGCTGGATAGGTGATTCTTGGTTGTAATCCCAATTCCTTTGCCCTCTGGAAAATCATATTCCATGCCCTCCAATCATTTAATTTAGAAGTTGCTAGATCTTGTGCTATCCTGACTGGGGCTCCACAGTACTTGAATTCTTTCTTTTTAGCATCTTGCAATATTTGCTTCTTGACCTTGGAGCTCTGGAATTTGGCTATAATATTCCTGGAAGTTTTCCTTTTGGGATGTCTGTCTTTCAGGAAGTGATTGGTGGATTCTTTCAATTTCTATTTTACCTTCTGCTTCTAAAATATCAGGCCAATTTTCCCTGATAATTTCCTGGAAGATGATGTCTAAGCTCTTACCTTTATCATGGTTTTCAGCTAGTCCCAATAATTTCCAAATTATGTCTCCTGGATCTATTTTCCAGGTCAGCAGTTTTTTTTTCCAGAAGATATTTCACATTGCCTTCTATTTTTTATTCATTTGCATTTGCTTTATTGTGTCTTGGTTTCTCATAAAATCCCAAGCTTCCATTTGTTCAATCCTAATTCTTAGGCAATTATTTTTGTCAGAGAGCTTTTCCATTTGTTGATTTTTTTCTCCTGTCTTTTCTGCATCATCCTCATTTCTCTTTCCACATTTTCCTTCACCTTTCTTACTTTATCTCCAAAGTCCTTTTTGAGCACCTCTATGGCCTGAGAACAATTCATATTTTTCTTGGAAGCTTTAGATCTAGGGGCCCTGATGTTGCTATCCTCTTCTGAGGGTACACCTCAATCTTCCTTGTCAATAAAGAAGCTTCCTATGGTTAGGGATTTTCTCTGTCTGCTCATTCTACCTGTCTTTTACTTGACTTTTAACTCCTTCTTAATGTGGGATCCTGCTTCCAGGATATAATGTCCCAAGCTTCAGGGGATCCCAGGTGGTATGATTTTATGAGGGGCAGTTGCTTCACTTGCCTGGCCCTTTCTCTGGTTCCTAGATAACCCCAGGCCAACTTGCCAATCAACCAGACAGCAAAATTTTATGTGCTGTGGTTCCTAGCTCTGACAAGCCTGAACCCCTCCCCTACCTGGGCCACCACTGCTCAAGGTTTCTTTCTGGTTCCCCTCTGAGTTAGGACATCCAAATCCTCCCTTAGCTCCTGAATACACCCCCGTAGACTCCCCCTGGCCAGCCATTAAGTCATCTCACCAGACTGTGAGCTTAGATCCAAAAGATGCTGGCACTGCAGCTGATTCACAGGCTCTGGGGTAAGTTTCTCCAGCACAGCCTACCTGGGGCTGTATCTGTGTTGGTAAGAATATGGGGTTGGACTCCACTCTGAGCCCAGCTCTCCCTTCTGCCAAACTTTTGAGGTGTCTTTAGCTGGAAAATAACTTCAGCCATCTTTTTGTGGGTTCTGCTGCTCCTGAAGTTGTTTTCTGGCTGTGTTTGGATTTCTGGAGGGGTATAATTGTGTCAGGAAGTCTGAGCAGTTACTCTAGTATAGGACTCCTTAAACTTTTGCCACTTGCAACCCCTTTTCGCCTGAGAAATTTTTATGTGACCCTGGCTAGATAGGTGTGTGTGTGTGTGTGTGTGTGTGTGTGTGTGTGTGTGTGTGTGTGTGTGTGTGTTTATCATTGCTAGTTAAGAAACCTTTTACTGTTCCTAAATTTTATGCAATTCCTACATTGTTACATGACCCCATATGGGATTGTAAGCCACAGTTTAAGATGCTTTGACCTGCCACACTGCCTCCAAAAATCACAATGACTGCACAGCTAAAAATGCACTTCCAAGTATTTTTTTAGCAAAAAAAATTGTTTCTATTACTATTGTAGAAAATTAAATATGTTTAATCTGCCTGTCTCCTACAAAAAGTAACAGCAACAATAATAATAATAAACAGATCAGGGAAAATTAATTTTATAATATCTCCTACAATTTGTTTCCATACCTGTTGTCCTCCTATGAACAAAACAGATAAGAGAACATGATGTCTCCTACAGGAAGAACCAGATCAGAGACAGAAAAATCATAAATCAAATTTATTTTTGTCCCAAGAAGAATTCAACAGGATCGTGCGAGAGATTCCTTCCAAGGGAGCACAGTCTCCTTCTTTATAAGGGGTTTTAAGGTTTCATCGGTCACTGGTTACATAATAACTTCATTAGCATGATACAAATCAACCCAAAACAAATCCTACAAATTTATTTCAGTTCAATGATACAAATCAGTTCAACAGCTCAACTGAAAGCAGATGCTATGGTCAGATTATGTGGAAACAGGAAGGGTATTATCAAAGACAAGGAGGTGTAGATAGTTGATCAGGAGAACAATTACATCTAGTTACTTTCTTTTGTTTGTTTGTTTGTTTGTTTTTTTAATTTTTGCAGGGCAATGAGGGTTAAGTGACTTGCCCAGGGTCACACAGCTAGTTAAGTGTCATGTGTCTGAGGCTGGATTTGAACTCCGGTACTCCTGAATCCAAGGCCAGTGCTTTATCCACTGCAGCGCCACCTAGCTGCCCCTAGTTACTTTCTTTTGGAAGAAGATAATGAATAAGCATTTCAAAGGGGCAATTAAGATTGTTTATTCTCTTGGAGAAAGTAAATATGGACTGCCTGGCTTCAGTTTGAAGTCTTTGAGCAAAAGGCATTTGGCTCCTATTAATCTAGGGTCTCATAAAATCCATTTGGAAAATAATGCATCCCCATCAAATCTAGGTGGAGCCATACATTCATATTAACACTATCACATAAATGACTATCAGGAAATTACTGTCAGAAAAAACATTCTGTGAACTATAAAGAAATAATAAGAAAGGAGACTTCTATTTCAAAATCATGAGATTATTAAGACCCATGTACATTGTAATCATGATCAAATTCATCAAATACAAAAAGGGTCCCTTCACACCATTGAGCAGGATATGCCTTTAGAACACCAAATATCATGTTTTGGATAGTCCTTAGATTACTAAAGACTGAGGTTTCCAGGTACCCTTCATGGGGGAAAGTTGGAGGCTATTAACATGAATCCAGAATATCTGAGCTAGGAATCAATCCTTCCTCTGAATGTGTCAAAAGAGAGGGGGAAGGGGGCAGCTAGGTGGTGCAGTGGATAAAGCACTGGCCCTGGATCCAGGAGTACCTGAGTTCAAATCTGGCCTCAGACACTTTACACTTACTAGCTGTGTGACCCTGGGCAAGTCACTTAACCCCCATGGCCCTGCCAAAAAAAAAAAAAAAGAGGGGGAACTGAAGCCAGAACATGTGAACAGAGAGGGTACATAGGAGCTAGAATATCTAACACTGATTGACATTTCTAATCCAGAACGGGGGGTTGGAGGTGGACATGTTTCAAAATCAAGATATTTGTAATGCTCCTGTACATTGTAATCATAATATTATTAATTTTTTAAAATGTTTTTACTTTTAAAATTTCACAACTTGCAAGTTCCTTAGAACCCTGAATATCTAGGCTTCTAGTTATCTTTCATGGAGTTATATTGGAGGTGGCTGGGAGCTTACGCTGGAGGTTTTCCCTCACAGTCAGTTTCTGCTTCTCCAAGTCCCAAATTTGAATGGAAAAGTGAAGCCAAAGGATTAGATTGGGGAAGACCCATCGATAGAACTTAGAATGTCTGAACTAGAAGCAAACATTGACTCCAGAATCCTGAAGCAGATGAGCAGTAGAAGTTGAAAGTCAATGTGTGGATTTACTAGAACAGAGAGAAGGAGTTTTTCAAAGGCTGATCAAGGAAATGGTCTGCAGCTGTGGGCTTTAACCACACATAATGACAAGATTTGGAATAGCCATGGAGAGAATGAGGGAGGTAGGAAAACACTGAGAATCAGGGATATGAGAGAGAGAGAGAGAAAGAGAGAGAGAGAGAGAGAGAGAGAGAGAGAGAGAGAGAGAGAGAGAGAGAGAGAGAGAGAGAGAGAGAGAGAGAGAGAGAGAGAGGTGAGCTCTTATAACAAAGGTCCAAATTTGGGGGGTTCTAGAAACCACTTTATAGGAAAGCTAGGAGGGCTCTAAGAACATCAATCATCTGCTCTACAATGGGCCTTAGAGTGCAAAATCTCACAATGCCAAGGATTCATTTTCATCTCCAGTCTTAGTCCATTGGACAGCAAGGAGATCAAAACAGTTAATACTGAAAGAAATTAATTCAGGCCATTCACTGAAAGGCCAAATACTGAAGGTAAAGCTTCAATATGAGAACTTTGGGTTCTTGACCTGAGACTGGCTTTATTTTAAGACAGAACCCTTATCTCAATAAACATATTTTATGGGGGCAGCTAGGTGGCATAGAGGATAAAGCACCAGCCCTGGATTCAGGAGTACCTGAGTTCAAATCCGGCCTCAGACACTTAACACTTACTAGCTGTGTGACCCTGGGCAAGTCACTTAACCCTCATTGCCCTTAAAAAAAATAAAATAAACATATTTTATTTTAGCTTGGAGACTTTGGTCTTTTCTTCGTCTAACACTATGACTTAGACATTTTTGCAACACAAAAAAGAAGAGACAATGGTTAGTTTTAAAACTATGTAAGTGGTAAGATTCATGTGCATTGTAACAAAGATCCAATAAAAATAAACAAGAAAGAGGCAGCTAGGTGGCGCAGTGGATAAAGCACCGGCCCTGGATTCAGGAGTTCCTGAGTTCAAATCCGGCCTCAGACACTTGACACTTACTAGCTGTGTGACCCTGGGCAAGTCACTTAACCCCCATTGCCCCGCAAAAAATAAATAAATAAAAATAAAAATAAACAAGAAAAATTCTTGTGGATCCTAGGAGAGTCCAGCTTGAGAAGCTAAACCATCAGCCCCTTGGAACACTGACCATTGGGGATTCCTGGGACCTATCCAGGATCTATGTTGCTGGGGTCCTGGAGCTAAGAATACAGAGTTTCCTAGCTAGAGGATAAGCCCAGCTTCTAAAGGTCCAGATGTGGAGTGACATTTAGAGAGACTAGGAGATGCAGAATGGCTCATGGCACATAGAAAGTAGGAGACTGAAGGAAATTTGCAATTCAGCATCATGAGCTGGAGGAAACTGACGCATCTGCACAACCAGAAATATAAGGGTCTAGAGAAGAGAGAGGGGGAGATGTACGGGGTCTGGGAAGGGACATTTTCAGAAACTACAGGATTTCAGCACACACCGAGAGGCAGGCCTGAGATTTGCCATGGAGACAAAAATGAGATTGCTAGCAGTGTCTGTAGAAGAGGGGACCTTAAAGCAAAGAGAGCCCTTTGGGCAGAAAAGGTCAGATCTTGCAGTGTCCTGGAAAACAGTGGATACTACAGGTTGGAGGGTTCAGAGAACAGAAATCACTGTCTGGGGAAGGGGCCTCACAACAGAAAATATTCCAAGTTACAGTCATTTCTTTTCATACATATAGTTTGGTGCCCAAATATTGGCCATTTTTTAAATTTATTTGAACAATACGGTGGTCAATTTTCCTTAGGAGATCATTCACATATTCCAATATAATTTCAATAAAGCACAAGTAATCAATAAGTAAAAACAAAAAAAGACACTAAAACCAAACCAAAAAGCCCTTCTGTCTTCTACCAGACTTTGTAAAGAAGTTAGTGAGATCACTGACAATTTTTTGGCTAGCCAATCCCCCACCCAAAACACATTCCCTGCACAGCTAAACAAATGCAGTTCCATATTTTTCTTTCCTTAGTAAAGACAATTGTGGCTATTATTATTAATAAAATTATTACTGGGAAATTTTAAAAAGAAATAACTGTATAAAGTCTCAAGAGTTTATGAGTAGACTTCTATTTCCAAATCATTATATTGGTAAGACACATGTACATTATAATCATAAGAGAATCACAAATAAAAATAACACAGATGCAATTTATCATGATATGGCTTTGGAAGCAAAATTGTCATATCTTGAATGGTTTTGAGAACACTAAAGGTGTAGGCTTCCAGGTCTCCTTCATGTAGGAATGTTGGAAGTTGTTGATAACATGGATACAGTAGGTCTGAGCTAGGAGTTCAGTCCTGCCTTTGAAAGTACCCATAGGGAGGGGAAACTGAAACCAGAATATGGGATCAAGGAGGGTTCTTAGAAACTAGAACATCTGACATTCATGGATATTTATAATCCAGAATCTTTGGGGTTTTTAGGCTATAAAATATTGGATGTCAGTATCAAGAGACAGAAAAAGTGGTAGATTTGGTACAGTGGATAGAGCAGAAGCCCTGGAATCAGGAGGACCCAAGCTCAAATGTGGTCTTAGACACATACTACCTGTGTAACCCTGGACAGGTCATTTAAACTTAATTGCCTCAAAAAGAAAGTGGTAGATGTTCAGAGGCTGAAAATGCAAATTAACCAAATGGAGGGATTTTAGTCCACTCATTGTCAGGCTTGAGAGTAGCCATGGAGAAGAGAAGGAGAGAAATAGGAGCCCATGGAAAAAGCTAGATCAGAGCAAGGAGAGCTCTCAGAACATAAAAGGTCAGACCTAGAATATCCTAAAAATGTCCATATATCAAACATGGGAGGGTCCTGAGAACAGAAATCATACAGTCTGAAAGGGGCCTTAGAAAGGAAAATATTAATTCCAGAAGTTATGGTCGATCATGGATACTTTTAGCTAAAGCACTGGCCAGTTTGAAGGAAATTAAGAAAGAAAGCATTTTTGTATTTTTTTTATAGATTAGTCTTTTATTCTGATTTAAGAAAACCTCACATCTTTAAACACTGCAAAACGATATCATAAAAGCACTATTTTTAAACTAGCCTCCTTACCCCTAAAAAACCCTACACAACTCTAAAAACCCACACATCAAAATAAATGCAATTCCATGCCCTTCCTTCTTCAATAAAGACTGCTATTCATAGTATTGTTCATTTTAATAAATGTAGGGGGTTTTTTTCCCTACAAAAACACACACACACACATACACAATAAAACAACAACAGGTGGGACATAATGAGGACTGATAAGTTCCAAGACTTATGTTTGAAAATCCACACATTGAAAATAAACCTCTACATTGTAATAATAATGGTATCAATTTGTAAAACTTAAACATCCTTATAGATCATTGGAGGCTGTATTCTTAGAACCCAATATGTCAAGAATTAGAAGGACCCAAGAACATTGAATGTCTGGGCTTCCACTTACCTTTCAAGGAGGTGTGTAGGAGGTGGATGAAAGCTTAGACTACAGAATTTTCTTGTCCAGGGTCGATTCCTCCTTCTGGAGATCCTGATTTTGAAGGAAAAGAGAAGCCAATGTTATCACTGAGGAAAACACATAGAACTTAGAATATCTGAGCTAAAATGAAATAATTGACCCCGAATCCTGAAGCAGATGAGGTATATAGAAGCTGAAAACTCAATGTTGGGACTTATTAGAACAGAGAGAGAGAAGGAGTTGTTCTGGGGCCAATTAAGGAAATGGTCAGAAGCAGTGGAATTTGACCATGCAGAACTAGAGATGTACTTGTAGATTGAGAGGGAGGGATAGTAGAGAGAGAGGAGATATCTTAGAATACCAAAGGTCAGAACTTGGAATGCCCAAGAAACCACTATATGGAAGAACTGGGAGGGCTCTAAGAACATCATTCATCTGCTCTGGAATAGGCCTTGCAGTGGAAAATCTCACCCAGATCAAGGACTGATTTTCTTCTTTAGTCTTAGTCCATCATAAGTCAAGGAAACCAAATCAGGAAATACTGAAAAAATAATTCAGGCTATTCACTGGAAGGCCAAATACTGTAACTGAAAATTCAGTACTTTGGCCACATGATGAGAAGATGGGACTCATATGAAAAGGCCCTGATATTGGGAAAGACTGAAGGCAAAAGCAGATGGCAGAGGAAGAGATGGATTGATAGTGATATGGAAGCAAAAAACATGTTGGACAGACTTTGAGGGAGACTGGAGGACAGAAGGGAAAGGCCTAGCATGATATATATAGTTCATGGGAGCATGAAGAGTTGGACATGACTGAATGACTGAGTAGCACCAATATTCTTAGTGGGCCCAAATAAAGGGCATTTCTATTTAATTTAAACCATAAGAAAGTAGAATTCTCATGTGAGATCATTCAGTTTTTCAATGAAAATTATATTATGCATCTGTGTTGAAAAAAGTAACAAATATTTAAAAACAAAAACATACTGAGGGGCAGCTAGATGGTGCAGTGGTTAAAGCACCGGCCCTGGACTCAGGAGTACCTGAGTTCAAATCCGGCCTCAGACACTTGACATTTACTAGCTGTGTGACCGTGGGCAAGTCACTTAACCCCCGTTGCCTAAAAAAAGACAAAAAAAAAAACATACTGAAAAAACTACCATTCATTTTAGTGAGATGACTGTGTATTTTTTGGCTCAGTCCCCCATCAAAACATACAAATTGCAAAAAGCTTGGACACCAGAACTGGTGTAATTGCATATATTCTTTCTTTAGTAAAGACTGCTATTTCTGTTACTATTAATAAACATGGATCTTCAGCAATTTGGGGGGTAAAAATAGATGTTCAGTATAGGGAGCTTTTTAGGAAGAAGACCTTGCTGGAACATATTAAAAACCAATATATAATGATAATAATCCAATCAACAAAATTAAAAATAACTTGAATAAAGTTACCATAATATGGCTTTAGAACCAAAAATGTCATGTCTTTAATATTCTCTAGAACATTAAATATTTAGGCTTCCAGATACCTTTCACGGGGGAATATTGTAAGTAGTTGAGGGCAGAGTTAAAAATTTTCTGAGCTACCTTTTAAAAACAGCCTCTGAATACAGCAATGGGGAGTAGTAGAAAGTGAATCCTAAATAGATATCATGGAGGACACTGGAACTCAGACTGTGTGAGTTTGAGGGATAAACCTAATCCAGAATCCCGAGCTTGATTTGGCTGGGAAATCTCTAATGTCATTGTTCAGAGGGATTAGAAGTGGAAGAGTGGGAGATATTCAGGAGCTGAGAATGGACAGTATCAGAAACAGGAGAGGTTTAGCACATGGCCTGGTGTAGCCATAAGGAAGAGAAGGAAGGAGGTAGGACAGCACTTTGAAGGAGGGCTATCAGAGCAGAGAGTGCCCTGAGACTCCAAAGGGCAGACCTTGGAATATCCTGAAATCACCATGTTTGATGGCTGGGCAATTTCAGAGAACAGAAATTATAGCCTCTGAATGGGCCTAAGAAGGGAAAATACCCTCAATCTCAAATATATATTCTCTGATGTATTTTACTTGGCTGAAATGTTGACCTGTTGCTCATTATTGGAGGAAAAAAAGAACAAGGTAGATTATTTTGATCAAACCAAACAAATTCAATTTTAATTTTGTGGATGCATTGTTGATCCCCAAATAAACAGATCTGACATCCTTAATCCACAGATTATCTACTGAAAATACTCTTTTCTAGCCACCAAAAAGAACCCACAAAACCCAAATATTTATAGAGGAAAAACCAGTGCAATTTTCTACAATTGCTTCATTGAGAAAGATAGTTACTGGCATTAGTAATAACAGCATAGAATATTAAGTGGTTTTGGCCATTAAAACATGGTGTTATTTAACATGGGTATAGAAAAGGAAAAGACAACTGGTTGAAAAACGGTCTATGGAAAAGACTCAAGTGTGTTGTTCAAATAAAACAATAAAAGAAACTAGCAAAAAAAAACAGATCTTGAGAGGGTGATCCTTTAAACTTGAGAATCTCTTATCTATGAATTTCCTTAGAAAACAGAATGCTTGGGCTTCCAGGTACGGTGAAAGTAGACAAGTTGGTGGTAGGCTAGAAGTTAAAACTGTGAGAAAAATAATGGGATTCTAGGGAACCCAGAGAACCTTGCTTGACCTTTCTTAAGGCCAGCCCAGAGTCAGGAGAATTTTTTTTGGTGAGGCAATTGGGGTTAAGTGATTTGCCTAGGGTCACACAGCTAGTAAGTGTCAAGTGTCTGAGGCCGGATTTGAACTCAAGTCCTCCTGAATCCAGGGCAGGTGCTCTATCCACTGTGCCACCTAGCTGCCCCTGAGTCAGTAGAATTTTAAAGAAAATGTAGTTGGAACTTGGACTGTGAATACAGACAACTAGATATTAAAACCACACCTACCTAAAAGCCCTTCCCCTCAAAGGGTCTGTACTCTGTACTCTGACCTCAGCACGTACTGCTCATGGACCACCCTCAAGTCCAGTAAACTAATAGCTTGGAATGATGCTAGCCAATTAGCATTGAGCAGTGTAGAAGGGCCACCTCTCCTCAGAACTTGCAGGGAGCTTATGCTCTTGCTCGCTCTCTTGGCCTTGGCATGCTGGAGAGAGCAGAGACACTTTTACTATCTCTCCCCTCTGAACTTTCTTAGCTACATGCTCTATCTGTACTAATATTTAATATGCTTTAATAAATGCTTCATGCCCCAAACTGGTGCTATAGCCTCTAATTTCTAAGTAACAATATATTAGAAACCCCAGATAAATTCCCTAAAACTTGGGACAGAGATAGGTACTCCCATAAACTTTTTTTTATTCTTTTTATTTTTGCAGGACAATTGGGGTTAAGTAACTTGCCCAGGGTCACACAGCTAGTAAGTGTTAAGCGTCTGAGGTCGGATTTGAACTCAGGTCCTCCTGAATCCAGGGCTGGTGCCCTATCCACTGTACTACCTAGCTGCCCCTAAATGATTTCTCACATTCTTTTTTTTTTTTTGCAGGGCAATGAGGGTTAAGTGACTTGCCCAGCGTCACACAGCTAGTAAGTGTCAAGTGTTTGAGGCTGGATTTGAACTCAGGTCCTCCTGAATCCAGGGCCAGTGCTTTATCCACTGTACCACCCAGCTGCCTCTCCATAAATTTTTAAACAACACAGATCACATTATTTCCCAGCATGGAAACAAGTACCACCTTTGAATAGAATAATTACAAATAGGTTGTAAAGCCAGAATTCTTGAACAGTTCTTTGACTTAGAACCTGGAATACCCAAGCTTGATGTAAATATACAATCTTCAATATATTCAATATATTGTGACAATGCAGGAAACCTGAGCTGGAGGAGTTAAATGGTTGATTGTTTCTGCATACAACATTACTTGATTCCAATGGAATGCCTAAGGGGCATCAGTGCAGTCTAAGAAAAACAAAGAAACTCAAAAGCAAACCAGGACAAGTCCTGAAATAATGGAAAATGTTCAAATGCTAAACATGAAAATTCTCTGAAAAATGGGACTGGAGAATGGACCCTTTCAGGTCTAGGAAGAGACCTGGAGAAAAGGAGAGATTTAGGAGAACCTCTAGAAGAAAGTATTCAGATGTCTAGCAGAAAACACCAAAGGTCAGGACTGACTGGAGTAGCCTGCAATTTTCCATAAGCCTTAGTCATGAGGGCTCCGAGAACCTACATGATCAAGTGTGGAATGGGCCTTCAAATGCAAAATGTCCTCAATGCCAAGGCTTACTTTAAATATATTCTGAGTGGGCAAGGTAAATAATGAGTAGCATGCTAAGGACTTAGAAGAGACACTGCTTAGTTTTGCCAATTTGGACGTGGTGAGATTCTTGTGCACTGCAATAATTCTCTAAGAGAAAAAGACAAGTCCTTATGGATCCTAGGATGGTCTGGCCTGAGAAATCAAAATATCTGCCCCTTGGAACACGAACTTCTCAGGGGCTTCCTGGGGCCTTTCCAGGATCTATGCTGCTTGGTTCCAAGTGCAGAGAATACAGTTTCCCAGCTAGGAGATCAGTCCTGCCTCTGAAGATTCAGATTTGGAGTGAAAAGTTTAGTGAGACTGAGATGTGGGATGGCCCATGGCACATAGAAAGTAGGAGCTTGAAAGAAATGTGGAATTAGGGATCATGAGCAGGATGAGACAGCAGAATCTGCAAGGCCTGAATTGTGAAGGCCTAGAGAAGGGGGAGGGGGAGAACTACAGGTTCTAGGAAGGGACATTTTCAGAAAGAAAAGGATTTGAGGATTCACAGAGTGTCAGGCCTGGGAGTTGCCATGAAAAATGAAAAATGAGAGAGTTCTCAGTGTACAGGGAAGAGGGGACCTCAGAGCAAAGAGAGCCTTCTGGGTAGCAAAGGTCAGATCTTCAGTGTCCTGGAAAACAGCACATGCTGCAGGGAGGAGAGTTCAGAGACTTGAAATCATCTGCTGGGCAAGGGGCCTAAAAGTAGAAAATCTCACAACTCGGAAGGATTTCTTCTCTCTCTCTCTCTCTCTCTCTCTCTCTCTCTCTCTCTCTCTCTCTCTCTCTCTCACACACACACACACACACACACACACACACACACACACACACACACACTCTGTGCTGGCCCGATATTGGCCATTTTTCCTAATTTAAAAAATAAGGATGTAGATTTTTTTCATACGGGCATTTAGAATTTCTATGTATTAATCATTTATTTCAATTTACTTTATACTCCTCCCTTTTTGAAACTCAAAAATACTCACATCTTCCACCACACATCCAAAACGTTTGAAGAAATGAATGATAATTTCTGGCTAGTTAAGGAATCCACAGACAAGGTACTAAACCAGCAACGTGAAAAAATGCAATTCCATGAAGATCCTTTCTTGATAAAGACTGCCAGTGATATTATTACTATTGATAATGAACAGAGAATATTTTGGTGGGGTTTTTTGTTGTTGTTGGGTTTTTTTGGTGGGGCAATGAGGGTTAAATGACTTGCCCAGGGTCACACAGCTAGTACATGTCAAGTGTCTGAGGCTGGATTTGAACTCAGGTCCTCCTGGATCCAGGGCCAGTGCTTTATCTACTGTACCATCTAGCTGCCCCCATACATAGAATATTTTTGAACAAAAAAATCCCTAGGTATTAATTCCTGAAGTCTAATAAGAGACAAAATGACTATAATAATTATCTAATAATAAAATAAAAAGACAAATCCTTACATACCACCTTGGCCTTAGAATTCCAAGTATCAGTTCTATCTGAGCCCACTGGTACTCTTACTGTCAGGGCTGCATATGAGACCTTTCATAAATACATGCTGGCAGTGGATAAAGGGGGAAGTAAGTAACAGAGTGGATAAAGCACCGGCCCTGGAGTCAGGAGGACCTGAGTTCAAATCTGGCCTCAGACACTTGCCACTTATTAGCTATGCGACCCTGGGCAAGTCACTTAACCCCCATTGCCCTGCCCCTCCCCAAAAAAATATATGTTGGAGGGGCCCTGGAGCTGAGAATACAGATTATCCAATCTAGTAGATAAGTCCTGCCTCTGGCACGTCCAGATTTTGAGGGAAAAAGCTGAGAACAAATATTAGATCACTGATGGCTTATGCAACACAGAAAGTAGGAAAGTAGCAGCTTGAGGAAATCTGGAATTCAGGATCATGAGCTGGATGAAACTAGAGAATCGGCAAGGCCAGAATTGTGAGGGACTAGAGAAGAGAGAGGGGAGATGCATGGAGTCAAGGAAGGGACGTTTTCAGAAATACGAGAATTTGAGCACACAGAGAGTCAGGTCTGGGAGTTGCCATGCAGTTGAAACAGAGAGAGCTAGCAGTGCCCATAGAAGAAGGGACTTCAGAGCAAAGAGAGCCCTTAGGAAAGCAAAGGTCTGATGTTGCAGTGTCCTGGAAAACAGCATATGCTGCAGGTGGGAGGGTTCAGAGAACAGAAATCATCTGCTAGGAGGAAAATCTCACAACTCATAAGGCTTTATTTTCATATAAATATAGTGAGGGCCTAAATACTGGCCATTTTTAATAATTTTACATATAAGGAGGTAGATTTTTCATGGATCATTCAAATATTCTAATAAAATATTTCTTGTGCATCAGGCATATAAGAAAAACAAACGGGGAAAGTAAAAACAATAAGTATAAAGACGACAACAAAAACCCCTCTATCTTCAACCACCCTTTTGAAAGCTCTCAATGA
This sequence comes from Dromiciops gliroides, assembly GCF_019393635.1. Lineage (NCBI taxonomy): Eukaryota > Metazoa > Chordata > Mammalia > Microbiotheria > Microbiotheriidae > Dromiciops > Dromiciops gliroides. Next base: position 29,527,505 of record NC_057867.1, on the reverse strand, counting down.
GATTAAAGTCAATATTTTGTCTAGCCAAAAAAAATTTTTAAAAACATCCTGAAAACTACAACATCTAGGCATGTAAATAAATGCTGTTTGATGTATTTCTTTTCTTTAGTAAAGACTGCTATTGTTATTACTATGAATAAAAATGAATTATCAAGCAATTTTTTACAATGAAACAAGGTTTCACTATAGAGAGCATATTAGACAAAGGATTCTATTTTCAAGTAACTATGAATAACACAAATGGACACCATAATAATAAACTATATAATAAAAATTTAAAATAATATCTTGCCCCAATTTAGCATGAAACTGCTTTAGAAGCAAAAATATCATTTCTTCAACGTTCCTTAGAAGGGTATAAGTTCAGCAGGATGCTATCAGAGAAACCTGGAAAGACTTACATGACCTGATACAAAGTGAAATGTACTGTATACAAAATAATAGCAATATTAAAAGATGATCTGCTGTGAATAACTTAGTTATTTTCAGCAATGTAATGATCCAAGATAACACTGAAGTCCATCTACAGAGAAAGAACTTATGGTATCTGAATACATATTGAAGCATAATTTTTTATTAGTTCCTTTTTCTAAGGTTTTTTTGTCTGTTTTCTTTTACAGCCTGACTATTGTGGAAATGTTTTGCATGACTACACATCTATAACTGATACTGAATTGTGTGAGTTCTTAAGGGGGTGGTGGGGAGGGAGGGAAGAAGAGAATTTGGAACACAAAGTTTTAAAAATGGATGTTAATATTTGTTTTTACATATAATTTGGGAAAAATAAAATTCTAAATAAGATTTTTTTAAAAAGCTTAGCCTTCCAGGGACCTTTCTTCTGGGAATACTGGAAGGAGTTGAGAGCAGAGCTGCATGATATCTGACCTAGGCGTTTCAAAATGCCTATGGATGTTCTAATGGAGAGTGAGAAACTGAAGCCAGAATAGGTGATCATGGAGGGCACTGGAACCTAGCCAATATGGGCTTGACAGAAACTTTGTATCCAGAACCCTGAGCTTGATTTGTTTCTGGAATCTCTAATGTCATTGTTTAGAGAGACCAGGAGTGGAAAAGTGGGAGATGTTCAATAGCTGAGAATAGAAATTGTGAGAAATAGGAAGGTAGCACATAGCCTCATATAGCCATGGTGAAGAGAATGAAGGAGGCTTGAGAGCACTTTGAAGAAAGGACATCAGCAAGAGCACCCCAAGACTCCAAAGGGCAGATTCTCTAAGTCCTGAAAAACACCATGTTTGATTCTTGGGTGAGCTTGAAGAAAAGTAGCTAGGTGGTGCAGTGGATGGAGCACTGACCCTGAAGTTGGGAGGACCTGAGTTCAGATCTCACCTCAGACACTAGCTGTATGACCCTGAGCAAGTCACTTAACCCCAAAGGCCTTAAACATCCAGGGCCATATCCAGTCTTCCTGATAAGACATCATGCCACTGAAGCGAGATGGCTCTGGAGGAGAGAGTGAGGCTGGTGGCTTTCCAAAGCCCTTTCTCACTTAAATCCAATTCACAGCAAGTCATGACATCTGTCATGGTCCTCTTTGAGAATGACAGACAAACAACAATGATCTCAGAGAAGATAAATGCTTAGCTCTGAATGGTGCAGAGAATAGAAATTAGCATAAATGTATTCTCAGATGTATACTTCTTTGGCCCAAATTTTGATCTGTTGTAGGTCATTTAAAACACAAAAACAAGGTAGATTTCTCAAATGTGATCAAACAGAAATTCAAGTTGCATTTGGAGGATATATTGGTGATGCCCAAAATAAACAGATCTGACACCCTTAACCACAGAAACTGAAGGGTACGGTGAAAATACTTTCTATTTTATAGTCAGCTAAAAGAATTCACAAAACCCAAATGTCTGTAAAGGAAAAAACCAGTGTAATCCTCTGCAATTGCTTCATTGGGAAAGAAGCTATTGGTATTAGTATTTTTTGTTTGGTTGGTTTTTGGTTTTTGGTTTTTTTGGTGAGGCAATTGGGGTTAAGTGACTTTCCCAGGGTCACACAGCTAGTAATTGTTAAGTGTCTGAGGCCGGATTTGAACTCAGGTCCTCCTGAATGCAGGGCCAGTGCTCTATCCACTGCGCCACCTAGCTGCCCACTATATTGGTATTAGTATTAATGATACTGAATATACAGTAGTTTGGGCCATTCAAATGTTACTATGCAACATGGACTTGGAAAAAGAGAACACTACTGTTTGGATTTCAATCTATGGGTAACACTCAAGTGTGTTGTTCAAATAAAACTATAAAAGACACTAGCAAAATAATTACCTTGGGAGGGTATTCCTTCAGATGTGGGAAACGCCTCTGGGGAGTCCCTTAGAATAATGAATATCTAGGCTTCTAGATATGCTAAAAGCAGGCAAGTTGGTGGTGGGCTAGAACATAGAACAAAATATTTTCCATCATGGAAGTAAGTCCTACCTTTGAATAGAACAGTTAGGAATAGATAGTAGAAGCCTTCAACAGGTCTTCAACTTGAAACTTAGAATACCTGTGTTTGATGGACATACAGAATGCTGAAAAGAGTGTGACAATAATCCTGAAGTAGACAATCGTGAAATCCTGAGTTGGATGAAAGAGAGGGTTGATTTTTTTTTTTGTCAATCATTTCTTGATTCCATTAGAATGCCTATGGAGCTCTAAGAAAACTAATTAATGTTAATAAGAATGTATGGATCACCTAGATTTGAGGGAGCTGCCTTATTACCTAAAAGGATTTGATGAAACCCTGGATTAATAGGAGCAAAATGCCCTTTAATTAAACTTCAAACTAAACTCAGATAGTTAGCGGATAAGTCCCTATTTACTTTTCCCCCTAAAGAGTAAATAGATCTTATTGTTCTCCTTACCAAATATCTAGGCATCCTTGTCCTTGGTAAATCCTTCCTGTTTCTTTAAATTGCCTGTTATAGTATTTGCTTTAGGTTAATTTGTATCATGCTAATGAAACTGATGTTCCCCTGTAACCAGTGAGCCAAGAAAATTTATATAGCCTTAGAAATAGGGAGTCTAGGGGGCAGCTATGTGGCGCAGTGGATAAAGCACCGGCCCTGGATTCAGGAGTACCTGAGTTCAAATCTGACCTTAGACACTTGACTAGCTGTGTGACCCTGGGCAAGTCACTTAACCCCCATAGCCCCGCAAAAAAAAAAAAAAAAGAAAAAAAGAAAAAAAAAGAAATAGGGAGTCTAGGACCTCCTTCTTTGGAAGAGGTCTCTGCATGAAACATGTTCTTGGGACAAATAAACTGGTACTATGTTTTTCCTGTCTGTCTCTGATCTGGCTTTTCCTCTATGAGAATAATTTCTCAGATCTGATTTGGTTTTGTCCTGTAATAGTTATTATGTTCTCTGATCTGTCTTTTTTCTATAGGAGACAGGCAATAAAAAACAATTTTTGACACTGTGCGTGTATATATATACATACATATATACATACATACACACAAACCAGCATTAGTACTAAGGCAGTGGGAGATGTTCAGAGGCTAAAGAGGAAAATTCACTGAAGAAATGGGATTGGAGAAGAGACATGTTCAAGTCTATGAGAACCCATGGAGAAGAGGCGAGTTTCCTAGAGTCTCTGAAAGAAGAGATACTGATACCCAAGAGGGAACACCCAAGGTCAGGACTGGAGTGACCTATAGTTTTCCATATGCCCTGGCTGTGCGGGCTCTGAGAACCTACATGATCTGGTGTGGAATGGGCCTTGACATACAAATTCAAGGCTTATTCACTTAACCCAAATTGCCTTGCCAAAAAAAAAAAAAAAGAATGAAAGAAATTCAAGGCTTATTTTAATAAATTCTGAAAGGGCAAAATTATTTTCTAATTACAGGTAAATAATGTGTAAAATGGAAAGAACTTAGAGAGACACTGGTTAGTTTTTAAAGTTCGCATATGGTAAGATTCATGTGCATTGCAATAATTCTCTAATACAAAAAGAAAAAGAAAAGTCCTTTTGGATCATGGAAGCATCTGGCCTTAGAATCTAAAATATCAGGCCCTTGGAACTTTGACTATTGGTGTTTCCTGGGACCTACCCAGGATCTATGTTGCTGGGGTCCTGGAGCTGAGAATACAAAATTTCCCAGCTAGAGGATCAGTCTTGCCTCTGAAGGTCCAGGATTGGAGCAAAAAGTTTAGAGAGGCTCATATGTGGAATGGCTCATGGCACATTGAAAGTAAGAACTTAAAGGAAAATTGAAATTCAAGATCATATGCTGGATGAGACAGCGGAATCTGCCATTTCAGAATTGTGAGCGCCTAGAGAAGGGGGAGAGGGGATGGATGGGGTCTGGGAAGGGACATTTTCAGAAACAGGAGGATGGGAGCACACACAGAGTGTCAGGCCTGGGAGTTTCCATGGAGACAAAAATGAGAGAGCCAGAAGTGACTGAAATCATCTGCAAGGCAAGGGGACTCCCAAGTGGAAAAATCTCACAATGCATAAGGATTTATTTTCATATGTATGTGTACACACGAACATATACATATAAAGGTGTATATACATATGTATGCATCCATACATTTCATATATGAATACGTGTGTATATATGTGTATTAGCTCATTTTTTTAAATAAGAAAATCGATTTTTCACTGGAGATCATTCATTTATCCCGATATAATTATTATCGGTTAGCTGTGATATATAAGAAAAATTTAAAAAAATTAAAAAACTAAGAGAAAACCAAACCAAAAAGCCCTTCTATCTTAAACCAGTCTTTTCAAAGAATTTAGTGAGATATTTTGGCTGGCAAACACTCTTCCCCCTGCAGACCAAATTCCTGCACAGCTGAATAATTGCAGTTCCATTTTTTTTTCTTTAGTAAAGATTCTTGTTTCTATAACTATTAACAAAAATGACTGTTGAGAATTACTTTAGAGGAAAACATCATGTGAAGTCGAAATAGCTGATAAGAAAGGCGACCTTCCATTCAAATGATCACTCTGCTAAGACTCACATACATTGTAATCATAATCAAATAAATAAAAAATAACACCTTGACTCAATTTAGGAACCCAAAATGTCCTGTCTCAGATGGTCCTTAGGACATCTGACACTGATTGGCAATTCTCATCTACAATCTGGGCACTTTTTATCCTGACAAATTTGCAATGTCAATATTTGGGACTAGAACAGAGAAAGTGGGAGATGTGGCCCAGTGGGTTGAGCATCTGTCCTGGAATCAGGAGGACTGGAGTTCAAATGCAGCCTCAGGCATTTACAAACTGTGTGACTCAGGGCAAGTCACTTAATCCTGATTGGCTCCAATAAAAAAAGTGGAAGATATTCAGAGGCTAAAATTCAATTCATGAAAACAGTGGGATTTTAGTTCACAGAATGTCAGGCCTGAGAGGAGCCAAGACAAAGACAATGACAGAAGTAGGAGCATGTGGAAGAAGCTAGTCCAAAGTCAGGAAAGCTCTTAGAAAATAAAAAGGTCAGACCTGGAGTGTCCTAAAACCTTCCATATACCTAATATGGGACGGTCCTGAGAACAGGAATCATGTGGGCTGGAAGAGGGCTTAGAATTGAAAAAAAAATTAATTCCAGGATTTATGATCATATATACTCTTGGTAAAATATATATATATGTGTGTGTGTGTGTGTGTGTGTGTGTGTGTGTGTATGAAATCCAATTTGAAAAAAATTGAGAATTTTAAATTTTAGATTTTTTTTTTTGAGAACAGACATGTTAGGTCTAGGAAGAGCTATGGAGAAGAAATTGAGGAGAGTCTCTAAAGGAAAGAATACAGATATCCAGGAGAGACCACCAAAGGTCAGGAATGACAGGAATGACCCCCAATTCTCCATAAGCTATAGCTCTGAGGACCTGCGTGATGGGCTGTGGAATGGGCCTTCAAATGCCAAATGTCCTTAATTTCAGGGGATACTTTAAATATAATCATATTGGGGATAAAAATTTTCCAGTTGCAGGTAAGAAAGAAGTAGCATTCTAAGGGCTTGGAAAACACAGTGGTTAGTTTTGTAAACTTGGATGTGGTGAGATTACTGCTCACTGTAATAATTGTCTAAGAAAAAAGAAAGTCAAGTCCTTATGGGTGGTCAGGGTTGAGAAATCAAGATATCTGCCCCTTGGAACATTGACTTCACAGGGGCTTCCTGGGGCCATTCCAGGGTCTCTGTTCCTCAGTTCCCCCAACTGAGATTACAGTTTCCCAGCAAGGTGATCAGTCCTGTCTCTGAACGTCCAGGTTTGGAGTGAAAAGCTTAGTGAGACTGAGATGTGGGATGGCCCATAGCACCTAGAAAGTAGGAGCTTGAAAGAAATGTGAAATTCAGGATCATGAGCTGGATGAGAGAGCAGAATCTGCAAGGCCTGAATTGTGAAGGAGAGGTGGAGATGTACGGAGTCTGGGAAAGGACATTTTCAGAAAAAGGATTTGCTTAATCACAGAGTGTCAGGCCTGGGAGTTACCATGGAGATGAAAATGAGAGAGCTGTCAGTACCCATAGAAGAGGGGACCTCAGAGTAAAGAGAACAAATGGAACTGAAAAAGTCAGACCTGAAAGTTTTTCCTGGAAAACAGGATAAGCTATCGGTGGGAGTGGGGGGTTCAGAGGACAAAAGTCCTCTGCTGGAAAGGGCCTCCAGTGGAAAATCTTGACTCACAAGGTCTATTTTCATAGATATACTGTGTGGGCCCAAATATTAGCTATTTTTTTACCCATTTCAAAACCACGAAAGTAGATTTTTCAGAGGAGGTTATTCAGTTATTCCAATATAATTTTTATTAGGCACTGGTGATGCTTAAGGAAAAAAAACAGAGGAAATAACAAAACAAAACCAAAAAGCCCTTCAAACTTCAACCAGACTTTTCACAAAATATTACTGAGATTACTGTCAAGTTTTTGGCTAGCACACCCCCTCCAAAAAGCACAACTGCCACACAGCTAAACAAATGCAGTTCCATATTTTTTTTTTAGCAAAAACTGCTGTATCCATTACTATTAATAAAAATGACTATTGAGAAATTGTAAATAGAAAACTTCACCTGAAATGTAAAGAGATTATAAGGGATTCGACTTCCTTTAGTAATTTTAAAAAGAAGGTAGATTTTTTTTTAATTCTTTTTTTTTTTGTGGGGCAATGGGGGTTAAGTGACTTGCCCAGGGTCACACAGCTAGTAAGTGTCAAGTGTCCGAGGCCGGATTTGAACTCAGGTACTCCTGAATCCAGGGCCAGTGCTTTATCCACTGTGCTATCTAGCTGCCCCCAAGAAGGTAGATTTTTAATAGGAAATCATTCACTTATTCTAACATATTTTATATGGCAATAGGTACGGATAATAAAAACAAATAAACTAAAAGAAAACACCAGACTTTTCAAAGAATTCAGTGAGAATACTGTTAATTTGTTGGCTATCACAGGGCTTCTTAAACTTTTGCCACTCCCGACCCTTATTCACCTTAGAAATTTTTATGAGACCCTGGTTAGAGTGGTGTGTGTGTGTGTGTGTGTGTGTGTGTGTGTGTGTGTGTCTCTGTGTGTGTGTGTGTGTGTCTGTGTCTGTGTCTGTGTGTGCTGATCATTGCATGTTCAAAAACCATTTACTATTTCTAAATTTTTCACAATACCCACATTGTTACATGGCCCCATATGTGATTGTAACCCACAGTTTAAGCAGCATTGAGCTAGCACTCTGCCTAAAAAAATCACGATGACTGAACAGCTAAAAAGTGCAGCTCCAAGTATTTATTTAGTAAAAAAATATTTTCCTATAATTATTAAAATAAATGACTTTCAAGAAATTTTTGTAAGAAAAACATTGTGCGAAGTGTAAAGAAATGATAAGAAAGGTGACTTCTATTTTGAAATCATTAGATTGTTAAGACCCATTTCAGAAAATTATAGACCAATTTCCCTAATGAATATCAATGCAAAAATCTTTTTAAAAATTAGCAAGGAGATTACAGCAATTAATCACCAGGATAATACAGTATGACCAGGTGGGATTTCCACCAGGAATTCAGGACTGGTTCAACCTATCAACATAATCAACCACATCAATAATGAAACTAACCGAAATCATATTATCTCAATAGATGCAGAGAAAGATTTTGACAAAATACAGCTCCCATTCCTAATAAAAACACCAGAGAACATAGAATAGGTGGAACTTTCCTTAAAATAATAAGCAGCTAAATATAATAAGCTAAAAATAATAAGCACCTAAAACCATCAGCAAACATTATATGTAATGGGGATAATTTAGAGGCATTCCCAATAAAATTAGGGGTGAAAGAGAGATGTCCATTATCACCCCTATTACTTAATATTGTGCTAGAAATGTTAACTTTAGCAATCAGAGAAGAAAAAGCAATGAAAGGAATTAGGCAATGAGTAAACTATCACTCTTTGCAAATGATATGATGTTATATGTAGAGAATCCCAGAGAATCAACTAAAAAACTACTTGAAACAATTAACTTTAGCAAAGTTACAGCATATATATAAAGTCACATTAATCATCAGCATTTCTATACATGACCAACAAAACTCAGAAGAAAGAAATAGAAAGATAAATTCCATTTAAAGTTACTGTAGAAAATATAAAATAGGGGCGGCTAGGTGGCGCAGTGGATAAAGCACTGGCCCTGAATTCAGGAGTACCTGAGTTCAAATCCGGCCTCAGACACTTGATACTTACTAGCTGTGTGACCCTGGGCAAGTCACTTAACCCCCATTGCCCCGCAAAAAAAAAAATACTTGAGAGTTTCCCTGCCAAGACAAACCCAGGAACTCTATGAACCCAACTACAAAACACTTTTCACACAAATAAAATCAGATCTAAATAATTGGAAAAATATCAATTACTCATGGATGAGCCTAGCTAATATAATAAAAATGACAATTCTGCCTAAATTAATTTACTTATTCAGTGCCATACCAATCAGACTACCTAAAAATTATTTTGTAGAGCTAGAAAACAATAATAACAAATTTCAACTGAAAGAACAAAAGGTCAAGAATATCAAGGGAAATAATGAAAAAAAATTCACAAGGAGGTGAGCTAGCTACACCAAATCTATTTGGTGCTGGGAGGGCAGAGCCAAGATGGCGGAGAGAAGCCAGCAAGTTTCCTGAGGTCTCCTTGGTTCCCTCAAAAAGAACATTAAATCAAGCCTCTAAATGGATTCTGAAACTACAGAACCTACAAAAAGACAGAGAGACACAATCTTTCAAGCTGAGATAATTTAGAAGACTTCAGGAAAAGTCGGTCTCACTGGGGCAAAAGGGGAGCTCAGCGCACCTCAGCTCAGCAAGGTGTGGAGGGGGTCTGGGCAAGTCAGCAGTAAGCTCTAAGCCACAGCTGAGCCATGAGATTTGACTATGCAGAATGGGAGATGAAGCAGTTGATTGAGAAGGAAGGATATTAGAGAGAGAGGAGATATCTTAGAACATCAAAGGTCAGAACTTGGAATGCCCAAGAAACCACTGTATGAAAAACTGGGAGGGCTCCAAGAACATCATTCATCTGCTCTGGAATAGGCCTTGCAGTGGAAAATCTCACCCAGGTCAAGAACTGATTTTCTTCTTTAGTCTTAGTCCATCATAAGTCAAGGAAACCAAATCAGGAAATACTGAAAAAATAATTCAGGCTATTCACTGGAAGGCCAAATACTGTAACTGAAAATTCAGTACTTTGGCCACATGATGAGAAGATGGGACTCATATGAAAAGGCCCTGATATTGGGAAAGATTGAAGGCAAAAGCAGATGGCAGAGGAAGAGATGGATTGATAGCAAAAAACATGTTGGACAGACTTTGAGGAAGATTGGAGGACAGAAGGGAAAGGCCTAGCATGATATATATATATATATATATATATATATATATATATATATATATTTTAAACTGTAAGAAGGTAGACTTTTCACATGAGATCATTCAGTTTTTCAATGTAAATTATATTATGCATCTGTGTTGCAAAACATAAACAAAAAGCAACAAATATTTACAAACAAAAACATATTGAAATAAACCAGCATTAATTTTGGTGAGATGACTGTATATTTTTTTGGCTAGGCCCACCCATCAAAATACAGAAATCCCCAAAAACTTGGACACCAGAACTGGTGCAGTTGCATATATTATTTCTTTAGTAAAGAATGGCGTTTCTTTTCTTTTCTTTCTTTTCTTTTTTTTTTTTGGTGAAGCAATTGGTGGTAAGTGACTTGCCCAGGGTCACACAGCTAGTAAGTGTCAAGTGTCTGAGGCTGGATTTGAACTCAGGTATTCCTGAATCCCGGTTCGGTTCTTTATCCATTGCACTAGCTGACCCTGTTTCCTTTATTACTAATAAACATGGATCTTCAGCAATTTGGGAGGTGGGGAGAAGCAGATGTTAAGTATGGAAAGCTTTTTAGGAAGACTCCTTTTTGGAACATATCATTAACACCCAATGTATAATAATAATAATCCAATTAATAAAATTAAAAATAACTTGAATCAAGTTATCATGATATGGCTTTAGAACCAAAAATATCATGTCTTTGACATTCCCTACAACACTAAAAATTTGGGCTTCAGGACAGAGTTACAGACTTTTCTGAGCTAGCTATTAAAAACAGCCTCTGAATATTGTAATGGGGAGTGGAAAGTGGAGCTTGAATAGATATGGAGGACAATGGAAATCAGACTGTATGAGTTTGAGGGATAAACTGAATCCAGAATCTTGAGCTTGATTTGGCTGGGAAATCTCTAATGTAACATTGTTCAGAGGGACTAGAAGTGGGAGAGTGGGAGATATTCAGGAGCTGAGAATGGACAGTGTCAGAAACAGGAGAGGTTTAGCACATGGCCTGGTGCAGCCATAAGGAAGGAGATAGGACAGCACTTTGAAGGAGGCCTATCAGAGCAGAGAGTGCCCTGAGACTCCAAAGGGCAGACCTTAGAATGTCCTGAAATCACCATGTTTGATGGCTAGGCAATTTCAGATAACAGAAATTATAGCCTCTGAATGGGCCTAGGAAGGGAAAATACCCTCAATCTTCTTCAACACTTTTCTTGTGGGGCAATGAGGGTTAAGTGACTTGCCCAGGGTCACACAGCTAGTAAGTGTCAAGTGTCTGAGGCTGGATTCGAACTCAGGTCCTCCTGAATCCAGGGCTGGTAACCTTATCCACTGCACCACCTAGCTGCTCACCCTCAATATCAAAGATGCATTCTCAGATGTATTTTTACTATGCTCAAATATTGACCTGTTGTTCATCATTGGAAAAAAAAAAAGAACAAGGTAGATTGTTCTTATCAGAGCAAACATAAATTCTGGTTTAATTTTGTGGATACACTGGCAATCCCAGAAATAAACAGATCGGACATCCTTAACCACAGAGTATCAAGGGACTAGTAAAAATGCTATTTTCTAGCCTCGCAAAAGAACCCACAAAACCCAAATATCAATAGAGGAAAAACCAATTCAATTCTCCACAATTGCTTCCTTGAGAACAATTGTTACTGGCATTAGTATTAATAATATAGATTATTCAGTGGTTTTGGCCATTAAAACATGGCGTTATGTAACATGGATTAAGTAAAGGAAAAGATGACTGGTTGGAAAACAGTCTATGGAAAAGACTCAAGTGTGTTGTTCAAATAAAACGATAACAGAAACTAGCAAAACAAACAAACAAACATCTTGAGAGGGTGGTCCTTTAGATACGAGAATCTATTATCTGTGAATTTCCTTAAAAAATGAAATGCCTGGGCTTCCAGGTAACATGAAAATAGGCAAGATGGTGGTAGGCTTAGAGCTTAGAACACAGCATGGAAGCAAGTCCCACCTTTGTATAGGATAATTACAAATAGGTTGTGAAGCTAGAATTCTTGAACCGTTCTTGCTTGTGTCTTTTGTTTGGGGGGGGGGTGAGGCAATTGGGGTTAAGTGACTTGCCCAGGGTCACACAGCTAGTAATTGTTAAATGTCAGGCCGGATTTGAACTCAGGTCCTCCTGAATCCAGGGTCGGTGCTCTATACACTGCACCACCTAGCTGCCCCCTTTTGGAACCTAGAATATCCAAGCTTGATGGAAATATACAATCCTCAATATATTGTGACAATATTTCTTGCACTAGACAATCGTGGAATCCTGACCTGGCTGAGTTAAAAGGTTGATTTTTTTCTTTGTAACACATTTCTTGATTCCAATGGAATGCCTATGAGGTATCAGTGCAGTATAAGAAAAACAAGCAAAGAAACTCAAAAGCAAACCAGGACAAGTCCTGAGATAATGGAAAAATGTTCAAATGTTAAAGAGAAAAAATCTCTGAAAAATGGGGTTGGAGAATGGACACTTCATGGAGGAGAGGAGTGCTTGAGGAGAACATCTAGAAGAAGGTATACAGATATCTAGGAGAGAACATCAAAGGTCAGGACCGACTGGAGTGACCTCCAATTTTCCATAAGACATAGCGGTGAGGGCTCTGAGGGCCTACATGATGTGCTGTGGAATGGGCCTTCAAATGCTAAATGCTCTTAATTTCAAGGGATCCTTTAAATATATTCATGGTGGAAAAATTACTTTCCAGTTGAAGGTAAGTAATGAGTAGCATGCTAAGGACTTAGAAGAGACAATGGTTAATTTTGTAAATTTGGATGTGGTAAGATTCCTGTGCACTGTAATAATTCTCTAAGAAAAAAGGGGGCAGCTAGGTGGCACAATGGATAAAGCACTGACCCTGGATTCAGGAAGACCTGAGTTCAAATCTAGCCTCAGACACTTGACATTTACTAGCTGTGTGACTCTTGGAAAGTCACTTAACCCTCATTGCCCTTCAAAAAAAAGAAAAAGAAAAAAGAAAAAGACAAGTCCTTATGGATCCTAGCATGGTCTGGCCTGAGAAATCAAAATATCTGCCCCTTGGACCATGGACTTCTCAGGGGCTTCCTGGGGCCTTTCCAGGATCTATGCTGTTTGATTCCCAGAGCAGAGAATACAGTTTCCCAGCTAGGGGATCAGTCCTGCCTCTGAAGATTCAGATTTGGAGTGAAAGGATTAGTGAGACTGAGATGTGGGATGGCCCATAGCACCTAGAAAGTAGGAGCTTGAAAGAAATGTGGAATTCAGGATCATGAGCAGGATGAGACAGCAGAATCTGCAAGGCCTGAATTGTGAAGGCCTAGAGAAGAGGGAGGGAGTACGGAGTCTGGGAAGGGACATTTTCAGAAAGAGAAGGATTTGAGTAATCACAGAGTGTGAGGCCTGGGAGTTGCCATGGAGATGAAAATGAGAGAGTTGGCAGTGCCCATACAAGAGGGGACCTCAGAAAAAATAGAGCAAATGGGGTTAAAAAAGTTGAACCTTATGATTTTTCCTGGAAAGCAGGAGTTCACAGAACAGAAATCATCTGGTGGAAAGGGGCCTCACACAGAAATCTCAATTCACAAGGTTTTATTTTCATAGATATACATACTGTGTGGGTCCAAATATTGGCTATTATTTTTTACCAATTTCAAAACCATGAAAGTAGATTTTTCAGAGGAGATTATTCACTTATTCCAATATAATTTTTGTTAGGCAATGGTGACGTTTAAGATAAGCAAATAGAAGAAATAAAAAAATAAAAAAACAAAAAAGTCCTTCAATCTTCAACCAGACTTTTCACAAAATTTTACTGAGATTACTGTCAATTTTTTGGCTAGCACACCCCCTCCAAAAAGCACAACTGCTGCACAGCTAAACAAATGCAGTTCCATGTATTTCTTTTTTAGTAAAAACTGCTGTTTCTATTACTATTAATAAAAATGACTATTGAGAAATTGTAAACAGAAAACTTCACCTGAAATGTAAAGAGCTTATAAGGGAGTCGACTTCCTTTAGCAATTGTATTTGTTTTTGTTTGTTTGTTTGTTTGTTTTTTTGGTGAGGCAATTGGGGTTAAGTGACTTGCCCAAGGTCACACAGCCAGTAAGTCTCAAGTGTCTGAGCCCGGATTTGAACTCAGGTCCTCCTGACTCCAGGGCCGGTGCTCTATCCACTGTGCCACCTAGCTGCCCCCCTTTAGCAATTTTAAAAAGAAAGTAGATTTTTAGTAGGAAATCATTCACTTATTCCCAAATATTTTTATAGGGCAATAGTTGTGGATAATAAAAACAAATAAAGAAACTAAAAGAAAACAGAACCAAAAAAGCCTTTTATCTTCCACCAGATTTTTCAAAGAATTTGGTGAGATTACTGTCAATTTGTTGGCTATCGCAGAGCTTCTTAAACTTTTGCCAATCTGGACCCTTTTTTGCCTAAGAAATTTTTATGTGACCCTGACTAGAGTAGTGTGTGTGTGTGTGTGTGTGTGTGTGTGTGTGTGTGTGTGTATTCTGATTATTTCATGTTCAAAAACCTCTTACTTACGATTGCTAAATTTTTCAAAATGCCCACATTGTTATATGACCCCATATATGATTGTAACCCACAGTTTATGAAGCTTTGAGCTAGCACACTACCTCCAAACATCACAATGACAGCACAGCTAAAAAAAATGCAGGTCCAAGTATTTCTTTCTTTAGTAAAAAATTTTTTTGTATCATGCTAATGAAACTGATGTTACCCTATAACCAGTGAGCAATGAAACTTTATATATCCTTAGAGGGAGTCTGGAAGTTCCTTCTTTGGAAGGGGTCTCTGCATGAATCATGCTTGCTTGTTCTTGGGACAAATAAACTGGCACTATGTTTTTCCTGTCTGTCTCTGATCTGGTTTTTTCCTGTAGGAGACATTATGTTCTGATATGGTTGTTGTTTTTCTGTAGGAGACAGACAATAAAAAACAATTTTTGAAACTCTGTGTGTGTGTGTGTGTGTGTGTGTGTGTGTGTGTGTGTATAAACTAGCATTAGTACTAAGAAATAAGACGTTCAGAGGCTAAAGTGAAAAATTCTTTGAAGAAATGGGATTGGAGAAGAGACACATTCAAGTCAGGACTCAAGTGTCCTCCAGTTTTCTTTTGGCCCTAGCTGTGAGGGCTCCGAGAACCTACAGGATCTGATGTAGAAAGGACCTTCACGTGCAAAAGTCCTGAAATTCAAGGCTTATTTCAATAAATTCTAAAAGGGCAAAATTACTTTCTAGTTGCGGGTAAATAATGTGTAGCATGGAAAAAACTTAGAGAGACACTGGTTAGTTTTTAAAGTTTGCATATGGTAAGATGCATGTGCATTGCAATAATTCTCTAATACAAAGAGAAAAAGAAAAGTCCTTTTGGATCATGGAAGCATCTGGCCTTAGAATCTAAAATATCAGGCCCTTGGAACCTTGACTATCATGGCTTCTTGCTACCTATCCAGCATCTATGTTGCTGGGGTCCTGGAGCTGAGAATACAAAATTTCCCAGGTAGGGGATCAGTCCTGCCTCTGAAGGTCCAGGATTGGAGCAAAAAGTTTAGAGAGGCTCATATGTGGGATGGCTCATGGCACATTGAAAGTAAGAACTTAAAGGAAAATTGAAATTCAGGAACATGTGCTGGATGAGACAACGGAATTTGCCATTTCAGAATTGTGAGGGCCTAGAGAAGAGGGGGATGTATGGGGTCTGGGAAGGGACATTTTCAGAAACAGGAGGATGGGAGCATACACAGAGTGTCAGGCCTGGGAGTTTCCATGGAGACAAAAATGAGAGAGCCAGCAGTGATACAGAAATCATCTGCTAGGCAAGGGGACTCCCAAGCGGAAAAATCTCACAATGCACAAGTATTTATTTTCATCTAAGTGTGCACACACATGTATATAAATATATAAGTATACAATTCATATATGAATACATGTATTTTATATATGTGTGTATGTATTAGCTCATTTTAAAAATAAGAAAGTAGATTTTTATTGGAGATCATTCATTTATTTCAATATAATTTTTATTGGTCAGCTGTGATGTATAAGAAAAATAAACAAAAAAAAACAAACAAGAAAAACAAAACAAAAAGTCCTTTTATCTTCAACCAGTCTTGTTAAAGAATTTAGTAAGATTTTTTTGGCTGGCAAACACTCTTCCCCCTGCAGACCAAATTCCTGCACAGCTGAATAATTGCAGTTCCATGTTTTTTCTTTAGTAAAGATTCTTGTTTCTATAACTATTAACAAAAATGACTGTTGAGAATTACTTTAGAGGAAAACATCATGTGAAGTCGAAATAGCTGATAAGAAAGGCGACCTTCCATTCAAATGATCACTCTGCTAAGACTCACATACATTGTAATCATAATCAAATAAATAAAAAATAACACCTTGACTCAATTTAGGAACCCAAAATGTCCTGTCTCAGATGGTCCTTAGGACATCTGACACTGATTGGCAATTCTCATCTACAATCTGGGCACTTTTTATCCTGACAAATTTGCAATGTCAATATTTGGGACTAGAACAGAGAAAGTGGGAGATGTGGCCCAGTGGGTTGAGCATCTGTCCTGGAATCAGGAGGACTGGAGTTCAAATGCAGCCTCAGGCATTTACAAACTGTGTGACTCAGGGCAAGTCACTTAATCCTGATTGGCCCCAATAAAAAAAGTGGAAGATATTCAGAGGCCAAGATTCAATTCATGAAAACAGTGGGATTTTAGTTCACAGAATGTCAGGCCTGAGAGGAGCCAAGACAAAGACAATGACAGAAGTAGGAGCATGTGGAAGAAGCTAGTCCAAAGTCAGGAAAGCTCTTAGAAAATAAAAAAGGTCAGACCTGGAGTGTCCTAAAACTTTCCATATACTTAACATGGGAGGGTCCTGAGAACAGGAATCATGTGGGCTGGAAGAGGGCTTAGAATTGAAAAAAAAATTAATTCCAGGATTTATGATCATATATACTCTTGGTAAAATATATATGTATATGTGTGTGTGTGTGTTTATGTGTGTGTGTATGAAATCCAATTTGAAAAAAAATGAGAATTTTAAATTTTAGATTTTTTTTTGAGAACACACATGTTAGGTCTGGGAAGAGCTATGGAGAAGAGAGATTGAGGAAAGTGTCTAAAAGAAAGAATACAGATACCCAGGAGAAAACACCAAAGGTCAGGACTGGAGTGACCTCCAATTTCCCATAAACCATAGGTCTGAGGGCTCTGAGGACCTGCATGATGTGCTGTGGAATGGGCCTTCAAATGCCAAATGTCCTTAATTTCAGGGGATACTTTAAATATAATCATATTGTGGAAAAATACTTTCCAGTTGCAGGTAAGTAAGGAGTAGCATGCTAAGGACCTAGAAGAGACAGTGGTTAGTTTTGTAAACTTGGATGTGGTGAGATTCCTGTGCACTATAATAATTCTCTAAGAAAAAAAGAAAAAGAAAAATCTTTGTGGATCATAGGATGGTCAGGGTTGAGAAATCAAGATATCTGCCCCTTGGAACACTGACTTCTCAGGGGCTTTCTGGGGCCTTTACCAGATCTATGTTGCTTGGTTCCTAGAGCTGAGAATAGTTTCCCCAGATAGGGGAACAGTCCTGCCTCTGAAGGTCAAAGTTTGGAGTGAAAAGCTTAGTTAGACTGAGATGTGGGATGGCTCATGGCACCTAGAAAGTAGGAGCCTGAAAGAAATGTGGAATTCAGGATCATGAGCAGGATGAGACAGCAGAATCTGCAAGGCCTGAATTGTGAAGGCCTAGAGAAGAGAGAGGGGGAGAAGTACGGAGTCTGGGAAGGGACATTTTCAGAAAGAGAAGGATTTGAGTAATCACAGCGTATCAGGCCTGGGTGTTGCCATGGAGACGAAAGAGAGTTGATAGTACCCATACAAGAGGGGACCTCAGAGCTAAGAGAGCAAACGGGGCTGAAAAAGTCAGACCTTAAAGTTTTTCCTGGAAAACAGGTTAAGTTATAGGTGGGATTGGGGGGTTCAGAGGACAAAAATCATCTGCTGGAAAGGGCCTCCAGTGGAAAATCTCAACTCACAAGGCTTACTTTCATAGATATACTATGTGGGCCCAAATATTGGCTTTTTTTTTTTTTTACCAATTTCAAACCATGAAAGTAGATTTTTCAGAGGAAATTATTCATGTATCCCAATATAATTTTTATTAGGCACTGGTAATGTTTAAGAAAAACAAATAGAGGAACTAACAAAACCAAACCAAAAAGCCCTTCAATCTTCAACCAGACTTTTCATAAAATTTTACAGAGATTAATGTCAATTTTTTGGCTAGCACATCCCCTCCGAAAAGCATAACTGCTGCACAGCTAAACAAATGCAGTTCCATCTATTTATTTTTTAGTAAAAATTGCTATTTCTATTGCTATTAATAAACATGCATATTGAAAAACTGTAAAAAGAGAACTTCATGTAAAATATAAAGTGTTTATAAGAGTCGACTTCCTTTAGTATATTGGTAAGAATCATATGCATTAGAATGCTAATTGACTTAATCAAAAATAAAAAGAATACCTTGATCCAGTTTAGCATGAGATGGCTTTAAAACTCAAAGGGTCAAGTCTCTGATGGTCCCTAGAACACTAAAGGTTGAGGTTTCCAGGTCCCCTTCCTGGGGAAATGTTGGAAGTTCTTGTAAACGTGGATCCAGAATGACTGAATTAGGAGCTCAATCCTGCCTCTGAATGTACCCATCGAGGGGGAAACCTGAAGCCAGAATATGGGATCATGGAGGGCACTTAAAACCTAGAACATCTTACACTGATAGTAGTTCTACTCCAGAATCTAAGGTTTTTAGGCTATCAAATTTGGAATGTCAGAATGGAGAAACAGTATGAGAGAGAAAGTATGAGATGTTCTGAGGCTGAAAATGGAAATGATCCCAACAGTGAGATTTTAGTGCACAGAATGTAAGGCCTGAGAGTAGCCACAGAGAATAGAAAGAAAGGAGGAGCCCATGGAAGAAGCTAGATCAGAGCAAGGAGAGCTCTTAGAGCATAAAACATTAAACCTGGAATGTCCTAAAAAGTTATTTACAAAAAAATATGGTAGGGTGCTGAGAACCTAAATCATGTTGTCTGCACAGGGGCTGAGTAAGGAAAATATCATTACTTCCAGGATTTATGATCACATATAGTCTTGGCTAAAATATTGGCCAGTGCTTTTACCGAAGTTAGAGCAAAGATGGCAGAAGAAAGGCAGTAAGTGTTTGGAGCTCCTGACACAATAACTCCAAAAACTCCAAATAAAATATTGGCCAGTTTGAAGGAAATTAAGACACAAGACAATTTTGGATTTTTCCTAGATTGCTCCTTTTATTCTGATGTAATTTATATAATGATGAAAGAAAATCTCACATCATTAAACACAATGAAAAAAGATATCATGAAAGTACCATTTAGCACAGAAATAAGCGCCACCTTTGAAAAGAACAATGAGGAACAGACTGTGAAGCCAGAATTCTTCAATAGGTCTTTGAGTAGGAACCTAGAATATTTGGCCTTGATGGAAATATCTAACCCTGAATAGTTCATGACTATGATCCTGCACTAGACAATCCTGGAATCCTGAGCTGGGTCTTTTTTTTGTGTGCATCATTTCTTGATTCCAATGGAATGTCTATTGGGATCAGGACTGTCTAAGAAATAGAACAAAAAGAAATTGAAAACCAAACTAGGACGAGAAAATGAGGGACGTTCAGAAGCTAAAGAGGAAATGCTCTGGAGAAATGGGATTTTTGAAGAGACGCTGTCAGGTCTGGGCAGAACCACTGACAAGAGGACAGACTGAGTTGAGGATATCTGATGTACGACAGAACCCCAAAGGTCAAAACTGGGGTGCCCTCCAATTTTCCATATGCCATAGTGGTGAGGGTTCTGAGAACCTTCATAATCATCTGTAGAATGGGCCTTCGAATGCTAAATGTCTTAAAATCCAAGGCTTCTTTTTTTGTGAGGCAATTGGGGTTAAGTGACTGTCCCAGGGTCACACAGCTAGTAAGTGGCAAGTGTCTGAGGTCGGATTTGAACTCAGGTCCTCGTGAATACAGGGCCGGTGCTCTATCCACTGTGCCACCTGGCTGCCCCCCCAAGGCTTCTTTTAAATATATGCTGAGTGGGCAAAAATAATGTTCAGTTGCAGGTAAATCATGTGTAGCATGCTAAGGACTTAGAAGAGACACTCGTGCATTTTAAAACTTGGTATGTAGTAAGATTCATGTGTATGGTAATAATGATCCAATCAAAAAAAAGAAACAAAGCATTCTTATGGAACATAAGATAGTCCACCCTTAGAACCCCAAATTTCAGCACCTTAAAACATTGACTGTCAGTGCTACCTGGGACATTACAATGTCCCTCCCTGTTGCTAAGAGTACTGAAACTGAGAGCACAGGGTTTCCTAACTAGAGGACTAGACCTGCCTCTGAAGGTCCAGATTTGCAGTAAAAAGCTTAGAGAGACTATTAGATTTGAGATGGCTAATGAAATATAGAATGGACAAGCTTGAAACAAATGTAGAA
This sequence comes from Dromiciops gliroides, assembly GCF_019393635.1. Lineage (NCBI taxonomy): Eukaryota > Metazoa > Chordata > Mammalia > Microbiotheria > Microbiotheriidae > Dromiciops > Dromiciops gliroides. Next base: position 29,507,083 of record NC_057867.1, on the reverse strand, counting down.
TTCAGGATCATGAACTGGATGAGACAACAGAATCTACAAGGCCAGGGGCAGCTAGGTGGCCCAGTGGATAGAGCACCGGCCCTGGAGTCAGGAGGACCTGAGTTCAAATCCGGCCTCAGACACTTAACACTTACTAGCTGTGTGACCCTGGGCAAGTCACTTAATCCCAATTGCCTCGCCAAAAAAAAAAAAAAAAAAAGAATCTACAAGGCAAGAATTGTGAGAGCCTATAGAGGAGAGAGGGGAGATATACAGGGCCTGGGAAGGGACATTTTCAAACACAGGAGTATTTGGTCATGCAGAGTGTTAGGACTGGGAATTACCATGGAGACAAAAATGAGAGAGCTAGCAGTGGCCAAAGAAGAAGGGAGCTCAGAGCAAAGAGACATTATAGTTTCCTGCAAAACAGTATATTCTATTGGTGGGAGGGTTCAAAGAACAGAAATCGTCTGCTGGGGAAGGGTCCTTAGAGTGGAAAATCTACTTATTTTCACATAAATATACTGTGTGAGCCCAAATGTTGGACATTTTTTTTTTACTAATTTAAAAAAATAAGTTAGATTTTTTAGGAGGAAACCATTCACTTATTCCAATAGAATTTTATAGGGCAACATGTATGGATAAGAAAAATAAATAAACTAAATGAAAACAAAACGAAAAAGCCCTTCTATCTTCAACCAGACTTTTCAAAGAATTTAGTGAGATCACTGTCAATTGTTTGGCTAGCACAGGACTTCTTAAATTTTTGCCACTTGTGACCCCTTTTCACCTGAGAAATTTTTATGTGACCCTGGCTAAATAGAGGGGTGTGTGTGTATGTGTGTGTGTGTGTGTGTGTGTGTGTGTGTGTGCATGCACACTGCTTTTTCAGAAACCTTTTACTGTTGCTAAATGTTTTGCAATCCCCACATTGTTATATTACCCCATATGGGATTGTGACCCACAGTTTAAGAAGCTTTGAACTAGCACACTGCCTCCAAACATCACAATGACTGCACAGCTTAAAAATGCAGCTCCAAGTATTTCTTTCCTTAGTAAAAATATTTTCTATTACAATTAACACAAAGGATTATCAGGAAACTTTTGTCAGAAAAACATCCTGTGAAGTTTAAAGAAGAAAAGTGACTTCTATTTTGAAATCATTAGATCGTTAAGACCCACATACAGAAAATTATAGACCAATTTCCCTAATGAATATTGATGCAAAAATCTTATTAGCAAGGAGATTACAGCAATTGATCACCAGGATAATACACTATGACCAGGTGGGATTTCTACCAGCAATGCAGGGCTTGTTCAACATTAGGAAAACTATTAACATAATCAACCACATCTATAATGAAACTAACCAAAATCACATTATCTCAATAGATGCAGAGAAAGCACTTGGCACGATACAACACTCATTCCAATTGAAAAAAACTAGAGAACACAGGAATAGGTGTAGCTTTCTTTAAAATAATAAAAAACAAGGGGGCGGCTAGGTGGCGCAGTGGATTAAGCACCGGCCCTGGAGTCAGGAGTACCTGAGTTCAAATCCAGCCTCAGACACTTGACACTTACTAGCTGTGTGACCCTGGGCAAGTCACTTAACCCTCATTGCCCCGCAAAAAAAAAATTAATAATAATAATAATAATAATAATAATAATAATAAGCAACAACTACCTAAAACCATCACCGAACATAATATGTAATGGAGAAAAGTTAGAGGCATTCCCAGTAAGATCAGGTGTGAAACAGGGATGTCCGTTATCACCTCTATTATTTAATATTGTACTAGAAATGTTAACTTTAGCAATCGGAGAAGAAAGAGGAAAGAAAGGAATTAGAATAGGCAAGGAGGAAACAAAACTATCACTCTTTGCAGATGATATAATGGTATATGTAGAGAATCCTAGATAATCAGCTAAAAAACTATTTGAAAAAATGAACAACTTTACAAATTTGTAGAATATAAAATAAAGTCACATAGATCATCAGCATTTATATACATGACCAACAAAGCTCATCAGCAAGAGATAGAAATAAAAATGCCCTTTAAAGTAACAGTACACAATATAAAATACTTGGGAGTTTACCTGCAAAGACAAACCCAGGAATTCTATGAACACAATTACAAAACACTTTTCACAGAAATCAAATCAGATCTAAATAATTGGAAAAATATCAATTGCTCATTGATAAGTTGAGGTAATATTATAAAAATGACAATTCTACCTAAATTAATTTACTTATTCAGTACCATACCAATCAGACTATCTAAAAATTATTTTAAAGAGCTAGAAAAAATAATAAGAAAATTCATCTGGAAGAAAAAAAGGTCAAGAACAATAAGGGAGGGGCAGCTAGGTGGCATAGTGGATAGAGTACCGGCCCTGGATTCAGGAGGACCTGAGTTAAAATCTGGCCTCAGACACTTAACACTTACTAGCTGTGTGACCCTAGGCAAGTCACTTAACCCCAATTGCCTCACCAAAAAAAAAAAAAAAAAGAACAATAAGGGAACTAATGAAAAAAAAATTCACAGGAAAGTGGGCTAGCTGTACCAAATCTGAAGCTATACTATAAAGCAGCAGTCATCAAAACTATTTTGTACTGGCTAAGAAATAGAGTGGTGGGTCAATGGAATAGGTTAGTCACAGGAGACACAGTAGTAAATGACTATTGTAATCTACTGTTTGATAAACCCAAAGATTCCAGCTTCTGGGAAAGGAACTCAGTATTTGACAAAAACTACTAGGAAAACTGAAAGATTGTATGGCAGAAACTAGGCATAGACCAACATCTTAAACCGCATACTAAAATAAGATCAAAATGGGTATATGATTTAGAAATAAAGGGTGATAACATAAGTAAATTAAGAAAGTAAGGAATAATTTACTTCTCAGATCTATGGAGAAGAGAAGAACTTATGACCAAACAAGAGATAGAGAATGTTATGAAATGCAAAATGGATAATTTTGATTACATTAAATTAAAAAGGTTTTGTGCAAAGAGAAGCAATGCAGCCAAAATCAAAAGGGAAGCAGAAAGCTGGGATACAATTTTTACAGCCAGTGTTTTAAGTAAAGGCCTCATTTCTAAAGTATATAGGGAATTAAATCAAATTTATAAGAATCCAAGTCATTCCCCAATTGAGAAATGGTCAAAGGATACAAACAGGCAGCTTTCTGATGAAGAAGTCAAAGCTATCTCCATGTGAAAAAATGCTCTAAATCACTATTGATCAGAGAAATGCAAAGTAAAACAACTCTGTGGTACCACCTCATACCTATCAGATTGGCTAATGTGACCAAAAAAAAGGAAAATAATAAATCTTGGAGAAGCTGTGGAAAAATTGGAACACTAATGCATTGGTGGAGCTGTGAACTGATCCAACCATTCTAGAGAGCAATTTGGAACTATGGCCAAAGAGCTTTGGGACTTTTCATACCCTTTGACCCAGTGGTACCACTGCTGGGTCTGTATCTCAAAGAGATCATAAAAAAGGGAAAAGGACCCACATATACAAAAATATTTATAGCAGCTCTCTATGTGGTGGCAAAGAATTGGAAATTGAGGAACGCCCATAAATAGGGGAATGGCTAAACAAGTTGTGGTTTATGAATGTAATGGAATACTATTGTGCTGTAAGAAACGATGAGCAGGAGTTCAAAGAAACCTGGAAGGACTTACATGAACTGATGCTGACTGAGAGGAGCAGAACCAGGAGAACATTGTACACAATAACAGCAACACTATGTGATGAACAATGGGGATAGACTTGGCTCTTCTCAGCAGTGTAACAATCCAAAACAGTTTCAAAGAACTCATGATAGAAAACGTTCTGAACATCCAGAAAAAAGAACTGTGAATTATGAATGCAGATTGAACCATATTGTTTCTACTTTTGGACTGTTTTTTCCTTCTTTTTGAGGTTTTCCCCTTGTGCGCTGATTATTTTTTCACAAGATGACTAATGTAGAAATATGTTTAATGTGATTGTACATATACAACCTATATAAGACTGCTTTCTGTCTTGCGAGGGAAGGGAGGGTGGGAAAAAAATTGGAACTAAAAATCCTGGGGAAAAAAATGTTGAAAACTATCCTTATATGTAACTGGAAAATAATAAATAATAAAAAAGAATACAAGTCATTCCCCAATTGAGAAATGGTCAAAGGATATGAACAGGCAGTTTTCAAATGAAGAAATCAAAGTTATATATTGCCATATGAAAAAATTCTCTAAATAACTACTGATTGGAGCAGCTAGGCAGCACAGTGGATAGAGCACGGGCCCTGGAGTCAGGAGGATCTGAGTTCAAATCCGGTCTCAGACACTTAACACTTACTAGCTGTGTGACCCTGAACAAGTTACTTAACCCCAACTGTCTCACTAAAAATAAAAATAAAAAAACTACTGATTAGAGAAATGGAAATTAAAACAATTCTGACATACCACCTCACCCCTATCAGATTGGCTAATATAACAAAAAAGGAAAATAATAAATGTTAGAAAAGATTTAGAAAATTGAAACACTAATGCACTGTTGGTGGAGCTGTGAACTGATCCAACAACTCTGGAGAGCAATTTGGATCTGTGGCCAAAGGGCTATAAAACTGTGCATACCCTTTGACCCAGTAATACCACTACTAGATCTGTATCCCAAAGAGATCATTAAAAAGGGGAAAGGACCCACATCAATTGGGGAATGGCTGAAAAAGTTGTGGTATATGAATGTAAAGGAATACTATTGTGCTTTAAGAAATAATGAGCAGGTAGATTTCAGAAAAACCTAGAAAGATTTAAGTGGACTGATGCTAAGTGAAGTGAGCAGAACCAGGAGGACATTGTATACTATAACAGCAACATTGTGTGATAATCACCTGTTATAGACTTAGCTCTTCTCAGCAATACAATGATACAAGACAATTCCAAAGAACTCGTGATGGAAAATGTTCTCCACATCCAGAAAAAAGAACTATGGATTTTGAATGCATATTAAACCATACTGTTTCTACCTTTCTTTTTGTTTTTACTTTTTTCAAGTGATATGCTTGACTGAAGGGTCATGCATTAAAGTTATGACCATATGTTCAACGAAGGGGTCATGCATCAGAGTTATGAACCTATTGATGAAAGAAGACTGATAAGATTATTGGAAAATGATGATGACTTTGTCACATAGGCAGTTTCAATATTTTCTAAAAATAATATTTGCTAAGCATGTAAGCTCTGTAGGAGTATAAAACTCTGTTGAGTCCTTAGCTCAAGGTCTTTCAGGCCCTATCCCTGACTGACCGGCTTTATTGTGAGATAGGCCCTCTCTCAATAAACCTATTTTCTATGGGTTGGAGACTTTGCTGTTTCTTTTCCTTTGTCGGACTTAGAAATTTTCATGACAACATATATTTTGGTGCCCAAACACTGGCCATTTTTTTTTTACTTATTTGAACAATATGGTGGTCAATTTTCCTTAGGAGATCATTCACATATTTCAATGTAATTTCAATCAGGCATGAGTAATTGGTAAGTAAAAACAAAAAACTATAACAAAACAAAACAAAAACCAAAAGCCCTTCTATCTTCTACCAGACTTTGTGAAGAAGTTAATGAGATCACTGACAATTTTTTGGCTAGCCAACCCCCCACGAAAAATACATTCCCTGCACAGCTAAACAAATGCAGTTCCATATGCTTCTTTCTTTAGTAAATACCATTGTTGCTATTATTATTAAAAAATATTAACATGAAATTTTAAAAGAGAGATTGATGCAGGAGGTAAAGAAGGGGATAACAGACAAACCTAAGACCTGAGCTCTAATTAGGTCTTTGTCCCCAGATTCAACTTATGACATGTAAACCCCCAAAGCACACCTTCACAGAATAAGGTAGCCACCTCACAGGTTGGTTTAGGACCCCAGGAAGTCCAAATTAGGATATGAACCCCTCTCCTTAAAGTGGAGATTATTGTAATGAGACTGATAAACACCTTATCCATACTATAACTATAACTGTCTTCTCTTTCCCTATTCGAGAGGCACCTTTATCCTCTGGGTACTCTCCATGTGGTCACTCACAGTACTGCAATGAAACTGAGTCACAGAGTCTTGTCATTCTTTGGGATGCCTCATAATCAATCTGATCAATTAAACCTACCTTTCCCACATCAAAATCACTGTATAAAGTCTCAAGAGTTTATGAGTAGACTTTTATTTCAAAATCATCATCTTGGTAAGACAAATGCACATTGTAATCATAAGAGAATCACAAATAAAAATAATACATAGACACAATTTTGCATGATATAGCTTTAGAACAAAAATCGTCATATCCCGGATGGGATATGACTAAAGGTATAGGCTTCTAGGTCCACTTCACGTGGGAATGTTGGAAGTTGTTGATAACATGGGTACAGTAGATCTGAGCTAGTAATTCTATCCTGCCTTTGAAAGTACCAATAGGAAGTAATATTTGAAACCAAAATATGTGATCAAGGAAGGTTCTTAGAATTTAGAACATCTGATAGTCATGGATATTTCTAATCCAGAATCTGGGGGTGGGGGTAGGCTATAAAAGGTGGAATGTCAGCATCAAGAGACAGAAAAACTGGAAGATTTGGTAGTAGCCCTGGAGTCTGGAGGACCCGAGTTCAAATGTGGCCTTAAACACTTACTAGCTTTGTGACCGTGGACAAGTCATTTAACCTTAATTGCTTCAAAAAGAAAGTGGAATGCATAACTGCACATGTATAACATATTGAATTGCTCGATTTCATAGGGAGGGTTGAAGAGGGAGGGAGGACAAAAATTTACAACACAGTTTTAAAAAAGCAATGTGAAAAAATTGGGTTTTTATTTATTTTTTTTTTGTGGGGCAATGAAGGTTAAGTGACTTGCCCAGGGTCACACAGCTAGTAAGTAAGTGTCAAGTGTCTGAGGCAGGATTTGAACTCAGATACTCCTGAATCCAGGGCCGGTGATTTATCCACTTCGCCATCTAGCCGCCCTTTTATTTTTTTTACATGTAACTTAGGGAAAATTCTAAATAAAATGAAAATCCAAAAAAGAAAAAAAAAAGAAAGATAATGAATTCACTTTGGGATATGTTGAATTTGAAATGTCTCTGGAATTTCCATATGAAATGGACAACAGGCAATTGGTGTCATGAAACTGAAGCTCAGGAGAAAGAGTAAGGTTAGAGATCACTATTTATATGTGTATACATTGTACACACATTAAGCATACATATACACGTATAGATAGGAGTTATTGGCATAAAGATAATGATTAAACCCATGGGATCTGATGAGTTCACAGAGTGAGTTCACCCAGAAATAAGTGTAGAAAGATAAGATTAGGTGACTTAGATCAGAGCCTTCTGGAACACTCAGTTAGGGGTCAAGATCTAAATGATGTCTCATCAAAGGAGACTGAGAGGAGGGTAGGGAGGGGAAGACTATGAGATGTGACAATTAAGAGATCACTGATTACTTTAGAGGGCAGTTTCAGTCAAGTGATGAAGTCAAAAGTCAGACCACAGAGAGATTAGGAATTTGAATACTCAGAGGCAGGGGGTACAATGTTTCTTTCAAGGAATTTAAATGAGAACAGAGGAGAATTATAGAATGACACTTTGAGAAGATGGTAAGCTTTAGTGAAGGTTTTGAAATGATGTGAATGATTGTATGGTTGAACAATCAATAAATCTGTAAATTGTTTTAGGTAGTATCATTTCTATTATATTAGCATGGCCCAATGATGAAGAATCAATGTTTCTTCAGTTATTTATCTTCCCTTATTTCTGCAGAGTAGGGTATAGTTGTAATCCATGTATGAGCTGCATCTATCTTGAATAGGAGATGCTCAACTATTTTATACATATCTATTTTGAATAGAATTTTTTCTCTCTCCACTGTTTTTTGTTGGAAATAGAAAGGCTAATGAGTTTTGTTGTTTTATTTTCTACACTTCTACTTTGCTAAAAATATTGTTTCTTTAAGAAAAGCATGATATCACCTGGAAAAAAGCTAATACTTGTTTCCTTTTTTACCACTCCTTTTTTCTTTTAAAATAGTTAACATTTCTTTTTTTCCCCCACACATACCCCTTTTGGGGGGGGGAGTGGGGAAATGAGAGTTAATAAATAATAGTGGTGACTATGGACATCCTTTCATTTTTCTTGATCTGTTTGGAAAGACTTCCACTGTTTCTTCTATACAAATAATGCAAGCTCTTGGTTTTAGCTATTCTCCTAGCAAAGAAATATCCATTTATTACCATGATTTTTAATATTTTAAACATAAATGAATATTATATTTTATCAATTTTTCTTCTGTGTCAATTTATATAGCCATGTGATTTGTGTATGGTCTATTCTGTTTATATAGTTTATATACCTAACCAACTTTACCTAACCAGACTGTCCAAAGTGTATATTCTTTTAAATAGGTTGCTCTACTCTGTTAATATTCTGTTCATTATTTTTGTATCAACATTCACTAGAAACTCTGGTCTATAGATTCCATTATCAGTTTTTCTCTCCCTGGTTTACATATCAGGATCAAATTTGACTAAAAGAAGGGAGTTTGGTAGGATAACTTGTCTTATTTTTGCAAACAATTTCTGTAATAATGGAATTAATTGTTCTTTCAATGTTTGACAAAATTCAAAAATCCATCTGCAAAGTGGGAGATGTTCAGAGACTGAAAAAGCAAATTAACAAAACACAGGGATTTTAGTCTACACACTGTCAGGCTTGAGAGTAGCCATGGAGAAGAGAAGGAAAGAAATAAGAGCACATGGAAAAAGCTAGATCATCAGAACATAAAAGGTAAGACCTAGAATGTACTAAAAACTTCCATATACAAACATGGGAGGGCCCTGAGAACAGAAATCATGAAGTCTGAAAGGGGCCTTAGAAAAGAAAATATCATTAATTCCAGAAATTATGATCAATCATATATATTTTTACCTTAAGTATTGGCCAGTTTGAAGGAAATTAAGAAAGAAGGCATTTTTAGACTTTTTAATAGATCAGTCTTTTGTTCTGATTAAATTTATATTATGTTTAAAAGAAAATCCCACATCTTTAAACATACTGCAAAGTGATATCATGAAAGTATTGTTTATTTTTTTAACTAGGCTCATTACCACCCAAAAAACCTCCACAACTCTGGGGCAGCTAGGTGGCACTGCAGTGGACAAAACACTCGCCCTGGATTCAGGAGGACCTGAGTTCAAATCGGGCCTTAGACACTTGACACTTACTAGCTGTGTGACCCTGGGCAAGTCACTTAACCCTCATTGTCCCCCCCCCAAAAAAAAAAAAACTTCCACAACTCTAAAAACCCACACATCAAAATAAATGAAAGTCCATTCCCCTCCTTCAATAAAGACTGCTATTGATATTACTGTTCATTTTAATAAATGTAGGGTTTTTTCCTATACAAACACAAAACAGGTGTTACAATGAGGACTGATAAGGTGCAAGACCTATGTTTGAAAATCAGCTTATTCATAATAATCTTGTGCACTGAAAAGAATAATGATACAAAATTTTAAAACATAAAAATCCTTATCGATCATTGGAGGGTGTGTTCTTAGAAGCCAATATGTCAGGAATTGGAAGGTCATTACAACACTGAATGCCTGGGGTTCCACTTACCCTTCAAGGAGGCCTGTAGGAGGTGGATGAAAGCTTAGAGTATAGCATTTTCTTGTCCGGGGTCAATTCCTCCTTCTGGAGATCCTGATTTTGAATGGAAAGAAAAGCCAATGTTATCATTGAGGAAAGAAATAGAACTTAGAATATCTGAGCAAAAATGAAATATTCTATCCAGAATCCTGAAATAGATAAGTTATGGAAGCTGAAAACTCATTGTTGTGACTTATTAGAAAAGAGAGAGAGAAGAGTTGTTCTGGGGCTGATTAAGGAAAAGGTCAGAAGCAGTAGAATTTGACCATGTAGAATGAGAGATGTAGTAGCAGATTAGAAGGAGGCATATGAGAGAGAGAGAGAGAGAGAGAGAGAGAGAGAGAGAGAGAGAGAGAGAGAGAAGGAGGAGGAAGGAGGAGGAAGAAGGAGGGGGAGGAGGAGGGGGAGGAGGAATCTTAGAATACCAAAGGTCAGAACTTGGAATGCCCTAGAAACCACTATATGGAAGAACTGGGAGGGCTCTAAAAACATCATTCATCTGGTCTGGAATAGGCCTTAAAGTGGAAAATCTCACCCTGGTCAAGGACTAATTTTCTTCTCTAGTCTTGGTCCATCATACATCAAGGAAAATGAATCAGTAAATACTGGAAAAAAATAATTCGGGCTATTCACTGAAAGGCCAAAAGCGTAGCTGGAAATTCAGTACTTTGGACACATAATGAGAAGATGGGACTCATATGAAAAGACCCTGTTATTGGGAAAGATTGAAGGTAAAAGCAAAAGCCAATGGCAGAGGAAGAGATGGATTGGTAGTGATATGGAAGGCACAAACATTAGTTGGACAGACTTTAAGGGAGATTGGAGGATAGAAGGGAAAGGCCTAGCATGATATAGTTAATAGGAGCATGAAGAGTCAGGCATGACTGAATAGCAACAAATATTCTTAGTGAGCCCACATAATGGTCATTTCTATTTCATTTAAACCATAAGAAGGTAGAATTTTCATGGGAGATCATTCAATTTTTCAATGAAAATTATATCATGCATCTGTGTTGCAAAATAGAAACAAAAATCAACAAATATTTTTTTAAAAACAAACATATAAGGGGCAGCTAGGTGGCGCAGTGGATAGAGCACCGGCCCTGGAGTCAGGAGTACCTGAGTTCAAATCCGGCCTCAGACACTTAATACTTACTAGCTGTGTGACCCTGGGCAAGTCACTTAACCCCAATTGCCTCACTGAAAAAAAACAAAAGAAAGAAAAAAACAAACAAACATATATTGAAATAAACTACCATTAATTTTCATGAGATTAACGTGTATTTTTTGGTTAGGCCCACCCATCAAAATACAGGAATTGCAAAATCCTTGGACACCAGAACTGGTGCAGTTGCATATATTCTTTCTTTAGTAAAGACTGCTGTTTCTGTTGCCTTAATAAACATGGATCTTCAGCAATTTTGGAGGTGGGGAGAAGCAGATGTTAAGTATGGAAAGCTTTTTAGGAAGACTCCTTTTTGGAACATATCATTAACACCCAATGTATAATAATAATAATCCAATTAATAAAATTAAAAATAACTTGAATCAAGTTATCATGATATGGCTTTAGAACCAAAAATATCATGTCGTTGACATTCCCTAGAACACTAAATATTTAGGCTTCCAGGGCAGAGTTACAGACAAATGTTCTGAGTTAGCTATTAAAAACAGCCTCTGAATATTGTAATGGGGAGTGGAAAGTGGAGCTTGAATAGATATCATGGAAGACACTGGAAATCAGACTGTATGAGTTTGAGGGATAAACTGAATCCAGAATTCTGAGCTTGATTTGGCTGGGAAATCTCTAATGTAACATGTTCAGAGGGACTGGAAGTGGGAGAGTGGGAGATATTCAGGAGCTGAGAATGGACAGTGTCAGAAACAGGAGAGGTTTAGCACATGGCCTGGTGCAGCCATAAGGAAGGAGATAGGACAGCACTTTGAAGCATGCCTATCAGAGCAGAGAGTGCCCTAAGACTCCAAAGGGCAGACCTTAGAATGTCCTGAAATCACCATGTTTGAGGGCTAGGCAATTTCAGATAACTGAAATTATAGCCTCTGACATACTTTACCACAGAGTATCAAGGGACTAGTGAAAAATACTCTTTTCTAGCCAACCAAAAGACACCATAAAACCCTAATATCTATAGAGAAAAAGCCAGTGCAATTCTCTGCAATTGCTTCATTGAAAATGATACTTACTGGAATTAGTAATTAATAATATAGATTATTCAGTGGTTTTGGCCTTTAAAACATGGTGTTATATAACATGGATTTAGAAAAGGAAAAGAATACTGGTTGGAAAACAGTCTATGGATAAGACTCAAGTGTGTTGTTCAAATAAAACGATAAAAGAAACTAGGAAAAAACAAACAGATCTTAAGAGGGTGCTCCTTTAGATATGAGGATCGCTTATCTGTGAATTTCCTTGAAAAATAGAATGCCTATATCCACATATAACTGGAAAATAACAAACTACTTCTTTGAAAAAAAAAGAAAAAGAAAATGCCTGGGCTTCCAGTTATCATGAAAGTCAGCAAATTGGTGGTAGGCTAGACCTTAGAACACAACATTTCCCAGCATGGAAGCAAGTCACACCTTTGAATAGAATAGTTACAAATAGGTTGTGAAGCCAGAATTTTTTTTTGGTGAGGCAATTGGGGTTAAGTGACTTGCCCAAGGTCACACAACTAGTAAGTGTTAAGTGTCTGAGGCCGGATTTGAACTCAGGTACTCCTGAATCCAGAGCTGGTGCTCTATCCACTGCGCCATCTAGCTGCCCCGAAGCCAGAATTCTTGAACAGTACTTTGACTTGGAACCTAGAATACCCAAGCCTGATGGAAATATACAGTCCTCAACATATTGTGAGAATATTCCTGAACTAGACAATCCTGGAATCCTGGGCTGGATGAGGTAAAAAAAAAAAAAAAAAAAAGGTTGATTTTTTCTTTGTACAACATTTCTTGATTCCAATGGAATGCCTATGGGGCATCAGTGCAGTCTAAGAAAAACAAAGAAAGAAACTCAAAAGCAAACCAGGACAAGTCCTGAGATAATGGAAAAATGTTCAAATGTTAAATAGGAAAATACTCTGAAAAATGGGATTGGAAAATGGACACGTTCAGGTCTGGGAAGAGCCATGGAAGAAAGAAGAAGAGATTAAGGAGAGCCTGTAGAAGAAGGTATACAGATAACTAGGAGAGAACACCAAATATCAGGACTGACTGGAGTGACCTCCAATTTTCCATAAGGCATAGTCATGAAGGCTCTGAGAATCTACATGATCAACTGCAAAATGGGCCTTCAAATGCCAAATGTCCATTATTTCAAGAGATACTTTAAATATATTCATAATGGGAAAAAATATTTTCCAGTTGCAGGTAAGAAATGAATAGCATCTTATGAACTTAGAAGTGATAGTAATTAGTTTTGTAACTTTGGATGTGGTGAGATTCCTGTTCACTGTAATAATTCTCTAAGAAAAAAAGAAAAAGAAAAATCCTTATGGAGCCTAGGATGGTCTGCCCAGAGAAATCAAAATATTTCTCCCTTGGAAAATGGGCTTCTTGGAGCCTGTCCAAGAGAATATAGTTTCCCAGTTAGGAGATCAGTCCTGCCTCTGAAGGTCCAAATTTGGAGTGAAAAGCTTAGTGAGACTGAGATATGGGATGGCTCATAGCACAAAGGAAGTAGGAGCCTGAAAGAAATGTGGAATTCGGGATCATGAGCAGGATGAGACAGCAGAATCTGCAAGGCCTGAATTGTGAAGGCCTAGAGAAGAGGGAGGGGGAGAACTACAGGTTCTAGGAAGGGACATTTTAAGAAAGAGAAGAATTTGAGTAATCACAGAGTGTCAGGCCTGGGAGTTGCCATGGAGACGAAAATGAGAGGGGCCCTCAGAACAAAGAGAGCCTTCTGGGTAGCAGATCTTCAGTGTCCTGGAAAACAGCACATGCTGCAGGTGGGAGAGTTCAGAAAATAGAAATCAACTGCGGGGCAAGGGGCCTAAAAGTAGAAAATCTCACAACTCAGAAGGATTTCTTTTTTTACACACATACAAACACACACACACACATTGTGCTAGCCCAATACTGACTGGTTTTTACTAATTTTAAAAAGAAGGGGTATTTAGAATTTCTATATATTAATCATTAATTTCAATTTGCTTTAAATCCTCCCTTTTGAAGCTCAAAAAATCACATCTTCCACCACACATCCAAAAAGTTTGATGAAATGAATGATAATTTCTGGCTCCTTAAGGAATCCACAGACAAGACACTAAACCAGCAACACAAAAAAAAAATGCAATTCCATGAAGATCCTCCTTTGATAAAGACTGCCAGTGATATTATTACAATTGATAATGAACATAGATTAAATTTGAACAAAAAGAAACCCTGGCATTAATTCCTGAAGCCTAATAAAAGACAAAACTACTATAATAATTATCCAATAATAAAATAAAAAGACACATCCTTACGGACCATCAGAGAGGCATGCCCTTAGAATCCAAAGTATCGGGTCTAAAGGAACCCATTTGTACCTTTAATACCAGGGTTGCACATGAGACTTTTCAAAAATATATGTTGGAGGGGCAGCTAGGTGGCACAGTAGATAGAGCACTGGCCCTGGATTCAGGAGGACCTGAGTTCAAATCCAGCCTCAGACATTTAACACTTGCTAGCTGTGTGACCCTGGGCAAGTCACTTAACCCCAACTGCCTCACCAAAAAAACCCCATATATATATATGGATATGTATGTGTATGTGTATGTGTATATGTATATATATATATATATATATATATATATATATATATATATATATATATATATGTATATGTATGTATGTATGTATATGTATATATAGTATGTGTATGTGTAAATGTATATATGTGTATGTATGTATGTATGTGTATATATATATGTTGGAGGGACCCTGGAGCTGAGAATACAGATTATCCAATCTAGTGGATAAGTCCTGCCTCTGGCACGTCCAGATTTTGAGGGAAAAAGCTGAGAACAAATATTAGATCACTGATGGCTTATGCAACACAGAAAGTAGGAAAGTAGCAGCTTGAGGAAATCTGGAATTCAGGATCATGAACTGGATGAAACTAGAGAATCGGCAAGGCCAGAATTGTGAGGGACTAGAGAAGAGAGAGGGGAGATGCATGGAGTATGGAAAGGGGCGTTTTCAGAAATACGAGAATTTGAGCACACAGAGAGTCAGGTCTGGGAGTTGCCATGCAGATGAAACAGAGAGAGCTAGCAGTGCCCGTAGAAGAAGGGACTTCAGAGCAAAGAGAGCCCTTAGGAAAGCAAAGGTCTGATCTTGCAGTGTCCTGGAAAACAGCATATGCTGCAGGTGGGAGGGTTCAGAGAACAGAAATCATCTGCCAGGAGGAAATCTCGCAACTCATAAGGCTTTATTTTCATATAAATACTATGTGGGCCCAAATATTGGCTATTTTTTACTAATTTTAAAAATAAAAAGGTAGATTTTTTCATAGATCATTCAAATATACTAATATAATGTTTATTATATATCAGTCATATATAAGAAAAACAAAGAAAGTAAAAACAATAAGTATAAAGATGACAACAAAAACCCCTCTATCTTCAACCACCCTTTTGAAAGAGCTCAGGGAGATTAATGTCAACAGTTTGGCTAGGCCAAAAAAAAAATCCTAAAAACTACAACACCAAAACAAACAAACAAACAAACAAACAAAAAAAACCCTACAACACCTAGACTTGTAAACAAATGCTGTTGGATGTGTTTCTTTTCTTTAGTAAAGTCTGCTGTTATTATTAATATGAATAAAATGAATTATCATGAAATTTTATACAAAAAGAAAATGCTTAACTATAGAGAGTATATTAGAGAGAAGCATTCTATTTCCCAAGAATAGTATTTAAAAAAGAAATGGGCACCATAGTAATAAACTAATTAATAAAAAATAAAAAAAAATATACCTTGACCTGACTTAGCATGAAATGGCTTTAGAAGCAAAAATATCGTTTCTTGGATATTCCTTAGAAAAGTAATAGCATAGCAGGATGCTATCAGAAAAACCTGAAAAAACTTAAATGAGCTGATACAAGATGAAAATATACTGTATACAAAATAACAATAATATTACAAGATGATCTGTTATAAATGACTTAGTTATTTTCAGCAATACAATGATCCAAGACAACTCTGAAGTACTTATGGAAAATGCAATCCATCTATAGAGAAAGAACTGATGGTATCTGAAAACAGATTGAAGCATACTTTTTTGTTTGTTCCATTTTCTAAAGGGTTTTTTCTGTTTTCTTTCACAACCTGACTAATGTGCAAATGTTTTGTATGACTACTCATGTATAACTTATAATGAATTGCTTGCCTTCTTAAGGTGGGTGGGGAGGGAGAAAGGAAGAGACTTTGGAACACAAAGTTTTAAAAATCGATGTTAAAATTTATTTTTACATGTAATTTTTGGAAAAAATAAAATTCTAAATAAGATTTTTTTCTGATAAAATTATTTTATTTTTTTCCAGTTACATGTAAAGATAGTACTCAACATTTGTTTATACAAGCTTTCCAATTTCAGATTTTTCTCCCTCCCTTCCCCCTCCCCTAGACAACAAGTAATCTGATACAGGTGTTTTATATATATATATATATATATATATATATATATATATATATATATATATATATATATATATATATAACATTATATATATATGTTATATATATATAACATTAAACTTATTTCTGCATTAGTGATGTTATAAGAGAAAAATCAGAGCAATGAGGAAAAACCTCAAAATGGAAAAACAACAGCACCAAAAGCAAAAGAAATACTATGGTTCGATCAGCATCTATACTCCACAGTTCTTTTTTTTCTGGATTTGGAGATCCTCTTCTATCATGAGTCCCTTGGAATTCTCCTGTACCATTGCATTGGTGAAAAGAATCTAGTCCATAACAGTAGATCAATACTCAATGTTGATGATACTGTGTACAATGTTCTTCTGGTTCTGCTCATCTCACTCATCATCAGTTCATGCAAGTCCTTCCAGCTTTCTCTGAACTCCTCCTGCTCATTGTTTCTTACAGCACAATAGAATTCCGTTACATTCATATACCACAACTTGTTCAGCCATTCCCCAATTGATGGGCAAACCCTCAATTTCCAATTCCTTGCCACCACAAAAAGAGCAGCTATAAATATTTTTGTACATGTGGCTCCTTTTCCCTTTTGCATGATCTCTTTGGGAAAAAGAACCAATAGTGGTATTTCTGGGTCAAAGGGTATACACAGCTTTATAGCTCTTTGGGCATAATTCCAGATCGCTCTCCAGAATGGCTGGATCAGTTCACAGCTCCACCAACAATACATTAGTGTTCCAATTTTTCCACAGCTTCTCCAACATTTAATATTTTCCTTTTCTGTAATTTTAGCCAATCTGATAGGTGTCAGGTGGTACCTCAGAGTTGTTTTAATTTGCATCTCTCTAATCATTAGAGATTTAGAGCATTTTTTCATATGGGAATAGATAGCTTTGGTTTCTTCATCAGAAAACTGTCCGTTCATATCCTTTGACCGTTTCTCAATTGGGGAATGACTTGGATTCTTATAAATTTGATTTAGTTCCCTATATATTTTAGAAATGAGGCCTTTATCAGAAGTATTGCCCATAAAAATTGTTTCTCAGCTTTCTGTCTCCCTTCTAATTTTGGATGCATTGCCTCTGTACAAAACCTTTTTAATTTAATGTAATCAAAATCATCCATTTTGCATTTCATAATATTCTCTATCACTTGTTTGGTCATAAACTGCTCTCCTTTCCAAAGATCTGAAAGGTAGACTATTCCTTCCTCTTCTAATTTACCTATGGTAGCACCTCTTGTGTCTAAATCACGTACCCATTTTGACCTTATTTTAGTATAAGGTGTAACATGTTGGTCTATGCCCAATTTCTGCCATACTATCTTCCAGTTTTCTCAGCAGTTTTTTGTTTGTTTGTTTTTAGTGAGGCAATTAGGGTTAAGTGACTTGCCCAGGGTCACACATCTAATAAATGTTAAGTGTCTGAATCCGGATTTGAACTCAGGTCCTCCTGAATCCAGGGCCGGTGCTTTATCCACTGTGCCACCTAGCCACCCCATAATTTTTTTTGAGAGGCAATGGGGGTTATGTGACTTGCCCAGGGTCACACAGGTAGTAAGTGTTAAGTGTCTGAGGCCAGATTTGAACTCAGGTCCTTCTGAATCCAGGGCCAGTGCTTTATCCACTGCACCACCTAGCTGCCCCGATGCCACCTATCTGCCCCCAGCAGTTTTAATAAGATTTTTTAAAAAGGCTTCCAGGTACCTTTCTCTTTGGGGAATGTTGGAAGGAGTTTAGAGCAGAGCTCCATATTATCTGACCTAGGAGTTTCAAAATGCCTATGGATATTCACGTGGAGAGTGGAAAGTGAAACCAGAATAGGTGATCATGGAGGGCACTGGAACCTAGCCAATATAGGCTTGACAGGAACTTTGTATCCAGAACCCTGAGCTTGATTTGGTTCTGGAATCTCTTATGTCATTGTTTAGAGAGACCAGGAGTGGAAAAGTGGGAGACGTTCAATAGCTGAGAATAGAAATTGTGAGAAATAGGAAGGTAGCACATAGCCTCATGTAGCCATGGTGAAGAGAATGAAGGAGGCTTGAGAGCACTTTGAAGAAAGGACATCAGCAAGAGCACCCCAAGACTCCAAAGGGCAGATTCTCTAAGTCCTGAAAAACACCATGTTTGATTCTTGGGTAAGCTTGAAGAAAAGTAGCTAGGTGGTGCAGTGGATAGAGCACTGGCCCCGAAATTGGAGGGGCCTGAGTTCAAATCTCACCTCAGACACTTACTAGCTGTATGACCCTGAGCAAGTCACTTAACCCCAAAGGCCTTACATACAGCCAGGGCCATATCAAGTCTTCCTGATAAGACATCATGCCACTGGATCCAGATAGCTCCAGAGGAGAAAATGAGGCTGGTGACTTTGTACAGCCCTTTCTCACTCAAATCCAATTCACTGCAAGTCATGACATCTGCCATGGTCCTCTTTGAAAATGAACGACCAACAACCATGATCTCAGAGAAGAGACATGATTAGCTTTGAATGGGCCAGAAAATTGAAATGATCATAAATGTATTCTCGGATGTATCCTTGTTTGACCCAAATTTTGACCACTTGTAGGTCATTTAAAACACAAAACAAGGTAGGTTCTCACATGTGATCAAACAAATTCAAATTTCATTTGGAGGATGTAATGGTAATATCATAAAATAAACAGACATGATATTTTATAGCAAGACAAAAGAATCCACAAAACCCAAATATCTGTAAAGAAAAGACTAGTGCAATCCTCTGCAATTACTTCATTGGGAAAGAAGCTCTTTGTAGTAGTATTAAGAATACTGAATATTCAGTAGTTTGGGCCATTCAAACATCGTACTATATAACATGGATTTGGAAAAGGAGAAGACTACCATTTGGATTTCAGGCTATGGCAAAGACTCCAGTGTGTTGTTCAAATAAAACCATAAAAGAAACAGAAGGAAAAAAGATCTTCGGAGTATATTCCTTCAGATATGAGAAACTCTTCTCTGGGAAGTTCCTTAGAATACTGAATGTCTGGGCTTCCAGATATCCTGAAAGCAAGTAAGTTGGTAGTGGCCTAGAACTTAGAGCAAAATGTTTCCCATCATGGAAGTAGGTCCTGACTTTAAATAAAACAGTTAGGAATGGACTGTGAAGCCAGAAGTCTTCAACAGGTCTTCATCTTGAAACCTATAATACCTGTGTTTGAAGGAAATCTAGAATCCTGAAAAGAGTATGACAATAATCCTGAACTAGATAAACCTGAAATCCTGAGCTGGATGAATCAGAGGGTTAATTTTGTTGTACATCATTTCTTGATTCCAATAGAATGTCTATTGAGTACTAAGAAAAACTAAGTGTGTGTGTGTGTGTGTGTGTGTGTGTGTGTGTATGTGTGTGTGTATACACACACATACACACACACACACACACACACATATATATATATAAACTAACATTAGTACTAAGAAAATGGGAGATGTTCATAGGATAAAGGGGAAAATTCTTTGAAAAAATGGTATTGGAAAAGATACACGTTCAAGTCTGGGAGAAGCCATGGAGAAGAGAAGGAGAGTTTACTGGGTTTCTGGAAGAAGAGATACTGATACCTCATAGAGAGCATCCAAGGTCTGGACTGGAGTGTCCTCCAGTTTCCCATATGCCCTAGCTGTGAAGGCTCTGAGAACCTACAGGATCTGCTGTGAATTAGGCCTTCACATGCAAAAAGTCCTGAAATTCAAGGCTTATTGTAATTCTGAATGGGCAAAATTATTTTCTAGTTGCAGGTAAATAATGTGTAGCATGGAAAGAACTTAGAGACACACTGGTTAGTTTTTAAAGTTTGAATATGGTAAGATTCATGTGCATTGTAATCATTCTCTAATACAAAAAGAAAAAGAAAAATCCTGTTGGATCATGGAAGCATGTGACCTTAGAATCTAAAATATCAGGCCCTTGGAACTTTGACTACTGGGGGTTCCTGGGACCTATCCAGGATCTATGTTGCTGGGGTCCTGGAGCTGAGAAGAAAAAATTTCCCAGCTAGGGGATCAGTCCTGCCTCTGAAGGTCCAGATTGGGAACAAAAAGTTTAGAGAGACTAGGAGATGTGGGATGGCTCGTGGCACATTGAAAGTAAGAAACTGAAGCAAAATTGGAATTCAGTATAATGTGCTGGATGAGACAGAAAATTCTGCAAGGCCCAAATTGTGAGGGCCTAAAGAAGAGAAAGGGAGCGAGGGAGAGAGAGAGATAGAGAGATGTATGGGATCTGGGAAAGGACATTTTCAGAAACAGGATGATGGGAGCACACACACAGAGTGTCAGGTTTGGGACTTGCCATGGAGACGAAAATGAGAGAACCAGCAGTGACACAGAAATCAATTGCTAGGTAAGGAGACTCCCAGTGGAAAAATCTCACAATGCACAAGGACTTATTTTCATATAAATGGGTGTGCACATATATGTATGTATATATATTTATGTATACCTTTCACATATGAATACTTATATGTATATATACATATATATTTATTCATTTTAAAAATAAGAAAGTAGGTTTTTCATTGGAGATCATTCATTTATTCCAATATAATTTTATTGATAAGCTGCGATGTATAAGAAAAATTAACAAAACAAAAACCTAAGAGAAAACCAAACCAAAAAGCCCTTCTATCTTCAACCGCTCTCTTCAAAGAACTTAGTTTTTATTTTATTTTATTTTATTTTATTTTATTTTATTTTATTTTATTTTAGTGGGGCAATGAGCGTTAAATGACTTGCCCAGGGTCACACAGCTAGTAAGTGTCCAGTGTCTGAGGTCGGATTTGAACTCAGGTCCTCCTGAATCCAGGGCCAGTGCTCTATCCACTGTGCCACCTGGATGCCCCTCTTCAAAGAACTCAGTGAGATTTTTTGACTGGCAAACCCTCGTCCCCCTATAAACCAAAATTTCTGCACAGTGGAATAATTGCAGTTTCATGGGTTTTTTTTTTCCTTTAGTAAAGATTCTTATTTCTATGACTATTAGTAAAAATGACTACTGAGAATAATTTGAGAGGAAAACATCATGTGAAGTAGAAAGAGCTGATAAGAAAGGCAACTTCCATTGTAATGATCACATTGATAAGACTCATGTACATTGTAATAATAATCAAATAAGTAAAAAAATATCACCTCGATTCAATTTCCCATGATATGGCTTAGAAACCCAAAATGTCATGTGTTGGATGGTCACTAGAACATCTGACACTTATTTGCAATTCTCATCAAGAATCTGGGCACTTTTTAGGCTGACAAATTTGGAATTTCAATACTTAGAGACAAAAACAGAGAAAGTGAGAAACTTGGCCCAATGGACTGAGTTTCTGCCCTGGAGTCTGGAGGACTAGAGTTCAAATGCATCCTCAGGCATTTACTAGCTGTGTGACTCAGGGCAACTCACTTATCCCTGATTGGGCCCAATAAAAAAGTGGAAGATATTCAGAGGATGAGAGCCAATGTATCAAAACAGTGGGATTTTAGTCTATGGAATGTCAGGCCTGAGAGGAGCCATGAAAAAGACAATGGGAGAAGTAAGAGCATGTGGAAGAAGCTAGTCCAAAGTCAGGAAAACTCTGACAACATCAAAGTTCAGACCTGGAGTGTACTAAAACCTTCCATACACCTAACATGGGAGGGTCCTGAGAACAAAAATCATGTGGTCTGGAAGAGCCCCATGAAATGAAAAAAAAAAATCATTAATTCCAGAATTTTATATATATATATATATATATATATATGTGTGTGTGTGTGTGTGTGTGTGTATATATATATATATATATATATATATACACATATACATATATACATACATACATATATATACACAGAGATATACATACATACACATTCTTGGTAAAAAAATATGTTGTCCAATTTGAATAAAGTTAAGAATTTTAGATTTTAGATTTTTTTTGAGAAGAGACACTTCAGGTCTGCGAGGAGCTATGGAGAAGAGAGGTTGAGGAGAGTCTCTACAAGAAAGAATACAGATACCCAGGAGAGAACACCAAAGGTCAGGACTGGAGTGACCTCCAATTTCCCATAAACCACAGCTCTGAGGACGCTGAGGACCTGCATGATGTGCTGTGGAATGGGCCTTCAAATGCCAAATGTCCTTAATTTCAGGGGATACTTTAAATATAATCATATTGGGGAAAAATACTTTCCAGTTGCAGGTAAGTAAGGAGTAGCATGCTAAGGACCTAGAAGAGACAGTGGTTAGTTTTATAAATTTGGGTGTGGTGAGATTCCTGTGCACTGTAATAATTCTCTATGAAAAAAGAAAGACAAGTCTTTATGAGTCCTAGGATGGTCTGGCCTGAGAAATCAAGATATCTGCCCCTTGGAACACTGACTTCTCAGGGGCTTCCTGGGGCCTTTACCAGATCTGTGTTGCTTGGTTCCTAGAGCTGAGAATACAGTTTCCCACCGTGGGGATCAGTCCTGTCTCTGAAGGTCCAGATTTGGAGTGAAAAGTTTAGTGAGACTGAGGTGTGGGATGGCCCATGGCACATAGAAGAAAGAGGAGCTTGAAAGAAATTTGGAAATCAGGATCATGAGCAGGATGAGACAGCAGAATCTGCAAGGCCAGAATTGTGAAGGCCTAGAGAAGAGAGAGGGGGAGAAGTACGGAGTCTGGGAAGGGACATTTTCAGAAAGAGAAGGATTTGACTAATCAGAGTGTCAGGCCTGGGAGTTACCATGGAGATGAAAATGAGAGAGTTGGCAGTGCCCATACAAGAGGGGACCTCAGAGAAAAGAGAGCAAATGGGGATGGGATGAAAAAGTTGGACCTTAAAGTTTTTCCTGGAAAACAGGATAAGCTATAGATGGGAGGTGGTGGGGTTCAGAGGACAAAAATCATCTGCTGGAAAGGGGCCTCACCCACAAATCGCAATTCAAAAGGTTTTATTTTCATAGATATACTGTGTGGGCCCAAATATAGGCTACTTTTTTTTTTTACCAATTTCAAAACTATAAAAATAGATTTTTCATAGGAGATTATTCATGTATCCCAATATAATTTTATTAGGCACTGGTGATGTTTAAGAAAAACAAATAAAAGAACTAACAAAACCAAACCAAAAAGCCCTTCGATCTTCAACCAGACTTTTAATAAAATTTTACTGAGATTACTGTCAATTTTTTGGCTAGCACATCCCCTCCAAAAAGCACAACTGCCGCACAGCTAAACAAATGCAGTTCCATGTATTTCTTTTTTTTTTTAGTCAAAACTGCCGTTTCTATTGCTATTAATAAAAATAACTATTGAGAAATTGTAAAAGGAAAACTTCACGTGAAATGTAAAGAGTTTATAAGGGAGTTGACTTCTTTTGGTAATCTTTATATTGGTAAGAAGCATACGCATTAGAATGCTAAATGAATTAATCAAAAATAAAACGAATACTTTGACCCAATTTAACATGAGATGGCTTTAGAACTCAAAGGGTCATGTCTCTGATGGTCCCTAGAACATTAAAGGTTGAGGTTTTCAGGTCCCCTTCCTGGGGGAATGTTGGAAGTTGTTGGTAACATGGATCCAGAATGACTGAGTTAGGAGCCAATCCTGCCTCTGAATGTACTCATGGAGAGGAAAAACTGAAGCCAGAATATGGGATCATGGAGGGCACTTAAAACCTAGACTATCTGACACTGATAGTATTTCTAATCCAGAATCTGAGGTTTTTAGGCTATCAAATTTGAAATGTCAATATGGAGAAACAGTACAACAGAGAAAACATGAGATCTTCCGAGACTGAAAATGGAAATGATCCCAACAGGGGGATTTTAGTGCACAGACTGTCAGGCCTGAGAGTAGCCACGGAGAATAGAAAGAGAGGAGGAGGAGCATGTGGAAGAAGCTAGATCTGAGCAAGAAGAACTCTTAGAACAAAAAGAATTCATGTATATTGTAAACATGATCGAATTAATCAAATAGAAAAAGTGTACCTTCACCCAACTGAGCAGGATATGGCTTCGGAAACCAGAATGTCATGTCTCGGATCATCCCTAGATCACTAAAGACGGAGGCTTCCAGGTACCCTCATGGGGTTGGAAGCTGTTAACATGAATCCATAATGTCTGAGCTAGGAGTTCAATCCTTCCTCTCGATGTACCACTAGAGAAGGGAAACTGAAGCCAGAAGGTGTAATCAGAGAGGGTACTTGGGACCTAGAACATCTGACACTGATGGACATTTCTAATCCAGAAATTGGGGGGAGGTGGACATGTTTCAAAATTAGGATATTTGTAATGCTCCTGTACCTTGTGATAATAATATGAATAATTTTTTAAAAATTTAAACCTTATACATCATTAGAAGGTGTTGGGGGCAGCTGGGTGACACAGTGGATAAAACACTGGCCCTGGATTCAGGAGGACCTGAGTTCAAATCTAACCTCAGACACTAGACACTTACTGTGTGATCTTGGGCAAGTCACTTAACTCTCATTGCCCTGAAAAAAAAAAAAAGAGGGGCGGCTAGGTAGCACAGTGGATAGAGCACCAGCCCTGGAGTCAGGAGGACCCGAGTTCAAATCTGACCTCAGACACTTAACACTTACTAGCTGTGTGACCCTAGGCAAGTCACTTAACCACCATTGCCTGCCCAAAAAAAAAAAAGGAAAAAAAAAAGGAAAACTTTGTATGTGCTAAGATTCATGTTCATTAATATGGAACTATGCCCAAAGGGCTATAAAGCTGTGCATACCCTCTGACCCAGCAATACCACTATTAGGACTTTTTCCCAAAAAAATCATAAAAAAGGGAAAAGGACCCACATGTACAAAAATATTTATAGCTGCTCTTTTTGTGGTGGCAAGGAGTTGGAAATTGAGGGGATGCCCATCAATTGCGGAATGGCTGAACAAGTTGTGGTATAAGAATGTAATGGGGGGCAGCTAGGTGGTACAGTGGATAAAGCACTGGCCTTGGATTCAGGAGGACCCGAGTTCAAATCCAGCCTCAGACACTTGACACTTACTAGCTGTGTGAACCTGGGCAAGTCACTTAACCCCAATTGCCTCACTAAAAAAAAAGAAAAAAAAAGAAAAAAGAAAAAGAATAAAGGTGTTGCCTTAGAACCCAAAATTTCAGGACTTGCAAGGTTCTTAGAACATTGACTATCTAGGCTCCCACTTATCATTTATGGAGGTATATTGGAGGTGACTGGGACTTCAGACTCCAGAATGTTCTCTCATGGTCGATCCCTACGTCTCAAAATATACTTATAGGTCTGGGAGGAGCAATGGAGAAGAGGAGGAGAGATAGAGGAGTGTCTAGAAGAAGGGATAGAGATATCGAGGAAAGAACACTAAAGGTCAGAAACAGAGTGTCCTATCATTTTCCATATACCCTAGCTATGAGGGCTCTGAGAACCTACATGATCTAACGTGGAATGGGCCTTCAAATGCTAAATGTCCTAAATGGCAACGCTTATTTTAAATATATTTTGAGTGGGCAAAAAGAATGTTCCAGTTGCAGGTGTGAGTGAGATTTTCCCCATCTGTCAGCTACAAGTGATTTAACAGTAGTATTAAGCAGTTTATAGACTTCAAAGTATGATATTATCTAATAGCTTAATCAAATGATAATGAAGTAAGAAAGATATAGAAAGAAGCAAATACAAACACTATATTGTCAACTTGTCTATTCTACAACTTACCTGAAAATTCAACACATCCAATTGTGGTTAGGGATAACTATCAATCAGCTTAAAGCTCAGATACCTAAAATATTAACTTCTGAGCTATAAGGGACCAATCAGAGCCAGTGAGAAGTTGAAAAGCCAGGCTTAACCAATATGGTAGAAATTTTTGATAACAGAAAACAACTCAGAGGATTAGAGGCAAGAAAGGCTTGGTCTGAGATCGCAAAGACATATTCCAGTAGATGGCTTTCTATGTTATGAACCTGTTACTTAGTAACAGAACTATTTTATTTTATTTTTTGTGGGGCAATGAAGGTTAAGTGACTTGCCCAGGGTAACACAGTAAGTGTCAAGTGTCTGAGATGGGAATTGAACTCAGTTCCTCCTGAATCCAGGGCTGGAGCTTTATCCACAGTGTCACCTAGCTACTCCCTCCGAACTATTTTAAGTAGAGTATATAGACTATATGCTGGTATCTGACTGACTGAGGGTTTCTTTCTTCCTATTTCATACTAACTGTATTTGTAGCCCTTGGATTATGTCAAATTGTGGGAGAGGCCTTCCTGTATAAGTATCCATGGATCCTGAGCTCTGGATCTTTGGGCCCTTGACTTGAGACCGGCTTTGTTGTGAAACAGGATCCCTCTCTCAGTAAACCTATTTTATTTTGCTTGGAGACTTTGGTTTTTCCTTCATCTAACACTGTGACTTTGAAATTTTTGCAACACATGTAAATAATTTGTAGCATGCTAAGGGCTGTTATGCCAAATGTAATCATCTAGATTCAAGTGAGATGGTTAATGAGTATTTGCATCACCTGGATTTGATGGAGCTGCCTTATTATCCAAGGGAGTTTGATGAAACCCTGGATTAACAGGAGTAATAGGAGCAAAATATCCTTCGAATGAACTCCAAACTGAACCCAAATAGCTAGCAGATTAGTCCCTACCTGGTGACTTCTTTTCCCTAAGGATAGCAAGTCCCTATCTTATGGGGACATCTGGCCATCCTCATCCTAGCCAAACCCTTTTTTGGAATCCTGTAATCTTATCCTGATGCTTCTGTATTTCCTTCACACTTGTTATAACAAATTGTTAAACTACTTTTGCTTCTGGGTTGATTTTGTATCACACTATTGAAACTGATGACACTTCGTAACCAGTGGGGAAAAACCTTAAACACCCTCAGAAAAATTGAAATCTTTGAGAACTTTTCCTTTGTAAAGTTCTCTGCATGGCATGCACGTTTCTTATTGGGAGGATATAAATCTTTGCTTCGTTTTCCTAGCCATTATCTGATCTGGTTTTCAATGAGGTGTTTACTTCCTATAGGAGAGGCAGAAATAGCCTTCTCTGATCTATGTGAGTTCTGGTTCTGTTTTTTTTCTAGGAGGATAGGTATGAAAACTATTTAACTTTCAAAAGACCTTAGAAGAGACACTGGTTAGTTTTAAAACTATATGTGGTAAGATTAATGCGCATTGTAATAATGACCCAATCAAAATTAAAAAGAAAATTTCCTATGGATCCTAGGAGAGTGCAGCTTGAGAAGCTAAACTATCTGCCCCTTGGAACACCGACTCTTGGGGGTTCCTGGGACCTATCCAGGATCTATGTTGTTGGGGTCCTGGAGCTGAGAATACAGAGTTTTCTAGCTAGAAGATAAGCCCAGCCTCTGGAGGTCCAGATTTGGAGTGAAATTTACAGAGATTAGGAGATGCAAAATGGCTCATGGCACATAGAGAGTAGGAGACTGAGGGAAATTTGGAATTCAGCATCATGAGCTGGAGGAAATTGACGAATCTGCACAGCCAGAAATGTAAGGCCTATAGAAGAGAGAGGGGAAGATGTATGGGGTCTGGGAAGGGACATTTTCAGAAACTGCAGGATTTCAGCACACACAGAGTGGCAGGTCTGGGAGTTGCCATGGAGACAAAAATGAGAGAGCTAGCAGTGCCTGTAGAAGAGGGGACCTTAAAGCAAAGAGAGCCCTTTGGGCAGAAAAGGCCAGATCTTGCAGTGTCCTGGAAAACAGTAGATGCTACAGTTAGGAGGGTTAAGAGAACAGAAATCACTGTCTGGCACTTAATACTTACTGGCTGTGTGACCCTGGGCAAGTCACTTAACCCCAATTGTCTCACCAAAAAAAAAAAAGAAAGAAAGAAATCACTGTCTGGGCAAGGGGTCACAGAGTGGAAAATATCACAAGTAACAATCATTTATTTTCATATATATAGTTTGGTGCCCAAATATTGGCCATTTTTTAACTTATATGATCAATATGGTGGCCAATTTTTCTTAGGAAATCATTCACATATTCCAATATAATTTTAATCGGGCATGAGTAGTTGATAATTAAAACAAAAAAAAACTCACTAAAACAAAACCCCAAAACCCTTCTATCTTCTATCAGACTTTGTGAAGAAATTAGTGAGATCACTGACAATTTTTTGGCTAGTCAATCCCCCACCAAAAACACATTCCCTGCACAGCTAAACAAATGCAGTTCCATATATTTCTTTCTTTAGTAAACCCCATTGTTGCTATGAATATTGATAAAAATTATTATTGAGAAAGTGTTTAAAAGAAATCACTGTGTAATGTCTCAAGAGTTTATGAGTAGACTTCTATTTCAAAATCATCATATTGGTAAGACACATGTACATTATAATCATAAGAGAATCACAAACAAAAATAACACAGATGCAATTTATCATGATATGGCTTTGGAAGCAAAATTGTCATATCTTGAACGGTTGTGAGAACACTAAAGGTGTAGGCTTCCAGGTCTCCCTTCAGGTAGGAATGTTGGAAGTTGTTGATAACATGGATATAGTAGGTCTGAGCTAGGAGTTCAATCCTGCCTTTGAAAGTACCAATAGGGAGGGGAAACCAAAACCAGAGTATGAGATCAAGGAGAGTTCTTAGAATCTAGAACATCTGACACTCATCGATATTTCTAATCCAGAATCGGGGTGGTGGTTTGGATATAAAATGTGGATTGTCAGTATCAAGAGACAGAAAGTGGGAGATTTGGTACAGTACATAGTACAGTAGAGCCTTAGAGTCAGAAGGGCCCAAGTCCAAATGTGGCCTTAGACACTTACTACCTATGTGACCTTGGACTTAGTTGCTTCAAAAAGAAAGTGGGAGGGGCAGCTAGGTGGCACAGTGGATAGAGCACCAGCCCTGGAGTCAGGAGGACCCGAGTTCAAATCCGGTCTCAGACACTTAACACTTACTAGCTGTGTGACCCTGGGAAACTCACTTAACCCCAATTGCCCTACCAAAAAAGAAAAGGAAAAAAAGAAAAAGAAAGTGGTAGATGTTCAGAGGCTGAAAATGTAAATTAACCAGCTGCAGGGATTTTAGTCCACACATTGTCAGGATTGAGAATAGTCATGGAGAAGGAGAGAAATAACATGTGGAAGAAGCTAGATCAGGGCAAGGCTAGTTCCCAGAACATAAAAGGTCAGACCTAGGATATCCTAAAAGCTTCCATATATCAAACATGGGAGGGTCCTGAGAACAGCAATCATATAGTCAGAAAGGAACCTTAGAATGGAAAATATCATTAATTCCAGAATTTATGATTGATCATGTATATTCTTGGCTCAAGTATTGACCAATTTGAGGCAAATTAGGAAAAAATGCATTCTTAGATTTTTG
Organism: Dromiciops gliroides; assembly: GCF_019393635.1. Classification (NCBI taxonomy): domain Eukaryota; kingdom Metazoa; phylum Chordata; class Mammalia; order Microbiotheria; family Microbiotheriidae; genus Dromiciops; species Dromiciops gliroides. Next base: position 29,477,408 of record NC_057867.1, on the reverse strand, counting down.
TTATAGAAGATCAGCTTTTTATTCTGATTAAATTTATATTATAATTAAAAGAAAATCCCACATCTTTAAATATAATGCAAAATGAAATCATAAAAGTACTATTTTTAACTAGCTTCCTTACCCCCAAAAACCTCCACAACTCTAAAAACCCACACATCCAAATCAATGCAATTCCATGCCCTTCCTTCTTCGATTGAGACTGCTATTCATATTACTGTTCATGTTAATAAATATAGGCTTTTTGTCTACAAAAACATAAAACAGGTGGGACATAATGAGGACTGTTAAGGTACAAGATTTATGTTTGAAAATCAGCATATTTGTAATACTCCTGTGCACTGTAATAATAATGAGATAAATTTTTAAAACTTAAAAATCCTTATAGATTACTGGAGGGTGTGTTCTTAGAAGCCTAGTCAGGAATTGGAAGGTCTTACAACACTGAATATCTGGACTTCCACTTATCTTTCAAGGTCTGTAGGAGGTGGATGAAAGGTTAGAGTATAGCATTATGTTGTCCAGCATCAATTTCTCTTTCTGGAGATCCTGATTTTGAAGGGAAAGAGAAGCTAATGTTATCATTGAGGAAAATACATAGAACTTAGACTATGTGGGCTAAAATGAAATATTAAATTCAGAATCCTGAAACAGAGGAGGTATAGAAGCTAAAAACTCATAGTTGGGACTTAGAACAGAGAGAGGAGGAGTTTTCTGGGGCTGATTAAGGAAATGGTCAGGGGCAGCTAGATGGCTCAGTGGATAGAGCACCGGCCCTGGAGTCAGGAGTACCTGAGTTCAAATCCAGCCTCAGACACTTAACACTTACTAGCTGTGTGACCCTGGGCAAGTCACTTAACCCCAATTGCCTCACTAAAACAAACAAACAAACAAACAAACAAAAAAGGAAATGGTCAGAAGCCATGAGATTTGACTATGCAGAATGGGAGATGAAGTAGTTAATTGAGAAGGAAGGATATTAGAGAGAGAGGAGATATCTTAGAACACCAAAAGGTCAGAACTTGGAATGCCCAAGAAACCACTGCATAGAAGAACTGGTAGGGCTCTAAGAACATCATTTATCCACTCTGGAATAGGCCTTAGAGTAGAAAATCTCACCCTGGTCAGGGGCTGATTTTCTTCTCTGGTCTTGGTCCATCATGTGTCAAGGGAAACAAATTAGTAAATACTGAAAAGAAGTTAATTCAGGCTATTCACTGGAAGGCCAAATACTGTAACTGAAAATTCAGTACTTTGGCCACATGATGAGAAGATGGGACTCATATGAAAAGACCCTGTTATTGGGAAAGATTGAAGGCAAAAGCAAAAGCAGATGGCAGAGGAAGAGATGGATTGATAGTGATATGGAAGGCACAAACATCAGTTGGACAGACTTTGAGGGAGACTGGAGGATAGAAATGAAAGGCCTAACATGTTATAGTTCATGGGAGCATGAAGAGTCGGACATGATTGAATGACTGAATAGCAACAAATATTCTTAGTGAGCCCAAATAATGGCCATTTCTATTTAATTAAAACTATAAAATGGTAGAAATTTCATGTGAGATCATTCAGTTTTTCAATGTAAATTATATTATGCATCTATGTTGCAAATTAGAAACAAAAAGCAACAAATATTTAAAAACCAAAACAAAAAAGATATATTGAAATAAACTACCATTAATTTTGGTGAAATTACTATGGATTTTTTTTTTTTACTACCCCTGCCCCGAGTGAAAAGACACAAATTCCCCAAATCCTGGACACTAGAACTGGTGCATATATTCTTTCTTTCGTAAAAAAAAAATGCTGTTTCTGTTACTATTAATAAACACAGATCTTCAGCAACTTTGGAAAAACAAAGCAGATGTTAGGTATAAAGAGCTTTTTAGAACGATTTCTTTTTGGAACTCATCCTATCATTAAAAACCAATGTATAATAATAATCCAGTTAATTAAATTAAAAATAACTTGAAAAAAGTTACCATGATATGGCTTTAGAACCAAAAATGTCATGTCTTTGACATTCCCTAGATCACTAAATATTTAGGCTTCCAGATACCTTAAACATGGGAATATTGTAGTAATATAATAAGACAAGTAGTTGAGGGCAGAGTTAAAGATTTTCTGAGCTACCTTTTTTTTTTTTAGTGAGGCAATTGGGGTTAAGTGACTTGCCCAGGGTCACACAGCTAGTAAGTGTTAGGTGTCTGAGGCCGGATTTGAACTCAGGACCTCCTGAATCCAGGGCCGGTGCTCTATCCACTGCGCCATCTAGCTGCCCCTCTGAGCTACCTTTTAAAAACAGCCTCTGGGGGCAGCTAGGTGGCACAGTGGATAGAGCACCGGCCCTGGAGTCAGGAGGACCTGAGTTCAAATCCGGCCTCAGACACCTAACGCTTACTAGCTGTGTGACCCTGGGCAAGTCACTTAACCCCAATTGCCTCACTAAAAAAAAAAAAAAAAAAAGACCAGCCTCTGAATATAGCAACAGGTAGTGGAAAGTGAAGCCTGAATAGATATGATGAAGGATACTGGAATTCAGTCTATGTGAGTTTGAGGAATAAACTGAATCCAGAATCCCGAGCTTGATTTGGCTGGGAAATCTCTAATGTCATTGTTCAGAAGGACTAGAAGTGGGAGAGTGGGAGATATTCAGGAGCTGAGAATGGACAGTGTCAGAAACAGGAGAGGTTTAGCACATGGCCTGGTGTAGCCATGAGAAAGAGAAGGAAGGAGGTAGGACAGCATTTTGAAGGAGGGCTATCAGAGCAGAGAGTGCCCTGAGACTCCAAAGGGCAGACCTTGGAATATCCTGAAATCACCATGTTTGATGGTTGGGTAATTTCAGAGAACAGAAATTATAGCCTCTGAATGGGTCTAAGAAAGGAAAATACCCTCCATGTCAAAGATGCGTTCTCAGATGTATTTTTACTTGGCTGAAATATTGACCTGTTGTTCATTATTGAAAAAATAAGAACAAGGTATATTATTCTGATCAGACCAAACATAAATTCAGGTTTAATTTGGTGGATGCACTGGTGATCCCCAAAAGAAACAGATCTGACATTCTTAACCACATAGTAGCAAGGGTCTAGTGAAAATACTATTTTCTAGCCATCCAAGAGAACCCATAAAACCCAAATATCTATAGAGGAAAAACCAGTGCAATTCTCTGCAATTGCTTCATTGAGAAAGATAGTTACTGGCATTAGTATTAATAATATAGATTATCCAGTGGTTTTGGCGATTAAAACATTGTGTTATGTAACATGGATTTAGAAAAGGAAAAGATTGTTATATGGAAAACAGTATATGGATGAGACTCAAGTGTGTTATTCAAATAAAACAATAAAAGAACCTAGCAAAAAACAAACAGATCTTACAAGGGTGCTCCTTTGGATATGAGAATCCTTATTTGTGAATTGCCTTAGAAAATGGAATGCCTGGGCTACGAAAGGAGGTGAGTTGGTGGTAGGCTAGAACATAGAACACAGTATTTCCCAGCATGGAAGCAAGTCCCACCTTTGAATAGGATCATTACAAATAGGTTGTGAAACCAGAATTATTGAACAGTTCTTTGACTTGGAACCTAGAATACCCAAGCTTGATGGAAATATCCAATCCTCGACATATTGTGACAATATTCCTGAACTAGACAATCCTAGAAACCTGGGCTGGATGAGGTAAAAGGCTGAGTTTTTCTTTGTCCAACTTTTCTTGATTCCAATGGAATGCTTATGGGGCATCAGTGCAGTCTAAGAAAATCAAAGAAACTCAAAGGCAAACCAAGACAAGTCCTGAGAAAATGGAAAATATCCAAATGTTAAAGAGGAAAATTATCTGAAAAATATGATTGGAGAATGGACACTTTCAGGTTTGGGAAAAGCCATGGAGAAGAGAAAGAGAGATTGAGGAGAGCCTGTGGAAGAAGGTATACAGATATCTAGGAGAGAACACCAAAGGTCAGGACTGGCTGGAGGGACCTTCAATTTTCCATAAACCATAGTCATGTGGTTTCTGAAAATCTACATGATCGACTGTGGAATGGGCCTTCAAATGCAAATTGTCCTACATTTCAAGGCTTACTTTAAATATACTCTGAGTGGACAAAAAAGTATTTTCCAGGTGCAGGTACATAATGAGTAGCATGCTAAGGACTTAGAAGACAAAGTGGTTAGTTTCAAAACTTTGTATGTGGGGGACAGCTAGATGGCACAGTGGTTAGAGCATCGGCCCTGGATTCAGGAGGACCTGAGTTCAAATCCAGCCTCAAACCCTTGACACTTACTAGCTGTGTGACCCTAGGCAAGTCACTTAACCCCCATTGCCTGCCCCCAAAAAAAGGAAAAAAAATGAAAACTTTGTATGTGCTAAGATTCATGTTCATTAAAATGGAACTATGCCCAAAGGGCTATAAAGCTGTGCATACCCTCTGACCCAGCAATACCACTATTAGGACTTTTTCCCAAAAAAATCATAAAAAAGGGAAAAGGACCCACATGTACAAAAATATTTATAGCTGCTCTTTTTGTGGTGGCAAGGAGTTGGAAATTGAGGGGATGCCCATCAATTGCGGAATGGCTGAACAAGTTGTGGTATAAGAATGTAATGGGGGGCAGCTAGGTGGTACAGTGGATAAAGCACTGGCCTTGGATTCAGGAGGACCTGAGTTCAAATCCAGCCTCAGACACTTGACACTTACTATCTGTGTGACCTTGAGCTAGTCACTTAACTCTCATTGCCCCACAAAAAACAAAAACAAAAACAAACAAAAAAAGAATGTAATGGAATACTATTGTGCTATAAGAAACTATGAGCAGGAACCTGGAAGGAGTTACATGAACTGATGCTGAGTGAAATGAGCAGAACCAGGAGAACATTGTACACAGTATCAACAACATTGTGGGTTGATCAACTCTGATGGACTTGACTCTTCTCAGCAATACAATGGTCCAAGATAGTTCCAAAGGATTCATGATGGAAAATGCTCTTCAAATCCAGAAAAAAAGAACCATGGAATCTAGATGCAGATTGAAGCATACTATCTCTATTTTTTGTGTTTTTCTTTTTTGAGGTTTTTCCCTTTTGCTCTGATTCTTCTTGTACAGCATGGCTAATGCAGAAATATGTTTAATGTGATTGTATATATATATAACCTATATCTGATTGCTTACTGTCTTGGGGAGCGGGGAGGGAGGGAGAAAAATTCAAACTAGAAATCTTATAAAAACAAATGTTGCAAATTATCTCTACATGTCACTGTAAAATAATAAAATACTTTTTTGGAAAAAATAAACTAGGTAAAAGGGAAAAAGATCCATGTGCATTATAATAATTCTCTAATACAAAAAGAAAAAGAAAAATGCTTTTGGATCATAGGAGGGTCTGGCCTTAGAATCTAAAATATCAGACCTTTGGAACTTTGACTATGAGTGCTTCTTGGGACCTATTCAGGATCTATGTTGCTGGGGTCCTAGAGTTGAGAAGACAGAGTTCCCTAGTGAGATCAGTCCTGCTTCTGAAGGTCCAGATTTCGAGTGAAAAGCTTTGAGAGAGACCATGAAAAGTGGGATGACTCAGGGAACACAGAAAGTAGGAGACTGAAAGAAATTTGGAATTCAACATCATGAGCTAGATGAAATGGATAAATCTTCAAGACCAGAATTTTAAGGGCCTAGAGAAGGGGAGATGTACAGGGGCTGGGAAGGGATGCTTTCAGAAACAGGAGGATATGAGTACCCACAAAGTATCAGGGCTAGCAGTTGCCATGCAGATGAACATGAGAGAGCTCGCAGTGCCCATGGAAGAGGGGACCTCAGAGCAAAGAGAGCCCTTAGGGTAGCAAAGGTCAGATCTTTCAGTGTCCTAGAAACAGGATATACTATGGGGGGGAGGGTTCCGAGAACAGAAATCATCTGTTGGGGAAGGGACCTCCCAGAGGAAAGCCTCACAATTCACAAGGATTTCTTTTCATTCATATATATATATATATATATACATATATATACACACACAAATATACATATATATATGTGTATATATATATGTATGTATATATATATATTTTATCTGACTTTAAAAATAGAAATGTTGATATTTTTCATAGAAGATCATTCACTTATCCCAATATAATTTTGAGTATCAGCGATAGATAATAAAAACAAACAAAAAAGCCCAAACAACAACAATAAATCCTATCTGTAGCCACACTGCCAAAAAGGGGATGCTGTCAATTTCTTTGCTAGGTTAGAAAACACACACACACATATACATACATACATACATACACACACACACACACACATTAACAAATGCAGCTCCATGTATTTTTTCTTGAGCAAAAACTTGTTTCTTGTACTATTAATAAAAAATGCCCATTGAGAAATTTTTGACAAAAAGAAAAGGTGTTAGAGAGAGCTTATTAAGGGAAAAAACTTTTATTTAGAAATAATTAGTACTGCCCATGTACATTGTGAGAATAATCCAATTAATAAAAATTTTAAAGCATATTCAAATTCAGCATAATATGGTTTTAGAACCAAAAATGTCATGTTTTTATGGTACCTAGAACATCAAATGTCTAGGCTTCCCGGAACTTTTCATGTGGAAATGTTGAAAGCAGTTATGAGGGGGCAGCTAGGTGACACAGTGGATAAAGCACCGGCCCTGGATTCAGGAGGACCTGAGTTCAAATCCGACCTCAGATACTTGACACTTACTAGCTGTGTGACCCTTAGCAAGTCACTTAACTCCCATTGCCCCGCAAAAAAAAAAAAATAGTTATGAGCAGAGATTCAGTCTGTCTGCTCTGAGTTAAATCTTCCTCTGAATGTACCAATGAGGAGAAGAAAGTGAAGCCAGTATATAAGCTCATCGAGACCACTTGGACCCAAGACTTTCTGCACATAATGGAAACTCTGAATCCAGAATCCTAAACTTGATTTGGCTGTAGAATCCATAATGCCAGTGTTGAGATGGACCAGAAGTGGGAGAGTGAGAGATATTCAGGGGCTAGGAGTGGACATTTTTAGAAACAGGAAGGTTTTAACACATAGCCTAGTGTAGCCATGGGAAAGAGAAGGAGGTAGGAGAGCTCATTGAAGAAGAGATATCAGAGGACAAAATTCTGTGAGACTCCAAAGGGCGGATTTTACAACTCCTGAAAATCACCACGTTTGATGTTGAGGTGTTCTCTGAGAACATAAATCATTGGCTCTGAATGGGCCTTGGAATGGAAAATAACATAAATGACAAAGATTTCTTCTCAGATTTATTTTAGTTGGCTAAAACATTTACCTGTTGTGGGTCATTTAAAAAAGATAGATTATTCTTTTTTGGGGGGGGGGTGAGGCAATTGGGGTTAAGTGACTTGCCCAGGGTCACACAGCTAGTAAGTGTTAAGTGTCTGAGGCTGGATTTGAACTCAGGTCCTCCTGACTCCAGGGCTGATACTCTATCCACTGCACCACCTACCTGCCCAAGATAGATTATTCTTAGCAAATTTTTTAATTCAAATTTTTAGGATGCAATGGAAATGCCTAGAAGAAAACATCTGACATCCTTAGTCACAGAGACTTAATGGTTAGCAAAAATACCATGACTTTAATAGATATACACCAAAACTTATAAACTCCAAATATCTGTACAGGAAAAACCAGTGCAATCCTCCGCAATTGCTTCATTGTTTAAAAAAAAAAAACGTCTATTAATAGTAGTATTTATTTGTGGGGAAGCTAGGTGGTGCACTGGATAAAGCACTGGCCCTGGATTCAGGAGGACCTAAGTTCAAATCTGGCCTCAGACATTTGACACTCACTAGCTGTGTGACCCTGGGTAAGTCACTTAACTCTCATTGCCCTGCCCCCCCCAAAGTAGTATTTGTGATAATAAATATTCAGTATTTTGGGGCATTACAATATGGTGTTATATAAGAAGGATTTATGAATGGAGAAGACTTCTGTTTGAAAATCAGAATATGGCTAAGATTCAAGTGGGTTGCTATAATTTAAAAAAAAATTAAACTTGGGGCAGCTAGGTGGTACAGGGGATAGAGCACCAGCCCTGGAGTCAGGAGGACCTGAGTTCAAATCCAGCCTCAGACACTTGACACTTACTGGCTGTATGACCCTAGGCAAGTCACTTAACTCCAATTGCCTCATCCCCCCGCCAAATAAAAATTAACTTAAGCAAAAACAAAACAACCAATCCTTAGGAGAGTTTTCCTTTAAACATGAAAACCTCATATCTATGAAGTTCCTTAGAAAGTGGATTGTCTGGACTTTCTGGTATCATTAAAGTGGGCAAGTTGGTGCTAGATTAGAGCTTAGAAAATGGAATTTCCAAGCACAGCCATGTCACACATCAGAATGGAACAATTAATAATGGATTGTGAAGCCAGAATTCTTGAAGAGATATATGACTTGGAACCTACAATATCTGAGCTTGGTTGAGGCTGTAGAAACAGGAATGTCAGTCCGGGGACAGACTAGGGCAGAGAGACAGTGGGAGACGTTCAGAGGCCAATGAGGGAAATTGTCTGAAGAATGATGATTTTAATATAGTATTTTATTTTCCCCCAATTACATGTTAAAGCGTTTTTTTTTTATCTTTTGGGTTTTTTTTAAGTTTTCAGTTCCAAATTCTCTCTCTCCCTCCCCTCTCCCCTTCCCGAGATGGTAAGCAGAGAAATAGAATATTAATGGTACTCATAAGAATACCAAAGTTCCAGGATGTTTCAGATTTGTTGGAGTAGTACAATTGCGGACTTTTTTTCATTTTTAAAAATTTGTGTTCCAAATTTTCTTCCTCCCTCCCTTCTGCCCCTCCCTAAAAAATCAAGCAATTCAGGGGCAGCTAGATGATGCAGTGGATAAAGCACCAGCCCTGGATTCAGGAGGACCCGAGTTCAAATACAGCCTCAGACACTTACTAGTTGTGTTACCCTGGGAAAGTCATTTAACCCTCATTGCCCCAAAGGGGAAAAAATTAATAAAGAAATCAAGCAATTCAATTTAAGTCATACATGTGTAGTCAGACAAAACATCTTCACATTAGTCAGATTGGAAAGAATTGTGATTTTAAAACATACAATGTCAAATACAGGAGGAACCTTAGAATGAGAGATTAAGGAGAGCCTCTGGAAGAAGGGATATCTGCTCCAGTAGAGAACAAAAAGTGTCAAGATGGGAGTGTCCTCAATTTTCCCTATGCCATAGCTGTGAGGGCTCTGAAAACTTACATAAACAGCTGTGGAATGAGACTTCAGGTGCAAAATATCATCAATTTCAAGGATTACTTTAAATATATTCTTAGCAAGCAAAAATATCTTCCAGTTCTAGGTAAATAAATAAAGAAGAATTTGGAATTGCTAGGTATCCAGGATTTATTTCAATTTCCTTTATAATCCTCCCCTGTGAAGCTTAAAAGAAATTCACATCTTTCACCACACAACCAAAAAGATTTGATGAAATGACTTATAATTTTTTGGCTAGTTAAGGAATCCACAGTAAAGGTCATATGCCAACAAGACAAATCAAATGCAATTGCAAGAAGATACATATCTGATAAAGATTGTCAATGATAATATTACTATTAATAATGAATAGGGGCAGCAAGGTGGCACAGTGGATAGAGCCCCGGCCCTGGATTCAGGAGGACCTGAGTTCAAATCCAGCCTTACACACTTAACACTTACTAGCTGTGTGACCCTGGGCAAGTCACTTAACCCCAATTGCCTCACCAAAAAAAATAATGATGATGATGAATACAGAATATGTTTGAACAAAAAGAAACCTAGGTGATAATTGAGGAAGTCTAATAAGAGACAAAACTACTGTAGCAATTATTCAATAATAAAATCAAAAGATGATAGGGGTATATGACCTTAGAATCTAAATAGCAACTCCAGGGAGCCCCTTGGTACACTTAGTATCAGGGCTGCTCATGAGAAAGGTCAAAATATACAGTGTAAGGGTTATACAGAATTTCCTAGTTACGGGGATAAGTCCTGCCTCTGAATGTCCATATTTTGAATAAAATATTAAGAAGTATGAGATGGTTAATGATCCATGGAAAATAGCTTGAAGGAAATTTGGAATTCAGGATCATGAGATGGATGAGACAGGAGAATGTACAAGGTCAGAATGGTGAGGGCCTAGAGAAGAGAAAGGAGGAGATGTACGGAGTCTGGGAAGGGACATTTTCAGAAGCAGGAGGATGTGAGCCCACAGAGTGTTAGTAATAGGACTTGCCATGGAGAGGAAATTAACAGAGCTAGCAGGGCCCAAGGAAGAAAGGACCTCAGAGAAAAGAAAGTCCTTAGGACAACAAAGGTCAGCTCTTGCAGTGTCCTGGAAAATAAAATATGCTAAAGGTGGGAGGTTCAGAAAACAGAAATCATCTGCTGGGGAAGGGATCTCAAAGTGGAAAATGAGGTGAAAAGATGGATCAACAGTGTCATGTAAACAATGGACATAACTTGGACAGACTTTGATGGAGAATGGAGGATGGAAGGGAATGTCCCACAATGATATGGCCCATGGGGTCATGAAGAATTAGACATGACTAGCTGACTAGACAACAACAAATATTCTTAGTATGCCCAAATATTGGCCATCTCTACTTAACTGAAACATTAAGAAGAAAGTATATTTTTATCTGAGAGCAATGATTCCAATATAAATATGCATCACTGATGCATTTTAGAAACAAAAAGCAAAAAAGAAACACACCAACAAAACCCATACACATAACAAAATAAACTGCCAATATAGTCTGGGGGAGATTATTATGTATTTTACATAAGGCAAAAAAACAAACCAAAATAAAAAGCAAAAAAAAAAAAAATCCCACAAAATCTGGTCATGAGAACAAATGCAGATGCATGTATAATTGCATTTGTTTCTTCAGTCAAGACTGCTATTTCTATTGCTATTAATAAAAATGACTGTTGAGAAATTTTTTACAAGAAAACAATGTGTAAAGTATAAAAAACTCAACAGGCATAAAATGTATATTCTAGGGGCAGCTAGGTGGCACAGTGGATAGAGCACCAGCCCTGGAGTCAGGAGGACCTGAGTTCAAATCCGGCCTCAGACACTTAACACTTACTAGCTGTGTGACCCTGGGCAAGTCACTTAACCCCAATTGCCTCACCAAAAAAAATATATATTCTAAAACCATCACATGGGTGTGATACATGCATGTTATGAAAATAACCAAATTAATTAAAAAACAACAACAACAGCAACGTACCAATTTAGCTTGATAGGGCTTTAGAACCAAAAATGCCTTATTGTTGACGATCCCTAGAAAGCTAAAGGTTTAGGCTTCCAGGTACCTTCCATGTGGGAATGTAGCCCAAGCTAGGAGGTAAAGCCTCCCTCCATATGTACCAATGGGGAGTGGCAAGTGAGGTCAGAATATGTGATCATGGAAAGCACGTGGAACCAAGACTTTGTACACTTGATGGAAACTTTGAATCCAGAATCCTGATCTTGATTCAGCTGTGGAATCGATAACATTGGCGTTGAAATGGACTACAAGTGGAAGAGTGGGAGACTTTCAGGAGCTGAGAATGGACATTGTCAGAAACAGGAGGGTTTTAGCACCTCACCTAGTATAGCCATGGGGAAGAGAAAGAAAGAGGTAGGAGAGAACTTTAAAGAAGGGATATCAGAGCAGAGAGTGCCCCGAGACTCCAAAGGGCAGATCTTCTAAGTCCCAAAGATCACCACGTTTGATTTTAAGGTGTTCTCTGAGAACATAAATCATTGGCCCTGAATGGGCCTTAGAAAGGAAAATGTCATAAATGAGAAAGATGTTTTCTCTGATCTATCCTTAATTGGCTCAAATATTCACCTGTTGGAGGTCATTTAAGAAATAAGAAGGTGGGGGCAGCTAGATGGTGCAGTGGACAGAGCACGGGTCCTGGAGTCAGGAGGACCTGAGTTCAAATCCAGCTTCAGACACTTGACACTTACTAGCTTTGTGACCCGGGGCAAGTTACTTAACCCCAATTGCTGAGAGAGAGAGAGAGAGAGAGAGAGAGAGAGAGAGAGAGAGAGAGAGAGAGAGAGAGAGAGAGAGAGAGATTGAGATTGTTCTTAGGGGATCAAAATTAAATTCTAATTCAATTTTCAGGATTCACTGGAAATGCCTAGGAGAAAAACATCTACCATCCTTAGCCACAGAGACTTATTCGTTAATGTAAATGCTATGATTTTAATGGGAACCAAGAAAAACATCAAAACAAACGAAATTCCATGCCCTTCCTTCCTTGGTAAAGACTGATTGTTATACCTATTCACTCTAAGGAGTGTGGCATCTTTTCCACAAAAAAAGGTATGATATAATGAGGACTGATAAAGAATAAGATTTATTTTTTTTCCAAAATCAGAATATTAGTAATGCTCCTGTGCATGATAATAATGATATCAATTTTTTTTAAACTTAAAATCCTTAAAGATCGTTGGAGGCTGTAGCCTCTGAACACAAAATGTCAAGACTTAGGAGGTGCTTAGAAGACTAAATATATGGGCTTCCCCTTATCTTTCATAGAGGTATACTGAAGGTGGCTGAGAGCTTAGACTCTACAATTGTCTTGCTCAGGGGGTTGATTCCTCCTTCTGGAGGCCCCAATTTTGAATGGAAAGTGAAGCCAAGGTCCTATATCGAGGAAGACAAATAGAACTGAGAGTGTCTGAGTTAAAAGGAAATATTCAATCCAGAATCCTGGAGCAGATAACTTGTAGAAGATGGAAAGTCAGTGTTGGGACTTACTAGAACTGAGAGAGAAGAAGTTGTTCCCAGGCTGATAAAGGAAAGGGTCAGAAGAAGTGGGATTTGATACACAAAATGACAGGCCTTGAAGGAGCCATAGAGAATCGAATGAAAGAACTAGGAGAACAATGAGAAAAAGGGATATTAGAGGGAGCAGAGATCTCTCAGAATGCCAAAGTCCAGAACTTGGAGTGTCCTAGAAACCACTGTAGGCAATAGCTGGGAGGGCTTTAAGACCATCAATCACTTGTTCTGTAATAGGTTGAAGAGTGGAAAATCTCACACATGCCAAGGACTGATTTTCATCCCTAGTCTTAGTCCATTAGAAGCAAGGAGATCAAATAATTAAGTTTATTCACTAGAAGGCCAAATACTGAAGTTGAAGCTTCAATACTTTGACCACATAATGAGAAAATGGGCCTCACTAGAAAAGAACTGGATGTTGGGAAAAATTGAAGGTGAAGGGGCAGCCAGGTGGCGCTGCAGTGGATAGAGCACCGGCCCTGGATTCTGGAGGACCTGAGTTCAAATCTGGCCTCAGACACTTGACACTTACTAGCTGTGTGACCCTGGGGAAGTCACTTAACCCCAATTGCCTCACCCAAAGAAATAAATAAATAAATACCTTGGATAGACTTTGAGAGAGAGTAGAGGACAGAAGTGAAGGGCCTGGCATGTTATGGTCCATGGGATAGCAAAGAATCAGAAATGACTGAATAACTGAACAACAAACTTCCTTAGTTGGTCAAAAAAGAGATCCAGAAATGGATATTCAGCAATTTTTTACCAAAAAGCAGATATATTCAGTATAGAGAGCTTTTTTAGGAAGAAGAATTCTATTTGGAAGTCATCATATCAGTAAAACCAACAAACATTGTAAGAATGTTAATCTAATTAGTAAAATTACAAATAAGACCTTGACACAAGTTATCATGAAATGGCTATAGAACCAAAAATGTTGGTTCAATGTCCCCATGACCACTAAAGTTGAGGCATCCAGGAACATTTCAAGTAGAAATATTTTTTTTTGTGGGGCAATTGGGGATAAGTGACTTGCCCAGGGTCACACAGCTAGTAAGTGTTAAGTGTCTGAGGCCGGATTTGAACTCAGATACTACTGAATCAAGGGCCGGTGCTCTATCCACTGCACCACCTAGCTGCCCCTCAAGTAGAAATATTGACAGTGGTTGAGAGCAGAGAAAGAGAATGGTCAAGCTAGGAGTCAAAATTGGCCTCTGAATGTCCCAATGGGAAGTAGAAATTAAAGCCAGAATAGGTCATTATGAAGGGCACTGTCATCCACACTGTATGGGCTTAACAAAAATTTTGAATCCAGAATCCTGAGCTTGACTTAGCTGTGGAATCTCTAATGTCATAGTTCAGAGGGCTTGGAAGTGAGAGAGGTGGAGATGTTCAGGAGTTGAGAATGGAAATAGTCAAAAACAGGAGGGTTTTAGCTCAAAGTCTGGTGCAGCCATGATAAGAAAAAGAAGGTAGGAGAGTACTTTGAAAAAGGGCTTATCATGGGGGGGGGGCAGCTGGGTGGTACAGTGGAAAGAGCACTGGCCTTGGATTCAGGAGGACCTGAGTTCAAATCTGACCTCAGACACTTGACACTTACTAGCTGTGTGACCCTGGGCAAGTCACTTAACTTTCATTGCTCCACAAAAAAAAGAAATAAAGAAAAAGGGCTTATCAAAGAAGAGAGTGCCCTAAGATTCTAAAGGGCCAATCTTAGAATGTCCTGAAAATCATTAAGTTTCTAGGTGATCTCTAAGAACATAAATGATTAGCTCTGAATGGGACTTAATAGAAAATGTCATAAAGTCAAGGATATATTCTCAGATAGATTTTTAATTGGCCCTAATATTGACCTGTTATAGGTATTTTTTGCAAGGCAATGAGGGTTAAGTGACTTGCCCAAGGTCACACAGCTAGAAAGTGTGTCAAGTGTCTGAGGTTGGATTTGAACTCAGGTCCTCCTGAATCTAGGCCTGGTGCTTTATCCACTGTGCCACCTAGCTGCCCCGTTATAGGTAATTTTTTTTTTTAAAAAAAGAAGGTAGATTGCTCTTATGAGATCAAACCTAAATTCTAATTTAAGTATTATAATGCATTGGAGATGAAAAAATAATAATCTGGTATCCTTAACCACAGAGTCTTCATTTTCTGGTGAAAATATTATCAATTTTATGTACACTCCAAAAGAACCCTTACAAACCCCAAATATCTGTACATGAAAACCAATGCAGTCCTCATCAATTGCTTCATTGATAAAAAATATGCATACATTGAAAGTAGTATTTGTGTTAATTAATATTCAGTATTTGAGGGAATTACAATTTGGTGTTACGTAATAACAACTTAGAAGGGAAGAAGTCTTTTGTTTGGAAATCAGTATATGGGTAAGATGCCAGTGAGTTCTTATTGTTGTTTGTCCTTCATTCTCAAAGAGGACCATGAATGATGCCCTGACTTGCACTGAATTGGATTTAGGTAAGGGAAGGCTGTGCAAATGTTACCATCCATGCTCTCTCCTCCAGAGCCATCTGGGACCAGTATCAAGATAAATATCAGGATGACTAGACATGGCCCCAGAAGTTTCAGGCAATTGGGGTTAAGTGACTTGCTCAGGGTCACACAGCTAGTAAGTGTCTGAGGTAAGATTTGAACTCAGATCCTCCCAACTCCAGGGGCAGTGCTCTATCCACTGTGCCACCAGTGGAGGCAAGAGGACCTGACTTCAAATCTGATCTCAGACACTTAACAGCAGTGTGACCCTGGGCAAGTTACTTAATCCCAATTGCCTCCAGTCACCCTAATGTATATCTTGCCACTGGACCCAGATGGTTCTGTAGGGGAGAGTGAGACTGGTGACCTTGCACAGCCCTTCCTCACTTAAACCCAATTCATTACAAGTCATAACATCACCTCCCGGATGTCATCACAGAGGTCTTAAAATGAAACAATGAATTAAACTGAAGCAAAAAACCCAAGCAAATCTCAGGAGGGTGGGTGCTCCTTTAAATATGAAAATCCCATATCTATAACGGTCCATAGAAAACTGAATGTTTGGCCTTCCAGTTATCATGAAAGTGAGCAAGCTTGTGGTAAGCTAAGGTTTAGAAGACAGATGATCCCCACATGATAGTAAGTCCCACCTCTAAGTGGCTCGATCAGTAATTGACTGTAAAGCCAGAATTCTTTAACAAGTGTTTGACTGGGAACATATAATATCTACAATATCTATAATATCCAAAAGCTTGTTGTAAATATCCAATCTAGATTCCTAAGCCGGGTGATACTATAGAAACAGGAATGTCAGGTGAGGGACTGACTAGAACTGAGAGAGACAGAGAGAGAAACAAAGACGGACAGTAGGAAACATTCAGAGGCTAAAGCGAAAAATTGTGTGAAGAAATGGAATTTTAGAACAGACAACGTCAAGTCTCTGAGAAGCCCTAGAGAAAAGAATAAGAGATTGAAAAGAGCCTTTAGAACAAGGCATATCTGGTCCAGGAGAGAATACCAAAGGTCAGGACTCGATTTTCCTCAAATTTTCCATATGCTATAGTGGTAAAGGCTCTGAGAACCTATATTACCTGTTCTGGAATGGGACTTCAAATGCAAAATGTCATCAATTTCAAGTGTTACTTTAAATATATTCTGAGTGGGAAAAATATTTTCTAGTCTGAGGTCAATAAAGAAAAGAGAAAACAATTGAATTTCTGGATGAGATCAATCTTTTATTTCAATTTGCTTTATATCATACACTTGGAAAACTGAAAAAAAAAATTCACATCTTCCACCTCACATCCAAAAAGGTTTAATGAAATGACTGATAAATTTGCCTGAAAAGTCCCAGACAATGTAATATACAACCACCATGAAACAAATGCAATTCTATCAAGATCCATCTTTGATTAAAAAAAATCTACCATTGAAATGATTGCTATTGACAATGAATATAGAATATTTTTTAATTAAAAACTAGGTTTTAATTACTGAAACCAATTTAGAAACAGAAATAACATTTCCAAGTTTTAAAAAATTCCATTAAAAAACTTTTAAAAATCAACTTTATAGGGGGCGGCTAGGTGGTGAAGTGGATAAAGCACCGACCCTGGATTCAGGAGTTCCTGAGTTCAAATCCGGCCTCAGACACTTGACACTTACTAGCTGTGTGACCTTGGGCAAGTAACTTAACCCCCATTGCCCCACAAAAACAAACAAACAAAAAAATCAACTTTATATAGCTGGGTGACCCTGGGCAAGTCACTTAACCCTCATTGCCCCGCAAAAAAAAAAATAACTTTATAAATCATAGACTGGCATTTCTTTGGAACCAAAAATGTCACATCTTAGACTGTCCTTAGCCCTCTGAATGCCTGGATTGTCAATTCCCATGCAAGGGCAATTGAGAATTAGCATACAAAATTTCCCAGCTAAGCATAAGTCCCAATTCTGAATGTCCCCGTTTGGAATTGGGCTATGAGAGCAAAGCAAACTTTAGGACACAAAAGATTAGACCTTTGAATGGGCTACAAACCACCCTGTGTGATAGCTGGAAGCCCTCTGAGAACATGAATCAGAATCAGCTCTGGTAGGGGCCTTAGAATGGAAAATACTACAATAAATTATAAAGATTTATTTTCATATGTATTCCAAGTGACCCCAGATATAATACTTTTCTGGAGAATTTCAAAAACAAGGAAGATTTTTGCCCAGACAATCAATTCTTTCTCCCAATTTAATTTATATTCCACCATCGTGACGCTCTGAAACAAACCATTTTTCACAACCCCACAGCTAAAAGAGTGAGGTTAAGGTACTGCCTATTTTGGCAAGCCAAAAAAAGTGCTGAAACTGAAAACACTTGGGCCCCAGAACAAACAGAATTGTCTTTAGGTCCCATTTTGTTAAAGGCAGCTTACTTAGAAGGAAAATGAATGCAAAGTGTGTTTGTGCAATAAACATGAAAGTATAGCAGGCTAAGGACTTAGAAGAGACACGTATGGGTTAGTTTTGGAAAATTTGTATATAGGTAAGATGCCAAGTGCATTGTTGTCATTATCCAATAAAATTATAAATAAAAATCTTTATAGATCATAGGAGGATACAGACTTTCCCTTGGAAACTGAGTATTGGGGCTTCCCAGGTGTATCCAAGGATATATGTTGGAGGGGTCCTGGAGTTTAGAATACAGAATTTCCTAACTGGGGGATAAGTTCTGCTTCTGAATGTCCAGATTTTAAGTGTAAAGCTGAGAACCAGTATTAGATGAAGGATAGCTCATGAAACATAGAATGCATGAGTATAAAGGAAATGTGGGAGTCAGGATCAGGAACTGAATGAGACAGCAGAATCTGCAAGGTCATAATGGTGAGGGCCTAGAGAAGAGAGAGGGGGAGATGTACGGGGTCTGGGAAGGGACAGAAACAAGTGGATCTGGGCACAGAGAGTTGCCAGGGAGGGGGAGATGTACGGAGTCTGGGAAGGGACATTTTGAGCAAAAGGAGGATTTGCGCACAGAATTTCAAGCCTGGGAGTTGCCATGGAGACAAAAACAAAACTAAACTAAACAAAACAAAAAAACCAGAGAGCTCTCAGTGCCCATAAAAGAGGGGATCTCAGAACAAAGAGAGGCCTTAGGGTACAAAAGGTCAGATCTTATAGTGTAGTCCTAGCCACTATATGCTATAGTTGGGAGTGTTCAGAGAACAGAAATCTCATACTGGGAAAGGAGCCTTAGATATAGGATGGATTTATTTTCATGTATATACTGAGTGGGTTGGTTAATTGTGCATTTTAACTAATTTTTTAAAATAAGAGAAAGGTAGCTTTTTTCCTAGATCATTCATTTATTCAAACAATTTTTACTGGGCATCAGTCCTAAATAATAACAAAGAAACAAAAACTAGAACTTCCTATCTTGAACCACACTGCCAAAAGGGTTTGGTGAGAATACAATTTTTTGCTACCAAAAAAACCCAACCACCACCCACAAAACCACAACACCTGTACACCAAAATCAATGAAGTTGCCTGTATTTCTTTCTGTAATAAACACTGCATTTTATATTACTATCAGTAAAGATGAATCTTGAAAAATTCTGTACCAAAAAATGTTAAGAATTGAGAGCTTTTGGGGGCAGCTAGGTGGCACAGTGGATAAAGCACCAGCCTTGGATTCAGGAGGACCTGAGTTCAAATCTGGCCTCAGAAACTTGATGCTTACTAGCTGTGTGACCTTGGGCATGTCACTTAACCCTCATTGCCCCACCAAAGAAAACCTACACAACTCTAAAAACCCACAAATCAAAATAAATGAAATTCCATGTCCTTCCTTCAATAAAAACTGCTATTGCTATTACTGTTCATTTTAATAAAATGTAGGGAGGAGGGAGGGGGGGAAGGGGAGGGGGAGGGAGAGGGAGAGGGAGGGGGGAGGGAGAGGGAGAGGGAGAGGGAGAGGGAGAGGGAAAGGGAGAGGGAGAGAGCTTTTTAGGGAGCAGACTTCTATTTGGAAGGCATCATATTGTTAAGACCAGTATACACTGGAATTATAATCCAATTTTTAAAAATTAAAAATAATACTTGATATAAGTTATCAGGATGTGGCTTTACAACCAAAAATGTCATGTCTTTGATGGTCTCTAGAACACCAGGTTTCCATATACCTTTCCTGTGGGAATGTTGGAAGTAGCCGAAAATAGAGATAGAAAATTTCTAAGGTAGGTGTTAAAACTGCCTCTGAACATAGCAATGATGAGTAGAAAATGAAATCAAAATAGGTGATCATGGAGCACATTGGAACCCAGACTACGTGGGCTTAACAGAAAATTGTAATGCAGAATCCTGATCTTGATTCAGCCATGGAATCTCTCATGTCATTGTTCAGGGTTTCTAGAAGTAGGAGAGTGGGGGATGTTCAGGAGCTGAGAATAGAAACAGGATGGTTTAAGCACAGATCCCGGTATAGCCATGGGGAAGAGAAGGAAGGAGGTAGGAGAGCACTTTGAAGAAGAGCTATCAGAGCAGAGAGTGCTCTGGGATTACAAAGGGCAGATCTTGGCATGTCCTGAAAAATCACAGTGTTGGTGATGTCTGAGAACAGAAAAAATTTACTGTCTGTGGGCCTTAGAATGGAATGGTATTATGTAACATGAAGTTAGAAAAGGTAAAAACTGGGGGCAGCTAGGTGGCGCAGTGGATAAAGCACCGGCCCTGGATTCAGGAGTACCTGAGTTCAAATCCGGCCTCAGACACTTAACACTTACTAGCTGTGTGACCCTGGGCAAGTCACTTAACCCCAATTGCCTCACTAAAACAAAACAAAACAAAACAAGAACAAATCTTTGTTCAAATAAAAATTAAAGAACATATGATAAAAGAAACTTAAGCCCAAAACAAAACAAAAAAAAAAAACAAGAACAAATCTTTGGAGGATGTTCCTTTAGATATGAGAATCTCCTCTTTATGATGGTCCTTAGAAAATTGAATGTCTGGGCTTCCAGGTAAAATAAAAGCAGGCTACATCTTAGAACCCATCATGGAAATAAGCCCCACCTTTGAATAGAACCATTAGGAATAAATTGTGAAGCCAGAATTCTTGAACAGGTCTTTGATTTGGTACCAAGGGTATCTGAGCTTGGTGGAAATATACAAAAAAAAAAAAACAAAACTGAATATGTTGTGACTATAATCCTGAACTAGAACATCCTGGAATCCTAAACTAGATGAATTAGGAGGTCAATTTTTGTACACCATTTCTTGAATCAAATTGAATGTCTATTGGGCATAAGAGTTACATAAGAAAAAGAAATTAAAAATCAAACCAGGCCTAGTCCTGAGATAATGGGAGATGTTCAGAGACTATCGAGAAAAAATCTCTGAAGAAATGAGACTGGAGAAGAGACACGTTCAGGTTTTAGAGGAGACATGGAGATGAGAAGGAGAGATTGAGGAGAATCTCTGGAAGAAGATGTACAGATATGCAAGAGAGGACACCAAAGGTCAGGACTGGAATGTGCTCCAATTTTCCATACCTGTGAGAACTCTGAGAACCTACAATGATCTGCTGTGTTATGAGCCTTCAAATGCTAAATGCCCTAAATTGCAAGGTTTATCTTAATAAAAAACTGAGTGGGCAATAACATTTTCCAGCTCCAGATAAACAATGCTTAATATGCCAAGGACTTAGAAGAGATAGTGGTTAGTTCGAAGTGATAAGATTCCTATGAATAATGATCCATGAAAAAAGGAAAAAGAAAAATCAAAATCCCTATGCATGACAAAAGGGTCCACCCCTAGAATCTAAAATGTCAGCCTCTTGGCACCTTGATTCTTGGCACTTCCTGGGACCTTTCCAGGATCTCTGTTGCTTTATTCCTGGAGCTGAGAACACAGAATTCCCTAAATAGGGGATAAGTCCTACCTCTAAAGATCCAGATTTTAAGTGAAAAGCTTAGAGAAACTAAGGGATATGGCATGACTTTTGGCTTGAAGGAATTTGGAATTCAGGATCATAATGTGGATGAGACAGCAGAATCTGCTAAGGCAGAATTGTGAGGGCCTAGAGAAAGGGGGTGGGATATGTACGGGGCCTGGGAAGGGACCTTTTTAGGATTTGAGCATACTGTCTGTCAGGCCTGGTAGTTGCCATGGAGATGAAAATGAGAGTGCTTACATTGCGCATGGAAGAGGGGAACCTCAGAGCAAAAAGAGCCCTTAGGGTAGCCAAGATCAGATCCTGAAGTGTTCTGGGTAACAGTAGATGGTGAGGAGATGACTGTTCAGAGAACAGAAATCATCTACTGGGCAAGGGGCCTCACAGAGTGGAAAATCTCACAACTCACAAGGATTTCTTTACACACACACACACACACACACACACATTATATGGGCCCAAATATTGGCCATCTTTACTCATTTAAAAAATAAGAAGGTAGATTTTTTTAGAAGAGGACCATTCACTTATTCCAACATAATTTGGGGAGGGGTATTATTGATGAATAAGAAAAAGAAATAAACTTAAAACCAAACCAAACCCAAAAGTCCCTCTGTCTTCAACCAGAATTTTAAAAGAATTTAGTGAGATTGCTGTCACTTTTTTGGCTAGTGAACTCCACCTCCCCGCCAAAAAAAATCCCCTGCACAGCTAGACAAATGCAGTTCCATGTTTACCCTTCCTTACTAAAGACCATTGTTTCTATGACTGTTAATAAAAATGACTATCGAGAACTGTTTGATGGGAAAGCATCAGGTAAATTATAAAGAGCTAATAAGTGGGGCAGTTAGGTAGCACAGTGGATAAAGCACCAGCCCTGGATTCAGCAGGACCTGAATTCAAACCCAGCCTCAGACACTTGACACTTACTAGCTATGTGACCCTGGGCAAGTCACTTAACCCTCATTGCCCTGACACAAACACACAAAAAAAAAGATCTTATAAGGAGGACAACTTCTATTTTGGAATCATCATATTGGTAAGACCCAGGCACATTTTATACATAGTTGAATTAAGAAAAAATAAAAAGAACACCTTGATTCAGTTTATCATGGTATGGCTTTGGAACTCAAAATGTCATGTCCTGGAGGTGCCTAGAACACTAAAGGTTGAGGCTTCCATGTAGCCTTCATGTGGGAATGTTGGAAGATGTTGATAACATGGATACAGCTAGGATTTCATTCCTGCTTCTGAATAGAGAGTGGAAAATGAAGGCAGAATATGTGATCAGGGAGGGCACTTAGAACCTGGAACATCTGACATTGACGGAAATTTATAATCTATAATGTGGTGCATTTTTAGTCTGTAAAATTTGAAATGTCAGAACTGAGAGACAATAGAACAGAGAAAAATCGGAGACATGGGTAGCTTGGTGGCACAGTACACGGAACCCTAGAGTTCAGCAGAACCTGAATTCAAATGTGGCTTCAGATACTTACTGTGTGACCCTGGCCCAGTCACTTCACCCTGATTGACTCAAAAAAAGTAGAAGATATTCAGAGAGTAAGAATGCAATTCATTAAAATAGTGAGATTTTAGTCCACAGAATGGCAGGCCTGAGAGAAACCATGGAGAAGAGAATGAGAGAAGTAGAAGCAGTTGGAAGAAGCTAGTTCAAAGGGAGGAGAGCTCTTAGAACATAAAAGGTCAGACCTGGAGGGTCTTAAAAACTTCCACAGACCAAACATGGGACAGTCCTGAGAACAGAAAACATGTGGTCTGGAAGGGGTCTTAGAATGGAAAATATTATTAATTCTAGGATTGATGATAATATATACTCTAGGCTAAAATATTGGCCAGTTTGAAGGAAATTGAGAAACAAGGCATTCGTAGATTTCCCATGAGAGATCAGTATTTTATTCTGATTAAAATTATATTCCAATTAAAAGAAAATTGCATGTCTTCGAACATAATGCAAAAGGATATCATGAAAGTACTATTTTTGACTACTACTCTCCCCACAAAATACCCTCAAAAACCTAAAAACCTGCACATCAAAACAAATGCAGTTCTGTGTCCTTCTGTGTGCAACAAAAGAATCACCTACTCAAAATAAATGCCTGGAGTCGGAGAGTTAAAGAAAAAAAAAGTTTAATTTCTTTCTCTTGAGCAAGGGGTGGGGGCAGCTAGGTGGTGCAGTGGATAAAGCAATGGCCCTGGATTCAGGAGGACCTGAGTTCAAATCCGGGCTCAGACACTTGACACTTACTAGCTGTGTGAACCTGGGCAAGTCACTTAACCCTCATTGTCCTGCCAAAAAAAAAAAAAAATGAATGGGGGGGGGGGCCGAGAAAGGGCGCCTACCCATGTATAGTGATGTAACAATTGGAATGATGCCACTTGCTGGAGAGTTACTGTAGGAAAGCTCCGCCATGAGTAGAAGGCATCTGAGGGCAAGCCATGCGGCTTTTCCTTGGGGTCAGGAATTGATGTTTGCTTGTGGGTACTGTCTATCAAAGCTACCAGCCAATTAGCTTGAAGCTGTGTGTGCACACGTGTGGACAGGATGTTCCCAGTTTCACAGGTGGCTTCTGGAAGGAAGGAGGAAGTGTTGGTCCTTTTGGTTCCTGACCTCACCATGGCAGGTTGGATGATGGGGTCTCTTAGAAAGAGTTAGATTTTTACCTCTCTCTCTTTGCTGTTATCGTATTGGTAAAACCAATTTACAGGCAATAATGATCCAATGAATAAAATTTCAAATAAGAACTCAATACAAGTTTTCATGATATGGCTTTAGAGCCAAATATGTCATGTCTTCGATGGACCAAAGGTCCAATGTGGAGTAGAAAGTAAAGTCACAATAGGTGATCATGGAGGGCACTGGAAACCAGACTGTGTGGGCTTAAGAGAAATTTTGAATCCAGAATCCTTAGTTTGACTTGGCTGTGGAATCTCTAATGTTCAGAACAACTAGAAGTGGAAAACTGGGAGAAATTCAGGAGCTGGAAATGGAAATTGTCAGAAGCAGGAAGGTTTTAGCGTACAACATGGTGCATCCAAGAGAAGGAAGTTGGACAGTACTTTGAAGAAGGAATATTTGGGCCTCCAAAGAACAGATCCTGGAACGTCCTAAAAATCACCATGCTGGATTCCTAGGAGTTCTCTGAGAACAGAAATTAATGGCTCTGAACAGGCCTTAGAATGGAAAATATCCTAAATACCGAAGATATACATTTCTACTTAACCCAAATTGTGGCCTGTTGAAAAACAAGAACAAGTTAGATTATTCTGATGAGATCAAGCATACATTTTGAATTTAATTTTGTGGATGCATTGGTGATGCCAAACATAAATAGATCTGACATCCTTAACCACAGAACCTAAAGGATAGGGAGAAAATGTTCTTTATTTTATTGCCACCCAATAATAACCCACAAATTCCCATGATCTATATGCTAAATTCAATGCAACGCTCTGCAATTGCCTCACTGATAAAGGTAACTATTGCTATTACTATTCATGATGACGGATATTTTGTATTTAGGCCATTAAAAATGGCATTATGTGATAATATAATTTATATGAGGAGACAATTTATGTTTGAAGTCATTATGTATCTAAGATTCAAGTACATGGGTAAAATAAAAGAATAAAATAATCTGGCGCGGAGAATGCCCCAAACCTTTAGAGATCTTAGGAGAGTGCTCTTTTTGACATGAGAATCTCATATCTATAAAGGTCCTTAGAAAACAATGTCTGAAGGTAGCCAGGTGGTGAAGTGGATAGAGCATCAGCCCTGGAGTCAGGAGCACCTGAGTTCAAATCTGGCCTCAGGCACTTGCTAGCTGTGTGATCCTGGGCAACCCCGATTTCCTTCCCCACCTCTCCTAACAAATAAGAATTAAAAAAAAAACAAAAAACCTGAATGTCTGTATTCCAGGTACTATTGAAGTACATAAATTGGTGAAAGGCTAGAGCGTAGAATAAAGAATTTCCACACATGGCATTAAGTCCCTCTGAATAGAAGACTTATGAACTGGTTGTGAAGGCAGAATTCTTGAACATGTCTTCTACTTGGAACCTGGTAATGTCTGAGCTTGAGGAAACTATCCAATTCCGAATAGATCCTGAAATCCACAATCTGAAAATCCTGAGAAGAATGAGATTGTACAAAGAGGAATGTTATTTTGGAGAAGGACTAGAACACAGAGAGGGGGTGAAGTTCAGACAATTTCCCGAGGGAAATTGTCTGAAGAAATGGGATTTTTAGAACAAATGACACCATTCTAAGAGGAGCTAAGGAGAAGAGAATGAGCAACCGAGGAAAGCCTCTAGTTACCTGACAATCTTTTTTTGGTGGGGCAATGAGGATTAAGTGACTTGCCCAAGGTCACACAGCTAATAAGTGTCAAGTGTCTGAGGCCGGATTTGAACTCAGGTCCTCCTGAATCCAGGGCCGGTGCTTTATCCACTGCACCACCTAGTTGCCCCTAGAAAAGCCTCTAGAAGGAGGGATATCTGATCCAGGAGAAAATACCAAAGGTCAGTACTTGAGTGTCCTCCAATTTCCCATATGCCCTAGTTGTGAAGGCTCTGAGAATCTAAAGGATCTGCTGTGCATTGGGCCTTCAAATGCTAAATGTTATCAGTTTCAAGAATTGCTTTAAATACATTTTAGTGGGGAAAAAAATATTTTTCAGTTGTAGGTAAATAATGTATAGCATGCTAAGGAATTAGAAGGGATGGTGATTAGTTTTGAAATTTTGTATATGGTAAGATTCATGTGCATAGTACTAATGATCCCATAACAAAATTAAAAAGTAAAATCCTTTGAGAACTTAAGAAGGTAGTGCCTTAGAATCCGAAATGTCAGCTCCTGGTACCCTCTTGGAACACTCAACATCACAGCTTCCCAGCACCCTTCAAGGCTCTATGTTTCTGGGATCTTGGAGCTGAGGACACAGAATTTTCTAGCCAGGGGAACAGTCCCACCTCTGAAGGTCCAGATTTGGAGTGAAAAGCATAGGGCATCTACGGGATGTGGGATGGTTCATGGCACACATCAGGAGTTGGAGCTTGAAGGAAATTTGCTATTCAGGATCATGTGCTGGATGACACAGCAGAATCTGCAAGACCAGAATTGTGAGGGCCTAGAGAAGAGAGAAGGGAAGGTATGGGGGCTGAGAAGGGACATTTTCAGAAGCAGGAAGTTTTGAGAATGCAGCTTCAGGCCTGTGAGTTGCCATGGAGACGAAAAAGAGAGAGCTAGCAAGGCCCATAGAAGTGAGGCCCTCAGAGCTAAGCAACCTTACGGTTTTTTGGAAAACAGGATATCCTATAGGTGAGAGGGTATAGAGAACAGCAATCATTTGCTGGGGAAGGGGACTGCCAGAAGAAAATTTCACAAATGACAAAGATTTCGTGTG
This sequence comes from Dromiciops gliroides, assembly GCF_019393635.1. Taxonomy (NCBI): domain Eukaryota; kingdom Metazoa; phylum Chordata; class Mammalia; order Microbiotheria; family Microbiotheriidae; genus Dromiciops; species Dromiciops gliroides. The sequence continues at coordinate 29,450,754 of NC_057867.1, read as the reverse complement.
TGTGTGTGTGTGTGTGTGTGTGTGCATGTACATATGTATGTGTGTTGTGTATATATGTGTATATGTACATATGTGTATGTCTATATTTTATATATATATATATGCCCAAATATTGACCATTTTTTACTAATTAAAACAAGGTAGATTTTTTCATAGTAGATCATTCACTTATTTCAAAATAATTTTTATTGGGCAGAGACGGATAAGAAAAATAAATAAACAACAAAAAAAGAGAAATCAAAACCAAAAAAGTCCTTCTATCTTCAACCTGACTTTTCAAAGAATTTAGTAAGATCATTGTCAATTTTTTGACTAGCCCCCTGCCCGAAAATCACAACACCCCTGTCCAGCTAGACAAATGCAGTTTCATGTATTTCATTCTTAAGTAAAAATTGTTCTACTAGTATTGATTAAAATGACTATTGAGAAATATGACGGGAAAATGTTATGTGAAATATAAATAGCCTATAAGAAGGAAGGCTGATTTAGAAATCATCAAATTGGTAAGATATGTATACGTTGTAATCATAAATGAATTATAATAAAATAAAAATACGTTTACCCAATTTAGTATAACATAGCTTTAGAACCCCGCCCCCCCCCCGAAAATTCATGTCTTAGATATTTGTCAGAACAATAAAAAGGTAGGGGGCAGCTAGGTGGTGCAGTGGATAAAGTACCAGCCCTGGATTCAGGAGGACCTGAGTTCAAATCCAGCCTCAGACATTTGACACTTACTAGCTGTGTGATCCTGGGCAAGTCACTTAACCCTCATTGCCCCGCACAAAAAAAAAAAAACAAACAAACAATAAAGGTAGGGGCTTCCAGGTACCCTTTATGTTGCAACGTTTATTGATGACATGGATACAGAATGTCTGAGCTAGGAGTTCAATCCTGCCTCTGAATTTACTACCAATATGGAGTAGAAATGAAAGGCAGTATATGGGATCAGGAAGGGCACTTACAAGCTAGAATATCTGATACTGAGGGATTTTTCTGATCCAGAAGATGCGGCCTTTTAAGCTGTGAAATTTGGAATGTCGGGATTGAGAGTCACTAGAACAGAGAAAGTAAGAGGTGTGGGGCAACTAGGTGACACAATAGATAGAGCATCAGCCCTCAAGTCAAGGGGACCCAAGTTCAAATCCAAACTCAAATTCATCCTTCTGGAGGTCCCTATGTTGAATGGAAAGTAAAGCCAAAGAATCAGATCAAGGAAGACACATAGAACTTAGAATGTTTGAGCTAGAAACAAATCTTGACTCTAGATGCCTGAGGCAGAGGAGTTACAGGAGACAGAAAGTAAGTGTTAATGACTAGAAGAGAGAGAGAAGTTGTTCTGGGGTAGAGAAGGAAAGGGCCAGAAACAGTGGGATTTGACAACAGAAAGGCAGGCCTGGGAGTAGTCATGGAGAAGAGAATTAGAGAGGTAGGAGTATATTGAGGAGGGATTAGAAGAGAGAGGAGATCCCACTGTATGGGCTACCTGGGAGGACTCTAAGAACATCAGTCATCTGCTCTGGAATGGGAAAACCTCACACATGGCAAGGATCGATTTTCATCTCCACTCAAATACAAAAAGGAAAAGAAAAATCTTTATGAATCCTAGAAGGGTCTTGACTTAAGAGCCAAATTATCAGGCTCTTGGAACACTGACTATGGGGGCGTCTAGGGACCTTTCCAGGATCTATGTTACTGGGGTCCTGGGGCTGAGAACAATTTCCCAGCTAGGGGATAAATCCTGCCTCTGAAGTTCAGATTTCAAGTGACAAGCTTAGAGAAACTAAGGGGATCCGGGATGGCTCATGAAACATAGAATGCATGAGCATGAAGGAAATGTGGAATTCAGGATCATGAGCTGGATGACACAGCAGAATCTGCAAGGTCGGAATTGTGAAGGCCTAGAAAAGGGGGGGGGGAAGTACGGGGTCTGGGAAGGGACATTTTTAGTAATAGGAGGATGTGAGCACTCAGCATCAGGGCTGGGAGTTGCCAAGGAGACAAAAAGAGACCGCTCACAGAGTCCATAGAAGAGGGGACCTCAGAGCAAAGAGAGCCCTTAGAGTAGCAAATGTCAGATCTTGCAGCATCCTGAAAACCAGTAGGTGCCATAGGTGGGAGGGTTCAGAGCCCAGAAACCATCTGCTAGGTAGGGGGCCTCCCAGTGCAAAATATCCCAAATCACAATTTCTTTTCATATATTTTGTGTGCCCAAATATTGACTATTTTGTACTCATTTAAAAAATAAGTAGGTAGATTTTTCTTAGGAGCTCGCTTATTCACTTATTCCAATACAATTTTTACTGGGCATGAGTGACGGATAAGGAAAACAAAAAGAAAAAAGAGAAACAAAACCAAACATCCTTCTATCTTCAACCAGACTTTTCAAGTAATTAGCAAGATTACTATTAATTTTTGGCTAGCCAATCCTCTTCCCTAAATCAAAAGTCCTGCACAACTAAACAAATGCAGTTCCACGTGTATGTTTCTTTAGTAAAGACCGTTGTTTCTATGATTATTAATAAAAATGACTGTTGAGAATTTTTTGCGGGGCAATGGGGAGTTGTGACTTGCCCAGGGTCACACAGCTAGTAAGTGTGAAGTGTCTGAGGCCGGATTTGAACTCAGGTACTCCTGAATCCAGGGCCTGTGCTTTATCCACTGTGCCACCTAGCTGCCCCCTGTTGAGAATTTTTTGACAGGAAACATTGTGTGAAGCATAAAGAGCTTAAAAGGAGGATGACTTCTATTTTGAAATCATCATATTGGTAAGACCCATGTACATTAAAATCATAATTGAATTAATACAAAATAAAAATAAAAACTTGAATTAATTTTGCATGAGATAGTTTAGAACCCAAAATGTCATGTCTTGGATGATTCCAAGAACAGTAAAGGTAGAGGTTACCAGGTACTCTTCCTGTGGGAATGTGGGGAGTTGTTGATAACATGGATACCGAAGCTCTGAGCTAGGAGTTCAATCCGGCCTCTGAATGTACCAATAGGGAGAAGAAACTGAAGTCAGAATAACTGATCAGGGAGGGCTCTTAGAACCTAGAACATCTGACACTGATGGACATCTATAATTCAGAATCTGGGGCTGTTTTAAGTAGTAAAATTTGGGAGGTCAGTATGGAGAGGCACTAGACTAGAGAAAGTAGAAGATGTAGGACAGGGAGGTGACACCTTAGAAGAGCACTGGTCCTGGAGTGAGGAAGATCTGAGTTCAAGTACAGTGTCAGTGTCGGGTGTGTGATGCTGAACAAGTCATTTAACCTTGATTGACTTTAAAAAGTAGAAGACATTCAGAGGCTGAGAATGCAATTTATTAAAACAGTGGGATTTAAACACACAAAATGAGAGGAATTGGAGTAGCCAAGGAGAAAAGAATGAGAAACAGAACACTGAGGAGGTACATCGGACAGAAAGGAGAACTCATAGAACACCAAAGGTCAGAACTTGGAAGGTCCTACAAACCACTGTATGGGATAACCAAGGGGGAGGGGGCTCTAAGTACATCAATCATCTGCTTGGGAATGGGTCTTAGAGTAGAAAATTTCACCACTGACAAGGATTGATTTTCATCTCTAGCCTCAGTCCTTTGGACAGCAAGGAGATCAAGTCAATCAATATTGAAAGAAATTAATTCAGGTTATATAGTTGGGAAGATCAAATACTGAAGCTGAAGTTACATACTTTGGCCACATAATGAGAAGACAGGACTCATTGGTAAAGACCTGATGTTGAGAAAGATTGAAGGCAAAAGCAGATGGCAGAGGAAGAGATGGATAGATATTATCATAACTTGGACTTTGAGGGAAATTATAGGACAAAAGGAAAGAACCTAGCCTACTATGGTCAACAGGTTCCAGAACATTGGACCTGACTAAATGACTCAAGAGCAATAAATATTTTTAGTGGGCCCAAATATTGGGCATCTCTAATTTTTAAAGGTAGATTTTTCATGTAAGAGCCTTCATTTATTTCAGTATAAATTATATCATTTGTTGGTGATGCATAATAGAAACAAAAATAAAAAATAAACAAAATATATTGGTGAGATTACTGTGTATTTTTTGGCTAGCCAAAATTCCTGCCCCCACAAATCCCACAAAACCTGAACACCAGAACAAGTGCAAATAACATATATAACTGCTTTTTCTATTATTATTAAGAAAAAATGATCTTCAGCAATGTTGGACAAAAACCAAATGGTCCATATAAAGACCTTTTTTTTCAGGAAGGAGACTTATATTGGGAAGGCATTGAATGGGTAAACCCAAGGTACACTGTAAAAATAACCTGACTGATAAAGTTACAAACAAGAACTTTGACACAAGTTTTAATGGCATGGGTTTAGAACCAAAGATGTCATGTCTTCACCGTTCCCTAGATGGCTAAAGGTTTAAGCTTCCAGGTACCTTTCATGTGGGAATGTTGGTAGTAATTGAGAACAGAGATACAGCATTTGTAAGCTAGGAGTTGAATTCTGACTCAGAATATCCCAATTGGGAGTGAAAAATGAAGCCAGAATAGGTGACCATGAAGGGCCCTGGAACCCAGACTGTAGGGGCTTAACTGCAACTTTGAATCCAAATTCCTGAGCTTGATTCATCCATGGAGTCTCTAATGTCATTTTTCAGAGGAACTAGAAGTGGGAAACAGGGAGATTTTCAGGAACTGAGAATGGAAATGGTCAGAAACAGGAGGGTTTTAGCACATGGTCTGGTGTAGCCATGAGGAAGAGAAGGAAGGAGGTAGGAGAACACTTTGAACAAGGGCTGTCAGAGCAGAAAGTGTCCCAAAACTCCCAAGGGCAGATCTTGGCATGTACTGAAAAAGAATCACCATTTTTGATTGCTAGTCCATCTCTGAGAACACAAATGAGTAGCTCTGAATGAGCCCTAGAATAGAATATGTTATCAATAGCAAAGATGTATTCTCAAGTAGATTCTAAGCTGGCCCAAATATTGACCTGCTGTAGGCCATTTGAAAAAAAAAAAGAAGGTAGATTGCTCTTATGAGATCAAACAGATTATAATTTAATTGTTATAATGCAAGGGAGATGCAAAAAAAAAGAAGGCGGCGGCTCTGTGGTTAAGGATGTCAGATTTTTTTTCTTGTTTTTCTTTTTTTTTGTCAACCCAATAAAATCTTACAAACCCCAAGTATCTGTACAGGAAAACAAATTCAATCTTATTAGACTGTTTCATTGATAAAGATAGCTCTTGATAGTATATGTGATAATGAATATTCAGTATTTTGGGTCATCACAATCTGGTGTTATGTAATAAGGATGTACAAGGGGAGAAGAGTTCTGCTTCAAAACCAGTATTGTAGTGGTTGGAATGACGCCACCTGCTGGAGACTTACTGTAGAAAAGCTCCGCCATGAAAGGAAGGTCTTTGAGGGCAAGACCATGAGTCTTTTCTTTGGCGTCAGGAAGTGACGTTTGCTCGTGGGAGGAGGAAGAGGGAGCCGGGCGCTCTGTCTCTCTCTCTTTCCTGAGGATGCTGGTGGAGAAGGGAGCTAGAAATGTGCTCTCCCTTTAATAGATAGAGGAATGTAGGCCTTTCTCTCTCTCTTTACCAAATTCTTATTCTCATTAATAAATGCTTAAAAGCCTAACTCTTGCTAAAGCTTATAATTTATTGGCAACCACTCATTAGATATTTTAGACAGACTAGCTAGAATTTTAGCCCTTAAGAGTATATTGGTAGGATGCCAGTGAGGTATTATAATAAAATAAGAAATTAAATTTAAGGGAAAAAGCCCCAACCAGATCTTAAGATGTTGCTCTTTAAGATTTGAGAATCTCCTATACACAAGGGTTCTTAGAAAACTGAATGTCTGGACTTCCACGTAGCATGAGAGTGGGCAAGTTTGTGGTAGGCTAAGGCTTAAAAGATGGAATTTCCCAGTATGGCTATACGTCCTACCTCTGAGTGGAACAATCAGTAATTGAGTATGAAGTCAGATTTCCTGAACAAATATTTGATTTGAAACCTATAATACCTAAGTATGTTGTAAATATACAATCTAGAATCCTGAGCTAGGTGAGTGAGATTGTAGAAACAGGAATGTCAGTTAGGGGACTGACTAGAAAGGGAGGGGGGAGAGACGTTCAGAGTAAAATTTAAGAAATGGGATTTTAGAACAGACAAGGTTAAGTCTCTGAGGAGCTATAGAGTAGAGAATGAAAGACTAAAAAGATACTTTAGAACAAGGGATATATGATCCAGGAGAGAACACCAAAGGTCCTCCAATTTTCCCTATACCATAACTGTGAGGGCTCTGAGAACCTACATCATCTACTGTGGAATTGGCCTTCAAACAGAAAATGTCATCAATTTCAAGCATTACTTTAAATATATTCTGAGTAGGAAAAATATTTTCCAGACCTAGTTAAATAAAGAAAATAGAAAATTTTAGAATTTCTGGATGAGATCAATCATTTATTTCAATTTACTTTATATTATACATTTGGGCAACCCAAAAAGAAAATCCACATCTTCTGCCTCACATCCAAAAAGGTTTGATGAAATGACGGATAATTTTTCGGCTGAGAAATTCGCAGAGAAGGTAATATACAAGCACCATAAAGAAGCAATTCTAGGGGGCAGCTAAGTGGTGCATTAGATAAAGCACTGGCCCTAGATTCAGGAGGACCTGAGTTTAAATCCTGCCTCAGTCACTTCACACTTACTAGGTGTGTGACCCTGGGCAAGTCACTTATCCCTCATTGCCCTGCCAAAAAAATTTAAAAGCAATTCTACAAAGATTCTTCTTTGATAAACACTGCCATTGATATTATTAAAATTGATAATAAACAAAGTATATTTTTGAACAAAAAAAAACTAGGGAGTACTGAAGCCTCATTAGAAACAGAATTAATGTTTCCAGGTCATGATATCTATAAGTCATTAGGTACAATTTAATTAAGAACCCATCAAAAACTTTTTTTAAATCAACCCTTTAATCATAGGATGTCATTTCTTTGGAACCAAAAATGTCATGTTTTGGAATATTCTTAGCACTCTGAATGCCCAGACTGTCAATTCCCATTCAAGGGCAATTGAGAATTTGTATGCCAAACTTTCCAGCTAGGCATTAAGTTCCAACTCTGAATGTCCCTGTTTGGAGTGGGGATATGAGAACAAACCAAACCTTAGAAAGGGAAGAACTTTGAATGGGCTACAAACCAAACTATGTAGCAGATGGAAGCCCTCTGAGAAAATGAATCAGAATCAGATCCGATCGGAGTCTTAGAATGCAGAATTTTATAAATGTCAAAGATTTATTTTCATATATATTCAGTGGCCCCAGATATGATACATTTCTAGAGAATTTCAAAAACAAGGAAGGAGATTTTTGCCTATACAATCAATTCTTTCTCCCAATTTAATTTATATTCCACCATAGCGATGCTTTGAAACAAATAACTCTTTCACAACTCCACAGCTAAAACAGTGAGGTTAAAGTACTACCTATTTTTGGCAAGCCAAAAAAGTGCTGAAACTGAAACCACTTGGACACCAGAACAAACATAATTTTCTTTAGGTCCCGTTTTGTTAAAGACAGCTTACTTAGAAGGAAAATGAATGCGGAATGTGTTTGTGCAATAATATGAAAGTATAGTAGGCTAAGGACTTAGAAGAGATGCGAATGGGGTAGTTTTGGAAAATTTGTATATAGGTAAGATGCCAAGTACATTGTCGTAATTATCAAATAAAAATATAAATAAAAATCCTTATAGATCACAGGAAGTAATGGCCTTAGAATTCAAAATATATGGCCTTATAAAGGGTGGTGCCATAGGCAAATTAGGAGGAGAAGGAATAGTTTACCTCTCAGGTCTATGGAGAGGAGAAGAATTTAGGACCAAACAAGAGACAGAAAATATCATGAAAAGCAAAATGGATCATTTTGATTACATTAAACTAAAAAGGTTTTGTTCAAACAAAAGTGAATATTAGATAGTGGGATATTGGAAAAGTGAATATTGGGTATTTCCAGGTCTTTCTAATTATATGTTGAAGGGGTACTTGAGTTTAGAATACAGAATTTCCTAACTGGGGGATAAGCCCTGCCTTTGAATGTCTAGCTTTTAAGTGGAAAGGTGAGAACCAGTATCAGATGGGGGATGGCTCATGGAACACAGAATGTATGAGACTGGAGAAATGTGAAATTCACGATCAAGAACTGCATGAGACTACAGAATCAAAAAGGCCAGAATGGTTAGGGGCTAGTGAAGAGAGAGGGGAGTCTGGGAAGGGACATATTCAGAAATAGGAAGATGTAAGCGTTCATGGGTACACACGCGGGCGGACACACACACACACACACACACACACACACAGTCAGGCCTGGGAGTTGCCACGAAGAAGAAAGAGACAGATAGAAGATGGGATCTCAGAACAAAGAGAGGGCTTTTGGTCACAGAAGTCAGATCTTGCAGTGTCCTAGAAAACTGGATATGCTCTAGGTGGGAGGGTTCAGAGAATAGAAATCATTGGTTGGAGAAAGGGCCTAAGAGTGGAAAATCGCACAACTTACAAGGATTTCTTTTCGTAGTTGTAGATATAGCTAGCCTCATAGCCTTTTTAGGCTGTAAAATGTGGAATGTCAGTAATTAGAGACACTAGAACAGAGAAATTGGGAGATGTGGCTCAGCAGATAGATCATCAACCCTGAGTTCAAATGCAACCTCAGGTATGTACTAGCTGTGTGACCCTGGGCAAGTCCCTTAACTCTGATTCCCTCCCCACAAACATGGAAGATATTCAGAGGCTGAGAATGCAATTTATCAATTTGTCAGGCCTGATAGAAGCCAGGGTGAAGTCAATGAGGAGCACTTGGAAAAAGCTAGATCAGAGCAAGAACTCTTAGAACATAAAAAGTCAGATCTAGAGGGCCCTAAAGCCTTCCATTTACCTAATAAGAGGGGGTCCTTTGAACAGAAACCATGTAGCCTGAAAGGACACTTTAAATGCAAAGTAGAATTAATTCCAGGATTTATAATCATATAAATGCTGATTAAAATATTGACCAATTTGAAGGAAATTAAGAAACAAGGCAATTTTAGGTTTTTTGTAGGAGATCAATCTTTTATTCTGATTGAATTTACATGATAATTAAAAGAAAATATCAATGCAAAAGGATATCATGAAAGGACCATCATTTTTTTACTATGCCCTTTCTCCCCCCAAACCTTCAACAACCCTAAAAGCCTGCACATCAAAACAAATCCAATTCCATACCCTTCCTTAAGTAAAGACTGTTATTGATATTGCTATTAATTCTAATGATTGTAGAGTCCTTTTCAACAAATACACAAAAAAATGTGTGATACAATGAGTACTAAGGAATGAGACATGTTTCAAAATCGAGGTATTCATAATGTTTATTGTGCCCTGTAATGGTAATGATATCAATTTTTAAAACTTAAAAAAAAAACTTTATAGATCATTAGAGGGTATGGCCTTAGAACCCAAAATGTCAGGACTTGAAAGGTCCTTAGAACACTGAACATCTGGGCTTTGACTTATTTCAAGGAGGTATGTTGGAGGTGACTGAGCTTAAATTCTAGAATTTTCTCCTTCTGGGTCAATCCTTTCTTCTCAAGGTCCTGATTTTAAATGGAAAGTGAAGCCAAATGATTAGATCAGGGAAGACACAGAGAACTTAGGATATCTGAGCTAGGAAGAAATATTGAATCCGGAATCCTGAAGCAAATAAGGTGGAGAATTTGGAAAGTCAATGTTGGGACTTACTAGAACAGAGAGAGTTGTTCTAGGATGGATAAAGGAAATGGTCAGAAGCCCCGGGATTTGAGCATACATAATGACAGGACTTGGAGGGGCCATGGAGAAGAGAGTGAGAGAGGTAGGAGTTCATTGTGAAGGAGTCATATTAGAGAGAGAAGAGATCTCTTAGAACATCAAAGGTCATAACTTGGAGTATCCCAAGAAACTACTGTATGAAATATCTGGGGGGAAAGAAGGGGGAAGAAAAGGGACAGGTCTAAGGATATCTTAGATAATCATCTGTTCTGGAATGGGCCTTAGATTAGAAAACCTCACCCATGCCAAGGACTGATTTTTACTTCTAGCTTTAAGTCATTTGGGCAGCAGAGATTAGTCAATACTAAAAGAAATGGATTCAGGCTATTCACTGGAAGGCCAAATATTGAAGCTGAAACTTCAATACTTTGGCCATATAATGACAAGATGGGACTCACTGCAAAATACCCTCATATTGGTAAAGGCTGAAGGCAAAAGCAAAATCAGATGGCAAAAGAAAAGATGGATATATAGTGGCATGGAAACAACCAACATAACTTGGACAGACTTTGAAAGAGAGTAGAGGATAGAAGGGAAGGGCCTGGCCTTCTAAGGTCCATGGGGTCATGAAGAGTCAGACATGACTGAATAACTGAACAAGAACAAATATTCTTAGTGGGCCCAAATATTGGCCATCTTTAATTTAAAAATAAGAAGGTAGATTTGTCATCTGAGATCATTCATTTACTCCAATATAATTTATATTATGTATTATTGATGCATAATAGAAACAAAAAACAAAACCCCACAGATATTGAAATAAACTGTAAAGAATTCATTGTGATTTGGGGTTTCCATGACCACATCTTTGCTTCATTATGGTCAGACTGAAAAGATGTAATCTTGAAAAGCCATGCTGCATTAGTGTCTGGAAGCTGGCCAACTTGCAGCTGTAGAGCTGCCTGTTAATTCTGTCAATCAAAGTTGCCAGCCGATTAGCGTGTGTGTGTGTGTGTGTGTGTGTGTGTGTGTGTGTGTGTGTGTGTGTGTGTGTGTGTACAGCCCTGTTTTCTAGTTTTGCGGGAGGCTTTGGGAGGAAGCCCAGGAGGAGAGCGCTCACTCTGGTGCACCGAAGAGAGGGGGAGAGACGCTGGTGTGGTGGTGAGTTTGTATTATCCCCTTTTTCATTGTCCCTAGCTCTACTGACTTCACAGGCATTTTAAATTTGTTCCCATTAATAAAACCTGATTTGTTTGTGGAAAAGAGGCTGTTAATCTCCTTATCAGTCTGAGAGAAATAACTAAAGAAAAGGCAGTTTGGAAGAGAGGAAACTCTCCCATTATTTTCTGAACCCCCATATTACAACGAGCTGCCTAATTAACTCTCCCCATACTAAATTTGGCCCTTACAAAACCAACAAAAGTTTTTGGTGAAATTGCTGTGTATTTTGGCTAGCCGGAAAAAAAAACAAAAGCCACCAAGTCCCACAAAACCTGCACCCAAAAACAAATGCAATTTCCTACAGTTCCTTCTTTGGTAAAGACTTTCGAGGCACCTAGGCGGCACACTCAAACACTTAACACGTAACTAGTTGTCTGACCCTGGGCAAGTCACTTAACCCTCATTGCCCTGCCCCCCAAAATTACAATGAATATTGAAGGTTTGGGCCCCCCCCAAATCAATAACAATTCTCATATTTTAAGGGCCCATAATGGATGGGGCCTTGATACTGTCACAATAAGTTGTCATTGGCACTGAGCTGAGAATGGAAACTGTTAGAAGAGTGAGATTTTAGTACAAAGCATGTCAGACCTAGGATTGGTCATGAAGAATGGAATATGATAGTTAGGACAGCATTTAGAATAAGGCATTTCAAATCAAGAGGAGAACATAAAAAGTCAAAATTGGAGTATCCTCAAAACTTCCAAATTCCATACACATGAGGGCTCTGAGAACAGAAATAATTTTCTCTGTAATGGTTCTTAGAATGCAAAATGTCATCAATTCCAAGGATGTTTTCTGCAAACAATTAAACTTTATTTGAACCTTCAAAATTTGAAGAGTGGAACATTATTGTAAGATCTAAAGGCCAAAGTGTACAAATTCAGCACTGAGAAAATGATCAATCAAAATGCTATATAGAATGATTTACAACCACCTTTGAAAGCATTAGTTCATATAAAAAATAAAAGCTAAGCAAAGATAATGAAAACAAGACAATTAGCATCTTTTCTAACCATATTGTTTAAATTCACATTAATAATATGTTAGATTTGAGCATGTCACATTGTAAAGGGTAAAAAGGAAACTTTTTCACCAGTGACATACTTAATAAGGCCATCAAGTATTCATGCATTGCTTCTATCTGGATCTAAGGAAATGGGAATTGGGAGAGAAGGGAGAGAAGGGAGAGAAGGGAGAGAAGGGAGAGAAGGGAGAGAAGGGAGAGAAGGGAGAGAAGGGAGAGAAGGGAGAGAAGGGAGAGAAGGGAGAGAAGGGAGAGAAAGGAATTCTTCAGATGTAAATTAGAGATAACTGTAGTCCAAGTAAGGGAAAGGTGTCAAAAATGTTCCCTATGTGATGAAGATCTGCTACCATCTAGTGGCCCAGTGTGGCAATGGAAAAAGCTTCTGGGAACCTGGACCCAAGCAGCCTTTCCTATACATGGGCATGTTGTTCTTTTTAGCAATTCAATTTGGAAAATCAAGTTTACTTGGGTTTTTGACATGGGAAGTTTCTCTTCAAGCCAAAGTCATCAATTTTTGCTAATTTGGTTTAAATGTTCAAATGTCTTTTTTTTAAGACTAAAAGTTCTACCTTTTCTAATTCAAAGTAGGGCAATTTATCCTTTTTTCACACGTGAAATTAATGAAGAGGTTGATCACAAACATGAGTTTGCTAATTTCACAGTGATGAGAGGATGAAGATGAAATACTCCTAGCAGCTTCAATATTGCTAAGTCCTATCATTTTTGTAAATATTTATGGAGAAGAGAATGAGAAATTTATCAGAGTGGATATTAGATCAAGGAGTTCTCTTAGAACAAGAAAGGTCAGACTTGGAGAATCCTAAAAACTTCCAGGTGCCATAGCTGGGAGGGCTCTGAGAATACAAATCCTCTGTTCTGGAAGTGGTGTTAGAACAGATTTCTTTTCATGGCTACTCAGTGTGAGCCAAATTATTGACCACTTCTAAGTAAATTTTAAAACAAGAAGACTTGAGATTTTTCCTTCATAAGCTATTCATTAACTCCAACTTAATTAATATTACATAGTGGAAAAGCTTTTTTCTGCTTAGAATTTTATTTTCCAAATTACATGTAAAAATACATTTTGACATCAATTAAAAAAAAAGCTTTGTGTTCCAACTTCTCTTCCTCCCTCCCTTCCCATCTCTCACCCCCAAGAACTCAAGCAATTCAATATGTTATACATGAGTAGTCAGGAAAAGCTTTTAAGAAATAATCTTGGGGGCACCTAGGTGGTGCAGTGGATAAAGCACTGGCCCTGGATTCGGGAGGACCCAAGTTCAAATCCAGCCTCAGACACTTGACACGTACTAGCTGTGTGACCCTGGGCAAGTGCTAACTCTCATTGCCTCGCAAAATAAATGAATGAATGAATAGCGAAATAGCGAAATATGAAATGAAATGAGGAAAGGAAAGGAAAGGAAAGGAAAGGAAAGGAAAGGAAAGGAAAGGAAAGGAAAGGAAAGGAAAGGAAAGGAAAGGAAAGGAAAGGAAAGGAAAGGAAAGGAAAGGAAAGGAAAGGAAAGGAAAGGAAAGGAAAGGAAAGGAAAGGAAAGGAAAGGAAAGGAAAGGAAAGGAAAGGAAAGGAAAGGAAAGGAAAGGAAAGGAAAGGAAAGGAAAGGAAAGGAAAGGAAAGGAAAGGAAAGGAAAGGAAAGGAAAGGAAAGGAAAGGAAAGGAAAGGAAAGGAAAGGAAAGGAAAGGAAAGGAAAGGAAAGGAAAGGAAAGGAAATAATCTCATATCCTCAACCACATAGCTAAAAAGGGTTTGGTAAAAGTGCTGACTACTTTTGGCCAGAAAGAAGGACCCCCAAAAACCCCAAAACCTACACACTGAAACAAATGTAATTCCATGCAATTTCTTCTTTGGAAAAGACTGTTATTGATATTACTATTAATAATAATGAATATAAAGTATTTTTGTCCCTAAAAAACAAGGTGTTATGTTCTGATGACTTATGAGGGACTTGATGTAAAACCATTATATCAACAAGACTTGTGCATTATGATAATAAACCATTAAAACCTTTTTTAAAAAACCTTCTAGACTACTGGGGGGTGTTCCTTTAGAACCCAAAATGTCAAATATTAGGCATTTAGAACATAATGTCTAGGCTTTCAGGTGCCTTTCAAGGAGGTATGTTTGAGTCAGCTCAAAACTTAGAACACATAGTTTCCTAGCTAGGAGCTAGGTCCTGCCTCCGACTGTCCCAAATAGCAATGGAAAGTGAAGCCAGAGTATTGATTAAGGAGGGCACTTAAAACCTATAATATCAAAGTTTGAAGGAAATTTGGAAGCTAAAACCCAGAGTTGGCTGAGGTAGTAGAAGCTGGAATGGCAGTCTAGGGAGGGACTAGAAGCCAGAGAGGGTGGGGGACATTCAAGGGCTGAGAATGGAACTTGTGCTATGTGCTGAGATCCTGCTGCTTCTGGCATCAACTAGCCATGGAGAAGGGCATGAGAGATTGAGGAGAGGCCTCAGAAAAAAGATATGAGAGCCTTGAGAGTATCCCCAATCCAATGATATGGGATTGCTGGGAGGACTCCGGAAAGAGAAATCAGCAACTCTGGAGGCACCTCTGAATGATAATATCATTTATTTATGATATTGATAAAGTGGAATGTTTGCTTTTATTTCATATTTTTCCTGGGCCAACATTTTGGCCAGTTTGGATTAAATTGATTTTTTTTGTTTGGTTTTTTCTTTGTTTTTTGCTGGGCAATGAGGGTTAAGTGACTTGCCTAAGGTCACACAGCTAGTAAGTGTCAAGTGTCTGAGACCGGATTTGAACTCAGGTCCTCCTGAATCCAGGGCCAGTGCTTTATCCACTGTGCCACCTAGCTGCCCCCTTTTTTTTTCTTTTTTTCTTTTTTTTTTTTTGGTGAGGCAATTGGGGTTAAGTGACTTGCCCAGGGTCACACAGCTAGCAAGTATCAAGTGTCTGAGGCTGCATTTGAACTCAGGTCCTCCTGACTCCAGGGCCGGTGCTCTATCCACTGTGCCACCTAGCTTCCCCAGTTTGGATTAAATTGCATGACTAATGCAGAAATATGTTTAATGGGATTGTACATACATAATCTATATCAGATTGCTTACTGTCTTGGGGAGGGGGGAAGAAACGGGAGGAGGGAGAAAATTTTCAAACTCAAAATCTTATGAAAACAAATGTTGAAAACGATCTCTACATGTAACTAGAAAATAATAAAATACTTTTATAATAAAAAATAAGTGTAGCGGCAAGATGTACACTTTTATAATATGCAAATGTGTTTTAAAATTTAAAAAAAAATACTTGCTAGACCACAACAGGGTGAAACCTATGGACAAAATATCTTAGGACTATGAATATTATAGAATACTTCTAGGTACTTTTTGAGATATTGGAATACAGAATTTCCTAGCTAGACTGCAGGTCCAATCTCTTCAAAATTCCAATTTGGAATGGAAAGAGAATATTAGGCTGGGGAAGAGAGCTTGAAGCTAGAATGTCTGAGACTATAGGAAATTTTGAATCCTTAAACCCAAAGCTGGTTTAGGCTGTTGAATTTGGAATATCAGGGTTGGGAAGGGCCAAAACATAGAGTGGGAGATGTTCAAGGGTTCAGAATGGAAGTTGTCAGAAGCAAGTGGGATTTTGTCATACAAAATGTCAGGCCTAAGAGTACCAAGGGGAAAGGAATGAGAAAGTTGTGGGGTAGGACAGTACCTAGAAGAAGGGAACTCCGAGTAATGAGAACCTTTAGAACACAAAAGATCAGATCTTAGAGTGCCCTAAAACGAACACATCTGGGAGCTGGGAAAGCTCGAGGAACGTTAATCATCTGCTCTAGAAAGAAACTTGTAATGGAAAACTCTCACAAATGGCAAGCATTTATTTTCACAGAAATTCTTAGTGGACCAAATATGTACCATTTCTAAATAATTTTAAAAAACAATAAGAGAGGGGGTAGGCACAGTGAATAGAGCGCTGGCCCTGGATTCCGGAGGACCTGCGTTCAAATATGGCATCAGACACTTGACACTTACTAGTTGTGTGACCCTGAGCAAGTCACTTAACCCTAATTGCTCCACAAAACAACAACAAAAAAGATAGGGACAGATAGGTGGCACAGTGGATAGAGCACTGGCCCTGGATTCAGGAGGATCTGAGTTCAAATCCGGCCTTAGACACTTGACACTTACTAGCTGTGTGACCCTGGGCAAGTCACTAAACCCCAATTGCCTCACACAAAAAAAGATATATATAGAAAGAAAGCTACTGTAATGCATAAAATATATGCCCAAAAGGAAAAAAAACTGTCACATTACAAAAAAAAATTCCAGGGAGTTCCCTCTTTGGTAAAGACTACTAATGAAACTCTCTTAATGAAAATGTTTATAGAATCTTTTTAGACAAAAAATAATTGTTTCACTTAGAAGGGATATGACATGATTCAAATTCATCATATCATTGAGAACCACCTGCATAATAATAATCCAATTTTTAAAACTCTGTAAAAACTTTGATAGATCAAAGGAGGGTGTTCTTTTAGGTCTAAAAATCTCATGTCTTGGAAGTTTGTTAGAACGCTTTAAGTCTTGGATTCCAACTAACATTCAAGAGGGAAAGTTGGAGGTTGACTGAGTGAGAGCTTTGAATCCAGAGTTCCCTAGTCAGGAGGTAAGTCTTGCTTTGGTATCACAATTGATGGTGGACAGTGAAGACCCAATATCAAGAGAGAGGGGGCACTTAGAATCTAGAACTGATGAGCATGAAGGAAATATCAGATCCTGAATCTGGAGCTGAATGAGGCTTTAGAAGCTGGAATGTCAGTGTTGGGAGGGACTAGAACAGAGAGAGTGGGAGAGGTTGAGGGGCTAGCATTGGGAAATGTCAGAAGCAGGAGGATTTGGGCACAGAGACTATCAGGCCTGGGAGGAGTCATGAAGAAAGGAATGAGACAGGCAGGAGAGCTCTTAGTAGAATAAGAAAGCATATATCATAATGAGGAGAGCTCTTAGAACACAAAAGGTCAGGACTGGATGGTCCTAAAGTCTTCCATGTAGCATAGCAGAGAGGACTCTGAGAACATGCATCATCTATTCTGAAGGGGCCTTGGAATGAAAAATATCAAGGGCAAGGATTCATTTTTATACACATTCTTATGAGCCAAATTTACAGGCAATTCTAGCTAAGGTGAAAATAAGAAGGAAGTAGATTTTTGATATGAATAACAATTTATTCCAATTTAATATGGATTATCCCACTGGTGAAGGTTCTTTTTTTGTGTGTTTGTGTTTGTGTTTGTTTGTTGTTTTTTTGTGGGGCAATGAGGGTTAAGTGACTTGTCCAGGGTCACACAGCTAGTAAGTGTCAAATGTCTGAGGCCGGATTTGAACTCAGGTCCTCCTGAATTGAGGGCCAGTGCTTTATCCACTGTACCACCTAGCTGGCCCCTGGTGATGGTTTAAAAAGAAAACACATCTTCAATCACAGAGCAAAAAGTGTAGGGGTAAATTATTTCTATTTTCTGATGAACCAAAGAATTCCCCCCCAAAAGACAAAACACCTGAACTTGAAAATATATTCAATTCTATCCAGTCCCTTCGTTCTTAAAGATTACTACTGATATTTCTATTAATTATATTGAATACAGAGCATTTGACAAAAATAAATTGTAGCATACAGAAGGTTTATAAGGGAGATGACTTATGTTCCAAACTCATTTTACCGGAAATATCCATTTGCATTTTATTAATAATATGTTAGATAAAAAAAACTGGAAAAAGTCATATGCTTCCCAAGAAGATGTGGTTTCTTGGAGGTCCTTAGACCACTGAACGTCTTGGCTTCCGAGTACCATTCAAGGGGCAAAGCTGGAGGTGGCTGAGAGCTCAGATTACAGAATTCCCTAGCTAAGAAGTGAGTCTCACTTCTGAATGTCCCAATTTGAATTGGAAAGTAAAGCTGAAATATTAGAATGGGTAAGACAGCTAAGTGGCACACTGGAAAGAGCACCAGGCTTGGAGTCAGGAAGACCTGGGTTCAAATGTGGCCTCTGACATTTATCAGCTGTGTGACCCTGGGCAAGTCACTTAACCCTATTTACCTCAGTTTCCTCGTCTATAAAATGAATCAGAGAAGGAAATGGCAAGCCACTCCAATATCTCTGCCAAGAAAACCCCAAATGATGTCATGAAGTGTCTGACACAACTGAACAACAACAACAAGACTTGTATAACCTAGTCTATCAAAGCTTGAAGGAAATTTCAAATGCAGAATAATTATCTCAATGAGGCTGTAATGGCTGCAATGGCAGAGTTAGGAGGGTTCAGAATAGAGAAAGGGAAATAAGTTCTGGGGACATTGCCAGAAGCGGTGGGATTTTAACCCACAAAATAGCAATTTTGGAGCAGCCATGGGGAAGAGAATGAGAGGTCAGAAAGTACTTAGAAGGGATAACAGAGCAAAGCAATCCATTATAGCACAAGTGTCACATTTCAGAGGGCCTGAAAAAACAAGATATTGAATAGCTTTGAGGGCTACAAGAGCATAAATCAGGGTCAGAGTAGAAATGCCATAAATGGGGAAGATTTCTTTTTATAAATAAATATTGCTAATGGTTCTGATTATTGGAAATTTCTAGGTAATTTTTAAAAAGTTTTTTATATGAGATCAATAGTTTGGTCCAGTTTAATTTATATTACATACACATACATACATACATATATATATGTATATGTGTATATGTATATGTTGTTTGTCCTTCATTCTCAAAGAGGACCATGAACAATGTCATGACTTGCAATGAATTGGATTTAAGTGAGGGAGAGCTATGCAAGGTCACCATCCACTGTTTTGGGTTTTTGTTTTGTTCTGTTTTTGGTGAGGCAATTGGTGTTAAAGTGACTTGCCCAGGGTCACACAGCTAGTAAGTGTCAAGTGTCTGAGGTCACATTTGAACTCAGGTCCTCCTGAATCCAGGGCTGGTGCTTTATCCACTGTGCCACCTAGCTGCCCCGCCATCCACTGTTAATAGAGCACCTGGATTTGATGGACCTGCCTTATCCAAAATGGATTTTATGAAACCCTGGATTAGCAAAATACACCCTTTGACTAAAGTTCAAACTAAACCCAGATAGTTAGCAGATAAGAAGCCCCTATTTACTAACTTCTTTCCCCAAGAGATTAAATAGATTTTATTGTTTTCCTTATCAAATATCTTGGCATCCTTGTCCTTGGGTAAACCTTTCCTGTGTCTTTAAGTTGCCTGTTATAGTATTTTCGTTAGGTTAATTTGTATCGTGCTAATGAAACTAATGTTACCCTGTAACCAGTGAGCAAAGAAACCTTATATACCCTCAAAAAGAGGGAGTCTTTCAGCTCCTTTTTAGGAAGGGGTCTCCGCATGAATCACGATTGCTTGTTCTTGGGACAAATAAACTGGCAAAATATTTTTCCTGTCTGTCTCTAATCTGGTTTTTCCTGTAGGAGAAATGATGAAAAATAATTTCTGATCTATTTTTGTAGGAGACATTACATTCTCTGATCTGTTTTTTTTTTTTCTGTAAGGAGACAGGCAAAATAAAATATTTGAAATCATGCTCTCTCCTCCTGAGCTGAGTCCAGTGACAAAATATGCATGGCCCTGGATGTTTAAGGCAACTGGGGTTAAATGACTTGCCCAGGGCCACACAGCTAGGAAGTATCTTAGGTAAAATTTTAACTCAAGTCCTCATGACTCCAGGGCCAGTGCTTTATCCACTGCACCACCTAGCTACCCCTAGCTGTGTCTGTGTGTGTGTGTGTCTGTAAAAACACACTGCAAAAAGGGCATACATAGTGAGAGTACTGTCTGTATTTTGGCTAGCCAAAAGATAATCCCCAAAAAGCTGCACACTGAAACAGGTACCATTCCCTGTGGTTCCTTCTTTGGTAAAGAATGCTATTAATATGAGTATTCATTATACTGAATGTAGGATATTTTTGCACAATAAAACAATATTTTTCAGGGCTAAGACATAGAAGACTTATGTTTCAAAATCAGGATATAAGTTAGACTCATGTGCATTGTTAACAATAATTAAATTAATTAAAAAAACAACAATTTTCAAGTGAGACTTTAGAATCAAAAGTTTCAGTTGTTGATAGCCCCTTATAACACTGAATTTCAGGGCTGCTCCTAAGATCTTTCAAGGATCTATGTTGGAGGGGGTCCTAAAATACAGTATTTCCAAGCAAGGGGATAAATCCTGCCTATAAATGTCCGGATTTTGAATAAAATCTTAGAGAGATTATTAAAGGGGGAATGGTTCATAGGATATTGAAAGTATGAGCTGGAAAGAAATTTGGAATTCAGGATCATGAGCTAGATGAGTTTGTAGAATCTGTGAGGTGAGAACTGTGAGGCCTAGAGAAGAAAAAGAAAGAAATGCACAGGGTCTGGGAAGGGACATTTTTCAGAAACAGTAGAACTTGATCGCAGATTGTCAGGCCTGGCAGTTGCCATAGAGATGAAAGTGAGAGTTGGCAGTGTTCATAGAAAAAGGGATATGAGAACGAGAGCCCTTGGTGCAGAAAAGGTCAGATTTAACAGGGCACTCCAAACCTATAAGCATGAGGGTTAAGAAATTAGAAATGGGGGCAGCTAGGTGGCACAGTGGATAGAGTACCGACCCTGGAGTCAGGAGGACCTGAGTTCAAATCTGACCTCAGACGCTTAACACTTACTAGCTGTGTGACCCTGGACAAGTCACCTAACCCAAATTGCCTCACTTAACCCAAATTGCCTCACAAAAAAACCCCAAAAAACAGAAAACAGAAATGGGGGCAGCTAGGTGGCACAGTGGATAAAGCACCAGCCCTGGATTCAGGAGGACACGAATTCAAATCCAGCCTCAAACACTTGACACTTACTAGCTGTGTGACCATGGGCAAGTCACTTAATCCTCATTGTCCTGCAAAAAAAGAAAACAGAAATGATCTACTGGGGAAGGGGCCTTAGAGTGGAAAACCTCAGAAATGGCAAGGATTTATTTGTGCGTGTGTGTGTGTGTGTGTGTGTGTGTGTGTGTGTGTGTATACTGAGTGGACCAAAATATTGCCCACTTTGAATTATTTTTTGAAAAGAAAGTAGATTTTTCATAAAAGATAAATCGTTTATTCCAATTTAATTTCTAATATATAGTAGTGATGCTTATTTTTTTCACATTCTCAACCACTGCTCCAAAAGAATAAGGTGACTATATCAGATTACCTGCTGTCTAGGGGAGGGGGGGAGGGAGGGAGAAAAATCAGAAGTTGTAAAGCTTGTATAAACAAAAGTTGAGAACTATCTTTACATGTAACGGAAAAAATAAAATACCTTATATGTAAGAATAAGGTGAAAGTACTGCCTACTTTGGGCTAGCCCTTCAAAATAATAAAGCAAATCCCCAAACCTTGACCCACAAGCAAATTCCATACAGTTGTTTTTTTTTTTTTAGCAAAAACTGAAATATATTACTATTTTTTTTTGGCAGGGCAATGGGGGTTAGGTGACTTGCCCAGGGTCACACAGCTAGTACCTGTCAAGTGTCTGAGGTCGGATTTGAACTCAGGTACTCTTGACTCCAGGGTCGGTGCTTTATCCACTGTGCCACCTAGCTGCCCCAATATATTACTATTAATGATCATTAATATAAAGTATTTTTAACCAAATAAAAACATGTTAGGTTTTAAAGAATTTGAAGGGACACTGCTTATATTTTTCATTTTAGCATATCAGCAAAACTCATTGTGGCTTGTAATAACTCTTCAAAAGAGAAGAGCAAAACAAATGCTATAGATCATAGGAGAGGATGGTCTTTTTTTTTAAGTGAGGCAATTGGGGTTAAGTGACTTGCCCAGGGTCACACAGCTAGTAAGTGTTAAGTGTCTGAAGCCAGATTTGAACTCAGGTACTCCTGACTCCAGAGTTGGTGCTCCATCCACCGCGCCACCTAGCTGCCCCCAGGAGAGGATGGTCTTAACCAAAATTTTCAGGCATTTGGAAAGTCCTTGGAGCACTGTCTGTGTGGGCTTCCAGCTACCTTTCTAAGACTTACTTTGGAGATGGCCAAACGCTTAGAAAATAGAACTTCCTATGTAAGAGGTAATATTTTCTTCTAAATAGTCCAATTTGGAATGGAAAGTGAAGCTAGAATTCTAGATCAGGGATGTCTCCTAGAACTGAGAATGTCTGAACTCGGACGACATACAATCCAGAGCTGGATGTGGCTGCAAAAGTTGGAATGTCGGTGTTAAGAGGGTCTAGAATAGATAGGGGGCAAATATTCAGAGGCTAAGAATGGAAATTTACAAACAGTGGGATTTTAGCCCACAGGATGTCAGGCCTGAGCACAGCCCTTGAGAAGAAAATAAAAAGATAACATGTCAGAGCCAAGATGGTGGAGAGAAGCCAGGAAGCTGCCTGAGCTCTCCCCAGTTTCCCTCAGAAACAACATTAAATCAAGCCTCTAAATGGATTGTGGAGCTACAGAACCTACAAAAAGAAAGCGAAACAATCTTCCAGCTTAAGATAATTTCTGGAGGGGCAGCTAGGTGGTGCAGTGGATAGAGTACCAGCCCTGGAGTCAGGAGTATCTGAGTTCAAATCCGGCCTCAGACCCTTAACACTTACTAGCTGTGTGACCCTGGGCAAGTAACTTAACCCCAATTGCCTCGCTAAAAAAAAAAAAAAAAAAAAAGATAATTTCAGGAACGGTCTGTCTCATTTGGGTAAAAGGTGAACTCAGAGCAGCAAAGAGGGTTTATGGGCAAGCCAGCAGAAGGCACTTAATCACAGCACAGATCAGCAGCTGAAACTTGTTGGTCCTGGCTCAGGAGGCTACTGGCACAATAGGCCAGTTGTGAGGCCTCCAGGCCCAACACAGAAGGCAATCTACCAGCTAGGGTTTCTTCTACACAACAGGCCCGAGTAGGCTGGGCCTTTTCAGTACAGTGAGAAAGGTGAGCCCTTAAACCTCAAAGCAGAAAGCCAGTGATCATGCCTTTGGCCCTTAGCAAAAGAAGTTTGGGACAGTGTCCCCTGTGTTCCAGGAGCAGAATTCAACTATAAAAGTCATGAAATAGGCTAAAATACAAGAAACAAAAAAGAGCCCTCACCATAGAAAGCTACTATGCTGATAGGGAAGACCGAAACACAATCTCAGAAGAGGACAACACTGTCAAAATGCCTATATGTGAAGCCTCAAATGAGGAAAATAAATTTGTCCAAAGAGCAAAAAATCTTCTTGGAAGAACTCACAAAGGATTTTTAAAATCAAACAAGAGATGTAGAAGAAAAAAATGAGAAAAGGAATGAGAGAAATGAGAGTTATGCAAGAGAATTATGAAAAAAAAGAGTCAAGATGATATGATGGTAAAGAATCAACTAAAAAACTACTTGAAACAATTAACAACTTTAAGAAAATTGCAGGATATAAAATAAACCCACATAAATCATCAGCATTTCTTTATATGACCAACAACACCCAGCAGCAAGAGATAGAAAGAAAAATTCCATTTAAAATAACTGTAGACGGGGCAGCTAGGTGACACAGGGGATAAAGCACCAGCCCTGGATTCAGGAAGACCGGAGTTCAAATCTGGTCTCAAACACTTGACACTTGCTAGTTATTTGACCCCGGGCAAGTCATTTAACCCTCATTGCCCTTCTAAATAAATGAATGAATGAATAAATAAATAAGTTAATTAATTAATTAAAGTAAAATAAAGTAAAATAACTATAGACAATATAAAATATTTGTGAGTCTGCTTGCCAAGACAAACCCAGGAACTAGATCAACACAATTACAAAACACTTCTCATACAAATAAAATCAGATGTAAACAAATGGAAAAAACAAATTGCTCATGGGTAGGTTGAGCTAATATAATAAAAATGGCAATTCTACCTAAATTAATTTACTTACTCAATGCCATACCAAAAAACTAACAAAACATTATCTTATAGAGCTAGAGAAAATAATAACAAAATTGATCTGGAAAATAAAAGGTCAAGAATATCAAGGGAATCAATGGAAAAAAAGCAAAGGAAGGTGGCCTAGCCATACCAGATCATCAAAACTATTTGGTACTGGCTAAGAAATAGAGTGGTGGATCAGTGGAATAGGTTAGGCACACAAGACAGAAGTAAATGACTAGAGTAATTTATGGTTTGATAAACCTCAAAACTCTTGCTTCTGGGATAAAAACTCACTATTTAACAAAAACTGCTGGGAAAACTGGAAAATAGTATGGCAGAAACTAGGCATAGACCAACATCTTATACCATATACCAAAATAAGGTCAAAGTGGGTACAAGATTTAGACATAAAGAGTGATACCATAGGCAAATTAGAAAAGTAAGGAATAGTTTACCTATCAGATCTATGGAGAGGGGAAGAACGTATGGCCAAACAGGAGAGAGAGAACATTATGAAATGCAAAATGAATCATTTTGATTACATTAAACTAAAAATGTTTTTCAGAAACAAAACCAATGCAACCAAGATTAGAAGAAAAGCAGAAAGCTGGGGAATAATTTTATAGTCAGTGTTTCTGATAAAGAGAACTGAATCAAATTTATAAAAATACAAGTCATTCCCCAATTGAGAAATGGGCAAAGGATATGACTAGGCAGTTTTTAGGTGAAGAAATTAAAGCTATCTATAGTCATATAAAAATGTGTGAAATCACTATTGATCAGATAAATGCAAATTTAAAAAACTCTGAGGTACCACCTCACACCTATCAGATTGACTAATATGACAAAGAAAGGAAATGTATAAATGTTGAAGAACATATGGGAAAGTTGGAACACTAATACATTGTTGATGGAGTTGTGAATTGATCTTACCATTATGGAGAGCAATTTGGAACTACATGCAAAATGCTATAAAGCTGTGCATACCCTTTGACCCAGCAATACCACTACTAGGTCTGTATTCCAAAGAGATCATAAAAAAGGCAAAGGACCCACACGTACAAATACATTTATAGCTGATCTTTTTGTGGTGACAAAGAATTGGAAATTGAGAGGATGTGCATCAATTGGAGAACAGCTCAACTAGAAATTATGAGCAGGCAGATTTCAGAAAAACCTGGAAATACTTAAGTGGACTGATGCTGAGTGAAATGAGCAGAACCAGGAGAACATTGTACACAGTAACAGCAACACTGTATGATGACCAACTATGATAGACTTAGCTCTCTCTTCTCAGCAATACAATGATCAATGACAATTCCAAAAGAGCCATGATGAAAAATGCTTTCCACACCCAGAAAAAGAGCTATGGAGTCTGAATGCAGAGGAAAGCTACTAATTTCACATTATTTGTTTTTATTGTTGTTTTCTTTCTTGTGTTTTTTTTCCCTTTTGTTCTGATTCTTCTTTCACAACATTCCTAATATGGAAATGTGTTTAACATGATTGTACATGGGGCAGCTAGATGGCGCAGTGGTTAAAGCACCGGCCCTGAATTCAGGAGTACCTGAGTTCAAATCCGGCCTCAGACACTTGACACTTACTAGCTGTGTGACCCTGGGCAAGTCACTTAACCCCCATTGCCTGCAAAAAAAAAACAAAAACAAAAACAAACAAAAACAAACAAAAAAAAACATGATTGTACATGTGAAAACTAAATCAGATTCCTTGCCATCTTGGAAAGGAGAGAGAGAAAAATTTTAACTCAAAACCTTTACATGTAATTGGAAAAAAAGAAAATAGAAGTCTATTAAAGAGGAAAAGGGATCAGAGAAAGAAGGGCAATTACAACACTAAAGGTCAGAACTAGGGTGTCCTAAAAACTGTCACAGGCAATTGCAGGAGGGGCTTAGAGAACATAGATCATCTGCTCCAAAAGGGGCCTTAGAGTGAAAAAAAAAATATCATGAAAGGAGTGGACTTATTTTCATCTCTATTCTTATTGAGCCAAAATATTGACCAGTTCTAGTGAATTTTTAAAAATCGGAAGAAAGGAGTTTCTTCATCTGAGATGAATAATTTATTATAATTTATTATAGAATGGTGAAGCTTTCCAAAAAAGAAAAAAATTAATCCAGAAGTATTCTGAAAGTATTATTTATTTTGCGCCTACCAAAATAATTCCCCCATTACTAAAAAACTGCCCATGGGAATCAAATACAATTCCATTCACTTCCTTCTGTGGGAAAGATTTCTATTGTTATCACTATCATGCTATTGTTATCACTATTAACGATAATCAACTTAAAGACTTTTTAGCAAAATTAGGTTATACCACAGACAGTACTTGAATGGGATAACACTGTTACTTCCAAACAAAGCATAAGAGCTTCAGGGCATATGAGCATTGTAATAATATACAAATAAAACATTGAAAAAGGAAATCTTCACAATCAGAACAGGGTCCAGCCTCAGAATAAAATATTTCAGGGTCTTTACAATACTGAAAATGTTAAAATACTTCTAGATGCCTTTCAAAGGGAACACTGGAAGTGGCCAAGAGCCTAGAATTCAGAATTTCTAGGTTGGAGGTAATTCCTGCCATTGAATGTCCCAATTTCAAATGAAAAATGAAGCTGGAATGTTAGATGGGAGGACACTTAGAATCAAGACTGTCTGAAAAAAAAAAAGAAAAAGAATGAAAGAGCAAACGAACAAAAGAGCAAAAGAAAAAAAAAAGAAAAGAAAAAAGATGGGCTGGGCTTGCAGGAAATTTGGTACCTAGAGTCCTGAGTGGAACACCTTTGTAGAAGCTGAAATGTCAATGTTGGGAGGGATTAGAACAGAGAAACTGGGAGAAGTTCTGGGGTTGGGAATGGAAATTGTCAGAAGTAGGAGGATTTCACCAAATGGAACGTCAAGCCTGGGAATAGCCATGGAGAAGATAATGAGAGTTAGGAGAGCACCTGGAAGAAGGAATATCAGAGAGAGAGAGAGAGAGAGAGAGAGAGAGAGAGAGAGAGAGAGAGAGAGAGAGGAGCCCTTAGAGCCCAAAATGTCACATCCTGGAATGTCCTATAAGGCACCATATGTCATAGTTGACAGTTCTTTGAGAACATAAATCATCTCCTCTGGAAGGAGCTTTAGAAAGGTACACATACTAAATGGCAAGGAATTATTTTAAAATCTATCGTTAGTAAGCAAAGTATTGACCAATAAGGTTCTAAGTAATTTATGAAAATGTATGTTTCGGGGCGGCTAGGTGGCGCAGTGGATAGAGCACCGGCCCTGGAGTCAGGAGTACCTGAGTTCAAATCCGGCCTCGGACACTTAACACTTACTGGCCGTGTGACCCTGGGCAAGTCACTTAACCCCAATTGCCTCACTAAAAAAAAAAAAAAAAAAAAGTATGTTTCATAGGAGTGCTAAGTGGCACAGTGGATAGGGTACTGGGCCAGGAGTCAGGAAGACCCATTCATGAGTTCTGAGGCAAGTCACTTCACCCTGTTTGCCTCAGTTTCCTCATCTGTAAAATGAAGAGGAGAAGGAAATAGCAAACCATTACATTGTCTTTGCCAAGAAAACCCCAAATGGGCTCACAAAGTCAGACAACTGAAAAATTACTAAACAACAATAAACGTTTTCGCAGGAGAATAATGTGAGGGTGGCTAGATGGCACAGTGGATAAAGCACCGGCCCTGGAGTCAGGAGGACCTGAATTCAAATCTGGTCTCAAACACTTGACACTTACTAGCTGTGTGACTCTGGGCAAGTCACTTCACCCTCATTGCCACCACCACCCCCCAAAAAAGGGAGAATAATAATTTATTGCAATTTAATATATGATATTATAGCGGTGATGCTATTCAAAATCTTACATCCTTTACCACAAAGCTAAAACGGTAAGTTGAAAATAGTTTGTTTTTTGGCTACCAAACCCCCTTCTTGACATCTACCAACAACACTGCAATACCATGCTATTTTTTACTTGATAAAGACTAAATTCATAGTGCTAATGATCATTACAAAATGTACATCTGGGGAAAATATGTTACGTACACAGGTTTTTGTTGTTGTTGTTGTTTTTTAATTAATAAAGTATTTTATTTTTTTCTGTTACATATAAAGATAGTTCTCATCTTTTGTTTATACAAGCTTTACAATTTCAGATTTTTCTTCCTCCCTCCCCTCCCTTCCCCCTCCCCTAGACAGCAGGTAATCTGATATAGGTTATATATATATATATATATATATATATATATATATATATATATATATATATATATACACACACACACATATATACATATATATACATATATACACATAATAACATTAATCCTATTTCTGCATTAGTCATGTTATAAGAGAAAAAATCAGAGCACTGATGAAAAACCTCAAAATAGAAAAAAACAACAGCACCAAAAACAAAAGAAATAGTGTGCTTCATTCAGCATCTATACTCTGCAGTTCTTTTTTTTTTTCCTTGGATTTGGAGATCCTCTTCCATCATGAGTTCCCTGGAACTCTTCTGTATCATTGCATTGGTGAGAAGAATACGTACACAGGTTTTAAAGGGATAGTAATTGTGCTTTGAAATCATTGTATTAATAAGACATTGGAGGCAGCTAGGGGGCACAGTAGATAAAGCACCAGCCCTGGATTCAGGAGGACCTGAGTTCAAATCCAGCTTCAGACACATGACACATACTAGCTGTGTGATCCTGGGCAAATCACTTAACCCTCATTGCCCCGCAAAAAGAAAAAAAGACATTTTATGTATCTTTATCAAAAGGGTGGGGAAAATCCTTGATGGTCACAACAGGTTGAATCCTACGAATAGAAAACATCTTGGGACATAGTATTTAAGAGGTAGTCTTGGCAGTGTGGGTTCTGAAAGTACCTATGGAGTACTAGAAGTACTAGAAGTCAGAATACCAGAACAGGGAGGTCATTTAGAATAGAGATTGGCTGAGGTGTGGAATGGGGCTCAGGAACCTGTGCTAACATAACAGGTCTGGGAGGGAACTTTGAAGACAGCATGTGAGAGATATCCAGAGCCTAAGAAGCAAGATTTCAAGAGGTAGTGGCAGAGCAGAAAAGAAAAGTCAGGACTGGGAGGAGCCATTGAGCAGAGATTGACGGAGGTAGGAGAACCCTTAGAACACAGACTGTCAAAAGTCAGACTTGGGGGTGGCTAGGTGGCGCAGTGGATAAAGCACCAGCCCTGGATTCAGGAGGACCCGAGTTCAAATCTGGCCTCAGACACTTGACACTTACTAGCTATGTGACCCTGGGCAAGTCACTTAACCCCCACTGCCCTGCAAAAAAAAAAGAAGTCAAACTGGCCTTGAAGGCAGGGAATGGCTGTACTGGGGGTGCCAGGAGATGGGAAATGTTCAGCTCTCGAACACAAAATCTCTCTGGAAATGATTTTTCTTGGTCATACGCTCAGGGAGGCAGAGTATGATCATTTAAAAAAAACAAGAAGAAAGGATATTTGGGGAAAGAGATCAATCATTCCCATCATTATAATGTTTATCAGCACAGAAGTGATGCTCTGAATGCAAACCCAGGTGGGAGTTGAGGCTC
This sequence comes from Dromiciops gliroides, assembly GCF_019393635.1. Lineage (NCBI taxonomy): Eukaryota > Metazoa > Chordata > Mammalia > Microbiotheria > Microbiotheriidae > Dromiciops > Dromiciops gliroides. Next base: position 29,421,206 of record NC_057867.1, on the reverse strand, counting down.
AATGTCAAAAGGTAGTTTGGATTGAGAAGGCAGAATTTCAGATCAGGAAGGACACCCAAAACACAAAATGTCTGAGCCTGAGGGAAATATGGAACCCAGAGTCCTGAACAGGAAACCTTCGAACCTCCAATATCAGAATAAGAGGGATTTTTTTTTGGTGAGGCAATTGGGGTTCAGTGACTTGCCCAGGGTCACACAGCTAGTAAGTGTTAAGTGTCTGAGGTCGGATTTGAACTCAGGTCCTCCTGCCTCCAGGGCTGGGGCTCTGTCCACTGCACCACCTAGCTACCCCATAAGAGGGATTTTTCAAAGGAAAAGGTGAGGGGAGGATCCAGATGCTGAGAAAGGAATTTGCAAGAAACAGTGGGATTTTGGCATGTAGAACGTCAGGCCTAGGAAATGCCCTGGAGAAGAGAATGAGAGGGAGTAGAGCCTTTAAGAAAAGGAATATCAGTAGGATGATTTCAGAAAGGCCTGGAAAGACGTGTATGAACTGAAGTGAGCAGAACCAAGAGAACATTGTACACAGAGACAGCAATAGTTTGATGAAGAACTGTGAATGACTTGACTATTCTCAACAGTACAGTGATCCAAGACAATCCCAAAGGATTATTGATGAAACATACTATCCACCTCCAAAGAAAGAACTGATTTTGATGGAACAGACTGAAGCCTGCTATTTTTCACTTTCTTTCACTTTTTTCTTTTATTCAAGTTTTCTTATACAAAATGACAAATATGGTAATGTTTTACATAATCTTATGTGTATAACCCATATGATTGTTTGCCACCTTAGGGAGGGGGGAGAGGAGGGTGGGAAAGAGGGCTAAAAACTGGAACCCAAAATTATAAATAAAAATGTTTATTATTTTTTTAAAAAGAAAGAAAAGGGGATATCAGAGATAGGAGAGAGCTCTTAGGACAAAAAAAAAAGGTGAAAACTTGGAGTGTCAGAAAAAAATACCAAATATGATAGCTGGGGGGAGGGGTGGGAGATTGTGGAGTCTAAGAACATCCATTATAAGCCCTTGAAAGGAGCTTATAGGGGCAGCTAGGTGGCACAGTGGATAGAGCACCGGGCCCTGGATTCAAGAGGACTTGAGTTCAAATCCAGCCTCAGACACTTAACATTTACTAGCTGTGAGACCCTGGGCAAGTCACTTAACCCTCATTGCCCTGCCCAAAAAAATTTCCAATTTGGAGGGGAAAGTGAAGGCAGAATTTTAAACCTGTTCAGACCCTGGGCAAGTCGCTTAACCCCAATTGCCTCACCAAAGGAGAGGAGAGGAGAGGAGAGGAGAGGAGAGGAGAGGAGAGGAGAGGAGAGGAGAGGAGAGGAGAGGAGAGGAGAGGAGAGGAGAGGAGAGGAGAGGAGAGGAGAGGAGAGGAGAGGAGAGGAGAGGAGAGGAGAGGAGAGGAGAGGAGAGGAGAGGAGAGGAGAGGAGAGGAGAGGAGAGGAGAGGAGCTTATAATGGAAGACACCATAAATGATAAGGCTTTATTTAAATATATACTCAGAGGCAGAAAATGTTCTCCAGTTCTATTTAATTTTACAAAATAATAAGAAAGTATAATTTTCCTCTCAAATTAATAATTTATTATACTTCATTGTAGATTACCTGAGGCTTCACTCGCACCTCCTCAAGCACACAGCTAAAGGTATAGTGGATGGACTCTTTTGTGGCTAGCTATAAACAAAGCTCCCAAATGCCAAATCCCAGCACCCTGAAAGAAATGCAGTTCCATGCATTTCCTCCTTTGGTGAAGACTGCGATTGATCTTATTATTACTGATAATGAATAGAGAGTATTTTGACCACAAAAATCAAGGAGTTTCTTGAGCAATGAAAAGGAAAAACACAACTTATGTTTCAAAATCAACATATTTGTTAGATCCATGTACTTTGTAATAATTATCCAATTGATTAAAAAAAAACTGAAGGAAAAAAAAACTTATAAATCACTGGACCGTGTGGTCTTAGAAACAAAGTATCTGGGGCAGCTAGGTGGCACAGTAAATAAAGCACCGGCCCTGGATTCAGGAGGACCTGAGTTCAAATTTGGCCTCAGACACTTGACACTAGCTGTGTGACCCTGGGCAAGTCACTTAAGCCCAATTGCCTCACCAAAGAAAAAAAAGAAAACAAACAAACAAACAAACAAAAGCATCACAGCTGGGAAAGTCACAATAAGTCAAAGGGGGAAAAAACAACCTTAAAGAATATTTTAAAACCTGATAAAGCACATTAGAGTTCCTCTAGAACACTGAATAACTGTCCTTCTGGGAACCATTTTAAGAGGGAAGTTGAAGGTGGCTGAGAACTCTGAGAGAATTTCTAAGCTAAGTGGTAAATCTTAACTCAAAATGTTCCAATTTTGGGGGGGGGGAACTAGGTGGTACAGTGGATAAAACACCGGCCCTGGATTCAGGAGGACCCGAGTTCAAATCTGACCTCAGACATTTGTCACTTACTAGCTGTGTGACCCTGGACAAGTCACTTAACCCTCATTGCCCTGACCAAAAGAAAATTCCAATTTGGAGGGGAAAGTGAAGGCAGAATTTTAAACTTGCAAGGTCACTTAGAACATAGAAATGTTGAGTTTGAAGAAGATCTAAACTCTAGAACCCTAAATGGATTCAGCTCTAGAATTTATAATGTCAGTGTTGATCTGAACTAGGTCAGAGAGAGCAGGAGATGGTCAGATGCCAAGTATGGAAATTGTCTGAAGAAGAAAGATTTCAGCAAACAGAAGAATGTCAGGCATGAGAGATACCCTGCAGAAGAGAATGAGAGAGATAGGAAACCATTTAGATGAAGGGATACCAGAGAGAAGACACCTCAGAATTCAAAAGGGCAAACATGGAGTGTCCCAAGGACTTTCATAGGCCTCAGCTGGGAGAGATCAGAAACCATAAACCCTCTGTTCTGGAAGGGGCCTTACATATAGAAAACATCTCGAACGACACAGATTTCTTTTCATATATATTCTCAGTGAGCCAAAGTATCAACCACTTCTAGAAAAAAAATACTTAAAAAGCTAGAATTTTCATATTTTATCAGTCATCTACTCCAATGTAATTCATGGTACAATGATGAATTTTTTTTTAGTGAGGCAATTGGGGTTAAGTGACTTGCCCAGGGTCACACAGCTAGTCAGTGTCAAGTGTCTGAGGCCATATCTGAACTCAGGTATTCCTGACTCCAGGGCCGGTGCTCTATCCACTGCGCCACCTAGCCGCCCCTACAATGATGAATCTTAAAAACAAAACTCACCTTTTCAACAACAGAACCAAAAGGGTTTGGTAAAAGTACTATTTTTAAGTAATGAAAAATACCTTTAACAAACAAAAATGAAAAATAAAATTTGTCAAAGGCTGAGTGGATGTGATCAAAATTTATAAAATTATGGGAAGAATTACTGAAGGAGATATCCTTTTTTCAGAAAAGCTTAAGTTCTCCTTGATCGTGGCTAGATAATGAGGTGGTTTGGAGGTCAAAAGTACAGGTTCAAGAAAGAGTTGCATTAATTTATGAAAGGTTGATGCATAATAGGTTATTGAAGCAAACTAGGGTGGAGCATGTCTCTAGCTTTTTGAAGTTGCTTCAGCAAGAATAACCATGTTTTCTCACAATGGCCTTTGGTTGTCACTATCAAACAAAATCCTGGGGGGGGGGGGCAACTAGGTGGTGCAGGGGATAAAGCACCAGCCCTGGATTCAGGAGGACCTGAGTTCAAATCTGGCCTCAGACACTTGACACTTACTAGCTGTGTGACGCTGGGAAAGTCACGTAACCTCCATTGCCCCACAAAACAAAACAAACAAAATACTGGGCTGAGTGGATCATTGTTCTGATCAAGGATAGCGTGCTTTATATAAAGTTAATGGAGAAATGAGTGTCTGGAAAATTTAGCCTATTGCATTCTTCACTCTTCATGGTCCATGCTTTATATTTGCCCCTTAAGAAGTGTTTGAAATTGTATCCTATCTAATTCTGTGTGTGTGTGTGTGTGTGTGTGTGTGTGTGTGTGTATTTTGGTAAGGAGTTTGAGTAGTCCCACTTGCAAATTAATTGCACCTGTCTAAGTTTTCATCAATAGGAACTATATCCAGCTGAATAAGGGACGGTTTATGTAAGGGAATTAGCCCCTGAGCTGCTACTGTGTGCCTTTGTCTTATATTTGGCTCCAGAATCCATTGTCTAGCTACATGTGTGCTTAATGAAAAAATAACAGTTCAGTTTTCATAAAACAGTCTTTCAATCTATATGTGCTAATGTGAGGGGAAAATTGAAATCTAGTCTATCCACAAAGCTAGGCTGGCACCGCTGTGAATGGGCAGTTTTGTCTACCTACCATGACTTTCTTACCCTTGAGAGGAGTTAATGAAGGTAGAGTGTCTTTCTTTGTCCCTTCTTTCCCCATTGCTCAGTGGATAATAGATAAATGTAATTTTGCTACAAAAATTATCCTTGAGTAAACAGGCTGACTTACCTACTGAGCTTGATCTCCTGTCAGAGGATACCTTTGGGAATTTGAAACCTGTAGGCCGAATCCAGGAGCCAAGTTTGGAGAGGAGGGAGGGTGTGTTCTTTATAGCAAGATCATGTGGTGTTGACTCCAACTTACCCAGGAGCACCAGGTGTTTTACACTAGTAAGAATTGGGAATCACTTTCAGAAGACTTGGTTTTTCTATGGACCACAAAGATAATGCAGGAACAGATTTCTTTTTTGCTAAGGACATAATCTAGTTTTGTAAACCCCAACCACAGAACTTCAGAATCATAGAGTGAACGTGCAGTTTAAAGGAATCCTTTGGAAAAGCGGCAACACTCCTTTTTTAACTGCTTTTAGTACAAATCTAAAAACGTCATCTTTTGTCAAAAAGGTTCATTCCCTTCCTTGCCTCACCCTTGTAAGCATGTCAAAAACAATCCACAGTAAATGCCATAAATATGAACTGTGAGGGAAAATGGTACAATCTCAGGGAATGAGAATTGAAATCAAAAGGTTTTTGCTGTCCATATTAAAATGTTCTAAAAATGTCAAGGCAGTTGCTTGTGTCTGTGACCAAATAAAAATTTATTGTTTTGCACTAAAAAAAAAGAAAAATACCTTTAAAAACCCATAACTTCAGCACAATAACACACATGCAATGCCATACATTTCCTTCTTTGGCAAAGACTGCTGTTGACATTACTATTAATAATGATCATTGCTGATAATGAATAGAGTATTTTCTGTCCAAAAACACAAAGTGTTACATTTCTTTTTGTTTTGGGGGGTTTTGGTGAGGCAATTGGGGTTAAGTGACTTATCCAGGATCACACAGCTAGTAAATGTCAAGTGTCTGAGGCTGGATTTGAATTCAGGTCCTCCTGAATCCAGGGCCAGTGCTTTATCTGCTGCACCACTTAGCTGCCCCGTTACATTTCTACTTATAAGGGACATCATTTATGTTTCAAAATCATTCTACTAATAAGACCTATGAGCATTGTATCAATAATTTGATTTTTTTAATAAAAACCTTGAAGCAGAGCCAAGAGAATGTTGTATTGTACAGTGTCAGCAATGTTGTGTAACGATATGATCAACTGTGATAGATGACTTATCTCTTCTCAGCAATACAACGATCCAAGACAATACCAAAGGACTATTGATGAAACAAAAGACTCATCATGGAAAATGCTCTCCACATCCAGAAAAAAGAACTATGGGGGCAGCTAGGTGGCGCAGTGGATAAAGCACTAGCCCTGGATTCAGGATGACCTGAGTTCAAGTTCCACCTCAGACACTTAACACTAGCTGTGTGACCTTGGGCAAGTCACTTAACCCTCATTGCCCCACAAAAAAAAAAAAAAGGAGAAAAAAAAAAAGAACTATGGAATCTGAATGCAGATTGAACCATACTATTTAACTTTTTTTGATGTTTTTGTTGTTGTTTCTTCTTTCTTGTGTTTTTTTTCCCCTCATTCTGTTCCTCTCACAACATGACTAATGTGGAAATGTTTTTTTTTTTAAAAAGAATTTTGCACTTATAAAAAAAAATAGTGAGACATTAATTGGTTTTGACATGTTTAACTTCAAGCTAATGACCTTTAACTGATAGCTGCTGTCATGAGGGGCTCAAAATATCTGAGAAGTGTCCATTGAAATTAGCAGATTTATAAATGATGATTTGTTTCCTATTTATTTCCCTAAGTTAAAGTATTTACAAAAGTGCAAAGTACCTGCCAAAATGCCTATGTGATCTGACAATTCCTGAAATAGGAATGCTGTGATCAGAACAAGAGAAAATAGTGTCACTATATCCCATCCCTACCCCCTAGGCCATCTCCTTTCAGAAATGGGCACCTGTCATAACTGTCTTGTTCTCATGACCAACAGTTGTCTATCAAAGCCACAGGCATTTTGAAACCATGACCTGATGGCATTCAACATGCTTTTGCCTTGGATGCTACAATAAACTCCTGAGATCGGTCACACCTAAAGGCCAACCCACTTTCCCCAGCTGCATCAAATCTTAGTTTCCCAACTGCCTTGACTTCCCTCCCCCTTTCAAGGCTCAAAAAAGTGGTCTTTTCAAAAAAACCTTAAAATAAAAACCTTATTGATCACAAGAGACTTTCTTTAGATCCAAAGAGGTTATTACGGGCAGCTAGGTGGCTCAGTGGATAGAGCACCGGCCCTGGATTCAGGAGTACCTGAGTTCAAATCCGGCCTCAGACCCTTGACACTTACTAGCTGTGTGACCCTGGGCAAGTCACTTAACCTCCATTGCCTCACCAAAAAAAAACCCCAAAAAACAAAAAAACAAAGAGGTTATTACTTGGCTGGTGCTGAGAACATTATCTTGCCTGCCAGGTAACATTCAAGGGGGATAATTGGAGGTGGCTGAGAGCTAAGAATATAAATTATCCTAGTCAGGCTTTAAAGCCGGCCTCTAAATGTCCCAATGAAGAGTGTATAATGAAGCCGTAATTTTTATCTGGAAGGGGACTTAGAACCTCAAATATCTGAGTTTGAAGTAAATGTTGAAACCAGAATCCTAAGCTGGCTGAGGCTGTAGAATGAGGAATGGCAGTATTGGGAAGAATTAGAAGAAAGAGAGAGTGGTAGATGTTGAGGGACTGAGAATGGCAATTGCCAGAAACACTACAATTTTAGAAGATAGAACGTGAGCCTTGGGAGTATCCATGGAGAAAACAATGAGAGAGTTAGAAGAGCATGTAGCAGAAGGGATATCCTTGAGAGGATATGACCCAGAATGCAAAAGGGCAGATCTCCGAATATTCGAATGTGATTTTTAAATCACCCTATGGGATAGCTGGGAGAACTCGGAGAACATCTATCATCTCTGCTGGAAGGGACGTTAAAATGAGAACTTTCACTAATGGCAAAGATTTCTTTGCATTTCTATTCCTAGTGGGTATTGGTCCTTCCTAGGTAGTTTTTAAAAACCCAGAAGGTAGATTTTTCCTATGAGATCAATGATTTAATCCAATTTAATTAATATTACTCATGGGTGATGCTTTAAAAAAATCTCACATCCAAAACCACACAGACAAAAGCATATGGGGAAAATACTATTTTTTAGCCAGTCATTAAAACCCCCAACCCCAAGAACTTATACAACAAAAACAAATACAATTCCATGCGGTTCCTTCTTTTAATAGCAACTGCTATTGCTATTACTATTTTTTTTTGTTTTGTTTTTTTGGGGTTTTTTTTTGTTTTTTTTAGTGAGGCAATTGGGGTTAAGTGACTTGCCCAGGGTCACACAGCTAGTAAGTGTTAAGTGTCTGAGGCCGGATTTGAACTCAGGTACTCCTGACTCCAGGGCCGGTGCTCTATCCACTGCGCCACCTAGCTGCCCCGCTATTACTATTAATCATGATGAATACTCAGTGTTTTGGGCCACGAAAACATGTCATTACCTACTATGGGCTTACAAGGGTAGAAGACATATTTGGAAATCAGAACATCAAGAAGAGTCAAGTGCATTGTTGAAATGAACCAATTTTTTAAATTAAGGGAAAAAACAACAACAAACCTTAGAGATCTTATGAGGATGCTCCTTTAAAAAGGAAAATGTCCTTTCTGGGATGGTCCTGCAAACACTCAACATCTCAGCTTCCAACTTCCATTCATGGGGGCAAGTTGGAGGTGGTCCAGAGCTTAGAATAGAGCATTTCCCAGCTTGTCAGTGCCACCTGTGAGTGAAACAATTTGGGGTCAGGAGAACGTGAAGGCAGAATTCTTGAACAGATAGAGGACATAGAACCTAGAATCACTGAGCACGATGGAAATATAGCATCTAGACTCCTGAGCTGCATGAGACAGTAGAAAAAGGAATGTGAGTATTGATAGACCAGGACAGAGAAAGTGGGAGATGAAGGGAGGCAGATAAAGGAAATTATTAGATGCCGTGGGATTTGAGCACAGAGAATGTCAGGCCTGGGAGTAGCCACGGCGAAGAGAAAGTAAGATTTGGGAGAGCAATTAGAAAAATAGCTATCAGCTGAAGGAGAGAATAACAAGGTGAGCCCTGGAATGTCCTCAAAATTTTCATCCTCCACAGGTGGGGTGGGCTCTGAGAACATAAATCTCTTCATGAATTAGCTTTAGAATAGAAAAGATCATTCGTTACAAGGATTTATTTTCACATATATTTTAGGGAGCAGTTCTACATATATTAGAGCCTAAGAATTTAGATTTTTCACATGAAATTTTCATTTGATTTCTATTTCACTTTAATTTATACTTCATACTGAGGAAACTATTTTTAAAATAACATCCCAACCACAGAACTACTGATATTGGTTTTGTCTAGCTGATTTTTTTTAAATAGCCAAACATGGAGTTGTGAAAACATCCAAGCATTCTACAAAGCAATTTGGAACTATGCCCAAAGGGCTATAAAACTGTGCATACCCTTTCATCCAACAATCCCACTGCTAGCTTTAAATCCCAAAGATATCCCCAAAAAGAGAAAAAGAGACCTATTTGTACAATTGGGGAACGGTTAAACAAGTTGTGCTATATGATGGTGATGGAATATTATTATGCTATAAAAAATGGAAAGACTTGTATGCATTGTTGTATAGTGAAGTGAGCAGAACCAAGAGAATGTATTGTTTGATGAAGAACTGTGAATGACAATTATTCTCAACAATACAAAGATCCAAGAACATCCCAAAGGACTATTGATGAAACATACTATCCATCTCCAAAGAAAGAACTGATATTGATGGCACACAGACAGAAGCATGCCATTTTTCACTTTCTTTCATTTTTTTCTTTTATTCAAGTTTTCTTGTACAAAATTACTAATGTGGTAATGTTTTTCTTAATCATACCTGTATGACCCATATCTGATTGCTTACTGCCTCAGGGAGGGGGGAGAGGAGGGAGAGAAGGAGGGATTAAAATTGGAACTCAAAACTAAAAAGAAAAATGTTTATTACTCAAATAAATAAATTCATTTTTGGAAAAAGATAGCCAAACACCAGCAGAAGGAAACAAATGCAATTCCCTCCAGTTTCTTCTTTAGTAAAGACTGTTATTGATATTATAATTAATGACAATGAATATAGAGTATTTTTAGCAAAAACAACAACAAGGTATTGTGTTCTTGAACTCCTAAGGGACAGAACTGATGCATCAGAATTCTTGTACTAGTAAAACCTTTGTGTATTGTAATATATCAATTTAAAAGAACTTAAGAAAAAACCCTTATACATCCTAGAATGGTTTTCTTCAGATCCCCAACCAGCATGTCTTGGAACAAGAAGAAGGTAGATTTTTCATAGGATATCAGTTATTTATTCCAATTTAATTTATATTCCATGGGCATCTAAGTGGTGCAGTGGATAGAAGGAGACACATGAAGTCAAGAAGACCTGAGATCAAATCTGCCCTCAGTTTTAGAAACTGGCATGTCAGTATTGGGAGGGATTAGAATAGAAAATCGGGTGATATTCAGGGGCTGAGAATGGAAATTGTCAGAAGTAGAAAGATTTTAGCACATGCGATGCCTTCTTAAACTGTGGATCACAACCCCATATGGGGTTGTGTAACTGAATATGGGGGTTGCAAAAAAATTTGGCAACAGTAAAAAGTTATGTATACCTATTTTATATACCTATATACCTGAGGCTGTGTAAAAATTTCTCAGGTGGATAAAGCACCAGCCCTGGATTCAGCAGGACCCGAGTTCAAATCCGGCCTCAAACACTTGACACTTACTAGCTGTGTGACCCTGGGCAAGTCACTTAACCCTCATTGCCCAGCAAATGAATGAATGAATGAATGAATGGATGGATGGATGGATGGATGGATGAATGGATGGTTAGATGGATGGATGGATGATTCTCAGGTAAAAAGGGGACTCAAGTGGAAAAAGTTTAAGAAGCCACCTCACAAACATACTCTTAGTGGACTCCAAAATTGGCTAATTCTAGGTAATTAAAAAAAAGAAGGTAGATTTTTCATGTCATTGATAATTTATTCCAATTTAACTTATATCTGCCTGATGCTGATGTTTCCAAAGAAAACATGACAACTTCAACCATGTACTCAAAGGGGTATGATGAAAATCCTGTCCGTTTTTTTGGCTAGCTAAAAAAAGAACCCCAAAATCCAAAACATGCGCACACCAAAACATGATGAAATTCCTTCTTGGATAAAAACTGCTAATGATACTACTATTAAGTATTTTTGGTCAGAAAAACAAGGTATTATGTATAGAAAACCTATAAGGGTCTTTTGTTTTGAAATTATTATAACAGTAAGACATGCATTTTAACAATAATTCCATAACTTTTGTAAAAAAAACCACAGAAAACAAGGGGCATCTAGATTGTACAGTGGATAAAGCACCGGCCCTGAATTCAGCAGGACCTGAGTTCAAATCCGGCCTCAAACACTTGACACTTACTAGCTGTGTGACCCTGGAAAAGTCACAACCCCAATTGCCTCATCAAAAAAAATTCTCAGGTGGATAAAGCACCGGCCCTGGATTCAGCAGGACCTGAGTTCAAATCCAGCCTCAAACACTTGACACTTACTAGCTGTGTGACCTTGGGCAAGTCACTTAACTTTCATTGTCCACCAAAAAAATTTTTTTTTTAAATGGAAAACATATAGATAAAAACCATACATACTTCAGGAGCATTTGCCATTAGTGGAAAAAAATGTAATATCTTGTTAAGGTCCTTAGAACACTAAACGTGTAGTCTTTGAGGTACCATTTAAGGAAGAAAATGATAGATGTCTCTGAGCTCAGAATAAAGAATGTCCTCCCAGGCTGGCAAGTTCCCCCCCCAAATGTCCCAATTTGGAGTGGAAAGTGAAGCCAGAATCTTAGATCAGTGAGGGCACTGAAAATATAAAACCTTTGAGTTTGAAGGAAATTTTGCCTGCAGAATCCTGGGCTGGATGAGGCTCTAGGAGACTACATGTCAAATTTTGGAGGGACTGGAGATGTTCAGGTGAGGAGAATGGAAACTGTCAAAAGCAGGTGGATTTTAGCACATGGAATGTCAGGGTTGGCAATAGCCAGGGAGAATAGAATGCTAAAGATCAGAGAGCACACAGAGGAAAGGTTATCACAGCAAAGAGAGGCCTCAGAACACAAAGGGTCAGGTGTCCTAAAGATCACCTAATCTGACAGCAGAAAGAGTTCTGAGAACCTAAATCACCTGTTCTGAAATGGACATTTGAATGGAAATTTTCATAAATGCTAATGATTAATTTTCATTTCTCTTCTTAGTGGGCCCAATTATTGGCCAGTTCTAGGTGATTTATAAAGAATATAATTTTTTCACTTGACATCATTTATTTATCCAAAAATTTTGTATTACACACCGGTGATGTTTAAAAATAAAACACAACCCACCTCACATCTTTAACCCAACCGCCAAAAGGGTTTAGTGAAACTACTATCTAGTTTTTGACTATCCAAAAAAAATACCAACCCCGTCCCCAAATCTTCACACTGAAAGATGTAATTCCCCAAAGGTCCTTCTTTGGTAAATACAGGTATTTATATTACTATTAATGATAATGAATATAGAGGATTGATGGGGAAAAACAAAGGTGTTATATACTGAGGACTTATTAGAATCATGACTTAACATTTCTAAATCTGTATATGGGTAAATTCTGTGTGCACTTTCATAATCCAATCAATGGGAAAAAAGGGGGAAAATAAACTTGGTACATCATAGGATGGTGTGGTTTTAGAACAACACACATCCTGTCTTGGATGGTCCTTAGGGTTCTGAATGTCTTGCCTTTCAGGTACCACTCAAGGGAGAAAGATAAAGGTCACCGAGAGCTTAAGATAGAGAATGTCCTATCTAGGGGATAGGTCCCTTCTCTAAATTTCCCAATGTGGAAGGCAGTATGAAGACAGAATATCTGATTAGGAAGGGCCCTTAGAACCTGGAACGTTTGAGTTTGAAAGAAATATCAAATCCAGGATCTGGAGCTGGGTGAGAATCTAGAAGCTGGAACGTCACTGTTAGGAGGGACAAGAACTAGAATAAAGAAAGCCATTGGACAGCAAAGGTCAAACCCTGCAGATGTCCTAGGAACCCTTCTATGTGGCTGCTGGGAGGGTTGTGAGAACATCAATCATCTGCTGGAGAAGGGTCCTTGAAGTGCAAAAATCTCACCAATGGCAAGGATTTCTTCTTTTTTAAATCCTAAAAGTATTTTATTATTTTCCAGTTACATGTAAAGATAGTTTTCAACATTTGTTTTTATAAGATTTCTAGTTTCAAATTTTCCTTCCTCGGGGCACCTAGGTAGCACAGTAGATAAAGCACCGGCCCTGGATTCAGCAGGACCCGAGTTCAAATCTGGCCTCAAACACTTGAAACTTACTAGCTATGTGACCCTGGGCAAGTCACTTAACCCTCATTGTCCCACACACAAAAAAATCTTCCTCCCTCCCTTCCCTCCCTGCTCCCTGAGAAAGAAAGCAATTTGATATAGGTTATATATGTACAACCATATTAAACATATTTCTGCATTAGTCATGTTATGAAAGAAGAATCAGAACAAAAGGGAAAAACCTCAAAAAAAAAATAGAAACCATGTAGTTCAATCTACATCCTGATTCCACAGTTCTTTTTTCTGGATGTGAAGAGCATTTTCCATCATGAGTCCTTTGGAATTATCTTGCATCATTGTATTCCTGATAACAGCCAAGTCTATCACAGTTGATCATCATACAATGTTGTTGATACTGTGTACAATATTCTCCTGGTTCTGCTCACTTCATTTAACATCAGTCTACTTAAGTCTTTCAAGGCTTTTCAAGGCTTCTCTGAAATCTGCCTGCTCATTATTTTTTTTCTTTTATTTTTTTTGGTTGAGGCAATTGGGGTTGTGACTTGCCCAGGGTCACACAGCTAGTAAGTGTCAAGTGTCTAAGGCCGGATTTGAACTCAGGTCCTCCTGAATCCAGGGCTGGTGCTCTATCCACTGTGCCACCTAGCTGCCCCCTGCTCATTATTTCTTATAGCACAATAGTATTCCATTACATTCATATACCACAACTTGTTCAGCCATTCCCAAATTGATGGGCATTCCCTCAATTTCCAATTCTTTGCCACCACAAAAAGAGCAGCTATAAATAATTTTGCACATGTGGGTCCTTTTCCCTTTTTTATGATCTCCTTGGGATATAGACCTAATAGTGGTATTTCTGGGTCAAAGGGGATGCAGAGTTTTATAGTCCTTTGGGCATAATTCCAAATTGCTCTCCTTAATGGTTGGATCAGTTCACAACTCTACCAACAATGCATTAGTGTTCCATTTTTTCCACAGCTTCTACAACATTTATTATTTTCCTCGTTTGTCATATTAGCCAATCTGATAGTTATGAGATGGCACCTCAGAGTTGTTTTCATTTGCATTTCTCTAATCAATAGCTATTTACCACAAAAAATAGTGATTTAGACACAACCTGGCTAATATGGAAATGTTTTGCATGACTACACACGTATAACTTATATTGAATTGCTTGAGTTCTTAAGGGGGGTGGGGAGGGAGGGAGGAAGACAATTTGGAACACAAAGTTTTAAACAATTCCTGTAAAAAGTTGTTTTTACATGTAATTTGGAGGGAAAAAAATTGTCCAGGAATCAAAGGAATGCCCATCCATTGGGGAATGGCTAAACAAACTCTTCTTTATGATGGGGGTCAAATATTATTGTGCTCTATGAAATGACAAGCACAATGATTCAGAAAAGCCTGGAAAGACTTGTAAGAACTGATGTATAACTAAGTGAGCAGAACCAAGAGAATGTTGTGTAGAGACAGCAATATTATTGGATGAAAAATTGTGGATGACTTAACTATTCTCAACAATACCATGATCCAAGAAAATCCCAATATTGAGAAAATTGAGTATACCCTTCCAAAGAACTGATATGGATAGAATAGACTGAAGCATCCTGTTTTTCACTTTCTTTCATTTTGTTCCTTTTAATCAAGTTTTCTTGTACAAAATTACAAATATGGTAAAGTTTTCCATAATCATAAATGCATAACCCATATCTGATTTCTAGTTGCCTCATGAGGGGGCAGTGGAGGTAGGGAAAGAGGGATAAAAATTGAAACCCAAAATTATAAATAAAAATGGTTATTACAAAAAATTAAATTTAAATTTAAAAAATAAAAATAGTGATTTAGAGCATTTTTTTCATATGGCAATAGATAGCTTTGATTTCTTCATCTGAAAACTGCCTCTTCATATCCTTTGACCATTTCTCAATTGGGGAATGACTTGCATTCTTATAAATTTTATTTAGTTTCCTATATATCTTAGAAATGAGGACTTTACATATGGTATCATGCTTTATGTCTAAATCATGTACTCATTTTGACCTTATTTTGGTATATGGTATAAGATATTGGTCTATGGCTAGTTTCTGCCATACTAGTATTCTTATAAATTTGATTTAGTTCCCTAAATATTTTAGAAATGAGGCTTTTTTCAGAAATACTGTGTGTAAAAATTGTTTCCTAGTTCTCTGCCTCCCTTCTAATTTTGGCTGCATTGCTTCTCTTCGTACAGAAACTTGTTTTAATTTAATGTAATCAAAGCCTTCCATCTTGCATTTCATAATATTCTCTAACACTTGCTTGGTCATAAATTGTTCTCCTCTCCATAGATCTGAGTGGTAAACTATTCCTTCCTCTCCTAATGTACTTATGGTATCACCCTTTTTGTCTAAATCATATACCCATTTTGATCTTATTTTAGTAAATGGTGTAAGGTGTTGGTCTATGCCTAGTTTCTGCCATACTATCTTCCAGTTTTCCCAGAAGTTTTTGTCAAATACTGGGTTCCTATCCCAGAAGCTGGAGTCTTTGGTTTTATCAAACAGTAGATTACTATAGTCATTTACTACTGTATCTCCTGTGCCTAACCTATTCCATTGATACACCACTATTTCTTGTTTTTGGTTTTTTGGGGTTTTTTTAGTGAGGCAATTGGGGTTAAGTGACTTGCCCAGGGTCACACAGCTAGTAAGTGTTAAGTGTCTGAGGCCGGATTTGAACTCAGGTACTCCTGACTCCAGGGCCGGTGCTCTATCCACTGCACCACCTAGCTGCCCCGATACACCACTATTTCTTAGCCAGTATCAAATAAGGATTTCTTTTGATATCAATCCTTAGTGGACCCAAATATTGGCCAGTTTGGGGGGGGCACTTAAAAATAAGAATGTGAGATTTTTTTTCCATAAGATCAGTCATTTATTCCAATTTAATTTATATTACACATTGGTGAAGCTCAAAAAAATCTTGCACCTTCTGAAGAATATTGTGAAAGTATTGAATATGTATTGGCAAGTTTAAAAAAAACCCAAACACTCAAAACACTGGCCCAAGGAAACAAATATAATTCCAAACAGTTTCTTTTTTTAATACAGATAACTATTAATATTCCTATTAGTGATAAGGGATATGGAGCCCTTCCTGGCCACAAAACAAGGTGTTCTATGAAGGGTATTTATAACTTATTTTTTCAATGAATATATCATTAAATCCTAGGTGCACTGTCATAATGATGATTAAAACAGGGAAGTCTCACCTCCAAATATCCCAGTGCAGAATAGAAAGTTAATCCAAAATATCAGATTAGGTAAGGGAATCGGATCCTAGAATGTCTGAGCTTGAAAGAAATTAGGAATTCAGAATCCTCTGTTGGATGAGACTGAAGAAGCTAGAATGTTAGTGTTAGGAAGGGCTGAGATGGAGGGAGTAGGTAATGTTCAATGGCTGAGAATGGAATGGAATGATCAGTCACAAGTGAAATGTACTGAAATCAATAGAATTTAAAAGCAAAAGAATAAAGAAATCCTTTTAGGTCCAAGGGTGTAGTAGCCTTAGTAAGAAGGCCAGGCCTGGAAGTGTCCTTAGAACCTGGAATACCTAGGATTCAAGATGATTTTAAGAGAAGAACATTGTGGTGCAATATTGAAGAAGAATATTGGAGGTCACCATGAAATTAGAGTACGGATTCTCAGAGGTAGGAGGGAAGTTGAGGCTCTGAATGTCAGAAGGTAGATTATGCAGAGAAGCCAAAACAGATCTGGAAGAATACTTAAAGTCTAGAATGTCTTAGCTTCAGGGAAAGGTGGAATCTAGAAACCTGAGGTGGATGAGTCTTTTGAGCCTCCAATATCATAGTAGGAGGAATTTGAGAATTGAGATTGTAGATGTTCAGAGACTAAGGAAGAAATTGTCAAGAAAAAGTGGGCAGGAAAAGAGAAAGTGGCCTGTGTTACTCACAAGCCAGGCAGGCTGGGAAGAAGCCCAATTACCCCCCTGGGCCACACTGTAGCTTGAAACAGTGTGTCCTAGAAGCAATGCTACACTTTAAGAAGGAGTTAAAAGACAAGTAATAGGGGATCAAGATGAGTAGGCAAAGAAAACAGCAGACCATCAAAAGCTTCTTTGGGGGCAAGGTAGACCAGAATACACACTCAGAAGAAGATAATAACAAAGTTAAAGCTCCTGCATCGAAAGCTTCCAAAAAAATATTAATTGGTCTCAGGCCATGGAAGTGCTCAAAAAGGACTTTGAAGACAAAGTAGGAGAGATAGAAGGAAGATTTAGAGAGGTAGCAGAAAGAATAGAAAGGAAAATGAGAGTCATGCAGGAGAGTCATGAGAAAAAAAGTCAACAGCTTGAAAAGCCAAATGGAAAAGGAGATACAAAAGTTCTCTGAAGAAAATAATTGTCTAAGAATTAGGATTGAACAAATGTAAGCTAGTGGCTTTATGAGAAACCAAGACACTAAAGCAAATCCAAATGAATAAAAAAATAGAGGGTAATATGAAATATCTCCTTTGAAAAACAGTTGCCCTGGAAAATAGATCCAGGAGAAATAATGTGAAAATCATTGGACTACCTGAAAACCATGACCGAAATAAGAGCCTAGACATCATCTTCCAAGAAATTGTCAGGGAAAATTGCCCTGATATTCTAGAAGCAGAAAGTAATAGAAATTGAAACAATCCACCTATCACCTCCTGAAAGAGATCCCAAAAGGAAAACTTCCAGGAATATTATAGCCAAATTCCAGAGATCCCAAGTCAAGGAGAAAATATTGCAAGCAGCTAGAAAGAAGGAATTCGGGGCAGCTAGGTGGTGTAATGGATAAATCACTGGCCCTGAATTCAGGAGGACCTGAGTTCAAATCCGGCCTCAGACACTTGACACTTACTAGCTGTGTGACCCTGGGCAAGTCACTTAACCCTCATTGACCCACAAAAAAAGAAGGAATTAAAATACTGTGGAGCCACAGTCAGGATAACAGAAGATTTATCAGCTTCTACATTAAAGGTCCAGAGGGCATGGAATATGATATTCCAGAGGGCAAAGGAACTGGGACTACAACCTAAAATCACCTACCCAGCAAAACTGAGTATAATCTTTCAGGCGAAAAAATTAGACTTCAGTGAAAAAGAGGACTTTCAGGTATTCGTGATGAAAAGGCCTGAACTAAGTAGAAAATTTGACTTTTAAATATAAGACCCTACAGAAGAACAAAAAGGTAAACAGGAAAAAGAAATCATGAAGGAGATTAAAAGGATAAACTGTTTACATTCTTACATGAGAAGATAATACTTCCAACTCATAAGACCTTTCTCAGTATTAGGGAAGCTGAAAGGAATATGCTTAGACAGAGGTCACAGGTGTGAAATGAATATGAAGGGATGATATCTGTAAAGCATTTATCCTTGTTTTTGTGGGGCAGGCAGGGTGGGGTGGCTTATATCTGGGGCTGGATTTGGGCTCGGGATCTCCTGGGTCCAGGGCTGGTGCTTTGTCCACTGTGTCCCCTAGCTGACCCATGATGACATCTTTAAAATAAAGTTAACAGGTAAGAATAATGCACTGGAAGAAAGGGAAAGGGAGAGTTGGAAGGGTATAAAGTATCTCACATAAAAGAACCAAGAAAAAACTTATGGAGTGGAGGGGAAAATGGGGAAGGATCGGGATAGTTAGTGAATCTTACTTTCATCAGAATTGGCTAACATAAACTTATTTCTATCTTTTGAGGTATAGTTGAATAGAATTTTAAAATGTAATTTCTGTAGAGACCTATAGGTTTGGGGTCTATGGACACTAGGCTGTGGACAGTGCTCCTCAGATTCACTCAAGGACAATCATAATGACATGGGTTTAGGATAAGTCAGAAGAAGTTTCTCCTTTGAGAAGCAAAACCAAAGCTGACCAAATAACAGGACAAAGATATGGAGGAATTAAGCTACTATTGAAGTTTAGCTTGGCCAACTAGATAACAAAATGGACTTATGTGAGAAGTAATGGAAGATAAAATTCTATAGCAGCAAAGCCAATTAGGTGTGGAAGCATGCAAGCTTTCCCCACCCCACCCCAAAGGGAACTTTCCACTTTCAGGTGGACACCCCATCTATCCTCTATATAAGCTTTTGCCTTCCTTCTTCTGGCAGGAGAATATTTGAGCCCTCCTCCCCAGGGCTAAAGTCATTGATTTACCCCTCAACCCCTCAACCACTTTCTCTAGGGCCAAATAAAAGACCATTTTAATTCTAAAAAAAGAATTGGCTAAAAGAGGGAATAACATAAACACACAAGTGGGTATATTTTGCCCTGAGAGAAAGTGGGAGGGGAAGGGGAAAAGGGGGGAGAGGTGAAGGAAGGGAGGGGAGATTGCAGGAAGTGACAGTAAAAAGCAAAACACTTTCAAGGAGGGATAGGGTAAAAGAAGATAGAAAATAGAGTAAATATCAAGGGGAGGGAATAGAACGGAGGGTAATACAGTTAGCAATACTAACTGTGAAAGAAATGATGAGCAGGATGCTATCAGAAGGACATATGAAAAAAACAAACCATCAATAGAGGAAGAACTAATGGTATTTGAATACAGATTGAAGTATAATTTTATTTGTTAGTTCCTCTTTCTAAAGTTATTCTATTTTCTTTCACAACTTGACTAATGTGAAGATGCTTGGCATAACTACACATGTATGACTTATATTGAATTGCTTGATCCCATAGGGAGGGTTGAGGAGGGAGGAAGAAAATTTAGAACACAAAGTTTTAAAAAAAAGTCAACATAAAGAAACGATGAGCAGGCAGATTTCAGAGAAACCTGGAAGGACTTACATGAATTGATGCTGAGTGAGATGAGCAGAACCAGGAGAATATTGTACACGTATCAACAACATCGTGTGTTGATCAACTGTGATAGATTTGATTCTTCTCAGCAATACAATGCTTCAAGCTAGTTCCAAAGGACTCATGATGGAAAATGCTCTCCAAATCCCCCCCAAAAAGAACTGTGGAATCTAGATGCAGATTGAACCATACTATTTCTACTTTTTTTGTTTTCCTTTTTTGAGGTTTTTCATTTTGCTCTGATTCTTCTTTCACAGCATGACTAATGCAGAAATATGTTTAATGTGATTGTACATATATAACCTATATCAGATTGCTTGCTGGCTTTGGGAGTGGGGAGGGAAAAGATGGAGGGAGAAAAATTTGAAACTAGAAATATCACAAAGACAAATGTTGAAAACTATCTCTACATGTAACTAGAAAATAATAAAATAACTTTATAGAAAAAAGAAAAAGTGGGTGGCCTTAGATACTTGACACGGCCTCAGACACTTGACACTTACTAGCTGTGTAACCCTCATTGCTCTGCAAAAAAAAAAAAAAAGAAAAGAAAAAAGAAAGAAAAAAAAGAAAAAGTAGGAATTTACCACATACAATGTCAGGCCTGTGAGGTGCTATAAAGATGAGAATGAGAGACGAAGAGATCATTTAGAAGAACGGATCTCAGAGCAAAGAAAACCCTTATAATATAAAGAAGTCTATAAAATACAGAATACACAAAAAGCCTCCCTATGGGATAGCTACGAAGTTTCTGAGGTCATAATCATATGCTCTGGATGAGCCTTAGAATGAAAAATACCAAAAATGGCAAGGATTTATAATCATATATATTCTTAGTAGGCAAAAATATGGCCCAATTCTAGTTTATTTAAAAAATAAGAAGAATGTAAATTTTTATTTTTTTTCTTTACCAGGTCTTTATTTTTTCCAATTACATGTAAAGATAGTTTTCAACATTCACTTTTGTAAGATTTTAAGTTACAAATTTTTCTCCCACCCTCCTTTCCCTCCGCACTCCCAAAGCCAGCAAGCAATCTGATTTAGGTTATACATTACAATAATTTTAAACATTTTTCCACATTAGTCATGTTGTAAGATAAGAATCAGAACAAAAGGGAAAAAACACAAGAAAGAAGAACCCAAAACAACAACAAAAGCACTGAGGCTGAACTAGACAACGAAATATTTCTGCATTATGTGAAATAAAGGTTATGAAAATGAATAGAAACCAAGTTTCTTATATATCTAAGACTTTGAAACAAAAATGCTTGCCATATATATCTGATATATCTGTGCGTGTGTATATATATATATCTCAGATACACATATATACATATATCTGCCATATATGTGCATATATACATATATCTGAGGTCCAAAAATATATTAATATTCAAAATATTTTGCTTAAGATCAAAATATTTTTATAAAAGCTTTCAAAATTCTTGCAAATCTAGCAACCGTCATGAAATTATTACTGTTATATTTGATTATTCTATTTTTCTTTTTTTTTTTAAGTGAGGCAATTGGGGTTAAGTGACTTGCCCAGGGTCACACAGCTAGTAAGTGTTAAGTGTCTGAGGCCTGATTTGAACTCAGGTACTGCTGACTCCAGGGCCAGTGCTCTATCCACTGTGCTACCCAGCCACCCCATTCTATTTTTCTTTATTGTCTATGAAAGCAGATATAGCCAAGTGTAAGACATTTATGTGTCAATAAAAACAGCCATAGAACTAGTTAAGAGCAAGGAATATTATACAAATATAAAAGGTCTGTTTTGATTGAAAAGAGAATTCACATATCATAGAGCTAGAGGTATAAGAAAAATATTTTAAAAGCTTTCAATAATTTATTTCTGAAATTGATATTTTTATTTTGTATTTAAGAAATAAGTTGAAAACATTAATTTTTCTACTTATAAAAATAAATCCTCTGAAGAAATATTTTGGGTTTCTATTTACACTAATACCTTTTATAGATATACTTAAGGTTGACTGTGAAAAGTTAATGATTAAGGAAGAAATGGTCAAATAAATAAAGCTAAGAAAAAGGCTAGCTGTAGAAGTAGAAAAATATTCATTAATATCATTAATATAATTAATTAGTTGAAATATTAATATAAAGTATAAAAACATTTATGAAATGTATATTACATATGCTAATCAAATATCTTTCCTCAAGTTGAGACCCATTTTGATTCAAGTCTTGTGCATTATCCTTAACTGAAAGGTACTCTGAAAATTGATACTATGATCCCTAAAATAAACCCTTCATAAAAGACATCTTCTGAGATGTTTTCTGACTGGAAAAGTTGTTGTTGTTTCTGCCTTCAATTCAATGACTATTTTAGAAGGTATATAAAAAGAAACACCTCATGGTCTATTTTGAAATTTATGTATGCTCAAAATGTATAATAACTCCTCTATAAGCAGTTGAAATGTAACTATGTCTGTGATAGTATATACATAGAGTTAAACTGAACAGCAGCTCTAATGAATTCACTGGGAGGCAGTTTAGCTCTTCCAAAAGTCTCACATCTTCCTCAATGGTAGAGTTTTTGTTTTTCATTTTTTTTTCTTTTACCATTTTTGTCTGTACCAAATTATTTCTATTTTACATACCAACAAAAAGCATGCTGAGTACATGAATCTTTTAATCTTATCCTTTAAAAAAGTCTAAAATATACTTTATTACTATTAAACTACTCTGAATTTATTTCAGTTTTCAAAAGATAAAAAAATACATCTATTCTATAGCTCTCACATAGAAAAGTGTCAATTTTTTACCATTATCACTTGTTTTGGTTGATCTAGATATATGTTCTAAGTCTCTCGTCAACTCAAAACCACTATTTAAGTCCATATATTTAAAAATTCAATTCAATTTTGTTTCAATTATTTCAAATTAAAATCATAGATCATATGTCTTAAAGAAATGGATACAAGTAAAAGCAGATTGCTGACAGGCAAATTAAGCATTTGCTTTCTGAAGAATATTTGAGAGTGTTATAAAAATTAGCTTTGTTAAATTCCAACTAGTAGGTGAAGCTGATGGCATTGTTTTAACTAAAATAATTTGGGCTAACATTCAATAGAAAGGTTTCACATATATAAATATCAAGTTATGAAGATCTAATGATTGATTGATTTATGATGGCTGAAACATTCAAATAATTTCTTGAAAATAAGGTATTTAATTCAGTTAGAAATAAAATCTAAATTTATACTCAAAGTAGGAATTTTTTTTAGTGGGATGAAAAAATCCACAAATAATTCTAATTAGATACTTTAAGATCAATGTTTTCTTATGAGTTTCTCATTAAAAAAAAACCTATCCATTTATAGTCCCTAAAACTTATAGGTACCAATTTAAAATGTATATACTTTAATAATATTATAGAGACAATATAGCAAATGTACTCAAGTGCATATAAACATTTCAGAAATCAGACTCATGGCAAAGTCTAAGTATAATTGTCTTTCATTCATTGTGATGATTTTTTTCTTGAAAAGTCAAATGACTCAAACTGAACTAAAATAACTATAAAAAATTTTTCTTCATATTCATTCTAAAGATATGTAATATTAAGAAAATACTTGACTCGCAACAAAGAAGGGTCTAGGGTTTAACGATCTATGTGCTATCATGAGTTCAGCAAAAGAATATAATCACTGCTTGCAGAAAGTTGAGGCCACCCTCATCTTTTTTTTTTTCAGAGCAATGAGGGTTCAGTGACTTGCCCAGGATCACACAGCTAATAAGTGTCAAGTGTCTGAGGCTGGATTTAAACTCAGGTCCTCCTGAATCCAGGGCTGGTGCCTTATCCACTGTGACGCCTAGCTGACCCCAAGGCCACCCTCATCTTAATCAATTTTAGGAAGCTTAAAGGGAATTTTAGCTCTGTATAAAATCTGTAGGTGCTTTCAAGTATAAAGAGTTAACTTTGAACTTAGTTCCTTGGTTATCAGAAATGTGGCATACATCTCCAACTATGGTACCAATCCTCATTTTAGCTACTTAAGTTACTCTTCTTCTGAAGTACCATTGTATTCCTTTCAGGATGTTATACACTACCTGAATTAAAAGAAGTTAAGCCATTTTACAGCCTATGGAATGGCCACAGTGTTTAACTTTTTATGATACAACTTATGTTTATAAAGAATCTCTGTTTCTTTACCAGTTTGACTACTATTTTCTGCAATCCTGCACTGCTAATGAACCAACATGTTTCAAAAATTATAACTTGAGACACATACATAATGAGGAGACCTAAGTAGGATGACTGAAACAACGACCCATTGACTTAATAGTATCTCATGTGGCTTTACTCCAGAAGGGTTTTATGAAGAACTTTTCTCATTCATTATTTTTCTATGAAATCCCTCCATGGCCTCCTTATGATTGTGTCAAAGACGTAGGATTGTACTATCGATGGCAGCCACACATGCTTTCCAACAATATCCACTTTCTGTTAGGCCATAAGACGGATGGTTCTCCTGGAGAAAGTCTCTGAGAGCATTAATCCTGTTACAGTCAAGTGGACACGTGTCATGTTCCAGGCTACCATATACAGTGCTTTTTACCAGTATTTCCTCTGTAAAGAGGTGACAGATAAGGTATTGAGCTAAAAGCTCTGGACAGGACTCTCCCTTTTCCACATAGATCACTGAAAATGGCAGTTGTACATTTCTCCATGGGTAACAAAGAAATTGCATTGGTCCTAAAGATGACAATTTCTTATATGTGCTTGAAACACTTCAGTTAATGAATTACTGTCCCATGTTGAACTTTGTATTCCACTTGTTCCTAAGGAAGTCATTTTCTGAGACACTTAAGAATGAACTTCTCCATCTTTATCATTATAATTCAAGTCTATACACACAGAGGAATCTGGAAGTTTATCTTTGTTTTCAGTTTTCCCAGGCTTTATTTTGGTTTCACAGCATAGACAGTGAATCATAGCATTTGCTTTTGTATTGCATGTTTTCCAGTCTCTTCCATATTTACTCAGATCATAGTTGGGAAAATGTGTTGCAAGAAATTCTCTTATTTCAGTAACTTTATATGAGATCTAGAGTTCTTCAACCCTGTGCACTGACACACATAATACTACACTACAGTGTTTCCTTGGGGAATAAAACTTGAACTAAGTCATGTGCTGCTTACTTGGGTTTGGTCTTTTGATGAGCTTTCATCAGATATGTCCCAAGAACCTTTACATTCCTCTTTGGATCACCAATGTACTCAAAAATAGGATTCATGCAGATAGAAGATGAAAGTACTTCTTGACTAAGACTTGCATTTTCCTATGAATATGGGTAACCCATCATCACAGTAGTTCTTTCCAGGCAGGCTTCTGGTTTTGTTGGTGTCCCTGTAGCTATTACTGGAGAACTTTTTGGAACTGAGGTTGTATTTTCAACAATTGTGATGATCAACTTGGATTGTAAAGAAAGGTTGGGTATTTTGTTGGCTAATGCCTTGAATGGTTGATTCAATGAATGTGTAGAGACAATTATAAGAAGATGTGGATTACATCTGAGGTCTTGTTGCTGTGATTCCATTTGAAGTGGTGTCTGAACAGAGTTTCCCACAGAGTTGGTTTCAACATGATTTTGTGGTAACACTACTGCCAATGATGGGCAGAGAGATGTTAATACTGGATTCCCTTTACAGTGGTTTTTGTACTCAATTTTTTCAATGAGGTACATGAGTAGAACTTCTAGATGTAAATCCAACTTGTCTAGGTTTGAGAAGCAATGGTTTCATTGAATATGCTGCATTTCTGAAACCTTTCCATGAAGCAGGGCAAACTTCTTATCTAGTTTCTAGATTGCATATACATTTCCTGGCAATAGTTCAGGACTTCCATAAGTGTTTTTTTAAATAATCTCCTGTGTAGGATACTTCAGATACAATGCTACCACCTTCATAATCTGGTTCATATTCATATACAATACTTCTGCCATCCTAATAATCAGGTTCTTGAGTACTCATCGTATTATTTTCCACTGAAGGAGCAGCTCAAATTCTTTTATATAAAACTAGAAACTCTCCTCTGTGTTGTGACCATTTCTCTTTATTTCCAAAGTATGTTTTATTTGTGAAACTACTTGGTTGCCCAGTATTGATAAATGTCCCCCTCCTAGCTTCTCAGACAAGTCTAGATGCTGGCACTGGGTATTTTGGTACTGTGACTCTGTCTCTATGCTGCCATAGGCTCGAGTTTCCATTAGCATGGGTGGATGGGGTTGGAAGATGGTGTTGAAACTACAAATAAATTAAAAACTTGAGGAAGGGAGGGAAAGAGAAAGAGACAGAGACAGAGAGACAGAGAGAGACAGAGATAGAGGAGGAGGAGGAGGAGGAAGAAGAAGAAAGAAAGAAGGAAAGGGAGGGAGGAAGGAAGGAAGGAAGGAAGGAAGGAAGGAAGGAAGGAAGGAAGGAAGGAAGGAAGGAAGGAAGGAAGGAAGGAAGGAAGGAAGGAAGGAAGAGAAAAGACAGAAAAGAAAGAAGGAACTACTCTTCAGTGATAGTATGTTAGAGCCTCTGAACAAAATAAGTCGGTCCTGTAAGTTCCTTGAATGTTATCAAGCACTTCCAGTTATCTTGAAAGGGAGAATGTCAGAGGTGGCAAGAGGTTAGGGTACAGAATTTTCTAGCTAAGACATGCCTTTGAATGTCCCAATGTGAAATGGAAAATGAATCCAGAATATCAGATTGGGGAAGGCACTCAGAACCTAGAATGTTGGAGCTTGAAGAAGGGTAGGACTCTGAGAACAGGAATGATTTTCTCTGGGAGGGGTCTTGGAATGGAAAATACCATCAATGGCAAGGATTGATTTCCATGTATATTCTTAGCCAAAATATTGGCCAGTTCTGAGTAATTTACAATTCAAAAAGTAGTTTTTTTAAAATAAAATAAGTCATTTATTTACAGTAATTTATTTTATATTATAAATTTAATTTAAATTATATTACACAATGTGAAGTAAAAAACAAATTAACTCATATCCTCGATTACAAACCCTAAAGTCTAAAGTAAAAGTACTGTATTTTTTAGTCAGCCAAAAAAGCTCAGAAAAGGAAAAAGCTTTCAAAGCAAAACAAATGCAATTCAATGTGGTTCCATCTTTGGTAAAGAATTCTATTGATATTACTATTAATGATTATGAATATAAATTATTTTTGGCCCCCCAAAACAAGGCATTACATTCAGAATGCTTGTAAGGAGCATGGTTTGTGTCTCAAAATATTTATATCAGTAAGTCCATGTTGATATTAATCCATTAAAATAAGCTTTAAAAACTTATAAATAATAGAATGTTGTCCTTTAAGATCCAAAAATGTCATGTCTTAGAAGGTTCATAGAACAATGAATGTCTGGTTTTCCATATACCATTCAAGGGGGAAGGATGCAGGTTTGCGTAAGAGCTTAGAATACAGAATTTTCCAGCTAGAAGGTAAGTCCTTCTAACAATTGCCCAGTTGGGAGTTGAAAGTGAAACAAGGCTATTAGGTCAGTGAGGCAATTTAGGACCTGGTATATATGATAATGAAAGAAAGCTTGAGAGTAACCACTGGGAAAGAGAATAATGAGAATGGAAAGTCTCATAAATGAGAAGGGTTAATGTTAATATATATTCTTAGTGGACCAAAATATGGCAGCTAGGTGGCACAGTGGATAGAGTGCCAGGCTTGGAGTGCTGAGTTCAGATCTAGCCTCAGACAATTATTAGTTGTGTGACCCTGGGCAAGTCATTTCACCCGGCTGGCCTCAGTTTCCTCATCTGTAAAATGAAGTAGAAAAGGAAATGGCAGAGCATTCCAACATCTCTGCCAAGAAAACCCCACATGCGATCACAAAGAGTTGGACCCTACTGAAAAGACTGAAGAACAACAAAATAGCAGCTGTCCCTGATTGGTCTGACATGTCTCTGAGAGGAGTCAGTCAGCTGGCAGGGTCTCCAGGACAAGGTCTGGTCCCTTCAGACCATGCATGAATCTGTGGTTTAGATAGACATACGCTTTGGTATGGCCTTTGGAGATAGATGCAGAGGGAAGAGGGTCGTGGGGGCCCCTCCTGACAGGTCACACATTCTGCTGCAGGATCTTTAATCAGAACAGTCACTGTGGGAGAGGCGGGGCTTACTCAGACACCCCTCAGAAAGTGCAGTGATCTCCTAGGACCCCACGGACACCTGGCCTCTCTGGGGGAGCTGCACTGCCCGGATGAACTGTGTGCCTCCCTATCTGCCTTGGAGGGAGCGCTTCTAGGGCCAGTGATGGATGTTGTGCATCCCTGCTCCTCAGCCCAGGTACAACAGCATCCCGTCTCTATGGTGACTGGCCCCTGTCTCCTGGTAACCATTGCCCTGGGCAGACGCAGAGGGGGCTGGGACCCTCCTCTGCCGCTCAGGGCCCCCCTATCGGCCCCTCTGTGCTGTATAGGCCAAAGGCCCCCCCTCTGGCCATGGGGGAGCGGGATGGAGGTGGGGAATGAGGAAATCCGTGCCCATGCCCAAGCTGAGGGAGCAGTGATGCAGCCTCAGGAGAGGGTGTGTCCCAAATGTTGGGGGGGGGTGTCCCTCTTGGAACAGGGCGGAGCTGTCATCCCTGGAGTTATCCAGGATGTAGCTAGAGGCCAGGGGGGAGGGGGGAGGGAGGGGCTTTCTCATAGGAGAACTTGAGAGCATCCCTCCCCCCACCTCTCCACAGTCCAAGCAGAGGGGTCCTGGGCTCTTGAAGGGAGGCAGGGTGGGGGCACAAGAGGCGGGGGTGATGAGGCAGCAGGAAAGAATTAAAAACTAATCATTAAAAAGGAGGCCTGGGCCTCACAGATCCCTCCTGGTCTCTGGTTCCAGCTCCAGGTTGGGGCGGGGATAAGGGGGAGGAGGAAAAGGGACAAGAAACTGCAGGGGAAGGGAGGGGGTGCGCTCCTCCTCTGGGCAGGGTCCCCTGTGGCTCAGGTTCTATTGAAATTATTATTAGTGATAAGGAATGGACCTCACACCTCAGGTATTACATACCTAAGACTTGAAAGGAAAAAGACTTCTAGGCAGAAAATAGAATGTCCCTAAGACCCATGAGCATTGTAATATTAATACAATGAATACAATTTTAAAATGAACTTTATACATCACAGGATGGTGTGGCCTTAGAACCCAAAATGTCATGTCTTGGACAATCCTTAACACAACTGAATGGTTGCACTTCCAGGGGGAAAGTGGGAGCCAGCTGAGAGCTTAGACTACAGAACCTTCTAGCTGGGGGTATATCCTCCCTCGAAATGTCCCAGTGTGGAGGGGAAACTTTGGAATACTGGATCAGAAAGGACACTTAGAATCTAGAATGTCTGAGCTTGAAGGAAATTACAAATCCTGAATCCAGAGCTGGGTGAGACTCTAGTAGGATTGCCACTGTTGGGAAGATCCAGAAGAGAGCAAAGAGAGACCTTGGATACCAAAGGTCAGATCTTGCTGTGTCCTAGGGCACCTAGTCCCTCCATGTGACTATTGGGAGGGCTTGGACAACATAAAGAAGGTATTTTTTTGTGATCAATCATTTATTCCAATTTAATTTATATTATGCATTAGTGATGCTCACATCTTTAAATACAAAACCAATAGGGGATTGTGAAAGTACTGTCTATTTTTTGGCTAGGCAAAACGATCTCCAAGAACCCTTCAAAAACTGCTCATGGAAATAATTATAATACCATGCACTTCCTGTTTTGGTAACGCATGCTATTGATATTACTATTTTTATTTACATATTTACTATTTTTTATTGATATTACTATTTTTTATTGATATTACTATTTTTATTGATATTACTATTTTTATTTACATATTTTTCAATCTTAATAGTATTTTTCCAGTTACATATAAAGAGAGTTTTCAACATTTTTTTATACAGTTTGTAGTTCCAAATTTTTCTCCCTCCCCCCTCACCAAGACAGAAAGCAACCTGATATAGGTTGTATATGTACAATCATATTAAACAGATTTCTGCATTAGTCATGTTGTGAAAGAAGAATCAGAACAAAAGGAAAAAAAAACTCCAAAAAAAAATGTAGAACCAGTGTGGTTCAATCTGCATTCAGATTCCACAATTCTCTTTTCTGGATGTGGAGAGCATTTTCCATCATGAGTCCTTTGGAATTATCTTGGATCATTATATTCCTGATAACAGCCAAGTCTATCACAGTTGATTGTCATACAATGTTCTCATGGTTCCATTCACTTCACTCAACATCAGTCCACTTAAGTCTTTCCAGATTTTTCTAAAATCTGCCTGCTCATCATTTCTTATAGCACAAGAATATTCCATTACATTCATATACCACCACTTGTTCAGCCATTCCCCAATTCATGGGCATCCCCTCAATATCCAATTCTTTGCCACCACAAAGAGAGCTGCTATAAATATTTTTGTACATGTGGGTGCTTTTCCCTTTTTATGATCTCTTTGTAATACAGGCCTAGTAGTGGTATTACTGGGTCAAAGGGCATGCACAGTTCCATAGCCCTTTGGATATAGTTCCACATTGCTCTCCAGAATGGCTGGATCAATTAACAACTCCACCAACAATGCATTAGTATTCCAATTTTTTCCACAACTTCTCCAACATTACTTTCCTTTTTTGTCATATTAGCCAATATGATAGGCATGAGGTGGCACCTCAGAGTTGTTTTAATTTGCATTTCTCTAATCTATAGTGATTTAGAGCATTTTTTCAGATGTCAATAGATAGCTTTGACTTCATCTGAAAACTGCCTGTTCATATCCTTTGACTTCTGGGGAATGACTTGTATTCTTATAAATTTAATTTAGTTCCCTATATATTTTTGAAATGAGGCCTTTATCAGAAACACTGACTATAAAAATTGTTTCCCAGATATCTGCTTTCCTTCTAATCCTGGCTGCATTGCTTCTGTTTATACAAAACCTTTTTAATTTATTGTAATCAAAATGATCCATTTTGCATTTCATAATATTCTCTATCTCTTGTTTGGTCATAAATTCTTCTCCTCTCTCATAGATCTGACCACTGCCTCCCTAAACTATTCTTTCCTTTCCCAATTTGCCTATGGCATAACACTGTATGTCTAAATCATGTACCCATTTTGACCTTATTTTGGTATATGTTGTAAGATGTTGGTCTATGCCCAGTTTCTGCTGTAGTAGCTTCCAGTTTTCCCAGCAATTTTTGTCAAACACTGAGCTCCTATTCAGAAGCTGGAGTCTTTGGGTTTATCAAAAAGTACATTACTATAGTCATTTAATACTGTGTCTCCTGTGCCTAACGTATTTCACTTATCCACCACTCTATTTCTTAGCCAGTACCAAATAGTTTTGGTGACTGCCACTTTATATCATAGTTTTAGATTTGGTATGGCTAGCCCACCTTCCTGTGCATTTTTTTCTTTGGTTCCCTTGATATTCTTGACCTTTTGATTTTCCATATGAATTTTATTAGTTTTTCCTGCACTATAACATAATTTTAGGTATTCTGATTGGTATAGCACTGAATAAGTAAATTAATTTAAGTAGAACTGTCATTTTTAATATATTAGCTCAGCCTACCCATGAGCAAGTGATATTTTTTCCAATTATTTAGATCCGATTTTATTTGTGTGAAGTGTTTTGTAATTGTGTTCATAGAGTTCCTGGGTTTGTCTTGGCAGGTAGACTCTCAAATATTTTATATTATCTACAGTTATCTTAGATGGAACTTCTCTTTCTATTTCTTACTGCTGCACTTTGTTGGTCTTATATAGAAATGCTGATGATTTATGTGGGTTTATTTTATAATACTGCAACTTTGCTAAAGTTGTTAATTGTTATAGGTAGTCTTTTAGTTGATTCTCTAGGACTCTCTAAGTATACCATCATATCATTTGCAAAGAGTGATAGTTTTGTTTCCTCCTTGCCTACTTTAATTCCTTTAATTCCTTTTTCTTCTCTGATTGCTAAAGCTAGCATTTCTAGTACACTATTAAATGATAGAGATGATAATGGACATCCTCACAATTCTTTATCAAAAAATATTGGGGGCGGCTAGGTGGCGCAGTGGATAAAGCACCGGCCCTGGATTCAGGAGTACCTGAGTTCAAATCTGGCCTCAGACATTTTACACTTACTAGCTGTGTGACCCTGGGCAAGTCACTTAACCCCCATTGCCCTGCAAATATATATATATATATATAGCTGTCTCTATGTACAATGTTCTCTTGGTTATGTTCACTTCAGTATATTTCAATTCATATAAGTCTTTCCAAGCCTTTCTGAAATCATCCTGCTTGTCATTTCTTAAAGAACAATAATATTCCATCATCATCTTATACCATAGCTTGTTCAGCCATTCCCCAATTGATGGGCATTCCCTTGATTTCCAATTCTCAGTCACCACAAAAAGAGATGCCATAAATATTTTTTATATAAATAGGTCTTTTTCTCTTTTGAGGGATGTCTTTGGTATGGATCTTTTTGCAACTCCACTAACAGTGGATTAGCATCACAGCTTTCCTACATCCCTTCCAACATCCAATATTTTCTGGTTTTGTTATATTTGCCACTCTGACAAGTATGAGGTGATACCTTAGAGTTGTTTTAATTTGCATTTGTCTGATCAATAGTGATCTAGAGCATTTTTCTATATGATTATAGATAACTTTGATTACTTTGTCTGAAAATGGAAAGCAAAATTTCTTATCCAGGAGATAAATAATACCTTTGAATGTGCCAATGTGGAATGTAAATTAATCTAGAAAATCCATTTGGGGAAAGGACTTAGAATCTAGAATATCTGATCCTGAAGGAAATTTCCAATCCAGAAATTTGAGCTGGATTAGAGTTAAGAAGCTGCAATGTCCAAATTATGAGAGGCTAAAATAGAGATAAGGGGAAATATTCAGGGGCTGAAAATGGAAATTATCAGGAGCTGGAGGCTTTGAGCACATAGAATGGGAACCTTTGGAATAGTCATAGAAGAGAAGATGGGAGAGGGAGGAAAGCACTTAGAAGAAGAGATATCAGAATAAAGAGAACCCTTGAAGATCAGATATTGAAATACTCTAAATGTCACCACATTTGATGGCTGGGAGGGCTCTGACAGCATAAATCATCTGCTCAGGAAAGTACCGTAGAATGGAAAATATCATAAAGGGCAATGATTTATGTTAGTATATACACTAAGTAGGCCCAAATATTGACCTTATTTAGGTCACTTAAAAACAATAATAAAATAGTTTTTTTGTATAACATGAATCATATGTTATAATTTAATTAATATTATACATTGGGGATGCTGAAAAAATATATTTCCCATACTCAACCACACAGCCAAAAGGTTATAGTGAAAATTCTATTTTTGGCAAGCCAAAAAGAAACCTCCAAAATTTGTACATGACAACAAATGTAATTCCATGAAGATCCATCTTTAGTAAAGACTGATATTGATGTTAATATTCATGATAATGAATGTATAGTATTTTTTAAAGACCCCGGAGATTTTTGTTTTTGTTTGTTTGGGCAATGAGGGTTAAGTGACTTGCCCAGGGTCACACAGCTAGTAAGTGTCAAGTGTCTGAGGCCACATTTGAACTCAGGTCCTCCTGAATCCAGGGCTGGTGCTTTATCCACTGCTCCACCTAGCTGCCCTAAATGTATAGTATTTTTGATCATACAAAGTGTTACCTACAGAGAATTTGTAAGGGAGTAAACTGAGGTTTCAAAATTCTCATAACCTTAAGATGCATGTGCATTGTAACAATAGTTCAACAAATCACAAACTGAAAAAAATAATTGTATAGATCATATAAGTTGTGTCCTAATTATGAAAGCAGCAATAAATCTTCAGCTCTGGAAGGGGACTTAGAATGGAAAATATCATAAAATATCAGAAATGATAAGTATTTATTTTAATATATATTCTTAGTAGGCTGAAATATTGGCCAGTTCTAGTTAGTTTATTTTTAAAATTTATAGATTATTTTTGTATGAGATAAATTAATTTTAATTCAGTAAAGCTTAGCCCACAGTTGATACTTAAAAAAAGGAAATCTCATATCCCAAAACAATTATAATGATTGTAATATATTTTTGGAAAAAATAAGGTGCCGCATACACAAGTTTTAGAGGGATACTATATCTGCTTTGCGGGTAGCTAAGTAACACAGGGAATACAGTGCTGGACATAGAGTCAGGAAATCCTGAGTTCAAATCCAGCCTCAGACACTCATTAGCTGTGTGACCCTGGGAAAGTCACTTAACCCTATTTGTCTCAGTTTCTTCATGTGTAAAATGAGCTAGATATGGAAATGACAAAGCACTCCAGTATCTTTGCTAAGAAAACCCCAAATGGAAAATGAGACATTAATGTACTCTTGGTGAAGTTGTACACTAACTCAAACATTCTGTAGAGCAATTTGGAACTATGGCCAAAGGGATATAAAACCATGCATGCTCTTTGACCTAGTAATACCACTATTAGGTTGATGTCCAAAAAGAGATTAAAAAACAAAAAGTTGAATTCTAATTTGAGGAGATAACCATCAATTGGGGAATGGCTGAACAAATTGTAGGATGAGATTATGATGGAACACTATTGTGCTATGGGAAATGATGAGCAGGATGCTATCAGAAAAATGAAGAAAGACTTACATGAGCTGATGCCAAGTGAAATGTGTCATATACAAAGTAACAGCAATAACGTAAGATGATCATCTGTGAATGACCTCACTATCTTCAGCAATGCAATGATCCAAGGCAACTCTGAAGGACTTATGAAAAATGCAATCCATCCCCAGAGAAAAAACTTGATGGTGTCTGAATACAGATTGAAGCACAATTTTTTTTAGTTCCTTTTTCTTAAGTTTTTTTTTCTATTTTCTTTCACAACCTGACTAATGTGGAAATGTTTTGCAAGACTACACATGTATGACTTGTATTGAATTGCTTGCCTTCTTAAGAGGGAGGGAGGAAGAGAATTTGGAACACAAAGTTCTAAAAATTGATGTGGAAAGTTGTTTTTACATGTAATTTGGGGAAAAAATAAAATTCTAAACAAGAAAACCCCAAATGGGGTTACAAAGAGTCAGCTCTGACTGAAACACCCAAACAACAACCTATCTGCTTTAGAACCTTTGTACTAGTGGACATTATGTGCAATGTTATTTTTTAAAAGGCATGGGGAACCTACTTGGTAATAGCAGAGTGAAGCTTTACAACATGGAATGTCAAGACTGAGAGGTTCCTTAAAACATTGAATGAATGTCTGAGCTTTGAGGATCCCTTTAAAAAGGAGAAGCTTGGAGGTGGGAAGGGGCTTGGAATACATTATGGTAGAGCTGGTATGGCAGTGCAGTTACTGAATGTCAAAACTTGTAATGCACTTAGTTCACAGTATATCAGAACCGGGAGGTCAATTAGAATAGGTTTTCTTCTGAGTTGTGTGGAATTTCCAAATCAAGATGGGGCACTAGACAATGATAGGAGACAATTCCAAAGAACTCATGATGGAAAGTGTTCTCTACATCCAGAAAAAAAGAACTGTGAATTCTGAATGCAGATTGAACCATAATGTTTCTACTCTTTTGTTGTTGTTGTTTTTTCTTTTTTTGAAGTTTTTCCCTTGTGTTCTGATTCTCCTTTCACAACATGACTAATACAGAAATATGTTTAATGTGATTGTACATATATAACCTATGTCAGATTGATTTCTCTCTTGAGGAGGGGGGAGGAAAGGGAGGGAGGGAGAAAAAATTGGAACTAAAAATCTTATGAAAACAAATGTTGAAAACTATCTTTACACATAACTGGAAAATAATTAAATACTTTTATGATTAAAAAAAAAAGATGGAGTACAAGAACCTACGCTAATATCATTAGGAAGGATCTTAGATGATAGTAATTGAAAGTTGCCTAAAGCCTGAGAAAAGAAATTTCCAGAGTCAGTGGCACCCTGGAAGAAAGAAGGGCAGGACTGGTAGGAACTGTCACAGGGGGGTTGTGGTAGTTCTTAGGTATTCCTCAATAAAGAATTACACTAGGGGGCAGCTAGGTGACGCAATGGATAAAGCACGGGCCCTGGATTCAGGAGGACCTGAGTTCAAATGCTGCCTCAGACACTTGACAATTACTAGCTGTGTGACCCTGGGCAAGTCACTTAACCCTCATTGCCCTGCAAAAACAAAGAAAGAAAGAAAGGAAGGAAGGAAGGAAGGAAGGAAGGAAGGAAGGAAGGAAGGAAGGAAGGAAGGAAGGAAGGAAGGAAGGAAGGAAGGAAGGAAGGAAGGAAGGAAGGAAGGAAGGAAGGAAGGAAGGAAGGAAGGAAGGAAGGAAGAATTACACTCTTGCACACAGTCCAGTAAGAATTAAAGTAGTCTTTATTTGGCACTAAGAAAGTGACCAAGTGGGAAGTCAAAGACTTCACCACCCAGGGAAGAGGGCTTAGAAACATTCTTCTCCTAGAACAGAGGGAAGGCAAAAGCTTTTATAGAGGATAGAGGGGTATCCACTTGAAAATTAGAAAGTTCTCTTTTGGGGTGGGGTGGGGAAAGCCTTGATGCTTGTTATATTCTGAGAGTCAAGAAGAATTTTTTTTTAAATAATGGTCCTGACCTTTGGGGTTATCTCTGTCTCCTAGCTCTGGTCAGGTAGTAGCCACACCTAATTGATTTTCCTACTATAGAATTTAAGCTCCCCTTACTTCTTAGGTATATCTGTCCTGATATCTAGTTGGTCAATCTAAACTTTAATAGTCCCTTGATTCCTCCATATGCCTGTCCTGTTATCTGGTTATCTTTGGTTTTGCTTCTCACAGGAGAAACTTCTGATTTATCCTAAGCCCCATGTCAGAGCCATAGAGCAAAGAAAGACTAGTAGGAGAGCACTTAGATGAAGGGGCATTAAAGCTATCAGAGCCTTTAGAACACAATATCAGAAGTCAGAGCAGCCTTCAAGGCAGTGAATGGCTGAGCTGGAGGTGTCAGGAGATGGTAAATCATCAGCTCTGGAGCATAAAATATTATTACTGAGAAAGAGGTTTCTTGATTATGTGCTCAGTGGACCAAAATATGGGGAAGGACCAGATAATTTTAAAAATAAGAAGCCATTGTATTTTGGGAAGAGTTTAATCATTTATATAATTTATATCACCGCAGTACGGATGCTTTGAATGAAAACTGAGGCCTTCAGTTGCCCAGATAATCTTTCAACATGCCAAGACAGGGCTTCATTTACCTGAAAACAATGAGGAAAGAAAAAACAAGAATAGAAAACCTTGTAACACCCTGTGGTCCATTCAATAGTATTGATATTCCTCTTAATGATAATGACTACAAAATGTTTGGTAGAGGGGAGTGGAAGTCATTGGAATTCAAATGAACAGGATATGTGCTTTGATGTCATTAAAATGATATGCTAGAAGGAGGTGTATTGAAATCAATGAAATAGGGGCAGCTAGGTGGCACAGTGGATAAAGCACTGGCCTTGGATTCAGGAGGACCTGAGTTCAAATCCAGCCTTAGACACTTGACAGTGGCTGGGTGACCCTGGGCAAGTCACTTAACCCTCATTGCCCCAGAAAGAAAGAAAGAAAGAAAGAAAGAAAGAAAGAAAGAAAGAAAGAAAGAAAGAAAGAAAGAAAGAAAGAAAGAAAGAAAGAAAGAAAGAAAGAAAGAAAGAAAGAAAGAAAGAAAGAAAGAAGGAAGGAAGGAAGGAAGGAAGGAAGGAAGGAAGGAAGGAAGGAAGGAAGGAAGGAAGGAAGGAAGGAAGGAAGGAAGGAAGGAAGGAAGGAAGGAAGGAAGGAAGGAAGAAAGAAGTCAATGAACTGAAAAAATTAAAGGAATAAAAGAACCCTTTGTGTCTGACAAGTTGTGGCCTGAGAAATTACAACCCCAGGTCTGAAAGTATCTTTAGACAGCATGTCTGGCCTTCAGGATGATTTTCAGGGAAGAAGAATGGAGGTCACAAGGGGCATAAAATACAGACTTCCCTTGCTAGAATGGAAGTCGCTGTCTGAATGTCTGAACTTGAGAGAAATAGTGAATTCAGAAACCTGGCCTAGAGGAGGCCTTAGAACCTCCAATAGGAAATGGGAGAAATTCAGAGGCTGAATATGGAAATTTTCTGAAGTATGGAAATTGTCTGAAGTAGTTGGATTTTGGCATGCAGAATATTAGGCTTGGGAGGAGCCAGGGATAACAGAATGAGAGAGGGAGAAGGCCTCTTAGAGGAAGGGATCTCAGAGCAAAGAGAACCTTTGAACATAAAAGGTCAGATTCTATGAATGAATGAACAATATCATAAATGATAAAGATTTATTTTCATATGTATTTTTTCATGAGACAAAATATTAGCCAGTTTCAGTAAAAATAAAAAAATAAGAAGAAAGTAGATTTTGGGCTTGATATCAATCAATTATTCCAATTAACTTATATTGCACATAGTTGAAATTTTTAAAAAGAAATCTCGCGTCATCACCCACAAAGCCCAAAGTGTATGGCAAAGGTATTATGTACTTTGGACTGCTGGGAAATCTCAGGAAAAATGCAAAAAAAAAATGACAACTTCAAACAAATATAATTCCTTGCAGGTCCTTCTTCTGTAAAGACTAAAATTTATATTACTATAAATGATAATGAATGCAATTTATTTTTGGACAAAAACAAAATCAAACTGATGTTATTTATCTAGGACTTAAAAGAATCATGGCTTATGTTTCCAAATAAGGATATTGTTAAGACCCATGTACACTGTCCCAGTAATCCAATGAATAAAATCTGATTTAAAAATCAACTTTATAGCTCATAGGGTTCTATGGATTTCTTTTTTTTTTTTTACTATGTATAAGGTATTTTATTTTTTCTGTTCCATGTAAAGATAGTTCTCAACTTTTGTTTATACAAGCTTTACAATTTCAGATTTTTCTGAAATTCCCTCCCCTAGACAGCAGGTAATCTGATATAGGTTATATCTATATATCTATATAATATACATATATATATACACACACACATATATATACACATAATAATATTAATCCTATTTCTGCATTAATCCTGTTACAAGTGAAAAAATCAGAGCAGTGATGCAAAAGCTCAAAATAGAAAAAAAACAACAGCACCCAAAACAAAAGAAATAATATGGTTCAATCAGCATCTATACTCCACAGTTCTTTCTTTCTTTTTTTTCTTGGATTTGGAGATCCTCTTCTATCATGAGTTCCCTGGAACTCTTCTGTACCATTGCATTGGTGAGAAGAATATAGTCCATCACAGTAGGTCAACACTCAATGTTGATGATACTGTGTACAATGTTCTTCTGGTTCTGCTCATCTCACTCATCATCAGCTCACGTAAGACCCTCCAGGTTTCTATGAACTCCTCCTGCTCATCATTTCTTACAGCACAATAGTATTCCATTGTATTCATATACCACAACTTGTCCAGCCATTCCCCAATTGATGGGCACCCCCTCAACTTCCAATTCCTTGCTACCACGTAAAGAGCAGCTATAAATATTTTTGTACATGTGGGTCCCTTTCCCCCTTCCATGATTTCTTTGGGCAAAAGACCTAAAAGTGGAATTGCTGGGTCAAAGGGTATGCACAGCTTTATTGCCCTTTGGGCATAATTCCAAATTGCTCTCCAGAATGGTTGGATCAGTTCACAGCTCCACCAACAATGTTTCTATGGATTTCTAAAAATGGAGTCTCTTGGGAAGTCATTATCACATGGATAGTCTAGAACTCCAAGTAGAATTCATGTGGGAATCTTGGAGGTGACTGACACCTTAGAATATAGAACTTCCTAGCAAAGAGTTAAGACCTGCCCCTGTAATGGAAGAATGAGGAGTAGAAATGGAAGCCAGTTAGGGAAGCTGGAATGTCAGTGTAGGGAGGGTTTAGAATAGAATAAGTGGGAGATATTCAGGGGTTGAGAAATGAAATTATCAGAAGTTGAAGAATTTTAGCACACCAAATATCAGACTTGGGATTTGCCAGGGAGAAGAGAATAAGAGAGGTCTGAGAGCACTTATAAGTAGGGATATTAGAGCAAAGAAAACCCTAACAACACAAGAAGTCAGGTATTGGAGTATACTAAAAAAATCGCCCAATGTGATAGCTAGAAGGGCTCTGGAATGAAAAATCTCATTAATGGCAAGGATGCAGGTACTGTCCAGCAAAAAAAAGTACCCATTTTTATTCTGGTCAGCAACTCATTGCATGGGAAATCTCTCAAGACATTCCACCCAGACTTGGGGGAGAGTATTTAAGCAGTTGAAACATGTAATTGTTGGGGGGGGGCGGTTCTGCAGTCCCTGGACAATTAAGTGTTATGTCTTCATTGATAAATCAGTCAGGTCCAGATTGATTGATTAACTCCCTGCATCCTGGTTTGCAACAAGATGTCCTTAATTCCATTTGCACAATGCAAATCAGCCTGATAGCTTACTCCTTGAGCCCAAGGATTGAGATAGATGATGTGAAGCAGAAAGTCTTTGAGAATCTTTGCAGATAGGAATATCTCTTGGAAGGTCCATGAAACCCCAAAAGGCTCAAAAATGTTAGGGAGCAAGACAAAAATTCCCTAGCAGATGTCTCTGGAAGGACCATAAATTCCCAAATGTGTCAGGAGAAGCCCACTTGGT
This sequence comes from Dromiciops gliroides, assembly GCF_019393635.1. Taxonomy (NCBI): domain Eukaryota; kingdom Metazoa; phylum Chordata; class Mammalia; order Microbiotheria; family Microbiotheriidae; genus Dromiciops; species Dromiciops gliroides. The sequence goes on along the minus strand of NC_057867.1, from coordinate 29,380,859 downwards.
TTGGATTTGTCATTGTCCTTGGGAATTTCTGACTATTTGAATATCAGCCAGGTTCAATCTCTGTTACCATAAAGGACCTTTGGTTTCTTAGGCCAGGTTTTCATATATTTCCTCTGGACAATAAGGGAATTCTAATAAATTTTGAGATATACATACACGCATGCACATATATATACATGTGTTCACATACATGTGTTCAAATACATGTGTTCACATACATATAAATGTGTGTGAATTCTTTGTACATGTATGTGCAAATGTCGATATATACACATATGCATATCCACACATACACATGTACATACATGTGCATATGCATATACATTTGTAGTGGACCCAAATATTGGCCAGTTCTGATAATTAAACAAAATAAGAAGGTAAATTTTTCACGTGATATTAATAATTTATCCTTATTTCATTCATATAAACCTAGTAGTGATGCATTAAAAAGAAGGCCTGCCATCTTCAACTGTAAACCTGAAAAGTATGGTAAAAATTCTGTCCAAAAAAAAAATTCTGTCTATTTTTTGGCTAGCCAAAAGATCCTGAAAAAAACCTAAAACCTGGGAACACCAAAACAAATGCTATTCTATAAAGTTCCTTCTTTTATAAAAATTATTAACAATAATTAATATTAAGCAATTTGCCTCACAAAAAAAAGGTTTCATATACAGAAGACCAATAAGGGAGAAAGCTTTATGTTTTGAAATTATTATAACAGTAAGGCACATGTGCATTTTAACAATAATCCAAATTTTAAAATTTCAAATTTTTAAAAATTTAAAGACCCCATATAGATCTCAGGAGCATGTGCCTTTAGTACAAACATGTAATATCTGTTAAGCTCCTTGGAGCACTAAATGTAGCATCCAAAGTGGAAAATGGGAGATGTCCCTTGGTTCAGAATACAGAATGTCCTCCCTGGGTGGCAAGCTCCTCCCCTAAAGGTCCCACTTTGGAGTAGAAATAAAAGCCAGCATTTTTAGATCAGTGAGGACAGTGAAAATGTCGAATGTCTGAGCTTGAAGGAAATTTTGAATTCAGAATCCTGGTCTGGATAAATTCAGGGGAGAAGAATGGAAATTGTCAGAAGCAGGAAAATTTAGCACATGGACTGTCAGGCTTGCACACAGCCATGGAGAAAAGGTTGCTAGAGAACAGAGAACACTCAAAAGAAGAGATATCAGAACACAAAAGGGCAGATCTTGAAATGTCCCCAAATCAGGGGCAGCTAGGTGGCACAGTGGATAAAGCACCAGCCCTGGATTCAGGAGTACCTGAGTTCAAATCCGGCCTCAGACACTTGACACTTACTAGCTGTGTGACCCTGGGCAAGTCACTTAACCCCCATTGTCCCGCAAAAGAAAAAAAAAGAAATGTCCCCAAATCATCCATCATCCTATGTGATGGCTGGAAGAGTTCTGAGAACCTAAATCATCTGTTCTAGAAGGGGCTCTAGAATGGAAATTTTCACAAGTGGTAAGGATTTATTTTCATTTCTCTTATTAGCGGACTCAAAGATTGGCCAGTTCTAGGTGATTAAAAAAAGTATAATGTACATTTTTCATATGAGATCATTTATTGATTTCAAATTATTTTCTATTAAGAACTGGTGATACTAGGGGCAGCTAGGTGGCACAGTGGATAGAGCACTGGCTCTGGAGTCAGTAGTACCTGAGTTCAAATCCAGCCTCAGACACTTAACACTTACTAGCTGTGTGACCCTGGGCAAGTCACTTAACCCCAATTGCCTCACTAAAAAAAAAAAAATTAAAAAAAAAAAAGAACTGGTGATACTTAAGAAAACAAAAACAAAATACTCACATCTTCAACCCAACTGCCAAAAAAGGTTTAATGAGACAATAGTCTCTTTTTTGACCAGTCAAGAGAAACAAACCCAAACTCCCAAAATCTGTACACTGAAACAAATGTAATTCCTTGCAGGGCCTTCTTTGATAAGAATAGCAACTGAAATTACTATTAATGGTAAGGATTATAGAGTGTTTGTAGACCAAAAAAAAATGTCTTGGGGCAGCGAGGTGGCGTAGTGAATAGAGCACTGGCTCTGGAGTCAGGAGGACCTGACTTCAAACCGTCCTCAGACACTTAACATTTACTAGCTGTGTGACCCTAGGCAAGTCACTTAACCCCAAATGCCTCACCAAAAAAAAATGTCTTACATACTGAGGATGTATTAGAATCAAGGCATACGTTTCTAAATCAGCATATAAGTAAGAGCCATGTGCATTGCCATCCAATCAGTAGGAAAAAAGGGAAAAAATTAAACTTTGGTATGTCATAGGATGGGGTGGCTTTAAGACAACACATATTATGTCTTAAAAGGTCCATAGCAGGGGCAGCTAGATGGCGCAGTGGATAGAGCACCGGCCCTGGAGTCAGGAGTACCTGGGTTCAAATCCGGCCTCAGACACTTAACACTTACTAGCTGTGTGACTCTGGGCAAGTCACTTAACCCCAATTGCCTCACAAAAATAAAAAAAAATAAAATAATAAAAAAAAAGGTCCATAGCATGCTGAATGTCTGACCTTCCAGGTACCACTTAAGGGAGAAGGTTACAGGTGCCCCCAAGTTTAGGACACAGAATGTCTTAGTTAGGAGGCAAATCCCTTCTCTATGTGACTGCTGGGAGGGCTCTGAGAACATCAATCATCTATGGGGAAAAGGGCCTTGGAGTACAAAATCTCAGCAATAGCAAGAATTTCTTTTGATATCTATTCTTTTTTTTTGTGGGGCAATGGGGGTTAAGTGACTTGCCCAGGGTCACACAGCTAGTAAGTGTGAAGTGTCTGAGGCTGGATTTAAACTCAGGTACTCCTGAATCCAGGGCCGGTGCTTTATCCACTGCGCCACCTAGCCGCCCCTTGATATCTATTCTTAGTGGGCCCAAATATTGGCCATTTCTAATTAATTTTAAAAATAAGAAGGTAATTTATATTCTAATGTATAATTGTAATATAATTCATACTATACATCACTAATGCAAAAAACAAGCAAACAAAAACCTCACTACCAAAAGTGTTTGGTGAGATTACTGTTGATTCTTGGGCAAGCCAAAAGAACCCACAAGACCTACAAAACCTGCCCACCAGAACAAATGCAATTCCCTGCAGTTTTTTCTTTGGTGAAGACTGCTATTGTAATTACTCTTTTTTTTTCTTTTTTTTTTCTTTTTTTGTGGGGCAATGAGGGTTAAGTGACTTGCCCAGGGTCACACAGCTAGTAAGTGTCAAGTGTCTGAGGGCATATTTGAACTCAGGTCCTCCTGACTCCAGGGCCAGTGCTTTATCCACCGTACCACCTAGCAGACCGCTCTAATTACTCTTAAGGATAATTCTACCATATTGTATTTCTGTGGAAAGCTCTAAAAGCATAAATCATTTGTTCTGGAATGGGCCTTATTATGGAAAATAGCATAAATGGAAAGAATTTAGTTATATATATACTCTTAGTGGCCCAAAACTTGGCCAGTTCTGGTTAATTTGAAAAACTATGAAAAAAGAAGACTTTCCCTCTGAGATGAAAAACATATTGCAATGTACCATTAATTAACCCAATGGTGATGCTTTCCAAAAAAAATCTCATATTCTCAACTACACAGCCAAAAGGATCTGGTGAAAAGACTGGGTTTTTTTCTACTACCAAAATAATCCCCCATAACTAAAAAACTTCCCATGGAATCAAATGCGATTACATGTGGTTCCTTCTGTTGATAAAATTGCCATTGTTGGGGGCAGGTGGGTGGCACAGTGGATAGAGCACTGGCCCTGTATTCAGGAGGACCTGAGTTCAAATCCAGCCTCAGACACTTGACACTTACTAGCTGTGTGACCCTGGGCAAGTCACTTAACCCTCATTACCCCGCAAAAAAAAAAAAAAAGATTGCCATTGTTACTGCTATGAATGATAATCAGTATAGAGGCTTTTGGACAAAAACAAAACAAAACAGTTGTTATCTACAGAGGATTTGGAATAGACACCACATATAGAAGAGCTCCTAGAACACATGGCTTTTCTCAAGACCACCATATGTGATAACTGAGGTGGTTTTGAGAATGTAAATCATTTGCTCTGAAAAATTTATAAATGCCAAGAATTTATTTTCTTGTACATCTTCTTAGTGGAAAAAATATTGGGCAGTTCTACTTAATCTTAAAAACAAGAAGTAAATCGATTTTCCATATGAGATCATTTATTTATTCCAGTTTAAATTACATCACCCATCCCTGATGCTTAAGAAAATAAAAACAAAACACTCATATTTTTAACCAAACTGACAAAAGTATTTGGTGAGATTTGTATCTAGTTTTGAGTAGCCAACTGCATCCCTACCCCCCAGATCAAACCTGCACAATGAAATAAATGCAATTCCCTGAAAATCCTTCTTTGGTAAAGAGCCATACTGATATTACTAGTAATGATATAAAGGTAGAGTATTTGGGGGGAAAAAGAACAAGGTGTTAGTTACCCAGGACTTAGAAGAATCATGCCTTATGTTTCAAAATCAGTATATCAGTAAGAGCCATGTGCATTGGAATTATAACCCTATTAATACAAATTGAAAAAATAAACTTTGTAGTTCAAAGGATGGTGTGGCTTTAGAACAAAACATATCATGTCTTGGAAGGTCCTTAGCACACTGAATGTCTGGGTTTCCAGTTGCTGTTCAAGGAGGAAAGTAGGAAGTGTCTGAGAGCCTAGAGTATAGAATTTTCTACATAGGGGTCAAATCCTTCTTCTAAATGTTGGAATTTTGAGTGAAAAGTGAATCCAAAAATTTAGATCAGGGAGCATATTTGGAACCTAGTATGTCTGTGCTTGAAGGAAATTTCTAATCCAGAAGCCATTGCTGAATAAGGTTATAGGCAACAAAATGTCAATGTTGGGAGGAACTAGAATACAGAAAATGGGAGCTGTTCAGAGGCTGAAATGGAAATTTTCAGAAGCAGGAGGATTTTAGAATACAGAATGTCAGGCTTGGGAGTTGCCATGGAGATGAGAATGAGAGGTAAAAGAGCACTTAGAAGAAGGGATATCAGAGCAAAAAAAAAAAAGCCTCACAATACACAAGGTCTATGTAATATATGGAATGTGGTAGAAGCCATCCTATGGGATAGCTGAGAAAGCTATGATAGAAAATCGCAGAAATGGCAAGGATTTGTATTCATACACACACACACACACACACACACACACACACACACATTGTTCCTAGGCCAAAAATTGGTCAATTTATGTTAATGTGATTAAAGAAAAAGGAAAGTAAAATTTTGAAATGAGGTTGATAATTTCCAATTTAATACTACTAGTGGTCTTTTTAAAAGATAGGCTGCCATCTTCTATCACACAGCCAAAAAATGTTTGGTAAACATCCTATCGTATTTTTGGTTAGCAAAAAATACTCCCCAAATCTAAAACATGAACACCAAAACAAAAGCAATTTCATGCTGTTCTTTCTTTGTTAAAGAATACTATTGGTTTTACTATTAATAATAATGGATATCAAGTAGTTATGGCTACAGAAACAAGGTGTTACATAGAGAGGACCTATACAGAAGACTTATGTTTTGAAATCATTATGAGAGCAAGTCAAATGTGCATTGTAATAATAATCCAATAAATAAAAACACTGAGAAAACACTCTAGAGGACAGTATCTCACCCTCAGTACCAAAAATGCAATATCTTGCAAAGTCCTTAGAACACTGAATGTTTGACCTTCCAAGCACCATTTAAGAAGTAAAGTGGGAAGTGTCTGAATCTTGGATCATTGTATTGCTGAAAATAGCTAAATCATTCACAGCTGTTCAATATTGCTACTACTTTGTACTGTGATAAAATAATGAGATTTAGCAGATACTCAAAGACCCACCTGGAGATTAATCTAGACTGATTGAATCAAGTGAGAGTGATTAACTGCTGATTAGCCTACTTCAAGTTAACTGGATTGTAATCACACCTTGAGAACACCTTCAGAACCAATGGATTTGGATCATGCCAACCAATCAGCTTGAAGCAGTGTGTAAGGACCGCCTCTGTTCCAGACCTATAAAAAGCTTCCACAATCAGTTTGCTGGAGAGAGTTCGTGATTGAAGCAGGCTTGTGGCAGAGGACTTGAGGAAGAACCAGACCAGGCTGGAACTCTAGGCCAAATAGGCTTTTTTCTTAACTTTATGAACTCCATGGGAACATCTGTATGCTTTAATAAATGTTTAATGCCCAAGGACTGGTGCTAAAGCTTCTAATTTAAGGCGACCACAATTTAGATTTTAAACATCACAGTACACAGTACATTTCACTTTGCATGAGCTCATGAAAGTCTTTCCACATTTTTCTAAGAGCATCCTGCTCATTATTTCTTATAACACAATAGTAATTCCATCATAATCACATAGCACAATTTGTTTAGTCATTCCCTAATTTTATAATAGAATAGAATAGAATAGAATAGAATAGAATAGAATAGAATAGAATAGAATAGAATAGAATAGAATAGAATAGAATAGAATAGAATTGAGGGCATCCCCTCAATTTCTAACTCTTTTCCACCAGAAAAGAGCTGCTATAAATATTTTTGTATATATATATTTCCTTTTCCTTTTGGTTTTTTATCTCTTTTTTGGATACAGACCTAGTAGTGGTATTGCTAGGCCAAAGAGTATGCATGGTTTTATAGCCCTTTGAGCATAGTTCCAAATTGTTCTACAGAATGGTTGAATCAGTTTACAACTCCACCAACAGTGCATTAATATTTCATTTCCCCATATGCCCTCCAATATTTGTCATTTTCCTCTTCTGTCATATTAGTTGATCTAATAGGTATGAGGTAGTACCCCAGAATTATTTTGATTTGCATCACTACAATAAATACTGTTAGAGATTTTTTTTTTCATATGGCTATAGATGGCTTTGACTACTTCACCTGAAAACTGTTCACATCTTTTGATCATTTATCAGTTGGGGAATGACTTGTATTCAGAGACACTTGCTTCAATTTTTTTATAGTTACCATTGCTTACTGTATTTTCCTTCATTTTCCTCCACCCATTTTTTCTTTTCTCTCTCTCCTTTCACCTTATCCGTCCTCAAAAGTGTTTTGCTTCTGACTATCAATTCCCCCAATCTGCCCTCCTTCTATCACTCTCCTTCTATCACTCTCTTAACTCTGTCCCCTCCTGCTTTCCTGTAGGGTAAGATAGATTTCTATACCCAATTGAATGTGTATGTTATTCCTTCTTTGAGTTGATTCTGAAGAGATTAAGGACTTCCCCCCATGTCCCCCATCTTCCCCGCCACTGTGAAAGCTTTTTCTTGCCTTTTTTATGTAAGATAATTTGTCCCATTCTACCTCTTTCTTTACCTTTCTCCCAATACATTCCTCTATCAGCCCTTAATTTTATTTTTTAGATATAAACTCTTCATATTCAATTCACACCTGTGGCCTCTGTCTATATATACTCCTTCCATAAATACCTTATGATTTCCTTTTCCTGTTTACCTTTTTTATGCTTCTGTTGAGTCTTGTATTTGAAAGTCACATTTTCTATTCAGCTCTAGTTTTTTCATCAAGAATGCCTGAAATTCCTCTTTTTCATTGAATGCCCATATTTCCCCTAAAGGATTATACTCAGTTTTGTTGGGTAGGTGATTCTTGGTTGTAAACCCAGTTCCTTTGCCCTACAGAATATTATATTCTAAGTCCTCCAATCATTTAATGTAGAAGTTGCTAAATCTTGTATTATCCCGACTGTGGCTCCACAATATTTCAATTATTTCTTTCTGTAATATTTTCTCCTTGACCTGGGAGCTCTGGAACTTGGCTATAATATTCCTGGGAGTTTTTGTTTTGGATATATTTCAGGGTGTGATTGGTGGAATTGGGGGTTCTTTCAATTTCTCTTTTACCCTCTGGTTCTGGAATATCAGGGTAATTTCCCTTGATAATTTCTTGAAGGATGATACCTAGGCTCTTTTATTGATCATGGCTTTCAGGTAGTACAATACTTTTTAAATTATTTCTCCTGTATCTATTGTCCAGGTCAGTTGTTTTTTCAATGAGATATTGCACATTATCTTCTATTTTTCATGGATTTGGTTTTGTTTCATATTTTTTTGATTTCTCATAAAGTCATTACCTTCCATTTGCTCAATTTTAATTTTTAAGAAATTATTTTCTTCAGTAAGCTTTTGCACATCCTTTTCCATTTGGTCAATTCTACTTTTTAAGGATTTCTTTTCTTCAGTGATTTTTTTGTGTCTCCTTTACCAAGCTCTTGACTCTTTTTTCCTGATTTTCCTGCATCACTCTCATTTCTCTTCCCAATTTTTCCTCTACCTCTCTTATTAGATTTTCAAAATCTTTTTTGAGCTCCTCCATGGTCTGAGAGCAATTCATATTTTTCTTAGAGGACTGGGATGTAGGAGCTCTGACTTGGTTAACTTTTACTGAGGTTGTGTTTTGATCTTCCTTTTCACCATAGTAACTTTATATGGTCAGAATTTTTTTTGTTGTTAGGCCATTTTTCCAGCCTATTTCTTGACATTTAACTCTTTATTAATTAAGAGCTCTGCTTCCAGGGTGGAGGACACACTTTCCCAAACTTCAGCGGTTTTGTGCAGCTGTTATCAGAAATACTTCTAGGGACCAGTAAATTTTCAGTTCTTCCAAGGTGGTATGACCTAAGGAGCAGTGTGTTTACTCCTCTCCTGGCCTGTGCGCAACCACAATCCCTCTTTTCTGCCCTTGAACTGTGAGGAGAGTCCCTGCTGTACTGTGGCCCTAAGCTCTGGTGTGTTAGTGTTCCTCCTCATCCTATGACTGAAACCCTAGACTGTGACCAGGATGTGAGTATTAGCAAAGCAACAGGGTCCTGCCTCAGCGTTAGTCAAAAGATCCCTGTAATCTCCTTCTGACCAGTTAGTATTTTGACCCTCTTAATTTCTGTGGAATGATAGCTCTTGAAGCACTGTCCTTGCAGATTCACTGGCTCCCAAGGCCTGCTCCTAGTTTGCTGGGACCTGGTTTGTGCTGATGCCTGTACTGGACCATGCTCCACTCTCACCCTGGTACAATAGGCCTTTCCTACCAGCCTTCTAAATTTTCTTTGGCTGGAAAAGTATTTCCCCCTGTCCTTTTGTGGGTTCTGCTACTTTAGGAATTGTTTTGTGGCATGATTTAAAGGTATTTGGAGGGGTTTGAGGGAGATCTCAGGCAAGTACTGTTTTTCCACCACCATCTTGGCTCTACCACTCCCCCTTCAATTTAATTTATATCAAACAGCTGTGAAGCTTTGAAAAAATATTTCATAACCTCAACCATACAGCCATGTGTGGGAATGGTACAAATACTATTTTGGTAAGCCAAAAACAAACAAACCCCAAAATCCAAATCCCCCAAAACCTGCATAGTTAAACAAAAACAGTTCCTTCTTTGGTAAATACTGTCACTTATATTACTATTAAACATAACAAATGTAGTTTATTTTTTCCATAAAAATAGTGTTAGAGAAAGATGATCTATAAAGGACATAATTTATATTTGGAAATTTAAAACCTAGAAGATTTGGGTCTTGGAAACAAAAATGTCCAAGGTGGGAAGGTCTTAGAACAATGAATGCTATGGAAACTTCCAAGTATTTCCAAGGGGGAGAGCTGGTAGAGGTCTGAAAGAGCTTAGAGTACAGAATTTCTTAGGTTAGAAATTAGAGTGGTCCATGGTCCAATTTGGAGTGGACAGATTTGTAAGATGGCAGGGTAATTAAAACCTATAATGTCTGAACTTGAAGGAAATTTCCAGTCCAGAATTCTGAGATGGATGAGGATATAAATGACCTGGAATGTCCATGTTGGTAGGGACTGGAACAGGGAGAGTGAGAAATGTTCAGAGGCTGAGAATGGAAATTGTTAGAAGTAGTAGGATTATACCACACATAATGGAAGCCTTCAAGACTGCCACAGAGAAGAGAATGAGAAAGGTAGGCAAACACTTTGAAGGAGATTAGAGAGAAGAGAGCCCTTAGAACACAAATGATCAGATCTGGAATGTCCTAAAAGGACCATATGTGACAGCTGGGAAGGCTCTGAAAATATCAATCATCTGCCCTGGAAGGGGCCTTAGAGGATAAAATATCCTAAATGACAAGGAATTCTTTTAATATATTTTCTTAGTGGGCCAAAATTTTGGCCAGTTCTCTTTAATTAAAAAAAAGGAAGAAAGTATATTTTTCATAAGAGACTAATGAATTATTTCAATTTAATATAAACTAAACTAATGATAGTGATCATGGTTTAAGAAAAAAAATCTTAAAAGAATAAAGAAAAAGGAAAAGGAAAAAATCTTACATCCTCAACCACACAACTAAAAGGGTATGTTAAAAGTACTTGTTTACTTTGTGGGTACCAAAAGAAAAAAAAACACCCAAACACATCAACAACAATGTGATTCCATGCTGTTTCTTACTTCATAAAGACTGCTGTTTATCTTACTAATAAGAATAATGAATGTAATATATATTTTTTTAAATGGGTTGTCATGAACCTGTTTAGAAGAGGCACCAATTATGCTGTGAAACCATTGTATTCATAAGGCCTATGTTTATTGCTATAAAAAAGGGAGGGGACCCTTTAGCCCTTAGTAGGGTGAGGCCTTAGAACATGAAATTTCAAGAATGGGAGGTTCCTAGAACATTGCATTCAAGAAGTGTTCTAATAGTGTGGGTTTTGAATGTCAGAACATGGAATTGGGAGGTCCCTTAGAACAGGGATTGGGGGCGGCTAGGTGGCACAGTGGATAAAGCACCGGCTCTGGATTCAGGAGTACCTGAGTTTAAATCCAGCCTCAGACACTTGACACTTACTAGCTGTGTGACCCTGGGCAAGTCACTTAACCCCCATTGCCCCACAAAACAAACAAACAAACAAACAAAAAGAACAGGGATTAGCTGAGGTTTGGGTAATTTTGAAATTAAGAATTACATGATGTGAATGGAACTCTAGAGCCTATGCTAACAACTCTGAGGGACCTTTGAAGACAGCATGTGAGAGTCGACCAGAGCCTGAGAAGAGAGATTTCTGGAGCTAGTGGCAGCACAGGAGAGAAAAGGTCAGGACTGGGAGGAGCCACATAGCAGAGATTGATGACATAGGTGAATGCTTAGAACACAGACTGTCAGAAGTCAGAGTGGCCTTGTAGGCAAAGAATGGCAGAACTGGGGGTGCCAGGAGGTGGTAAATATTCAGCTCTGGAACATAAAATATTATCTCTGGTAAGGAGCCATCTGGGTTATGTACTCATTGAGCTAAATTACTGGGAAGGACTAGATAATTTTTTTTAATTTTTTTAAAATTAATAAAGTATTTTATTTTTTCCATTACATGTAAAGATAGTTCTCAACCAGGACTAGGGAATTTTTAAATAAAGAAAATATATTTTTGAGAAGAAATGAACCATTTATCTCGATATAATTTATATTCGCAGAACAGTGATACTTGAATGCAAACCCATGTCTTCAAATATCCAGACAAGGTGCAAGGAGAAATGCTGGTATTCTTCTCCATGAAAAAAAAAATTTGGTGGACTTTTGGACAATAATGAGTAGGTGTTAAGTCCGTGGGATTAAAAGAAAAATGATTGTGCTTTGAAATCAGTGTAATGATCAGTCACAAGTGAAATGTACTGTAATCTATAGAATTAGAAAACTAAAAAAAAAAAAATAAACAAATCCTTGTAGATCCAGGGAGATTGTAGCCTTAGTAATAAAAAGGGCGGGTCTGGAAATGTCATTAGAAGTTGGCATATTGGGGCTTCAAGATGATTTTCAGGGAAGACTATGGAAAATGGCAGAGATCTTAGAATACTGACTCCCCTAGGCAGGATGGAAGTCATGTCTCTGAATGGAGTCAGAAGGGGGATTGGATAGAAAAGCTAATAATACTAATAGCCATTATCAGATCTGGAAAGACACTAGAGCCTAGAATGTCTGAGCTCGAGGGAAAGATCTAATTGGACAAGGCCTGAGAACCTTCGATATCAGAGTAGGAAGGATTTTAGGACTGAAAAAGTGGGAGAAATTCAGAGACTAGGAATGCGAATTGCCAGAAACAGTGGGATTTTAGCCCACAGAATGTTAGGCCTGGGAGTAAGAATGGAAAAGAGAATGAGAGAGGGAGGGGAGGCCTGAGAAGAAGAAAGGTCAGAGAGAGGAGAGAGCTTAGAACACAAAAGTTTGTGTCTGAAAAAATACCATATGTGAGGAAAGTAAGGGATCTGAGAACATTTATTACAATGTCTGAAAGGAGCTTATATTGGAAAATACCATAAGTGGTGACCATTTATTTAAAAATATGCTTAGGGGGCAGCTAGGTGGCACAGTGGATAAAGCATTGAGTGCCCTGGATTCAGGAGGACCCGAGTTCAAATTCAGCCTCAGACACTTGACAATTACTAGCTGTGTGACCTTGGGCAAGTCACTTAACCCTCACTGCCCCCCCCACAAAAAATTAAATAAATTTAAATAAATAAAATTTAAATATGCTTAGTGGTTGGAAATATTGGCCAATTCTAGGTAATTTTTTAAAAATAAGAAGAAAGTAGATTTTTCTTTGAGGTAACAAAATGGGATAGAGTGTCAGACCTGAAGTCAGGAAGATTCATTTTCCTGAGTTCAAATCTAGCCTCAGACACTTACTAGCTCTGTGACCCTGGGCAAGTCACTTTACTCTGTTTGCCTGAGTTTCCTCATTGTAAAATGAGCTGGAAAAGGAAATGGCAAACCACTCCAGTATCTCTGCCAAGAAAACCTCAAATGGGGTCACAGAGAGTTGGACACAACTGAAAAAATAACTCAATAACAACAGCAACAACAAACTTTTTATATGAGATTTGTAATTTATATATTATATCATATTATATAATTATATATTATATATTAGCCTAATGATGCTGATTTTTTAAAATCTCATTCTCAACCACACTTAACAAAAAGTGGAAGTATTGATTATTTTTTAATAGCTGGAAAAAAAAAAACACCAACACAGAACACCAGCAAACAGAAAGAAATACAATGCCTTGCATTTCTTTCTTTGATAAGGACTGCTATTAATAGTACTAGTCATGATGATGAATATAGAATATTTTTCTTCATAATTTGAAACTCTGATAATAGTAGGGTGTTTCTTTAGATCCAAAAATGTCATGTCTTGGAGCATCTTAGAACACTGAATATCTCAACTTCCAGCTACCATTCCAGGGGTAAATTTGGAGTTCAGAATAAAGAATTTCCAAGTTAGGCAGTTATTCCCACATCTAAGTGTTCCAATTTAGAGTAACAAGTGAAGCCAGAATTTTCGATCTGGAAGGACACTTAGAACCTAGAATGTCTGTGCTTGAAGAAAATATCAATTCTAGAATTCTAAATGGATGAAGAAGTAGAATCTGAAATCTTAATGTTGAGAGGGACTAGAGTGGAGAGAGCGGGAGATGTTCAGAGTCTGAGAATGGGAATTGTCAGAAGCAAGAGGATTTTGACACACAAAATGTCTGGCTTGGGAGTTGCCATGGAGAAAGTGAGGAGAACCTTATAAGAAGGGATATCACAGTGAAGAGAGCCCAGAAGGTCAAACCTGAGTGTCCTAAAAATTTCCATATTCCTCAACAGGGAGGGCTTAGAAAACATACAATATCTCTTTTGGAAGTAAAATAGTTGTCCTTTGTTCTTTTTTTGTCCTTTTTTCTTGAGGAGAACCAAAATCACATCACTCTGTTAGAGTCAAGTTACAGTGTGTCTGACTGTGGCTGATCAGACCAATATTATCTCGGGATGCTCTACCACAGGTCAGGCAAAAATAGTCCATGTGAACATTTGAGTTTGACTCTCTAAATTTGCACATCTTGCATTTCTTTTGAGCTATTTCAATTCTACTTTGATCATAGAACACAGCACCTTCTCTGATGAGGGAACACCATGCTGGGTGGTCCCGTGCCAGTGTCTTCCATGTCACACAATCAATTCCAAAGTTCTTCAGAGAGACCTTGAGAGTGTCCTTATATGGCTTCTTCTGACCACCATGTGAGCCCTTACCTTGTGTGAGTTCTCCATAAAATAGTCTTTTAGGCAAGCATACATTTGGCATTCAAACAACGTCACCAGGCCACTGGAGTTGTGCTCTCTGCAGTAGAGTTTGAATACTTGGCAGTTTACCTCGAGAGGGGACCTCAGTGTCTGGTAACTTATCCTTCCAGGTGATCTACAGTATCTTCCTAAGATAATTCAGATGGAAGTGATTAAGTTTCCTGGCATGGCGCTGTTAGACTATCCAGGTTTCACAGCATACAACGAGGTCAACACAAGGGCTATGCAAAGTATACCGCTAAGGTAAGTGAACTTATCCATAGTATTCAAAACTTCTCCATTTTTGTTCCACATATGGATGGTGTGGTAAAATATGAAAGTTTTTAACAGTCGGTTAGGATAAGTGAAAGACGCCAGTTTTTCAAGGACCACCCTTTTGGGGAGGAGATGAACAGTCTGCCTGCTGCGCATGTCAGACTGCCTGCCGGGTACAGTCCGCCTGCTGCGCATGTCAGACTGCCTGCCAGGTACAGTGCGCCTGCTGCGCATGTCAGACTGCCTGCCGGGTTTTTTTGACTTCCGGGGTGGAGAGAACGGGAGTAGCCTTTTTTGCCGGCTTGGCGGGACTCCGGGCGGCGCGGCACAGACGGTCTGACTCACTCCAAAGGTGGCCTAAATCGGTTTGGTGAGTTTTTATAAGGAATATAGACAGCCTAGATTTAAGACGATTTGTACTGTATTTCTGTTTTCCTATCCTTCTAATCAACAACACCTTATATACAATAAAGGCTCTATCTAGAAAACCAGAAGCTTCTTCCATTTACTAGTCTGGGAGATGAATTAAGGGAAGGGTTAAGTAGGGGAGATTTATGATCTAATATCCAATTTTAAATCTCACAGTTTGGCGACCCCGAAGGGACCTTAAGGACCCTCCCACCCTCCCTAGTTTGGCCATAAGCCGGCTAATTCGGTGGATTTTCCAAATACCCCCCCCCCCGCGGACTTTCCCTTTGTCTAATCTCCCTTAAAGACTTTAAGCCTCTAAAAGTCTTGCTTTAAACAGAAAAGCCAGCCCAGTTTAAAGGGCAAGATGCTCGAATATTCTACCATCCCTTTGATTTTTCTCATCGGAATGTATTGGGACAGCATAACATCCCGACTTAGAGGAATAGTTTATTCAATGGTCCTTCATAACATTATTGGTTTTTTCCTCATTCAGGCAGCAAAAAGTTTTTTGTATAATAGTATACGTGAGAATCTTTGGGAAAATACGTTTAATATAAGTAGAAATTTTATGCCTGCAATTGAAATACCTTTTAATACCACATCCATAGTTCATACGACTAAGGATTTTATTTTTTTTTGTTGTTTTTTTTTTGTTTTTGTTATTATCATTGTTATGATGTGGGGGAAACTCTCACATATGGAGAGAGACCTCAAAATGGCTGTTTCTACTAGAGATGATCCAAGTTCAGAATCAGATCAGCAGAAACTACTCCCTCTGCAGGAAGCTATAGAACATAGTAAGAAGGGAGTGCCAATTCAAGTCAGAAAATATAGCCCCTTTAGACCAAGTGACTTGAGCGCATGGAAATCAATCATCCCTAGTTTTGAGAAAAATCCAAACACTGTAATTTCACAGTTAAGGACTATATTTAATGCATATCAACCCAGTTGGGCTGATGTTACTTGCCTTTTGGAAACTTTACTGTCCCCAACTGAGATTACAGATATTATCTCAGCAGGAAATGCCCTTGTTGCGAAAGGTAAGGCCGATGTGGAATGGCCTCTAAAGGATCCAGAGTGGAATTATAATGATGATAGGGATTTCCAAAGATTAAAAGATGCTAGAGAAACACTTCTGAAGGGAATGGAATCTTGCTCTAGAAAACCGGAAAACTGGCAGAAATTTTTAAGCCTACCTCAGGAGGCTAATGAAAGACCAAACAGATTTTATGATAGACTTTGTGAGGCCGCTAGACAGTACACCAGATTGGATCCAGTAGATTTAAGAGATTCCTGTATCATTCTCAACACATTTGTTTATAATTCACTGCCAGAAATACGCAGATACTTTCTGAAACAATGTCCAGACTGGAGAAATCTCTCAGTAGATAGAATTAAGGAACTTGCAAATTATGTCTTTGACTCACGTGAGGAAGATCCAGATCACCCTAAACAGAGCATTCTGGCACCAGCGATTCCTAGTCAGCAAAAGTTATTATATTCTTTTTACTGTTCCATCAAGGAAACATTCCGTTTCTTGAGGAAGCAAAGGGGGGAAATGTGGTAAAATATGAAAGTTTTTAACAGTCGGTTAGGATAAGTGAAAGACGCCAGTTTTTCAAGGACCACCCTTTTGGGGAGGAGATGAACAGTCTGCCTGCTGCGCATGTCAGACTGCCTGCCGGGTACAGTGCGCCTGCTGCGCATGTCAGACTGCCTGCCGGGTTTTTTTGACTTCCGGGGTGGAGAGAACGGGAGTAGCCTTTTTTGCCGGCTTGGCGGGACTCCGGGCGGCGCGGCACAGACGGTCTGACTCACTCCAAAGGTGGCCTAAATCGGTTTGGTGAGTTTTTATAAGGAATATAGACAGCCTAGATTTAAGACGATTTGTACTGTATTTCTGTTTTCCTATCCTTCTAATCAACAACACCTTATATACAATAAAGGCTCTATCTAGAAAACCAGAAGCTTCTTCCATTTACTAGTCTGGGAGATGAATTAAGGGAAGGGTTAAGTAGGGGAGATTTATGATCTAATATCCAATTTTAAATCTCACAATGGTGTGGTGCTGGCTGGTAGAGCATCTATCTTTTCTTGGTGTTAACTGTTAGGCAAAAGTTATCACAAGCAGCAGAGAATCGATCCATATATTGTTGCATCTCAGCTTCAGAGGCTACATGGAGTGCACAATCATCTGCAAACAAAAAATCATGCATCAACACTCCCTGCACTTTATTCTTGGTTTGTAGTCTTTTCAAGTTGAATAATTTACCATCTGTGTGGTAGCTGATCTTAATGCCATGTTAGTCCTCATTGAAAGCATTTGACAACATAGTTGAAAACATCATACTTAAAAAAGCATAGGAGCAAGCACACAGCATTGTTTCACTCGACTGGTGACTGGGAAAGCACAAAAACATTGTCCATTATCCAGAATGTAGGCAGGCGTGCCATCATGAAATTGACATAAAATACTGATAAGCTTCTCCATGTAACTAAATTTTGCCATCATTTTTCATAAGCCCCAAATGATGTCACAGACTTATCTTCATATACATTCTTTTTTTGCGGGGGGGGGGGGTTAAGTGACTTGCACAAGGTCATATAGCTAGTAAGTGTCAAGTGTCTAAGGTCAGATTTGAACTCAGGTCCTCCTGAATCCAGGGCCAGTGCTTTATCTACTGTGCCACCTAGCTGCCCCCATATACATTAATGTATTTTTGTATATACTTTCATGTTTACTTGATGTAAGCCAAGATATTAACCACTTCCAGATAAATTTAAAAAACAAGACAAATTTAGATTTTTTAACATGTTATTCATTCCAATTTAATTTATATAACACAGTGGCAAATATATATATATATACATATATACACATATACATACATGTACACACACACACACACACACACACATATAGTCCTCAACCACATAGCCAGAAGTGTCTGGAGAAAGTACTATTTTTATTTTTTTTGTCTAGCTAAAAAAACCAAAACCTAAAACACAATCAGAATTTTTAAAAAATTTAATTCCACACAGTTCTTGCTTGAGTAAAGACTGCTATTGAAATTACTATTAATGTAATAAATAGAAAGTATTGGGGGCCCATGAAATAAGGTGTTATGTCCTAAGGCCTCATAAGGAACAAATTTATTTCAAACTCATTTTATCCATAAAACCTATACGCATTTTAATAATAATCTAGTGAAAAGTTCAAAAAAATCTTATATATCATAGGATGATGTGGCTTTAGAACCAGAATTTTGGGTCTGAAAGTCCTTAGAATAATGAATGTCTCTGCTTCCAGGTGCCACTCAAGAGGGAAGGATATTTCAAGCCCAGAACCTGGCACTGGATGAGATAATAGGAGCTGGAATGTCACTGTAGGAAAAGACTAGGACAGAGGGAGAAAGGGAGATGCTCAGAGATTGATGAGAGCAAGTGTCAAAAGAATGATTATTTTGTAGACAGTATGTCAGGCCTTGGAGAAGAGAGATTTAGGAGAGCATTGAGAACACGGGATATCAGATCAGGTAGAGACAACACAAGGTCACAACAACAGTATCCTAAAAACTTCCATATGCCACAATTGGGAGGGCCTTGAGAAGATAAATCATCTGCTCTGGAAGGGAAAATATCCTAAATGGCAAGGATTTAGTTTTTTATATATTTGTATTGGGGAAGCTAGGTGGCGCTGCAGCAGATAGACTGCCAGGCCTGGTATAAGGAAGATTCACATTCCTGAGTTCAGATCCAGCATTGACTAAGCTGTGTGACCCTGAGCAAGTCATTTAACCTCTGTTTGCCTCAGTTTCCTCATCTATAAAATGAGCTGGAGAAGAAAATGGCAAACCATTCCAGTATCTTTGCCAAGAAAACCCCAAATGGGGTCACAAAGAGTCAGAAATGACTGAAATGACTAAACAACAACAATATTCTTATTGGACCAAAATATCGGCCAATTCTCAGTAAATTACAAAACAATGAGAAGGTTAATTTGTCACAGGAAAGCATTCATTTATTCCAATTTAACATATATTGCACTGTGTTGAAGCCTTATTGACCATGGGAGGGTTTTTCATTGTACCTCAAAAATGTCAGGTCTTGGAAGGGCCTTAGAACACTGAATGCCTGGTATTCCAATTTCTATTGAAGAAGGAATGTTGGAGTTTACTCAGAGTAGAGAATACAGAATTTCCCAGCTAGGAAGTAAGTCTTGCTTCTAATTGTCCCAATTTCCAGTGGACAGTGAAACCAGAAAATTAAAAACAGTGAGGGCAATTAAAACTGAGAACATCTGAGCTATGAGAAACATTTTTTCCCAGAATCCAGAGAAGGATGAAGCTGCAGAAGCTCAAATGTCAGTGTTGGGAGGGACCAGAGCATAGAGAGTGGGAGGCTGCTGTGGGGATAGGGTAAGGTTAGGGTTAGGGTTAAGGTATAGTGTTGAGGTTAAGGTTAGTGTTAGAGTTAGGGTTAGGGCTAGGGCTAGGGCTAGGGTTTGGGTTAAGGTTAGGTTTCTTGCTGAGGGAAATTGTCAGAAATAGTAGCATTTTAGCACAGAGCTAAAAGCCTAATTGCTTTGGCGTTCCCATAGAGATGAGAATGAGAGTCCTTAAAAGAAGGGATATCAGAGCTGGAGGGCAGAAGATTAGATCTCAGAGTGTCCTAAAAACCACAGTATGTGACAGCTGGGAGGGCTCTGAGAATATAAATGGGCTGCTTCAGAGGGGAATATAGAAAGGAAAATGTTACAAATGGCAAGTACTCATTTTCCCATATATTTCTAGTGGGCTTAGATATTGGCCATTTATAGATAATTTTAAAAAAGGAATAGATTTTTTATGTGAGATTAATAATTTATTCTAGATTCACATATATTAGCTAAGTGGGGATGCTTTAAAAAAATTCATGTTTTCAGCCATACATGCAAAAGGGTGTGGTGAAAGTATGAATTATTTTTTGCCAGCTAAAAAAAAACAAAGAAAAAATAGGGGGCAGCTATGTGGCACAGGGGATAAAGCATCCGCCCTGGATTCAGGAGGACCTGAGTACAAAACCGATCTCAGGCACTTGACACTTACTAGCTGTGTTACCCTGGGCAAGTCACTTAACCCTCATTGCCCCGCCAAAAAACAAAAAAACAAAACAAAAATAAAACAAAACAAACAAAAAATAAAATCAACTAGCACAGTAAACCAAACACAATTCAAGGAGAGATGGTTCTTTGGTAAAGACTGCTAAGGAAATTATTCTTAATGATAATGTATATAGAGTATTTCTGGACAAAATAGCAATGTGTTTCATTCTGTGGACTTATGAAGGACATGGCTCATGAGTCAAAATCATTATATAAATAAGGATCACATGCACTATAATAAAAATTTAGTTTTTAAAGCATTTAAAAAACCTCATCAATCAGAGAAGGGTGAAGTTTTTTAGATGCAAAGAGGCCATGGCTGGGCTTCCAGGCACCATTCAAATGGGAAAGTTGCAGGGGGCTGAGAGGTTAGAATCTAGAATATAGAATTTCCTAGGTAGGAGGTGAGTCTCACTTCAGTCTCCCAATTTCTAGTGCACAGTGAAGACAGAATATTCAAAGAGGGAAGGTGTTTAGAACCTAGAACTTCTGAGGAAGAAGGAAATATCAGATATTGAGTCCAGAGCTCAATGAGGCTTTAGAAGATGTAAGGTCAGTGTTGGGAGGGACCAGAACAGAGAGAGTGAGAGACTTTGAGAGGGTAGGATTGGGAAATGTCAGGAGCAGGAGGATTTGGCCACAAAGAATGGGAGGCCTGGGAGGTGCCTTGGGGAAGAGAATGAGAGGCTTATGAGAGCAATTAGAAGAAAGGTTTTCAGATCAGGAAGAACTCTTAGAACACAAAGGGTCAGATCCTGGAACATCCTAAAACTACCAGATGTTACAACCATGAGGGCTCTGAGGCCATAAATCATCTGCTCTGGAAGATTCCTTAGAATGGAAAATATCCTAAATAGCAAAGATTTGTGTTATCATATATTTTTAGTGTGCCAAAATACGGACCAGTTCTTGTTCATTAAAAAAATGAGAAGTGGATAAAGCACAGGCCCTGGATTCAGGAGGACCTGAGTTCAAATCCAGCCTCAAATGCTTGACACTAGCTGTGTGACCCCGGGCAAGTCACTTAACCCTCATTCTCCCACAAAAAAGGTAGATTTTTCAAATGAGATTTATAATTTATCACAATTTAATATAGATTAGCCTAGTGTTGATAGAGGTTGTCCAAGTGTCTTTCAGTTGGTAATGTTGGAGGTGGCCAAGAGCCCAGAACATAGAATTTCCTCACTAGGGGAAAAGTCTGTCCTTTCCAATTTGGAATGGAAATGAAGCCAGGATTTTCAGATTAGGGTAGGCATTTAGAACCTTGTATATCTAATCTTTTTTTTTTTAATTTTTTTTAGTGAGGAAATTGGGGTTAAGTGACTTGCCCAGGGTCACACAGCTAGTACGTGTCATGTGAGGCTGGATTTGAACTCAGGTACTCCTGACTTCAGGGCCAGTGCTTTAACCACTGCACCACCTAGCTGCCCTTGTATATCTAATCTTGAAGGGAATTTCTAATCCTGAGCAAAATGAGGCTGTAGAAACTAAAATGTCAGAACTCTAGGGAGTAGAACTGAGGGAGTGGAAGACTTTGAAATGTCAAGAATGGAAATTGTCAGATGCTGTGGGATTTGAGCACACAAAATATCAGGCCTGAGAGTTGCCATGGGGAAGATAATGAGAGAGTTAGGAAAGCACTTAGAAAAAGGGAAATCAGAGGGAGGAGAGCCTTTAGAACCTGGCATGTCAGGAATAGGAGTGTGCTCAATACTATGGCATGTGATTGTTGGGGAGAGGGTCTTTGATCAGAACTGGAGGTCCTCAGAATGGATACTATCATAAATTGTATGATTTGATTTTATTACCTATTCTTAGTGGGTCAAAATATTGGCCAGTTTGAATCGAATTAAAAATCAAAAAGAGAGTACATTTTCCTATGCAATTTATCATTTTTTTCCTTTTAAATTTGTTAGCCCACTAGTGATACTTCCTTTTGTTCTTTTTTTGCTCCAGAACACTTTATTTTTTATTTTTTAAGAATTAATATTTTTATTTAAAAAGTCTATCACAGTTGATCAACACACAATGTTGATGATACTGTGTACAATGTTCTCCTGGTTCTGTTCATCTCACTCAGCATCAGTTCATGCAAGTCCTTCCAGGTTCCTCTGAAATCCACCTGCTCATCGTTTCTTACAGGACAATAGTATACCATTACATTCATATACCACAACTTGTTCAGCCATTCCCCAATTGATGGGCATCCCCTCAATTTCCAATTCCTTGCCACCACAAAAAGAGTAGCTATAAATATTTTTTGTACATGTGGGTCCTTTTCTCTTTTTTATGATCTCTTTGGGAAAAAGAACCAATAGTGGTACTGCTGGGTCAAAGGGTATGCAAAGCTTTATAGTCCTTTGGGCATAATTCCAAACTGCTCTCCAGAATGGTTGGATCAGTTCACAACTCTACCAACAATGCATTAGTGTTCCTATTTTTCCACAGCTTCTCCAACATTTATTATTTTCCTTTTTTGTCATATTAGCCAATCTGATAGGTGTCAGGTGGTACCTCGGAGTTGTTTTAATTTGCATCTCTCTAATCAATAGTGATTTAGAGCATTTTTCATATGGCAATAGATAGCTTTGATTTCTTCATCAGAAAACTGCCTATTCATATCCTTTGACCGTTTCTCAATTGGGGAATGACTTGGATTCTTATAAATTTCTCGATATATTTTAGAAATGAGGCCTTTATCAGAAGTACTGGCTATAAAAATTGTTTCCCAGCTTTCTGTCTCCCTTTTAATTTTGGATGCATTGCTTCTGTTTGTATAAAAACGTTTTAATGTAATGTAATCAAAATCATCCATTTTGCATTTCATAATATTCTCTATCTCTTGTTTGGTCATAAACTCTTCTCCTTTCCAAATATCTGAGAGGTAAACTATTCCACGCTCTCCCAGTTTACCTATGGTATCACCTTTTATGTCTAAATCATGTACCCATTTTGACCTTATTTTAATATAAGGTATACGATGTTGGTCTCCAATGGTGATACTTTCAAAAAGAAATCTCACAGCTGGGCCACACTGCCAAAGGGGATGGTAAAGGAACGTGTATATTTAACAGGTAGACAGAAAACTCCAGAAAAACAAAAAAACTTGATCTAAAACAAATGCAATGCCATGCATGTTCTCTTTTCCTAAAGACTGTTATAATTATTACAATGAAGGATCATCAATATAGATTATGTTTGACAGAGTATTTCAAAAGGACACAACACATACCTGGAAATGATTATATTGGTAAGACCCTTGTGCTGTGTAACAATATACAAAGAATTTTTTTTGAAAATTGAAAAAAGAGTAAAAAGAGAACAAAAACTTTAAACCACAGCAGGTCATACCTGTCCACCAAGGTATGTCAGGGTTGGTAAACTCCTTAAAACAGAAACGATAAGTACTTCTAGTTACCTGTCACTGGGGAATGTTGGAGATTCATAAGAACTTGGAATGCAAAATTTCCTAGCTAGGAGCTAAGTCACCACACCTTTGAATGTCCAAATATGGAATGGAAATAAATCCAGAAAATCAGTTTGGGGAAAGGGCTTAGAATCTAGCCTAGCTGAGCTTGAAGGAAATTTTGATTCCAGAAACTTGACCTGTATTAGAATTAAGAAGCTGCAATGTCCAAATTGTGAGAGGCTAAAATAGAGAGGGAGATGTTCAGGGGCTGAGAATGGAAATTGTCAGAAATAGGAGAACTTTAGCATAAAGAATGAGAATCTTTGGATTAGACATGGAGAGGAGAATGAGAGATAAGAGAGCACTTGGAAGAAGTGATATCCGAGCAAAGAGAGCCCTTAGAAGTTGGAATGTCCTAATGCCCATCATATTTGAATAACTGGAAGGGCTCTGAGAAAACAAATCATCTGTTCTGTAAGGGGTTTTAAAATGGACAATCTCTTAAATGGCCAGGATTTATATCCATATATATTCTTAGTGGGCAATAATATTGGCCAGTTCTAGGTAATGCAAAAAATAGGAAAATAGATTTTTCTCATGACATAAATAATGTATTTTGTTTAATTTATATCATCCCAGTGGGGACTCTTTAAAAAGAAAACCTGCTACCTTCAACCACAAGCCACAAAAAGGTATGGTGAAAATACTGTAGATTCACTGGCCTTAAAAACCTAAAACACCTGCTCAGTGAAACAAATGCACTTCTATTCAGTTCTTCCTTTGATAAAGACTGCTATTGATATTACTGTTAATAATGATGAACATTGAGTACTTTAACCATGAAAACAATGTGTTACATACAGAAGGAGAAGACATTTAAAAATCCTTATAAAATTGGAAACATGTGCGTTGTAATAATAGTCCAATAAATTTTTAAAAACCATATAGATCACAAAAGCGTCTGGCCTTAGTAAAAAAAAAAAATACAATAACTTGGAAGGCCCTAAGAACAGCAAATGTCTGGCCTTCCAGGTACCATTCAGTGGGGAAAGTTGGAGGTGACTGAGAGCTTAGAATACTGAATTCCCAAGCCAAGTCCCTTTAAGTAGAAGCTAAGGTCCTTCAACCACTGAATGTTATGGAGTATTTCCAGGCACCTTTGAAGAAAGATTGTAGAAGGAAGCTGAGATCATAGAATGCAAAATTCCTAGCTAGGAGTTAAGTCCTTCCTCTCAATGTCCGAATATGCATTGCAATAATAATCCAATTAACTGATGCTGAGTGAAGTGAGCAGAACCAGGAGAACATTGTACACAGTAATGGCAACATTGTGTGATGATCAACTGTGATAAACTTAGCTCTCCTCAGCAATACAGTGATCCAAGAAAATTTCAGAGGATTCATGATGGAAAATGTTCTCCACATCCAGAAAAAAGAACTGTGGATCCTGAATGCAGATTGAACCACACTGTTTCTACTTTTGTTTTGGTTTTTACTTTTTTAAGGATTTTCCTTTTTGTTCTGATTCTTCTTTCACAACATGAATAATTCAGAAATATCTTAATGTGATTGTATATATATAACCTATATCAGATTGCTTTCTGTCTTAGGGAAGGGAGAGGATAGGGAGGGAGGGAGAAAAATTGGGAACTAAAAATCTTATGAAACCAAATGTTGAAAACTATCTTTACATGTAACTGGAAAATACTAAAACACTTTTATGTTAAAAAAATAATAATCTAATTAAAAAACTTTTTAAATTACCTCATAAATCATGGGGGGGAGTTTCCTTAGATCCCCAAATGCCATGTCTGATAAGGTTCTTAGAGCACTGAATATCTGGTTTTCCAGGCACCATCCAAGGAGGAAATTTTGTAGTGACTTTGTGCTTTGAATACAGAATTTCCTAGCTAGCAGGCTTGTCTCACCTCTAAATATCACAATTTGGAGTTTAAAGTGAAACCTCAGAGTGGTAGATCAAGGAGGACATTTAGAACCTAGGATATCTGAACGTGAAGGAAATCTCAGATCCAGAATCCTGAGCTGGATGAGGCTGTAGATGCAGGAATGTCACTGTTGGGAGGGAATAAAACAGAGAGAGAGTGGGAGATGTTCAGAGGCAGAGAAGAGAAATTGTCAAAAGCAGTGGGATTTTATCACTCAGAGTAGTCAGAGAAGGGAAGGAGAGAGTTAGGGGGCCCTTAGAAGAAGGGATATCAGAGCAAAGAAAGCTCTTAGAACACAAATGACCAGATCTTAGAATGTCCTAAAAACTACCCTATTGGATAGTTGTGGGAGGGTTTTGAGAACATAAATCATCTACTTTGAAAGGTTCTTTAGAATGTAAAATTTCCTAAATGGCAAAGATTTTTAAAAAACATTTATTCTTTTTTTAAATTAATAAAGTATTTTATTTTTTTCCCATTACATGTAAAGATAGTTCTCAACTTTTGTTTATACAAGCTTTCCAATTTCAGATTTTTCTCCCTCCCTCCCCTCCCCCCCTCTCCCCTAGACAGCAGGTAACCTGATATAGGTTTTATTTATATATATTTGTATATATATATATATATATATACACATATATATATACATAATAACATTAAATATATTTCTGCATTAGTCATGTTATAAGAGAAAAATCAGAGCAATGACGAAAAACCTCACAATAGAAAAACATCAGCACCAAAAACAAAAGAAATAGTATGGTTCATTCAGCATCTACTCCACAGTTCTTTTTTTTTTTCCTGGATTTGGAGATCCTCTTCTGTCATGAGTTCCCTGGAACTCTTCTGTACCATTGCATTGGTGAGAAGAATATAGTCCATCACAGTAGATCAACACTCAATGTTGATGATACTGTGTACAATGTTCTTCTGGTTCTGCTCATCTCACTCATCATCAGCCCACACAAGACCCTCCAGGTTTCTCTGAACTCCTCCTGCACATCATTTCTTACAGCACAATAGTATTCCATTGTATTCATATACCACAACTTGTCCAGCCATTCCCCAACTGATGGGCATCCCCTCAACTTCCAATTCCTTGCCACCACGTAAAGAGCAGCTATAAATATTTTTGTACATGTGGGTAAAACATTTATTCTTAATTGGACAATATATTGGCCAGCTCTAGTTAATTTTAAAAAAATATTAAAGCAAATAAGCTTAATATAGATGAGCCTAGTGATGATGCTTGAAGAAAATAAATCTTACCTCTTTACCACCAATACCCGAGAGGTATCACGAAAGGATTGTTTATTTTTTGGCTACCAAAATAAGGCCAAAGACACATTGACAACTATGTGATTCCATGCAGTTTCTTCCTTGAGAAAGACTGCTCTTAATATTGCTAATAATCATAAGGAATATGGGGTATTTGTGGAAAATTGTGTTGTTGTGTACACGGGTTTTAAAGGGACACCAGTTCTGCTTTGAAATCATGTATTGTGAAAGCATATGTGTATTTTTCTAAGGAAGGGGAAAAGGAGGTCCCTGCAACACTGAATGACTGGATGTCCCTGGGGCCTTTCAAGGATCTAAGCTCCTGGGGCCTGGAGCCTACAATACAATATTTCCCAGCTAGGAGATAAGTCCTGCCTCTGAAGGTCCAGATTTTGAGTGGAAGGCTTAGAGAGACTAGGAGATGTGGATTGGTTCATGGCACAAAGAATGTAAGAACTTGAAGGAAATTTGGAATTCAGGATCATGAGCTGGATGACACAGCAGAATCTGCCATTTCAGAATTGTGAAGGCCTAGAGAAGAGAGAGGGGGAGACGTACGGGAGCTGGGAAGGGACATTTTCAGAAGCAGGAAGATGGGAGCACACAGAGTTGCCATGGAGACAAAAATGCGATCACTTGCAGTGCCCATAGGAGATGGCGAATCAGAACAAAGGGCAGAAAACGTGAGATGCTACAGTGTACTCCCAACCAGTACGTGCTACAGGTGGGAGAGTTCGGAGACCAGAAATCATCAGCTGGGCAAGGGGGCTTACAGGGGAAAATATCAACCCACAAGGATACATTTTCTTATATATATATACTGTGTAGGACCAAATATTGTCTAGTTCTAAGTAGTTAAATAATAAGAAGGTAGATTTTTTATGTGAGATCATACATCTAAAAAATAATTCATATTAACCATCAGTGATGCTTTAAAAAGAAACAAATAGGGGCAGCTAGGTGGCACGGTGGATAAAGCACGGGCCCTGGATTCAAGAGGACCTGAGTTCAAATCCGAACTCAGACACTTGAAACTTACTAGCTGTGTGACCCTAGACAAGTCACTTAACCCTCATTGCCCTGCAGACAAAAAAAGAAACAAATAATAAAAACTTCTCATATCTTTAACCACCCTACCAAATAGTTGAGTGAGAGAGGACTCTGTATTTTTTGGCTAGCCAAAAAAAAAAAAAAAACCCAAACCCAAATGGAAACCTCCCCACACAAACCTGCACACAGAAACTAATGCCTTTCCCTGCAGTTCCTTCTTTGGTAAAAACTGCTATTGATGCTACTATTAATGATAAAATTTTCTAATAACATTACTGTTATTGATAAGGAATACAGAGAATTTTTTACCACAAACAAAAGGTTTTAGATACCGAGGACTCATAAGAGAAGACTTATGTTTCAAAATCATCTTATCAGTAAGTCTTAATCATTATGTCAGTAATTACATATGTATTTTAATAATAATACAAAAAAACCCCCAAAAAACCCAATTATAAATCACAAGCAGGTGTAGCCTTAGAATCAAGAATGTCAGAACTGGGATGGATAAGCACACCGCAGGTATCAATCAAGGGGCAAAGTTGGAGGTGGCTAACAGCTCAGATTATAGAACTTCCCAGGTATAGGTTGAGTCCCACCTCTCAATTTCCCAATTTAAACTAGAAAGTGAGGCTGACATACTAGATTGAGGAAATCACATAGAATGTGGAATATCTGAGCTTGAAGGACACTTATCCAGAATCAAGAGTAGAATCAAGTTGTAGAATCTGGTGCTGAGAGGGACTAACTCAGAAAGAGTGGAAGGTGTTCAGGGGCTGAGAATGGAAGCAGGAGATGTCAGCACATGGAATGTCAGACGTGGGAGTTGCCTTGGAGAAGAGGAGAGAGTTTAGAGAACACTTGGAATGAGGGATATCATCACACCAAAGAGAACTCTCAGAACAGAAAAGGTCACACCTCGATTGTCCTAGAAACCTCCATAAGCTATTGCAAAGAGATCTGAGAGCATAAATCTTCTGCTCTGGATGTGGCCTTAGAGTAGAAAATGTCATACATATGGCAAAGATTTATTTTCATAGCTATTATTTATTATTATCCAAAAATATTGGCCAATTTTAAGTAATGACATTTTAAAAGAAGGCAGGTTTGGGTTTTTTTTGTGTGTGTGTGAATTAAATTATAGATTTAATCATCAACTCTGGAGGGTCTCCAAAGTGGAAAATATAAAATAGGAAATTTTATTTAATATGTGTGTTTATTTATTTGTCTGTTCTTTCAGTCATTTATTCATTTATTTAGTTTTTCATTCATTCATTCATTCATTCATTTAATGGGCCAAAGTCTTAGCCAGTTTTAATTGTTTTAAAAAAACAAAGAAAGGACATTTTTCATATGAGATTAATATCTCTGTGGGTCCAAATATTGGCCGGTTCTAGGTAATTTTTTTAAAAATAGAGAGAGTAGATTTTACATATATGATCATTTTTTCCCAATTTAATTTATATCATGTATCCATGATGTTTTAAACAACCAAAACTGGGGCAGCTAGGTGGTGCAGTGGATAGAGCACTGGCCCTGGATTCAGGAGGACCTGAGTTCAAATCTGGCCTCAGACACTTAACACTTACTAGCTGTGTGACCCTGGGCAAGTCACTTAACCCCAACTGCCTCACCAAAAAAAAAAAGTACTTTTTTGTATGAGATTAGTAATTCTTTTCCAATTTAATCCATATTAGGCTAGTGAAGATACTTTCACAAAAATCTAATATGCTGAACCACGTGGCCAAAAGGGTATGATGAAAGTGCTATCTATTTTTTGGCTAGTCAAAATAATCTCACTATGACCTAAAAGCTGCCCACCTAAGCAAATGCAATTTCATGCAGTTCCTTCTATGGGAAAGAAGTTGGAAGTTTTTGAGAGCTTACAGTTCAGCATTTCCTAGCTTGTGAGTAATTCCTGCCTTTGAATGTCCCAAATGAGAATGAAGCTGAAAAATTAGACCAGGGAGGGCTTTTAGCACCTAGAATGTCTTAACTCGAAGGAAATTTTAGATCCAGAATCCAGAGCTACATGAGGATGTAGAAGCTGGAATGTCAGTGATGGAAGAGACTGGGAGATGTTTAGAGGCTGAGAATGGAAATTGTCATAAACTGGAGGATTTTAGTACACAGAAGGCTCATCTTGGGAGTAGCCATAGAGAAAAAAGGGAGAGATTTAGACTATTTAGAAGAAAGGCTATCAGATTAAGAAGAGCCTTGATTGATAAACCCAAAGACTCCAGCTTCTGGGATAGGAACTCAGTATTTGACAAAAACTGCTGAGAAAACTGGATGGCAGAAATTAGGCATAGACCAACATCTTACACCTTATACTAAAATAAGGTCAAAATGGGTACATGATTTAGACATAAAAGGTGATACCATAGGTAAATTAGGAAAGGAAAGAATAGTTTACCTCTGAGACCTTTAGAAAGGAGAACAGTTTATGACCAAACAAGAGATAGAGAATATTATGAAATGCAAAATGGATGATTTTGATTACATTACATTAAAAAGGTTTTGTACAAACAGAAGCGATGCATGCAAAATAAGAAGGGAGACAGAAAGCTGGGAAACAATTTTTATAGCCAATACTTCTGATAAAGGCCTCATTTCTAAAATATATCGAGAAATTTATAAGAATCCAAGTCATTCCCCAATTGAGAAATGGTCAAAGGATATGAATAGGCAGTTTTCTGATGAAGAAATCAAAGCTATCTATTGCCATATGAAAAAATGCTCTAAATCACTATTGATTAGAGAGATGCAAATTAAAACAACTCTGAGGAAACCTGGAGGGTCTTACATGAGCTGATGATGAGTGAGATGAGCAGAACCAGAAGAACATTGTACACAGTATCATCAACATTGAGTGTTGACCTACTGTGATGGACTATATCCTTCTCACCAATGCAATGGTACAGAAGAGTTCCAGGGAACTCATGATAGAAGAGGATCTCCAAATCCAAGAAAAAAAAGAAAGAAAGAACTGTGGAGTATAGATGCTGATTGAACCATATTATTTCTTTTGTTTTGGGTGCTGTTGGTTTTTTTTTCTATTTTGAGGTTTTGCATCACTGCTCTGATTCTTTCTCTTGTAACAGGATTAATGCAGAAATAGGATTAATGTTATTATGTGTATATATATGTGTGTGTGTGTATATATATATGTATATGTATAGAGATATATAGATATAACCTATATCAGATTACCTGCTGTCTAGGGGAGGGGAGAGGGAGGGGAGGGAGGGAGAAAAATCTGAAATTGTAAAGCTTGTATAAACAAAAGTTGAGAACTATCTTTACATGTAATGGAAAAAATAAAATACTTCATACATTTAAAAAAAAACACAACTCTGAGGTACCATCTGACACCTATAAGATTGGCTAATATGACAAAAAAGGAAAATAATAAATGTTGGAGAAGCTGTGGAAAAATAGGAACACTAATGCATTGTTGGTGGAGCTGTGAACTGATCCAAGCATTCTGGAGAGCAATTTGGAATTATGCCCAAAGGACTATAAAGCTTTGCATACCCTTTGACCCAGCAATACCACTATTAGGAATTTTTCCCAAAGAGATCATAAAAAAGGGAAAAGGACCCACATGTACAAAAATATTTATAGCTTTGTGGTAACAAGGAATTGGAAATTGAGGGGTTGCCCATCAATGAGGGAATGGCTGAACAAGTTGTGGTATATGAATGTAATGGAATACTATTGTCCTGTAAAAAACAATGAGCAGGCAGATTTCAGAGAAAGCTGGAAGGACTTGCATGAACTGATGATAAGTACAATGAACAGAACCAGGAGAACATTGTACACAGTATCATCAACATTGTGTGTTGATCAACTGTGATAGATTTGATTGTTCTCAGCAATGCAATGGTCCAGGATAGTTTTGGAAAATGCTCTCCAAATCCAGAAAAAAAAGAACTGTTGAATCTAGATGCAGATTGAACCGTACTATTTCTATTGTTTTTGTTGCTGTTGTTGTTGTTTTTCTTTTTTGAGGTTTTTCCTTTTTGCTCTGATTCTTCTCTCATTACATGACTAATGCAGAAATATGATATAACCTATATCAGATTACTTGCTGTCTTGGGGAGGGGGGAAGGAGGGAGAAAAATTTGAAACTAGAAATCTTATAAAAACAAATGTTGAAAACCATCTCTATATGTAACTGGAAAATAATAAAATACTTTTAGAATTAAAAAAAAGAAGAGCCTTGAGA
Organism: Dromiciops gliroides; assembly: GCF_019393635.1. Lineage (NCBI taxonomy): Eukaryota > Metazoa > Chordata > Mammalia > Microbiotheria > Microbiotheriidae > Dromiciops > Dromiciops gliroides. The sequence goes on along the minus strand of NC_057867.1, from coordinate 29,348,988 downwards.
ACTCAAAAGGTCAGATTTGGGAGTATCCTATAAAACCCCATATGTTTTAGCTTGGAGGGCTCTGAGAACATTAGTCATCTGTTTTGGATGGGCCTTAGAATTAAAAATCTCATAAGTGGCCAGGATTCCTTTTCACATACATGCTTAGTGGGCCATAATATTGGATATATCTAATCCAAAAAAGGGGAGTATTTTTATATGAGATCATCCATTTATTCCAATTCGATTCATATTAACATTGATGATACTTTTAAAAAAAAAATCTCATATCATGAAACATGTCCAAAACAGTTACTGCAATAGTATTGTGTCTGTTTGTTAGCCAGACAAAAGAAAGCCCCCCAAAACCCCCAAAATCTACACACTGAAACAAATGCAATTTCCTACAAGTCCCTCTTTGGTAATGACTGCTCTTTTTATTACTATTAATGATAAGGAACATAGAATACTTTTGGCCTTAAAAATTGTTACATAAAGAAGACTTGTAAGAGAAAAACCTTATTTTTCAAAATCAGGATATAGATAAATCCATTTGCACTGCAATAATAATCCAGTTGGTAAAAAAAAAAATTAGTTAAAATAACCCTATAGATCTTTATTAGGTATAGCCTTAGAACCTATAATGTCAGGTCTTGGAAGGTAGCTGGAACACTGAATATCTAGACTTCCAAGAATCATTCAAGGGGTAATGTTGGAGGTATCCTTGAGCTTAGAATACAGAATGTTCTAGCTGGTGTTAAGCGCTCCCAATTATTGTCCTGATTTTAAGTGGAAAGTAAAACTAGAATACTTGATCAAGAAGGGAACCTAGAACATAGGATATCTGAGCTGGATGGGAATTTCTAATCCAAAATCCCCAACTGGAATGAAGCTATTGAAGCTGGAATGTCAGTGATAGGAGAGACTAGCACAAAGAGAATGGGAAATGTTCAGAGTCTGAGCATGGAAAGTGTCAGAACACTGGGATTTATGGACATAGAATGTCAGCATTGGGAGTAGCCATGAATAAGAGAATGAGAGAGGTCAGAGAGCACTTAGAAGAAGGGCTATCAGAGCAAAGAGAGCCCTTTAGAACCCAGCATATCAAAAATAGATGTATCTTCAGTAGCGTGATATGTGATGCCTGGGAGGGGTCTGAGAAGATAAATCACCTCTGGAGAGTCCTCAGAATGGAAAAATCTCATTGAAATAGCAGGTTTTATTTTCATATATATTCTTAGTGAACCAAAATTCTTGGCCAGTTATCAGAATTTGAAAAACAAGAAGTTCGCGTTTTCCTTTGAGATTGCTCATTTATTCCACTTTAATTTATATTCCACAGTGGTGAAACCGAACAAACAAGAAGAAAACCATATCCTCAACCCCATAGTCAAAAGGTATGTAGAAAGTACTGGCAACATGCCAATAAAACTGTGCATACCCTTTGACCCAGCAATGCCACTCTTGGGTCTTTTCCCTAAAGACTTTATAAAAAGGGAAAAGGACCCACATGGACAAAAACATTTACAGCTCCTCTTTTTGTAGTGGCAAAGTATTGGAAATTGAGGGGATGCCCATCAACTGGGGAAGGGCTGAACAAGTTGTGGTACATGAATGTAATGGAATACTATTGTTCTGTAAGAAACGATGAGCAGGCAGATTTCAGAAAAACCTGGAAAGACTTACATAAACTGATGCTGAGTGAAATGAGCAGAACCAAGTGAATATTGTACATAGCAACAGCAACATTGTGTGATCACTTGTGATAGACTTAGCTCTTTTCAACAATACAATGTTCCAAGACAGTGCCAAAAGACTCAGGATAGAAAATACTCTCCACTTTCAGAAAAAGAATTGTGGAGTCTGAATGCAGATTTTCACTTTTATTGTTGCTTTTGTTGTTCTTGTTTCTTCCTTCTTGTGTTTTCTTTTTCCTTTTGTTCTGATTCTTCTCTTACAACATGACTAATGTGAAAATATGTTTAACATGTTTGTAATGTATATCCTCTATCGGATTGCTTGCTGGCTTCGGGAGTGGGGAGGGAAGTGAAGGTGGGAGAAAAATTTGGAACTTAAAATCTTACAAAAGAGAATTTTGAAAACTATCTTTATACGTCATTGGAAAAAATAAATGTCTGGGAAAAAGTAGAAGAAATAATTACCCCTCCCCCCCAAAAATCTGACAGTGTAGCTTAAAATACTAATAAAATATTTTCTATCAAAAAAGGAAAGAAAGTACTGTTCTTTTGGACCAATGCCCCCCCCAAAAAAAAAACCTCTCCCCAACCTGCACACCGAAACAAATACAATTCCATACAGTTTTTTCTTTGGAAAAGCTTGTTATTGATATTGCTATCAATGATAATGAATATTTTTGACCACAGAAAGGTGTTGCATAAAGAGGACTTATTAGAGAAAGGAGTTATGTTTTTTTGTTTTGTTTTGTTTTACTTTTTTGCAGGGCAATGGGGGTTAAGTGACTCTCCCAGGGTCACACAGCTAGTAAGTGTCAAGTGTCTGAGGCCGGATTTGAACTCAGGTCCTGCTGAATCCAGGGTCGGTGCTTTATCCACTGCGCCACCTAGCTGCCCCCAGGAGTTATGTCTTAAAAACAATATAACAGAAAGAACCAAGTACAGTATAATAATAATTTAATAAATACAAAAGTTTTTAAAACTCAAACTTGTAAATCAAGGAAGGAGAAGCCTCAGAACCAAAAATGTCAGAGCTTCGAATGTCCTTATAACATTGATTGTTATGAAGTACCTCCAGGTACCTTTTTTTTTTTTTTAAATGTATGAGGTATTTTATTTTTTCCATTACATGTAAAGATAGTTCTCAACTTTTGTTTATACTCCAGGTACCTTTAAAGGAGGAAATTTGGAGTTGACGTACAGCTTAGAACACAGAATTTCCTAGCTAGATGGGAAGTCTGTCCCCTGAATGTCCCAATTTGGTATGAATAATGAAGCCAGACAAATGAGATCTGGAAGAGCTTCTGAAAAGCTAGAATGATTCGGTTTGATGGAATGTTCTAATCCAGGATCTTAAAATGGACAAGGTCTTAGGGGATGGATGTTGGTGTTGGGAGTGAGTGACTAGGACAGAAAGTGTGAGAGAAATTCAAGTCCTAAGAACGGAAATTTTCTGAATCAGTAGGATTTTAGCACAGAAAATGTCAGTAGCTATGGAGAAGGGAATGAGAGAGGTAGGTGAGTACTTAGAAGGAGGGATGTCAGAGCCCTTGGAACACAAAAAGTCTGATCTTTAAGTGTTCTAAAAATGGCCACATCTGATAGTTGGGAAGACTCTGAGGACCTAAATAATGAAATTAGGAGTTGAAATAATCCCTCTATGTCATAAAACTTTCCCACATATTCAAATGCAATTCCACGTGGTTCCTTCTATAGGAAAGATTGTTATTGTCATGGCATCTAATGATAATGAGTTCAAATCCTGCCTCAGATACTTATTAGATGTGTGACCCTAGGCAAGTCACTTAACTCTGCATCCACACACACAGAAATAAACATATTTTTAATGACAAGGATTTATTTTCATATAAATTCTTAGTGGGCCCCAATATTGGTCATTTTGAAATAATTTTTTTAAAAGAATAAGAGGGGGCAGCTAGATGGCGCAGTGAATAGAGCACTGGCCCTGGAGTCAGGAGTACCTGAGTTCAAATGCGGCCTCAGACACTTAACACTTACTAGCTGTGTGACCCTGGGCAAGTCACTTAACCCCAATTGCCTCACTAAAAAAAAAAAAGAAATTTAAAAAGAAAAAGAATAAGAGAATAGATTTTTCTCATGAGATTGATCATTTATTCTAATTTAAGATATAATAAACCAGTGGCAATACTTTTTTCAAAAAGTCAATCTCAAACATATATTCAAAATGGTATGGTGAAAATACTGATTATTTTTTGACCAGCTAAGAAATACCCCAAAAAGGGAAAAAAAGAAAACTACCAGATCTGAACAAAGACAATTCCAAAGCCTGATAATGGAATTGGTTTAATCATAATGTAGTTAGACTATTTGGGGCAAAAAAGGCAAGGTGTTTCCTTTGGTAGAGTTCTAAGAGACATGACTTATGTTTCAAAATCATCATATCAATAAGAACCATGTGCATTGCAATAAGAATCCAGTTTTTAAACCTTTAAAATACTGTATGTGATAGCTGGGAGGGCTGATATCATCAGCTCTGGAAGGGGCCTTAGAATGGAAAATCTCATTTTGGGGGGATTTATTTTCATTTTTTTATTGTTTAAGTTGGGAAAAATATTGTCCAGTTAGAGTTAATTTTGAAAACAAGAAGTATTTTATATTACCCAGCGGCAATGATTTTTTTTCAATCTCACATTCTCAACCATACAGCCAAAAGGGTACAGTGAAAATACTGTTGATTTTGTGGCTAATCAAAATAATCCCCCTATAATATAAAACCTTCCCACACATTCAGATGCAATTCTATGCAGTTCCTTCTATAGGAAAGATTGCAATGGTTATGGCAATCAATAATATAATCGATATAAAGACTTTTTTAGCAAAACTAAGTTGTTCCATATAGAGTATTTAAATGGAACAACATTTATATCTCAAGAATATCATATCAGTGAGGCACATGTGCAATGGATAATATGCAAATAACTAAAAAATTGAAGAAAGAAAAAAACCTTCAGTCATAGCAGAGTATGTAGCCTTAGAACTAAATGTGTCAGGGTTGTGAAGGTCTTTAAAACATCAAATATTAGGTAATAAATACATCCAGGTATGTTTCAAGGGTTAATATTGGAGGTGGCCTAGAGCTTAAAATTTCCTGACTAGGGGGTAATACTTGCCTTTGAATGTCTCAGTTTGAAATGGAAAGTGAAGCTGGAATATTAGATTGGGGAGGGGACTTAGAACCTAAAATGTTTAAGCTTGCAGTTAATTCTTTTATTTAAAGTAAATAATGTTCATTTTAATTAAAATATGTAATTTACCCAGAATTACTAACTTCACCAAAAAGGATTTTATATATATGTGTGTGTGTGTGTGTGTGTGTGTATGTATGTATATACACACATATATGTACACATATATACATATATAGGATAATAAACATTTTTATTTAAAGTTTTGAGTTCCAAATTCTATCCCTCCTTCCCTCCCTCCAGGTAACTATTTCAAAAATTCTTTCCCAGTTTTCTGCTTTCTTTATAATCTTGGTTACTTTAGTTTCATTTATGCAAAAGCTTTTTAAGTTTATATAATCAAAATTATCTATTTTACATTTTTATTGCTCTCTCTGTCTTCTTTGGTCCTAAATTCTTCCTCTGTCCATAAATCTGACAGATAAACTATTCCATGCTCTCTTAATTTCCTTTTGGTATCATCCTTTATGTATATGTCATGTACCCATTTTGGCCTTTTTTTAGTATACAGTGTGAGATGTTGGTCTAAACCTAGTTTCTGCCATACTATTTTTCCAGTTTTCCCAACAGTTTTTGTCAAATAATGAGTTTTTATTCCAAAAGCTTGGATCTTTAGGTTTATCATATACTAGATTACAGGGCCAGTGGATAGAGCACTGGCCCTGGAGTCAGGAGGACCTGAGTTCAAATCCAGCCTCAGACACTTGACACTTATTAGCTGTGTGACCCTGAGCAAGTCACTTAATCCTCATTGCCCAACCAAAAAAAAAATCTTGCTCTCTATCATATACTAGATTACTATAGTAATTTACCATAGTGTAATTTGTATCTATTCTATTCCACTGATCCACCTCTCTATCTGAGCAAAGTATTTCAAAGGGATACAACTCAGACTTCAAAATCATTATATTAGCCAGATACATGGGCAGTGTCAAAATTGTGAGGAGCTAGAACAGAAAGAGATAGAGATGTTCAGAGGCTGAGGATGGAAATTGTCAGAAACATGGGATTTTAGCCCACAGAAAGTCAGGCTTGGGAGTCACCATGCAGAGGAGAATAAAAGGGGTCAAAGAGCATTGAAGAGCATCAGCTCAAGGAGAGATCAGATTTTGGAGTATCCTAAAAATCATGAGAGGTGAAAGCCAGCAGGATTCTGGGAACAGAAATCATTTTCCTCTGTAAGGGGTCTTGGAAATAAATTGCAAGGACTGATTTCTGTATATATTCTTCACTGTACCAGATATTGGCCGGTTCTGGGTAATTGACAAAACAAGAAGGTAGTTTAAAAAAAAACCACCAAAATCAGTCATTTATTGCAATTTAAATTCTATTATACAGTATGAGGCTAAAAACAAACTCACATCCTCAACCAAAAAGCCTATAAAGTCTAAAGTTAAAAGTACTGCCTGGGGGGCAGCTAGATGGTGCAGTGGATAGAGCACCGGTCCTGGAGTCAGGAATACCTGAGTTCAAATCCGGCCTCAGACACTTGACACTCACTAGCTGTGTGACCCTGGGCAAGTCACTTAACCCCAACTGCCTCACTAAAAAAAAAAAAAAGTACTGCCTGTTTTTTTAGACAGCCAACCCCACCCCCAAACAAAAAGCTTTTAAACCAAAACAAATGCAATTCAATGTAGTTCCTTCTCTGATGAAGAATTCCATTTATATTATTGATGATAAAGGATATAAATTATTGTGGCCTCCCAAAACAAGGTGTTACATTCAGAGTACTTGTAAAGGACTTGGCTTATGTTTCACAATATTTATATCAGTTAGACCTATGTCTATATTAATATTAAACCATTAGAATAAACTTTTAAAAACGTAAATAATAGGATGTTGTTCCTTCAGATCCAAAAATGTCATGTTTTGAAAGGTTCATAGAACAATGAATGTCTGGTTTTCCATATACCATTCAAGGGGGAAAGTTGTAGGTTTGGGTAAGAGCTTAGAATACAGAATTTCCTAGCTAGAAGGGAAGTCCTGCTTCCAGTTGTACCCGTTTGGAGTTGAATGTGAAACAAGACCATCAAGTGAGGCAACTTAGGACCAACTCATAAGAACTCATAAGAACTTTTTCAGTAAGGAATACACAGAGGACACAGGTCTGAACTGAATATGAAGGGATGGTATTTGTAAAGCATTTATTTTTGGGGGTATCCTTGTCCTTTGTGGAGCAAACAGGGTGGGTTGTCTGGTGTCTGGGGCCGAATTTGGGCTCTGGGCCTCCTAGGCCCAGGGCTGGTGCTTTGTCCACTGTGCCACTTAGCTAACCCATGATGACATCTTTAAAATAGGGGTGAGGGGTAGGAGGAATAGACTGGGGCAGGGGGAGGGGGAGTGGGGAGAGGTAGCTCACATGAAGCAAACAAGAAAAAAAGCCTATGAAGGGGAGGAGAAGAGGGGGAAGGAGAGGGGGAGGGAGTGAACCTCACTATCATCAGAATTGACTCAAAGAGGGAATAACATACATACTCAAGCGGGTATAGTAATATAGTAAAGTGGGAGGAGAAGGAAATGGGGGTGGGGGGTGGGGAGAAGAGGGGAAGGAGGGAAGAGAAGTTTGGGGGAGGGAACTATAAAAAGCAAAACACTGTCGAGGAAGGTGAAGATGTTCTGCATAACAACACGTGTATGACATATATTGAATTGTTTGATTTCATAGGGAGAGTTGAGGAGGGAGGGAGGAAGAAAAATTTAGAAAACAGAATTAGCTCAAAGGCCTTAACCTCATCAGAGTGGGTGCAAGGAGGGAATAACACACACAATCATTTGGGAAGAGTAATCTATTTAACCCTACAGGAAAGTAGGAGGGGAAGAGGATAATGAGGGAAGGGTGAATGAAGGGAGGGAGTCAGTAGCAAAACACTTTTGAGGAGGATTAGGGCAAAATAAGATAGACAACAGAGTAAATATCATTAGAAGGAAATGGGATGGAGGGAAATAGTTATGATGATTGACTACAATGTCAAATCATATGGTACCTACTCTGCTGGGCTATTGTGAAAAAAATTCTCTGTCAAGTTCAAGGTACTAAATAAAAATTGTGATGAACAGGATGCTATCAGAAAAACCTGGAAAGACCCACATGAACTGAAGCAGAGAGAAATGTACTGTATACAAAATAACAGCCTTAGTGTAAGATGATCTGCTGGGAAGCATGTAGTTATGTTCAGCAAGGAAATGATCCAATATAACTTTGAAGAACTTATGAAAATTGCAGTCCATCTACAGAGAAAGAAAACAGTCTGAAAACAGACTGAATCACATTTTTTTGGACAATTCCTTAATTTGACGTTTTGTTTTTATCTGTTTTCTCTCACAACCTAGCTAATGTAGAATTGTCTTCCATGACTACTCATGTATAATTTATGTTGAATTGTTTGAGTTTTTGGGGTGGGGGTGGGAGGGGAGGGAGGAAGAGAAGTTGGAACACAAAGTTGTTTTTTTTTTAATTGATGTCAAAATCTGCTTTTACATGTAATTTTGAAAATAAAAGTCTAAAAAACAAAACAAAACAAAAAACCCCACATGCGATCACAAAGAGTTGGACCCTACTGAAAAGACTGAAGAACAACAAAATAGCAGCTGTCCCTGATTGGTCTGACATGTCTCTGAGAGGAGTCAGTCAGCTGGCAGGGTCTCCAGGACAAGGTCTGGTCCCTTCAGACCATGCATGAATCTGTGGTTTAGATAGACATACGCTTTGGTATGGCCTTTGGAGATAGATGCAGAGGGAAGAGGGTCGTGGGGGCCCCTCCTGACAGGTCACACATTCTGCTGCAGGATCTTTAATCAGAACAGTCACTGTGGGGGAGGCAGGGCTTACTCAGACACCCCTCAGAAAGTGCAGTGATCTCCTAGGACCCCACGGACACCTGGCCTCTCTGGGGGAGCTGCACTGCCCGGATGAACTGTGTGCCTCCCTATCTGCCTTGGAGGGAGCGCTTCTAGGGCCAGTGATGGATGCTGTGCATCCCTGCTCCTCAGCCCAGGTACAACAGCATCCCGTCTCTATGGTGACTGGCCCCTGTCTCCTGGTAACCATTGCCTTGGGCAGACGCAGAGGGGGCTGGGACCCTCCTCTGCCGCTCAGGGCCCCCTTATCGGCCCCTCTGGCCAGGGCGATGTGCTGTATAGGCCAAAGGCCCCCCACTCTGGCCATGGGGGAGCGGGATGGAGGTGGGGAATGAGGGGGTCCGTGCCTGAGGGAACCGTGACGCAGCTCCAGGAGAGTGAGTGTCGGGGGGGGGGGGGGGGGGGAGAGGGGGGATCCCTCTTGGGACAGGGCGGAGCTGTCATCCTTGGAGTTGCCCAGGATGAAGCTAGAGGCCAGGGGGAGAGGAGCAGGGGCAAGGATACGGGGTTGGGGGAGGGCGGAAGGGGGGGTGGGAAGGGGCTTGCTCCTAGGAGAACTTGAGAGCGTCCCTCCCCCCATCTCTCCACAGTCCAAGCAGAAGGGTCCTGGGCCCTTGAAAGGTGGCGGGTTGGGGGAAGCGAGAGAGGGGGGTGATGAGGCAAGGTGATTTTTTCGTGGCGGCAGGCAAGGATCAGAAGCTAATCATTAAAAAGGAGGCCTAGGCCTGACAGCTCCCTCCTGGTCTCTGGTTCCAGCTCCAGGTTGGGGGTGGGGTGGGGGGGTGGTAAGGGGGCAGAGGAAAAGGGACAAGAAAGAAACTGCAGGGGAAGGGAAGGGTGTGCTCCTCCTCTGGGCGGGGTTTCCTGTGGCTCAGGTTCTATTGAAATTATTATTAGTGATAAGGAATGGACCCCAAACCCCCGTTATTACATACCTAGGACTTAAAAGGAAAAAGACTTCTGGGCAGAAAGCAGAATATCCCTAAGACCCGTGGGCACTGTAATAGTAATACAATGAATACTTTTTTTTTTTTTTGGTGAGGCAATGGGGTTAAGTGACTTGCCCAAGGTCACACAGCTAGTAGGTGTTAAGTGTCAGGTCCTCCTGATTCCAGGGCTGGTGCTCTATCCACTGTACCACCTAGCTGCCCCCAATGAATTAAATTTTTTTTTATGAGATATTTTATTTTTTCCGTTACATGTAAAGATAGTTCTCAACTTTTGTTTATACATGCTTTACAATTTCAGATTTTTCTCCCTCCCTCCCCTCCCTCCCCCCTCCCCTAGACAGCAGGTAATCTGATATAGGTTATATCTATATATCTCTATACATATACATATAGATATATATATACACACACATATATATACCCATAATAACATTAATCCTATTTCTGCATTAATCCTGTTACAAGAGAAAGAATCAGAGCAGTGATGCAAAACCTCAAAATAGAAAAAAAAAAAACCAACAGCACCCAAAACAAAAGAAATAATATGGTTCAATCAGCATCTATACTCCACAGTTCTTTCTTTCTTTTTTTTTTCTTGGATTTGGAGATCCTCTTCTATCATGAGTTCCCTGGAACTCTTCTGTACCATTGCATTGGTGAGAAGAATATAGTCCATCACAGTAGATCAACACTCAATGTTGATGATACTGTGTACAATGTTCTTCTGGTTCTGCTCATCTCACTCATCATCAGCTCACGTAAGACCCTCCAGGTTTCTCTGAACTCCTCCTGCTCATCATTTCTTACAGCACAATAGTATTCCATTGTATTCATATACCACAACTTGTCCAGCCATTCCCCAATTGATGGGCACCCCCTCAACTTCCATGAATTAAATTTTTTAATGAACTTTATACATCACAGGATGGTGTGGCTTTAGAATCCAAAATGTCATGTCTTGGAAGGTCCTTGGCAAAACTGAATGTGCCCACTTCCAGGGGGAAAGTGGGAGCCAGCTGAGAGCTTAGATTACAGAGCCTTCTAGCTGGGGGTACATTCCCCCTCAAAATGTCCCAGTGTGGAGGGGAAACTCCAAAATAGTGGATCAGAAAGGACACTTAGAAACCAGAATGTCTGAGCTTGAAGGAAATTACAAATCCTGAATCCAGAGCTGGATGAGGCTCTCGAAGCAGGAAAGTGACTCTTGGGTTGAAGGGGACCTAGAGCAAAGAGAACCCTAGGACTCCAAAGACCAGACTTTGCAGTGACCCTTCTATGTGACTATTGGGAAGGCTCCCGAGAACATAACTTTTTTTGTGATCAGTCATTTATTCCAATTTAACTTCTATTTTACAGTAGGGAGCTTTAAAAAGAGATCATTTCCTAAACTCCAACTCCAACAGGGTATGGTGAAAGAATGGTCTCTATTTTTGCTAGCCAAAAGATAAACAAAAATTTTGAAAAAGTCACATTTACCTGCTCACTGAAACAAATGCAATTCCAGAATTTTTTCTTTCATACAGTTTGATATTAATATTACTATCAATTATAATAAATATAGAGTATTTCTTACTTTAAAAAGCACAGAATTAGGTGTTATCTTTGGGGAGGGGGGCAATGAGGGTTAAGTGACTTGCTCAGGGTCCCACAGATAGTAATTGTCACATGTCTGAGGTCGGATTTGAGCTCAGTTCCTCCTGAATCCAGGGCCAGTGCTTTTAAGGAAATATAAGGGATACTATTTGTTTTCCAATTCCACTTATCTATAAAACCCATGTGCCTTATAATAATTATTAGGGGGAAAAACAAAATAGTGGGGAAAAAACCTCAGAGGTCATGGAAAGTGGCATCTTCAACCAAAAATATCCCATCCTGGAAGGATCTTGGAATAATGAGTATTTGTGATCGTAGGTACCTTTCAAAGATTTACTAGGGAGGTAATCCAAAACTTAGAATACAGTGTCCTAGCTAGGAGCCATGTCTGTCCTCGGAATGCCTACTTTTTAATAAATACCAAAGACAGACAACTGAGATGATGGAGAGCTCATGACACCTAGAATGATGGGCTTGAACAAATTTTCTACTCCAGAATCCTAAACTAGATGAGGTTGTAGAACCTGAAATGTAGGTGTTGGGAACAATTAGAACAGAGAATATGAGAGTTGTTCAGGGACTGGAATGGAAGGGAAATGGTGAGAAGCAGGAGGATTATAGCACCCCAAATGTCAGGCTTAGGAGTAGCCATGGAAAAGAGAATGAGAGAGGCCAGAGATCACTAAGAAGAGGGAGAGGAGACCAGTTACTTAGAACACAAAAGGACAGATCTTGGAATGTCTTAAAAACCACCATTGAGGCAGCTAGGTGGCACAGTGGACAGAGCACCGGCCCTGGAGTCAGGAGAACCTGAGTTCAAATCTGGCCTCAGACACTTAACACTTACTAGCTGTGTGACCCTGGGCAAGTCACTTAACCCAATTGCCTCACCCAAAAAAAAAAAAAAGCAATAACATGCCCTCATTGTTTTGGTAAAGAATGCTGTTGATAGCATTGTGTGTTGATCAACTGTGATAGACTTGATTCTTCTCAGCAATACAATGGTCCAAGATAGTTCCAAAGGACTCATGATGGAAAATGCTCTCCAAATCCAGAAAAAAAAAACTGTGGAAGCTAGATGCAGATCAAACCATACTATTTCTATTGTTTTTGTTGTTGTTTTTCTTTTTTGAGGTTTTTCCTTTTTGCTCTGATTCTTCTCTCATAACATGACTAATGCAGACATATGTCTAATGTAATTGTCCATATATAACCTATATCAGATTACTTGCTGAGGGAGGGAGGGAAAAAAATTTGAAACTAGAAATCTTATAAAAACAAATGTTGAAAACTATCTCTACATGTAACTGGAAAATAATAAAATATTTATATGGGAAAAAAGAAGGCTATTGATATTAGTATTCGTGATAACATGTTTAGAGTATTTGGGGATAGAAAAATAAGACTTTAAGTTCTCAGGACTTATAAGGGACATTACTTACATTTCAAAGTCAGAATATAGGTCACACCTATGTGCATTGTAATAATAATTCAATTATCAAAAAAAAGTTTACCTTACCTTATGCATCATTGAAGGGTATGGACTTAGAACACAAACTGCTGGGTCTTTGAATGTCCTTGTCTGGCCTTGCAAGTACCATTCAAGGCAGAACACTGGATGATGCTGATGATGTAGGAGGCAAAAAGGGGTTAACAGAAAAACCTAAGACCCAAGCTCTAATTCAGATATGAGCTCTAAGAGGGATTCAGATCCCAGTTAAGGGATAACTTACAAGTCAGGATGCTAAGTTCTCTTACCTACATAAATCAGTAGCCACAACAGGAACAGAGGGAGAGAGGCCATGAGGACCTTAGACTATAACAATGAAAAAATGACAGGCTATAGAGATTTAGACTAGAAATAAAAGAAAAATGAAGATGTTTTGAAACTAGTCAAGGGAACCAGAAAGAAACATGCACAGAAAAGGCCAAATTTGTCCCCAGATTCACCTTATGACTTGTAAACCCCAAAAACTTCACAGTAAAAGGTACCCGCCTTGGGGGCTGGCTTAGGACCCCAGGAACTCCATATTAGGACAGGCCCTCCCCTGTACCTCCCAAAGGTGGAGATTATTACAATGAGACATAATCAATTTATTCATACTATAAATATAACTGTCCTTCCTTATTCAAGAAATACCTTTCCACTTTTCTGGTTCCCTCCCTGTGGTCACCCACAGTATTGCAATACAACTTGGGAAACTGAGTCACTGAGTCTTGTAATTCTTTTAGGATGACATCACTGAGAGTTTAGGCCACAGAATTCCCTAGCTAGGTGGTTAACTCCTGACTCCAAATTTTCCAATTTGGAGTAAAAAGTGAAACCAGTGTTTTAGATCAGGGAATGCTCTTAGAACCTAAAATGTCTGAGCGTGAAGGAATGACAAATCCAGTTTCCAGAGCTGCTTGAGGTTTTAGAAGCTAGAATGTTATTATTGGAAGGGACAAGAACAGGGAGATGTTTAAGGATGAAGAATAGAAATGATCAGAACAATGGGATTTTACCACAAAGACTGTTAACCTTAGGGTTAGCCAATAAGAAGAGAATGAGAGCTATAGGAAAGCATTTGCAAGAAGGTTTTGCAGAGGGAGGAGAGCCTGAGAATCCAGCATATCAGAAACAAGCATGTCCACAATACTATGGAATGTGATTGCTGGGAGTACTCTGAGAACATAAATTATCTGATAGGAAAGGGACCTTAAAATGCAAAATATCATCAAGAGTGTAAATTACACACTAGACTTTCTGCCTGCCTAAACCAAACACAGCATTTGTCTTTAGTGTAAGATTAACCGTAAAGCAATTATAATGTCAAAAGGTTATAGAAAGTTATTATGGGGCAGCTAGGTGGTGCAGTGGATAAAGCACTGGCCCTGAATTCAGGAGGACCTGAGTTCAAATCCAGCCTCAGGCACTTGACACTTACTAGCTGTGTGACCCTGGGCAAGTCATTGAACCCTCATTGCCTCACCAAAAAAAAAAAAAAAATATATATATATATATATATATATATATATATATTATTAATTTTAAAAGATCAGGGACCTAAAAAATATCATAAAAGGCAAATATTTATTTTTTACATATATTCTTTTGGGGGGGGCTGGGCATTGAGGGTTAAGTGACTTGCCCAGGGTCACACAGCTAGTAAGAATCAAGTATCTGAGGTTTGATTTGAACTCGGGTCCTCCTGAATATAGGACTGGTACCTTATCCCCTGTGCCACCTAGCTGCCCCCACATATATTCTTAGTGAGACAAAATACAGACCAATTTGAATGGAATTTTTTTAAAAGAAAGTAATTTTTCCATGTAAGATTAATCAGTTTTTCAAATTAAATTCATATTAACCTAGTGTTAACACCTTCCAAACAATCTATAATGCTGAACCAGGCAGCCAAGAGGGTATGGTGAAAATTCTCTCTCCTTTTTTTTTTTTTTTTTTTTTTTGGCTATTCAAAATAATCCCCCTATAACATAAAACCTTCCAAAGTAAACAAGTGCAGTTGCCATCTAATTCCATCTATGGGAAAGATTACTATTGTTTTTTTCTTTTCTTTTTTTTTTTACAATCAGTGATAATTGATATAAAGACATTTAGCAAACCGTAGTTTTTCCATATAAAGTGTTTAAATGGGAAAACATTTATATGTGGATAATATCATATTGGCAGGGCCCATAGCCATTGTAATCCCATCTAAATGAATAAAAAATTGAAAAGACAAAGCCTTAGGATCAGAGCATAGTTTGACCTTAGAACCAAATCTGTCAGAACTGGGGATATCTTTAGTAGATTGAATGCTGTGGAGTGCTTTCAGATGCTTTTCAAGGGCAAGTGTTGACAGTGGACCAAAGCTTACATATATGTAACAATATCAAAAATGAAAAACAAAAACAATAACCTGACTGGTTATGGCTCTGTAAGGCCTTAGGATGTAAAATGTCAAGACTGGCAGGTTTCTTAGACCATAGCCCAGTATCTGGGCTTCAAGGATCTCTTTAGAAGAGAAGGTTAGACGTGGAAGAGACCTTGAAATGTAACATCTTAGAGCTGCTTGGGCAGTGCAGTTACTGAATGTCAGAAGTTAGGAATAACAGAATAACAGAAGTTAGGAATAGTCAGAATAACAGAACTGTGCAGTTTCACAGAACAAGTATTGTTTGAGCTATGTAAGGGGCTAAAATTCTAGCTATGATGTCTAAAATCTAATGAGTTGTCGCCCCAAATTAGAAGCTTTAGTAAGAGTTTAGACTTTTAAGAATTTATTAAAGAGCAATCAGAAGTTGGTGAGGAGAGAGAGAGGTAAAAATTTAACTATTTCTAAGAGACCCCAGCATCCAACCTGCCATACCAAGGTCAGGAACCCAAAAGACCCCAACGCCTCCTTCCTCCTCCCAGAAGCCTTCTCTCCAACAGGAAACAGGGCCATACACACACACACACACACACACACACAGAGCTCCAAGTTAATTGGCTGGTACCTCTGGTTGATAAGCCCCACAGGTGGTTTTTATAGATACAAGTTCCCGACGCTGGACTGACCTTCAAAACCCCAGAAAAGGTCACTCCTGGATGCTAAAGTCACATGACTTCTCCTCATGGTGGAGCTTCCCTACAGTATCTCTCCAGCAGGGGGTGCAATTCCAATCCTCACAGCTATTTGGTTGGAATTTCTAAATCAAAATGGGGCACCAGAACCTGTCCTAACAGATTTGGGAGGGTCCATAGAAGACGGTAAATGAGATGTCCAGAGCCTGAGAAAAGAAATTTCCAGAGCCAGTGGGATCCTGGGACAGAAAAGGTCAGGACTGGGGGTATCCATGGAGCAGAGAATGGCAGAAGTCAGAGGGGCCTTGAAGGAAGAGAATGGCAGAGCTGGGGGCACCAGGAGATGGGAAATCGTCAGCTCTGGAATCACTGGAAAGGAGATTTCTTGGTAATGTGCTCAGTGGGCCAAAGTATAGGAAAGGACCAGGTAATTTAAACAAGAAGCCATTATATTTTGGGGAAGTGGGGCACCTAGGTGGCGCAGTGGATAGAGTACCGGCCCTGGAGTCAGGAATACCTGAGTTCAAATCCAGCCTCAGACACTTAATACTTACTAGCTGTGTGACCCTGGGCAAGTCACTTAACCCCAATTGCCTCACTAAAAAAATATATATATATATTTTGGGGAAGAGTTTAATAATTCATGTCAATATATTTTATATCAGAACCGCATTGATGCTTTGAATGGAAACCGAGGTCTTCAGCCAATCTTGCCAAGTGAAAAGACAGTGCTTTGTTTACCTAAAAACAGTAAGGGGAAAAAGGCCAGAAAAGAAAATCTTGTAACAACCCGCAGTTCCTTCATCAGGTAAGACTATATTGATATTCCTCTTAATGATAGCGATTGTGGAATATTTGCGGGGGGCTGGGGGCAGTAGACATTAAGTTATTGGAATTAAAAGGAACAGGATTTGTGGTTTAAATCATTGTAATGATAAGGCAGAAAGGAAATGTATTGAGATAAATAGAATTGAAAATTTCAAAAGAATAAAAGGACTATCATATATCCTGGGAAGTTGTAGCCTTAAAAACTAGAACATCAGGTTTGGAAGTGTCCTTAGAAACTAGCTTGTCTCCCTTTGGGATGACATTTGGGGAAGAATAATGGAGGGACCATCGATTAAAGACTTTCCTTATCGCTGTCTGAGTGTCAGAACCTGGACATGACAGAGAAGCAACAACATCAGATCTGGAAGGACACTTAGAATCCAGAATTTCTGAGCTTAAAGAAAATATTGAATCCAGAATCCTGGACTGAGGATGCCTTGGAAGCTCTGTATCAAAGTCAGGAGGGATTTTAGAATTGAGAAAGTGGGAAAAATTCAAAGGTTGAACATGGAAATTGGCTAAAGCCGTGGGATTTTAGGAAGCAGAATGTGATGCCTGGGGGTAGTCCTGGATAACAGAATGAGGGAGGGTAGGAAAACTCTTAGAAGAAGAGATATCACAGCACAGAGAGACCTTAGAACACAAAAGATCAGAACCTGGAGTGTCTGTATGAGATAGCAGTAGACTTCTCTGGGAATATAAATCATCAGCTCTGGACAGAGCCTTAGGTTGAAAATTTTAGTAAATGGTAAAGATTTATTTCCATTCATTCATTCATTCATTCATTCATTCATTCATATATATGTGTGTATGTATGACACAGACACAGAAACAGACATGGACATGGACATAGACACATACATGAACCAAAAATCTGCCTTCTTCTTTGAGTTTCATATTTTAACTTATCAACTTATTTAAATTTTTAAATTTTATTTTATTTATTTTAACTAGAACTGGTGGATATTCTGTTAT
Organism: Dromiciops gliroides; assembly: GCF_019393635.1. Classification (NCBI taxonomy): domain Eukaryota; kingdom Metazoa; phylum Chordata; class Mammalia; order Microbiotheria; family Microbiotheriidae; genus Dromiciops; species Dromiciops gliroides. The sequence goes on along the minus strand of NC_057867.1, from coordinate 29,331,332 downwards.
TCCATTTCAAATATGTGAAGCAGAATGTCCACTAGTTCTAGTTAAAATAAGAAACCAAAAGAAGAAGGTAGATTTTTGGTATATCAGTCATTTATTCTAATTTAATTTAGATTACTCAGTAGAGAATCTTTAAAAAAAATCCTCAACCACATAGGCAAAAAGGTGTGGTGCAAATGGTATGTTTTGGCTAGGGGAAAAAAATAAATTGCTAAATTTCCAAATCCTAGCAGCAGGAAAGAAACGTAATTCCATGTATTTTAGTCTTTGGTGAAGACAACTATCAACATTACTTTTAATGTGAATGAATATCAGATCTTTTTTTTTTCCAAAAAAACCAAAGTGTTACATAAAGAAAAATTTTTAAAAACATGATTTATGTTTCCAAATCAGTATATCCATAATACCCTTGTGCATTCTAAAAATAATCTAGTCAGTATAAAGGGGGGACTATAAATCATAGGGGACTACAGGCTTAGAACCACGGTGACATGACTGTGTTGTTTGAAATACTGGGGGGCTATGCCTGTTTCTGTTCTAAATCATTGGGGAACCAGGCTGGGGTTTCTAAGATATTGCTATTTATAGATTAAAGGCTATTGTACCAGTTTGGGCAGCAATCATTTATTATTAATTTGATTGCATGTATGAATAACTTCCCCACTAGTTATATACCCAGCATAGAGTCCCAGGAAAAGGGACTGGGGAGAGCAAGTCTAGGGTAAGAGAGTAAGAGAGAAACCCTCCTGTCTCCAGGGATTTTTATCTTCCTTCAGGTAGAGGCGGGTCACCACACATTGATCTAAGCTAATTGGTTAGCATCATTCAGTTCCATTAAGTGACAGGACTTGGGGGTGTGGTCAAGGTGTGCTCCCCCCACCCCCACCCCAGCTAATCAGAAAGGTCAATTTGCATTCATTTTTTTAAGCTGCAGGTTCTTCCCAGACTGGGGAAGGGGAGAGAGAAGCTTCTGGATTCCTCCTAGAAATTAATTATTAATAATTATTTTCTCACAGCTGGAAAGGTCATAATAACTTTAGAGGTGAGAGGAGGGTGTTTGTTTATTTCCCAAATGGTCATGTCTTGGAAATCCATCAGAATACTGAATGTCAGGGCTTCCAGGTACCATTCCCAGGGGAAAGTTGGAGGTGGCTTAGAGGTTAGAATAAAGAATTCTTGAGGCAAGTGGTAAGTCCTGCCTTGAAATGTCCCAATTTGTAGTGGAAAGTGAAGTCACAATTTGAGCTATAGCAGGGCACTTAGAACCTACACTGTCTGAGCTTGAAGGAAATCTCAAATCTGGCATGCAGAGAATGAGAGAGCCCTTAGAATATAAAAGGTCAGATCTTGGAATGTTTTTAAAAATCACCAAATTTCTTGGTTGGGAGGGCTAAGAGAAGATAAATCATCTGCCCAAGAAAGAGCCTTAGAATGGAAAATCTCATAAATGGCAAGGATGGATTTTCATATATATTCTTAGTGGGCCCAAATCTTCACCATATTTAGGTAATTTTAAAACAAGGAGAAGTTAAATATTTATGAGATGAATTATATATTCCAACTTAATAGTATGTATTGATTATGCTTTAAAAAGTTTCCCATATTCAAACTACACATCCAAAAGGGTATAGTGAAAATACCATCCATTTTTTGGCTAGACAAATAAACAAACAAATGAGCAAACAAACAAAAAAAAATCTGTACATGTAAACAAATGTAATTCCATACAGATTCATCTTTGGGAAAGACTGTTATTGATATTACGGTTAATGATAATGAATAGAAAGTAGATTTTTGCACACAAACAAGGCATTAGATACTGAGGACTCATAAATGGGCCAACTTATATTTCAAAATCATTACTAGTCATTTGAAATAACTAAAATAATCATATTTGCATTTTTTTTGCAGGGCAATAAGGGTTAAATGACTTGCCCAGGGTCACATAGCTAGTAAGTGTCAAGTGTCTGAGGCCGGATTTGAACTCAGGTCCTCCTGAATCCAGGGCCAGTGCTTTATCCACTGTGCTACCTAGCTGCCCCATATTTGCATTTTAATTATAGTTTATTAAGGAAAAACTAGGGGTGGGGGGAATCCTTATAGATTACAGAGAGATATGAATTTAGAACCAAAAGTGTCAGAGCTGGGAAGGTCCTTAAAACACTGAATGTCTGGTCTTCCAGGTAGCATTCAAGGAAGAAATTTGGAAGTGGCTGAGACCTCAGAATATGGAATTTCCCAGCTAAGAGGTGAGTCTCTCCTCTGAGCATTCCATTTTGTATTTGAAAGGGAGGCTGATATATTATATTGAGGAAGTCATCAAGAACCTAGAACATCTGAGCATGAAGGAAATTTCTAATCCAAAATCCAGAGCTAGATGAGGCTATAGAAGCTGGAATGTCAGTGTTGGGAGGGACTAGAGCAGAGAGAGTGGGAGATATTCACGGGCTGGGAGTGGAAATTGTTAGAAGCAGTGGGATTTCAGGACACAGAATGTTTGGTCTGGGGGTAGCCATGGAGGAGAGAATGAGATTTAGGAGAGCACCCAGAAGAAGGGATATCAGATCAAGGAGAGCTCTCAGAACACAAAAGGTAACAGCATGAGGAGTCTCCTAGAAACATCTCTATGCCACAGCTGGGAGGCCTCTGAGGACATAAATCATCTCTGTAAAGGGGCCTTAGAGAGGAAAATATCATGACTGACAAAAATTCATTTCCATACATATTCTTAGTTATCAAAACATGACCAGTCTTAAGTAATTTAAAAAATGGATATCTTTGATAACCTCAGTAATTTATTTCGATTTCCTTTATATAAAATCGTTGTGAAGCTTTAAAAAAATTCATTTTATAAACCACAAAACACTTATTGTCTAATCAAAATAATCTCCCTACACCCTAAAATCTTCCACGTAACCAAATGAAATTCCATGTAGTTCCATATATGGTAAAGATTGGTAAATGTATTATAATTAATGATAAACATTATAAATATTTTTTGGAAAATCATGTTGTTCTGGATTGCGTATTTAAATGGGACAGTACTTTGAAAATACTGTTATCAGTAAAACACATGTATTGTAATAATATCTAAATGAATAAAACATTAAAAAAAAGAAAAGCTTCAATATCAACACAGGCTGCAGAATTAGAACAAAATATGCCCGGCCCAGGAAGGTTCCAAAGGAGAATGTTGGAGGTAGCCAGGAGCTTAGACTTGAGAATTTCCTACCTAGGGTGTAATTCCCACTTTTGGATGTCCCAAATTGGAATGAAAAGTGAAGCTATAATGTTTCACCAGGGAGGGCACTTGGAACCTAGAACGTCTACACTTGAAGGAAATTTAAATCCAGAATCCTGAAATGGATGAGTCTGTAGATGCTGGAATATCAGTGTTGGGAGGGACTAGAACAGAGAGAGTGGGAGATATTCAGAGCCTGAGAATGGAAATAGACGCATTGGGATTTTAGCACACAGAATGTCAGGATTTGGGGTAGCCATGGAAAAGTGAATGAGAGAATTAGTAAAGCATTTAGAAGTAGAGATATTAGTTCAATGAAACGCAAAAAGGCCAGATCTTGGTGTACTATGAAAGCTATTTAAACACAAACACACACACACACACACACACACACACACACACACACACACTCTTAGTTGACCAAAATATTGTCCAGTTCTAATTGTTATTTTTGTTGTTGTTGTTGTTTGGGGGGGGGGGCAGGGCAATGAGGGTTAAGTGACTTGCTCAGGGTCACACAGCTAGTAAGTGTCAAGTGTTTGAGGCCAAATTTGAACTCAGGTCCTCCTGAATCCAGGGCCAGTGCTCTATCCACCGTGCGACCTAGCTGTCCCTCTAATTATTTTTTTATGTAGATAATTTTGTATGAGGTAAATAATGTATTTCAATTCACAGTTGCTACTGTAGAAAAAGAAATCGCACACTCAAAACTATAAAACCAAAGGGTTTGGTGAAGGCATTTTTTATTTTGGGGTACCAATAAAACCCCAAAGACAACAAAATAATGAAATTCCATGAATGTTTTCAGTGCTCTTTATAGTAATAATAATTATAATGATTATAATATATTTGGGGGGAAAATAAGATGTTATATACACAAGTTTTAAAGGGACACAGTATCATCTGCTTTGGGGGCAGCTAAGTGGCACAGTGAATAGAGCACCTGGCCTGGAATCAAGAAAATCTGAGTTCGAATCTGTCCTCAGACGAATTTAGCTCAGTATCTACATAACCCTAGACAAGTCATTGTTTGCTTCAGTTCCTTCATCTGTAAACTGAGCAAGACAAGGAAATGGCAAACCACCATTTTTGCCTAGAAAACCCTAAATAGGGGTCAGAAAGAATCAATTATGATTGAAATCACTGAACGACAATGTTATCTGCTTTGAAAGTTTGTTTTTTTATTGGTTAAGCATATGTGTGATGTTATAAAAAAGTTTAAAAAAAAACAACCTGTCTGGTTATAGCAGAGTGAGGCCTTAGAACATAAAATGGCAGGGCTGGGAGGTTCCTTAGAACATTGAGTGTCTGGCTTTGAGGATTCCTTTAGGGGATTATCTTGGAGAGAGGGAGAGAGCTTGGAATATGTCATGGAATAGCTGGTGGGGCAGTGCAATTACTGAATGTCAGAATTTGTAATGCACATAGAAGGCAGTACATCAGAACTGGGCAATCACATAGAACAAGTATTGTTTTCGAACTATTTGGAATTTCTAAATCAAGATGGGGCACCAGAACCTGTCCTAACAGCATTGGGAAGGTCCATAGAAGACAGTAAATGAGATGTCCAGAGCCTGAGAAAAGAAATTTCTAGAGCCAGTGGGAACCTGGGACAGAAAAGGTCAGGACTGGGGGTACCCATCAGCAGAGAATGGCAGAAGTAAGAGAACAAGGGGCATTAGAGCTACCCAAGCCTTTAGAACACAGAATGTCAGAAGGCAGAGAATGGCAGATCTGGGGGTGCCAGGAGATGGGAAATCGTCAGGTCTGAAGCACAAATACAGTCCCTAGGAAGAAGGTTTTTTGAGTTTGTGCTCAGTGGACCAAAGTATGGGGAAGGACCAGATAATTTAAAAAACAAGAAGCCATTGTATTTTGGGGAAGAGTTTAATCATTCATATAATTTATATCACCACAGCAGTGATGCTCTGAATGAAAACTGAGGCCTTCAAATGCCCAGATAGTCTTTCAACATGCCAAGACAGTGCTCCGTTTGCCTGAAAACAATAAGAAAAAGCAAGAATAGAAAACCCTGTAACACCCTGCAGTCCCTTCAGCAGGTAAGATAGTATTGATATTCTTCTTAATGATAATGATTGTGGAGTATTTGGGGGAGGAAGGTAGAAGTCATTGGAATTAAAATAGATAGGATATGTGCTTTGAAGTCATTATAATGATAAGGCAGAAGGGAAGTGTATTAAAATCAATGAACTGAAAAATTTAAAGGAATTAAAGAACCCTTGTGTGTTTGACAAGTTGTGGCCTGAGAAACTACAACTCCAGGCCTGGAAAGGTCTTTAGAACCAAACATGTCTGGCCTTTAGGATGGTTTTCAGGGGTTACAAGGAGCATAAAATACAGACTTCCCTTGCTAGGATGGAAGTCACTGTCTGAATGTCCAAACTTGAGAGAAATAGCGAATTCAGAAACCTGGCCTACAGGAGGCCTTAGAACCTCCAATATCAGAGTTAGGAGTGGTGATATGTCAAAGGCTCATTTATTGTCATTCTCGCAAGAATGGGCCACCCCATGGGTGACCAAAAATGGAGGCTCGAAGACCCCCTTTTATCTCCTAATCCCTAACTCGAAATGGCCCTTTCCTTTTTCAAGGGTTACAATCTAACCACAAGAACTGGCTAATCAGGACGCAGTATTCCCACCCCTCTGCATCCCCACCCTTCTGCATCAACTCTTCCAGGGGAAATCTCTCAATCTGAATACCTATCCCCTATTATTAGATGTGTGACCCTGGGCAAGTCACTTAACCCTCATTGCCCCACAAAAAAAAAGCTCATTGGTTAGCATCATTCAATTCCAATTGGTTGACATGACTTGAGGGTGGTCCAAATTAAAATGAACTCTACTGATGACATAAGGGGGAAGAAGAGATCCTTGCTGAAGGGCAAAGGCTAAATCCAGTATCTAGGTGTGGTTTAATCAGTTCACTGAGCTAGACAAAAGAATCAATCCACATTTCTTTTGTTCTTTTGGGCTTGTCCCTGACAAAATTTGAACTTTCTCAAGAACTGGACTTTCTGGAGTGGGGGGAGAAAGAATTGAAACTGATCTCTGGGTCCCCCCAAGAAATTCATTATTCATTATTATTTTCTCACAATAATAAGGTTAATTAATATAGTGTATTTTGGAAAAAATGGGTTGTCACAAACACATTTAGAAGAGGCACCAATTGTGCTCTGGAATCATTGTATTGGCAAGGCATTTAGAACTTTTGATATCAAAGCTTGAAGGAAATTGGAATCTAAAATCCAGAACTGGCTGAGATGGTAGAAGGTGGAATGTCAGTGTTCCAATTTATTTTATATTATACACCAATGATGCTTTAAAATAAAACACAACCAGGGCAGCTGGCTGGTGCTGCAGTGGATAGAGCACCGGCCCTGGAGTCAGGAGTACCTGAGTTCAAATCCGGCCTCAGACACTCACTAGCTTTGTGACCCTGGGCAAGTCACTTAACCCCAATTGCCTCACTAAAAAAATAATAAAATAGAATTAAATAAATAAAACACAACCCACCTCACATCTTCAACCCAACTGCCAAAAGAGTGAAACTACTGGCTAGTTTTTGACTAGACAAAAAGAAAATTCCCAACCCCTCCAAATCTGCACACTGTAAGAATTTAAGTCCCTGGAGGTCCTTTGCCAGCTATTGGTATTACAGTTAATGATAATGAATATAGAGTACCTGTAGGCAAAAAACAAGGTCTTGCATAGTGAGGCCTCCAAAAGGCTAAGGTGAAGAGATGAACCATTCATCTCAATATAGTTTATATCAGCACAGTAGTGATTCTTTGAATGCAAACCCAGACCTTCAAATGCCCAAAAGGTCAAAGTACAAGACTAGTGCCTTATTGACTGAAATCAGCAAGGAGAAAAGAAAGAAAACAAATACTTATAATGCCCTGTAGTCCCTTCAACAGGTAAAACAAATGAGTGGGAGGGAGCTAGGTAGTGCAGTGAATAAAGCACGGGCTCTGGATTCAGGAGGACCCGAGTTCAAATCCAGCCTCAGACACTTGACACTTACTACCTGTGTGAACCTGGGCAAGTCACTTAAGCCTCATTGCCCCTGTAAAAAAAAATTAATAATTTAACTATATCTAATCTAATATATATATATACATATATATATATATAAAACAGTACTTATAAAAATTATAAGTATATGAAAAATTCTAAGTTTAGAAAAATTATAATTGGGTCATAAATCCCATCTGGGTTGCCATTCAAATGTAAAAAATATTTTAACTGACTAGTTGGGCCTAATTTAACTGGGGGGGGGGGGGGCGCTAATCTAACTGCAGGCCTAATCCGGAATTTTTGACTCCCTGGCTATCTGACTGCTATTAATTTCCTATGGGCCTTTTATAAAGTTTCCCCCACTGCTCTGCTCCCAAATTGATAAGCAAAAGATTAAGAAGCCTCTTAGTTAAATAATCAAAGCAGAATTTATTTATAAAAATCAATGTAAATGATAAGGGTTAAGAAATGCAAATTATACAACCTGTCTGCTTTTAATATAATAAGGGCCATTGCTGCCTCTTGCCTTAGGGTATGCTCCAGCTTTTTCTTTCTTACCTTTTTCTGTCTTTTTTCTGTCCATCCTCTTCTCTCTACCTTCTAACTGGAAAGCCCTTTCTCCAACTCCTCTGTGCTGACTGCCCCACTGAATAGCCCCCTGCTTCACTCTTTAACTTCTCTCTCACTACCATAGTGATAAACCCCTGAAAAGCCCCTTACTCCATACCACTCCTTCCTCTGTCCGTCTCCTCTCTTACTGTCTTCTCCAACCTCCTTGTACTGTCTCCCCCTCTGTTCTCTGAATCTTTTGGCCTCTCCCAACCTCCATACATCTGCCTCCCTCACTGTCTCCCTAGCTCTCCTGTATATATGTTCCTTCTCCACCTCAAACCTTGGGCTCCCTGCGCACCACCCCCACCCCCCACCCCAAGCTAATCTACTGACCGTAGTAGCACTGCTCAAGGGGCCCATGACCCCTGCTGTGCACCTGGGACCTGTGCTAGAGGCTGGGTAGATCCCCCCAGGGCAGAGGGAGCTGGGGCTTTTTTCCCCCAGTGGTCTGACCTGACATCCTGTAAAGCCCATGGGGCTTTTTGGCTCAGCTGAAGTGATGGGGAGGGGCACCAGCCCCTCCCACACAGAAAAAACATGAGGGCCTAAGGCTTTTTAATCTCAGTCCAAAGGCAGGGTCCCAGAATCAAAACAAATTTCCACAGCTCACAAAAAACCAAAACAACAACTGAACTTAATACCTGCAAGAATAATTAGTTAAAATAGGAAGCTGTATAGTATATATACCAAATAAAGAAGGTGAAAGACCATAATAATAGCCAGAGTTTAAAAAATATATATTGGTATTCCTCTCCATGAAAATGACTGGAGAAGACTTTTGGACAAGAATTAGGTGCTAAATCCATGGGATTAAAAGAAAAATGATTGTGCTTTGAAATCAGTGTAATCATCAGTCACAAGTGAAGTGTCCTGTAATCAATAGAATTGAACTACTCAAAAGAATAAACAAACCCCTTTAGGTACAAGGGGGTAGTAGCCTTAATAAGAAAAAGGGCAGGTTGGGAAGTGTCCTTAGACCCTTCCTTGTCGGGGCTTCTAGATGATTTTCAGGGAAGAATTTGGAAGGCGGCACAGCTCTTAGAATACTGACTCTCTTGGGTAGGATGGAAGTCAAGGCTTTGAACAGTGTCAGAAGGGGGATTGGACAGAGAAGCCAATCATAGCAATATAACTAATACTACCAATAGCCACTGTCAGATCTGGAAAGACACTTAGAGCCTAGACTGTCTGAGCTCGAGGGAAAGATCTATTTGGAAAAGGCCTGAGAACCTTCAATATCAGAGTAGGAAAGATGTTATAACTGAAAAAGTGGGAGAAATTTGGAGGCTGGGAATGCAAATTGCCAGAAACAGCGGCATTTTGGCCCACAGAATGTCAGGCCTGGGAGTAAGAATGGAAAAGAGAGGGAGGAGAGGCCTGAGAAGAAGGGATGTCAGAGAGAGAATAAACCTTAGAACACAAAAGGTCAGAACTTGGAGTGTCTGAAAAAAATACCATATATGACAGCTGGAGGGGAGTGAAGAATCTGAGAACATAAATTATAAGCCCTTGAAGGAGTTTATAATGAAAAAGTGGCAACCATTTATTTAAAAAGATACTTTTAGCTGAGTATTGTTCTCCACAGTTTGAAACTCAGATCACAGTAGTGTGTGTCTTTATATCCAGAAATGCCGTGTCTTGGAAGGTCTTCAAACTCTGAATATCCGAACTTCTGAATATTTCAATTCCAGGGGCAAATTTGGAGGTGGCGAAGAGCTTAGAATAAAGACTTTCTAAGCGAGGCAGTTATTCCTACATCTAAGTGTTCCAATTTAGAGTAACAAGTGAAGCCAGAATTTTCAATCTGGAAGGACACTTAGAACCTGGAATGTCTGTGCTTGAAGAAAATATCAATTCCAGAATTCTAAATGAATGAAGAAGTAGAAGGTGAAAGGTCAATGCTGGGAGCAGAGATAGTAGGAGATGTTCAGAGGCTGAGAATGGAAACTGTCAGAAGCAGAAGGATTTGGGCACCCAGAATGTCAGTTTAAGTGTTGTCAAGAAGAAGAGAGAGTCCCTTAGAATAAGGGACATCAGAGAGAAAAGCTCAAAAGATCAAAACTAGAGTGTCCTAAAAACTTCCACGTGCCATAGCTGGGAGGGTTCAGAAAACATAAATTATCTCTTCCCTTTTTTTTGTAGATACAAGATAAATGTTTTTGTTTGTTTTGTTTTGTTTTGTTTTGTTTTTTGCAGGGCAATGGGGTTTAAGTGACTTGCCCAGGGTCACACAGCTAGTAAGTGTCTGAGGCTGGGTTTGAACACTGGTCCTCCTGAATCCAAGGCTAGTGCCTTATCCATTGCGCCACCTAGCTGCCCCCAATACAAGATAAATTTTTAACAAATTGGTCATTTGTCACTGGGGTAATAATCCATAGGACACTACTTCTACATAGTTTACATGTAAAACATTTTTTTTAAAAAGTATTGTAGCACTAATTGTTACATATTATTATCATCTGCTTCATCCTCCTCTTTCAAAGATTCCTTGGTATATTTCTCTGCTTCTTGTCTTATATCCTTTGGAACGATTTCATACGTTCCTTTGGTCACTTCTCTAACCCAACTGAGCTCTAGTTCAAAAGTTTTGTCCTTAACTTCATCATGTACTGTATAGATTATTTTTGCAACTTCTTTAACAACATCACAACAAGTCATTTCTTTCATCTAGAGTTTCTCTATCTCTGTTTTTGCTGCTTGTCTGGCTTTACCAATGGCACATCCCCAATAACCATATAAAACACCTGATGGGTCGATCATATAGAGTTGTACTCCATCATTTGCACCGTAGGACCCTAACGTGAAACTGCAACCAAAAGGTCTGATGGCATTGTAGAGTGTGTAAGCATGCACATACATGGCTACTCTGTCTGCAAGGTGCTTTAGTGGAATATTATAGCTATAGTTAGATCTGAAGTTGGAGGCTTCTTCTCTAACTATGTCTGCTAGCAGACCTGCTACTGGCATTCCAACATGTCGATTGACATTAAAGAGGCATTTGTTAGAACCTTCTTCATAAAGTTTAGAAAGGACTAATTTCTCTACACCAAAGACGACACCATCTTTACATCTGATTCCAATAGCTGTATTACTGTTTCCCACTGCTTTCATAGCATATTCAACTTGAAAAACTCTTCCATCAGGAGAGAAAATTGAGGCTGACAGATCATATCCAGTCCCAATGGAGCTCATGACACCTCATGGATTATCTCTTCTGCAAGGAAAATATCACAAATGGCAATTTTCACCTACATTCTAAATGTCTATTCTTACATACTTTGATATAGAGTATTATATATATTTTTATATATTTTCATGTATATTTAGTACAAGCCAAAGTATTGATCCATTCTAGGTAAACTAAAAAAGAAAAAAAGATTTTCCCAATGTTATCAGTCATTCATTCCCATTTAATTTATAAAAACACATTGACAAAGCTTTTTTGTAAAAATCCCAAGTCATCAATCACATAGGCAGAAGGATTTGGAGAAAGTACTGACTATTTTTCATTTTTGGCTAGCTAAACAAAGCCCCAAAACTCTAAAACATGGGCATATTTTTTTTTATTAAAAAAATGAAATTCAATGCAGTTTTTTCTTGGGTAAAGACTGATATTGAAATTACTATTAATGATAATAGAAAGTATTTTGGGCCCCCCAAATAAAGTATTATGTTCTGAGACCTCATAAGGGACATAAGTTATATATCCAGATCATTACATCAGGAAGACCTACATGCATTATAATAATAATAATAATATATTAAAAATTCAAAAATAAAAATGTTATTTATTATGGGATGATGTGACTTTAGAACCAGAATATCAGGTCTAGAAAGGTCATTGGAACACTGAATGTCTCTGCTTCCAGGTATCCTTCAAGGGGAAAGGATATTTCAGCCCCAGAACCTGGTGATGGATGAGGTTGTAGAAGCTGGAATATCAGTCTTGAAATAGACTAAGAAAGAGGGAGAGTGGGAAATGTTTAGAGACTGATGTGGGCAAGTGTCAAAAGAAGTGGGGTTTTTGTAGGTAGAATGTCAGTTCTGGAGTGGTCTTGGAGAAGAATAATTTAGGAGAACATTGAGAAGGAGGAATATCAAATCAGGAAGAGACAACAACAGGGGCAGATCAGGAAGGCCCTAAAAACTTCCAGCCCTGGATTCAGGAGGACCTGAGTTCAAACCCGATCTCAGGCACTTGACACTTACTAGCTGTGTGACCCTGGGCAAGTCATTTAACCTTCATTGCCCCACCAAAAAACCAAAAAACAAACAAAAACAAAACAAACAAAAAATAAAATCAACTGGCACAGTAAAACAAATACAATTCAAGGATAGTAGTAAAGACGGATAAGCACATTATTCTTAACAATAATATATAGAGAGTATTTCTGGACAAAATAGCAATGTGTTTCATTCTGTGGACTTATGAAGGACATGGCTTATGAGTCAAAATCATTATATCAATAAGAATCACATGCACTATAATAAGAATTTAATTTTTGAAGCATTTAAAAAACCTCATCAATCAGAGAAGGGTGGGTTTTTTTAGATGCAAAGAGTCCATGTCTGGAAAGTTCATTAGAACACTGGATGGCTGAGCTTCCAGGCACCATACATACAAATGGGAAAGTTGCAGGGGGCTGAGAGGTTAGAATTTAGAATTTCTTAGGTAGGAGGTGAGTCTCACTTCAGTCTCCCAATTTCTAGTGCGCAGTGAAGACAGAATATTCAAAGAGGGAAGGTGTTTAGAACCTAGAACTTCTGAGGAAGAAGAAAATATCAGATAGTGAGTCCAGAGCTCAATGAGGTTTTAGAAGGTGTAAGGTCAGTGTTGGGAGGGACCAGAACAGAGAGAGTGAGAGACTTTGAGAGGGTAGGATTGGGAAATATCAGGGAGCAGGAGGATTTGGCCACAAAGAATGGGAGGCCTGGGAGGTGCCTTGGGGAAGAGAATGAGAGGCTTATGAGAGCAATTAGAAGAAAGGTTTTCAGATCAGGAAGAACTCTTAGAACACAAAGGGTCAGATCCTGGAACATCCTAAAACTACCAGATGTTACAACCATGAGGGCTCTGAGGCCATAAATCATCTGCTCTGGAAGATTCCTTAGAATGGAAAATATCCTAAATAGCAAAGATTTGTGTTATCATATATTTTAGTGGGCCAAAATATTGGCCAGTTCTTGTTCACTAAAAAAAAATGAGAAGGTAGATTTTTCAGATGAGATTTATAATTTATTGCAATTTAATGCGATTAGCCTAGTGTTGATAGAGCCTGTCCAGGTGTCTTTCAGTTGGTAATGTTGGAGGTGGCCAAGAGCCTAGAACATGGAATTTCCTCACTAGGGAGAAAGTCTGTCCTCTCCAATTTGGAATGGAAATGAAACCAGGATTTTCAGATTAGGGTAGGCATTTAGAACCTTGTATATCTGATCTTGAAGGGAATTTCTAATCCTGAGCAAAATGAGGCTGTAGAAACTACAATGTCAGAACTCTAGGGAGTAGAACTGAGGGAGTGGAAGACTTTGAAATGTCAAGAATGGAAATTGTCAGATGCTGTGGGATTTGAGCACACAAAATATCAGGCCTGAGAGTTACCATGGGGAAGATAATGAGAGAGTTAGGAAAGCACTTAGAAAAAGGGAAATCAGAGGGAGGAGAGCCTTTAGAACCTGGCATGTCAGGAATAGGAGTGTGCTCAATACTATGGCATGTGATTGTTGGGGGGAGGGTCTTTGATCAGAACTGGAGGGTCCTCAGAATGGATACTATCATAAATTGGATGATTTGATTTTATTACCTATTCTTAGTGGGTCAAAATATTGGCCAGTTTGAATTGAATTAAAAATCAAAAAGAGAGTACATTTTCCTATGCCATTTATTATTTTTTTCCTTTTAAATTCATGTTATCCCAATGGTGATACTTTTTTTGAGGTTTTCCCCTTTTTTTCTGATTCTTCTTTCACAACATGACTAATGCAGAAATATATTTAATGTGATTATGCATATATAACCTATATCAGATTGCTTTCTGTCTTGGGGAGGAGGAAGGGAGGGAGAAAAATTTGGAACTCAAAATCTTATAAAGACAACTTTTGAAAACTATCTTTACATGTAACTGGAAAAAAATACTATTAAAAATAAAGGTTTCGGGGCAGCTAGGTGGCACAGTGGATAAATCACTGGTCCTGGATTCAGGAGGACCTGAGTTCAAATCCGATCTCAGACACGTCACTTACTAGCTGTGTGACCCTGGGTAAGTCACTTAACCCCCATTGCCCGACAAATAATAATAATAATAATAATAATAATAATAATAATAATAATAAAGGTTTCTCAAGCCCTTAGGCCCCCTGAGTTCCTAATACTTTCAATGGTAATATTTTTTAAAAGGAATCTCACAGCTGGGTCACACTGCCAAAGGAGATGGTGAAGGGAGGTCTATTTAATGGTTAGCCAGAAAACTCCAGAAAAACAAATAACCTTAACCTAAAACAATTGCAATTTTATGCATGTTCTTTTTTGGCAAAGACTGCTATGGTGATTACAATGAAGGATCATCAATACAGATTCTGTTTGACAAGTAAACATAGTGTTCCTTACAGAGTATTTCAAAGGAACACAACATATACCTGGAAATGATGATGTTGGCAAGAACTTTGTGCTGTGTAAAAAGAAAACAAAACCTCCAGACTATAGCTGGTTGTACTTTTCAACCAATATATGTCAGGGTTGGTTAATTCCTTAAAACAGGAATGATAAGTGCTTCCAGTTACTTTTTACTGGGGAATGTTGGAGATTCAAGAGAGTTTAGAATGCAAAATTTCTTAGCTAGGAGCTAAGTCACAACACCTTTGAATGTCCAAATATGGAATGGAAATAAATCCAGAAAATCAGTTTGGGGAAAGGGCTTAGAATATAGACTATATGAGCTTGAAGGAAATTTTGATTCCAGAAATTTGATCTGTATTAGAATTAAGAAGCTGCAATGTCCAAATTGTGAGAGGCTGAAATAGAGAGAGTAGAAAATGTTATGGGGCTGAGAATAAAAATTGTCAGAAACAGGAGAATTTTAGCAGATAGAATGAGGGTCTTTGGAGTAGACATGGAGAAGAGAATGTAAAAGGTAAAAGAGCACTTGAAAGAGGTGATATCAAAGCAAAGAGAGCCCTTAGAACTTGGAGCATCCTAGTAGTAGTAGTAGTAGTAGTAGTAGTAGTAGTAGTAGTAGTAGTAGTAGTAGTAGTAGTAGTAGGCCTCCACCAGTCCCTGATGACCATGGATCAGCCCCCTGAAGAGCCACAGACCACAATGTGGCTGTGTGTTATATCTACCCCATGAGGAGTAGCTGGAGTGTCCTCTCCAGCGTGCTGGCCTGGGTGGATCAATATGGAAAACAAGCTGTTGCCCATGCAGCAGGTTTTCCCTCTCCACGACATTGGTGGATCCAAAGGAGAGGCAGAGCCAATACAGTTTGGCACTAGTGCCGCCGCAGGAATTGTCAGAGGGATGTGATGTCCAACATCCAACTTGTCAGAGGTTGTCAGAGGATATTTGAGACACACGCCATTGGAGCATTTTATAGAGAGTGGGAGCTTATCCCCACTCCCACCCCAGGATGACAACCTTTGGAACCCGGAGCATCCTAAAACCCATCATATTGAATACCTGGAAGGGCTCTGAGAAAACAAATCATCTGCTCTGCAAGGGGCTTTAGAATGGAAAATCTCATAAATGGCCAGGATTTATATTCATATCTATTCTTAGTGGGCAGTAATATCGGCCATTTCCAGGTATTGGTAAAACAATAAGAAAATAGATTTTTCTCATGACATAAATAATGTATTTTGTTTAATTTATATCATCCCAGTGGGGACTCTTTAAAAAGAAAACCTGCTACCTTCATCCACAAGCCACAAAAACGTATGGTGAAAATACTGTAGATTCACTGAACTTAAAAACCTAAAATACCTGCTCAGTGAAACAAATGCACTTCTATTCAGTTCTTCCTTTGACAAAGACTGCTATTGATATTACTATTAATAATGATGAATATTGAGTATTTTTACTATGAAAACAATGTGTTATATACAGAAGGAAAAGACTTCTGTTTCAAAATCCTTATAAAATTAAAAACATGTGCATTGTAATAATAATCCTATAAATTTTTTTAAAACCACATAGATCACAAAAGGGTCTGGCCTTAGTAACAAAAATATAATAACTTGGAAGGTCCTAAGAACATCAGATGTCTGGCCTTCCAGGTACCATTCAATGGGAAAAGTTGGAGGTGACTGAGAGCTTAGAATACTGAATTCCCAAGCCAAGAGAAGGGAAGGAGAGAGTTAGGGGGACCTTAGAAGAAGGGATATCAGAGCAAAGAAAGCTCTTAGAACACAAAAGATCAGATCTTAGAATGTCCTAAAAACCACCCTATTGGATAGTTGTGAGAAGGTTTTGAGATTATAAATCATCTGCTTTGAAAGGTTCTTTAGAATGTAAAATTTCCTAAATGGCAAAGCTTTTAAAAACATGTATTCTTGTTCCTTTTTTAAAAACATTTATTCTTAATAGGATAACATATTAGCAATTTCTAGTTAATTTTTAAAATAGCAAATTAGTTTAATATAGATGAGCCTAGTGATGATGCTTGAAGAAAATAAATCTTACCCCTTCACCACCAATACCCGAGGGGTATCATGAAAGGATTGTTTATTTTTTGGCTACCAAAATAAGGCCAAAGACACATTGACAACTATGTGATTCCATGCAGTTTCTTCCTTAAGAAAGACTGCTCTTAATATTACTAATAATCATAAGGAATATGGGGTATTTGTGGAAAATTGTGTTGTTGTGTACACAGATTTTAAAGGGACACCAGTTCTGCTTTGAAATCATGTATTGTGAAAGCACATGTGTATTTTTCTAAGGAAGGGGAAAAGAAGATAAAGGAGGTCCCTGCAATACTGAATGACTGGATGTCCCTGGGGCCTTTCAAGGATCTAAGCTCCTGGGGCCTGGAGCCTACAATACAATATTTCCCAGCTAGGAGATAAGTCCTGCCTCTGAAGGTCCAGATTTTGAGTGGAAGGCTTAGAGAGACTAGGAGATGTGGATTGGTTCATGGCACAAAGAATGTAAGAACTTGAAGGAAATTTGGAATTCAGGATCATGAGCTGGATGACACAGCAGAATCTGCCATTTCAGAATTGTGAAGGCCTAGAGAAGAGAGAGGGGGAGACTTACGGGAGCTGGGAAGGGACATTTTCAGAAGCAGGAATATGGGAGCACACAGAGTTGCCATGGAGACGAAAATGAGAGCACAGGCAGTGCCCATAGGTAGATGGGGAATCAAAGCAAAGAGAGCCCTTAGGGCAGAAAAGATCAGATCTTGCAGTGTCCTGGAAAACTGTAGATGTTATGGGTGGGAGGGTTTAGAGAACAAAAATCATCTGTTGGGCAAGGAGCCTCACAGAGAAAAATATTACAACACACAAGGATTTATTTTCTTATATATACTGTGTAGGCCCCAATATCGCCTATTCTAAATAGTTTAAAAATAAGATAGATTTTTTATATATGAGATCATACATTTATTCAAAAATAATACATATTAAGCAACAGTGATGTTTAAAAATAAAACAGTGATGTTAAAAAAGAAACAAACAACAAACCTCTTGTATCTTTAACCACCCTAGCAAAAAGGTTGGGTGAGAGATGCCTCTCTATTTTGGGGCTAGCCAAAGCCAAAAACAAACAAACAAACAAATAAACAAACACTTGTAACTCCCTCAAAAAATGCATACCAAAAGAAATGCAATTCCATGTACTTCCTTCTCTGATAAAGACTGCTATTACTATTCATTACTATTAAAGGTAATGAATATAGAGTATTTATGGTCACAAAAACATGGTGAAGGCCTCATACCAAAAAGAAACTGAGGACTCCTAAGGCAGAAGACTTGTTTTGAAATCATTATATCAGTAAAATACATGTACATTTTTATAATAATCAATAAATTAAAAAGTATAAAAAAATATCTCATAGTTCATAGGAATGTATAGTTTGTTGGAAGGACCTTTGAACACTAAATAAATGCCTGGCCTTCCCAGTACCATTCCAGAGGGAAAGTTGGAGGTAGCATAGTGCTAAGAGTATTGGTGCACACCAAAACAAATGCATTTCCCTGCAGTTCCTTCTTTAGTAAAGACTGCTATTGATATGACTATTAACGATGAAGATTTCTAGTAACAATACTCATACTGATAAGGAATATAGAGCATTTAGGGCCACAAAATCAAAGTGCTACACACTGAGGACTCATAATACTTAGGTTTTGAAATCATTATATCAGTACATCATTTTATTAAGTCATAATAATTACATGTGCATTTTAATTATAATCCAAAAAAATTAAACTTTAAAAAAGAATTTTAAATAACGGGAGTCTGTGACATTAGAATAAAAAAATGTCAGAGCTGGGATCTCCTTAGCACACTGAATGTCTGGCCTTCCAAGTACCATTAAGGGGCAAAGTTTGTGGTAGCTGAGAGCTCAGAACACTGAATTTTCCCCCTTAGAGGAGAGTCCCATCTCTGAATGTCCCAATTTAAATTGGAAAGTGAGATTGATATATTAATTATATTAGGAAAATCATGTAGAACTTAGAATACCTGAGCTTGAAGGAAATTTCTTATCTGGAATCAAGAGCGGGATAAAGTTGTAGACTCTGGGATGTCAGTGTTGGGAAGGACTAGATCAGAAAGAGTAGGAGATGTTCAAGGTCCAAGAATGGACATTGTCAAAGTTAGTAGGGTTTTATCACAGAGAATGTTGGGCCTGGGAGGAGCCATGGAGAAGAGAATGAGAGAGATAGGAGAGCACTTGGAAGAAAGGATATCAGAAGGAAAAGAAAGTTTAGAACTTAAGAGTTTAGATGGCGGATTGTCCTTAAAACCACCATATATGATAACTGGAAGGACTCTGAGAACATCAATCATCAGGTTTGGAAGGGACCTTATAATGGAAAATAATATAAATGACAAGGTTTTATTTAAATATATACTCTTTGCTTTGTTTTGTTTTGTTTTTGCAGGGCAATGAGGGTTAAGTGACTTGCCCAGGGTCACACAACTATTAAGTGTCAGGTGCTCCTGAATTCAGGGCCAGTGCTTTAGCCATTGTGCCACCTAACTGCCCCCTAAATTTATACTCTTAAGGCACACCTGGATGGCACAATGGATAGAGTGCCAGACTTGGAGTCAGGAAGACTCATCTCAAATCTGGCCTCAGACACTTCCTAGTTTCGTGACCCTGGACAAGTCACTTAACCCTTTTTGCCTCAGTTTTCTCAATTCTAAAATGAGCTGGAGAAGGAAATGGCAAACCATTCCCAGTATCTTTGCCAAGAAAACCCCAAATGGGGTCAAGAAGAATCAGATACGATGGAAAAGCACCTCAACAACAAATACTTTTAGTGGCCAAAAATCTTAGTCAATGGTAGTTAATTATATAAAAATAAGAAGAAAATAGATTTTTCCTCAAAGACTAACAAATTATTGGTGAATTAAAAAAAAAAGTTTCACATCCCCAATTACACAGACAAAAGGGTATGATAAAAGTACTATTTATTTTTTGGCTACAAAAATAATCCACCAAAACTCCATAACTAAAAACCTTCCCACAGAATTAAATGCAATTCAGTGTAGTTCCTTCTATGGATTGCTGTTATCGTTGCTATTAATAATATAGAGAGAGACTCTTGGGGAGGGAGAAAGTGCAATTTTA